>NC_142688.1:16175000-17425000 GCF_056320005.1 Nelumbo lutea
ATTGGCTAATTTCTTAGAGTTTATAATGAGTCGTTCTCATAGATATTATAAATTACCTATTTTTATTGATGACTAATTTGGTATTTGCTGGTGAAAATAGGGTGCGGGTTGCAAATGAGCTTGGGACGGGGAATGGGAAAGGTGCAAAGTTTGCGACGACAGTATCGGTGGTGACATCTATACTGATCGGTCTCTTCTTCTGGGTGTTGATAATGATCTTTCACACGGAATTCGCACTCATCTTCACATCCAGCTCTGTAGTCATTAACGCGGTTAACAAGCTTTCCATTCTTTTAGCTTTCACAATTCTACTTAATACCGTTCAACCTGTTCTCTCAGGTTAGTTTCGGCACACCCTCCATATCACACTGATACAGAGAGAGATAGAGATTAACGATCACATGTGTTGTCTGTTTTGTGTGGTAGGAGTGGCCGTTGGATCGGGATGGCAATCATTGGTGGCTTATATCAACATTGGGTGCTATTACATCATCGGGGTTCCACTTGGAATTCTTTTGGGCTGGACTTTCAATTTCAGTGTCATGATATATTTCGTCTATGCTTTTCTTTTATGTCTTTTCTCTTTATCTTTTCGATTAACACTAATCCACTTAATTCTCATGCATCCTATAAATTTTTATTTGCCGTCTTGGATATTCTAATGTGGCCCTTACAATTACATAGGGTTGGGCTTCGGGTTAGGCCATTTCGATTGAAGCTTGGCTTGGCCCACCTTAGGCCCAGGGCACCTATAGCCCCAACTTATATTTAGGGCCTCAAACGATTCTCTTGTGGGCTTGAGAAGTATGATGAAATCATCTTATAGAAGATTAGTTGTTATTTTTTACATCTCATTTCTTATTACACTGACTAAGAGAGGGCACAATGATCGTGAAAGTTAAAGTTCATGTCTCTTAAGTCTTTTGGGAGATTTTACAATATCTTAAGAGGATGGGAAAAAGGTTGCGCTGGGCCCAACCCAAGCTCCATCCATCCTGAAGTGAACGTTCGTGTTGGTTTATGGTGGAAGAATTTTAGGTTGGTTAGGATTAGGGTTGGATTTCAGAACCTAGTTACACTGGACGATGGCTTCTTATCCCCACTCTAGATCTGCTACCCACAGGTTATTCTCACAGAAGAATGCCCCCATGTATTGGGAACATTTTCCCCATAATTGAGGAGGGAGATATTTTCAATGTGCACCTATAATGTCCCATGGGTAGGGGATGTAGGAATAACTTAGGGGCCGTTTGGTAAGTCTTTTTTGAAAGCTCTGACAATTAAAAGACGATTTGAGCTTTTGCATCAAGATCTCAGAAATTTGATGAACATTTGGTGAAGGCACCTCTATCCGTGTGGAAGACGGGTTGAAAAAAGGCGAAAAACTCCATTTAGAGCTCCCCAAAAATAACTTGAAATGGAGTTCTCCCATCTTTTCATGTCTGCGGTTTTCAGCGACTAGATCTTTTCCCAATCAAACAGGAAAAAACCAAAACACAGACTGCTGAGCTTCTAAAAAGCTGACATTCCACAAAAAAAAAAAATGCATCAAATGGAGCCTTATATTAGCAGATCCAAGACCTCTTATCCCTTTATTATTCTACCAGGAGGTCTGACATATATGGAGAACAAGGAGGGCTTTTAATTTAGAACATATATGATTGTTGATTACATATTATTTATCTAATGTTTCCGTGTATATGTACTAATTAGTTTGTAATGCCCGTGAATGTTGAGTTGAAATTAGGGTATTTGGGCTGGAATGATAGGTGGGACTGCCTTTCAGACGTTGGTTTTGGCTATCCTCACCATTCGATGTGATTGGGAAAAGGAGGTAAGAATGACAAAGAATAAAATAAAATTCATTTATATACTTTTTATCGTTTCACATAGAAGCTTTGTATATGTTCGTCTGAAACCATGATTTACACCCCCAAGAACTTTGGACAATCTTGTTCCAGCCTTTCTTAATTTTCTCTTGTATAAAGTCGAGATCACAACATTATACTTCCATTTCATTCCTCGCAAACAAACGAAACAAAGTCAAAGCTGAACAGAAAATAAACCAGATTTTTAACTCAGCCCATTTTTACCCCCATTATTCAATAAGCACCATTGCAAATGATATTTTTCTCGTCTTTACAAGGTTTCCTTCTTTGAACCTGTTATTATGTTTTCTTCGTGTATTGAAATCCTTATGTCTGCAGATAATTTTCACCAGTACAGTGGTCTTCTAGGTAGCTATATATGGTTCTAAACAAGTTACATACAAATGCTTTTTAGCCAGTTAAGAGCTTATGAAATTACTGCAAATTCTGAGTCCTGTCTGTTGTTTGGTTTGGTGCAGGCCCGCAAAGCGAGCATGAACGTAGAGAAGTGGACAAACTCTGCTGGTCAGGAATGAAAAACAATCAACGTTTCCAAACTCGTTTCAATATAAAGATTAATTGCGGCGAAACCCTTTCCGGTTCTGGGATCTATATTTGGCCGAGCCGGCACTCGGCAGATGAAGCATTCCTTGGCCGGAGATGTATGGTTCAATGGTTTACGTACGGAATTGGGGCGAGAGAGAGATCAATTTGAAGCAGTGCTCAACGTGGCTAGAGGAAAAACAGTGTTTAGTTTTGTCAGTTGGCACCCATTGTTTTTTACCGAAAAGATAATAATGGAATTAGGATTTTCATTTGTGCGTGCCTATCTGCCATGCCTTGTGGCTACACTACTTTTTCTTTTGTTTTTTTTTTTTTTCCCTCTCACAGCCAAACTTAACTTCTTGGGGAATGGGGGAGGGTGGGTGAAAGCGGCCAAGCGGGAACCGGAATCCAAGGCTGAACTCTGTGTCCACAATCCACACATCTTTGTCACGTGACCGTAGATCATATAAGCCAGCTGGCATCTTTGTCACGTGATGAATTGTTTAGGAGGGTGTAGAGTGTAGGGTTGAGTTTTAGGAGGAAGGTGACTCACTAGCCAATGCGATTCAACTCATCAGGCAGGCGCCGAATTGACAAAATTCGGGTAATTCAAAGCTTTGACGAGACTTGATTGATATATATATATATATGAATCTTTTGGAGTTGCATGGCCATGGGGATATGGAGTAGGTGACCGACTCTCATGATTCATGACAAGGTCAATGAGAACCGTTGGCGTTACCAAAATAAAAGTCAATGAGAACATCGAATCGAATCGAAGTCATTTTTCAAAAGCTTTGCTCCTCCACAGTCCACTCTTTGCGTTTCAGAGGAGGGTTTCAAGTTGTCTCAAACTGTTTAGAAAATATTCTTAAATCATAATTTGCTTGATTTCATGAATCCGTTTCAATTCCGCCGTTGTATGGATTTCTATCGGGCAGATTCATGGTAGGACACTTTAGATGGCGTCTAGCATTAGCCATTCTTGCTTGGTAATTAAGGTGTTTTCCACTACTATTTTTTGAAATGCAAATGTTTATCCAGTAGCCAAAAATGTCCTATTACTAACTGCTGGTGCTGGACATGTACATGGGGCCATAAGATTTTGGGACTTACGGTAAGGGTATAAGATCTTGTTTTGTAAGGTGTTTTCTACTACTATTTTTTGAAATGCAAATGTTTATCTAGGAGCTAAAATGTTTATGATTCCAAACAAAAAGGAAAAAGATAATATCCGAAATTGCTGGCATTAGGGCAGGTAAATAGACTGTAAGATAAGAAATAAGAATTAAAGAATGTATGATTGATCATCTTTGTCATGTTTGCTATATATGTTAATAAAGGCTTTTCTTTGAAGCTACTTTGTTTCCTGCAAATGGGCTATCAATCAACTGTCTAACGTTCTGATTCTTATCCAAATAATCTGGTTATGGATCTTACATACATGGTTGATCTGTTTATAATCATGTCAGATTTGTATCAATCTGGACTGATCTGATTACGGTCTGTAAATGTATCATCAATCTAGACTAATCCGTTAATAGTCACATCAGAGATGTATCAATTTGAACTAATCTGATTATAGTGATAGCATTCTTAGGAGTGAAGCGACAGATCTTCATGATCATATAGATGAGCAGAACACCTGTCCATCAAGAATTCATGATAAAGGTCCTAGTAATGTACTTTTCATTGATTAAGACAGTCCAGACAAAAGATGGATGAGAATGCTGCTCCATTTCCAAAGGATAATTCTTGGATTAGCGGAATTGTGGACAAGAAACACCAAATGTTTCAAAAGATGACAAGAGAGATCAGATAGGTACTTAAAGTGTAGAATGGATGGATCGGAAATGAAGCGGTGGTGGTTTCTAAAGATCACAAGGGAGATAAGATGGATTGTTCATGGATGTAAAGCACTGGCTGTTTCTAAACATGATGAGAGATAAAGATAGATATGCTTTTAATTGGGATTCACTCCTTACAACCGCTTCTCACACCAACCTCACAGCCACATCCAATCGTATATTAAAAACATCTCCTATCAATAATAATCTACAAGTTTTGTGATCGAGACATGTTCTGAGGTGCATTCTATGAGGAATAGATCTGGATTCGATGCTTTTAAGGATGATAGAATGGAGACAAGATGGATCCAATGTATTCGCCATTGCATACAGATTACAGACCTTCATAGTTCTGACCTTCTGTTTCATTTTAACCTCTAAAAGGCTGAACATTACAATAGAAATTACAATTCCTTTCCTCTTCCTCTTATCGCATCCCATATAAAAATAAATAAATTAATTAAATGGATTCATTAAACACATGGGAACATTGGGAAGAGCTCTTAGGATTAAATTTGCCTCAAATGACAAATATATAGGGGAGACCGGAGAGGACCAATGCTTCCATCTAGAAGATTTCTATGTATGTTGTCCACAAGAGCCAACATGCATGTTCCTCGCTCCAATCTCCATTCTATTAATGTTAACTGGTAAGAATTAATTCAAAAGCCATTGCTGCATGTCAAAAATTAATATAATAACTCTCTCCTTGTCAACTGATGGTGCTCAGTCTACTCGGGTCTTTGAGTGAGAGCAAGGAATGGCATGAGCCCTGCAAGATAGATGATGTTAGAGAGCCTGGGTGGTTAGTCTGAGCGAGGAAACTCCTACGGTCAAATTAGTGCCAGGCATCCCCTTTTACAAAATAGAAGGATGATCAAGGCACTTACGAGATTCTCGGAGGTGATTGATCTTGGCGTTCAGATTCTTAGGGGCCAATGGGAGCGCTCTCCGAATGGGCTGCTTGCTGTTTCCATCTGTTGCTTGACACGTTCCCAAAGATCTTGGAGGGATTAATTACTTAGAAACACATTCCCTGTGCTGATGTGGCAAATCGGGGTAATTCTGCCGGATTGCTAATCCTCGCCTGGGTCACCTGATATCCCAAGGTGTCTCAGACGGCTTTGATTTAAACATTGTTGACGATTTTCTGAGGTCACTTGAGAATACACAGATCCGCCCTAATGGCAGACGATTTCTGAGGTCTCTCATGCAAGTTCCGAGATCTCTGAGGTCAGTCCAGATTTCCTACTAACTTCCCTCTACTCCATTCTCTATTAATCCAATAAAATGATTCCAGCTGTCCTGAATCATGTTAGAGGAGTCCACTTTAGTGTAACAACTAACCAAGAACTTAACCTTCCGCCAAAAAAAACCAAGAACTTAACCCCTCCTTTAAATATTCTTTTTAAAACCAAGAACTCGCCATCGTCCACCATTCTTCATTATCTTTGCCGTAGTCACGAGGGGGGGGGACTTTTCCGATGACAATTACGTAAAGAGCGTAGAGGAGGGTGGGCGGTTGTAGTTTTGAAACCCAGCTGTTTTACTGCACTAGCACGTCAAACAAGACCATTAGATCATTTGGCCGCTTAAGTTTTACTGACCTGACTTGAGATTCAGATTCAATTCCTTCCTAAAGAAATCAGTTTTCATCATTTGCTTGAGGATTACAATGGGGAATTGGTTGTTGAGGTTAAACATGGACAAGACGTACAGTCTTCTGATCTGCTCGTCGTTGGTCCGCTGATGGGATGATCCACCATTAATGGCGACCCTGTAACCATGATGCAGAGGCCATGGTTCCAAAACACACAAGTAGGACAACGCCGTAACTAGCATGAAACAGCCCTGTTCGGCCAACTTCGTCAGCGTGTTCTCGTCCCATCTGTAATACATCCCACCCGATTCCAAGTCGCCGTTATTGTTAATTTCATATACCTCTTTGGCTTTTTTTGTTTTTTTCCACTCGACGTACTGCTTCGATGCATTCTTGGACATTCTTCTGATAAGATGCGCTGATCGTCAACACATCAACCCAGAAACGATCTCTGTCCCAAGCATCAAAACTGCCAATAGTTGGAATAACTGGCCTTGCTACCACTCTCTCCTTCAGCAAAGCACTGTTGACAACGGCGCCAACTATGTCACCGTAGCTACGGTTTTTTTACCGTAGCTATTACGACATCGAAGACTACCACCAACAACGGCGCGACGATTATTTCAGAGACTGCTTTTATCACTCTCTTCTTCCAAGGGTTTGCTCTTATCATCCCTCCGCGATCCATCGGATACAGAAATGTAGTGTAAGGAGAGAATAAAGAGAGGGAGTAGTAGAGAGTAGCGGAGTAGGGAGGGAGGTCATACTTAATTACTTATGACGTAAAAGCATAAATGATAGACCGGTTCATTGAAGAAATCTGAGTGTGGCTAGAGCTATAGAGAATTTTTTTCTTGACCATTGAAGAAATCTGAAAGGGGATTTTTGTATATAACGATGAAGAACACAGAACAAAAAAAAAGTATTTAATGGGGAAGAAGAATTTGGGCTTAAATGAAATAGTTATTTTTTAAGAAAAAGTTAATTAATGTTTGAAGAATTGATATATTTTAAATGGAATATTTAAGACATTTAAAAGAGAGAGAGAGAGAGAGAGAGAGAGAGAGAGAGAGAGAGAGAGAGAGAGAAAAGTTCAAAATAGGACCAAACCGGACGGTCGGACCAGAAAATAGAGAAGAACAATTCCCGATTTACCCCATAATTGTTATTTCCCCAAAAATCGTTGATTTGGTCAGCAAACCGCTGATCCAGGCGGTCGAACCATTTGAATTGTTCAACGGTTTGGCCAATTTTTTATTTTTTTGTAAAACGGGTCGTTCGTTCAGTTCGAATGGCCAGGCCCGTGCGATGCAAGGGAACTAGAACCTGACCAGTTCATTGTCCGGGTCGGTTTTAAAAACCTTAGGTTAAACAATCAAAAAATTATTAACTTAAAAATCCACTAAACTTTCACTAAAAATAAATATTAACAAAACTTAGTAATATTAAAAATGTGTTTCAATTCCACTTAAAAATCAAACTTAATAAACACTAATAAAAATACAAAATTTAAATATAAAATATTAATCCATAGTTTTAATAATATTATTAGATAACTTATGAGATAAGAACATTATTGTGCATAATGAATGTTATTATTATATTTAAAAATGCATTATTATTATATTTAAAAAAGACATTTAAGAGAAAAAGACCTTTGGGTTCTCCAAGGCCTATTATTTTAGTGTATGTTATTATTACATTTAAGATATAGATAGATAGATAGAGAGAGAGAGAGAGAGAGAGAGAGAGAGAGAACGAACCGTTCAACGGTTTGGCCGGTTTTTATTTTTTAAATATTTTATTTTTTGTCAGAACGGGCCATCCATTCGGTTCGAACGGTTAGATCCGTGTGATGCAAGGGAACCAAACCCCTCGCTGGTTCATTGTCTAGATCGGTTTTAAAAACATTGGGTTAAACAATAAAAAATTATTAATTTAAAAATCCACTAAACTTTCGCTAAAAATAAATATTAACAAAACTTAGTAAATATTAAAAAGGTGTTTCAATTCCACAAAATAAACGCTAATAAAAATAAGAAATTTAGATATAAAAATATTAATTGATAATTTTAATAATATTATTAGATAACTTATGAGATGAGACCATTATTGTGCATAACGAACTCATTAAAAATGATAAAAATTAATGAAATTTTAAAATGTAGAACCTATTTTATTAATAGTATTTTATGCAAAAATTACCCATATGCAAAAATTACTGAATAATAATGAAAAATACCAATAATTTATTAAAAATCCGAAAATTTATCAAAAATCTAAACATAATTACAATACTAAAAATAATTAAAAAATATTGAAATTTTAACAATACTTTATATTAATAAGGGTATTTACTGAAAATAATTAAACTACAATTAATAGTATTTTATTATTAAAAAAATACCCAAGTCAGAAATTATTGAAAAATATTGAAAATTAGATGTATTTTTTATTTACCATGGTATTTATTTAGTTATTTAATTTATTTTTACTGAAAGAAAATGCAAATTAATTTTGTAGTGAAAAATATGCAAAAGTAAATGCTGAAAATAGTGAAAATTATTGAAAAATACTCATATGCAAAAATTACTGAATAATAATAAAAAAACACCAAACATTAAATCTGAAAATTCTGAAAAACCTAAAGCTTAATTAAAATACTTAAAATTATTAAAATTTTAAATTAATTATATTTTATTGCAAAAAATACTGAATAATAATGAAAAAATAATAATGTATTTTAATTGTTAACAGTAATACATTTAACAATAATTATTTTTAAATAGTAAAAAATTACATTGACTTACCAAAAAGTTATATTTACTTACTTGAAAATTACATTTAATTACTTTTAGCCAACAAATTAGCAATATTTCTAAAAACATGATAACTTCTCAGAAATTACTATATTTTAAATAAATACAGTAATTTAATAATTACGATATTTTAAGAGCTAACAATATTTTAATAATTAATAATGAAAAGTAACAAATCGTTTATAACTTAACCTAACCCTATTAGATCTATAAATTTGCATGTTCAAACAACTATTTTCTTTTGTCTAAAAATAACTTAACCTAACCCATTTAGATCTAAACATAATTAACAATAATAACTTAACCTAATCCAATTATATTTAATTACCAAAAAATTATATTTAATTACCAGAAAATTACATTTAATTAGTTTTTGCCAAGAAATTAACAATATTTCTAAAAATATGATCATTTCCAGAAATTATTGTATTTTAAATAAATACTATAATTTAATAATTGATAATAAAAAGTAACAAATAGTTTATAACTTAACCTAACCCGATTAGATTTATAAATTTGCAGGTTCAAGAGCAACTATTTTCTTTGAGTTAGGTCTAGTTGAGATATGCACCATGCCCACACATTATCAGGGATAAGCAGATTCGAAGTCTAATTGGGTATCAAACTTTTAGAGTCCAATGATGGCTTTAGCGGATAGGGCCCAAGCTAAACAACCCTTAATAAGATCAACTTGGAAGTTATATGTATATATGGTAAATATTAGTATATAATATTTAAATAACAAATTTTATATTAATATATATAGAAATGTTATATATTTATTATAATATACTAGAATTATTAAAAATTTTAATTTATAAAAAAGCATAGTTTTATAATTAACATGGGCCTCTTTATCAACAAAAAATGTGCAAACCCGAGCCTGAGCCCAGCCTGACCATCGGGCCTAGATCTTGAGGCTGAGCCCATCCCTTATATAAAGCCTAAAGCCCGATTTGTACACGAAATGTCTTATTTTTAGTATACATTTATAAAATAATATTATATTAATTTAGTAATAATTTAATAAATTAATAAACTAATTTATATTTCCTAATAGTAAATTGATATTTATTAATAATTTAAGATGCATAATATATATATATATATATATATATATATATATATATATATATATTATAACACAAGTACTTTTTTATATATGTAATAGTATCGGGTTGGGCTTATTTATGAAAGCCCGAGATCGAGCCCACAGGGCCTGAAATTTTGTCCAAGCCTGAAAAATAACGGGTCAGGTTAGGTCGAGCCGTCGGGCTACCCAACCCATGAATAGGTCTAATTGTATATATAAAAAATCATATGAAAAAAAAATTAAACATCTTTCTCAACTTTTTAAAAAAATGGACCTCTCATAGCTTGGCCCAGTCTGCGGCTTGGCCAGGCCCAAGGCCATAGACCAGCCCGACCCACGGCACGGCACCGGCTCGTCTATGCTTAGATCGTGGACCGTGCCGAATTGAGCCCCCAAATTATCCTAGGGGAGGGAGGCACAGCCCAAGACGCCCCATGGGCTCGTATGACACCATATGGGTTGGATGCGGGTCGTGTTGTGCCGACTCAGCATGACCAAATTTACACCTCTACATGAACCCACCCAATTCTGGGGATAGGGCGGGGAAATTCGATGATTCCCCATCATCGATGAGGAATTGGGTGCCTTGCACCAGAACTTGCTCAACATTGAGGAGTGGTTGCTTTGCCTTAAACCCACTTGACACTCAGGACGTGGCGGGGATGGGGTAGAGTGTCTTGACCATGGAGTAGAGACAAGGATGGGGTGCCCTACCTTGAACCCACCCCGTTGTCATTCCTATATAATTGTTAATTATTAATGAAATTAATAAAAACGTTAGCTTTTGTAATTATTTTTATTTATTTAGAGTTAATCAAAATTTTATTTAAAAATAATAACAATTATTAAAATTACTACAACTTATTAATAAAATTAAATTTATTAAAAAGTATTTATTCATATTAAATTAACAATAATTATTTTTTGTAAATCAACATTAAATAAAAAATACAACTATTAAAGTTTTAGATATTAACAATAACTTTGAATACTTTTAGTTAATTAACAACAGATTTTGATTATTAATTTAATATTAATTAATAATAAATAAAATTATTAAATCTCATAGATTTTCCCATGCATCGCATGGGTCCCTGCTAGTACTATAAATAAAAAATATTAAAAATAGTTAAATATTATATAACAAAATATTTAATATCATGTAATAACTCTAAAATAAATAAAATTTAAATAATGAAAATTTTTAAACATTTTACATTTTATTTAAATATTTAAATTACTAAACATTTAACATAACTAAATTTTAAAAAGTTAAAATAATGAAAATGATAATGAAATTAAAAACTTTATGAAAAGTAGAAAATCATTATAATAGATTTCATAATATTTGAATTAATAATAAGTTTATATTTTACAAAATTAATAACGAGATTATGTAATTAATAATAGTATAACTTATAATTTTACGGATTATGAAATTCAATAAGTAAGTAATCTTGAAATAACTAAATAATGATATTATTTAAATATATAAATAATATTTTAAATAAATAGTATTAAATATTTTAAATATTAAAAAATTAATAACTAAATCATATTTTAAATATTATTTAAAAACAAATAAAATAGATTAAATAAAGAAAAATAATAGATTTAATAATATATGATAATAAGAATATAAAATATAAATAATTTAATTTTTAAAATATAATTAAAATAATGAAAAATAGATTAAATATTTAGAGTTATTGAAGCTTTCAAATAACAAAAATAGGTAATAGCTTTCAAAAAATTGTTTTTAATATCTCTTAAAATATAATAATTGTTATATAAATTAATAATTCTAAAAAATAGTTTTCAGAAAATTGATATTTATTAATAATAATTTTAAAATATTAATCTAGATTTATTATATATTTATATATAATAAAATTTAGATTTATTATTTTTTAGTAATTATTTATTGTACTTTTGTGATAAATATATTTTCAATAATTATGTATAAATCTATTTTTTGCTTTTTATTTAATAAAAAACTTTCAATAATCATTGGTGATTAAACTATTGTTATTTATTAGAGATTAAACTATTAGTTTAGTTAAAATTAGGAGTGTTCATGGATTGGTTCAGTTTAGTTATAGTTTATTTGGCCAACCAAATTGACCTACCAAGTTGGGGAGTTGGTTACCCGAAACCAACCAACCACAAGTAAAAACTAGTCAACTTGGGTTATATTGGTTTGGGTCAATTTTTGGTTTGGTGGTTGGTTGAAAAGATTTAAACTTTAAAAAAAAATTAAAAATTATAGTGGTATTATTAAAAAATAAATTAAAATTTTAAATTTACAATATAAAATATTTTTCACTAAGGAATATGGGAATTTTCCCACTTTTCCATATTAAAAATTATATATTGGGTCGGTTTGGTTTTTGTCAATTTACAAATGGCTAAACCGAGATTGATCCGACCTGGTTAGGTTAGGTAATTGTTAAACCAAAACCCACCAGAAATATTAGAAAATTGACCAATTCAAGTCGATTTAGGTTGTGTTGGTCGGTTTAACCAGTTTGATGAACAACCTAGTTGAAATTAATTATTGTTAATTTTATATTATAAAAATATTAAAAGTAGTATATAAAATATAACTAATTATTAATTATTTAAAATGTTAAAATATAACATTTATCTACTCTTATGTTCTTTTATTGTTTAGCTTTCGCTTAACAAAGCCTTTACATCACACGGGTCCTTGCTAGGTGCAACTTGAGTGGGTTGGTTGGGGCTAAGGGTTAATCCAATCCTAAGTCTCAAACCTCAAGCGCAAATTTGGCCCAATTCAAAGTTAAGCTTGAATTTATCAATATAGGCCAACTCAACCTTAACTAAACATATCAAAATTAGGGATGACAATTTCTACCCTACCAGATGGGTATTCACCCTTACCCACCTCCATAGTTTGCATTTTCTATTTTTTCCTTCATGTTGGTGGACAATATTGAGTCAGCTTAAAAGGTTTTCACAAAAAATAGCATAAAATATTCTGTACACATAACACACCAATCGAAATAGCTCAAACATCATCATAACCAACATTATTTAATTGACGCAGAATTTATGTTGCAGTCTATGCAATACAACAAAAATGTGTATGAAATGGCGATAAAAAAACACGTCACAATAACATCTTCAAGTTGTTAAAACTTTAATGATAATTACATTTTGTGAAATAAATAAATAAATATATATATATATATATATATTAAAATGTACATCAATAAAAAGTAAATATATCATTTGATCCTTTAAATGTGATTGATTGAAATACACAAAGCAATTATCAACGATGTCTATTAATTAATGCTGGATTATTTGTAAAATGTACATCAATAAAAAGTAAATATATCATTTGATGCTTTAAATGTGATTGATTGAAATACACAAAGCAATTATCAACGATGTCTATTAATTAATGCTGGATTATTTGGTTTTGTTGACATTTTATCTATGGAACTTTATCCATGATAGTTGGACTCAACCAATAGGGGTGGCAAGTGATGGATTTTGGTTCTAAAAAGATATATTGATTTTGGTAATTAGGGATAAAAAATTAGAGAGTACCCTTTCAAAATTTACTAATGTTATCCTTATTATTATTTATGACAATTGATTAATACTTTCCTTATGTTAACGCTCCTAAATTTCCAATTAACAAAAAGATACTAGGATTATTTCACTCTTTAGAAGATACTAGGATTATTTCACTCTTAAGATCTGTTTCTGTTAAACAATCACCGCCCAGGATTGTTGAGCCAGCTCTCTGTCTTCGACCACAGTATAGTTGGTGGTCACTCAAAACCCATACTGCAAAACCCCAATTTCTCTCTCTCTCTTTCTTTTTCTCCATTGGCCTTTCCCTCTTTCTCTCTCCTTTTTCCCATCGTTGTTGGGTTCACAGATAGAGTAACAGAACAAATGTTGTAGTGGTCACCGGCTTCAGCACGACGAACAGGGGAGATCCGCCACTGCTCTCCATTGCTTGGTCCGGCCAAAATACACAGGAAAATAAAAAAGAAGGGGTCCAAGGGGAGATTTTCCGCTGCTTAATCTGTCGCTTGGTCCGGCCAAAATACACAGGAAGAAAAAGGAGAAGGGGAGTTCCGCCATTGTTCTCCACCGGTGGTTGCCGCTGTTGCCGGTGACAGTCATCCATGTTTTTAATGAGCATGTTTCTAGTTTTGTTACCGGTGTCGAGCGCAAAAGACGAGTTCTGATAAGAGAAAAGCGTGGAGGACGGGTGTCCACTTCTGATAGCCATCGGTAACATGTCACTGAAGACGAGTGGAAACACCAACCCGTCGCTGAAGGGTATTCTCTACCTAGGTTGTCATGACCACCAGGCCTTCCATCTACTCAACGCTTCCCAGATCGTCCTCCGTGATCTCCGTTTTGGATACGTTCCGAAACTGCCATTGCTGACGAACGGAGGGGAAGAACAGAGAGAAGAGAGAGCTTGCAGTGGAGGTTGAAGAAATCATTGCTTTCCTTCTCCTCCACTGCACAAGCCGCTGTCTATCTGAAGCCCATTTCAGTTTGCCCTCTCTGAATCCCGTAGCCGGTGAAAGGAGACTATTCATTGTCCCCTTCCTCTCGATGCAGCGACTAAACACCAGCACCCCCTTTGCCCTCTACTTTGTGGAGGACGATTTGAAAAGCTACTATCACCAAAGATATGGATGATTTGAAGAAGCTATCAGATCTGAATGGACTCTCTATTCTTTTTCCAGCGGGCTTCGACAGTTGGATTTTGAGCGAAATTTGACATTGGCGTGAACATAGGTCAAATCCCTATGCAGAATGGCATGAACTCCGCTGTCGTCGATCTCTCCAGTAGCGCTGCTTATGCATCAATGGCTTCCACTGTTGGATCGAAGAGAGCTTGGAGCCAGGCCATGACGATCTGGTGTTGACGAGACGGTTAGAAGAAGATAGAGGGAGGTTGGAGGAAGAGGAAGGGGACAAGGGTAAGATTGGATTTTAGAAAATTTTAAACGTGGTATCACGTGTGTATGGGTTTTGATGAAATATTAACGATAAAGATAGAGCCAGACAATTATCAAAAACAATAAAAATAGCATGAATCAATTGTAAATTTTCAAATAATAAGGATACATGCACTTAATCCAAAATAGTTGAAAAAATTTACCCAATCTAAAACTAAAATAATGAATTGATTACCCAATGGATATTATTCAATTCAAGTGATACTTTTTCTACAAAGATTGGGTTCGGATGGATGGCAGGTGGATGGGTTGGTTGGATAAAAATTTGCCACCCCTATCCAGTATTCTAATTAGTGCTTGAAAACTAGGTAAAAGGCTGGCTTAACTCTAACATTATATGTAGACCTGGTTATCAGATCTAGTCAAGCCGGTTGGGTTTGAGTTGGGTGAGGCAATTTCGGGTCATTTCAGATTGAGTTGACTTTTAGGTTGGATCAGCGAAGGCTATACCCTAATCTTAAATATTCAGGTTAGGATTGATACGCATATTGGATCAACACTAATTTGGAAATAGAAAATCTAGTGGTGACTCATCACCCACCGACCCAACCCGAAATCTCTTTAGATTGGGTCGATTCAGGCCACTTTCTACTTTGAAGTCACATTAGGGGTGATCATTTCAGCCCGGCTTGGGTTTGGGCCTATATCAGGCCCACAAATTTTAGGGTCGGGCTTAGGTTTAATATTTTAAGTACGGTCTGGCTCACATATATTTAAACTCACATATTTTGTGTATAATGTCTACATATGTATACATATTATTTTACATTATATTATATATTTTATATATAAATATTATAACATGACATGTATAATTTATATTATATGTAATATTTTATATTATATAATATATAAAATAAAAGTTTATATGCATATTATGTCATTTAATATAAAATATTATAGATATATAATGTTTTATATATGAAAGGCATTGGCCCGGAATCAAACTTGGCCCGGCCCGAGCCTGTGTAGACCTGGGTTAGGGCTTATGTTAAAAGCCCGGAACCCCAGGCAGGCCTGGGCCTGGGTCTAAGCAGAAGCTATAACCCTTACCATAAGTGCAAAGCCTGGCCTGACCCATGATCACCCCTAAGTCACATGATAGGGAACGTGACTCGCTTTTTCAGGTTAGGTCAGGTCGGGTTACAAACAGTTTATTAGGCCTAGTTAAGTAGTTATATACTATGTAGAATCGTCATTGAAATTTGAATTGTACGAAGCAATGGTAGAATAAAGAAGACAAATTAAGTAGAATGATTGTTGGCTTGATAATTAAAAGCTTTATTTGGAAAACAATAATATTTGAAATATCAGACAAAATGATAGGTGATTGTTTCAACTTTTAGGCTATGTTTGGTTCACTATTTTGGACCTCATTCTCTTAATTCTTGCTCATTCTAGGCAAAACTGGGCAAGAATGAATAATATTAGAGTGTGTGGTTATAAAATTCTTGCTAAGGGCCATATTCTTTTTAGAATGAAAAATTATCTCCATAGTAGGGTTGTTCACGGGTCGGGTTGGGTCGGTTTATGGAAACTGAAACCGACCCAGTGTTAAGCAAAACCAACATAGTAGGTTTGAGTCAGGTTGGGTCGGTTTTGGCTCTAAGTTCATCCATGCCCCCCATGGCCACCTAGTTTTCTGGAAATATATTTAAAACTGAAATATGTATTATATATATATATATATATATATATATATATATATATATATATATAAATATACATAAAAATATATTGGAATATATATTTTCTGGAAATATATAACTGACATATTTCATAATATATATTTTTTAGATATAGATAAGCAGGAACTAAGTCGGTTCGGTTTTGGTTTTCACACAAGAAAATCAAAACCGACCTGAACCATCGGTTTATAAATTTGTACAACCCGAAACCGACCGGTACTGATGAAAACCCAGTCGGCTCGGGTTGTGCCTTCTTATGAACAGCCCTACTCCATAGTACAAAAATTGAGTAGCCTATAACATTAAAATAATCATGCCCCATCTTGCTCATTTCATTCCTTGAGAAAACTCTGCTTACAAAACTGTTGCCATAGATGTTTACAAAATAATCATGCGCCGATTAGTACCTTGTACTTTGGGCCTAGTGTCACTTTGGTTCCCAAACTTTAAAATGTGACAAATTAGTACCCGAATTTTCAAAACATGACAATCCGGTACCTATTGTTAACTAGTTGTTATCCAACTGTTAAGTGGCATTTGAAAAAGACACAAATGCCCTTCGAGTGTCATCTAACTTTCTTTATCAACCATCCAAACATTGACAAAAAAAATTAATAGTCTCAAATCCTTACTGCTTCTATTAAAAAAAGTTGGGGTCACCAGAATGCCACTCAAACATGTCCCCAACTTTCTTGAAGGAAAAGGCAAAGATTTTGGACTATTAATTTTTTGTCAACGTTTAGATTGTTGATAAAGAAAATTAAATAACACTTGAAGGGCATGTGTCTTTTTCAAATGCCACTTAACGGCCGGTTAACAACTAGTTAATGGTAGTTGGGCACTGAATTATTGCATTTTAAAGTTCGAGGACCAAAGTGGCACTAGGCCCAAATACAGGGTACTAATTGGAAATTTTCCCTTTACAAAACTCCTTTTACGAAAACAATTTTATAAAAGTAGTTTTACATGAAAGCACTTTTACGAAAGTGCTTTTATGAAAGTACTTTTATGGTATTTTCATAAAAGCACTTTTACGGAAATACTTTCACAAAAGCACTTTATGGAAGTACTTTTACAAAAACCACTTTTATGAAAGTACTTTTATAAAAGCACTTCTACGAAAGCACTTTTAGAAACTACTTTTATGAAAACACTTTTGTAAAAGGACTTCTAAGAAAATACTTTTATTAAACCACTTTTACTGTTGGAGACCTAGGCTGGTTGTTTGTGAATAATGACATGATTTTTTTTCTTTTTCTTTTTTGAAGAATGAAAATGAGCAACATAGGCCACTTATTAATCTGAAAGAATTCATTTTTAGGAAAAATGTTTGGTTCATAACAATATTTTCTTTCTATTTTTATCCAATCTTATCCATTTTAGAATTTCAACTTGGGTAAGAATGAGAAAGTATGAGGATTGAATCAAACATGGCCTTTAACTTCCCTACCTTTTGGGAAGATTAAGATTGGTTGCTGCCTTTGCTGAATGCTGAATATGACTAGCCCCCTCTATCTTCCTGGATTTGGCAGAGTATTACATACAGTATGCACCTTCTCAAAAACGGTCTCTGCTAGCGGATTGGCTCGGGAGCCGAGATCCTTATTTGGGAAGACTCGTAGATGCCTTCCTCTCAGGACTTTAAAATCCACTCACCCAGACCCCAAAACTGTGAGATCTCTCTCGAAAGTCAAGGACTTAATCCTTCGTAACCCACGCCGTTGGAATCAAACAAAAAACAGTGCTAGTGAGACTACTCTCTGCTTCCGAAGTTGTAGGTATCTTGGCTGTACCACTGAGCATGGAGGAGGCGGAAAATTAACTCATCTGGACCTATTCAAAGGACAACAATTACTTAGTTAAATCAGGTTACCAAGTTGCTTGTAATCGAGTTGACTGAAGAAATCAGAATGGCAACTAGTAACAGAATTCTATCACAAGTGCCACCAGCTTTGTGGAAGAACTGAGGCATCGGCAGATGAAGGTTGATGAAGCCTGCCCAAGATTTGGTCAGGAGGAAGACTTGAGTCATTTCCTTCTCCGTTGCTCATATGCGAATGCAGCCTGGTTTCTCTCCTCACTAGGATTTATTTATGAGAATGTAGAAACAATTAATCTGGGAGACTGGATAATGTCCTGGTTTTAAAAGACGAGATATCCTGATGAGAATGTTGATATGTGGGCAGCCTTGCAAGCAATTCTGTGGAGACAGCTCTGGTGATCAAGAAATGAACTTATCTTCAAGGGATAGAACCTTGACCTACCTTCGGTGGTGAGGAGAAGCTCCAAATCAGTGGATGAAGGTGAATTGTGAAGTGAGTTTCGATGCATCTACTGGGTGGCCGGGTATTGCCTGCGTCGTTAGGAACCATGAAGGAAAAGGTTATTGGTGCTCGAGGTTATCGAGTGCGATGCCAGTCGATTGTTGATGCTGAAGGAAGGGATATTCGGCTGGGCTGCTAGGAAGCTCTAGCTAAAACAAGGTCTAGACAGAATTCTGGTGGAATCCTATTCTTTGGAAGCTATTCTAGCCTTGAAAACAAACAAACATTCTGATTTTAATCCTCTGAAGAATATTGATGCTGAAAGAAGGGATATTCGGTTGGGCTGCTGGGAAGATCTAACAGAAGGTCTAGACAGAATTCAGGTGGAATCTGATTCTTTGGAAGCTGTTACGTTCTAGCCATCAAAACAAACAAGCATTCTAATATTTTAATCCTCTAAAGAATATTTGGTCTGACATTTATAGCCTCACTGGGCGTTTTACACAATCCAAAGTCCTCCATTGTTATAGGAAGACAAACAGAATAGCTCATCATTTAGCCGGGCAACCCTCTCCCTTGTATCTTCTCATCTCATCTGATGGCCAACCATTTCTCTACTTTGTTCCGCCATTTTTTAATTTATCTGCTTTAAGGATTTGTAACCCCTTTATTTTCCTTCAAACCAAGCACAGCCTTAATCGATTAAGGTGTATAAACAGTATTTAGAAAATTGTCCTATTATAATCCAGAAGGGTGCAACTTTCTTTCTTTCTTAATTTTTTCTTTTCTTTTATTTTTTCTTTATTAATCCATCGAGACAAAGAATTTGGACTTTAATGCATGGAGAATGAAATTGAACTGAATGGGCTATATATCCAACCCAAGTTAGAACTGTCAATGAATTTGGACTTTAATCCAATCAACTTTCAACTAAACATGGTGATATTAATTAAATTAAGCACTCAAAGCATGAGAAACTGCTATTGGTGGGATTCAAATTGAACGTTCATTTTTATTTAATAAAATCACGTGGGAACAAATTGAATGACATTAGCTAGCTGTGCGAATGCTTGCCTTAGTTTAGTACAGGTCATAAAATGAATTTGACTTTATAAGATAAAGTTTAATTACACAGGCACATAACAAGTGCCCTTTACACTAGTGTTACATTTGGAGGATAATATTTGTGATCAACCTTACGCACCCCCTCCGCATGAACTATGCGGGGGTGTGTCAGCTACTACGTACCTGAACTACTATGAAAATGTTGCAGGTTACCTCAAACTTTCACATGTCACTAAAATGAACGTCTCCGTTGGCCTTCATTTAGAAAGAATCCATGGTTTTTTCATCCCTATTTATTTTTTAATCTATAGCTTTTTATTAATTAGCGAAAATTTTCTTAGGCCGAGTGTTAATTTAGTATCCAAACTTTAAAATGCGATAATCTAGTATTCAAACTTTTATTTTGCCGTAATATAATACATGACATTAAATCACCATTAAGTGTCATGGAAAAAGATACAAATGCCCTTTAAATTTTATCTAATTTTCTTTATCAATTTTCAAAATGAGTAATCATTGTACGCAATGATATTAAAATCGGCGGCCAGCTATAAAATTGCCTTTCACCGTATGCAACTCCCCCTCAAGGCAATGGACATCTTCAAACGAGAAAACAACATTGTTCATCGTCTCTGAATGCACTGTTCAGAACGAGCCATGAATAAGAAAAACATGCTACAAGAAATATGACATTTAGCTACGGACAAAATCGTGGCTAAAGGTCTATAGTTACAGTTTAACTACGGACAGAAAACCGTAGCCTATGTTCGCATTGCTATAGCCTACGGCTGCGGTTCAACTAATCCGTGGCTATAACCCATCTATAGCTACAATATTTGTCCATAGCTAAAGGAAAAACACATACCATATGAACTTTTAGCCACGGGTTGAACCATAGCTAAAAGATGCATATAGCTACAGTTTTTATATTGTCCGTAGTTATAAATCCAAATCTATAACTACGGATTTTTACAAAACCGTAGCTATAATTCTTCTATTTATAGCTACGGTTTGCTACAAAACCATAGCCAAATGTACTAACCTATAACCACAATTTTTTTGCTAAAACCAAAGTTAAATACTCATAAGCTATAGCTATGGTTTTTGACAAACCATGGCTAAAAGATGCAATATATGCCCGGAATTTCTTAGAAAACCATAGCTAATTGTTTCAATCTATGCAAAAAACTATGGCTATATTCCAAATAAAATACTAAAATAATGACAATTAGGAATGCCACCTTAAAGCAACACCTATTTTATTCATACATCACATGAAAATTATATAATAACTTTTAACAAATACTTGTATTATTATAATAATTCAATACATGCCACATATAATTTGAATACATCCATTGTTCTACCAAAAAATACATCCATTGTTTAAGGTGTATTACAAATGTCAAATTTCCCTCCATACATATTAAAGTCCACATGACTTTCAAAAAAAAAAAAAAGAGAAATTTTAAATATAAAAGAATTATCCATTGTCTTCAATTATGCTTTAAGAGTCACTCGTTGCATCTTTAACCTACAAATAAAAAAAAAATTAGAACAATGATTACTTTGATGATCTAATTAAATGTGCAATATACAATGAAAAAATGTGAAGAAAGATAGGTAACAAAATCCACTAGTATTTTATTTAATGCAAGATAAATTTTGAAATTCTAATCAACATGTAAAAAATGTCTTACAAGAAGGGCACAACATTGCCAACAGAAATTTCTTGAAACCCAAGACCAAGTATGCCATTAAACCTTGCCAGTAAGAAAGAGAGACTTCCTTCTCGTGTGGCCTCTATGAAAACCTGAAATGTTGTTGCAATACATCCATGAGTCCATGACCACTCAAAACAGCCAAATTACAAGGGACATATTTGAAGTTAAGACTGAAAAAAGAATCCACTTGATCCTTAATAACAAGATTCCCAACTTGAATGTTATCTTGACTAAAGAAGCCAGAAATTGATCGAGATCTATAATGAAGATTACAATAATTTCTTGGTCAAAATTCACTGCTTTTCTTGATAGAATATTTATAATCTTTATTATACTGACAGCCTTATAACTCAAGATATCTAGAGATCATGAATGACTAAAGGATGTTTCCATGGAAAGGTTACCAATCTTTATATATGTACTTGACAGGTCTGCCTTTAACTTGGAGTGGAAATATCAAGAGATCTTCCTTTAACTGTTCACCGCCACTGTTTATCGTCTCCTTCATTCACAGTGGCGGCACTCCTTCTCGTTTCATCGGGGTCGCCTGCACCCATGGTTTCTGAATTGTTCACCGTCTCCTTCGTTGAACAGTGGCGTCACTCCTCGTTTCGTCGGGCCGCCTGCGCCCGTGGTTTCTGAACTGTCACCGCTACTGTTCATCGTCTCCTTCATTGAACAGCGGCGGCACTCCTCGTTTCGTTGGGGTCGCCTGCGCCCGTGGTTTCTGAATTGTTAATCATCACTGTTCACTGTCACCTTCGTTGAACAGTGGTGCCACTCCTCGTTTCGTCGGGGCCGCCTGTGCCCGTGGTTTCTGAACTGTTCACCGCAATTGTTCATCGTCTCCTTCGTTGAACAGCGGCGACACCCCTCTTCTCCTTCAGAGACCACAGTGATCGCGCCGGTGGCCCAACAAAGAGGCAAATATCTTTCTTTCTTTCCATTACGAACGACACGCTCCGCTTGCTCCCTCCCCGTGTGTCCATTAGCACTCCTATCCAGAGCGAAGAGAAGGCGAAAAATCGCCGCCAAGTAGCATTAGCAGGCTTATATTGCTACGCAACAATAGAGCAGGTAAAAAATTCTCTACGCAACAATAGAGCGGCAAGCACTTTCGGTTCTGTTCATTTTGTTGAGAAAATGATGAACAGTGAATTTTATTTTGAAAGTTAATTTTGACATTTTCAAAAGTCTTAAATTAAATGGCATGTGAAGTGACGTGATAAATATAACTATTTATTAAAGTAGATACTAAATTGTCATAAAAACAAAGTTTCGGTATTAAATTGTCACATTTTAAAGTTTAAATACTAAATTGGCATTTAGCCTAAATTACAGGGCACTGAGAATTTTCCCTATTAATTATTACTTGGCCATCTCAAGATCTTAAGGGGGTATTCTCTTTTTGGATTTTGAGAGGGAAAAAGTTGGTCAATGAGATCTTGGTTCCCATTGACCAAGAATTCAATGTTTATTTTTCAAATTTATGTGGGGATCAGAGAAAATTTATTTTCCTGGGTATAATTTATCCGAATAAGTGATACACATCTCCTAGGTGGATAAATAACTTTTCCACCTAAGAGGAAAGTTGCTAACACTTGAATAGGATTAAAATGACAATTTTAATAATGAATTTTTATGGCTAAAATGGTCATTACCTTATTTACTTAAGAAATAAAAGAACGTGGATAAATGCACTTACTTGGACAAGTGTTTTCCTAGAAAAACTTACCTAAATAACTGCATTTACACGTACAAATAACTTACCGAAAAACAAACGGAACCTGAGTGTTTTGGACATTTGTTGTTTTAAAGCTTGAAACCCAATAAGAAATCATGGGTATTCAATCCATTTTCGCATGGAAAAAGAGCAACAAGTCGGTGCTGAACTCTCCTCGAGATAACTTAAGACTATGTTTGGTTTGAATGAAAAAGGTAGGGAAAAGAATGGAAACATAGAAAAACCTATGCAAGGTTTGTAAAAGTTTCCCTGCATTTCCCTTCCTTTCCTTACATTTTCCTTCAAACCAAACACAGCCTAATTATTTCAAGATTGTTGCTTGTTTGTTGGTTAACACTATGGCCCACCTATTAATGCTTCAAGTGCATTTGTAAATTAAACGTCAGCCTCATTCTTTGAGGATTCTACCTCTACTCCTTATGCATGCGGGAAGCAATAGAGCTTGATCATCACTCAGGCCTCTCTAATTAATATGAATCCAAGTAGTAGGGTTCTTGCAACGGAGTGCTCTAGACAACATTGTCAGCTTCCTTTGGAAACCCTCAACTAGACAACATCTTATCATCATGCCCATAAAATTTCTAGGAGGTTCTGGTGTACGTCTTGTTATCGTTTATGATTTTTGGTTATATGATCTCATCACTTACGATGATGAATTGATGATGATCTTTTGACTCTAAACGAAGGTCTACATCTTGAGTTTTAATTCCTGTAGCAGGGTGGGGGACGCCCCTTTCAGCATTAGATAATAGATACAATTAATGCATCTAGTATGCTTGCTAATTATCCACTTGACTGGGGTGCGACAGTACATGGCTTCGGTTCAAAGGTCTCCAACTTGGTCTTCCTCTTCATCTTTGAGATGAGGAATAGTAAGAGGTGTCACCGTGCCATTTCTTAGTTTTCTTGATCATGGCTTTTGTTTGAATCTAAGGAATTCTGAGAAAACATCATATTATGGGTTCATTTGTTTTTTGAATTTTGAGAAGGAGAAAGTAAGTTAATGAGATTTTGATTCTTATTAACCAAGATAATTATGTTTTTTTTTTTTTTTTCCAGATAACTAACTTTCTCATGTGGGGGAGGGGAGAGTTGCCAACACTTGGATAAGATAAAATTGTCCCTTTTAATAATGGTTTTTTAGGACTAAAATGACCATTGTCTTATTTACCTAAGAAATGAAAGAACATGGATAAATACATTTACCCAGATAAATAATTTCCCCAGATAAATAACTACCCAAAAAACGACCAGGACCTATAAGGTTTTTGTTGATATATGGGTAGGGTAATTAAGTAAACAGTTCTGTTTGCCCAACCATTGGCAATCGAGTCGTTTGAATAATTGAATCCTTTGTGATTTTCAATAAATGAAGAGTCTCTTAAGCAAGAAAACGATGGATGAATTAGTTTTGGATGATCCCAAAAGTGAAAAGGGCTACGATTCTTTTGATTTGCAGGATTGCTGATTGGTTTGGAACATGAAAATGTTACTGGGTTAGTTTTAATTTTTTTTTCTGCATATTCAACGGATGATCTTCTTTCATTTCTTGTTTATTAATAGTTTGTCTTCTGAAAACCTTTAAAAGAGCTTACAGGATTCTCTCACTCTATTTTTAGCGGCTGGTTGTTAAGAATTAATGGAGTTTCTTGTTTGCTGTTGTTAAGCATACTTTATTGCAAATAATGTGTTTTAACTTTAAAAGATGGGCCTGCGATTCTCTTAACGGTACCTCAACTCTTTTAGTCGGAATAGATCCTGTCATTTTTCTCTGTTAATGCCCCGGCCATTGACGTGTACAAGTTTGGAGGGCATTTGAAACTTTAATGTTCAGGTCATAAACTGATGTATTACTTAGTCAGGGAAGTATTATCCTTAGTCAGGGAAGTATTATCCTTCTCTGACTTGGGAAAGTAAACTTTCTCGAGTGGAGAGTTAATGTTGAAAATACAATTTGTAAAAAATACCCCATTAAAACAATATAATCCAAAAAACATGGACTTGGGTCCATGGATAAAATTAACAAAAGATGGAAAAATTAACTACTTACCCGAGAAAGTGGATGAGGCAAATAAACATGAGAAAGTTGAGAGACCTCATTTATTTGGATAAATTTTACTAAAAAGAACATGGGTAAGTGCACTTACACGGACTAACGTTTCCCAAGAAACACTTACCCGGGTAAATAACTTCTTGATATGAACTAAGGCCTAAATACAAGATAGATAAAAGAACATGGGTTGACCTTCAACCCAACCTAACCTGCCTCAAGTTGTACCCTTAATTTACCCAATCCAATCTCATTTCTGGGTTTGATTAGGGTTGGGAACCTCGAAATGAAGATTTGGTTCGATACTTGGATGAATGTTAGATTGTGGTTCTAGCACTGTGGCTTCGATTAGGTTTACCTCAACCGAGCCAACCCTGCCGGGATTGCAGCCCTAATTTTAAATCATGGCATGGGCGTCCATTAGTATTTGGCAATGGCTTTATTCCTACTACATTATTTCTTACAATAATCAAGATTCAAGACCATTCGCTTTTATGTAGGTGTGTGTGAATTGGACTGAATTTGGTCCAATCCGATCCAGTCCAATGTGAGTCATTACAAATGGACTAGGTCCAATCCAATCCAATCCAATGAATATCTTGATTCATTTGGACCAGTCTAATTCAATGTCTGGACTGTCCAATATGTTCAAATTTGTTTTAATTTAGATTAATTCTAACTAAAGCCTGGTCCATTGACACCTATATTCTTATCTTCAATCAATGGACCAGACATAATCCATTATAAATTTATTATGGATGGACCAGGTCCAACCAATCCAATAAATACTTTGGACTATTATGTTTGGACTGGTCCAATTCAATAAGTCTTGTTCATCCATCCAATCCTCCAAATTGATTTTGGTTTGGACATGGTCCAATCCAAAACCGGTCCCTACCTCTATGGAGAAAATAAATGAAGTCTGTTCTGTTTGTTACTTCTTCCATAGCTCACTGAAGGGATAAACAATTGGCTTCAAAAAATAAAGGACAAACAATTCAATCTTGTCGTCTCTTCTGTTTAGCTAAGCATCGTTAAGACGTGGGGAAAAAAGCAACTTTACATCCAATCATCAACGCCTAAATGTGAACACAAATATTTTGCATGATTTATAAAAAACCATGGTGATGCAATTCCCAAGTTAAGGATGGAAATCTGCCTGTTTTTCCAGTTCAGTGCTGGCTTTCTGAGCCTGAGAATAGAAGTCTTTTGTGTGAAATCCCAACAAGTTACACTAACATGCATAAATCAATCAAAATATTAAATCCGTGGATACCGATTACATAAATGGACCATACTTTACCTGTTCTTCCCAATTACATTTCATGGTAATGAAGGTCAGTATCAAGGTTTGAACTACAGTCCTACATATCATTCCGGTCCAGATTCCCTGACAAATACAGCACAGGTGGATTTTGAGAGAGGTTTAGTCCTTGAAAGAAATTTCAGAAGCTGTTAGATATTAAGTAAAAAATATCTGTTAGGAACCATGACATAAATTTATACATCAGAGCGATTAAGAATATTACCAACTTCATCTGTCCCGTTCTTTGGGATTGCTGAGAAACTGAGACTACTCAGAAATTTATAAACAAAATTCATGTCCATACGCATGCCAATGCTCATAAATTTTTCCATGAAACAAGAACTGCAAAAACCTAACAGCCTTTAGCATACTGGTTATTCTGCCAAGGAAAAGGCTCAAACCCAATGAAACCAGCCACTTGGATTGACCATGTGTAGAGTTTTCTCTGCAAGATTAGCCCCATGGCCCATCATTTACTACATTTTTGACATCCGAAGTGCAGAGGATGATTTTCTTTTTGAGTATATTGTGAAAAACATCCCTACCCTAGGCTGTTGTATATCAAAGCCCCATCCGCAAATGTTTTGACATTACATTCTGAAAAAATGTGTTGACGTTAGAATCAATTATTTCTCCCCTCTGACAAATCTACCAACTCCAAGTGACAGACATCAAATGCTACTCAAAAGGACAGAAAATTTTACAGCTACTGTGGTCAATGAATACAAATTTTCAATTACTTTGATCATTACTTGAGTAAAGGGATAGTTTATTCCATTTGAATACATTTTTTTAAAAGAATATGGTCAACGAAGACATTCTATTAGTCAATAATTAACAGAGGATGGAAGTGCTCAAAATATATGCAAGCATTAGGTCAACAGCTATTGACAGATGAGTGCAGTGGTTAACATTAATGATTTTTTCCAAATATCAGACAATTTAAAAGATTCATTGTATAGTGTGGCTCTCCAGTCCATTTCCTAATTCTGATTCCACCTCTTAAGGTTCAGTTACTCACTTGTGGATAAATATCCTATCTTTGAAAGTTAGGATTAAAAATATGGCATTAGTCTGAAGAACCATATCACATTCTTTTAATTTGGAGAAAAGAAACTCTTCATCAAGTATGTTAGTTGTATTTGTCCAACTAGTACAGCCATCATAAAATACCGCTTAATCTACATTTCAACTGGAAATTATTTAATTGTGAATAAGATAAAGGTGAAACAACAAAGCAACTCCTAAGAAAAATTATATTATTTTTCATGGTGCACAGTCAGGGCTCAACTTAAGGTGGGAGGGGCACGTTGTGAGATGGACAAGTGAATCTGGTTCATCCCAAACTGTCAAGGACAATACTATTGGGATACTCGATCAATTATTGCTCAAAGAGGGGTCTTCCACTGAAGCTAGGATTCCAAACTTCTACTTGCTGCAGTTAGCATCGTCCACAGAAAAAAGTACTGCATATTCATCTAGTGAACCAAAACAAGATGGTACCACATTCTCAAGCATATGTGATCTAATAGACATTATTATACTGGCCAAAGTACATTTGCAAGGATGTTTAACATCATATTCCTGTTTAGCCATATTGATATGGTAAAACAACCAAATAAATGTGAGAAAACAGAGCTCATTTTCCACCATTTCTCAGCCATCATAACCATATTACCCCAACCTAATTATAGTCAAGGACAGTGGAAAACGATAGTCTTAGACCTAAATGTGTAGAACCTGGAGTAGGAGCAGAATAGTAACAAAGATTTAATGAAATAAAGAAAATAAAGGGAAAAGGAAAAAACAAACTAATATTCAGTAGGTGTTTGACAGAAGTAAAAACTGGGCAGTCAAAATGATAAATTTATGATTTATTTATTTATTTATTTATTTGATGGTTTCATTTGTTTCTTATTATTTATTAATTTATTTTCTTCTTATGCAGTAATCAACAAGTAATTCTTTTCCTGTAGCTCATGCATTTTTATTAGTTTTAAAAATATTTCGTATTGGTAAGTGTTCTCCAACTTTATATTATTTCTCTTCAGATCTATATAATTAAAGTGATACTAAGATGCTAGGTGTAATTCTTATTTACTTTCTAATGAGTACTTATGTGATATCCGATGCAGACTCTAAGGACTGTGGAATCAAGACTCCCAATCGGAAGCAGAAAGTGGCATAATATGTTCCCACCACTAAGCTGCGTATGATTCTAAATTGTGTACATGTGCAAGTGCATTTAGATAAAGAAAGAAAACATACCGTAATACCAAACTGGAGGGCCCATCCCATGATAAGAGCTAGAGGGACCCCAATAAGATAGTAGCTACCTACATTAATATATGCCACTAGTTCTTGCCATCCTGATCCAACAGCTACCCCTTAAAACAGAATATTTTCACAACAAGACATCATAGTTTGTGTTAATGTGAATTCATTAAAATTTACAAAAAATAAAAAAGTTCCAATTACCAGAAAGAACTGGCTGGATGCAGTTGAGAAGAATAGTTGATGCTAATAAGACTGCCAGTTAATTAACAGCATGTAGAATTTCAGTGCTAGAAGTAAATATCATCCCAATCCTGTCATGGAAAGCCATAATCATGGACCAAAAGAAGAGTCCAACTAGCAAAGAGGTCACAATCGAGACTACGGCAGCAAACTTTGCACGTCTCCCATTCTGTGCTCCAAGTTCATTAGCAATCCTCACTCTGCATTATAGAAAATCCATAAATAAGAAAAACGATATTAACAATAAGGAGAACTTTTCTCATTGGCAACCAAATCTTTGAATTCTTTGCATATTTGTTTCCAAATACAACTGTTATCCAGAAGAGAAGAAGGAAGAAAGGAAGAGAGAAGAGAGAAGAGAGAAGAAAGACAGAGATTTGGAGACACGAAAGGTGCTGGCGGCGCCAACTTTTTCTTATTTATACTAGGGTGACACAACTTAAAATTAAAAGGTGTTGAAAGTACCAAAGTACCCCTGCGGTACTAAACATACAGAATAATAACCTTTCAACACTCCCCCTCAAGTTGGGACATAGGTGTCAATCATGCCCACCTTGTCACATAAATCATAATGTCACAAGTGATGTAACCCTTTTGTAAAGATGTCTGCAAGTTGGTCTTCAGAACTGACATAGGGAGTACACACTTCCCCTGTGACAACCTTTTCTCTGATGAAATGTTTGTCAACTTTGATATACTTAGTTCTATCATGCAGCATAAGATTAGTGGCGATGTTTATGGCTGCTTTATTATCACAGTAAAGAGTCATAGGTCCACCAACATGAAAGCCCAACTCACTCAACAAATTCTTTAGCCAAATAATTTCAGCCACTCCATGAGACATTGCCTGATATTCAGCTTCAGCACTAGACCTAGCTACCACATTTTGCTTTTTGCTTCTCCAGGTAACTAGGTTCCCTCCTATAAAGGTACAATAGCCACTTGTTGACTTCCGATCATTCAAGGGTCCTGCCCAATCTGCATATGTATACACTTCAACTTTCAAATGCCCGTGCTTTTGAAACAACAATCCTGCACCTAGGAACTTCTTAAGATATCTGAGAAATGTTTCTGCTGCTTCAAGGTGGATAGTCTTAGGGGCATGCATGAACTAACTAAGAACACCCACTGCATAAGCAATGTTTGGTCGAGCCATAGAAAGATATAGCAGTCTTCCTACAAGTCTTTGAAACCGTTTCACATTCTCAATGGGTTCACCTTGACAGTCTCCTAATTTGTAGTTAGGATCAATAGAGGAATCAACAAGTTCACTCCCAATTTTCCTGTATCCTGGAGTAGATCTAAAACATACTTTCTTTGGAAAATGAAAATACCCTTTTGTGAGCGAGCCACTTCAATCCCAAGGAAGTACCTTAGAGGACCTAGATCCTTCACTTCAAACTGAGTAGCAAGGAAACTCTTCATCTTTTGAATTTCATCATTCCAATCACCAGTGATAACTATGTCATCAATATATACTATCAGTGCTCCAATCCTCCCTTCCCCTATTTTCACAAATACTATGTGATCAAATTGACATTGCTTGTAACCTTTTTGCTGAACTACAACATAGAACCTACTGAACCAGTCTCTTGGTGATTGTTTTAGGCCATATAATGAGTTTTTTAACCTGCACACTTTCTGTTCATTACCTTGAGCTTGGAAACCAAGGGGTTTCACCATGTATACTTCCTCTTCAAGGTCACCATTTAAGAATGCATTCTTGATGTCAAGTTGATGAAGATCCCAGTCAAGATTAGCAGTTAAGGAGAAAAGAACTCTAATGGAGTTCATCTTAGTGACGGGTGCAAAAGTTTCTGCATAATCCACTCCATTCACTTGTGTAAACCCCTTTGCTACTAAATGAGCTTTATATCGCTCCACTGTGCCATAAACCCTGTGTTTTACTATGAAAACCCACTGTGCCATCTACAAGTTCTCATGTACCATTTTTATGTAAAGCATTAATCTCTTCCTTCATAGCATCTGTCCATTCAGGTATCAAAAGAGCTTCTGCCGCATTCTTAGGAATAGGAACGCTATCGATGGAAGAGAGAAAGGCCCAAAGGTGAAATGTTCTCATAGGAAACAAAGTGGGATATGGGGTGTTTAGTGGTGCAAGACCTAACACCTTTCCTATGAACAATAGGAAGGTTAAGGTCATCAACAATAGAGGTATCAATGGCAATAGGGTCAAGAACATCAATGGGAACTAAGGTACCTAGTTGGGAAGGATCCACTCCCGAAGAGTTTGATGGTATTGGTGGTACAGCTTCTGGATGCTCCATAGCTCTTGAACTTGGCTAGCCTTTGTGACGCCGAAAGAAAACATGAAAGGGAGGAGGATCAGGAAGAGAAGGCAGCCAAACTAGTTTCTTCTCATTTCTACACTCCCCCTGAGGAGAAACAAGGAAGAAAGGCTCACTCTCAAAGAAGGAGACATCCATAGAAACATAATATCTCTGGGAGACGGGATCAAAGCATCGGTACCCCTTTTGAGTGAGGGAGTACCCCAAGAAGATGCAATGAATAGCACGACAATCAAATTTTCCACGGGTGGGAGCCAGATTTTGAACAAAGTAATGACAACCAAACACACGAGGAGGAATAGAAAGAAGAGGAGCCTTGGGAAAAAGAAGCTAATGTGGGGCTTTGCACTCTAACCAGCGAAAGGGCATACAGTTAATGAGATAGGTAGCACAAAGGACCGCCTCAAGCCAAAAACGTTTTAGGACATTCATATGAATGAGTAGACCCCTAGCCACTTCAAGAAGGTGTCGGTTTTATCTTTTAGCAACACCATTTTGTTGTGGTGTTCGAACACAAGAGCTACGGTGAAGTAATCCATGCGAAGCAAAGAATTCCGTAAGATAATTATGAAAATATTCTTTGGCATTATCGGATTGGAAAATTTGGATCTCAGTTTGAAATTGGGTGAAGATCATTCGGTGGAAATCTTGGATAATTTATGGTACTTCATCCCTGGTTCGCTTGGGATATATCCATCTGTATCTGGAGTAATCATTAATAAAGGTAATAAAATATTTGTAGCCACTCTCAAATGGTAAAGTAACAGGGCCCCAAACATTAGAATGAATAATATGGAAAGGAAATTCAGATTTATTATTCTTTGAAGAAAAATGAGTTCTACAATGCTTACTCAATTGACAAGTTTGACATGTAAACAGTGACACTGACACTGACTTAAATAACTCTAGAAACAACAATTTTAAAGATTCGAAAGAAAAATGATCGAGACGACTGTGCCATAAATAGACCTGATTTGTACTAGACTAACTCTGAACTCAGTGACTGTAAGACCAGCTTTATTCTCCAGCATGTAGAGTCCATTCACCATACGTCCTCTACCAATCGTCTTCCCCGAGGCCAAATCCTAGAATACACAATAAGAACGAAAAAAAGTTACTAAGCAGTTTAAGGAATTAGTGATACTACTAACAGAAAACAAATTAATAGAGAATTTTGGAAGATGTAAGACATTAGTCAGGGTGAGGCCAAAGGGAAGAGAAATGGTTCCTTGACCAGCTATGGTAGAATATGAACCATCACCTTGTCTCTTCCAGAGAGGAGGTGGTAGGTCTGGAAATAAGTGGACTCAGCAGTCATATGTTTTGGCGCTCCAGAATCGATTATCCAATGAGAGTCAGGGGGATGAGACGATACATGGAAAGTTGTGGCAGAGTTACCTGATGTAGACGCAAATGAAGTTGAAGGAGGAGAAGAATCCATCTGACGAATTGCTCTACCAGAGTTCCAAATGGTCACGGAAGGAATTAATAATATCCTCCCTCGGGTCAGAACCAGAAGTGTGTGTCTGAGTCATAGTAGTAGTACGGGGCTGATTCTCCTGAGAAGCCATATTTGTTGTGAACTTTCTTGGACCTTGCTGTCTTGACTTCTTATTCGGGTCTGAACATTGCTTCTTGATTAATTCTTGGGCCCATTTAGGCTTCCCATGAAGATCCCAACATGTTTCTCGGGTGTGTCGGGGTTTCTGGCAATGGGTGCACCATAATTTGTTTGTCTTCTACCCTTTTCTGAGGGGCCCCCTTCTTAAAAAAATTCCCCCCACCTGTAGTAACATTCCCTTTTGCTGCCAACACAACTGCATCCCCTCTGAAGTTGTTCATTAAATTTCTTCTACTTTCTTCCAACTGTACTAATGCATAAACCTCCTTGACAGATGGAAGATCCTTGCTGCCTAGGATTGGGACTCTAATGGATTCATATACTAGATTCAAACTATGGAGAAATGCAAACACTCTTTGTTGGGAAACAAGCTTCTTATATTCTTTTGCATCTTCATCACACTTCTAGTCTACACTCTAATAGTGATTTAACTCCTTCCAGATGGAGGTCAAATCTGAATAGTATGCAAAAAGGTTCCTCTCCCCCTGTTTACAAGTGGATGATTTTGCCTGTAACTGATAGATTTTTGCATAGTGACGTAGTTTAGAATAGGTCCATTTTGCCTGCTCCCAGATCTCATAAGCCGTTTCAGCCCACATAAAGTTCCTTCTCACCTGAGGTTGCATAGACACCAAAAGAGCACTCCTGGAATTCGGTTCTTTAATTCTCCCATTTATATACCCTATTTTTCCCCTTGTAGTAATGTATAACTTCATCCCCCTCGACCATTCTAAATAATTCAAACCATCCAGGGGTATAACAGCCATAGGGAAGGATAAATCTATACCCCCACTTGTTCCGTTCTGCATTGAGGAAACTCCAGATGTGGCAAAGTCTTCACCACTCATAATCACAACTTTAGGTTGCACTCCAACTGAACACAAAAAAGATCAAATAGAAGCAGCCTAACACCCCAATAAAAAAAATAAAAAAAAAATAAAAACTTTGAACCAGGGAATTAGAGACAACTACTCCCCTCTTTTCCCCTCTTTTAAATCTCAGTTCTTCAACAAAATCAGCTATTGTTACCGAACTCACAGGTCATCACTGGTCCACCATAAATCAGGTATGACTTTTGTAGCAGCATGTACAGGTCCTCTCTTGACCTACAAATCAAGTGTAGCTGCTGTCGCAGCATATACAGGTCTTCCCCTGACCTACAAATTCACTAGAAGGCTGCTGTCGCAGCATATAAAGGTCATCACCGACCTACAGTCTGTTACAGGGATCAGCTGATCCCACAAAAAAGGAAAGAAGAGGGTGCTGCTCGCCTCACATTAACAAACTGAACCTATTACAGGTTCTGTTCTGGCACACGACCAGAAAAAAAAATTAAAAAAAAAGGAGAAAGGGAGAGAGAGTACTTCAGTCCGATCTGAATCTGGATTTGGATCTTCAATGAATCTCACTGTATTTGGCGAAGGGAGAAGACAAAAAAGGTTTGCTCGATCTCTTCTTTCAGATCTAACAGTCCCGCTCTGATACCATGTTATCCAGAAGAGAAGAAGGAAGAAAGGAAGAGAGAAGAGAGAGGAGAGAAGAGAGAAGAAAGACAGATTTGGAGACACAAAAGGTGCTGGCAGCGCCATCTTTTTATTATTTATACTAGGGTGACAACTTAAAATTAAAAGATGCTGAAAGTACCAATGTACCCCTGTGGTACTAAACATACAGAATAATAACCTTTCAACAAAAACCAACTTGAGAAGAAAGCACTTAAAAAATATAACTCCTTTAGTTAGACCACATATCTCATCCTCAAACCCCACTTTCTCATAAAAAATTTTGGACTGTATCAACCTTCATGGTTTCCCAACATACCAATCAACATGAAGACATTTGAACCAAAAAAAAGAATTGACATTGTGATTTTATGTAACAAAAGTGCCAAATTCAAGAATCTACTAGAAACTTTGGAAGAGCAGTAGTTCATGATTCTGAAGAACAATGTCCATGCCTCCATGAAGCTGCCAGCCATTTTGGGTTGAAATCAAAGGGTTTCAAGCAATATAGAGTCAACTACAGAATAATCATTCAAACCATTGTCCTTGTTCCTTGGGACAGCAGGTTTCCTGTGCATGCATACAGTCATAAAATAACATAAGGGTAATTTGAGGTTTTATAAATAACATGAGGGTAATTTAAGGTTTTATAAATACTAAGGAACATTCCACAAACTGACGGAATGCAACAGCAGGGACAAAGTGCTATAATCAAAAAGTTTGAGGGGCTAAGTGCCATATCCCCTAAAGCCCCTTTTGTTTTCTGGATTCTAAAGGGGGGAATTGGTCAATGGGATTGTGGTTCCCATTGACCAGGGGTGTTCAAATTCGGTTATCAAATCGAAAATCGAACTGAACCGAACCAAACCAAATAAGCCAATTCAGTTGGTTATTTTGGTTTTCAGTTCAACTTGGTTTGATGATTTTAGAAATATCAGTTTTTGGTTTTAGGTTCGATTTAAGGAAAAAAAAATCAACTGAACTGAAATGAAAACCGAATTAACCAAAATAAATACATATAATTATGTTTATAGTAATAACAACATTAATATTACTATGTATTTTAAATATTAATATTAACATTGATATAAGTTAATATTAATATTTGTAGTAATAATAATATATAATATGTATTTTAATTATGAATGTTGATATATTTTAATAATAAGTATTCATATAAATATAGCATACATTTATATTTTAACTAACCAAATTAACCGATTTAAAACTGAACTAAACTGATTGAATTTGGTTCAATTCAGTTCGGTTTTCAAGTCTAATTCGGTTCATGAAAATGGCCTAATCGAAATATCGGTTAGGTTTTATTTCCAAACTGAACCGACTGAATGAACACCCCTACCATTGACTGCTTTTCCCATGTTTGTTTTCTAGATTCATGAGGGACCCGCAAAAAAAATCACTTTCCGTAGGTATTACTTACCCAGGTGAGTGATACACATCTCCTAGGTGGATACGTAACTTCCCCACTTGGGGCAAGAGTTGACAAAACATGTTAGGATAACTTTGCCGATTCTAACAATGAATTTTTATAGTCATTGTATAATTTACCTTAGAATCAAAAGAACACAGGTAATTCACATACCTAGGTAAGTTCACATACCCAAGTAAATAGCTTTCTGAAAAATCGAACGGCACCTAAGAGTAAGGTGGTTGTCTGGACTCCAGTTCTGCTATAAGCATTTGCATGTAAAATGGGCTATGTAATCACAAGTGACCTGTACATCCATGTGTATGGAACATTGGCATGTTCACTAAGGATTGGTTACATAGCCTGTTTTACATGCTAGTATTCATAGCAGATCCTGATGCAATTGTCTTTAATTTGCCCTATATAAGCCTGTATTTGTGTGTGTGCATGTACACATATGCATTAATGTATATATGTACCTATGCTTCCATAAATGTATGCATGTATGTCCACAATTTCAGGTTTGAAGCAAATATTTCTAAAGAAAAATAAATATATCTTTTTATATAGGGTTCGACTATGATGCCAGAAAGACATGATACTGACAAAACTTACAACTAATCAACCACCATCATAAAAGTAGGAACCAATCAGGTGAGTTTTCACCAAAATTCACGGGGTGTTGTGATTGGTCATAGCCATTCTAGTATCATGTCTTTCGGTATCATAGATTTTCCCTTTTATATATAATAATGCTAAAAAATTGACCTTAACCCTTGAGTCCTAAAAATAAGACCTTAACCCTCAACCTAAAGCGGCCCAACCTCCATCCAAGGTTCAAAATATCAATACAATACATCCAATACAGGGCATATCGTATTGAAATCGTAAATATCGCATTGTATCCTACCAGTTGTGCATACCGGGCCAATACGGGTGCATATCCATCTGTATTGCTTTGTCTCAACTGATACACACCGATACATACCAATAAAACAGCAATACAATGTGCTTTTCTATTGAAAAATGAGTATAGTGTGATTTGAAACCAAGTCACCTAATACCTAACACCCAACACCCAAGTCCTTAAACCACTAAGCTATCTTGCTTTTTGTGATAATATGCTACATAAAAATAACTTTTATTAATTTTAGTCTCCACATGCAATCCAAATAAATAATACATATTTATGTTTAACAACTTTAATTAAAAATTAAAATTTATAAATTTGCACATGATGTGTATCTTCAAATGTTTATATATTTTTTAAATTATCAATTAATATTTTAATTTACATTAAATGACAACATATTTATTGTTTATGCATACAAAATATTCAAGAATACACTATTAAATTCAATCTATCAAATCTACTAATCTACATTTGTATCAAAAATGATTTTGAATTTCAGAAAAAATATAGAAATAAAAATATTAATTATGGAATAATCATTTAGTATTTAAAAATTATGAATTCACATATGATATTTATCTTAGAAATTTTAATAGATTTGATAATATTTTAAGTTGATATTATATATTTTTATAAATTATTAATTGATATTTTAATTTACATTTAAGAATTTAATATTTGGTTGACTTTTTTTGTTAATGTAAAGTAAAAATAGTAAACTAGAAAATAATCTGACATAAGAATTAAAATATAATAAATGCATATGCTTTGTATTTTGAACTCTTGATTGATGCATTATCAATAAAATTGTATTATATCTATGCATTCTGTTATATCAATTGTAAATAACTAAATACTTTTTCATATATGCATATGCTTTTTCATATATAATAAATGCATATGCTTTTTCATATATAAATTTCCTATTGGAGCCTAATCTCCTGAAAGCAAAAACCGTGTGAACATGTTAAGGCTGTGTTTGGTTTGAAAGAAAAGGTAAGGAAAGGAAGGGAAAGTCAAGAAAACCTTAACAAATCTTGTATAGTTTCCCTACCTTTCCCTACATTTCCTTTCAAACCAAACACAGCATAAGAGCACGGCATCCAGTTACACATCAGGGCTATCTCAGGTTCAGGTTGTTCGCACGGTTTTTGCTTTCAAGAAACTCCGTCTCCCCAAATCCATGGCTCATGCTAGCAATCTGTTGGACTCTTATACGCCGCTATACGTACTTCCATTTTGTTTGTGACGGTGTCCCATTTGAGGTTAAATTGTTACCACTGGCCCTACCAGATTCTTTTGCCACTTTTTTCATGTCAATTTTCATCTTCTCTTTTAATAATCTCACACACCACACACAAATAGTTTGAGAGAGAGAGAGAGAGAGAGAGAGAGAGAGAGAGAGAGAGAGAGAGAGTACCCTATTGCAGCAAAGAACCCAAGCTGGATCATCGACTCCCACGCATAAATGGTTATACTGCCAGGTAACATCACATTTTGGTGGAAAACAAATTCAGGTTTTCATATATAAATTTCCTATTGGAGCCTAATCTCCTGAAAGCAAAAACCGTGTGAACATGTTAAGGCTGTGTTTGGTTTGAAAGAAAAGGTAAGGAAAGGAAGGGAAAGTCAAGAAAACCTTAACAAATCTTGTATAGTTTCCCTACCTTTCCCTACATTTCCTTTCAAACCAAACACAGCATAAGAGCACGGCATCCAGTTACACATCAGGGCTATCTCAGGTTCAGGTTGTTCGCACGGTTTTTGCTTTCAAGAAACTCCGTCTCCCCAAATCCATGGCTCATGCTAGCAATCTGTTGGACTCTTATACGCCGCTATACGTACTTCCATTTTGTTTGTGACGGTGTCCCATTTGAGGTTAAATTGTTACCACTGGCCCTACCAGATTCTTTTGCCACTTTTTTCATGTCAATTTTCATCTTCTCTTTTAATAATCTCACACACCACACACAAATAGTTTGAGAGAGAGAGAGAGAGAGAGAGAGAGAGAGAGAGAGAGAGAGAGAGAGTACCCTATTGCAGCAAAGAACCCAAGCTGGATCATCGACTCCCACGCATAAATGGTTATACTGCCAGGTAACATCACATTTTGGTGGAAAACAAATTCAGGTTTACAAATATAATAATGGAAACCACGAATATGGATAGTGGAGCTAGAAGGTCCTAACCAGATGGAAAGAGCATCAACTGCAACCTCAGTTTTCCTCAAATACCCGGAAGCTATTATCAATATTCTATAGTACGTGTTCTCCAAGCTGCAATATCAGAAGAAAGATTAAAATTTTACAGACCCAAAAAAGATCCCTAACCTCTCCTTATTATCGTCTAACCATATATTAATGGAATAGGAAGCAGAGAAAGGCAAGGCAGTAATACCATAGCATGACTCCTGAAGCCAAAGAGAGTCTGAGAAATTGCCAAAGCCCAGAAAACGCTTGGGTAGAGAATCCAGTCCAAGAGAGAGGACACCCCCCACAAATCGTATACGTTAATAGCCCCAACGCCGTTACCCACCGGGAGAAGTGATGGCAGTTCCAACAAGACCGACCCTAAGTTTATAAACGAAAAGCCAACTAACAAACACATGGAGGACAAGTGCCCCAACAGAGATCCACGCAACCACTGCGGTCTTAAGCTGGCATTGCAGAAACCTCTGCAGTGGGAATTCAAACGCAAAGGAGAAATGAAACGGGATCAACCAGAGAGACACTTTTCCCGATTGTTCGGCCACATCCGTTGACTGCCCCATGAACCTTAAAATGGGAGTCGCAAAAACGTAAATGGGCAAGAGCAGAATCGAAGAGAGGAGCATAACGATCCACGAACGTTGCAAATAAATTCCCAACATGTGATACTGTTTAGCTCCATAGGCTTGGCCGCACAGCGTCTCGAGCGCGCTTGCCATTCCTAACTAACTAAATCCCCGTCTCATCATCAATTCAGATTCGAAGCATCGTATAGAGATATGCTAGTAAAATTTAAAATAAAAGGAAGAAAAGCTAAAGAACAAGTACCAGGAATCCGAAACTTATAGAGATAAAGACGGTGGTAACAACGGAGAAGGCAGCAATGTCGAGATCCCCCAAGTGACCAGCAAATGCCTGAAGGATAATAGTCATGGAATACATGACTACCCGACTCACTACAGAGGGACAGGCAATCTGACATAACTTCTTTAATTCCAACACAATCTGTTCAATCAGGCTACCCTCCCCATACTCAACTAACAGCAGAGGCACCTCTTCTCTCATCTCCGTCTCACTGCCTCTCTCAACTCAAGTCCTTCACTTCCCTTCGGTTCTATTCACTATTCAGTGAGACAAGCAACGAAAGGGATCGGATTAGCATTAATCCAAGGTGTGGGGCATTATTCGTGCCACAACGCTACGCAGCCACCCCATTCAGCCAATCCGTATTGCGAAGAAGAGATGCCTCGTGAGGATTAGATGAATGGGATGTGTGTATGGCAGGCTGTGGAACTAAATCAACTAATGATAATAATGGTAGTGTATGAAGTTGATTCTATTTTATATTTTATTTTAAATCTTATTACGTTAGGTGCCGTTTGGAAAGTTTTTTTAAATATTTTTTCTGACAATAAAATGACATAGGGGATGTTTGGTTCCGTTTACGTTTATCATATAAACGCTGCCACCTCAGCGCCAGTTCAGCTTTTGGCGCAATAAAAGTTTATCGGTGCCGAAACCACTATTTGATGGTAATGTTTAATAAAAAAATGGCAATAAATGTTTTCCCATTTTTTCATCGGCTTTCGTGAAAATAGCCGTTGGAGGAAGCCCCAACGGTTGTGCGTTTCATGAAATGCATAGCTAACATGGAGCTTACGTGTCGTATGATGTGGCACCTGCAAGTTTTGATCCGGTGCAACTCAATCTATCATCCCATGATTTTCTTCTTTTTGTTTCTCTATTCACTGAAACCCTGACCACGAGCGAGCTTGAAGCCGCTTGTAGATAGATGATCAGAGGAGTGACACCGAAGCTCGGAGAAGCAGTGGACGTCGTTCTTCATTGGCAAGGTAATGGATCTATCATTTTCTATTCTTTCGATTTTTCCCTCAGTTTTTTCCTAAGTTCTCCGTCTATCGTTTTCTTTTTTGAGCATGTGTTCTTCTTTTAGCCCGTAGATAGATCTATCCTTTTCCATTGTTTTCACCCTTTACTCTTCACCATATATTTCTTCTTTGATTTTTAGCTTGAAAAGATACTCATTGATTGCATCTATCACACTGTCATCTTGCATTTCCTGATCCTTGTTAGAGATGGATTGAGAAGCGTATCTGTTTTGGCTATAGTTGATTTTACTTGTTATATTGCAGATTATTCAGTTGATTTCTGTTGAAAAACAAAAAGGTGGGCCAGTCGGTGGCTCACCGAATTTGCAATCGGTGGCACACCATTTGTAAACCACCGCTTATGGTTTGCTTAGCCATTATACCCCTTAGCTCAATTATAAATAGGGGGTCCCACCTATGTTATTTCTCATTTTATTCTTCATTTCATTTCAATGTATAGTGTATACGTGTATTGAGAGGAGTATTGAGTTGGGTGTATTGAATGTGGTGTGATTCTGGTGAAGTCATTTTGTATTTTCTCTTGTTTATAGTAAAAATGAAGCTCTGAGTTGCTGCCTGTGGATGTAGACAATTTAGCCGAACTACATAAATCTGATGTTCTCTCTTTTTTTTTTTTTTATTGCTATCTGCTTTTGTCTGTTTCTATGCACATATAGATTACGTTATTTCCCCTGTACAATTTCAACAATTTTGGTTGCTGTTGATTTCACTTATTATACTATAGAAGCAATTCGACTAATTTGAGGGCTTACTTTAACCATATACAATAGAATTTCAAAGACAAAGTCTTCATATTTATATGATTTCAGTTAGGTTGGGCTTTCAACGCATGGTAAAATGACGGATGCCCATGCATGTGAATAACTGTTGAAACTTGAAACACTTAAAAATTTTATATACTATGAATAGATTAAAAAATGAAGTTGGAAAATAGAAATATTATAGCATTCAATATAGTGGTGATATTGAATGGTCAATTCATCAAAATTTATTAGAAATATTCTATTATTCAATAGAAATCTATACTATTAATAGATTAAAAAAATTGGTAGCATGGGTGATGGGTTGAATGGTCAAGTCGTCGAAATCAAAAATCCAATATAGAGGTGATATCCTGATCTGATCTACCACAAACTTTAGGTTGTGTTTGTTTTGACAGAAAATAAAAGGAAAACAAAAAGTTGAAGGAAAGTTTGTAAGTAATTTCAAATATTTTCATATCCTTAAATAGAAGTCGATCAGATTCAAATGCATGAGAGAATTTTTGTTAATCCTAGTTAAAGGTGAAAATAAGAAGATGTCAATAGAAAATCATGGTCAGAAACTCAGAAAGGCAATAGATTCCCAAAAGAAAACTAGTAGAAGCAAGGCTGCCTCTGTCAAACCAGTCTCTCAGACAAGGGAAGATGTGTAATGGACACCTTGCCTCTGTCTCTGTCATCTGAGAGAACAATCTATTGATGAAACAGCCTGTCCATGAACTACAATCCCCACATCACTGCAGTGTAACAGAATGAATTCCAATTAATGTGATTTCATCTGTTTCTACACCTACATCTTGCATTTCTTCGAAAAATCTTAGTGCTTCCTTTTGGCCTTCAATTTTGGGCATAACTTGTGACAGTTGCCGCCCATGCCACCATGTCTTTCTCAGGCAAATCATCAAACAACTCTGCAACTTGTAGATATATACATTTTGTTGCATCAAATATTCAGCAACTACATTCCAGATATATACATTTGTTGCATCAATAATGGCAATGTATTTGCCACCCAGGATTGACATCGAGGGCTGCAACACAAGCCTTAAAGAGGGCTGAGAAAGTGAAAAATATAGGGCCTGTACCTCCCCTTCTCATGCACTTGTAGAGCAAATATTGACTCAATGAAGGGACTGTAGAGCAAAACCATCTAATGAAATGGATTCAAGTGCTGGACCTGATCAAAAAGGATATGGGGGGTAAGGGTCCATGGATAAATAAAATTTAGTAAAGCATCCAGATGAGCTTGGCCAAGTGAGAATTGAGTATTCATATGGAATAGTTTTTTATAAAACTTTGTTAATTTATAATATATTTTCTTATTTTCCTTTAGCAAGAAAAAGAAATTCCAACCAACCCAATTAACGAAATATTAATGAAACAACAAAATAGAAGAGAGAGAGAGAGAGAGAGGGAGAGAGAAAGAGTGAGTCATATATCCATCGTTGAATGTGGATTATATCATATTTTCACCGTTGGATCTAAAAATCGGTCTTAAAATACAAGCACATGTAATTTGGATCGTTGGATTGACTAATGGTTTCTATACACCAAAGTGAAAGTCTCACATTGAAACATTCTTGAAATGCCCCACCAAATAGCATGAAATGAAAAAAACGTTTATTGTGCTGAGTTGTAAAGGGGAGTTTTTTGAAACGCCTTAACCAAACAACAAAATAAATAACATTTAAAGTGGGTGTTTATCAGATAAATGTTTTTTCAATAAACGCCCACCCAATAAACCTAAATGGAACCAAACACATACATAGTAGGCTTTTACATAAAGGGGGTGATTTTTTTTCAAATTTTCACGGGGGGAGGAAGTTGAGCAATGGGATTTTGGTTTCCATTGACCAAGAATCCATGTTTTTTTTTTAGATTTATGTGGAGGCCAAGGAAAGTTTATTTTCCTAGTAAGTGATACCTATCTTTTAGGTGGGTAAATAACTTTTCCACCTAGGGGGAAAGTTGCCAACACTTGAATGGGACACAAATGCCCTTTTAATAATGGATTTTAATGGATAAAATGGTCATTCCTTATTTATACGAGAAATAAAAGAACATGGGTAAATGCGCTTACCTGGGTAAGTGTTTCTCAAGAAAAATTTATCCAAGTAACTACATTTACTCTGGTAAGTAACTTACCGAAAAGTGAGCAGGGCCTGAGGTTTTGACAACCTACTGCCAATTTGGTTGAAGGCTTGTCTTTTCGTGCAAATATAAGACAAAATAAATTGAAAAGCTCCACTTGGAGCTTCCCAAAAATAGTTTAAAACAAGCTTTGGACATCTTTTTTGGGATTGAATCTTTCAACAATTAGACCATTTTCCAACAAACGGAAAAAGACGAAAATGCCAAGCTTCTAAAAAGTTGACAACTTATTTATTTGGATGAGTGTATTTAATAAATGGTATCTAGAAAATTTTACCACGTGTTATTTTGCCAAAAAATATTAATCGGTTATGTTAGCAAATTATTTAGAGGAAAAACTCTTAATTGGTACCTGTATTTTGGGCCTAGTGCCACTTTTTGGTTCCTAAATTTTAAAAGATAATAATTCAATACCAAAATTTTCAACAAATACACACGATTCAGAAATTTGACATCAATTCAGGTTAGGATGCATTACTCCCGTACTTTGGAGCTATAAAATTCTGATATGGGCTGATTAGTCATTCTCTCAATTTTCAAATCATATCAATCCAATACTTAACATTAACCACCTTAAATGGCATTGAAAAAGACACAAATACCCTCCAATGTCATCTAATTTTCTCGATCAACCCTCCAAATGCTCAACAGGCCAAGCTCTCCGTCATGTCACAAACCTTCGTGGGATTCAAAATCCTAAATGTTTGTAGCTCATTCAAGAAGAAATCGAGGCATCTTGGTGATATATGTTGTAATCATCTCTACTTGTATTTGAGTCAAGCCAAAATCAATACATCCTTCAACAATATCCATTATTGCTTAAAATTTCGGTTTCTCCGATGTATTGTTTTCTCGATTGCTGTTTCAGTTCGTTTTAACGTCCTGAGCTTGTCTTCGTACGGATCTTGTGGTTTAAGTTTCTGGGGAAAATGAGCACTACCATACAAAGAAATTCCGGATCAGGAAGGCAATCACTCTTCATGATTTAGTATCCACGATTTCTTCTCACAGAGGAAAATTCAGAGTCCAGGTCAGGTAGCTGCTGTTTCTTCTCTATGGTGAGAGAATTTTGGGGTCACGGATCCTCCACCACCGCCCATATTCACCTTGGAAGACCGTGCAGATTTCTCTCCAAAATCTGGGGTCACGGATTACCCTATTTCTCCATACACCAAGTCAGAAATGAGAACTCTTCGAGATTCCCATCGTGACTCTAATTCTCCATTGAGAAGCAAGTCAGAGGCGAGCACTTCGTTTGCCCTTGTTGGAGGGCAGCAAGTACAACAGACACCTACAAGTTCAAGCTGGTTGTCTCCAACGAAGAGCGGCAGTGAGCATGACGAGAAGGGGAAAGGCTCTCCTGTTGAGGCATGGTAGAATTGGTGCTTTAATTACGCTTCCTCCACCAAGGGAAGTTGCAAGGTCGGAGTTGCAGGAGAGTAACTTACCTGCAACTAACCTCAATGAGGAGGAATGGGTTACTGTATATGGGAACAATTCGTCCTACCTATTTTATCTCCATTACCTGGCATATCCTTTGCACGCCATTTGTATATATTCTGTTCTTAATCTGAGTGGTATTGATTAGGAATTTTAAGTAAACATCTAAGGGAAAAATTCCCATGCATTTTTGAGTTTTACTCTAGCTAGAGATCAATCATACAAGTCGTTTATGAATAAACTAACATGTTGTTTCTCTTCCTCTTTATTGTTCAGCTTTCTATGTATCTTGGATGATGCTTTCATTATCGGCTTTCCAAATGTCGTCTAGGGAGAATGACTATTCACAGTTAGGGTCAGAATTTGTAGGTTTAAAGTACTGTTGGGGTAGGTGTCAGCTTGGAATTGATGCCAATTCACAGGCGGGCATTGATGTATAGAATGGAAGTTGTTGCCATTTTGAATGTTTATAGTTCTGCAGTGAAAATAAAAAATCTGCATTGAACCTGTCCATACTTTTTTGCAAATATCAATGCATCTCTATCTCCTCTCTCTCTCTCTGCTCAAATTATAATTCACAAATTATAAGATCTGTAACTGGTTTAATCTTTATCTATAACTACAAAATCCTTCTAGATGCATTTCTACATGTATCAGTTCCACTGCCTTATCCCTTCTCTCTTTTGTAAAGTGAGCATCGACTGCTCCAAACAACTCTTATTGTTGCCATTATGAATATGAAATGATTCAAGTAATATGTGCTACATTGATATTCATACAAAACGATCATAACAGACTTTGAGAGATGCATACAATGCAGCAAGGCGCCGAATAATAATTTGGGTGATATACATCACTAAGAACGTATATACTTTCGGGTTTTACCCTCAAAGAAAAAAGTACATACAACCACACGTAACCCCACCCCCCACCCCATCCAAAAAAAAAAAAAACAGCACAAATAAAAGCTTTATTTTTCTCATGTACATCATCGGATTCATCCACCACCATCCATGGCTCAAGTTATCTTCCCCTTCAAATCAACTCGCATGTCCCAATCCAAGATCATCGAGTCAGCAAAAAATGAATAATTCCCAAAAATAATCATAGACGTCCACTACACGATGAATAAACATGAAGTAAATGGATAAAATACAAAGAAAAGGAAGATGAAATATAATACAATGGAGGTAAATTGTAATTCAAGGAAAAGAAAACAGAAATTAGACAATAAAGCACTGCAATTGCAACTCAGCCCCCTCTAACACAGAAAGGTCTACGGCCGATACAACAAGCTCTGATGTCGATGGAAACAGATCTACATCAAGAGAACAGCGGCTAAGGTACCAACTAATGCAGATCTGGCCACGGTGACTCTGTTCAATGAACCAATAGCAGAGTTGTTGTCTGCTGGGCTCCCCGACGAACCACTAGATGGAGAGGAAGACGATGAAGGCGATGATGGAATTGAACCGGACGGAGATGGAGATGAAACTGGGGTTTCCGTCACTGGAGAAGGGGCGGAAGCCGGAGTCGACACGGGAGAAGGAGACGGTGAAGAAGGCGAGGGAGAAGGAGTAGGAGTGGCAGTCGGTGGAGACACTGGAGCTGGTGTTGGTGACGGAGGACTAACGGTTGGTGTAGAGGATGGAGGAGACGAAACCGGGGCAGGCGAAGATGCAGGTGGAGATGCGGTTGGGGCAGCTGTAGGCGAGGCACTCGGTGCCTGTGCCTGTGCGATGGAAGACCCCGTCAACAAACCCAGAACCATTATAACCATTAACCCATTGAGACCCATCTTCGTCCTCTTTCTTCAAAATATCAGGAAAGAGAGTAGAAAGAGAAGAGGACTTGAAGAGAAGAGAAGAGAAGAGAATAGAAGAGAAGAGAAGAGAAGAGAGGAAAGACAGGGACCAGCTGGGAGTGTCTGAGTTCTGAAGAATTGGAAGTGGTGATAGGTGAAGCGGAGAACGAGTCTAGGACAAGTATAAAAAGCAGAGGAAAGTGGGTTAGGAGTGGGAAAGACATCGAAGAACCAATCAATCAATGCACTGCACATTTGCACTTAACCAACCTTAGATTCCTGAAACTTACTAATCAATTGTTAATTTATTTCTATACAAATAAACAACAACCAAAGGGCCAAGGTCCCAACCCAAACAGACTGTCAACCGCCACTGTAAGTCTGTCATAGCCACTACAGGCAGGGCTGATGTGGCATGCATGGGGCCATCGTGCAGGGTACGTGTCTGTTAGGTGTGGGACGCCTTCCTAAAGGTAACAAGCGTGGTGAGGGGACATGCCTGGAATTCGTAGGTTTGTCAGGTACGGCGGTCGGGCAGAAAGCCATCCTATGGTATACCGAGCTGCTCTCCTGCGAATTGCCTTGAGTTGGGCCGTCCCTTAAGTGACAGGCTGCCTACAGCCGGTTATGCCGAGTTAGCCGACCCGAGGTCTTTGTGCCTCGGAGCGTCCAAAGAAGAATCGGTGCGTTCTTGCTTAGGAGTGGCTTGAGGTCCATTGAGAGAAGCTCGGATTTCAAAAGGGGTCAGGGTGCCCCGAACTCGGGACCCCCAAAGTCCCTTGACCCCGGGGAGGAGGTCAAGGTGAGGTGGCTTTCGATGAGTAGTTTACCTATCGAATTGTCATGCTGAACTCGGTGGGACGTGGGACTTCCCCACCGAGCTGTGCTCTTGTCTTTTGTGCTGTCATGCTGAGTCACAGTTTGAGCTATGTCACACCTACGTGTACCTGAGCTACGAGGTTGGGGGAAATCACCCTCCATCAATTGCCCCCCACTCCTACGCTGGCGGCAGCAACCCAGCGCGGGGAGGTCATGATGCGCCGGGTGGATTTGGCATCAGTGTTTGTGCTGCATCGTCGCGTGTTCCATCCAGCTGTGTCGGTCTAGCGCCTGGCACGACCGAAAAGAGATTCGGGTCACGTCCGGGTTACGTGCGGACTTCAGGCAACTTGGACTTCGCGGACATCAAAAATGCACTAAGTCGTTTTCGCCTCGAAGAACACGTGGCTGTGACTATAAATAGAGGGTCCCTTGGCCATTTTCTTCACCACAAAGCCTTGATCATTAGCGTTTGAGCTCACGCCAAGGGTTTCTTAGCTCGGGTCCTCCAATTCGTTATGTTCTTCCAGTTCGGTTGCATTTCTTTGGTGAGTCTTCCTGAACTTCCTTTTCCTTTTTAGTTCGCTTCTTTCTGTTAGTCTGGTATGTCATCTAGTGTAGACAATCTCATCGACGAGCCTGAGGTAGGTACCTTGGCTCGGGATGTCCCCTCTGCTACCCAACCATCCGAAGTACGGGTGGCTTCGGGTCATCTAGCGTCTACCTCCCACCGAGGTCAAGAACCAGATTAGTTCGGGCCTTCCATAATGACTTCAGAGAGGCTTCAGGACCTCATACAGAGGTTCCGCCTCCCTAGTGAGTACTCATATAGTCTTCCCACCGGCAACTTCCCATGGGTGCACGGTCCCAATGAGATCGTGATCTTCAGGGAGCAACTAATAGCCAGGCTTAGACTTCCACTTCACCCTTTAATCATTGAGGCGTTGGTACACTTTAACATTACCCTTGACCAACTCCATACGGAATGTGGTGGAGTCCATTTTTCTTTGTTTTGACCGTTCCCTTTCCATAGATTTAGATGTTCTTAGTACGATCTTGGCTATAAAGAAGAGCGCTTCGGGCACTCTCCCCGGGCATAGGCGGTCTTACTACCTGTCCCCCCGCCCGGGTTTTAAATTCATGCACAAGCTCCCGAGCAAAGCCCCAGCTTGGAAGCGGGACTACTTCGTAGTCCGGAGCAGCACGGGGTGACCCTTCCCCACCGATTGAAGGATAGCCGTTCAAGACCCTGGTGTCATCCTGGATGGGAAGACCAAGAAGGAGCCCCAGTCACTGGCTAAGCTCGGGTTGCATTATAAAGACTTCACTTCTGAGGAGAAGCTCGTCTGAGCGAGCTTGAATCTGAGTAGGTTTTTCCCACTTTACCTTTTCCGCTCATATATTTGCTTTGAGTTACTGATATCGTATTTCACCGCAAGTCCCATGGAGGCGGAAAAGATAGACAACCAGAAACTCATCCACCAGATGAAGAGGAAGAAACGCGTGGTAAAGAAGGCGCGCATTGGGTCCCCGCCAGCTCCAGTCGAGCCTCGACTTCCACAGACCTCTGCCTCGGGGCCTGAGGTGGCGCCGTGCCCGTCGTAGACTTGGAAGAGGGGGCTGTGCCCAAGGGGCTCGAGGTGACGGCGGAACCTGCCGTTAAGCCCGCCAAGCCCATTGCTAAGCCTACCCGACTTGCTAGGGAAAGCGTCGCCGAGGCTAACACCGCTACTACCGGGGCTCATCCTTCTAAAGCTGCCACTGAGACCTCCGAGAGCTCCATTCACGATGTGGAGATGACGGCTTCCAGCTCGGAGGGTCAAGGGAGCCAATCCATCTTGAACCCCAAGTGCAGCATGAAGAAGAGTATGCTTGCTGCATACCCGGGGGAGGTCAGTGAGTGGGCCGAACTCACTCCTAGTCAGCTCGGCGCCCGAGCTGCCACTCATACTATGGTGGTGAGTTTCTCTTCTTTTTCTCTTTTTCCCTTCTTTCTTTTTTTTTTTTTTGACTGGTTTCCCTTTCGCAGGTGAACACCACCAACCCGCTACCGACCTCAAGTACCTCACCAGCCCGTGGCCCTTTGTACAGTGGGGCATCGATCTACTCGGGTCATTCCTGCCAGCAACGGGTGGAAAAAAGTTCTTGGTAGTGGCGGTGGACTATTTTACCAAGTGGGTAGAAGCTGAGCCCCTCATAACCATCACAACCCGAAATGTCCAAAACTTCTTTTGGAAGAGCATCGTATGTCGCTTCGGACTACCTCGGGTATTGATTTCCGACAATGGCAAACAGTTCAATGACATCAAATTTCAAGATTGGTGCCGAGACATGGGGATCCAACAGAACTTTACTTTAGTCGCGCACCCTCAAGCAAACGGTCATGTAGAAGTCACGAACAGAGCCATCCTCTGCGGACTAAAGTCACGGCTGGACCGACGACGCCAAATGATGTAGCACAATCCGGTCACTCCTAGCTGGCGCTCGCGTGGCTCTTGAGATGTACCTGAAATGAGAGGAAGGAGGAAGAACTCTCGGGGGGTTTCTTGGCAGGAATGCTTCGATGCTTAAGTTAGTATTGCGTACAGGAAGCAAAGAGAGAACGAAGGCTAAGAGTGTAGGTTGCGCTAGTGATTTTAGATACCTTGTTCCTTAAGGGTAAGTTCCTTATAGTTGAATTCCGTTGCTCCCGGTCCTCTGATTTCTGACAGGGCAGGTATAACCGCCACTGTCAGTCTGCCATAGCCACTATAGGCAGGGCTAAGGTGGCACACTCGGGGCCATTGTGCAGGGTACGTGTCTGTCAGGTGTGGGACATCTTCCTAAAGGTGGCAGGCACGACGAGGGGACATGCCTACAATTCGCAGGTTTGTCAAGTACGGCGGTCAGGCAGGAAGCCATCCTATGGTATACCGAGCTGCTCTCCTGCGAATTGCCCTGAGCTGGGCCGTCCCTTAAGTGACAGGCTGCTTGCATCCGGTTATGCCGAGCTAGCCGACCCGAGGTCTTTGTTTCTTAGGGCGTCCAAAGAAGACTCGGTGCGTTCTTGCTTGGGAGTGGCCCGAGGTCCATTGGGAGGAGCTCGGGTTTCAAAAGGGGTCAGGGTGCCACCAACTCGGGACCCCCGAAGTCCCTTGACCCCGGGGAGGAGGTGTGGGCGAGGCGGCTTTCGACGATTAGTTTACCTACCGAATTGCCGTGCTGAACTCGGTGGAACTTCCCCACCGAGTTGTGCTTTTGTCCGTTGTGCTGTCATGCTGAGTCACTGTTTGAGCTACGTCACGCCTCCGTATACCTAAACTACGAGGTCGAGCCAAATCACTCTCCATCACTACCTACTTAATTAATTATTATTATGAAAAATCACAATACTAATCAAAAGACTGTGTCCCTGGAAAAAATAATTATTCATTTCAGCGATTACTAATTGACATCCATTCTTAATTGTTAATTGTTTTATGAAATAACATTGTACTAGCAAACGGGAACATGGGATTGGGGGATTGTGTTTGGCTCTCAAAAAACTAAGGCTGAACTATGACCAATGTAGCTGAAGCTCATGCAGCCAATGAAGGTATTGTATCCTAAGGGCTGTTTGATAAGGGCTGAATTATTAGTTATTGAACTGAATGACTTATTGCTAGAAAAAGTGGTAAGTTTTTCAGTTCAACCTTTATCAAATGGCTCTTAATTCTAAAAATGAGTTATTTTTGTAAGAGATTCCAAATTCATCAATTAAGAAATACAAAGTAACACAAGAAAACTAACAAACAGGGAGGAGATCCTCGCTCTAGAAAGTCTGAAGGCATCCTAAGGTCTTCGGCTAAAAGATCAACAAGCTCCTGCTGGGAGTCCATAACCAAACAACCCCACCCTTGTTTACTCCTTTTTTAGTTAACTCATGAACCACCTATCCCAAAACTGGAAAGTACAATTAGGGCATACATTGATAAGATATAATTGAAACAGCTAGCGGCCAACTAACCAATTAATCAATATTGGCCATCCAAATAATTAATGTACTATGATTTTAAATGTATACAAAGATTTCTTTTCTTTAGTGACTTGATTTTACCCTTTAAGATGGCTTTATTACCGTTCTCCCCAAATTTGCCATAAAACCAATCTTACTAATCCATTTTTTTAGAGTCACTTTTCATCATATTTTCTAAGGCTACGCTTGAAAATGATGCAAATAAGTGTGAATGTAAATATGTAGAGTATAAAATGGTTTATATAAATTGTAAAGTTGGGTTAGTTTTGCACTGACAATTTTATTTTTTTACCAAACAGACTTTTAGTTGTAATGGATGCAAACATGAATTTCAATAAAGTATATGTTTTATTTTTTTATCAAAAGACCACTTGAATGCAAATTTTCTTCTTTTATTGATGTACTTTTACATCTTATTATCAATGTAAATATGTATTGGTCCGTTATTTGCCAATGCATAAATGTAATGTTGCCAAATACAGGCAAAAGTGAACCAGAGTTCAAATTTACCCTAAACCGGGATTTACACTCCATTTGCATCATTTTCAAATGCAGCCTAAGGTTGTGTTTGGTTGTAGTGCAAATATGATTTAGATACAAATATTGCACCTGTTTTGCACTCTTACAAATATTTGCATATGTTTGTTTCTTACTTGATTTGCACTCTTACAAATATTGCACCTAGCAAAATTATCCTAAACTACCTCTCCCACTTTCTCCCGAATTATCTCTAATTACTATTTATCTTCTAAATTATCTCTAATTCCTACTTATCTCCACAATTATCTCTAATTTAATAGAGAGTTTCTCTCCTAAATTATCTCTAATTCCTATTTATCCTCTGAGTTTAGATCTCCTGCCCACGAGAACCTTGCCCATGCCCCCCGTGAATTGGGAACATCTCCCCCTACATAATACTATGTAGAGGATGAGATGTTCTCCATGTGTGGCTGCAATAAATGTGGGCGGGGTTCTCGTGGGCAGGAGATCCGGACTCTTATCCTCTCCCCTACTTTTTATCTATATCTATCTAAAGAAAGTTTGGATAAAAAAATTTAATAATTATTTAAATATTCTAACAAAATTATATAATAAATTTAAAATATTTGTTAAAAACACAAAAAATTAATTTTATATTTTTACAAAGTATATCACAGAATTATGTACTAACAATTTAAATTATATTTTTCTAGATTATCAATTTAAATACTTTTAAAATATTTAATAATATGTAATAAATTTAAATAAATAAAATTCAAATAATAAAAATTTAAATATTTTATATATTATTTAAATATTTAAATAACTAGATATTTATCATAACTAGATTTTAAATTGTTAAAATACCGAAATTATGTAATAAATTAAAAAAATCATTAAAGTAGAAAAATAATTATAACATAATATTGAAATTAATAATAATTTAATATATTACAAAATTAATAATGAAATTATGTAATAATAGTATAAACTATGATTTTATGGATAATTAAATTCCATAAATAACTAATATTTTAAAATTTAAATATTTGACATATTATTTAAGTATTTAAATAACTAAATATTTTAAATAAAAAATATTTAACATAACTATATTTTAAATAGTTAGCATAAAGAAATTATGTAATAAATTTTAAAAAAATTCTAAAAAGTAGAAAAATAATTATAACATAATATTAAAATTAATACTAATTTAATATTTTTACATAGTACTGTAAATAACTAATTTCACTTATATCAAGTAATAATTCGAGAAAATAATTTTCAAAAAAATTAATATTTATTAATAATAATAATAATAATTATAAACTCTTAATCTGTATTTATTATATTATTATATATATGTATTTCAGTTGTTATTTATTGTTTTAGTGATAAATGTATTTTCAATGATTATATATAAATTTATTTTGTTATGTTATTTAATAGAAAACTTTCAATAATTATTGGAGATTAAACTATTATTAGTGAAATTTTTAAATTTAATTTTTTTGTACGTATTGTATTTATTGTATTTTTGTTATAACTTATTTATTATTATTTATTAGAGATTAAACTATTATTTGATATTATACTATTTATTGACTAAGTTAATATATTTTTAGTACTTATTGTATTTTTTCATGATCAATATATTTTCAATATTCGTGTACTTTTGCTATAAATTTTCAATAATTATTGGAGATTAAACTATATGAGACTATTAGTTTGTGGGGTGCCCATTGACGTGCGTCTAGTCGTTTGCTGATTTTATCTAGTGCCCCTGCGTCTAGTCGATTTTTGCCTTTTTGCAATCGACTATGTTGGATATGCTGATTTTGTCCAGTGCTCCTATTAGTTTGTGGGGGTACAGACGCAGGAACAAGTGTTGGATATGCTGGGGGTATATTAAGCAAATGAGGGATGTCATTTGCTTTCTTTTTGCAATACCTTCTAGTTTTCTATACAGCTTCTCACTGTATAGTTGCTGATTTATGTCTAGGGGTAATTGCCCTTTTTTGGCTAATGAAATTATACTTTATTAGGATATACTCTTCCATGCCTTGATTATTTGTGTGAAGCCATTGGTAAATACTACAAGGTGGTTTGTTGATCCATGACTGAGCTTCACATCTCAAAAGTCAATGATTCTGTGTATCAATGGTGTGAAGTATGTGCTCCATTTGACAATGATCTCCAATGGGGTGTAAGAAGAGTCTTAAAGAACTGAGTGGCAATCTGTTTTGAATATGTGAGTTTTAGATTGTGATACCATTTCAATAGGATAAAATAAATGATGGAAGGTTTCAGGATTTTTTGAGCAGAGAGAACAAGTCAAATCTAAGTGATGTAGCCAGTGATAACATTTGTCTTTTGTTGATAAACCTTTCCATAATATTTTCTATATGAAAATTTGAAACGGTATGGATGAGTTCATTTCACCATTTAGGTGCTACTGTCTAGCGATACAGAGAAGATGAAGAAATTAATTCGGGGTGGATTTGCAGACCGGAAAGATAGCTAGTGGATCTAAAATTGGCTTCTAAAAAAGCAGACTTCTAGATTTGGTGAGACTTGAAACAGAGAGATAACGAGGTTTGAAAGTGAATGACAAAGAGAAGCTGGGGAATTTCCAACATTTCGATTCTTATTTGAAGGAGTGTTACGAAGAAATCGATCCTTCGCTGTCGTCAGCGGAACCTGATGAAGTACATGTTCTTGTGGTTGACGATAGTTTTGTTGATCAGAAAGCAATTGGGCATCTGCTCAAGATCTCTTCTTGCAAAGGTCATTTTCAGATTATTCTTCGTTGCATTTGGTTCTCATCTTGTTCTTTTCGTTTTTGTAGTGTTCCGTTTTGAACTTTTTTTGTTATCTAAATAAATATTGTTGAGATCTTAGTTACTGCTATGGATAGTGGAAGGAGTGCTCTGAAATTTCTAGGTTTGGATGGGGAAGAGAACTCTGCAGTCGGCATGGGTGGAAGAGAATTTAGTAAGCTGTAGGCAATACAAATGATTCATTGGAATTATTTTTTTAGTGATTTATTCTTTTCATTTGATATTAATTGTAGGGTTTGAAGATGAATATGATAATCACTAATTATTGTATGCCTGGGATGACTAGATATGAGTTGCTCAAGAAAATCAAGGTTAATTAGATTCAATTCATATATATTCTTATAGCATTTCAATGGATTAATTCAAAAAATACTGAATTCAGTAATTAATTATTTCCTCAATCTTTCTATGCAGGAATCTCCGACCTTCAAAGAGATACCTGTGGTGATTATGTCATCCGAAAATGTCTTGTCTCGAATTGATAGGTATATTAATTAATATATCATTACACTTTTTCCAATAATCAAAATTGAAGTATATGAATAGAAACATGCTTGAAACGTTGCCAAGTCCATTTATAAAACAAAAAGTGTTCAAGATGCATTTGAGTGGGTATGGTCACTGGATTATTTGCTGGGACAATCACTAATCTCTGTTTAAAACAATCCGAGAGAAGAATTCATTTAGTTTATTAGCTTTGACAGTTAGAAGGGGACATTTGGAGATGCTAGCAGCTGGTTTATGCTCTGTTTTGTGTGAAATGAGCAGGTGCTTAGAGGAAGGGGCAGAGGAATTTATGTTCTGTAGCAGATCTGAATTGTTGATTAGTAGATCAGTCCCCATGTTAAATTAATTCTCTAGAAAAAAAAAAGAAAATTACCAATTTGCATGTGTTATAGAATGGTAGTTGGAAGTGCAAATCATGGTGCATTTACAAAGTATTGTGGTATGATGGATACAAGGCTATCTTAATTAAACACATTTGTTCATATGCTTCTTATCTTCCATATGTAGTCTCAGCAATAAATATGGATTCTTCAAATTCCTGTACCAATATCCGAATTATGAGCTGACCTAACTTATGGTGAATCTGTTTTATTAGGTTTTGGTAGCTGAGGAGTCTAAAATTGCAGAGATGGATGCAAGCTTCAACCGAAGAAGCTGAAATACCTAGAGTTTCTGTATAGACGCTGAAAGACTTAGAATTTCTGTAGAGACGTTGAAAGACTTAGAGCTTTTGTAGAGAAAGTGAAATGGAGAGCTTGTTCAATTTAAAAATGAACATGCATTTGGAGATGCACTACATTATTTGAGAATTTGATTTTTTTTTTTTTGTATTTGAACAATTGCATTTTGTATTTGAACAAATTTTATATATTATAATAATTAATCTTCTAATTAATAGATATTGTTTCAAATTGCATTTTTATATAAATTTAAGTTTTGATGGATGGGATTTGCATTAAGCAGGACTCATAAAGCAATACAAAATACAGTACAAAAGGCATAAACAAAAATGTGGTAAACGACCATTAAAAAGAAAAAAAAATCTAATTCGGCGGTCCTGAACGCCGCCTAAAAGATTGTAGCAATGTTTGCGGAACCTAAGGTGGCAGTCAGCAGTCAGAAACATCTAAGTCGGCAATTTGAATTGCCACCTAAAATTGGGAGGGTTTTTGAGAAAAAAAATTAAAGTCGCGGTCTTTTAGGACCTATGCCGGCGGTGAAAACTGTCACCATATTAATGTTACCCAGCAGCTCCGATAAATCGCTGCAGCAACATCAAAGGTGGCGGTCATTTTAACCTAATTCTGATCTAAGGTAGGGGTATCGCATAACCGCCGCCCTAAGTCATAAGCCGGCGGTCCTAAGTCATAACCCGGCAGTCATGGGCATCAGTAGATGTTGGTGGTAATATTGTATTTAATCTTTCTATCTCTTAATTTTTTCCTCTCTGCTAGTCAAGACAAGTAAACTACGACTTAATTCCAATATTACCTGCCCACATAGTTAATGCATATTTATTTATGATGGCTTGACCAGCTCTCGCTTCAATTCCCTGCCGCCAGAAAAAAATAATTAAACCAAGAAATTTGAGACGCGATGTATTTATTACTGCAGTTCATTGGTTGGCCCCAAATGCTCATGTGTGATGTGTTTTCGGATCCTCTCCTCTCCTGTATAAGTTTAACGCACACAACTTCATACCATCTTTTACTCCAAATTATTTCATCATCTATGATCTAACTTAATTTTCTACCAACATACCTTGACGCCTTCAACACTGCTATTATTTTTCTCCTCCACCACCATCTCACAATTCCTACAATTCTCCATGCCCGCTAAATACACTATTGCCGCCGCTTCCACCTCCACCACCATCACCGGCCGGCCGCCAGTCAATAGTTCTCCATGCCCCCTTAATGCATTGCCACCACATGCATCAAACCCTGGCTCACACATTCATTATCACCCCCACCACCTCCCAAAGAGCAAACATCTCCTCCAAGACCATCACCACCTCCGATCCCAAAGAATAATTAATTAATTAAACATTTCCTCCAAGAACATCAACACCCCCACCCTCACTACCTCTCCCAACTGGCAAACGTCTCCACCTGCCAATGGGCCAGAATCTCCTCCAGGGCCAACACCTCCTCACCCACCTCAGAGTGGTCCCATGACCCCAATACCTAATGCCCCATATTATTCATCACCACCATTGCCACCGTGTCACTTCCATCTGCACCTCCTCATTTTCTTGCACCCTCGAACAGAGTCATACGGTTGTCATTGCTGTCTGCGTGTCACTCGGTTGCCTTTTCTTTCTCGCATTCCTTGCACTTGGTCTTTTCTGCATTCATAAGAAGAAGAAAAAGATGGTTAGTTGGCTACGGCAGTATGCCCACCTACTGAGGCCCAGGAGGCTGCTTCAACAACAACTCACTATGGACACGCTCCTCTGTGAATCTGTGATGGTATTGCGTGAACCTTGATGAATTTTTCATTGGTTTTCTTTTTTAAATAGGTTGATGAATTTTCATTGGAGATCCGGACTTTGGAATTTGCACATGATCAATTTGCTTTGTAACGTAGCGTTCAGTTCATGTACCAGACAGTATGAGAGGCTTGTCGCTAAGTCTCAACTGGAATCCATCTTTAGAATTAAAAAAAAAATGTGGTAAAATTCGGTCAAATAAACGAAATGTGATGTAAATCTGTCAAATACATTATTTGTGTTTTATATGTATTATATGCTTTCTTTCTCTAAATTAATTATTCATATATTTTCTATATCTTTTAAAAAAATTGTAGTTCAGGATACTTTATTTTTTTAAAATACGTTAATACATGAATTATGTACATATTACATGAATAATATGTAATAATAATATACATATTACAGAGGAATATGCGAAGGCTAAGTTTGGGAGTGCCTAAAAATAAGTGATTATTTAAAATAAGCATTTATTTTGGGTCGGGGTTACATTAATAAGTACTTATTTGCATTTGGGAAAAAAAATCCATATTTTTCAAATTTTGGGCTCATTTTGAAGTGATTATTCAATAAGTGTTTGTTTCTTTTCTTGCCTATCTTGGCCCATCACATCATTTTGAAAATGTCTATACTACCCTTGTTAAATGAGTGTTTTTTCACCAAACAACCATAAGTGCTTATTAGACGAAGCACTTATTTATAAGCACTTATTATTCAAATAAGCACTCCCAAACTTGGCGGAAGTCATATGACATTAAAAATTGGAATTTAGATTAGCTACCAACACGCGGTCTGAACAATGTCCCAACCAGCAATTGCAATCGTGCATTGGGGACATGAGGTCGGATCTACTCAATGCTCACCATAAAAAAAATTGTTCCAACATGCTCTAAAATGATCTGTGTCTACATATCATAGGTATGGTGGATCCATTCTCATCATGGGTCTCAGCTTCTGTGAGATGTGTGGACATAGATCATATTAATACTGTGTTGGTAAAATTTTTGTTGTGAGCATATCCTCCTATTTGGAACATCTCCCATCAATGATAAAGCGATATGTTCTCAATGTGGGCTGCAGCGGCCTGTTGGGAGTGTTTTTTTATAATAGATTCCTATACTAAAATTTGTAGTTCTCGGTTTAACAATCACACACAGTAAGCACATTAAGTGCATGCCAATAATTTTTCTTTGTTTTTTAAACATGTCCCTTAAAATAAAATCTAGATTTGCTCTTCACATAGTGCTCTTCATACCAATCTCACAGCATTTTCTGCCTTGTATGTTCGAAACACCTCTCTTATTTCCCAAATCCCAATGCATGTCTACAATGGAAAGTGAGGTTACTGTGAGGAGCAAATCCAGCTTCCTTAAACGAAAACATAAAAGTACCAAAGATGTTCATATGTGCCAGCAACATGATGTGAGATGGGTGGAAGGAGGAAAACCGGCCCAATCTACCATTTAAAAGATTAAAAGTAATTTTTGATACAATAGTCAAAATTAAGGGTATCAATGGGCCTCTTTTGGATTGGGTTCAATCCAAATCAAAGCTAGTTAAATCGGATTTGGATGGTATAATATAATTTTTGGGTTAGACCAAATCTAGTATAATTGACACGCTAGTATTATAGTTTTGAGTTAGACATAAATCAAATCTCCAATAATCGGTCACTAAACCGAAAATCTTATAATACTATTCAATACTTTGAGTAGTTTCCAACTAAGGAAAACCCTGGAAATCTAGAAGTCTGAAACGGTCGAACTTTGGAGGTTTGAAGCTTCAAACATTTCTTTGAAACTATAGGGTTTCTACCGCTCCAGCCTCCAGTGTGTTTGGACTCGAAGGAATTTTCTCTCTAAGTCCACTAAAATTTTGACACGTCTTTCAGTGCTAGATTGGTCATCACCGGTGAACGGCTGAAATTTTACTGCAGGTTATGATTGATGAAAATATTTTTAAATAAAAATTGATAAATATAAAATTTTTGTAAAGAAATCTAACTAAATATTGACAGAAAGTTCGAAACCCTCATGTTCTTATATTTGAACCCTTTCTCCCCCAACCATTAATAGGAAGACAAAACCTTCCTCACGGTTGTGGCTTTGGATTTGCAAGACCAATCCTTACATTCTCAATCCAAACGCAACTCAAGCCTTGCTCCTCCAACCATTAATGGGAAGACAAACCCGGTTTTGGCTTTAGATTTGCAAGACACAATACATCTTCTTCCTCCTCCATACTAACCTTTTGAAAGTAAAAAGAATAGCTCAAATTCTCCAAAGATATCTTTTCAAGAAAAATATATTCAAGCAGTCATGCTGTCACGCACAGGGTTTTCTTTCATGATAGGCTTTCAAAAATTTCTATTTTCAAATGATTCTTGGGTTTCAGATTTTAATACGAAAAAGTGGTATTAGGGATTTTCAGACAGAAATCAGTGATTTCATTAACTTGGTCGGTGTTGACAACTTGCCAAAATGAGTTAGAGTTAGGATCTTCAATCTTACAAAGGATTCTTGGACACAAATCAAGGAGTTCATTAGCTTTTTTGTTCTCAGCTTCTGCCTTCTATATTTTGGGGTTTCATTCACCTTTGAACACTTTGATGTTTGAAACTTTCCGTTAATACCATTGCTGTCATCGCTAAAATCTACAGTTGTCGTTTTGTTTTAGTTTGAACATCAATTGATAAGGCTTGTTGTTGTTACTGGTTGGGGGAGAAGGTTTGAGTCACAGGACTTTGCATAGACTCCTCTGCGAGTTTTTTTCGCAGGCTGCAGAATGTAGATTTTTTTTATATCTTTTATCAATTTTTATTTAAGCTCCAACCGATTGTAAGTGGTAGCCAGTTAAACATGAAATAATGTGTCAAAATTTTAGTGGACTCGAAGAGAAAATCCCGTAGAATCCAAACGCACAGAATCCGAACTGGAGTTTGATTTGGTCTAATAAAATAGTGAATACCGACCTATATTTTCTTTTGACTAAAAAGATCGACATGGGCGAGAATGGATTAATGTGTCCAGCATAAAAACTTTTTCAACAGCATAGGCTGTTGGGGGCCAACAGCCAATCTTAACCCCATCCCCTCTTTTTTAGGCGAGAAACCCTCATGTATCTTTGGTTGGCTAGTTTACTCATGTGGGACGTGCCGAGTACGTCCTTGGATATGATGCTAATCAATCGTGTGCCGATTGGTTAGTTAGCCCATTATACACAGCGGGCCAAGTAGGCTCTATATTTTTAATAAATTAAATTTGCAGAAACTTTTTCTGAAGTTTTTGGCAGAAATTTTTAACACAGCTGCAAGTAGACCCCTTTTCTTATAATCCTCTAATGAAGCATGAAAATGTGCAAAACACCATGCAATTTCTGTTGAGGCTGGTTTCTACGGAAAAAAAGTGAATTTTATAAATAACAAATAAAAATAATAGGGAATTTGAAGTTGCAGCTTTACTTTTGAGCAATTGATATGGAAACAAATTAAAAAAAAAAAAACAATTTTAGAAAAGAAGTTAGAAGGGTTTGGACTACATTCATATGAAGAGAACATTTGAAAAACAATAATTTTGGTTAATAATAACTGTATAGGTATTTTAGACATTTTTATACCTCTTTTTAGAGGATTCTAACAAAAAAGGTTTATTTGCAATTATGTAATTATAAAATTCAGGGGAAGTGATTGTAATTACCAAAATTTATGGGAAACTTCAGCAATGGTTAGAAAATTCAAGCGAGGTTTCAGCAATTTATTCAATTTAATATTATAATCCTTTTTATCAAAAAGAGTGCAATCATTTAACCAATACAAATTATAACACAGTAAAAAAAAAAGAGGGCAACCAACTAACCATAGATAAGCGTATCATTTAAAATGAAGGGTAAATTATTAAATCTCCCCTCTGAGTTCTAACAAATATTTGAACTCTTTTGAGTTCATACTTTCAACCCTGACTCTAAATTAAACTACAATCCAAACCCGCCTTTTTCCGGCTGGATTTGAGCTAATTTGGCACAAGTTGCAGCCCTAGTCCATCATTCAAAACTCAATTTGGCGAGCCTTTAGATGCCCTTCTCTGTTTGATTGTGTCATTTACATCATCTTCCGGAATTAATTGGTGGCACATCATTTGCAAATCACCGGTTATGGTTCGCTTAGCCATGAAGAAAATTTTTATAAATGCCCATTATACCCCTCAGCTCAAGTATAAATAGAGGTCACTCCTATGTTATTTTTCATTCCATTCTCCATTTCATTTTAGTATATAGTGTATATAGTGTGTTGAGAGAAGTATTGAGTGCCTGGTACGAGTTTGATTCCGGTGAGGTCATTTTGTATTTTCTCCTATTTATAGGAAGGGGGAAGCTCAAAGTTGTTGCCCGTGGACGTAGGCAATTTGGCTGAACCACGTAAATCCGGTGATCTTTCTTCTTTCTTTCTTTAATGCAATCTACTTTTGTCTATTTCTGTGCACGTACAAATTATGTTATTTCCGCTCTGCAATTCCAACAATTAGTATTAGAGCACACAGTTCTATTCTGGGATTCTGCGAAATCGGTTCGACATACCGAAATTCAACGGATCCAACTATGCAATTTGGAAGCTGAAGATGCATGCTGTGTTGGTGAAAGAAGATTGTGCAATTGCCTTAGAAGGAAAAGAGAAGAAGCTTGTTGATATAAAAGATGAAGATTTTGAGAAGAAAAACCAGATAACCATGGCTAATATTCTTTTTGCTTTAGAATATTCGATTCTATTCAACGGGTTCGAGGAAACCACTACCAATGGTTTATGGGATAAGTTGCGGAATCTCTACGAGGAGAAATCGATGTCCAACAAAATCTTTCTCCGGTGACAATTCTACAATCTGAGGATGAAGGGCGGAGCCTCTTTGCAAGTACACATGAATGAGTTCAACACTCTAGTAAGAAAATTTGCAGCTATAGAGGTGCGTATTGATGACGAAGAAAAGGTTGCCCTTTTGTTTTGCTCTATGCCAAACTCTTGGGATAGTTTGATAATAAATTTGAGCAATACTAAAGATCTGTCATTAGAATCTACTATTTCTATGTTTCTTACGGAAAAATCTCATAGAAAAGTTGGTGAGAATTCTTTAGGTGACACAATGATGATATGAGGTAGATCGAATGAGAGAAACGGGTCTACCAGAAATCAAACGAGATCCAAGTCAAGAGGCAACAAGAAATGACTCAAGTGTTGGAATTGCAGTAAGAAGGGGCACCTTCAAAAAGATTATCGACAACCCAAAGCAGAGCAAAATCGACCCAACTCTGACAAAGGTCCGACTTCAAATAATTCCCCAGGAAACATCATAGAAAGAAGTTATTCATCAGAAGATGATGAGGTATTGTCTATTGATTCTTGTGAAAATTTAAAGCACAACTGGATATTAGATTCCGATGCTTCTTTCCATATGATGCCATGTAGAGATTTGTTGTACACATACCAATCGTGCGATGGTGGGACTGTTTACATGGGCGATAATAGCACATGCAAAATAGTGGGAGTTGGAGACATTAGAATTACTGTGTTTGATGGCATCATTCGTATAATCTCTAGTGTACGGTATGTTCTTGAACTACAAAAGAGTCTTTTGTCATTGGGAAAGTTTGATGAAGATGAGTACAAGTTTTCTGGAGAAAAAAGCCAATTGAAGATCAGTAAAGGAGCTATGGTAATTGCAAAAGGCAAATTACAAGGGAAGTTATACCACTTGATCGGGGATACCATGGTTGGCGATGCCATCGTTGCAAATGTTGTGACCGATTCCGTCATGATTTGGCACAGACGTTTGGGTCATATGAGCAGGCAAGGACTTAAGGTACTTCTTGATCAAAATTTACTTCCTGGTTTAAAATCTATTGATTTGAATTTATGTGAAGATTGTTTATTTGGGAAACACCACAGAGCTAGTTTTCCCAAGTCTAAAGCTAGGAGTAGAGAGTATTAGATCTAATACACTATGATACATGAGAAGCTACTACGGAATCTCTTGGAGGTTCATTGTACTTTGTCTCTTTTATTGATGATTTCTCTAGGAAAGTATGGGTATATATGCTCCAACGGAAGAGTGATACTTTTTCCTATTTCAAGAAGTTCAAAGCTCTAGTTGAAAATCAGAAGGGGGAAAGAATTAAATGTCTGAGAATCGATAATGGGAAAGAATATACCTTGAAAGAATTTGAAGATTTTTGTAGTGAGCATGACATTTCGAGACAGTATACAGCTCCTCGAACTCCACAACGAAACTGAGTTGTTGAATGAATGAACTATACACTTATGGATCGAGCTAGAGGCATGTTGAGTGTAGCTGGGCTGGAGCAGTGCTTTTGGGCAGAAGCAGTTAATACGACATGTTACCTAGTAAATCGTTCTCCCACTATGACACTTGATTGCAAGATGTATAGTCAAGAAACCTTGTTGATTATTCTTTCCTACGTACCTTTGGTTGCGATGCTTATGCTTGGATTCCTAAGGAGTAGATGACCAAGCTAGAGGCAATGTCCAAAATGTGTATTTTTCTTACCTATGTAGAAGGTACAAAGGGATACCGATTGTGGGTTCCTACTGCCCACAAGATAGTTGTTAGCCGAGATGTTTTATTCAATGAAGATTCGATGCAGAAAGAATCAAGCTCTAAGACGGTAGAGAAAGTTGAAGTGAAATATTTTTAAAAGATTTAAAAGCAACAAATTGATACAATTGTTGATTTACTTGAAGAGCACATTGAAAATTTTGAAGGAGAGACTCATAGTGATCAAGGTCGATCGAAGAGAGCTACAAGGCCTCTTGTTTGGCTTCAGGATTATTTAACAACTTATACTTGCTTTACAAAAGAGCACGGGCCTTATTCATACCAAGAAGCATGCAAATGTCCAAATGCTTATCATTGGCAAATGGCGATAGAGGAAAAAATTGAAGCTCTGAAGAAAAGTAAAACTTTGGACTTAGTCAAATTACTTAAGAATCAAAAGGTCATTGGTTGTAGATGGGTGCACAAACTCAAAAAGGACACTAGTGGAAATATTGAAAGGTACAAAGCTTGACTAGTTGTAAAAGGGTATGCTCAGAAATCAGGCATCGACTTCAACGAAATATTTTCTTCTGTTGTTCGATTAAGTACTATTCATATTCTTTTGAGTATGGCTGCAGTACTTGACTTGTTGCTGGAACAGTTAGATGTTAAAACAACATTTTTGCATGGTAATCTTGAAGAAGAGATTTATATGACTCAACTTGAAGGCTTTGTCGAGGACAACAAAAATGATATTGTTTGTCAGTTGACTAAATCACTTTACGGTCTAAAATAGGCACCAAGGTGTTGGTATAGGCGATTTGATTCCTTCATTGTGAGCTTGGGCTTTAGCAAATGCGAAGCAGATCATTGTGCCTACACATACTTTGGTAATGATCACTTCATCATTTTGCTGTTATATATTGATGACATGATAGTTGCAGGTACTGATAAAGGAAGTATCTCAACACTGAAAGCTCGTTTAGCTAGGGAGTTTGGCATGAAGGATCTAGGGCGGTTAATCAGATTCTTGGGATGACGGTATATAGGGACAAAAAGAACAGAAAAGTCTGGGTAACTCAAAAGAGTTATGTTCAAAGGGTCTTGCGATGCTTCAACATGCAAGATTCCAAACCAGTCAGTATCCCACTTTCTGTTGGTTGCAAGTTGTTTGCAGAATAATCGCTTAGCATTGAAGCTGAGAAGATAGAGATGTCCCACATACCATATTCATCAATAGTAGGGAGCCTTATGTTTGCTATGGTGTGCACTAGATCAGACATTGCACAAGCAGTGGGAGCAGTCAATAAGTTTATGGCAAATCTAGGAAGAGATCATTGGACTGCGGTAAAGAGAATTCTTTGTTATTTGAAGGGTACTTCTAAAATCTTCATTTGTTATAGTGGCCAAAGCTTAAAACTAGTTGGTTATGTGGATGTAGACTATGCAGGAGATCGCGATAATAGAAAAATAAATACTGGTTATGTGTTTTCTTTAGCTAATGGTGCAGTGAACTGGGCATCAAAATTGCAATCGTAGTGGCATTATCTACAACAAAAGCAGAATATATGTCAATTACACAAGCATGCAAAAAAAGTATTTGGTTAAAGAGGTTGCTTGAAAAATTCTACATTAAGCGAGAAGTGGTGACTATTCACTGTGACAGTCAAAGCGCATTACACTTAGCAAGAAATCTTGTCTTTCACAAACAGACTAAACACATTGGTGTATAGCACCACTTTGTTCGTGAGGTAGTTGAAGATGGGTAGATCTCGTTGTAGAAGATCTACACTTACAACAACGTTGCTGATATGCTGACAAAGCCGGCGATGAGAGAGAAGTTTATCTGGTGCAGAACTTCTCTAGGACTTGAAGCTACATAGTAAGAGATGATCGACAATTATTCTCGAGAGGGTTTTTCACTATGAAAATTGTCTTCAAGTGGAAGAATATTGAAAAGCAAAAACGGTGGGCCAGTTGGTGGCTCCGAATTTGCTATCGGTGGCCCATCGAGCTAAGCCCACCATTTATTCAGTGGCACACCAATTATTCGATGGCACACCATTTGCAAACCACCGGTTATGGTTAAAGAGGTTGCTTCCCCCTTCTCTCTCTCTCTCAATGCTTAATTCCAATCCAATGTACAATATACAAGAATAGGATCTCTTTGGATTGGAACAAGTAATGGGATTTTCTTTCTTATTAGACGTCATTGGTTGACACTAGATAGAGTCAAATATTAATATTCGGATGGCAAAGCCGCTTCAAGGCACCGGCCAGTTCTTACAATCTAAATTTTGGAGCTGGAGAGCATGGGCTTATATCACATCGAAGGTGACGCACCAAATTTTGGTCCTAATTAAAAAAATATGTATAGCTATCATTCACATTGTGAAGAGATTTGTTGTGTGTGAATAAATTATCAATTGTGCACGTTTATTTTGGTGGGGGGTGAGAATTTGAGGTAGGTTTCACTTTTTCTGGCACTATTCTATTGAACCAATTGCATACATAGAAGAACAAATTTGAAAAGTAAAGTATCACTGACCTTCTATTTTTTCAGTTTTAATGGTTGGAAGAACTTGGCCTCAAAAGCTCATATGTCTTATTGATAAAGCAAATTTCATCCCGGATTAATCCCTTTTCCATGTTTTTCTGAACAAGCCATTTTTCTACAATTTCAAAAATAACGCCACTGCAAGTCGGAGTATGTGTCTAGCTAATTAAAATGTGCTCCCATGTTTTGGGTCCATCTCTCTGTAACTCAGTCTCAGTGGTCATGATTCATGAATATGATTGTTGTCATCAGCCCAAGGTACATAGGTCTTGCAAGAAACAACATTCCTCTCTATTTAACCCAACGCGCTAGCTAGGAAACCTTCCTTGTTGGTTCTTATTAATTAATTTCTTTACCCAAAAAAGAGTTCTTATCAATTAGCAATTAATTTAGCTAGCTGAGTCACGATCTGCTGCATTTTTCCTATTCTTGTGGGGTCTAATATCATGGTTGTTTACGCACGTTTATCATGACCCACCCTGTTTAATTGTTTATTATGCATATATGCCTTCCAAAAGTTTTATTATTATTATTATTTTTTTTTTGTGATAGATTTGAAAGTCAGTAACCAGGAAAAAGAAAACGAAGACTCTAAATAAATAAAAGACAACCATCATGTATTCTATATAAATAAGATACACTCTACATAAAAGCATCAATCCATCTTCTACAGAAAATTAGCCCATTCTCCAACTTTTACACTCTTCACGCTTTACGGTTCACACACCAACATCCTCAACATGCCTCGTCGCCTCCAAAACTACTATTATTTTTCTCCACCACCGCCATCCCAGCCACCACCACCAACTAACAATTCTCCCCATCCTTCATGCCCTCCAAATGTGCTATCGCCGCCGTCGCCGCCACCACCACCACATCAAACCTTCGCATCCCCACCCCCACCCCCTCCACCTCCACCTCCACCACCACCCAAGGAGCAAATATCTCCTCCAGGACCATCATCACCACCTTCCCCACTACCTCCCAATGGCCCAACGTCTCCTCCAGGGCCAACACCGCCTTCTGGTCCACCTAATTTGCCTCCAAAGGCACCACCTCCCAATGAGCAAATATCTCCTCCAGGACCAGCATCACCACCTTCCCCATCACTAACTCCCAGTGGGCCAACACCTTCTCGTCCACCTCTTGTGCCTCCAAAGGCACCACCTCCCAATGAGCAAATATCTCCTCCAGGACCAGCATCACCACCTTCCCCATCACTACCTCCCAGTGGGCCAACACCTTCTCGTCCACCTCTTGTGCCTCCAAAGGCACCACCTCCCAATGAGCAAATATCTCCTCCAGGACCAGCATCACCACCTTCCCCATCACTACCTCCCAGTGGGCCAACACCTTCTCGTCCACCTCTTGTGCCTCCAAAGGCACCACCTCCCAATGAGCAAATATCTCCTCCAGGACCAGTATCACCACCTTCCCCATCACTACCTCCCAGTGGGCCAACACCTTCTCGTCCACCTCTTGTGCCTCCAAAGGCATCACCTCCTGTGACGCCACCTTCTCCTTCATATTATCCGCCGCCAACTGGCCCCTTGACACCAACACCCAACACGTCATATTATCCACCACCACCACCACCGCTGACGTCGCAGCAGCCCCCACTTCCAATTGCACCTTCTCCTTTTCTTCCACCTTCACCGCCCACGAACGATCATACGGTTATCATTGCTGTCTGCGTTTCACTTGGTGGCCTCTTTTTTCTCGCATTCCTTGCACTTGGTCTTTTCTGCGTTCATAAGAAGAAGAAAAAGATAGTTGCAGGAGCAGCGGCATGCCCACCTGCTGAGGGACATTCGGATGAGGCTCACGAGGCTGCTGCATCAGGAACTACTCACTATGGATAAACTCAGCTGGGATATGGTATTGCGTCAATTTTCATTTGTTCGTTTATGCCTTAGAGGCTAGAGTATAGGAGATTAGGACTGTTGTTTGTTCTACTATACATTGCTGTACCACCCCAAAGGATTCTGTACAGTGCGAAGTGTGAATGATGTGATGCAATTGGATTTCTTTTCTGATCAGATTTGATGAAATTGGAATTATTTGTAGATGAGGATTGCTTTGTAACGTTGATTAGTTTCAGTTCAAGTAGCAGAAAGTCTGGGAAGTTTGTAGCTAAATCCCCACTTGAATCCATCTTGGGCATACTTGGTAAATACGGACGATATAAATACAATAGGGGAAATGTTCATTATAATTGGAAATTAAGAATAAAATATTTACATATTTGTGTTTAACACGTCTTAATTTAGAAGGTACGAATCAAAAACAAATTTGATATATTTTATATGTAAATATGTGTATAATATATATATATATATATATACATGTAAAATGTAAATAGATTTTTAAATTTTTACAAATATATATATATAATAAAATTTTCCAAAATTTTTAATTGATCCCATATTTTTTAAAATCCAAATTATTCACTTAATATATGTTATTCTTTTCTAATTATTCACGTATTTTACAATGTCCTTCAAAGAAAAATTGTAGTTGAGGAATCTTTCTTTTGTTTTCTAAAATATGCCTATACATGAATAACAAAAAGGCATTTATGAGATTGTGGGCAAGTGAGTTGGTCCATGCTATAAGGCTATAGCTAAGTGGGCCTGTAATTCTTAGTGAATTAGTAAGTGGCAATCCTTGAACCATATATATAGAACAGTCAAAAAAGAGGGCTGAGAGCCTAACTAACCACTGATAAAGCTTTTCCATTTAAAATTAAAATTATAAAGCAATTCAATTGATAATTGGTCAAAGCCCTTCAGGTAGCATGTCTTACGGGCAGCATGGTTTCTTCCTACAAATGAGCAGGCTGACAGCCGGACACTGACCTCTCCCTTCTTGACTATATGGCACATTGGCAGTTTGGCAGTCTTTTTCTGTCCCATTCCCGACTGGATCACACGTATGGGCTTGTTGTGTGGTAAGGCCCGATTTTAATTTTATAATAAATCGAACGTGGCATATATATAATTCATGTATAACTTTATATATGCACTATTAATATACTATTCCAAAAGGCTTATCTATGATTTTGAGCCCGACTCTATACACATATTTGTGCATCTATCCTATTCCTATATATACTTAGTAATATAGTAATATTCCAGTCTCTCAAGAACATTTCTGGACAAATTTATGGACCACAAGTAATTCTGGTCCATAAATTTAGACAAACTTCTTCTTATTTTAAGAATTTATCAAAAATTCATTTTTTTATAAAAACATTTTAACTGAAAAAAAAGGAGATAAATCTTTAAAATAAATAATGTCAAATACATCCTTAAACTCGAAATGAGAGTATTTATTACACGTTAACAGTACACTTAACGATTTGGAAAATTGCATCTGTTTATAAAAAACAATAAAATACAGAGAGAGTTGCATTGTTTTCCTCAAAAAAAGAGTGAGTTACATCTCAAGGCAATGAATGAAGTGGGCCAATTCGTTTGCTGAATTTGCGATGAGTCCATATCAGGGAGACAACTTGAAGATGAGAGGTCAAAAACTTTGAAATATGAATATGATATCTTCCACCAGGGGGAGGGGGGCTAGCGGATGAAAACCAATTCCACGGAATGAAGAGGTTGGCCTTGCTGCCAAGCACTGAACGTATTCTGAAAGTGAAAGGGGCACCGCCAGGCGCCAGATGCAGCATTTAATAATAGATCTCCAGCTTCTTACTTCTTATAACCATCCACACCAGTCCTTAATAATTCAGCTAGCTACAAACTCTTATAATTTCTCTACCACGTATCTTGTCATCAGCCTCATTCAGCTTTGTCTACGGCTTCGTCTCTTCTTTTAACAAAAGGGCACGACTACACCTAGCATTACTAAATTAACCCTAATCTATAAATGGAAAAACTATTGCTTATTAGTTATACATGTATGATAATAACAATTTGATTTTGCAATTTAGACTTGCATGTGATGGACAAGATCCCTCTGCCCTTACACCTCCATACAGCGTATGCCCGAGCTGATCGTTTCAAAACATTATTAAACTCAAAAGTAGGGGTAGAAACGAATCGAGTTTTTATGAGTTATTTGAATTTGATTTATCAAAAGATCGATTCGGTTTGGTTTAAATCGGTCTTGAGTTCGATATATAGGCTTATTTGTTTATTAAGCCGAGCTTGAATTTAATAAAATTTAGCTCATCAGGCTTGCAAATTTAATGCATGCATATATATATATAGTAATTTTTATTATATGCATAATAATATTATATATATATATGCTAATAAATTATTTTTATTTCTCGTAAAAGGATTGATTTACAATCGAGTTTGAGTAGAACCAAGTTTGAACTTATAAGGTTTTGAGCCGAATCGAATTCAAATTCTCTAAATTGAATCAAGGTTAAGCTTAATCCACCCCTACTCAAAGACAGAGTACTTTAATTTCATGCCATCATTATCCCCTCCATTGCCAATTGCGATGTTCCTCTTTGAACTACATTAACGCTATGCAAGATAGCCGGCGGTGATGACCAAGTACCAAAACGCCAAATTAATGTTGATTGGTTGAACCGGTATCAAAAGTAATACCAATACCATATAACATGATATTTTACACAACTTTATAGTTAAGCTATGGAGTTGAGACGATCAATAACCAATATCATTCATAAAGGACAAGTTTCGTATGTTTTACAATCCATTACACAACTGGACTTCCCATTTTATTCTCCTTTTTTTTTTGTTTTATCCAATTTACAAAGTAGTTTTTTTTTTTTATTATTTTATTCTCCCTTTTGGGAATCTCTCCATGAGTTTAATTAATGTACAAGAACGATAGATATTCCTAATATGTGGCAGAATGATGTATCATTAGAATATTCACATGGTTTTTGCTTTGGAGAGATCCAGACTCATATCAAACAAGGCAAAACGTATCAGACCTTCCTGTTTCATTTCAAACAGGAATCACACATGCATTATATTAAGAGTCGATAATTGACCATGAATCTGTCAGGTTCTATTCTAAGCCATGGAGATAGAGACCAAATAGGGACGGCAACAAGGTGCGTTGGATTTTGATAATCTTAACGCTCTTCACACATGAAAATGGAAAACCCTCCTTGACCCTACCCTCCTCACATTCAAGGGTAGGGTGGGTTGGGTTTAGAATCTGAATTTAATTTCCTATTATTTTTTGACATATATAAACGATAAATAAGTAAAATAATACAAACAAATAGCAAAATTTTCAATTATTTGATTATAACGTGTAAAAAACACATACACTATCAATTATCCTACATATAAAATTTAACATTTTATTAAATTAAACACTTAGGGGGTGTTCTTTTTTTGGATTTTGAGAGGGGGGAAAGTTGGTCAATGGGATTTTGGTTCCCATTGACTAAGAATCCCATGTTCTTTTTTTAGATTAATGTGGGGATCAGGAAAAGTTTATTTTCTTGGGTACTCCTAGGTGGGTAAATAACTTTCCCACTAGGGAGAAAAATTTTCAACACTTGAATGAGACACAAATGCCTCTTTTAATAATGGATTTTTATGGTTAAAATGGTGATTTCCCTTTTTACTTGGGAAATAAAAGAACATGGGTAAATACACTTACCTGTGTATGTGTTTCATAGGAAAAACTTACCCAGATAATTGCATTTACCTAGGTAAGTAACTTACCAAAAAGGCCGCCGGCTTAGATCTCTTTGGACCGCCGCCTTAGGTCCATCGAAACATTACGTTCGCTTTAGGTGGCGGTCTAGACTGCCGACTTAGATATCTTTGGTCCGTCGCCTTAGGTCCGTCGAAATATTGTCGGCTTTTAGATGGCAGTCTAGACCACCGGCTTAGATCGCTTTTATGTCTAAGGCGGCAGTTGCATGACCGCCGACTTTTTTTTTAAATTTTATACTTTTATATCAATTTGATTTCAACATTTTGTTTGTACCTATTTAATACAAATCTCATGGCAGATATCAATGCATATAAATCAATTTAAATAGAAAAATACAAATTGAAAATAAAAAAAAAATTAAATTTATTAATTATTATAATATCCAAAACAAATTGCTTAAATACAATATCTAATTAACATTAAAAAGTACAAGGCATTTAAAAAAACTTCTTGAATAATGTAAACATCTTCCAATGCAAATCCTCTCCATGACCCTAGTTATGTCTTCAGTACAAGGCATTTGCAGGAAAAAACTTCTGTCTTCAATGTTCTTAGACAATCTAAATTCTTAGCACTGAGTCCTATGTCACTTTATACTTGATGTTCATCTCCTTGTCGATTTGATCACGTTCCAACTCCAACTGAACCCGAGAAAAGAGAAACTAGGTATCACTTATAAATAAGTCATTGAGGCTTATTTTAAGCTTACAAAATGCTGAAAGTTGAATCTTGACAAAGGAATTAAAATTTAAACAAGATGGGTTGTTTCCTTTTGATGTTTCATGACCAAGGGACCATGCAGGTGGGATTAGGAAGATAGGTTTTTGTTACTTCATGAGGAAAATAAATCATCAGTATGAACACTTTCAAGCAAATTGGCTGAAACATTTTGTTACAAAATTATCTTTCATGATCTTTATATTTGTCAGATATATGTGAGATTCCATGGTTCTAACTTGGAACTTTTAGTAAGATGTATATTCTTTCCTAGAGTACCATCATCAACTCCATCAACTATTACAAAATTAAACAACATAAGAAAAGTCAGGATAAGCCTTACCATCCATAAACTGAGGATGTGAATACATAACGTAATTCTGACAAGCATACAGTCTATAGGATGGTTCTGGAGCACCATTTAAATGACTGATAGGCTTCCATGTATCTAGCATCAACATGTCAGCATGAGCACATAGGTTGAGGAGAAGTTTCTGTAATGGGCCCTTGTACAGGGGCTGAAAAAGCATATATGTATCAGAATGTCAATCATACACATATAATAAATATACATGCATAGAAGATAAACTTGACTAACCAAATAAATACCTGAACCACACGAAGCAGTCGAACCATTGCTCTTCAGGGGTTGTGGAGTCTTCTATAACCATAATAGGCATTCTGATGAGTTTTTCAGGACCAGTTGGGGGAAGAGACTTCCCTTGTAGCAGAGATTTTAGCCCATATGAAAGGTTTAAGATTAACCTGTTCTCTGTGTAAAGTGAAGTGCCTATGCCTAGAAGGAGATTGTCAATTACTTGGTGTAATGATAAAATCTTGGGCTGGCAAGCATGAGAACACAGGTTCAAGCCTATGTGTATAAGTAAAAATAACATCAAATCTATGTTCTCTGATTAGTTTAGTGCCTAGATTGACTGTTGTACTTTGAAATTTCTATTTATTTAAACGTCAAACTTTTTGTTCTTCAGTTATTTTCGTGGTCGGGAACAGTTTCAACAGAATTTTAGTGGTCGGGAACATCAAATCTATCAAAAAAAAAAAAAAAAACACTGAACAGATAAGTTTTCTTCCTACCAAACAGGTCGGCTTGTTCTTCAGCGGCAAACTATTAAAAGAAGAGTTAGAAGGTTACCTTCTCTCCTCTTGCTCGAACGAACAGAGGTCGGTGCTTGCTTGCATAGCGTCCAAAAATTTCCCCGTTCTCAAGCACAAAGGGAAATCCTAGCTCGAACTAACATAAGTCGTGCGCCTCTTCTCTTGCTCGAACGAACGTTACCTTCTCTTCTCTTCTCTTGCTCAAACAAATGACCAGAAAATCGCGCAAGGTTCTCTATGGACAGAGAACCTCCTGTCTTCTTCTCGCTTTTCGAACAGGAAGGGGGAATTCACGCGTGGGAGAAAGAAAGTTTTCCCTCCCTGCGCTTCTCCACATCATCGGTCCAAGGTTAAACCGGTTTAATTCCGGTTAAGAAAAAATCCGCCAAATGTACATTAATAACCGCCGCGCCAGTTTCTAAAACGAATGCCGGGTTAGATATCTCTATAGCGAGGTCACAAGGACCGCCGGCTCTAAACCGCCGCTTTTGGCTGTTTTTCTTGTAATGAAAAGGGGCCTAAATACATAAATTTTATATGCTTTTCAATAATATATAATATATGGGTTGGGAAGGATTAAATTTAATAAATACCTAGGTATAGGTACAGGTTGTAGAATCTCAAAACCTATCATTCAAACAAAAAAACCCACCCCGTCAACAAGGGTTGTGGAGGATATCTATCGAGTGGGGTAAAAATTGCTACCCTTAATATCAAAGAGATTAGCCGCCAATAGGCACTCTACACAAGGAAACAATGAACAAATCCCTGGAAAAAGGTCCCTCTTGCTAAATCGGGCCTTGCAGGCTTGGAGTGCTCCATTGCAACTTGCATTGAGTGGTCAGGGTTTAAATAGTAAGGGTAAGGTTGTGTCATTGTGTGTACGTTAGTCCCCCCCCAGGCCACACAATAGTGGAAGTCTGGTGCAATATTGGGCTACCCGGCCTTTTTTCTAGCCCTTGAAAACTGTGGTGGTCAATTGGCCATTAATAAGATGACTTTATTTCCTGCACGGCCGTAAATTTAAAAAAAAAATGGTTTTCTAGCTGGTGGAGACTGCAAGCTAGCTGAGTCCAATTATCAATGTTACATGAATTTCTTTATGACCAAGGGAGCAACCGCATTATGTGGGCTTGTACTTCAATTAAATTAAATAAACCAACTATTGAGAGTATTAATACTTTGAACATTGATAGTTATCACATTTTGGAAATATTTTACTTTTAATTTAAAATTATTGACATATATATATATACAAATGTATTTGTACATTAATACATTGATTCATATCTGTATATCTAAATACATGTGTTTTTAAGATTATGTATACGAATATGATTCAGGTTGGATTGGATTGGTCAAGGTCTCAAACCCAACCAATATTATACTTTTCAATAATCTGACTTTTTTCGGGTTCAGTTCGGGAAAAACCTGCCCAAATTGCATCCCTGCTGGGTCAAGAGAAAACAAGAGTATTAACATGGTTCTGGACTTTGGGGGATCCATAGCTTACCACCTATCCCATGTTTATCAGAAATTTGACCCTGAGCAAAATGATAAATGCGCCAAAAAAATACTATAATCAGATGACTAAAGATTGCACGCTTTGGCCTCTCACTTAATAGACCAAGCCTTGGTCATTTGTGCCTGACAAATGACAATACAAACCTTGAGAAACTTTCTTGGAGATAAATGGCAATACAAACCTTGCTATGGATATGGCCTTCAGAGCTGCTGCTTCTTGCTTGAACCGTTCCAAGAAAACCCTGGTCTTAAGAGCCCAAAAATCACCCAACAAATGAGTGTGTTGCAATGAGAGAATGAGGGTATTTCATTAACCCTTCTTTTCTTACTTTTGTCCTTTTGTCTCTTGTTAAAGTGAGTTGGCCCCACCTCATAAGGAGGGAACCCAACAGTTTGCAACTCTGAATCTGAGGTTAGCTGTTTTGGTGTCGGATATTCAACATCTAGTGTGCATGATGAAGTTGAAAACTCAACTAGCAACTGAAATCTGGTTTGTTCTACAAGACATTAGACAGGAGATACTGAAATTTGACCATGTTTCTTGGCTTCTTGCTAGCAAGGATTGTAACGACGGTAGGTGGTTTCCTTTTCTGTTCATAATTTGTAAAGAGTGGGCCTTGTACTCTTAACTCTTCTGGGATTATCCCTTTGAAGAACGAGTTCAAGTTTTGTGTTTACCAAAACAGAGTTTATGGATCAGATTGTTTCAGGGACGCTATGATATGGATTTGCATTTGCTGCGATTACCTCTTTTATTTGCATTGATTCTTATGACATGACTGTCCCGGTCATAAAAGTGATGTATCTATATATAAAGTTAATTCTGGTCTTAAAAGGATTACATCCCTGGTCCAATTTTGTGTAAAATGTTTCTGATTTCATATTCTTTGTGGTTTTCGTTGAAATTTTGAAAAATAACTAAGGGTAAAAAAGTATTTTAGTTTATTCTATCAAATTTAATAGTCACAAGGTATATGTAAGTCTTCTTAAAAAACTTAGGATATATTTAAGCCTTTTATCCTTGTTTTTACAGATGACATTGGCACCGAGGCATATTACTTCCTTTTCTTAATGTATATGAGATATACATACAGCCAAGAAAATTCAAAAGCTCTCATAATGCAAGGAATTACTGCATTGGAATAGCTTTTTCTTTTCAATTGTTTGTTGGTTTGTTTATATGAATTTGCATCAGCACCCCACAAAACGTGCCCTACAGTCCATCCCGATTGTATATTGAGAACATCTCCCTATGATAGTAGGGGAGATGTTTAGCAGTTACTTTTCTTGGAATTGGTTGGAATCGAATTTACATCTGTGCTCCACAGCACATCTCAACAGTGTATTGAGAATATCTTCCAATGACAACTTTGGTAGATATTCTCAATGCATATGGTGACATGTGCATCTGGAGCACAAATGTGAACTCAGTTGGAGTCGGTTACTCTTGCTCGAAGGTACTGTAATTTCTGCTCTATTCCAGTGACAGACACCTAGGTTTTCATCTTTCTATATACCACAAGTTCAAAGGTGAGAAGGGTAGCTTCCTCCCTCCTTTCTCTATGAGGTTCCACTTGTTATTTTTATGGTGAGATCAAAGGAAGCAAGAAAAATACTGGAATTCCACAACCAGATTTAGTGTAGGTTGTACGCGCGACCTTATGTTTATTTAATCTTGACCCATCAGTTCATCCAGCTTGTAACGCAGGATCCTTTGATGTCTGTGCGCATGGAATACATAGATGAGGTTGTTGTTTAATTGATATGGTAGAGATTGTTATAGGCAAGGATTAAATTAAGGTATTGATACGATATTCTCAATATGGGGCGTATTGTATTTGTATCTATGACTATGAATACAGGATATAAGACTGGATACGTATCTTATGAGTTGTGCGTACGGTATGATATGCCTCTGTATTGGGTCGTATTGCACCGTATCAATGGATACAGTCCGATACACATCGATATGGAGGTGTATCCATTTCTAGTTTGACAAAATTGTACATTGAGTACTTTTGGAATGTTTTTCATCCTTAATACAAGTTAAAAAATAGTATTATAAAAACTATAATAAATAATTTAAGATTTAACTTTTTCAAAAAAAAAAAAGAAAACTAAAAAATAGATGATTTATATATTTTATTGTACACATATTATATATTAAAAATAAAAACATAGTTATTATTGAAAAAATAGAGTTATTATATAAAAATGCAAAATAAATAAATTTTCCCAACAAAATTATAATTATAAAAAATTGAAACAAATAATTTAAGATTTAATTTTTTCCAAAAATTTTAATAAAAACTAGAAGTTAAATATAATTTATTTTATCTACCTTAAATGATTTATTTGTTTTAGCTTGCAATTATGTGTAAAATAAAAAATATATATATGTTAAAAATAAAAATATATTTATTATTTAAAAAATAGTTGTTATTTAAATAAAATACTAAATTAATAAATATTCCCAAAAATTAATAAAAATTGAAAATTATAATTATAAAATTGGAAGAGTGATGATTATTGTACAATGTTTGAATGTTCTAGAGTCCCGGTATTGTTTATTGTAATATTTCTCTTCATATAACCTATTGAAGTATGCATTTCTTATGTGTTTATATCTTATTCATAGATAATTCAGCTTTTGGGTTAATATGATTAATGTATTTATGTGATTTGTATGTATTTCACTAGCGTATCTAAGGTTGAATTTGGAAGGAGTATAAATGCAAATGTGTAGAGTGCAAAACCTTATATTTTGTATGTAGTTACGATGTATATATTTATATTTGTACTCTTTTCAAACTGAACCTAAACCTTTCTATATCTTTCGTTTGTATCTATGTATTTTCAAAGTATATTCATATCCATACCCGATTTGTCCAATATTATAGGAGATGTTCCTTAATTTGTTTTATTTTGAGATTTAAAGGTGATGTAATGAAGAAAGATACATAAACAAGCTAGTAATGCTTGTGATATAAGGGCCGGTAGGGATTTATATATGCTACAACCAGTGCAGTGCAGTGGATGAACTCGGGTGTGCACCTACTGCTATCTTTAATTCCATACAAATAGATTAATGGAATTAACCTTCGTATAACCCCTCATGCTCATTGCATGGTCTCTTCTCTGTGTGAATGTTTTTGCAATTACAACAATCCGCCGTGTTTTATCAGCAGGCGATTGCAAGAAGCAGGTGTGACGTGACCTCATCTTTGTGCACTCCGATGTAGGAATCTTTTATTTGGGAGTTGAAAGTTGGGATTGGGATTGAGATAAGGACCCGGTTTGAGACAACTATATATATATTTATATACATCCTTTTCTTTTGTGTCCTTTCGAAAACAGTAGTGCATCAATACTCAGTCGATGCCCCGAAAGATGACGAACCGTCCTTGTAAGGATAAAAAAAGTGTGGTACAGAGGTAGATCCCGAATATGACCAAATGAAATATCAAACTAACTAGGTGAAACGTATCAGACCTTCCGATTTCATTTCAGACAGGTATCGTACACGCGCCAACCCAAAAATCATACATGAATTCCATTATGGTCGAGCTCTCATAGTCCATGAATCTATCTACTACCTCATCACCTCTGTCCGTCTTTCTTTTCTAGCTAGTAGCTAATTAGCTAAACCATATGGAGGTGGAGAGGCAAGAGACTAGCCGCCACAACCAGGCGCTCAATACGGAGGAGACAATGAACAAATCCCTGAATTTGAAGAGGTCCCTCCTCTTGCTAAATTGTGCCCTGTTGGCCCTTGGAAACTGCGGTGGCCCGCTATTAATCCGACTCTACTTCCTGCACGGGGGTAAAAGAATTTGGTTTTCTAGCTGGTTGGGGACCGCAGGCTGGCCGATCCTTCTATTACCTCTCTTGTTTTCATACTCGTACCGCCGTAGTCAGGATCAGGGAGAGGAACGAGGTTCGACGAGGCTCTTCCTCATCAAGCCTCGTCTCTTCGCCGCTAGTGCAATTCTGGGCATCATCACCGGCTTGGATGATTACCTTTATGCCTACGGACCTTCTCGTCTACCCGTATCTACCTCTGCTCTCATTGCTTCTACTCAACTTATCTTCACTGCAATTTTTGCTTTTTTCCTAGTTAGACAAACCTTTACATCTTATTCCATCAACTCTATTGTTATGTTGACAATCGGAGCGTTAGTGATGGCCCTTCATACAGGCAGTGACCGCCCCTCTAATGAGTCCAACACTCAATATTACATGGGTTTCTTTATGACCATCGGAGCATCCGCACTATATGGGCTTGTGCTACCCTTGGTGGAGCTTACATACAAGAAATCCAATCAGCTCATAACTTACTCTCTCTTTCTCTCTCATTCGTTATTTTCAAAAATATCTATTCTTTGTACTGATTCCAAACTGGCCCATGTGTATTAAAGAGTGTCATGGTAGGAGTGCAAATCAGGCTGGGTTAACTCGGGTTGAGGTCAATCGTAACCCCAACTAAGCCCAACCCCTAACCAAAATCAATGTTCCCCGGTGGGGTTTGAATTGAATTGACCTGGCTTCTCTAAGCTCAATTTCCTTTTGTCATATGATCTTATTTCTTAGACTGAAGGGTTTGGGCCAATTCAGTTCTAGATTATTTTTATAAGAACATGGCAATTTCCATGATGCCGGAAGGGTACGATACCTGAAGAATTTTATCCAATCAGATCCCTCCTACCAGCTGATTGGATATCATGCATTTTCAATATTATAGTTGGAACTTGTTAGGATATAGCTACCATGCCTAGAAAATTTGGTTTTAATTTTTAAATTCAAAATATTTTTATGCATACATGTATATATACATGTATACATTTACGCCATGTTTGATTTGGAGAAAAAGAAAAAAATAGAAAAAACCTATACAAAATATCTTGTATGGGTTTTTACACACTTCTTTCCTTTCTCTAACTTTTCTTTCAAACCAAACACTACCTTATAGATCTTCTTTGTCATCACCATCACCATAATCATCATCTAACCCTTATACCTTTCAGCCCTTTTAACTTGCAACAGATTGTCTCTTCTTAATGATACTAAATTGTCTTGTATGAATATGAATAAATTATCTTAGATTACTTCTTCTTATTTTATTATTTTATCACCTATTGAAATACATATATTTATTGATAGACGATTGCACATTTATATACATGCATACAACCATATATACATCATACACTAAGCCCGATTTTCAATCCAATCCAATCCGATCTGACTTTTGGGATTGGGTTCGGTCCCAAGCTCCAGCTCTAATACTGGGTCAAGAAAAGATAAAAGATGGTTCTAGATTTTTGAGGAGCTATAGTCTGCCACCTGTCCCATGTTTCAAATATGGGGACCTACAATCGGATGCATGTGAACCGAACAAATTAGGATGCATCAAAAATAGTATAATCAGATTATTTTTTTAACATACAACTGAATCGGATCAGATAAAAAATAGGTAGATCTAAATTTGATTTGTTTATATTCTAATTTGAATTAGATGGTATCCATTTGATATTTTAATGGATTCGAATCGAATTTGGATTATGATCACATATTAAATTATATAAATTAATTAGGTTAAAAATAATTAGTATTATATTTTATTAATAAAATACATTAAAATTGACTTTTTTTTAGTGTTTTACTAAAAATGACTTTAATATTGTATTTTATGAATAAAATGAATTAAAAGTTACTTGCACGAAACTTGAACCTATGAAAATTTAATGAAAATGCAGCATTCGTACCAACTTTACTGATAGTTATATATAATATAAATTTTAAGTATATATATATATATATATATATATATATATATATATATATATATATATATATAATCTATTTGGGTTATATTAAATATAATATTTTATTCAATTATACATTGATCGAATTTGGATCACCCTTAATAGGATCATTACCATTTGCAGAGGTACAATTAAAGCACAAATCTAATCAAGATAGGCCAACATAACATGGCAAGCCCAGCGTGGCCCAAGTTGGACTGACTATATATGGGCAACCGTATCACCGAGCCGTCATCTAGAATAAGAGGCTTGTAGAAAGAATATGCATGTAACTATGTAACTATTAGTTGATGACTTGACGAAACTATTATGATTTAGTAAAAAAAAAAAAAATTATTTTACCAAAAAAAAAGGAAAATAAGGAGAGTTCATTGCAGGTCTCCCTTGTGGGCTGGGCTGGGCTGCGCATTGTGAGTGTAGATGCCCCTAAATGTGAGTCATCTTTTATTATAGGGTAAAATGCTGAAATCTCTCCCAAAGTTTTTGGTTGTTGTCAAAATCTTTCCTGAAGTTTGATAATTGCAATTACTTCTCCTGAGCTTTGTGATTATTACAAGTATGTTAAAATCCTCTAAAAAGAGGTTTTAAAATGTCCAAATTATACATTCAGTTACCTTTCACCAAAATGTTTATCATTTATATTTTCTCTTTATATGAATTGTTAGTCCAAACCCTTCCAACCTCTTTTCTAAAATTGATTTATATTTTAAATTTGTTTTTCATATCAATAAATTATCTTTTTTTGTTATTATTGTTTTTGTATAGAAACTAACTTCAATATTAACTATATGAGTACTTTAGACATAATTATGTCTCTTATTATTGGGATATTATAACAAAGAGGGTCTACTTGCAACTGTGTTAAAAAAGTCAAGAAAAGTGATTGTAATTACTAATTCATGGGAAGTTTTAGCAATTTACCCTTTATTAATTATTATATAATGCCGATGCTTGCTTTGGCTTACTTTTGGTACCAAAACTGTGAGGCCGTCTATGGTGCCGTGAGTGAGAGAGGTGTCAAAATTCAAAAGAGATCTTGGCCGGTGGAGTGCGATCCTTTGGCAATTGTTTTTCTTGGGATTGGTTGGGGTTATCTTTTGTGGCTCCTCAATGCTCGGTGGTATTATAATTGCTGCTGTAATCCCGGTGACAGAGATCTTGGCCGTCATCTTCTGCCGCGAGAAGTTCAAAGCTGAGAAGGGAATTTCCCTCGCCCTGTGTCTATGGGGTTTCACCTCATACTTTTATGGTGAGATCAAAGGACCAACCAAGAAAAATTCTGAGACTCCACAACCAGATACGACACCTTATGTTTGATCTTGGTCCGTCAGTTCGTCCAGCTTACAACGAAGGATCCTTTGATTTTTTTTTTTTTTTTTTTTATATATAGATCAATTTCTTGTTTGCTTGATATGAGCGATTGGTTGAGAAGATTATTGTTGGAGTTTATCCTTTGTTTCCTTTTCAAACACTTCTCCATTTTTTATGATTCCATAAAATATCTCATGGAGGAACTGGAATTCAGAACAAAATATTTCATTCAGTTTATCAGAATGAGATGTGAGTATGTGATCAAACCCCCTGTGCTTTCTAAGGTTGTGTTCGATACCCTTCCCTTTTCTACCTGCAGACACATCCTGCTTTTGATAAACTGAGTCGTCAATCCCTTGATAAACAAAGGGGTGCAAACCCATGAAAAGATTTTCTGCAAGCAAAAATTCTGTGAATCCGGATGAGTTGGAGACAATATCATACACACCCTTACACACCCTGCTGAACTACCTATCACCCTTGAACACATCAGTGCTCACTGTGAGACTCATCTGGGACCCAGCTGTACTGAATACTGGCATGTTTAACCGTGGTAGATAGTTCAATCGGGTGTATATGTTATTGTCTCTGACTAATCCGCTCCAAATTATGTACACACTGTCAGAGCATGGGATTTAATCATAAATTAAAAATATCACTCCATGAATTTAACACACATTCCATGCCAAAGTTTTTGCTTTGAGAGATCCGAGCTCTGCAAACCCAATTTACATACAAACAACTTTTTCTATAACGTAGAACAAGAAAATTAAAGCCTTCAATGAATTATTGAGGCCATACTTTGAATTAAATGAACTAATTGTAGCGTGGCTATAGAAAGATATTAAAGGCCAATATTCACAATTTTAGCCCTGCGCTAAAACCATGTCCAAGAAAAGGTGAGCTCATTTCAATCATGTCTACGCCTTAGTCATGGTTCTTTCAAAGGCTGTGTCTTAGGTATAATTGCTGTTTCTATCTGAAATGTTTCTGGATTGATCGATTCAAATTGATGAGATATATGTGTTGTTATATCATATGTGATGTATGACTAGATTTCAACCCTCAACTCCCAAGCAAGAAAGATCAAATTGATGTTTCTATAAACAACTTTCACATATGCATTCTTAATAATATATACTTGTTCCAACCACAAACAGTAACAATCTATATAGGTGTTTGGCATTGGTGTTGGGTATGTATGAATTGTAAACACTTAATCAATTTGGATGGATTGGACAGACCGACAAGACATATTAGACTGGACCAATTCAGTCTAAAATATTTATTAGATGGGGTTGGACCTAGTCCATCCATAACAAATTTATATTGGATTGGATTAAGTCAATATCTGGTTCATTAATATAAGATTCGAATATATGTGTCAATGGACCGGGTTTGGGTTGAAACCAATCTAAATCAAAGTAAATTAGGACAGAATGGACAGTCTAGACATTGAATTGGACCGGTCCAAATTGGTCCAAAATGTTCATTAGATTGGATTGGATTGGACCTGGTCCATTTATAATGGATTCATGTTGGACTGGAACGGATTGGACCAAATCCAATCCAATTGACTCCCCTAGGAACCAGTGCTGTAGAACTGTTTTCAGCACTGGTCATATTATCCAACCTTTAAAATGATGTCACATCATTGCACCACTAGTAGCAACGAGTTGTTTTCTGAAAAACATTGAGTTTGGTGTTGTTTTAGTCTGAAGCACCACTTTTTTTTTTCTGATGTAGTGATTGTATAATGCCATTTTCTCAAAAAATGGCATTGATGCCAAACACCCACCAAGTATGTGTTTGGTTTTTTTCATTTAATGTTTGCACTTTATTTGTTGGTAAAACTGAGAAAGTTAATAATTACAACTGCTTATGACAATTAGAACAGTGTAACAGTGAAAAAACGCCTAACCCTTTGTAAAAGCTTTGAAAAATAACTTCTGTTATTCCCAATGCATACAAAAGAGTATGGAAGAAAAATTGCTGAAATGACACCTATGTGACAGCATTTATTAAATAAACACCCATAAAACCAAATACCCTCAAAATTATTGGCATCCCTTATTAAATTAACACAAAACGCAACACCATATAATTAAGCATCATTATAGATATCGACGGAGTCATAGTCATCAAATGAAAGTTATATTAATAATGCTATTATACCTTTAAATAATCCAATTCGGGGAACCACCTGGCAGTGCCAGGGACCAGGACTTGGGGACCATTTTGGGGGCCAGAAAATGAAATAACTTGACAAAGCATTAAGATAGCATAGGATTGGATTCTCCTTCTTCTTACTTTATAATCCCACAAATGCGTCTTACATCACCCATCTGGAACATTTGTATGGGCTTCACCCGTAATATTGATAGTTGGAGAATCCATTGAAATGATACAATAATTAATGTCCAATGTTCCAGGTGAACAGTGAAGGAAATATGAAGAATGCTTCGCACGTCAGAATCCCAAACACGTACCCCACCTAGTTACCTACAACACTAAGAATTATTTTATTTGGACAAAAGCAAGAAAGAGTGCAAAGATAACCAAAATTGTACGTGGAGCTGGACAAATAAGGCAAGGCTCGGTGCGTTTGTGAGTCAGTGAAGCCCAATTATCACCAAGGGGATGGGTCCTATTCCTACACTCGTATATATTGGATACATAAAGCCAATCACAGGGTCAGTGCAGTGGATTGATTGATCAAATCACAGTGCCGCACTCTGCCCACTGTTGAGCAGCGTACCCAATAATAATATTCGACAAAGATTCCTTCTTTTGCCGCGCAAAGGCAAAACACAAGCACCGACAAGCACTACGTACCACCACCATCATGACCAACGTGTCCCTCATCCATGTTTGATGATGAAAAGAAATGGGCGATTGGGACCACGGTCAAGTACGATATAACAATATATATCATTGAAACAGCGGAAAGAAACTAAACGTCTGAATCGTGAATCGTCTGATCGATTCCATGGAAGGAGGATTCCGCAATCGGCAATCGGCATGCATATTATTATTCAAGCATCAATAGCCGTTTCAGTATTTATATATAATTAGGACTAGCTTGCAACCCATTAATTATCTACACAAGCTAGCGCAGATGGAGATGCATCAGTCCCGGGATCCGGAAGACAACCTCCAATTCGAAAAGATAGTCGATCCAAGGGAGAAGATGAGCAAAGCCTTGAAGAGGTGTCTTCTCCTACTCAATTTGGCTTTGATGGTGCTGGGCGAGTCCGGTGGTCCGCTGCTGATGCGACTCTACTTCAACCGAGGCGGTAATAGAATTTGGTTATCTAGCTGGTTGGAGACCGGCGGTTGGCCAATTTTTCTATTTCCTCTATTGTTTTCATACTTGCACCGGCGTAGCAAGCTGGGTGAACAAGGTGCCAGGCTCTTCTTCATGAAGCCTCGTCTCTTTGTTGCTTCTGCTTGCCTTGGCCTCCTCACCGGTTTGGTTGACTACTTGTATGCCTATGGCATGTCTCGTCTGCCCGTCTCCACCATTTCTCTCATAAATTCCAGCCAACTGGCCTTCAATGCACTTTTCTCTTTTCTTCTAGTTAGGCAAAGGTTTACACCTTTTTCTATTAACTCTGTCGTTCTGCTGACCATTGGGGCCATAGTTCTCGGCCTTCATTCAAGCAGCGACCGACCAAAGGATGAGGCCAAAGATCAGTATTATATGGGTTTCTTTGTCTCTATTGGAGCGGCAGTATTGTATGGCCTGTTGCTACCCATGGTTGAGTTCACATACAAAAGAGCCAAGCAGGCCATTACTTACCCTTTGGTTATGGAGATCCAGATGGTGATGTCCATCTTTGCTACTGCTTTCTGTACCGTAGGGATGCTAGTGAACAAGGACTTCAAGGTATTCTCTCTCTCTCTCTCTCTCTATAGCTAGGCTCCTTCAAATTAAAAAGAGGGCTTTCACCAAATGAAAAATAAAATCACCTTTTTAATTTATTTTGGTTTAATCATTTTAATCGTGGAATATTTTCTTAGTTTAATGTAGAACTCTTCACATCGATCCTTCAAATATATACAGACAAATTAATACCTAGTTTCTATTGGGCATGAAGCCAGAATTTGGGCCAATAAATATTCATGATGGGACTCATTGAGCAGTGGGTGCCATTAGTATATATTCTCCTCTCCTAATATAGTAATATGAGCTCAAATCGTCCGAAGTTCCGTTCCTAATAATAATATACTGGGCCCATACGATACCGACGTCAGCTGCGTCCAGTATTCTCCACTTCCCCTAGTCCTAGTCCGTAGAGGAGTTGTGTTTCTTTGGATGGAGAGTAGGTGTGTTATTATGTTTGGTGTACGAAAGCTCTCCGGAATCTTCCTACTCTGTTTAACCACGCACATGAATTTTGTTTTCTCTGTTTCTTCTTTTATTTATTGCGCCGTGACGTGTGATCCAATGATCTTCAACAAAAGTTGTATCAATGTGCTTCCACTCTAACTCGATCGATTTAGAAATTTGACAAACAAACATCCCATCCCATGCGGTAATATTGCAGAAGACTATTAAATCATGAATTCCTTAATTGGTATGTAGCAAATATGAAAATTAAAGCTCTCACAGTGCAAAAGTAGTTTATTGGTATTCATAATTTTCGTTCTATATTTATAATATATTGGCTAATCAAGCTATATTAAACCCCAACTCCCAAGCAGTTATTTCGGTCAGCTTATTTAATGTTTTATTGATCACCATAATATATATATATATATATATATATATATATATATATATAATTTGTTCGTTTGCCATTAATTTGTAGGCCATTGGAAGTGAGGCAAGAGAGCATGAGCTTGGGGTGGTAAAGTATTACGTAGTGCTGGTGTGCAGTGCAATCTTTTGGCAGTTCTTTTACCTGGGAGCTGTTGGTGTCATCTTCTATGCTTCGTCTCTGGTCGCAGGTATTACAAGTGCAACGTTACTCCCCATATTGGAGATACTGGCTGTTATCTTCTACAAAGAGAAATTCAAAGGTGAAAAGGGAATCTCCCTTACCTTAGCTTTATGGGGTTTCACCTCTTACTTCTATGGAGAGTTCAAAGGAAACAACCAACAGGATCAAAAACCAGAGTCAGAGCCTCATCAGTGTCCTAATTCATCATCTCAAATCTAGTGAAGCAATTGTATGCATGAATTTAAAGAATAAGTCTTTTGTATTTATTCTCAACATATATATATATATATATGCATGCTTTTCATTAAGTTTTGTTTGATTAATTAAATCAATTATTTGTTTATGTGTGTGGCTGCATGGCTGCATGGAATCAGTATCGCTTGCTATTATGTTTGTCTTCTATGGGATGGGATCCATTGTCTTTCCCAAGGATGGATTGCTGGCATCCAGCAGGATTTTTTTAAGGTAGAATTGGTATAAACTATAACAATAATAATAATAATAATAAAAAAACATGATTTCATTATTTTTTTATTATTTTTGGTTATTTTCCATATTAGTAATAAGAGTTTGGACGCTTTCCTCCCCTTCCACCAAACATCCAAATGCTTGATGATATATAGAGAATCAAGAAACACAAAGGTTTCTGATCTGGACCATATTTTGAATGGTGATGTGCAGTGAGTTCACATCAGCTCCCTATAATGCCCCACAGCACACCTCAGTCATATTGGAAATATTTTCCGATGATGTCTCATTATTTTTATATTATCAATCTATCACCAGAAGATGTTTTCAATATAAGGCTGAGATGTGGATGCCCTCTTGTGGGTAGGGATGCAACTTTTTTGAATTAAATTGGGATTTTATTAAATTTTCAATAAATTCAAACCTGAAACAGTATTAACTGTTAACTTGGGCCAACCCTACTTATACCCCTACTTGTAGGGGCTGATGTGAACTCATATGCAGCCGAGTACTGTGGAATACCGGATCCCCTCTCCACAAAATCTCTGCATCCACTCTGAAATCACTGGCATCCACCCCCTACGTACATTGAAAATATCTTCCCATAAATTTAGTAAACATGTAGAGAAGAAATTCCCATGCGTGGGCGGCTGTCAATGCTTACAGGGTGCATGCAAGAGTTTTGTGGAGAGAATCCGGGCTCCTCAATTTAGCCTCTTGGGCAAGCTTGTGAATGACCCGGCAAACTCCAACCTATTAGGTACAAGTCGAGATCAATTTTTCCCGTGCCGTTGTATATTTCAATTTGGATTTTCTCTTCAAAAAGTGTGGTTGCAGGCATGCAATGGAAACACATAAACTATCAATTATCCTTCACGTAAAATTTAAAATATTATTAAATTCAATACTTAGTACATAAAGCTTATGTACTTTCCAACAATATGCGGGTCGGGAAGGATCGAATTTAACCTCATACCGTACCTTATTCATACTCGTACGGGTTGTAAAATCCCAAAACCCATCCTCGCCCCAAAACCCATCTTTCAAGCAAAAAAATAATAATAATAATGCACTGTCCAATAGGGGCAAGTATCCAACGGGTAAGGTAGAAATGGCCATACCTACTTTCTATAAATGACAAAATCAAATATGGGAGATATTCTCAACGCATTGTTTAAACTTTAAAGTGCTGTGAGGTTAGTGTGAGGTATGATATACGAGAAGCAAATCTGAATTCTGTATATTTGGCTCATATGACAAAGATAAATTCAATTTTATATATTTATCTCATTGTTTTCCTGTAATAACTTTGTATAAAAGATGTGTAGAGCCTAGATTTGTTAATTTATGAGATATTTATGTTGAGAAAAAAAAAACAAAGAGATAGAATCAAGCAGGTCTTTCATCAAGGCAATCAGGTTAAAACAGTGTGGAGTACGTAAAAGCTAATAGTTAGGGTTGGTTCTTCATCTATTAAATAAAAGTCTTAAACAGTGTGGTTCGCCAATACAACACCTCCATGTGTTCTGTGTGGGGATCATATTGAGACTATACAACACCTACTCTTTCAGTGCAATGTGGCTACAACAGATTTGTCAGATTATTCTTGGAGGGGATGCTCAATTTGTCATCAACACTCTATTGGATTGACTGTTCGTAGGACTCTCACTTAGGCCTATTGTCCCTTGATTCTTGTTTTCTGTATGTATCTAGGGGTGGTAAATGTACGGATTGGGTTGTGTTGGGTGAGGGTTGAGTACCCACATGTTAGTGGGTCACAACTCATTTTGACCTTAACCCACCCATTTGACCCTCTAAGATGTTTTTTCTTAAATTTTCTACATCCTAATCGTATAAAATATAGAATTATCTATATATATATATATATATATATATATATATATATATATATTAAAATTGGATGGTCCATGTCAACATATCTCTCCTTTGAGAGAAGCTATTTATCTATTTTTCTCATTTTTTTCATTTTATCTTATTTTCATTTGTTCTAAAATATAAAACATTAATCATTATTTATCTTGATTAGATTAATAAAGTTGCACACTATTAGAGTGAGACCTTTGGGTTTTCAATGGCCTCTTATTTTAATGATGTTATTATTACATTTAAAAAAGATATTTAAGAGAGAGACATTTGGGCTTTCAAAGACTTCTTATTTTAATACATGTTATTATGACATTTAAGAGAGAGAGAGAGAGAGAGTAGTAATAATATAAAGTAAGATTTTTAAAGTTGAACTATATGACGAATTGGTCAGAGGTTCGGCTCTCAAGTTGAACGGTCTGACCATTCAAACCAAACGGATGGTCCGCTTTGACAAAAAATATAAAAATATATAAAAAATGGCCAAAACTGTTGGATGGTTCAAATGGTTTGACCGTTCGGGTCAACGGTTTACTGACCAAATCAATGGTTTTTGGCAAAATAACGATTTTGGGGTAAAACGGAACCAATCACCTGACATGTTCCCAATTTTTTGATCCGGTCCGATTTTGAAAACATGATATAAATCAAATAATATAAATAGGTTGAGGTTAAACAATCAAAAAATTATTAATTTAAAAATCCACTAAACATTCACTTAAAATAAATACTAACAAAACTTAGTAAATATTAAAAATGTGTTTCGATTCCACTTAAAAATCCAACTTAATAAATGCTAATAAAAATAAGAAATTTAAATATAAAAATACTAATTGATAGTTTTAATAATATTATTAGATAACTTATGAATTGAGACCTTAATAAATGCTAATAAGAAATATTAATTGATAGTTTTAAAATACCAAAAATTAACTAAAAGTCCCAAAAAAAATTGAAAAACCTAAACATAATTAAAATACTAAAAATAATTAAAAATATTTAAAATTAACAATATTTTATATTAATAAGGGTATTTACTAAAAATAATTAAAAAGTATATTTAATAGTATTTTATTATTAAAAAAATACCCAAGCCAGAAATTATTGAAAAATATTGAAATTAGTTATATTTATATTTTTATTAACCAGGGTATTTATTTAGTGACTAATATGCAAAAAAAGATGATGAAAATACTGAAAATTATTGAAAAATACTCATATGCAAAAATTACTAAATGGTAATGGAAAAACACAAAAAAATAATTAAAAATCCAAAAATTATGAAAAACCTAAAGCTTAATTAAAATACTAAAATAATTAAAATTTTAAATTAATTGTATTTTATTGCAAAAAGTACTGAATAATAATGAAAAAAATGTATTTTAATTATGAATAGTAATATAATTAACAATAATTATTTTTAAAATGTAATTAACAGTAATTATAGTTTAAGCTATAAATAGTATAAAATTACATTTAATTACCAGAAAATAACATTTAATTAGTTTTTGTAAAGAAATTAGCAATATTTCAGAAAATATGATAATTTCCAGAAGCTATTGTATTTTAGATAAATACAGTAATTTAATAATTATAATATTTTAATAGCTACCAATATGTTAATAATTAATAATAAAAAGTAACAAATTGTTTATAACTTAACCTAATCCGATTAGATCTATAATTTTGTAGGTTCAAGCAACTATTTTCTTTTGAGTTACATCTAGCTGAGATATGCACCATGCCCACACATTATTAGGTATAATCAGATCTGAAGTCTAATTGGGCATCGAACTTTTAGAGTCCAATGATGACTTTAGCGGATAGGGCCCAAGCTAAACAACCCCTAAGAAGCTCAACTTGGAAGTTATATGCATATATGATTAATATTGTTATATAATATTTAAATAACAAATTATATATACATATATATATATATATATATATATAACATATATGTTATATATTTTTTATACTAGACTAGAATTAAATAAAAATTTTAATTTATAAAAAATCATAATTTTATAATTAACACAAGCCTCTTTATCAATAGAAAATGTGCAAGCCCGAGCCCGAGCCTGGCCTGACCATTGGGCCTAGATCTTGAGCCTAAGCACAACCCTTATATAAAGCCCAAAGCCCAATTTATACACAAAATGTATTATGTTTCAATATACTTTTATAAACTAATATTATATTAATTTAATAATAATTTAATAAGTTAATAAACTAATTTATATTTCTTATTAGTAAATTGATATTTATTAATAATTTAAGAAGCATATATATATAACATAAGTACTTTTTTTATATATGTAATAGTATCGGGCAGGGCTTATTTGAGAAAGCCTGAGCTCAAGCCCATGAGCCTAAAATTTTGTCCAAGCCTGAAAAGTAATGGGTCAGGTCGAGCCAAGTCGTCAGGCTACCTGGCCCATGAATATGTCTAATTGTATATATAAACAATTATGTACATAAAAAATCATATGAAATAAAAATTTAAACATCTTTTTCAATTTTTAAAAAATGGACCTCTCACCTGGCCTGGCCCAAGGCTTAGCCTAGTACAACCCGATTTACATCTCTACTTGAACCCACCCAATAATGTGGATGGGGTGGGGAAATTCAATGATTCCCCATCCTTGATGAGGAGTGGGGGTGCCTTGCCCCTGAACTCCCCCAACATTGAGGAGTGGTTGCCTTGCCTTGAACCTGCCTAACACTAGGGACAAGGCAAGGATGGGGTAGAGTGTCTTAACTATGGGGCAGGGCTTATTTGACAAAATGGGAAGGGAAACGAGAAAGAGAGAGAGAGAGAGAGAGAGAGAGAGAGAGAGAGAGAGAGTTAAGGAGGAAGGGAGTTTGGAAAAAGGAGAGGGTAGTTGATATATATATCAAAATATATTTAAGATATTAGTTATATTTTAATTATTCATTATTTTAAGTAAATTTATTTTCCAAAAAATACTTTTAATTAAAAAAAAACTTTTATGGTTCGGGTCCCCACAGGAAACCCGTCTTTGTTAGGGATCAGGGATGAAGGGTATCTTTTACCCCCACAAGTGGTCAGAGTCGGGGATGAGGATTTGTTTCAAAATCAGGGTTGGGGATGTGGAATATGGTATGTGCCGCATAAACAATAATTTACTTATTTTACTATTAACTAACAATATTTATTTAAATTTAATTACAAATTAATAATAATTTATTAACAATAATTTTAGTTTAATTAACCCTAAATTAACAGTAATTATGCATTTATTATTTTATTGTGAATTACTTTCCTTCGGTCTTATTATTTGGTTTTCAAAATTTACCGTGCATTGCATGGGGCCTCACTAGTATATTACAACTGAAAACATAAAAAGTTCATTTTTTAAATAAAAAATAAAAAATTCATAAAAACACATAAAATGTCAAAAACATATATATTTCATGCGAAACAAAAATTGCAAAAAAATACAGAAAATTGTAATAAATTCCAGAAAATTCAATGAATAGATTTAAACTAAACACAATCTTATTGATTTACTTCCTTCGACAATGGTTAATAAAATTTAATGTGACCGCCACCCCACTTAGAGTAAATTTAGAGGTCTTAAAATAGATGATCCTTGTTATATCTTCATCTATTTACAATTGGATCGATCCACTCCAATCTGATTAGCCAATAATTATTTTTTCAGAAAAGGTTAATTAATATTTAACTATATGCTTGGATCTATGATAAAAGTGTCACTCAATTAAAAGTATGTATCTTCGTACCCAAAAAAAATGTTAATATGTATATACTAATAAGTTGGTTTGAAGGTACCAAATAGCTTTGTTGGTAAAGTCTCTGGCTTGATTTTATTTTATTTTATTTTATTGTTCTTTTGATAGGTAGTGATTAAAACAAGATTACACTATGTGGGGATTCCTCGCCAACACAATCACTTGGGCCATGTTTGGTTTGAAGGAAAAAGTAGGGGAAAAAAAAAGGAAAAGTAAGGAAACCTTTATAATTTCTTACCTTTTCCTTCAAATCAACCATAACTTTAAATAAATGTAGCCAAAGTCTTCATTGCGAAAATGGGCACTTGCTACCAGTGCACTGTTTTAATAGTCAGATCAGATTAAAAACCAGATTGCTCTCCGGGTCCCGTTTTACTGGTTTACCAGGTGTTATGCCCATCCAATCCACCAAAACCATTGCTATATGACCTGAAAAGCTGGTTTTAAAGCATTGCTATATGACCAAATTTAATTGGTAGCTAGCCAGTTTTATTTATTAATGTCATTCATGCCATATAAGGGTCTATTTGGTTTGTAGTAATAGAGGTTCGGAATCGGAATCGGAATGATCAAATGTTTGATTTGGTAGAATCAGAATCCCATTCTCATTCTAGGCAGAATGGGAATCCCTCGTACGGAGAATGGTCATTCCCGATTCCTCCCCAAGGAATGTGATTCCCATTGCGGATATGAATATCATTTTTATTTTTTGGACAAAAATGCCCTTCTCATTTTCAATCCAATTAAGAGATTGGGAGAGCCGAACATGGAGAATTCCATCGCTATCTTCCATTGGGAGAGCCGAACAGAGAGCAGAGAACTCCATCGCCGAACAGAGGGCCGAGCCAACCTCCGGCGAGGTAAGACCACTGCTAAACCATTATCCTCCTCTTCCTCTTCCTCCTCCTCCTCTTCCTTCTTCTTCTTCGAAATCAACGGCCCACTGATTGAATCTTCTTCTTCCTCTCCTCCTCTTCCCCATTCTTTCTTTTTTTTTTTCACTAACTGACTGGTTTTATTTTTTTCAGATCTGCTCCTACTCACTTTTGGGATCGATCTAGTTCACTGCTACCATTATTGGTTTATCACACCAGATCCTGGCAATCGGTGAGAATAATTCATGTTTGCAAAATATTCATACACCGATGGATCTGCTCCTAATTTTTTTGTGCGATTCATGGGTGTCTCCATTTCTGGGATTATATAAGGCCCTGAGTCTTTTATATTCAACAACTCAGTTTTGATTCATATTCTCTCTGTATATCCGTACATATTTGTTTTATAATCAGTAGATTCATTGCAACCTTTCTTCTCTAAAGTACTATGGATGATGCACCGAAAAAACTAGAGAAGAGGGAAGAGAAATGAATTTGGGATAGTTTGTTTTCTTCATGTATTTAAGATTTATTGTATCGTAACGTGTGATCAAATTAGTTTGTTGTGTTTGCTTTCCCTTGGGAATTTGGATTTGGATTTCTTTGTTGCTCTGCTTGAATTTGGATACTGGTTGAATTCTATTTCGAAGTTGATTATTCTTCTTCTTTCTCATATCAGTTGTCCAACATGTTCTCTATGTTGAGAAATGCTCCATATTTCTATCTTGTATAATGTTTGAGTGAGAGCAGGGAGTTTATGTGTACAGGTGTATTCCTGGGTTCATTTAAGTTCTCGTCTTTGATTTTTTTCTTATGATTTGCAGTTTAAGGGAGTACAATCAGGGGTATACTGGTTGTTTTCAATTATTTTTAAAAGGAGTTTATATAATGGAAAGGGACTGTACGCTCATCTTTTTTTTTTTTTCAGATCTGTTTTCTTCAGCTTTATACTTTCTCTCTTCTATTTTTCCCTCAATTTTCTCATTTCTTTCTAACTAGATTACTGACCAAATCATGTAAAATATTTAGGATGTATAATATATGATTATATACATAGAAAAGACAGCAATATTTTCTTTAAAATTATTTGCATAGAAATGACCTATAAAGGTGAAGAAAACATTATTATATATGAATTCCATATTCGTTCTTTGAGAGTGGAAAATTATTTGGATAGAAATGATCTATCCAAGTATGATAAAGATCAAAATTTGGATCTTACTACATCTGATTTGATTTGACCTATCTCCATAACCAGGGAGCTGGGGTATCTCATCCCCCAACCCCATAATACCCAACAGCCAACCAATAGGGGTGCAAACGAATCGGTTTTGATCCAATTTGAATTCGTATCTGGTCCAATTATTGCTGGATTTGGATATCCATCTATATGTTAACGAAATGGGATGTGATCGTGTAATTATTGGATCAAATTCGGATAAGGTCAATTCAATTCGTTAAGATCCGATCCGATTGTTCACAAATACACATTTGTATATTTTATTTGAGGTAGATTTATAGGACACGTATATCCCTATAATTCTTTGTAAATTGTATCGAGTGTACTGCAATTTTAGCTTTTAAGGAGATTTATAACAAAATTTGTGTAGAAAGATGTTTTGAAATTTTAAAAAATTATAAAGGGTAAAGCACTTTTCCTTTCTCTTCTTCTAAACTTTCAAGTTCAGCTGTATCTCCTCAGTTTTTTATTTTGGGGTTTTTACTGTTAAATCTACCCCAAAAATCTTAGCTCCACCATATAATTGGGGTAGGTGCCACAGTGCCATCAGCTTGAAATTGATGTTAATTTACAGGTGGGTATGGGCGTTATAGGTGGAGGTGTTTATAATTTTGAACTGTTATAAGTCTATAATTGAATTCAGAATTCTGAGATGAAGTACAGTAAATTTATCCCTTAATTTTACCATGAAAGGATAAAATTGATTTAAAAAATTATATAATTCACATGTATCACAGGCAAAATTATAAAACAGATGATGAGTGCCTTAACGGCTGGGGAGTAATTAGTCAATTATAAAAATAAAAAATTAGGGTCCTTCAATGATTTTACAAATGGGGAAGTTTTAATGCATTTCAAAACTTAGGGTAGTTTAATGAAGCGAAAAAATAAAACTTAGGGTAGTTTAAGAAATTTGGCTAGTTATCAAAAAAAAAAAAAGAAATTCCCATTTTTTTTTTAAATGATGTATTGGTAGGTCTTCATTCGATCAGTTCAGTTCGGAAATAGATTTGAAACCAAACTAAATTAAATTCAGTTTTGTTCGGTTTTAATTCAGTTAATTTGGTTAATTAAAATATAAATGTATTTTATATTTATATTAATAATTATTATTAAAATATATTAACATTTATAATTAAAAATATATAATATAATACAAATAGTAATGTTAATATTAATATGAATATTTATAATTAAAATTTGAATAAATGTATTGTGTTTTGATTAATTCAATTTCCGGTTTAGTTCGATTGAATTTTTTCTCAAATCTAACCAAAAATAATAAATCGAAAATTTTAATATCCTAAAACCGAACCGAATCAAAATCGAATTAACCAAACCGAAATGGCTTGTTCGATTCGGTTTGATAACCGAATTTGAATACCCCTAGTTTTTGGTATAACAACGAGAATGAATTTGGCAGTATCTATGATGCCCGAAAGGCGTGCTTACACAGAAACACGGAAGAAGATTTCAGTAGACAGAAATACAATCAAACTGGGCAATGGCGATGCGCTCGTTCATCGCCGGTCTCAGACGGTAAGTGCTGCTTCGAATCTCTCTCTCTCTCTCTCTCTCTCTCTCTCTCTCTCTCTCTCTCTTGTGTATGCGTTTAATTTCTCTAATTATGAGCACTTTGGAAACCCTAGGAAATGCGGACATAGTCCTCCGTCTCAGATGCTCTTATTGGAGGAAACAAGGCTCTCGAGGTCGCTCTCCTCGGGTCCATTGAGAAGTGAACCGCTCGAAGAATCTCCATCTCCAGTAGAAGATCTGAAGGGCAGGATCTTCAGACTCAGACTTCCAAAAAGGAGCGCGACGACCGCGATTCAGAAATGGGTCAGCGAAGGCAACACAATTACCCTTTCCGAGCTTAGACAGATTTCCAGAGAGCTCAGGAAATCTCAGCGGTATAAGCACGCTCTCGAGGTTAGGATTTCTCTCCTTCTTTACTCTTGCTGGAATTGCTAAATTCTTAATGTGCCATTCTAATTATTTCGAAGCATGCGTATCAAATGTAGTTTAAATCGAAGACATCAATTATCCTCCCCTTCTTTAGAGTTGAGTTCCCTAAAGTAGCTTTTGTGCTTAAATTCTTTATCTCAGTAGCTAAACATTCTACTAGCGCTCGCTGCCGAATTAAAAGTTGCTAATGTTCCACTTTTGATGTGGACTCAAGCCTAGTATAGTAGCATTTGTTGCGAGTTTTCCTCCTTAGAAACTGTTTCGCGTCTCCATTGATAACTTCATTTTTCACGTTTGTATATGGGACCTGCCTACTATCAATTGAATTAGGAAAACTAATGTGGACCTTTTCATACATGGTCTTTTATCTAATCCAGTGATTTTTTTTTTTTTTTTTATCATAGAAAAAAGGAAAACGCAAAAGCAAAGAGGGAAACTTATAAGTGCTATCTTTTCTAACAAGAGGCCATATTTGGTGAAAAATCACTTTCATGTTGTCCTTAGAACTTCTATGCGAGGCTTCTTTATTTGCTCAGGGGGTAATCCTTTTAATTCTTAGAGCAAATTCCTGGAAAGTTTAAAACATCAGTATTATTTTATAAGAATTATATGCAGCTTAATAGTATCTCACTCTGATGATGTTTCTAGAGCTTAAAAACTTCTAAAATATTTTCCTCTAACCTTTTTCTTATTGCTGGTGCTTTCTTTTGCCAAACTACTGCAAACCTCCTTAAATTAATGTATTCACGGCTCCGGAGCTTCTTGAACCACCTCTCAGGTCACAAGTGGAATGTTGAAACTTGAATTTGCATGGCATGTAAAAACTTAGGCCCCGTTTAGTTCACAGGAATAGGGGTCTGGATCAGAACCGAAATGGGCTATTCCAATTCCAGTTGTTTGGTTGGGTAGAATCGGAATCCCATTCTCATTCCTGTTGGAATGGCATTCCTTCATTCGAGGGAATGGCCATTCCCTGCCCCTCCTTTGTAAGGGTTTCAATGGACTGGTTTTGGATTGGACCCCGTCCAGTCCGAAATCAGTTTGGACGGATTGGATTGACCAACAAGACATATTGGATTGGACCAATTCAGTCCAAAATATTTATTAGATTGGATTGGATCTGGTCTGTCTGTAATAAATTTATATAGGATTGGGTTGGATTAAGCCAATATCTGGTCCATTGATATAAGATAAGAATATAGGTGTCAATGGACCAGGTTTTGAAACCATTAAATCAAAATGAATTTGAACAGATTGGATGGTCCAGACATTGAATTGGACCAGTCCAAAATATTCATTGGACTGGATTGGACCTGGTCCATTTATAATGGACTCAGACTGGACTGGATTGGATTGGATCAAAGCCAGTCCAATTGACAACCCTACTCCCTTGGGAATGAAATCCCATTCCCATTCCTGTCTGAACCAAACAGACTATGGGAATAGGCCATTCCAATTCCGATTCTGAAGGATTTCAATTCTGACTGCGAACCAACCGGACCCTTAAATTGTTCTTTTTGACCCAAGAATGCAATAGATCTGCTGGTTGTGATCATTTTCCCAGTTTGGTTTTTGAGCTATGTAATCTTTAAGAGCATAGGCTTGCACAAGGCCACAAATCACAATTAACCATCAGAGGACATGTGAAATGAGAAATTTGGCTATTGGAAACCTGCAAAATGACAGCCGCAAATAAGTGAATGTGTTCAAGACATGTGTGTGAGGCTGGGAAAGGCGCATAACTGTGTACCGATCATTGCATGATATTGTCAAAAATAAATAAAGCACATGAGACATAACTAATCAATTGTGTCAGATAGATATTTTTGTAACAAATGTCAGACAAGTATCTGTATAACAAACACTTTTATTGTGATTCCCAAGAAAAGATAATCAGGTTAATTCTGCAAGAAGACAGGTCCAAAAACTTCCAAGAGTGGCTATAAATACCCGCCTGCATCCCTAAAACAGATAATTGGTCACATAACCACCAATTATCAGGTCCAGGTACCAGAAAAAAGAGGGAATATCAGTCTCAGAACCGTAACGGAGGGATTTTCCTATCAAATCCAGTCTCAGTATATTTCTCCATTACTGAGGGAGCTCCAGCTTCCTCTCTCTCTTGCATGTAGTATTTTTTTTTTCCACTCTCTCACCCCTCACAGACCCCCAGATCATCAAATCTGAGAGGACCTCAGATTCCTATCCACTTTTCTCCCAACCTTCAAGGTTTCAGACCACCTTACACCATATAATATTGTTACTGAGATGCATGTATTTCAGTTAATCCATGAAATAAAGCCACATTTTGTAGTTGTACTTCCAAGCGGTTTCTAGTTACTTCTTTGTGTTATTTGAATTATTAGTTCACTCTCAAATGCAAGATGAAGTGTCATGCTGTATACATTTATTTTCACTTTACTTTTCATTGTTCTAATTGGAATTGTTGTTGAAACCTGTTTAAAAAAATTGATACAAGCTTGCAGATATCAGAGTGGATGGTTACTCATCAAGAATTCGAGTTATCAGACTCTGATTATGCAGTTCGAATTGACTTGATGACCAAAGTTTTCGGTATTGATGCTGCTGAGCGCTACTTTGAAGGGCTCCTTCCAAATGTAAAGACTGGTGAAACCTACACTTCTCTCCTCCACTCCTATGCTGCGGTAAAACTAACTGAAAGGGCGGAGAAGCTCTTTGAGAGAATTAAGGAATTAAACCTTGCCTTGAGTGCCCTCACATATAATGAGATGATGACGTTGTATATGTCTGTAGGGCAATTGGAGAAAGTCTCTTTGGTCATTGAAGAGCTGAAACGGCAGAAGGTTCCACCAGATCTCTTTACTTACAATCTCTGGATAAGTGCATGTGCTGCCACCCAGGACATGGATGGAGTTAGAAGGATTCTTGATAAAATGATGCATGATTCCAATTCTAATGAAGACTGGGCAGCATACATGAAACTTACCAACATATATATTACTGCAGGCAACCTTGGAAATCTGGAGTCTAATTCCCTAGTTGAGGTTGAGAAAAAGATTACTCAGAGAGAATGGATAACCTATGACTTTCTCATAATTCTTTATACCGGTCTCAAAAATAAAGAGAGAATTGATAATATATGGAAATCTTTGAGAATGACATCACAGAAAATGACAAGCAGAAATTATATATGTATTCTTTCTTCATACCTGATGCTTGGGCAGTTGAAAGAAGCAGGAGAAGTCCTTGAACAGTGGAAGCAATCTGCCCCTACAAATTTTGATTTATCAGCATGTAATAGGCTTTTGGATGCATTTGTGGGGGCTGAGTTGGTTGAAGAAGCAACTTTGCTTCGTAACCTGGTTGAAAAGAACTGCAATCCCATAGGTAGCTCACAGTAGGAGCAATGTTAGTTTCTTATTTTGAGTGATGTAATGCCTTCCCAAGCAGTTTTATGCAGTTTAGGGAGAGGAGAGCAATGTACTTCAGTTTTTCCATCACTGAAATTTATTTTTCCCATCTTTGCAGTCTACAACTTACTAAAGTCCTGTTTATTTGTTATGTAAATGGGAAATTTATTTTTCCCATTTTAGCTGTTTCTGATGCAATCCTGTTTATTTGTTATGTAATGGATGAAACCATTCTGCTTATTGAAGATTTCTTTATTCAGGTAAAAAATTATGGAATATCAGAAAGCAAAACTTGTCTTCAAGTTTCTTATTGGTTCTGATTTTATTATTATTTGTACTGGTTATGCACAGAAATATTTGCAGTGAGTTTTATGGTTCTCTGATCAGAAAATCTTTTTCTGCTGCGTGTTCCATTCTTGATAGCATCTAGGCTCTCTTGCAGATTGAAACCTGCCTACTTCAAATTGATTTTCACAAGAAGTGGTTTGATTGGCAGGCTGTTATTGAAAGCATGAGCCAAAATCCCTATCACTGGTTTTAATTATAGCATCCCTTTATATTATGCAGATACTTACATGGATGGGAGCTGAGGACATTTTCCAGATGTCAGGAACTGATCATGCACTCAGATTGGAGTTGACCATCAAAGTCCATGGTGTAGCAGAGGCTGAGGAGTATTTTGAGAATATACTTAACACTAACTCAAAGAAGGCTGCATGTTTCTCCCTTCTTCATTGTTACGTAAAAGAAAGAGCTACCAAGAAAGCTGAGGCTCTTATGTTGAAAATACAAGAGTTAGGATTGGCTGTGAACCCTCATTTATTCAATGAAATGATGAAGCTTTATATGGCTACTCGTCTGTTTGAGAATGTACCATCCGTGATCCAACAGATGAAAGAAAATAAATTACCACTAAATGTTCTCTCGTACAACCTTTGGATGAATGCATGTGCCCAGCTATCAGGCGTTACATCTGCAGAGATGGTGTACAAGGAAATGATGAATGACAAGAATGTGGAAGTGGGTTGGAGTAGTCACTGTACGTTAGCCAACATATATATAAGATCGGGCCTTGTTGACAATGCCATTGTGGCACTCAGAGCTGCTGAACAGAAGCTCTCAACCCAAAAGCGGCTTGGTTATTTCTTCCTAATTACACAGTATTCTGCTTTGAACAACAAAGAAGAAGTACTTCGGCTCTGGGAAGCCAGCAAATCAGTGGCAGGGAAAATTACTTGTGCAAACTATATGTGCATATTACTGTGTCTGGTGAAAGTTGGTGGTATTGAAGAAGCTGAGAAAGTCTTTAGGGTTTGGGAATCTCAGTGTGTGAAGTATGATATTAGAGTCTCAAATGTCCTCCTAGGTGCTTACATGAGGAATGGATGGATGGACAAAGCTGAGTCGTTACATCTCCATACCTTGAAGAAAGGTGGGTATCCAAATTACAAGACTTGGGAGATTCTCATGGAGGGATGGTTGAAAAGCCAGGAGATGGATAAAGCCGTGGAAGCCATGAAGAAAGGTTTTGCTATGTTGAAACACTGTGACTGGCGGCCATCACCTAAAATTATAATGTCCATCTCTGAGTACTTTGAGTGGCATGGGGACTTTGAGAATGCAAAGAAATATGTTAAGGTCATCCGTCAATTAGGTCTCATGAGTCTGCCATTGTACAAATCATTGCTCAGGATGCACATTCATGCTGGGAGACCACCTCTAGACATCCTAAAAATGATGGAGAAAGATAAAATCGACATGGATGAGGAAGTTTATTCACTGGTTGAGTGTGTAAGCAAGTAGGTTGCTGTTGAAATCTAAAGAGACTAGGGGGAAATGGTTACTGCAATTTAATAGACCTAGAAAGCAAGTTTCAAATTTCTCTTATTCTGAATTAGATGTTTGGTTAGGGAACCAACAGTGACAGGGTTTCTGATAAGCCTCAAGTTGTTGACATCAGAGATTGTCTGTTGGATTCCAAATCTGCATCCATGACGATATCCAGTTGGCGTACTGAAAATAACATTAGATGAAGGGTACTATGTTCATGTATTGCCCAATGCATGTGCCATAAATATGAATGGTTTAACAGCTGAATCATATACTTGATCAGCAATTGTCACCAGCTTGAGTGACTGACCTGCCCTTTAACCATCAAATGCCAGCTTTTGGATTGGACTATTTAAGGCCCTTGCGTTTCTATTATGAGTAGTCTCAGTGAATAAAGAAAGATTGTGCATGAGCTCTACCAACCATGTTGTAGAAAGGGCCATTGGCTCAGCAATCCATCCAGACCGTGTTGTGCGCTAACTCTTCAAACCTATCATGCACAAGCACTGCACAGCTCTGAATGCTTTACACTGAGGTCTGAGAGCTCGACTTGTATTCTGTGTGTTATTGTCCTTCCACCGTGGCATTTCAGTAAGGGCTTGGAATCCCATCATACGGTCTCATGAGTCATGGCTATGGACGGAAGCAAAGGGTAGTTGATGAATATTCGAATATGCCAAGAAGAAAAACCCTTTGTCCTCTATTTTAGGGTAAGACTAAACATACCCTGGGTTTTCAAGGGGACTTGAACATACCTTTTGTCTCTTTTGCCCTCCATTTCCCTTCAAATTTTCAAAAGGAACTAAACAAAAGACACCTCATGTGTTCACTATTTTATTTTCCTTGATAATCCAAAAGAGTGAAAACTTGCAACTCATCCCAAAAGACCAATCTGACAAATGATATTTAAAGATGATAATATACGGCTGTGTCAAAATACAATTGCTGCTGATAGGCAAATCAAAGTAAATCAGTAGTAGCCTCTCCTTGGTTCTGTAGGAATGTCTTTGATCCACCTAATATTCAAGCTTCCCATCCCAAAGCAATTAAGCATAAATGCTGAGCCAAAATGCATTGCCTTTGGAACCGTCTTAATTAATTTTATGCATTATAATCCCAAGAAAATTGGGTGAGACATGTGAAACAACAATTAGCAACTAAGTGGAAATAATATCAACTCTAACTCAAACACCTCTTTTTTCTGACAATCCAACGATGAATATCGAAAATTAAAAGAAAAAACAAAAAACTTGGTGAACAAATCTAAGTTCGGACCAAAATGCACCATGTGACTTCTGTCTTGCCACAAAGTGGTGCAAATTCTGGTCAGGTTTTGTACTGAGGAAAAACTCATCACCATTACCTTTACTCGACAAACAATTGCTTTGGTGGTGGATTTGGTGATTGATTTGCCTTGCATTTTGTTCTTTGGCCGGGGATTACTCTGAATATTGTCTGAGCTGAAGAAAGCAGAAAGACAATTCCTTTTCGTAAGAACTCGTGTGTATATTTTAACAGTGAATTTGGAATCACCATGATAGCTGAAAACTAAGAGGGCAAAATAGGACTATACAATTTTTTATGAGTGCACATGTGCTCATGTCACGTTTTAAGTATGTTTAAGTCTTATGGGTCAGCTCACAACGTATATTTAAGTCTACTAAATACTTCCTTTTTCTTGAGAAAAAGCAAAATTCATTAATTGAAACAAAATAAAAAATAGGAACTCATCCAATGTGGTGTGGTGTACATGTACATAACCCATTGTTAGACAGTTTTGTATGCCCTTAGCTTGAATCAAAATGATGTACTTTATGAGTTTATTGTAAATGAATAAAAGTGCATATTTGATTCATGTTCCCTTGGTATATTTCTATGTAATACCCTTAAACTCGACACTTAATGAGACTCATGTTAGTTTAGAATGTTCACAGCCAATGGGTCGGTCTAGGGAGACCTATCCAAACAAGTCTGACACTGTGGTGCCACTAAATCGGTTGGGGTGGCTTGTCTCACTTACCAGGGTGAGACCCTAGGCACATACAGTGTATGATTAATTGAATATTTGAACTGGACCAGATTTCTAGTATTGCCCTGGACCTTGGAGATTGATGGGCAAAATTGGAAAGTTACACCCGACCCCTAGACTCGATTATGATACTACACAAGGTGTCGAATTGGGCTGTCTTTGATGTACCAATCAGTGAGATCCTTAGCGGGGCTCAAAACCTGAGTATGTTGGGACAGTCTGAGAATTCATCCGAGTGGGTGATCATAGTGACAAGATCAGCCCCTTTGTCGGACAAAGGTAATGATCGGGGTTGCACTCTCACTGATGGAAACCAAGACTACCGACAACCGATTTCAATCGTTGACATTTGTTTTGCAAAATATATTTTATATGAGATATAAAAGTATATATATTATGGTTTCGAAATGTTTACAAATAGGTTTTAATTCCCGTGATCCATACAAGAGAAAGTGCAACACTGTTCCTTGCAGCCGAGGGAGAGGTCCTCTCTTGTCAGGCAGTGTATGATCATTATGGGCTGAGAGGTTAAGTGTAAGACCATTGAGGATAATACCTAATGGGCTAATCTTGCATCTGCCCACAGTCCTTGAGTGTTACAAGGTGGCTTGGCCCAGAGACCACTTAGGGTAAGTGTTGGGCCCATAGAGCCCATTTGATGGGTTTCAGGGGGTGCACTGTCCATAACAGTGTATTCGGCCAGGCCTTGTAACAAAGACTGGGCTGAACCCATGTGGCTGATGTGTAGATCAACGTTTGGGTCCCACGCCATACAAGGAAGCCCAACTGAGCAGTAGTTTGGAAGGCTAAATGAATACATAACCTTAAATGGGCCTTAAGCCCATTTCGAACTGGGCTAATTTGATTAGTCACTTAAGAGGCGGATTCTGAGATGGATCAGCTGATAGGATTGGGCTCACACCCTACCCACTTACCAAGATCTAAATGAGATTTAGATCTGGAAACTTCCTAATTAGATTAGGAGATGGCTGATCTAATCTACAAATAAGATAAGGGTTATCCCTTATCTTAAAGGGACTTCTAATCCAGATATGATTTGGGTTAGCAACTCCTAATGGGATTAGGAGCTGATCACTTTAACTCTATAAAAGGAAGAGGGGGTGGCAACCTTTAGACAACATCACAAACAAGCAACAGATAGTCTTGTCTTTAGAGCTGAAATCACAGAAGAGAGAATCTGCACCCTGCAAATACTCTCTTGCCGCTTCCTTCCTGCAACCGCCACCTACAGCAGTTTGATCTCCAGTTCTTGGGAGAAATCAAGATTGGATCTTGATTCCAATCTTTTGGAGAAAAGATTGGTGGGAGTTGTATTCACAAGCCGTCCAAGTGATTCTTGAGAATGATCAAGTTCTTTTGGAAGAACACTGCTGATTTTGCTCCACCCTGCACTGCGCCATCTTTAGTGGGAGCAGATTTTGGATCCTTCCTTGGGCGTGAACACCTCCATTGAGAGATATCATTTCTCTGTATCAGGTATTATATCTTCCTACTCCTTTTGGTTCAGATCTGGTTCAGTTTGTGGTTCAAGAATGATCCTTGAAAATGTGATTTTCTAAATGGGGAATTCGATTCCCAGTTGAAGGGAGAAAAAAAATTTTGAAATTCGCCCCCTTATTCCGCAATCTTTGGGCATCCATGTGATGGATTTCCTATCCCTTCAGTGGTATTAGAGCCATGGTTCAAATTTTGAACCATTCTGTTTCAGATCTGAACCTGCGCAAATAGAGAGAAGGCGTTCTACCCAATTTGCGCAGATATGGGTTTTGGGAAATTTGTTCCCAAAATTGATGGGCAAATAATCTGAAATTAATTTTATATAAATCTGATTATTATTTAGAATAGTTCTATATGATTTTCTTGAGTTATGGGCTGTTCGTACAAGAGGAGATCAAATTCTTGGTTTGCGCAGGGAGAACTGCAAGAATTGCAGTTTCTTGAATTTATTTATTACATTTGGTCTGTAAATAATTTTTTTATTTTAGACTCAATGTATAGGCATTCGATCTGATGTAATTATTAATAGAAATAGGATTTCTATTTATTTTTTATTTTGGATCGAAGATGGTGGTGCAGTGAAGGAGATTTCGCAAATGGGAAACTTAGAATCTGCGATTTGCAGTTTGTGAAACTACAATCTGTGATCTAACCTCTGTTTTGCAAGATGGAGTGTGCGAACAGCCCTGATTAACTGATTCTTGTCTTTCTTTTATCAGGTATTTAATTTCAGATTATTTTCTTGAATTAAGGATTTAATTAAAGATCAAACCCTAGACCCATTCGAACCAAGATTGGTTCAAACTGTTTGGACCAAATCTAGGGTTTAATCAAGGCTGAAAGTCAGCCCTATTTTTTCCACTAATGGGCCTGAGGATTGATATTTAATTAAATGGTTAATTCAGCCCAACCTGTAAAGGCCCGATTTTAAATAGTTAAAACTGCCAAAAAGTCCACCTCAAAGGATAAAGCTATATGGGCCGAACTGGGTAACCCTAATTTAGCCCATATACCTAGATAATATTAATAGTTAATATTATGGATTTTCAACGGGCTTCCAATGGGCCTTATAGATAATTAATTGATTTGATCAATTTATCCCTGCATGAGATGTTTGGATGTGTGATGTGTTGCGTACATGGACCATAAGTGCTTGGCCCATGCTCATTCGACAGTGGCTCTTACGTACACCATGGCTGAATGCACATCATTGCCATGGTGTCCCTTTTGGTCATTGGATGACCTCCCTCAGTGGTGGGCCCCACACCTCATCATGAGGTTACGTGCGGAACCCTAGCCGATTTAAGGCCCACCGAAATCTGACTTTATGAAAGCCAATGGGAGCCACTTTGGTTTGACCTAAATCAAACTAGGGCGTAATTAATTGTTCCCTCCAACTAATATGAGTGCAAGTAATAAGGAGATTCATATGATGAACTCTCTAAAGGCCTTCCATCATTAGCATGAGGATGGGTCCTTCAGTAATGAGGAAACGCACCAGAAAATGGGCTATCCATTTGCTGTTGGGCTTGTCTGAGTGTTTCATAAGATGATAGGGGCATCATAGACCGATGTGGGAGGGGCTTCACCAGAAAATGGGAACTCTCTCACGGTACCTTGGCGTTCACGAATATGATGGGTAAGCACTCACTGGATAGAAAGGTTTATTCGAAAATGGCTCTGAACCTTGTCTGACAGAGGCCAAAGGGAAAACTCATATGATGAGTGTATATGATCCTTCACAGAAAGGTAGTGGGGTTATGCAGTTAAAACAGTTGGCTCCATGCACCCTATGTGATTTCCCACATTTCTAGAGACAACCCGTAGTCTCCGTCACTGAGAAAGGAGGTAAATCTCAGAGATGAATAAATGGAAATGGATCATAGATTAAAATCCATATCTATGAAATGAACATGAATCAAATTAGGTTGTGGACTGATGTTTGCTCTTTTATCAGAAAATGGCAAACGGATCTTTTGCAAAGCTTCTTGATGACAACAAGCTTAAGGGCACAAACTATGCCAACTGGTACAGGAACTTTATGCTGGTCCTAGCTTCTGAAAAGCTGGACAAAGTGGCAAAGAATCCTGCCCCGGAGCGTCCGGGTGACAGGGCTTCTGAGGCCCGAAGGAGAGACTATCAGGAATGGGAGGAGAAAAACTCCCTTGCCCGGTGTTACATCATTGCCTCCTTGGACAATCCAATACAGAGGTAGTTCGATCAGATTGAACTTGCCAAAGACATATTGGACAATCTAAGGACGATGTATGAAGAGTAGAATCGTTCTACTCGACAAAAGGTCTTGAAACAATTCATGACCACACAAATGTTCAATGGCCAACAAGTTCACGACCATTATCATCGGATGATGGGTTACATCAATGAACTGGAGGCTCTTGGACCCGGGCTGGACCTTGCAACCTAGATAGATGCTATCCTTAATTCTTTGCCTCATTTCTTTAATCCGTTCATCATGAACTATAACATGAACAAGCTGAATGTCAGCTTGCAAGAGCTCAGCAATATGTTGCAAAGAGCCGAAGAACTTATTAGAAAGGATGAGCCTGTAGCTATGCTAGTTGAAGCTAGCAAGACGGGCAAGAGAAAGAGGAAGGCGAAGAAGCCTTAGAAGAAAGCCACTAAGGGTAAGAAGTAGAAGAAAGACAAAGCATCGGATGCCTATCACTTCTGCAAGAAGACCGGCCACTAGAAAAGGAATTGTCCTGCCTATCTGGAATCCAAGAAAGGTAATTTCGAAACTTGTGTTATAGAAACCAATTTATTGGTAGCTTCTGCGTCCTGGTGTATTGACTATGGGGCTTCAACTCATGCGTGTAACTCACTGCAGGGGTTCAAGGTAAGCAGAAGGCTGAGTGAAGGAGAAGTCACTCTCTACTTAGGGACTATTGCAACTGTTGCAGCCGCGACAATAGGAATCGTGGAGTTAAGTTTTAGAGAAGGAAAAATTGTACTGAAAGATTGTCTTTATGTACAAAATTTAAGAAGAATTTTGATTTCTGTTTCAAAACTGTGTGCAGATAGTTATTTTGTCTTCTTTAGTAATACGATTACTATTAAAAGAAATAACATATTCATCGCATACGGGGAACTGGAGAACGGTCTCTATGTTCTACATCCTTCTCTAGAAACCAACATAACTGAAACTACGTCGGCTGAAATCCCCAAGAATAGAGCCCGTGATACAATTAATCCCACTTGTCTGTGGCATTACCGACTTGGCCACATTGGTGTTGATCGAATCACAAGGTTGGTAAAGGATGGTCCTTTGGATTTTCTAACTGTAGAAGATCTTCCCACCTGTGAGCCTTGCTTACAAGGCAAGATGACGAAACGGCCATTTAACGGTAAGCCTGAAAGATGTACAGACACATTTGACCTAATACATACTGATGTATGTGGTCCCCTGAGTGTTAGGACACGAAATCAACACGTGTATTTCATCACCTTCACAAATGATTTCTCACGATATAGTTATGTGTACCTAATGAGACACAAGTCTAAATCCTTTGAAAAGTTCAAAGAGTTTAGATAAGAGGTCGAGAAACAGTTGGGGAGAGAAATTAAAGCCCTTTGATCTGATCGAGGTGGCGAGTATTTCTCTGACGAATTCAGGGACTACTTAAAGGACAATGGGATAGTATCACAATTAGCTCCTCCTGCTACACCACAACTTAATGGTGTTTCAGAGATGAGGAATAGGACCTTATTGGATATGGTCCGGTCACTTCTCATACACTCAGAATTACCCACATCCTTTTGGGGTTACGCATTAGAGACTGCGATTTACGTGCTGAATCGGGTTCCAACCAAATCGGTTCCGAACACTCCATATGAACTTTGGATTGAAAAGAAACCGAGTGTCAGACACTTGAAGATTTGGGGTTGTCCAGCACACATTAAAAGAACGAGTGCAGACAAATTAGAATCCAAAACCAGTCGTTGCCTATTTGTAGGCTACCCAAAAGGCTCTATAGGTTACCTATTCTATGACCCAAGTGAGCAGAAAGTGTTCTACAGTCGAAATGCCCAATTCTTGGAGACCGATTACATCCTGGACACCCATCGTCAGGAAATTGTTCTTGATGAGGAGAGCTCAGGAGCAGTGGGAGATGTCCCACAAGTTCCAGGTAGTGATCAACCTAGAAGATCCACTCGGGTATCCAAGCCACCAGTCTGTTATGGTTATGACTAGGATAGTTACCTGGTGGAAACCTTGACTAGTGAGGAGGATCCCGTGACTTACGCGGAAGCTATGTTGGACATAGATTCCCAGAAGTGGGTGGAGGCCATGAGAGTAGAGATGGACTCAATGGAGACCAATGAAGTCTGGACTCTAGTAGATCCGCCCTCCGGGGTAAAAGCAATCGGTTGCAAATGGATTTACAAGAGGAAGAAGGACCCCGATGGTAGGGTTGAGACCTTCAAAGCTCGTCTGGTGGCGAAAGGGTACACTCAGAAAGAGGGCATCGATTATGAGGAAACCTTTTCACCTGTGGCCATACTTAAATCCATTAGGATCCTGATAGCTGTAGTAGCATACCATGATTATGAGATTTGGCAAATGGATGTCAAAACTACATTCCTGAATGGAGATCTTACTGAAGATATCTATATGCGGCAGCCGCAAGGCTTCATAGCTGCGGGTCAGGAAAACATAGTATGTAAACTCAATAGATCCATTTATGGACTTAAGCAAGCTTCTCGAAGTTGGAGCATCCATTTTGATTCTGCTGTCAAAATGTTTAACTTCGAGCAGAATCCGGATGAACCCTGTGTTTACAAGAAGTACAATGGAGATAAGGTTACCTTCTTGGTTCTGTATGTAGACGACATTCTACTCATTGGGAATGATGTAGAAATGTTGACTACGATGAAAGTATGGCTTTCACAGCAAATCTCCATGAAAGATCTTGGAGAAGCCTCCTATATACTAGGTCTTCGACTCTATAGAGATAGATCGAAGCGGATAATAGGATTATCCCAATCTGCCTACATTGACAAAATAGTCAAAAGATACAACATGGAAAACTCCAAGAAAGGAAAATTTTCTTTCAGGCACGGAGTCGCTCTCTCCAAGAAGATGTCTCCCAAGACATCTGAGGAGATTGATGGCATGAAAGACGTTCCCTATGCCTCTGCTGTAGGGAGCATCATGTATGCCATGCTGTACACTCGCCCTGACATTGCTCAAGCAGTGAGTGTAGTAAGCAGATTTTAGGCAACCCAGGGCAGGAGCACTGGACTGTTGTGAAAAACATGCTTAAGTACCTTCGAAGGACAAAAGAGTTTTGTCTAGTATTCGATGGTAATTCACTACAGATCCAAGGGTATACAGATGCCGATTTTCAGTCAGATCCAAATGATAGAAAGTCTACATCTAGATATGTTTTCATGATAGGATCGTGTGCTGTTTGCTGGAAAGCAGCAAACAGGGGTCCACTGCAGACTCCACGACCGAGGCCGAGTACATTGCCGCAAGTGAGGCTGCCAAAGAAGCCGTGTGGATGAAGAAGTTCGTTCATGAGTTGGGAATAGTTCCGTCCAGCACATCACCCATCCCATTGTTGTGTGACAACAATGGAGCTATTACTCAGGCTAAGAAGCCTCGAGCCCACTCGAAGTCGAAGCACATCGAGAGGAAGTACCATGTACTAAGGGAAATTGTTGGTTGAGGGGACGTCTTGATTCAGAAAGTAGCGTCAGCGGAAAATGTAGCAGACACATTAACAAAGCCACTATCACAGAAAGTGTTTGAGAAACACGTGGAAAGCATGGGACTCCGACTAATACCTGGTTGGACCTAAGTGCAAGTGGGAGCTGTTAGACAGTTTTGTATGCCCTTAGCTTGAATCAAAATGATGTACTTTATGAGTTTATTGTAAATGAATAAAAGTGTATATTTGATTCATGTTCCCTTGGTATGTTTCTGTGTAATACCCTTAAACTCGACACTTAATGAGACTCATGTTAGTTTAGAATGTTCACAGCCAATGGGTCGGTCTGGGGAGACCTATCCTAACAAGGCTGACACTATGGTGCCACCAAGTCGGTTGGGGTGGCTTGTCTCAGCTACCGGGGTGAGACCTTAGGCACATACAGTGTATGATTAATTGAATCTTTGAACTGGACCAGATTTCCAGTATTGCCCTGGACCTTGGAGATTGATGGGCAAAACTGGAAAGTTACACCCGACCCCTAGACTCGATTATGATACTACACAAGGTGTCGAATTGGGCTGTCTTTGATGTACCAATCAGTGAGATCCTTAGCGGGGCTCAAAACATGGGTATGTTGGGACAGTCTAAGAATTCGTTTGAGTGGGTGATCATAGTGACAGGATCAGCCCCTTTGTCGGACAAAGGTAATGATCGGGGATGCACTCTCACTGATGGAAACCAAGACTGCCGGTAGCCGATTTCAATCGTTGAGATTTGTTTTGCAAAATATATTTTATATGAGATATAAAAGTATATATATTATGGTTTCGAAATGTTTGCAAATATGTTTTAATTCTCGGGATCCATACAAGAGAGAGTGCAACAATGTTCCTTGCAGCCGAGGGAGAGGTCCTCTCTTGTCAGGCAGTGTATGATCATTATGAGCTGAGAGGTTAAGTGTAAAACCATTGAGGATAATACCTGTTGGGCCAATCTTGCATCTGCCCACAGTCCCTGAGTGCTACAAGGTGGCTTGGCCCAGAGACCACTTAGGGTAAGTGTTGGGCCCATAGAGCCCATCTGATGGGTTTCAAGGGGTGCACTGTCCATAACAGTGTATTCGGCCAGGCCTTGTTAAAAAGGTTGGGCTGAACCCATGTGGCTGATGTGTAAATCAATGTTTGGGTCCCACGCCATACAAGGAAGCCCAACTGAGCAGCAGTTTGGAAGGCTAAATGAATACATAACCTTAAATGGGCCTTAAGCCCATTTCGAACTGGGCTAATTTGATTAGTCACTTAAGGGGCGGATTCTGAGATGGATCAGTTGATAGGATTGGGCCCACACCCTATCCACTTACCAAGATCTAAATGAGATTTAGATCTAGAAACTTCCTAATTAGATTAGGAGATGGCTAATCTAATTTGCAGATAAGATAAGGGTTATCCCTTATTTTAAAGGGACTTCTAATCCATATATGATTTGGGTTAGCCACTCCTAATGGGATTAGGAGCTGATCCCTTTAACTCTATAAAAGGAAGAGGGGGCGGCAGCCTTTAGACAACATCACAAACAAGCAACAGATAGTCTTGTCTTTAGAGCTGAAATCACAGAAGAGAGAATCTACACCCTGCAAATACTCTTTTGCCGCCTCCTTCCTGCAGCCACCGCCTACAGCAATTCGATCTACAGTTCTTGGGAGAAATCAAGATTGGATGTTGATTCCATTTTTTTTGGAGAAAAGATTGGTGGGAGTTGTATTCACAAGCCGTCCAAGTGATTCTTGAGAAGGGTCAAGTTCTTTTGGAAGAACACTGCTGATTCTGCTCCACCCTGCACTGCGCCATCTTTAGTGGGAGCATATTTTGGATCCTTCCTTGGGCGTGAACACCTCCATTGAGAGATATTATTTCTCTATATCAAGTATTATCTCTTCCTACTCCTTTTGGTTCAGATCTGGTTCAGTTTGTGGTTCAAGAATGATCATTGAAAATGTGATTTTCTAAATGGGGAATTCGATTCACAGTTGAAGGGAGAAAAAAATTTTGAAATTCACCCCCTTATTCTGGAATCTTTGGGCATCCATGTGATGGATTTCCTATCCCTTCTCCCATGCCTTTATATTTAACTACTTTTTTTTGGTAGGTAAGTGAGTAATACATAGGAATGATTATGGGTTAGGCCAGGCTTAGCACTTATTTTAAGGGCAGTCCAGACTAATAGGGTTGTTTACGGGTCGGATTGGATCGATTTACTAGTGTTTTTTTGAACCAAGTTGATATGATTTGGTTACTTATAGATAAAGCCGAAACCGACCCTCTATTAAGTAAAACCGAGCTAGTTGGTTTGGGTCGGTTTGGATTTCAACCAACTCCAATCTTGCACGATGCAGATGAAGTCAAAGTGCTAATATTATATATAATATTTCAGAATATATTTTCTGGAAATATATATTTAAAACCAAAACATATGTACAAATATATCGAAATATATATTTTCTAATTTCTGAATATATATATTTCAGAAATATATATCTGATATATTTCAGAATATATATTTTTTCATATATATATATATATATATATATTTATTATTTAAAACTAAAATATCTATATTCAACCGATATTTTTAGAATATATAGTTTTTCAACCCAAAATTGACCGGTAATAAAGAAAAACCAGCCAACTCGGGTTGGGCCGGGCCGGGTCTGTCAATTTGGATTTATTTGTGAACAACCCTACAGACTAATTTAAAAGAGTTATTATTGGGGGTAGTGAGTGACACTTATGTCCCAGAACTTTGATTTTCCACAAGGAGTTACCCTTTAATTTTAGATTCCAATACTATGCTCCCACAATTAATATTCTATTAGTTTTGATTTTTTATTAGTCCATTTTTCTCTCTTTTATTGTATTTTCAAAACTCAAGTTCTGACCTTTTATGACAGATGCTCTACCATTTCGAACAAATAAAAGAAAAAAAGAAGAAGAAACATTTCGAACAAATAAAAGAAAAAAAAAAAGAAGAAGAAAGAAAATGATATAGGTAACTTGGGCTTTGGAGATGCAATAAAGGAGAGGGCACATGATCTTATAAAAGTTTAAAACTAACATAATGCTAACGGTGAGTTTGTATTTTACACTAAACTAGCAAGCTAGATAGCACCTTCTATTTAACTACTTTAGTGGCACATACAAATGCACAAAATAGATGAGAAAGGGAGGGAACGAAATGTGTAGAGTGGGCAAAGAGGAAAATGGAGACACAAAATCAAACCTATGTCAATGGACCTCACATGCAACTCACTTTGTCCTCACTTATGAGTAAGGGTACAAATTTGGCAGGTTGGGTTAAGTTGAGGGTCAACCCATGGCCATGCCCAACCTTAAAGATGCAAGCCTCAGGAGGCTTGAGATTGGTCAAACCCATGTCTATCAACCTAGGCCCAAACTAGAGCTTAACCCAACAATTTTTTAATTGGGCTTAGGTTCGGGTTGGATAGGACTGGGCTTTTAATAAAGCTTAGTGTAGGATGGTTGGGTTTGATTATGATTATACTTTTGTATAGTCATCTTTTATTAGACTTTATGGTCTAATTTAGAATTGAAATTGATTATGATTATACTTTATAGTCATCTTTTATTAGACTCGATTAGAAGAATTTATATTGCGTCAAGCCTAGGCCCATTGAAAATATGTAAAATTTACATCATGCGGGCTATGGTTGGGTTTGGGCTACACCCTAACCCAACTTTACACCAGACCCAAGACCCGAGTTTTATGGCCCAAGCCCGCATGTAGCTCAAAAGCTCATGTCCAACCTCATGCAAAAATTTAGTTGTGTTGGTTTGGGTCAAGGTTTTTAAAATTGAACCGGATAACGAATCATTCAGGGATCTAGTTTCTAGGTCAAATAGTCTGACTATTCAAACTGAATGGACAGCCCATTTTAACAAAAAAAAAATTAAAAAATAAAAAATAAAAAACAACGAAAAATTGTTGTTCGGGTCAATGGTTTAAACGATTCCACTGGCTGGGTCAATAGTTCGCTGACCAAATCAACAGTTTTTGGCTAAAAGATAGTTTTGGGGTGAGACGGTGATCGATTCCAGCTTTTTCGGTCTGACCATCTGGTCTAGTTTTGAAAGCATTGTGATGTAACCATTTCTGGTCACGTACCAATTTTTTGTGATGTATCAATTTTTTTGGCTAAGTACCTCGTCATTTGACCTAGTGGTGAAGTGCCTGGTGATGAACTGCCTAGTGGTGAGCTACTTGGTGGTGAGCTCCCTGGTAGAAAATTGCCTGGTGACGAGCTCCCTAGTGGAGAGCTACTTGGTGACGAACTCCCTGGTGATGAGCTACTTGGTGGCAAACTGCCTGATTACGAGCTCCCTGGTGGAGAGCTACTTGGTGGTGAACTCCCTGGTGGAGAATTGCCTGGTGACGAGCTCCTTGGTGGAGAACTGCCTGGTGACGAGCTCCCTGGTGGAGAGCTACCTGGTGGTGAGCTCCCTGATGGAGAACTGCTTGATGATGAGCTCCCTGGTGGAGAGCTACTTGGTGGCGAACTCCCTGGTGGAGAACTGCCTGGTGGTGAGCTCCCTGGTGGAGAACTACTTGGTGGCGAACTCCCTGGTGGAGAATTGCCTGGTGGCAAGCTCCCTAGTGGAGAACTGCCTGGTGGCGAACTCCCTGGTGGAGAACTGCCTGGTGGCGAGCTCCCTACTAGGCGGCCTGTGACTCAGAGAATGGTGGAGCTCCCTGGTGCAATGCAACCCGACTGCCCTCTACATGAGGTGATCTTCTTTCCTTTGTAGGCAGTGGGAGCTGAGGGACCTATGAGAACTCCATCTTTTCCTCCTCTTTGTAGGCAGCGGGAGCTGAGGGACCTACGAGAACTCCACCTTTTCCTCCTCTTTGTAGGCAGCGGGAGCTGAGGGACCTGCGAGAACTGAATCAGAGGACCCGGGGGTATTTTCCCACCGGGAACTCTACGACGCTTAAGTTAGCCCTCTGATTGTAGAGAGCTTTGAAGATGATATTGGAGAAACGAGAGAACTAGAGAGCAGGGATTACCTCCATTTTTTCCATCCTCTCCTTCCCCTTTGGGGGGTGAGGTCTTTATATATTGGAGTCCTCGCGGATTAGGTGGGTGAAAAGCTATCAAACGGTAAGACTTGTCACATCCCGTCAGAACCGAGGTACGATGGTGAACTCCTCGAGGTTGTCAGGCTGGTGCTTGTGTCAGGCGGCCAGGTCGCCGCCTGGGCCAGGTTGTCAAGTCGGTGCCTGTGTCAGTCGGCGGGTCGGTGTCTAGGCCAGGTTGTCAGGCAGGAGATCTTCCTGCGATACGCCAAACTACTCTTCTGTACCAAGCTACCCTACAAGTGGTGAGCTGCCCGGGGGAGCTATGCTGAGCTACTCGTGGCGAGCTTTGTCGAGCTGCCTGGCTCCTTTGCAAGCTCTTTGGTGAGCTACCGAGCTCCTTGGCGAGCTCCTTGGTGAGCTATCGAGCTCGTGGGGTATGGGCGTCTTATGGGCGGCTAGGTCGGCCAGGTCGGATCATGTGCCAGGCTGATCTAGGTCGTCTAGGTCGCGCAGGCCGCGCCAGGCAGCGCGCAAGCCGCGTGCAGGCCGCTCGTAGGCCACGTGCAGGCCGCGCCAGGCAGCGCGCAAGCCGCGTGCAGGCCGCTCGTAGGCCACGTGCAGGTCACGCCAGGCCGGCCAGACCGGTGCCCGGGTGGGACACCAACTTGGTAAATTGTTGCCTGGGTGTTTGCTTAGTTGTCACGAGGTGCCACGTGTTGCAATTTCACTAGAGGGCCAAATTTTCCCTCATCACATTGGTTTGGGAGCAAATTGGACCCGCCCAAGTTGTAGCCATCCCTATTTTGTAATACCAATGGGAAAAGGCATTGTTTTGAAAACCAAGCCAGATCGGATGGTCAAATCGGTTGACTCAGGAACCAGTCAGGCAACCGGTTCTGTTTCATCCTAAAACCGCTCCTGAGCCAAAAACTATTGGTTTGGTGAATGGCATGCTGACTCAAGCGGTTAAACCATCAATCTGAACTATGGTTTTATTTTAATTATTATTTTTTAAATCAGAATGGATTTGTCCATTCAAATCAGACTGTCAAACTATTTGACCTAAGAACCGGTCCCCAAAATGGTTCTATGTCTGGTTTGATTTTTAAAACCTTAGAAAAAAAAGGATAATAAGAAAATGAATGAATGGTAGGATGGAGAGAGAGAATATGATTTTGAAATTAATAATTATTGACATCCAAAAGTCACCAAAAAGTCTGATTACCTGGTGCACACTTGGACATGGATAGTGGCAGAGCCAGGAATTTTCTCTTAAGGGGCCAAGAGAATGAAGATGAGGAAGAATGGAGAATGGAGACCAGGAGAAAGTTCGGTTTAAAGTTTCTGTTAAGGTTAAAGTTAAAAAAAAAAAAAATATGAACCCTATTAAATTTTGGGCTGGGTTAAGATTGAGACATTGTTCAATCCGACCCCCTAAATAAGTCATTCTAGTTCAAGTCCAACCTGAAAAATTCAATTCAAACAAATTGAATTGACATAGAAAAAAAGAATAATGGATTTTGTTAAAGTTAGAATTAGGATTTCTAGAAATTAGATTGGGTCATTATTGAGATAAATCTTTATTAATATGATTCTACCCACCGAATAACATTTTTTTTTAAATGACTTGGGGGACCAAATGTTAGCCCAACCTAGTTATTGGTATATGGGATGGATTATCCCTAGTTAAAGGTATAGGGTAGGGAAAAGTTTTTGCGACAGAGGCATCGTGGTGATCTCCTAGGGTGAGGACTCTAAGCAATGAGTTAGATAAATCTAATGAGAGAAAGTAGAGGTGTAAAATAGGCTGGCCCACACGATAATTTGGGGGGTTGGCCCAGCATGACCCACACGATATGGGCCCGGGTTGAACGAGTTTTAGGCTGTGCCATTAGCTGGGCCTTGGGCGTGGGCCGAATCGAGCTAGTTTGTTTTTTTTTTGTTTTCTTTTTTTGATTTTTTATTTTTTTGCTAAGTAAAGCTAAAACATTTAACTTTCCTTTGAGAATTATTTGAAAAAATAAGAAATCTAACAAAGAAATAAAAAAAATACTTAACAAAATAAGAAGTCAAAGAGACAAAAGCTCAAAGTGAATAACAAATTGGAAGAAAAATAAGAATTTTATTTCATTTAAATTTGAATGATACAAAGCATACAATGGTTGGATGAATGAAATATGAAAATTGGAAAATGGAATAAATTAATAAAATAGAAAAATAGAAAATAAAAAATTACGTTACTAAAAATATAAAAAAACTAAATAAAATTATAAAAATTATAATAATTTGAAAAAAATTATACAATTATTAGTATACAAAAAATATTGACTTCACCATTTTTTCCTATTGTTCTTGACTTTGGTCATCTATTTCAAGTGAAACATCAAGTGTAGTGTCATGTCCTCCTTTGTTTTGTAATCTATTTTCAACATCTAGCCAATCTTTAAAATAGATGCACATCTCTAGACTTTATCATTCATACAACTTTTCTTGTCATCCCGCACCCTATTGCTTGCACTAAAACAAGACTTTGATGGAACTGTAGACACCGGAGGGGTTAGTAGATCATGTGCCATGGCGGCGAGAACTGGATATTTTTTTGCATGTTCACTTCATTGGGTTAAAATATCAAAATTATTTGTTCCTTCGAGGTGATAGAAGAATCACCTAAAGAAGAAAAATTTGCTTGTAAATAAAAATTAAGTTCAGTAAATGGACTTGTTGTCGAAGTAGTGAATTTATGCCTCTTACTTATTAAATAAAAAAATCTCTTCCACTAGTGGACTCAAGTTCAGAAGTGGAAGATGTATCTATACAAGTTGTAGAATTTTTATTATTCCATGTTACTTCATATTCATATAAACTATACTTTTCAAATAATAAACTATTAATTTCTTCTTTTTTATTTTCAATTTCAATATTCATACTTTCACAATATGTTTCAAGTAAAATATCTAAACTATCTTTCCTAATCCTATAAACTAATATTGTAGATAAGGAATAAAGAGGTGAAATGTTCTCCCAATATTTTTTTAATTTGTTTTCCATTATTTCAACAATACCTTTAAATTATGGATTCATTATTTGCATCATAAAAATGTTTTAAAAAAATCTCTTATACAAATTGTTATTTCCCAGTCTTCCTCAAATATAGTATCAATAGGCATTTTTGCATTATAAAAATCACCAAGAATTTGTTTATGAGAAATACAATTTTTTAACATAGCATAAGTAGAATTCCATCTATGTTTAACATCTAATATAAAATGTTTATATTTTAAACCATAATTTTGACATAAATATTTAAATTCTTGTTTTCTTGCTCTAGAACTTTTAATATATATAATACAATTTCCAATTTTAGAAATATGAGTAGAAATAATATGTAAAGCATCATGAATACAAAAATTTAAGATGTGACATGCACATCTGATAAGAAATAATTTACCATTTATACTACTAGCATTGTCAAAACTAATAGAAAATAATTTATTGTCATTTCCATAAGCATATAAAGTATTTAAAATACTTGCAGCAATAGCTGGGCTAGTATGTGGCCATTCAATCCCAGCAAAACTTAAAATTCTTTTATTTAAAAGCCAATTTTTATCAATAAAATGACAGGTAACACAAAAATAACTTCTGTTAAATTTAAAAGTCCAAATATCATAAGTAGTTGCAACTTTAGAATTAAGATTTGATAACATATAAGTTAAATTTTGTTTATATGAATAAAAAAAATTTAAAGCATATAGTCTAATAGTAATCCTAGAAACTTTTTTAAATTGTAAATTTACAAAATTAATAACCATTTTTCAAGTATAGTATATTTAACAAACAAAAATGGTTGTTCAACATGTACAATGTATTTTGCTAATTCTTGTCTCATTTTTTCTTGAAAATATTTAAAAGTTCTAAACTCCCCCACCCACTTTGTGTTTGTGTTGTGTCTCTCTCTCTCTTCTTCTTCTTCTTCTTCTTCTTCTTCTTTTCTCATAGGTGAACAAATGTTTGCCCAAATGGATAATACCACATTTTCTATAATAGTTAAAGTTTTTCCTACATTTTTGGCAAATAGATTTTTTTTCCCTTTTCTTGAACCTCCTCTACTTTAAATATTTTTCAAACTGGGTTAATCAACTTAGTGGCATTTTTTTTTTATTTTCCCTAGTATCAGTACTAGGGGTGGAAGTTCCATCAATATCAATAGTATCTATATTAGTGCTAATACTACTATGCTATGATTGAATATCGTTGAAATTGAACATATTAAGGAATTGGTTTTGAGAGGAACTGACCATTTTTTAAATTAAAAAAATAAAAATTAATTTAATTGCACTTACCTGGATTGTAAGCTTGAAATCCCAACTTAATTTCAACAGTTGAAGCCTTTCAACTTAACGAGTCCAAGCCTTCCCAAATTGCTAACTTGAGATACTTGAGACGTTGAACAAATCTTCTTTTTGTTGAAACTTCAATAAAATTGAGAATTAGAGAATCAGAGAATGTATGGGAGATTGAGAGATTGAGACTTGAGAGAGTATGAGAAATAGAGAAGACATCAAGAGGATTATTGAATTGGTGTGATGAGAATGGTGGAGGATAAGACTATTTATAGGAATTGAAAATAATTCAATTGCCCAAATTACTCTAAAAACTAGTCATCTTTTAGTTGTTGGAAGAGATATTTTAGTCATTATTTATCAGTTTATCCAAAATACCTACAAACTAGCGGCAATATAACTATTAGAGGGCATTTATTTCATTCTTTCTCATTCCAAAACCAAAATATATAAATACCTATTAGGAAACCCCAATTACTGGCCATTGAGCAGGCCGAGCATGGCCTGTTACGGACCCGCGGGCCATGCCGTGCCATGTCATGGACTTGGCCATGATAATACACGGACCGCGGGCGACACGACAGGCATAATCGTATAGTGCCGTGCCAGCCCGAACCATCGTATTGACCCAGGCATAGTCCGCTATCGTACTGGGTCAGGCCGTACCAGGCCATGGGCAACACGGCCAAATTTAAGAGTAAAGATGAGGCGGGTCAACTAATAAATGCATATCTTTATATCGGTAAATGGTAATGTCACTCACTCGTCAAAGACTCACTGGATTGATTAGCTTGTGACATGTGTTCGGGGTCTCGGGGCACTTGATTTATAATGTGGTTTCACGTCTGGCGAACGTGGTACAGTGCTAGGCCTTGAGCCCTTGATCTCAGTCTTTATTGGCCACGTGGGGGAATGATGTCACCAGGTGGTGTTCCTATGGCTGTCAATTTTTCTTCTCGGCTTGACGCCCTTTCCTCCGCTCGATGGAGCAAGGTGATATGGTCAGTACATAGCATGAGATGACCGATGTTGACGTGGTGTTCTGTTCGAGTAGAGGTGCTGAGAGTATGCATATGTTAGAAATGTGGATGCCAAATGTCAGGTGTTAATTGGTTCTTAGATCTGACTGTAATGATAATATAATTTAAAGAATAAAATAAACGGAAAAGTACACAACATGACCGCAGAATTCTGAATTCCACTGAAATTTTACACAATTCAAAATAACAAAATTCTACACAATTCCGAATTGGTGCTTAACCCTACTGCGGGGCTAAGAATTCTCAAGGTGTATGAAAAGTCATTCTCCCTAAAATAAAATGAGAAGAGATGATAATTAGTAAATTTTACTGCTGTATAGATCACATCTACACCTCACAACATGTTTCGAATTTGTCAATGGCAGATGTTTCAAATACATATATCATCGTGCATTGAAAACATTTCCCATATTTGTGATTATGGGAGATGTTCCTAATACACGGTAGCGCTGTATTGTGAAGCGCCGATGTATGATTGCAGTTTTGCAGCCCCCGGTGGCGGTGGTGTGCATGCATGCGCTCTGTTTTGTTGTTTATCGTCATAGATCTCCCACCAGAAAAGGAAACTCCGACACAAGGTTTGTGTTGCATACACTTGCACTTGCACATAGAACCTTTAAGCTAAAAGGTTTAGGGATCTCGTCCAAGTCAAAGTCAAAGTCTTGGTTCTTCAACAAATTCAGTTAAGCCAACACTCGGTGCATTTGACGTAAGTGTAGAACCTGGGTATCTGTACTCAGCTGAACTTAGCTGTCTCTGTATACAGTACAAGTAGTTCCCAGCACAAGCCATTGATTGCATCTTATGCTCAGCTTATGGGAAGCATCATTCCCCACTTTTATCTGCCGGTTGTCGGGTTGTCTCCTTCTGGGGAGTTGCCAAGGATGAAAATCCGGCGACTGAATATTTGCTGCTTCACAACTTTTCTTTCTCCTATGCTTATTCTTCAAACTTTAATCTAATGGCGAGTTTGTGAGATTAATAAGGGAAGAGCAATCATACCAGAGCGACAGTAATGACATCTTGATGTAACCGTTTTCAGTCACGTACCAATGTTTTGTGATATAAAATTTTTTGGCAAAGTACCTCGTTATTCGATCTGGTGGTGGCGTACCTTAGTGACGAGCTACTTGGTGGCGAACTGCCTGGTGGCGAACTGTCTGGTGGCGAACTCCCTGGTGGCGAACTACCTGGGGGCGAACTGCCTTGGTGGCGAACTGTCTGGGGGTGAACTGCCTTGGTGGCGAATTGCCTGGGGGCGAACTGCCTTGGTGGCGAACTGCCTGGGGGCGAACTGTCTAGTGGCGAACTCCCTGGTGGCGAACTGCCTAGGGGCGAACTGCCTGGTGACGAATTGCCTAGGGGCGAACTGCCTGGTGGCGAACTCCCTGGTGGCGAACTGCCTTGGGGCAAACTGCCTTGGTGGCGAACTGCCTGGGGGCGAGCTGCCTTGGGGCGAACTGCCTGGGGGCGAACCGCCTGGTGGCGAACTCCCTGGTGGTGAACTCCCTGGTGGCGAACTGCCTGGTGGCGAACTGCCTTGGAGGCCAACTCCCTGGTGGCGAACTGCCTGGGGGCGAACTGCCTTGGTGGCGAACTGCCTGGGGGCGAACTCCCTACTAGGCAGTCGATGCCTTAGAGAATGTTGGAGCTCCCTGGTGCGGCGCAATCCGACTGCCCTCAGCATGAGGCGGTCTTCTTTCCTTTGTAGGCTGCGGGAGATGAGGGACTTGCGAGAACTTCATCTTTTCCTCCTCTTTGTAGGTGGCGGGAGCTGAGAGACCTGCGAGAACTCCATCTTTTCCTCCTCTTTGTAGGTGGCGGGAGCTAAGGGACCTCCGAGAACTCCATCTTTTCCTCCTCCTTGTAGGTGGCGGGAGTTGAGGGACTTGCGAGAACTTCATCTTTTCCTCCTCTTTGTAGGTGGCGGGAGCTGAGAGACCTGCGAGAACTCCATCTTTTCCTCCTCTTTGTAGGTGGCGGGAGCTAAGGGACCTCCGAGAACTCCATCTTTTCCTCCTCTTTGTAGGTGGCGGGAGTTGAGGGACCTCCGAGAACTCCATCTCTTCCTCCTTGTAGGTGGGGGGAGCTGAGGGACTTCCGAGAACTGCATCTTTTCCTCCTCTTCGTAGGCGGCGGGAGCTGAAGGACCTGCGAGAACTGAATCAGAGGTCCCGGGGGTACTTTCTCTGTGGGGGCTCTCCGATGCTTAAGTTAGCACTCTTATCGTAGAGAGCTTTGAAGATAATATGAGAGAGCTAGAGAGCAGGGTTACTTCCCTTTCTTTTCCATCCCCCTCCCCTTTGGGGGGTGAGGTCTTTATATACCGGAGTCTTCGCGGGTTAGGTGGGTGAAAAGCCTCCAAACGGTAAGACTCGTCGCATCCGGTCAGAACCGAGGTACGGTGGTGAACTCCTCGAGGTCGTCAGGATGGTGCTTGTGTCAGGCGGCCAGGTCAGCGCTTGGGCCGGGTTGTCAGAGGGGTGCCTGCGTCAATCGGCGGGTCATTGTTTAGGCCAGGTTGTCAGGTCGGCGCCTGTGTCAGTCGGCGGGACAGTGCCTAGATTAGGTCGTCAAGCTGGCGCTTGTGTCAGTCAGCGGGTCAGTGTCTAGATCAGGTCGTCAAGCTGGCGCCTTGGCCGGATCATGCACTAGACTGGTCCAGGTCGGCCAGGTCGCACAGGCCGTGCACAGTTCGCGCAGGCCGTGCGCAGTTCGTGCAGGCCACGTGCGCGCCGTGCAGTTCGTGCGCGCCGCGCAGGCGCGCGCAGGTCGCGCCAGGGCGGCCAGACAAGTGCTCGGGTGGGTCACCAACTTCGGAAGTTTGTTGACTGGATATTTTCCTAGTTGTCATGAGGTGCCACGTGTCACAATTTTACTGGAGGGTCTATTTCTATTTCCACACAAATAAGTGAAATTTTCCCCTTTTTTTCTTTCTTTGCCCTTTCCTATTTTCCTTTTTAATTTCTCCCGTTTTATTTTGGTGAACGCGTGGTCTGGTCTCATATATGGGTCTGACCCGAGATGATGCTATAGTTTAATGGGTCAAATTACAAATTACATACCCATAAAAGAAAAAAAGCATGGTAAGATGTAACCACATTAGCATCAAAAGAAGAGTATAATCATGTAGTTTACTGTTTATAATTGGGTAGTCTCTAAAAGGGAAAAGCTTAAATCAGGTGATTAAAGTTAAAAGAAAAAAAGAGAAAATTGTAGATTATAGTCTTGTACATTGGGCTTAGTTTCACCCAGTATGTACCATTAATCAGCTGTTAAAATGGGATGTAAAAGAATACAAATGCTATTTGGGTATCACCTAATTTTCGTTATCACCTATCTAAATGCCTAAATGTCTAATAAGCTGATAGAGAAAAAAAAAAAAAAAGGCGAATCCTGTGTCCAAAACAAGCCCACCAATACTAAAGAAGAAAATTAATTTGTCCCCTAAATTCATACAAATGCAAACAGAAGAAATAAATGTTTTCGGGGAAAATTCATGCAAATCCAATTTCCTCTTTTACTTTAAGCATCCCTGAACAAGATCCTTAATCTTTTCCTCTGTTAAAGGCTCCCCCAAAATCTCCTCCCTCGACCTCGCATACTTCGGCCCTGAGTCCGCCGAGACTATACTAGTTTCACCCCTTTCTTATGTGGTGGCAACAACCGAAGTGAGTCAAACTCAGGCAGCTTCTTCTTGCTTGGAGGAAGCGGCTTTCTTCCAATCCAAGGCTGAGGCATTAATGTGCTTGGTCCAAACGGCACAAATGGTGGTTCACGCAATGCTAAGGGCTTCACCTTTGGTGTTTCAGTATAAATTTTACTGAAATTCAAATAACGCATTTGGGAATCTATACGAGGCTCTGTTTCCCCCAACATTGACACCAGTTTCAGCCTTTGGAGGAATCGTTGGAAGCTTAGAAACCTTTAAAATTCGATGGAACGCTGAGTATGAGAATTTGGAGGCCAAAATTAGGTTTTTTGGAGTATTTTGAAGCTTTTCCAGGGATTGGTGAGCGAGAAAGAGAGGAAGGCATTCCGATGGACTTAAGTTTTCATTGCTCGTGGTGGTAGTGATGATGGAGGTGTTGGTGGCCTCGTTATCATAATCATCGGCAATTCTCAAGGCTAAGTCGAAACATCGCTCCTGGTGGATTTCGTCTTCGATTTCTTTCTAGGCGCATTCATGGCGGAGGAACCTCTCAGTGTTGGTGTCGTTCCAGCGAGAGAAATGAACTTTGGTGGTTGGACGGTGAGAAGGAACTTGTGGTGCGAAAATCGGAAAAGGGAAGGTCATCTTTAGCAACATCTTTATTGGTTTTTTCTTGGAGTTTGGCCGGTTTTCCGATGGCGATGTTCAGTACTAGCTACCTTTGCTACCTGTTCTATTGGCCACTAGGTGAGAGTGAGCAAAGACACGGTTCATCGTCATTCTCATTCTGTTCAATCTTGAATTTTGAGAAAGTATGATAAATGGTGTTTTATTTTAAAGAATAATTTTGATATTTTAAAAAAATTTAAATTGTTTAATGGCAAAAAATAGAATTTTTCTATAAAGGGGTTTGCATTCCACTTATCGTTAAAATAATTTAAATTGTACATATCATGTGATTAACGAACTAAATTGGAATATTTTAAAAAATTGATTTTTTGAAGTTTGGGAATCAAAATGAAATTATCGTACTGATTTGCAATTTTTCCAAAGAAAAACATCCAATTTATTGGGGCAATGTTTACCTTTAAACTGGGACCCATGTAATAGTGGATCTCATCTCATTTATGGCCTCTGACCCATTTACGGGTCCTAAAGCGTCCTCATATACTGTATCCTTTCTAGTTGATGGGCACAAACGATACAAATCCGACGGTCTAAAACTCTCGAGTAACACGATAGCGCCATTATTGGATCTTTTTTTGGGTGAAACACCATTATTGGATCGGGACCGGGGACCCTAACTAAGGACGTTAAGTAAGGGCGGGAGTCCGGAGTTCCTCTGGGCTGTAGTTCTCCACCCTCCCCCGACAAATCGGTGGGGTGATCTCTCTCTCTCTCTCTCACACACACACACGTTGAGTCATAGAGTCTTTCTTTGTTACGAAAGAAATATCTCACTTGTTTTTTATTACCGTTCTCCGTGCGTTACAACAACACAGCAACTGCTACTTTCCCTTTTCCTTCGCCCAGAAATTCTTCTTCCTGAACAAGTATCGTAGCGTCCCAGTCAATGAAGGTATGCTCCGAAACCCCTCTCCCTCTCTACACTCACCCATTTTAGAGTTCCGTGATCGTTCCTACCTTTCCTTTTCCTGACAGGTTTCTAGGGTTTTCTTTTGTTTCCTTCTCTTCTCTTCTCTTCTTTTATTTATATGGGGTTTTCTTCTTCTCCTATTCCTATTGATCGATAACGATCACAGATGCCTACTTTCTCAGCCGATATTCGCGAAGAGAGGCCGATCGATGATTGAAAACTGCGGATCGTTTGTTCTGATGGGTCGGAAAAAGAAGAACAAGCGGCTCTTGTTCAAAGGTTTGGCTTTTCCATCCCTATTTTTCCTTCTTATTACTTTTTTGGATTATTCGAAAATATTCTTAATCGGTACATGGGCGTGTATTTGGAGGCGCTGACTGCGTATCTCCCTTTGATTGAGTTGCAGAGTTGAGCACGGGAGCCATTCTTTCGCGACGCCCTCTTTCTATTTAGTTTTAGTAGAAGATTCTTGACTTGATAATTCATTTCCGTTTAAGGATCCGTGCTTGGTGCATTCTGGAGTTAGCATTTGCTACTTTTGTTTAATCCAATACATCATTGGATTGCTTACATTTTTAATTCTAGGTAATTTTAGCTAATCGCAATGGAGTTGTTAAGGAAGAAGAGGAAAGGAAGTGAAACCCAGATTGATTGTTCAGATCTACAAGCGATTTTACCATCCAATCGCAAATCACCGTCTTCGTTGTCTGTCATTGGCTCACATTTATCATTGGAAGAATGTTCAAGGAGGAAGAAGAAATGCAAGGAACAGGTGTCTGCGGAATCTGTCCATTCAAGTAAAAGCAGACTCACTGGCGTTGTTACTGCTCCACCTTGTGGAAGCTCTTCCTCTGATTTACCTGGAAGAGGTCTCAAGAGGAAGATTGGTTGCATTGAGGCTGCTACTCAGATGGGAAGGAAGAAGAAGATTGAGCAGGAGTATGTTTTGGGTGCTGCGATTGGACAAGGTAAATTTGGGTCAGTTCGGTTGTGCCGGAGCAAGGTCAGTGGAGCGGAATTTGCATGCAAAACCTTGCCCAAAGGAGAAGAAACCGTACACCGAGAGGTGGAGATAATGCAACACCTTTCAGGCCACCCTGGTGTTGTGACCTTGAAGGCTGTTTACGAGGATCCCGACTCTTTCCATCTTGTGATGGAGTTGTGCCCTGGGGGACGTTTACTTGACCAGATGTTTAAGGAGGGGCGATGTTCTGAGCAGCGAGCCGCTAACATACTCAAGGAACTAGTTTTGGTCATCAAGTATTGTCATGATATGGGTGTCGTTCACAGGGATATAAAGCCCGAGAACATCCTTCTTACAACCTCAGGAGAGATGAAGCTTGCAGACTTTGGCTTAGCTGTGAGGGTTTCAAATGGTAATACACCGAAAGTCCATAGGAATTAATTCATGAATGCTATCCTTTTCACTCAAAACAAATTGTTATTTTCTCCTTTAGTTTCCTGACAGTTGTCTGTTTCTGCAAAGTAAGAGCCAGCAGATTTTATATGGATGTGGTGATTCTTTCAATGCTAGTAGAAAATAGAAGAAATTCGTGTTCTTGTGAACAGTTTGATAAAATCCTAATCCATTTTATCTAAAACATTTTTCCATATGATTTTGAATATTGTTTGTTATAAGATTTTAAGTTTCATTTAAATTTTGAAAAATGTAATATGTTCCAGTCTTGGGATTCCTTATTTTAAGAGATTTGTGCAAAATAGAAAGGGTTTGTGAATATTTAGATTAGATTGAGAGAGAAAAAGGGTTTAGATATCATAATTTTGAATATCTTCCATAGTTCCTTGCAAAGCTTAATCCCATAGCTGTTGGACATGTCATTGTCATTCTTTTTACGTTGTACAACTGGAAGATATCATCCTTGTCTTAAAAATTTAAAATCTGTGAAGCTATTTATTTTGGTAGGTCTCATACCCAGAACAAGGAAGTAGACAACAAATCACATATCTCCAGGTAGACATTTGGTTTACCCCATCGTCTCACCCTTGTGGATTTCGTTTCTATAATTCCCTGTTTTTCAGTTTCCAGATGAAAGGCAATATATGGTGATAGTAAGCATCACTGAAGATCAGGTGGGCAGTGGTCTCCACTGCTGAACACCTCATCAATCAGAAAGAACATTCTCTCAGTTTCATTATATTTTGTCTGTAAAAATTAGTTATCCATCTTATGCAGTTGTCCGATGACTGTCCATGGGCCACAATAATCTGTTCCTTCACTAATAAGAATGACCACCAAATCCAATTGTTTGGTTTGTGTTTGTCTAACAATCTGAAGTATGATCTTTGTTTTCCTGGCTATGAAGGAGTAATTCCTTTATTCTTTCCCAGTTTAGTTGATAAGGAAGTAGAGATTATAGTTCTCCTAGTGCTCTACTCTTTTGCATGTTGCACATATATTATGCTTATTCAAATGAGTGATTTAGATGTAGATTGGTATTTTGGTCTTTTGGTGGGTTTATTAGTTAAAACAAAACCCCCTAAACAGCTGGGGCTCTCTGTGGAGGGAGAACACATTCCAGGGAACATGTTGAAATATGTAAAAGAACCTTTTGTATCAATCAATATCTTCCTTGTCATGTAAGCAACTTGAGAGTTTGGCAAGCTGTTGCAATTGTTGTCCACTTGATTTCTTTTTCTCAAAATGAGAAAGAAATGATTTTTCATTTATTAATATGCATCCTTGTCGATATCAGCTTGTTGAACCTGACACCTTGGGCCTAAATCTCCAGTGATGGCAATGGCCAGCAGTTGAACCTGACACCTTTTTGATTTCTAAAATATCAGCTTGTTAGTAGATGTTCAATGTGACGAATCATGTTGTAAGTCATATGGGTGGAAGATGCCATGGATCTCGTCTTTGTTAACGTTGTTATCTTTTGTCAATGTATTAATAGTGTCAAAAAGGAAAAGAGAAAAAGTGGGTCATGTAATATAGCAGCTTGCTTTACAATTTTGTGTGATATATACGTCAAAGTGTATGCATCAACCTTGGAGAATCTTTTTCTTCCCTTTCCATTTACACGTATTGTTAATTTGCCAATAGTTTTCCTTTGCTGTTTCTAAAAGAGCTGTTTGTTTGCCACAGGTCAGAAACTATCTGGTGTAGTGGGTAGTCCAGCCTATGTTGCTCCAGAAGTTCTGCTGGGAGACTATTCTGAGAAAGTTGATATCTGGGGTGCTGGTGTACTACTACATGCGCTCTTGGTTGGTGCCCTTCCATTTCATGGAGATTCATTGGAAGCAGTTTTTGAGGCAATCAAGAAGGTAAAGCTTGACTTCCATAGTGGGATATGGGAGTCGGTATCCCGACCTGCCCGGGATTTAATTAGCCGAATGCTAACAAGAGATGTTTCGGCAAGGCTAACTGCAGAGGAAGTACTAAGTAAGCTCTGATTGTGCTGTGTTTTCCTCTTTTTTTTTTCTTGTCTGATGGTTTTCTTGTTTCATTATATTAAGAGTCAAGTGAACATTGCTTTCAGGACACCCATGGATTTTGTTCTACACGGAACGCACGTTGAGGACACTACAGATGAAATCAAAAGTGAGAAACCATATAGGATCTTGCCGCCAACTCACTAACGTGGCTAGGGTGGAGCCGGAGAGAAAAAGGATGGCCAGTGTTCTTGTCAGTGATGGCCTGAGTCCGGTTTTATCATTTGATAGTTTAGGTCGGAAGTCGGATGAACAGGACGACTGTGGTTTGGTTGATGTGCTTGCAGTAGCAATTTCACGTGTAAGAATATCCGAACCAAAACGGAGCAGGCTGTGTGGCCCAGCAATTCCCATCCAACAGGAATGTTCCTCAAACATGAAGGCTAACAATCTTTGTACAGCGTTTTGATTCTGCTGCATAACAGCTGACACCAACATTATTTTCGCTAGAACTGGAGGATGACCTACCGTGACGCAGCAGCAGCTTATACAGCAAAACAACTACGACGAGTTGACTCTTTTTAAGTCTTAACCAGAAACAAGACAACTGGTGGTTCTCCTTTTCCACCCAAAAATTAGTCTGTGTATGTTTACCTTGTCTACGCCTAATCTGTCTAAAGTGGGCAAACTGATTATGTACAGAGATCTTGGTGTAAATAGGATATTTCTTTAATGTTCTGTTTGTGCAGAGCCAATGAATGTTTCCCTAGGACCAAAACTAACGAGGTCATGTGATGAACAGACTAATGGAAGGATCACAGCCTTGTACTGCATCACTGCATGTATAAATATTGATATGATGCTTGCCCTCATCATGTTTCCTGGAGATGTTTTCCCAGGCCCAGCTAGTTTTAAGAGCAATATGCTAGCAAAAGAGGACCAAGTATAAAGTGGGATTCCTCCACACTAAAAAAAGGAAAAAAAATTTTTAGGGTATCTTCATAGCCATGTCTAATTATCGCTGCACTAAAACCATGTCCTTGCATTGTGATTCAATGTGCAGGATTTCACAACCCATTCAATTACTTATTAATTATTAATGTTTTCTTTCTCAGCCATCACATCTTGTGTTCTTTGTTTTGTAAACCTCAGAAAGCTTCAATTACTTATAGCTAAACATTACATACGTTACCCTGACTGTTTACGATATTATATTTACAAGCATTATAAGCAAGTGCATGTGTAGCCCTATTCATACTTCCATTTACATGGGCTATTACAGTTATGTCAAAGAGGATAAGAGGTGTAGAATATTATGTTTGATGTTGTGAATTTGCCACTCCATTTCTTTATTGATGTGGCTCATTGTGATACTAGGATTTAGGAAACAATTACTAATATTAAATTGGTCACTTCTTATTTGATCAACAATAAATCACAACTTTATTCAAAAATTAAAAATTATAAACTAAAATTCATTTAAATTATTGGTCCAATTGTCTTCAATTCAGTTTAGAAGAGTAAGCAGTTAATGTTAATCTCAGAATTTAATAATCACCCAAATTGAATTATTCGAATGGGTTGTGATTGAACCTTGTTTTGGTGAAACTCCAAGGTCATAAACAACATCTCTTAAGCGCATGTCATCATATGCATGAGTGACGGTTCTTCTATCTCTAGCAATAATCTAATCATCATGCACGCATTTTTTCAAACACTTCTAAGGTATCAATTCAAATCTGAATTGATCACCAACTGAATTGTGCAAGTTATCTCTAATCTTGCATCAAATTCAGTTCTTCAATAGTAGATCTAATTCCTAGAGTTTTTCTCAAGCACTCTAAAATTCCAAGCTTATATCAATTCGGCCAATCTGAAATTTTGTAGATCTGAATTTTTTTTCAAGCAATTCAGATCTTGCAATCTCAAATCTGAGAATTCATGTATGAGTTTTGAAAGTTTAATTGGCTAAATTGATCTACAATTAACCCCTATTCAAAAAACTTCAAGAATAATTTACACCCGTTCGAATAAATAAAAAGAAAATTGATTGTTGATCTGGAATTTTACAAACTTAATTACATCAATAATGAATGGAAGATGGAGAAAGAAAAAAATTATAACAAGGAAGTTGAATTCGAATCAAAGGAAAATGAAACTAGAATGAAATTATTACAATAGATTTATTAATAAAAAACCCCCAATTTTGAACTCACATTCTCTTCTGGTTAGCTTGACTTAAACTCTTTTAGCCTTTCTTCTTCTTCTCCCTGCGCCTAGCCCTTCTTCTCTTCTCTTCTCTTTAAGGTGTCCGAACTTCTAGGAGTGGGAGAGCCTTGATCTCAAGCAATTAAACACCTCTCTCCCCTTTAAATGCCTCCTTATATAGATTTTTAAGGGAGCTTTTGCCCCTTCTTGAAGCTTCTAGAATGGGGTGTATTATACCCCACTCTTGAACTTTCTAGAGTGTTCTCCTAAGAGCCTTCTAAGAGTTGTCGCTCCTAACTCTTTGTGTTGTTATTTGGGCTGCACTTAGGCTCCCTCTTAACACATGATGGCTACTTTCTAGGCTGCTCTTTTGGGTTGAGAATGGGCCTTCTCTGATGGGCCGAATTTTACTCTTTGCTAGGCTTTCTTTTCTTAAGTTTTTTTCAAGGAATCAACTTGTATTTCTTAGGCCGAAGTGTGCTCTCTTGCTTTTATAACCAGGCTGGGCTGAATTTGGTCTTTTTGAACATTTTTTTCTTACATTTTGCCTTATTTTTCTTAGATAAATTACCCCTAAAATCTTTTCTTAGTATTAAGCTAAATTATGATAAAATTAAATAAAACCAACATAGTAATCCATACAAAACATAAATTATATATTCATTATTTATCTGTATAGATACTATTTATCACGCCTTTTGAGTCATAAAATATAACCACTCTCTTCATTTTCATCTTTAAGTCATGTAGAGCCCACCATTCAGCTTGAAGGTAATTATTAAAGATTTACCATTTATGGCATGTAGAGCCCACCATATTTATGGCATATAACTTTAGGTAACTATTAAAGAATTACCATTTGCCAACATGCCCGTGTCCTATCTATTTTTATTCCATTTCTTTTTCACTCCTACATTTTATTGTATGAAGTGACAGTGCCAACTATTTTGCCCCTGTTTGTGTATCTCATTACCCAAAAGGAAAGTTATTATATAGCATACAGAGAAAAACTACCCCTCCGTCGAATCTGAAAGAATCTTATCAATGATTGTTATATGATATGCGAAAGGGAGGTCTCAGATAGAATATAAACATACCCTCCGAGAAGGCAATTATGCGGCAGACTATCCGGTTAAGGCTGTTAAGAATTTATCTTCTTTTTGTAATTGAAAATTTAGCGTTCATAGAATCATTTTAACATATATGTTATTAAAATAAGGAATGACAAATGCAACCCAAGAGGGGCCATCATCTAACTTCAATATCAAGAGGAATTAAGGATTATGAAGTAGGAACTAAGGGTGTCAATGGACCGCTTTTGGACTGGATCTTGTCCAGTCCAAAATCAATTTGAATGGATTGGACAGACCAATAAGACATATTGGACTGGACTAATCCAGTCCAAAATATTTATTAGATTGCATTGGATCTGGTCTGTTTGCATTAAATTTATATTGGATTGGGTTGAATTAAATCAATATCTGGTCTATTAATATAAGATAAGAATATAAGCATTAATGGATCGAATTTGCGTTGAAACCAATCTAAATTTAAATAAATTTGAATAGATTAAATGATCCAAACATTAAATTGGATTAGTCTAAAATGGCCCAAAATATTCATTGGACTGTATTGAACCTAATCAGTTTGTAATAGACTCACATTGGACTGGATCGGATTGGACCAAATCCAGTCCAATTGACAGGAACTAGCTTTGTTATGTTTGTTTAGCTGATGCGTGAGGGAGACTCTCGTCGAGAGGTTCTTAATTTTGTCACAGTACTACCAAAAAAAGTACTTCATTGTGCATAGTTAAACTACATGTTACGGTGTACATTAGTAATTAATTATTGAATTGCTATTTCTACATAAAAATATAAACGTGCATAATTAATTGCTAAGATGATATTAATATAAATTTGTATCAATAATGGCTATGTAGTCAAAATCTTAAATAATCGATTGCATTTGAATTTAGGGTCCGTATGGTTTGCAAATAGAATGGGAGTCAGAATAAGAATCAGAATTGCCTATTCCCTTGCTTGTTTGGTTCAGATAGTAATCAGAATTAGTCCTATTTATGGGTTATGTTTTGTGCTCTGCCATGAACATTTTACATTACTTAGGCTGCATTTGGAATGATGCAAATGGAGTGTAAATCCTGGTTTAGGGTAAATTAGCATTCTAGTTCATTTTTTCCTGTGTTTGGTAACATTACATTTATGCATTGACAAATGACAAACCAATGTATATTTACATTGATAATAAGATGTAATAGATGTGTTTGGAAACGATGCTAATAAGTGTAAATGCAAATATGTAGAGTGTAAAGTGGTTCATATAAATTGCAAAGTTGGGTTAATTTTGCACTAACAAATTTAATTTCTTACCAAACGAACTTTTATCTATAATGGTTGCAAACATGAATTTTAATAAAGCATATGTTTTTTTTTTTTTTTTTTTTTTTTTTTTTTTATCAAAAGCCCACTTGAATGCAAATTTAATTTATTATTATTATTATTATTATTTTTTGCTTCATGGGGCTACACAACAGGGGGTAGCTCATCCCCTTTTCCTTAACCCCCCACCCCTTGGTGGCAGCGGGATTTGATACCAAGTCTCTACTCCGACGAGTCAGAGAACCTACTAACAAATTTACCTCTTTTTTATTGATGTACTTTTACATCTTATTGTCATTTGTCAATGCATAAATGTAATGTTGCCAAACACATGCAAAAGTGAACCAGAGTGCAAATTTACCCTGAACTAGGATTTAGACTCCATTTGCATCGTTTCCAAATGCAGCCAAAAGTACATCAATAAAAAAGAAGTAAATTTGCATTCAAGTGGGCTTTTGATAAAAAAAAAATCCTTTATTGAAATTCATGTTTACATCTATTACAGCTAAAAGTCTGTTTGGTAAGAAGGTAAGTTTGTCAATGCAAAACTAATCCAACTTTGCAATTTATATGAACCGTTTTACACTTTACATATTTGCATCGTTTCCAAACGCAGCCTTAGGGCTCAGGCTTTAGCCTTTAGGTCAAGTTGATCAAATTTTGCCCAAAGATAAGCCTAAGTCTGACCTATGAATATGTCTAATTAGAATCATATTCCATAAGATATGCACACATAAAGAGAAATAGTTTTTTTTTTTTTTTTTTTTTGGGGGGGGGGGGGGGTTAAGTCACATTTTTTCTCATTTTCAAATGAGGAGGCTGGTGTGATCATTCCCTTCTAATAGGAGAATGCCATTATCATAGGAGGAATGGGAATTGGAGAATCTCATTCCACTCGATTAGGGTATCAGTGGACTGGGTTTGAGTTAGATCCTGTTTGAATCAAAACGAATTTGAATGGGTTGGATGGCCAATAAGACATATTGAATTGAAAAAGTCCAAATTTAATTATTCAAAGAGTAGAGATGTCAATGGACCATGTTTGGTTTGGATACAATCTATATGAACCGTTTTACACTTTACATATTTGCATCGTTTCCAAACGCAGCCTTAGGGCTCAGGCTTTAGCCTTTAGGTCAAGTTGATCAAATTTTGCCCAAAGATAAGCCTAAGTCTGACCTATGAATATGTCTAATTAGAATCATATTCCATAAGATATGCACACATAAAGAGAAATAGTTTTTTTTTTTTTTTTTTGGGGGGGGGGGGTTAAGTCACATTTTTTCTCATTTTCAAATGAGGAGGCTGGTGTGATCATTCCCTTCTAATAGGAGAATGCCATTATCATAGGAGGAATGGGAATTGGAGAATCTCATTCCACTCGATTAGGGTATCAGTGGACTGGGTTTGAGTTAGATCCTGTTTGAATCAAAACGAATTTGAATGGGTTGGATGGCCAATAAGACATATTGAATTGAAAAAGTCCAAATTTAATTATTCAAAGAGTAGAGATGTCAATGGACCATGTTTGGTTTGGATACAATCTAAATTAAAAACTAATTTGAATAGGTTGGATGGTCCAATAAAACATTCAATTGGAAAATATTTATCAGATTAGATTGGAGCTGATTCATCTATAATGAACTGATGTTAGGCCGGATCAAGTTGGACCAATATCTCGTCCTACAATTCCAGACCCCTGTTCCTATGAAGCAAACGGACGCTAAGTGAATTTCGCAACTGTTGTTCGGCTTGTTATGAAAACCTAAATAACTGTTGATCCAATTTAAAAGAGAATAAAACATCAAGTGAAAACAAGATCAGGTTACACATGCCCATTGAAGAATTTCAACCGGACTTAGGCTTGGGTTTAGGCCCGTTGAAAGCTTAACAAATTCCAGATCATTTAGTATTGTAACGGCTAGATTTATGTACAATGTGTATTTAGACATGAGATGAAAAATATTACTTAAGGCCTAACATCCGGGTTAGGTTTCAATATACTGCTTTATTGCTTAATATGGGATTCCGTGCTTCCTTATGTGGAGTAAGGATGCGTGGGCACTGGCACCGTGGAGTTTCGTTGTAGCATGGTAGAAGTACTGCTTCATTAATTGATCATTAAATGTTATTTTGCTCGCTCAACTTAAAAAGGTTTAATTAGGGAAGCTTATTGCCTTGTTCTTTAGTCAAATAAGGTCCTCGAGATTGAAGATATATTGTTGTTGAGAGCAAAGAAATCAATTTTAATGCGGGAATACCAAAGGCTACGTGTCGTCTCCACTTCTCCATTTTCATGAGTTTAGATCCATCGGAACTTCTTTCATTTACAATCTTCAGTTCACACACAGACACCCCTCCAAGCATCTTTAACTTAACACCATGGTTGACCCAATATTATCAGTGGAGACATCATCTAAAACATTAACCAAACAAAGAAGCTTCTCTATCTTTTGCTCCATTGGCATCTTGATCTCTCTCGCCTTCATTTTCGTCTTTCTTGATTACCTCCAGTACTTGCAGTCCCCATTTCATAATTTTCAACAACAGAGAGATGCCCTTAACAGAACTCTGCACTTTAATAGCACTAACGAGGTCCAGACCATGGCCTCCAGGCTCCGAGATTCGGTCGTGTTCCTTCCCCTCAAGGATCTCAGATTTGCGGACACCGCCATGGACGGCCACACCTGGTTTATGAGCTCCCTGAACGATACACAAGACAAGGAGGGCGAAATTGAATACCTATACTTTCCTTCTAAGGCATCAAAGGGCAGACTACTCTGCCTTTCAGGACATGACACAACTGACGGCGGGAAAAACTTGTATGCCTTGGCATGGCCGGATAGTCTTCCAGAAAGGGCGACGCTCATGAAGGGCTTCACCTTCGTCTCCGACAACTACTATGACTACAATAATCTGTGGCACGGGTTGATGGCAATGGTGCCATTCGTCAGGTGGTCCAAGAGGGAGGGTTGGTGCACCCATCCTACAAGGTGGGTTCTGTTCCACAAGGGAGAGCTCAGAACCAAAATGGGTTCGTGGCTTGAGAATGTCATGGAGGCCACTTTTGGTAAGGTCAAGGTGGAAGGGTTCGAAGATGCTGCCGCTGGTGGACCATCTTGCTTTGAGAAGGCTGTCGTGATGAGGCACAGCTGGAGGAAGATGGAGAGAGAGAAGATGGTGGAGGTGTATGATGTATTGAGGTGCAAGGCAAGGACGTTTTGTAACATGAGCCTGCCGCTGCCGGTGAGGAGGAGAGCAGAGGGGGTTAACAAAGTACCGATTATTGGGTTGACGATGTTGCTGAGGAGGGGATCGAGGTCCTTTAGGAATGAATCGGCTGTCGTTGGTATCTTCAAAAGGGAGTGTTTAAAGATGGATGGTTGCTGCAGGTTAAAGGTCGCTCATTCCGATGACCTCAGCTTCTGTGACCAGGTCAGTAGCAATTAATTAATACTTCCCTGGCATCTTTTCTTCTTTCTTCCTTGCAAATTGCAATTGCTTGATTTCTTTCTAGCTTGCTAGCTAGTCTGTGATATCTGGGGGGGCCGGAGGGATGATTAATTGATCAATATAATTCAGGTGAGGTTGATGGGTACAACAGATATACTTGTGTCCCCGCACGGGGCGCAGTTAAGCAACATGTTCCTGATGGAGAGGAACAGCAGCGTGATGGAGTTCTTCCCAAAAGGATGGTTAAAACTAGCAGGTGTAGGACAGTATGTGTTCCACTGGATGGCCAGTTGGTCGGGGATGAGACATGAGGGTGCATGGTGGGATCCCAACGCCTCCGGCGATGAATGCCCATACCACGATGATGATCATCACCGTTGCTTCGGCATCTACAAGGATGGCAAGATCGGGCACAACGAAACCTTTTTCGCTCTGTGGGCTAGGGACGTGCTCAACAAGGTGAAGTTGAACAAGATGAATGAAGCCAGAGCCACAGCCAGCCTCCCATCTATGAAAGAATCCACGGATCAATTAATATTGTTGCCTAATTGCACCAGCACCAAAACGGGGTGATTTTTCCCTCTTCCCAATCTACGTATGCCTCTCTTCTCTTCCATTTCACAAACTATCCGTACGTCTTCATCTTCCACATACACCAACATCACCTGCATGGACTTCTCTGAGATTTGGCCTCGATCCCTTTTCAACCAATAACACCCTTCTGATTCTTCTCAGCTCCATCTCTTTGAAGCCTCCAGCAACTCTAATCATAAGTCAATTTTGTTAATCTCTCTTTCTTTGATACCAAAAGATGAAAAAAAAAAAATCCATGAATCTTGGTTTCCTGTTCTATTTCTTTTTTTCAAAATTTGAGTTATCTTCTATAGGTGAAGTTGATAGAGTATAGAAAGATGGGTGCATCACAACAAATTTATCGATATTTCCACTTGATCCAAAGCTTGATGGTTTCAAAGGAGAATTTGTGGCTTTTGCTGCTTTACTAATCTGATATTTTAGTAGAATTATCGGAGAAAAAATTTGTAAGAGTCCAACTTCTATGTTGATGGAACTGTAATTAAGTAGCTCCTTTGAGGGTCACATGACTTACTTAACGTCACTGCTCATGGTCTGGATTCACCTGAATCTGATAATTTAAATCGAGATTATCCAAAATGAGAGCCCATTCTATCAAAAAACTTTGTTACGTTCATCTAAAAAAAATATGGATCATCTTTAAATATTATTAGAAGCCAGTAAACAAGAATAGACATTAATTGGACATAGCAAACCCTGTATCAACCTCATATTCCATCAAAGTTTTTCAACCGGTCAGGTTTGGCGCGCTCTGTTAAAGAATAAAAGCCTATTCGGGAACCTCATGTAGCAGCTTAAGCTTTTAGGTTTTTGGATGATTGTCTGAGAGGCTAAGGGAGTGTTATGTAGTGTGGATGAGAAATTGGTGGGTGCGGACTCATCCATACCATACCCTATGGCATGGACTAGTCCACACCACACCACAGTCCATAGTTGTTTTGAATAAGGCTGCAACTTGAGCCGGGTTGACACAAATTCAACCCAAAAATTGGGTTGGGTTGATGCTCAAGATAGGGTTAGAGTTGAAATTTATGAATCCGATTTTACTTAGGATTGGGTTAGGGTTAAACCCTCGGGTAACCCGGCCCAGCCCGAACTCAACTCTATAGCCCCCACCAATTATATATATATATATATATATATATATATATATATATATATATATATATATATATATATATATATTGATTTGTTTATATGCATGATAATTGTATAGCCCCCACAACATACTATCATTTATTTCTTTTAAGATACTCACTTCACATAATCCTAATTAGAAATACTAAAACCTTAATAACATATTTTTATGATTTTGAATATTTTATTCTTTATCTCCTCTCTATTGTTTTACCACCCATTGCTTACTACTCGTAAAAGATCTATTATAAGTCATAACTCATAATAAACTATAGTCATTTCAAACACTTTTTTTTTCTGAATTTTGTACTTAAAGAACCAATAAAAACATCAACAAACAAATACTAACAAAAAACATATGATTAATATATGTAGTGAATGTTGAGTTAAGATATGAGATTAAGAAGTTCTACAAGACTACAAGGGATGGGAAGAAAGTTGACTTGGGGTTGAGTTAGGGTTGAAGGAATTTAGTTAGGGTTAGGGTTAGGGTTGGGCTAAGGTTGGCCTCAACCCGACCTAACCTAGCTCGACTTGCAGCCCTAGTTCTGAACTGTGGACAAATTGTTTGGACTGGACCAGTCTACACTTATAGTGGCATTTTGTAGGCATGGTGTGGACCAGTTCATACCACACTTTTTTATTCAATGTATCTCATATACATTTACGAATGATCTACACCAACATTTTAAAAAATGACATGGAAATGGAACCGTTCTGACCATCGGTTTCCAAGTCGACGGTCCAATTCGAATAGACAACCCATTCTGACAAACAAATTAAAAAAATAAAAAAAAATTATTAAAAATAAAAAATGATAAAAAACCTATTGAACGGGTGGATGGTTTGACCTCTAAGGCCAATGGGTTGTTGAGTATTTCAACGGTTTTTGGCCAAAAACCGGGTTTGGGGTAAAATAGGAACGCTTGCCTAGATAGTCTAGGGTTGAACAACCCGACCGTCTAGGTCAACGGCATTTCACAAACCTTGATTTACACAGTTAATTATATATATCTAATTTTTGCATTTTATATGATAAATATATTGAAAAATGCATTGGTGAATTAATATTAACCAATAAATATTAATTTTTTATAAAAACAATAGTAAAATAATTAAAAATTTTAAAAATATATTTTAAAATTTAAAAATATAATTTTATTGATAAAAAAATAATTAATAATTAAATAAAATAATTAATATTTTATTAACAAAAATATTAAAATGTAAAACAAACAATAACGTAGCTTTCAGAGAACGTATGAAATAAAATATCAAAAATCAAGTGTGAATGGTCTCTAACCACAAGATTTTATCGTACATGAGTTATCTACAACCGAATGCGACCAAATGATCTACACGATTCCAAACACCGCTACTGAACAACTAAATTAAATAGAAATTAATGATGGATCCAACCCAATCCTATATAGGGTTACAGCAGTCGATTCCAATCCATCCCGCCCTGTGAAATTCAGAACATTACCCCTATATTTAGTGAAATAATCAAGTAAGAGAGATTTACACAACACTATCAAAAACAACATTACAACACCCATAACAATAGCAATATGGAAAAGGAAGAAAGATATGTCTTACTGGTGTCAACAGGTCAGTCGGTCAGGTTCCCTTTTTTTTTCTTGATAAACAGGTTCCCTCAACTTGAAAATATGATTGTTCATCCCCAAAATAGGGTTGGGTTACGATTAGGTTTGGGTTGATCATTTAATCCGGCCGCAGATTTATACGATATATATGTATGTATATATGATATAATATATTAGTATGAAATATTCAATTTTATAATTATGATCATAAAAGTAAATTAAGCCCTGGTGCAGGACAGGCAGGCCTCAAAGTGTTAATGCCTTGTAAAAACCTTCATCCCCAGTCAACGCAGGTTTTACAGTTAATCGGATTCATTAACAGTCCTAAATCCATCTCTATCGACCCCACCCCTTTATGAAATAATAGACCCTATGTTTATGAATTTAGATCAGGCTGGTCGGTTGGACTGTTGACCCAAACCTATATCTTATTTGGTCATATCTTAAAAAAACCAGAATAGATAGAAAATCGCCCAAAACAGGCTAATTGACCAATTTGAACCATTGGCAATTACTTCAAAAATCAAACAACTCGCCATCTGTCCACTATATTCAAATATTTTATTATTTGTATAATATATTATTTATAGTATTTTTTTAACTTGTAGAATATATGTATATTTCATGTCATCATGATTTGATATTCAGTTTAATTGGCTACTTGGTTATGAACCTCTTTCCTGTGAATTTTTTTCTTTTTTAGTTCTATGTCTAATTTAGGTGGCGTTCGGTAGTGTAAATATTGTGGACAAGAATGGTCCTCTTCACGGTAAGATATGATGTTTTGCTACGTGTGGATAGTCCCCATCTACAAAATAGTGTGGATAGGGATGAGGCACACCCCAATTGATCGTCCATAGTATTTTCCCGTAGATGGTCCATAATATGGTGTAGATAGTTTGTGGGAAAGTTTCAATATAATGCACATGTGTTGCACTGGTCCAACTACCTTCATTTTATTTAATCTTTTTATCATTTTTAAATTTTTAAAATTTATCAATAAAATAATAATTTTTAATATTAATTCTAGCAAAAGTCCGACGGTTCTCCTTCTCAACTATTTTCATTATTTAAATATTAATTTTTAATATCTTTATTAAGAAAATAATATTTAAAATATTTTTATTTTTTAATATTTAAAATAATATTTTTTTAATTATTTTAAAAATACAATTGTTGTCTACATATTAATGCCTTTTTTTCAATTTATTGACCATATAAAATGCAAAAATTAGAGATTTATGACCGACTCTATAAATCTCCCATAATTTCTCATCCACACCTATAAAATGCAAAAATTTGAGATTTAGGATTGTGTGGACCGGACCGACTCTGTAGATCTCCCATAATTCTGAATCTTGAGATCAATGGTTTGGTAATCAATGGTGAAAACAGATTTCTCTGCTAGTTTGAAAAATTCCATCCTTCTACAAGTTTTTTCTGTTGCTACAAACCAACTCACTGGTCCTATTCCCTCCTCGATAGGTGATCTCCTCAACTCAGCTTTCTCTGCTAGTAATGGGTGAAAATCACCTTCAAGGAAATATACCAAAAGAGATTGGGAATCTACATGGTCTCATAATGTTGTCTATATAATCGAATTCCTTAACCAGGAACATTCCTTGAATGTTTGAAAACCGTTATTTTTGTTGTAGCCATTTCACCTGACTTTAATGGAAAAGACAATGAACATTATAAAAAAAAAAAAGGTAGTTTTGACATTTAAGAAACTTTAAACAATGAAAAAATTTTCAAACAGAAGGAGGTCTAAGTTTAGAGGGGCCTTTGTGGCAAGAAAAAATATAGGGGGGACTTTGTCATTGGCCCCATACTACAAGGGGGTCTTGTTAATTTACCCAAAAATAAATTGAAAAAGATTTTCATTCAGTTATTTTACTTTTTTTAATTGCCAAACTATTCTTTCCTCACTTATTTTGAATAATTTATGATTTGATTAATTTTTGGGCCATTTACTAAACACCCCCTATAGCTTCATGAATACCTTATAGTTTGTGTTTGACTAAAACATATCTTATAACTTGCAATCAATTTACTTAATTGACTTTCCATTATATTAAAGTTGAAAATGACAGTATTAACACTAGCACCCATTCAAATAAATTTAACCAAACTCAACTACAAACAAAGAATCCATTTTTTCCCTAGTAAAACATGGACAACCACTCTATTTTTCTTAAGTTGGTCAATTTTGTTTTCTATACAAAAAAGTGTTAAGGGTACTTTTGGAATAAAAAACATGCATCCATACCCTTGAACATTTTCCACTTAGTTTAGGGGTAATTTTGAATAAACAACCATGGGTACATCTCCTTAAACATTTCCCACCTAGCTTAGGTGATCATGTTGCTATTTTCATATGGCAAAACAAATAGTTCTTAATGAAAGGTTGATTAAGTAAATAGGTTACAAATTATAAGAGATGTGCTAGTAAAATGCAAACTATAGGATAAGTTTAAGTAAATCTGTGAAACTATAAGGGGTTTTCTACTAAATGACCCTTAATTTTCTAAACATAACATTAAAGTCCTCCCAGTTGTTCCAATAGATCCTAGCAAATTTTTTGTTAGGTTCAATATTCAAATGAAAATGGTAGAGGTTTCGTTGTAGTGGATATAAATTTGGTTTTATTTGGTTTCTCTTAATTTATTAAAGAAAGGAGTAGATAATTTTTATATTTTAAGATGAAAAGAGACATTCATAATAGTGAAATTAGTGAAATGAATTAAGAATTAGAAAAGAACTTTTATATACCAATGAAATGGTTTTTTTGTTATGTTTAGTTGGTTTCATTTGGAGAAATGGAAGTATTTTCGTTCAATTAGGGTTTAAGAGAAAAGTGAAGGAAAAGAAAATAAGGAAAATTTTGGTAATTTGACGTATTCTGTCATCTAACTTAGAGGTGAGGGGGTTTTTGTTGCAAATTGAAAAGTAGGGGGGTTTTGTTGCACATAAAAGTTCAGGAGCTATTTTGTCACTCCATCCCATAGCAGGAGGGGCATTTGTAATTTAGCCAAAAAAACCTAGCGGTGGTGCCAAGGAGGCTACGAACCAAGGAAAGAGACCAGATTTCTTTGCCCGTTTTAAGTTTAGCGGGGAAACCTCCACATTTAGCAGAGAGGCATGGGAAACGAAGAGAAGAAACCCAGATTTCTCTGCCTTCATGGTTTCAGAACAAGCGCCGAAATTCTCAGAAAACAGGTCGGAAAATGGCCGGAATCTGTGCTCGAGAAGATGGATCTCGTATTCGTCGACGCTCCTTTCCCTGCCGAAGGAAAATCCGATGTGGAGGGGATTTTCGACCCTCCGTATTTCGAATGGTTTCAATTCGACAAGGTTAGATTTGTTATTCTGAATTCAATTCGCTCTGCAACGTCATGGATTCAGTTACAATTTCTGTTTCACTTTCCATTGTTTGTGTTTAGGAATTTGTGCAGTACAGGAACTTACAGGAGTGCCTTCAATACATCGAGGATTATATGATCAAGCACGGACCATTCGATGGCCTACTAGGTTTTTCCCAGGTATTCCGCATATTGATTCATCGCCAAAAGTTTTATTCCATATATAATTTTTTTTTTCTTTTTCCATTGGTGTCGATTCTAACGTTGTCGTTGTTTGTTGTTCTTGTTCACGAACATTATAGGGAGCAATTCTCTCGGCTGGTTTACCGGGTCTGCAAGCGAAGGTAACGCCTCCGCAAATTCAAAGTCTATGCTTTTTTTTTTCCTGGATCTAAATAAAAACAGTGGTTGGAAAATAAAATCTTAATTATTTACTGGGATTTGTTATCGGATTAAAGACCTGACTTATTGATGGCAGGGATTGGCTCTAACGAAGGTCCCCAAGATTAAATTTCTGATAATAATTGGAGGGGCAAAATTTCAGTCGCCAACAGTGGCGGAGAATGCATATTCGTTGCCCATCGAGTGTCCTTCTCTTCACTTTTTAGGTAGGTACTTTTCGCCTTTAGTCCATCGGGCTCAGAGATCCTGGAATCACGTGCTCCCTATGTTTTCAACCCTTGGATTGGAACCCTGGTGGTTGGTTCTAATTTACATGACCATTGTGATGATTGACAAGTGGTCTCTGAACCTTTAGGAAACACGTTTCTCTGTGTGGCTAGAAACTTTTATACGTGTTTCTACTTTTCAGTTTCCCCTCACAAATACAATAAACACGTGTGAGAACTGAAAACGAATATTTTTTTTTATTTCAACACCGACATTGATGTCGAACCGGAAAGTTGTTCCATTTCCGGCTTGACGATTCAACCGGAAGATCACCTCCTGGTGACTGGTGTAACGATGACAACGTCGGAACCCGTGGCCGTGATCCATTCACATTCAGACTGTTCACCAGACCGGCCGTCAATGGGGATGTGATTTGAGATAGTCCGGAGACGGGCCCCTAATTTAATCAGTCAGTCAGTTTTATAAAAAATTGTCAAGGAATATTTTTACGAGTGTTTCAGATTTCGTCTTGTATACCGTTGCTATTAATTTTAAGCATGGTTGCCTCTGCTTTCACTGTAAAAGGGGCAGGAATATTTTCAATCTGTAAGCTACTCAAGCTGAGTTCATGGCTGCACACTAAGCGAGTCCCTTTGAACTTAGTTGTCGGCAACATAACTGGTGTCCAAACAAGTTGAGAGGAGTCATCAGTTGAAACTTTAGAAAATTTCTGCCGATTAATAATGAAAAATTTAGACTGAGATTGGCATCTCCAACAAAAAAGAATATTTAAACTGTTGCATTTATATGGCATCTGCAGTAAACAAGTTTACATGAAATGAAACATATTTCAGGTGAGACAGATTTTCTGAGACCACATGGGACTAAACTCTTGGAATCATTCGTCAACCCTTTCATAGTTCATCATCCCAAGGGGCATACCGTCCCAAGACTTGGTAATTGAACATCTTCTTTTATTTTTAATTTTCCCCCTTTCTCTGGATAATTTTCTTTATTGCAAATGGGTTGCTTTTTTATTATTCTCATTTTTTCTTTGTCTTTTGTTTCCAATTTTTTCCAGATGAAAAGAGTCTAAATGTTATGCTTGATTTCCTCGAGAAGATCCAAAAGACAATGTCTTGCAACGGAACTGCTGATGACAAGGAGGAAAATGCCAAACCAGCAAATGGATGTCTATGGAAATGCCAAGACTTCCCAAAAAGTTAGTAAAGATGTGGCATATGAGCCAGAAGACAAAGCATATATTTATTCTGCTTTTTTTTCTCCGACTGGATTTATCATTTATCTCTATGGGGATGGGATTCCCTATGTCAATTATGACATTATGCAAGTAAATGACAACCATGATTTTCGGTTACCCCATTAAAGTGGAAACCTTCTTTGTCAAGGGTTGGACATGAGAGGGAAAAAGCAAGTGAAACTGAACCTGTTTTTTTCTATTCAAAAGTGAGAATATATTAGGAATCGGTGTAAAGCAAGAATGGTGTAAAATTTTTTAGAGGCTCGATTTTATAAATTTGTTATATTATTTATTTTTTATAAAATATATATAAGATGAAAATAATTAAAAAAATATTTATATTTTTTGTTTTTTCTTTATTTAATATGATATATTTTATTTTTTAAATAATTTATTAATTTTTAAAGAAAACAATTCGGATCAAATCAGATCCAATGATCTGATAGGATTCGAACAGATCGAGTCATATCAGATCCGATCGAATTTTTGGATCAGATTGGATTCAAATAATCCATGATTCAAATTTGATCTGATCCGTTTGTATCTCAAACTTAAACCTCCCTTCAGATTACTCATAAATACTAAAAAATCTAGGGGTGCAACCAAGGTTCAAAAAATTGATACAATATGTTCGCATATCGTATCATATCTTTTGTGTTTTGGGATTTCACCCTTTAAAAAAAAAAAAACCTTTTTAATTCTCCAAAAACCAAAGTTTGAAGAAAAACTAAAAAAAGGTTAATTTCGTGTGTATCTAAAAACTTTGAACCATGGGTGCAAATCAGGCGGATTGGTCACGTTTGAAAGAATTTGTATTTATATTTGGCTATGATGTCAGAAAGAAAATGACTAATTTGATGGTTTTCATCAAAATTCATGAAATGGTTTGATTGATCCAAGTTTTTTTAATGCCCCATCTTTCCGATATTCATCAAAATTTTATTGAATTTTATAAATAGAATTAACTGAAAACAAGTATAAATTTCATTTACAAAATATACATGTACATATTTTATATATATGCACATGCATACTTTATAAATAAAATACATATATATTCTTTTCGGGCAGGCTCGTGTTGGGTTGGGCCTGAACTGGGCTGGGCCAGTCTTGGGTCAGGCTTAAATTACCTGAGGCATCAATTCAAATATAACTCAAATTTAGCTCAGGCCTCAGTTTTCTAGTCCAAGCCCGACCTGCAGTCCAAAAACTTAGACCAATCTATGCGAAAACTTGGCATGGATCAGGTCAGGGTCGGGTTGGAACCGCCCAAGTTGCGCACCCCTACACAAACCTCCCCTTTTATTTGAAAAAGGAGCATGTGTTCCGTTCTCAGATTACATCACCGGGTAAAGACCTCCCAACCCTAAATAATATGTCACCTCCATTTATATGTGACTGAATTTTTTTCAGAAACTCAGTTTAGTCCCTTTTCTTTAACTTCATCAGAACTAAAAATTGTTCACAGTCACTGCTACAACTCCGGGTTCGTCAAAACTCAAAAGCCCTCGCACAAGCCAAATGCAGTGGAGCAATAATTGAGTTTCATGACCTTCTAGAATGGGTAAGAGTAGAGGTGTAAATCGCAAACCGTGCTGTGGCTCAGCCCAATAGTCCACGGGCCGTGACAGGTTTGGGGTTTCAAGTTAGTGGGTCGGGCTAATACGGCTCACTCTATTGTACCATGCTGCCCATAGCCTGTGGGTTGGCATGGCCCGGCCCACACACATATTTTTTCAAATTTTTAAATAAATAATTTTAATCCGATCCACGACCCAGCCCAGACCAAAACTCAATCCACGGACCGGCCTGGCCCAGCATGACCCCCTGCAGGTTCAAGCCGTGGGCCGTATCAGACTAACCCCCCAAAATATTCTAAAAGAGGGAGGTATGGCTTGGCTTGCACTTTCCATGGGCTGCTGTGGGCGTGTCATACTAACCCAGCATGACCTGTTTTACACCTCTAGCTAAGAGAATAAATCCGTGGCCCTTTCCATCTCCATGATCTTATACATCATTAACTCATTTTCGGTTTTAATAATGCCTTATATCTTATCCTACTTCTACTGCAAATTTTTTGTGTACACACCATTTTTTGGTGTGGGAGTGAAAATAAAATATGGGCAAAAACTGTGATTTGGCCCTCCTTTTGACAATTGCACCGGTATAGGCTGCAACTAGGGCTATCAATGGATCAGATATTGGTCTAATTCAGTCTGATCCACTATGAATCTCTTACAGATGGATCAGGTCCAATTCAATAAATATTTAGGACCATTTTGGATTGATCCAGTTCAATGTTTGGATCGTCCAAACTATTAAAATTGGCTGTAATTTAGATTGGGTCCAACTCAGACCTGGTCCATTAAAACCCTTACTCTTATCTTATATCTATGGACAGGATATTGTTTCAATCCGACCCCACCTGCTATTTATCCATTACAAATGGATCAGGTCCAATCCTATCTAATAAATACTTTATACCATTAAGTTTGGATCAGTCCAATTTAATGTCTTATTAGTTTTTTTATTCAATTCAAATTGATTTTAAATGGTATATTTTTTTCTTTTCACTTTTTTTTTTTCTCAAAAGGACTTGTGTCTAATCAGGAGTTGTAAATCATGCTGTTCCGGGCCCGGCCTGTCACTGTAGGACGTGGACCATGCTGCATCCCGTAAACAATTGTACACATCAATTATACATATATATAATTTTATTAGTCAATTCTATTTCAATTATATTGTAATTTTTTTTTAATTCCATTTTATTATTTCATATATAAATAATTGTATACATCAAAATTCACACAAAATAAAATAAGTTTTTTTTTTCAATTCTTTGTTTATTTTGTAAATTTATTTTAAAATTTTCATTAATTTTTTTTGAATTTTTATAAAAATGCCTCTCATTGCCTGGACCCACGGCCTGGACTAGCCCAAGGCTGAGCCCGCAGCATGGCATGGCCCAGCATGGGCTTTCCATGGTTCGTGCCTGGCCTAACCTCTAAAATCATGCCGTGCTGACTCAGCAGGGCCCAATTTATACCTCTAGCCTAATCTAAACTATATTGGTAGAAGGGTATATAATCAGCTTATAAGCTTATCCAACCCCTTACGCTCCTTGGGCCAAAACCCAAAAGATAAATTCATATACTAAGAAAAAATAAATCTGATTCAAATATTCCCCAATTTCTCCAACCCCTGCTTTGTGGCTTTGTGGCTTTCTCACGGTGAGAACTCCATTGTATCTACTGGAGTTGAGTGAAGCTACTACAGAAGTGAGAGATGGAGAGCTTGCGACTCACCGTATGAAGTGGTTAGACACCTCAATTTGTTTTTGTTTTAGAAAACAGAATTTTGTTGGTTTCAAAAAGTATGCCTTGTTTTTTAAAACAAAACAAACTTGTTTTGACATCTGAAAACAAAAACAAAGTTCACGAACATGTTTTTGTTTTATTGCTGAATGACAATTTTGAAAACAAATGAAAACAAAACCAATCATAATGTCGAACACCCCTTCCCCTTTAATAGAGAGTGTCCTGATAACTACCGAAATTATTATGACCTTCAGTGTAGAATTTGATTTCAATTCTAAACAGAGGTTTCTAATTTCTATATATACCATGGATCTTACTGACTATGGAGGTCTCTTCCTTTACTGGAAGTGGTGATGATTACCTCCGATGGTACGTGTTGTGACTAATCCACGGCGATTGTTCATTCAGGCTATGGTGGAGAAGGTGGAGGCTCTGGATGCAGACGTGTGAATCCATTTTTTCTGGTCAATAGGTGGGAATATCTAGTGATTGATTGTCTGTAGGGGTGGCAACGAGTCGAGATTTTTATGAGCTATTCAAATTCGGTTTGGCTCGGTTTCAGTCAAGCTTGAGTCCAATCCATTGGCTTGATTAATAAACGAACCGAGCTTGAGCCTATTAGAGCTCAGCTTGTGAGGCTCGCGAGCCGGTTCAAATATATATATAATAAAATTATAGAAAATAATATATATATAATAAAAATTTTATAATTATTAATTTTTAAATATAAAATAATTTTTTTATATATAATTTTGATTTTTATAAAATATTTTTATGATAAAATATATAATAAATATTTTATAAAATATATACTGAGCCGAGCCGAGCCAAACTCGAACTTATGAACTTTTGACTCGAGTCAATCTCGAGCTCGAGCCTTGTAGAATAGTCTCGAACCGAGCTCAAGCCTGGTACTGTTCAGCTCGGCTCAGCTCAAATCCACCCCTAATTGTCTGTCATTGAATTGATGAATAAAGAATGATATTTGGCACTGCAACGGTGCTAAGATTTCATTATGATGCTCAGGCTTTTGCTATGACCGTTAGTAATCTTGTTTTCTCGTTTATTAGGCCTAATTGTGTGTAATATTGTAACTCATAGTTTCGTTGTTTTTTATTTTATCTTCTAAGTGTTAGGGAATGGTTTGGAGATCCATAACCCAAAATAATAATAAAAGAATAAGAACCTTCTAATAAAACCGGATCAGATAGGGAATCGTTCTGGAACTGGTTCCTGAGTCAAATGATCTGATTATTCGGTTTGAATGGATGATGTGTTCTAACAAAAAATTAAATAAAAAAAAAAAACAAAAAAGAAAAACCAAAAAGCATTGTCTAGGTCGACTGTTCAACATTTGAAATGCCCGGGTCAATGATTCGCTGATGATTTTAGCCAAAGAAACAACTTCGAAGTAAAACAGAAGCAATCGGCTTTTGAAAACACTGCTTCTAACACAACAACATTTAGCTTGCAGTGGTATAATAATCTTTTTGAGGTGTCCATTGGGCATAACGTTCAATACTTTTATGTAATATGGGAGGTTTTAAAGAGTGGGGAGGTTTAAATATTTATCAGCAAATTCAAATAGTCTCTTACTATGTTAGATAATTCCAAGCCCGGCCCACATATGAATTAAGGTGGGGCTGGGTCCGACTTGGGCTACCCTATCTTTGTTTGGCCATTGTTTCTTTTTAATTTGTTGGAATTTCTTTGGTCGCTATATATTTTCTTTAATTTGATTTTCTTTTAGTCTTTCTTATTTCTTCCCTTTAACAATCTTATTTGGGCCACATGGTGTTGGTACATGGTAGTACCCTCGTTGGTGAAACTACGTTACAAACTGGACTCATAAGTATATCTATATCTTATATATATGTATATATATATATACTCACACGGCAGGATCAAAGTAAAAATGGGCCTAAAGCCCATCAAGATGGCCTGGCCCAACGCAATCCCCGATCACTTAACTTGGCTATAAGCGTAGTGAAATGCATTGTCCACCAAGGAAGATGAAACAAATATGTGAGCAAAGGTTCTTTTCGGTGGTGGTTGTAGTCATGCTATTGACGACCAGACCATGATGAGTTTTAAGTTCAACAGTAGGAATTCCACCAGGCAGCTGCTACATGTGGCTAAACAAAATTTCGTACCAATGAAGGCGAATGAGGATATACAGAGTAAGTAATCCTTGGTGCTCAGCTCTGTGGTTTCAGGTTAGTATGTTATGTATGAGCTTTATAGAGACTTATAAATGGCACGATGTTTGGCATGAGGCATTTTATTGGCCAAAAACAGAAATTGGCCTAGTCTCAGCCAACCCACCTTAGATAATCAGGAATCAGGAATGGACCTAATTCGTGCCAGACAACAATAAACTGGCCAATGGCATGCAGGTCCTGCTCGACGAAGCCCTTGTTAAAATTGTTACCCATCAAAACTCCAATCTTCCATGCACATGCAGGTTCTGTTCAAGTAAAACAACTTTACGAGTGTTTCTTGAAAGTTCCTTCAAAGTAAAATTACTTTCTTTAATTAATTTGAGAAGCCTGCTCGTCATTGTCATCCACCAAGTCTTGTCTCAATTATGTAAGGATGATGCCTATTTTGTTATTACAATATCATAAGAATGGGCAAACATTTTAGTGCCACCTACTTATCCATTTAAAATTGCATTTGGCGTAAGGATTTATTTGCTTTCCTATAAACAAACTGGTGGCATTCCATAAATCTCTCAAGTCTGAAAAGACCTTTGAAAACGTTTAGCTGCTTTGGTGGATATCGATTAAGTTGTTTGGTAATCTAAATGTTGTGACATTTGATAAGGTTGTGTTTTACAAATTTACCCCTCCATTGTTATTTAAATAATAATAGATCATAATAACTTAATTATTATAATATTTTATAACATATTATTAATAATATGTTTTCAAATAACTTAATCATAAAATGACATTATAATAAAATAAGAGGTTGTCTTCAACCTCTCGACACTTGAAACATTGGTGCTTAAACATTGATGCTAAGGTTGGAGGCAGAGGTTGAAATAGAGCAGAGAGCCACCTGTTGGGAAGAAACTAAGTTTATCCACAAACTATTTCTCTCCCAAAAATAAAAACTTGTAATATTCAGCTATCACAATTACAAACAAGATATCAACAAAAACAATCATAAGCCAAACAAACAGAGACACACACGATATTTAATGTGGAAAATCCTTCCAATGTGAAGGGTAAAAACCACGGGGTCAAGGAAACCCAATCAAAAATCTCCACTAATAACTTGAGGTATCAATTACAGCAATTCAAACACCACAATATGCTCACAAACTTAGAGCAAATACAGATTCTCAAACATACAAACGAGAATACTAAAAGCGGTGAAAATAACAGTCAGAAAAACTCACAAACGCGGCTACTGTTCAGGCCACAACATGGAGACTTTCACTACTCCAAATCAGATCTCCACCGTTCCGATCGTAGGTCTGTGAGTTTCGAACAATCCCACCAAATTTCAGCCAAATCGAACCACAAATGACCCTTGATCAGAATAATTGATGAAGACTGCCGCGAAATGTTTTCTTTTCCCGAATAACTACGAGTTGCTTCTGTTCGACCTCAAATAACCGGCGATTTAGAGCTCCGACCAAAGATCTGACCGTTCAGAATGAAGAAAAATGAGTTACCCACTTACTGTCTAAATTTCTGCTCGATCGGACGGTGGTTCAGAAAGTTTCGGCCATTTGATGAATCCTGCGCACTGAAAAATTTGCACAGTATTTCGATTTCTCTTTTCCTCTCTATTCAACACGCCGCCGACAAAAGAAAATCTAACCCTAGTTTTTTTTTTTTTTTTTTTTTTTTTTTGAAAAATAACAGTTGACTGAAGGAGAATGAACTATAATATGGGTCAATATCCCATAATGGGCTGGGCCCAACACCACCGTCTATGATTTTCGTTGCTAGTTGCATGCCCATAAGCCTTCATCTTCAATCTAATATACGTTTTTGCTTGCCAGTCACTGGTCCAATCGTCGGAAGCCCATCATCTTCAGTCTGATCTGCGTTTTTGAATGCCAGTCGTCGATCGCCAGTCACTCGAAGCTCATCGTTTTCCATCTAATCTATGATTTTAGCATCTAGTCGCCGGTCGCCGGTCATTGGAAGCCCATCATCTTTAGTCTAATCTGCATTTTTTGTTTGCTAATTGCCGGTGGCTAGTCATCAAAATCTCACCGTCTTTAGTTTAATATGCAATTTTGGTTAGCAGTCGCTGGTCGCCAGTCATTGGAAGCTCTTCGTCTCTAGTCTAATCTATGATTTTTGTTGGTGACTTTTCTCTAATTTTTTAATGATTCGAAAACGAAAATGATGAATAGTTGGGTTTTTTTTTGGGTGTGACAAAGGGCATGGATGGAAAACCATTTTCGTTTGCTACTTAAACAGCTAGAAGGAAATTTCAGTGTTTCGAGCTGCTACACCAAATGAGTACGGATTCGGTGGACCCTTTGGTTCACAGGGCGCGTGAACCCTCCAATAGGAGGGTTGCACGTCGTCTCTTCGTCTCTCCTCTATCTATTCTGTGATTCTAATTAACGCTCAATTCGTCGTTTTTCTTATCAGCGCGGTTCAATCGGGTAGTAAAAAATGAAATCAATGGAAAGGAATAAAGCCAATCTTTACCCTTTTGTTTGAACTCTCTATCTCCTCCATTTTCGCCCAAGTCCTAGCTCAAAAACACAAGACCACCGGCGGCGTCCACATTGTTTCACCGAGCTCCGACAGCTTACTCTCAGCCGGTGACAAGGAAATAACCTCCGGTTAGCTTCTTCGCCTTCTCCTTTTCCTAGAAATCTGCTTTTCATCTCAAATATTATTTTCTTCCTTTCTACAGACCATCGGCAGTGGTTTCACTGTTCCACCGAACTCCCTCATATTATGGCAAGGTAATTCAAGCTTCGATTCATAATACCTATACAACCACCCAAAGATAGCACTTCTAAACACTGTATCTGTGCAGAAGCCAAGCACAATATGCCATCGTCACTAATGCAACACCTAAACAGCCCCAAGTCTACTAAACATGGGCAGTGCTTTGATCTCATCTTCAAGCTTAAGTCGCTCAATCTTTCACACCCATCTAATATCAAACATCAAAGCTTCTAACCAACTATGCTCAATCTTTTCACGCTCACCAAGCTCTGTACTATGTTTGTGTTGATCAACTTCGTCCCACAAGGGTAAGATGCTTAACCTGAATGCATGCACGCCCTATCCATGCCAAGAATAAGTCTTCAATCCTATGACATTTCTTCAGCCCTAAAGAATGCAAACAAGGATATTTTGAAAGCCAATTTGTTTGCAAGTTTGAAATGCCATCTGCTATTCCCCAACATCTTACCAATGATAATGTCTTCAACGTTGCAGTGCAATTTACGAACACTTGAACTAAACCATTCTAGGTAATAAAACGGCATTCCTCCAGTACCGATTACCAAACTCTCGAGCAGCGAAGTCAACTTGCTCTTTCGGATTCTCATCGATTAAACTGCTGCACTTTTGGACTGATATCTGTGTCAATTACTGATCATAAACCCATTATCACCAATTTTTATGGAGTTTGCTTTATTTAATAATTAATAAATTGGACTAAAATGACAAAGAAAAGAGATTCAAATTCTTGTGCATTCTAACCAAGCTAAATCCCGCCACTTGAGTGAAGCCTGAAATGTTGTCAAGAATAATGCAACTAAAAGGGAAAGTTTGAGTTTCTTCCTTTCCATTGATTTCGTATTTTATCGCCCAGTTGAACCACGCTGACAAGGAAAAGGACAAATTGAATATTACATAAATTAATGGAATAGAGGAGAACTGAAGAGGCGACGTGCAACCCTCCTATTGGAGGATTCACGCACCCTATAAACCAAAGGATCCACCGAATCTAGACTCCTACTAAATGACCCTGGCCGAAGAACCCAAAAGCAAAAAATTCGGCGTTCGGAGCTCCATTCAACGCTATCAAACGCCACCTTAGAACATAGCACCATGTATTTATTAATTTAATTTTCTAACTCATCTATACATGTAACATATGCATTCTATACTCTATAGGTATGCTACCTACAAGGAATTTGTTTGCAAATAATCAATCCCCCGATGCTGAAGTACTCTGGATATCAATGAGGCGAGCATTTACAGATGGGCGTCATGGTCATTGGAGCATGTTTTAAATTATGAATTTGCATTGAGAAATGTAACATTCAAATGGCATTGTTTCCATAAGATATATTAAAACAAAATTCAAATTTCATGGCTGATAGTATCTCATCGGCACAGAAAGCTAGATATATGGTGCAATATCTTCAATTTGGTAGTTGACGAGTTGTCACGGTAGCTGGTTGGGCCTATTGTGAGTTTGTAACCAGAAATCAACAGAAACATGAAGAACGTAACAGCACCATAGTGACAAGCAAATTAAGGTCAGGTCAAAATCACCAATTTGGTTCCGAAGAAGAAGATGACATTGTAGACTAATTCTTGTTATGTCAACAACGAATATTTCTTTGATGTGGCCAAAATACAATATCTCCTACTGGATCTGCTAGTTTTTTTTTTTTTTTTCGCTTGATCGAACTTTTCCGCTTATGCTAATCTTATTATTTATTCTTCAATTGTTGAGGGAGGGGTTCTTCTTTATTTCATGCGAGAATCACCTCGTTTAATTATCATGTCACGATATGTACCATAACATCATATATGCTGCCAAGGCGTTGGTGACCCATTCTTCCTTGTCCCAGTCTCGTAGTCTCGTGATGAGAAGTCACGGGTAGAGCTTGGACAGTGGATGGTGAATCGCCTCAGCTAGCTACTTTGCTACTCATCTGGTCGGTCTGCACCAGTGGGGTTCCACCAAACACAACAAGAACAACCTCTGAAAGAATATCCATCTCTATTCTCTAGCTTGCATATTCAAGACCAAGAACCAGAGTTAATTAGGCTTATTAGTTTTACTTTAAAAAGTCTTTTGATCAACTGATGAAAACAAAGCAGATTAAAATCTGAGATCACGAGACCTGTTGAATGATCGAGGGACCAGGCGCCACATAATTGTCTCATTGTTCATATAGGTATATAACTTAAGTAGGCCTGCAAGTCGGGCTGGGTTAGGTTGGGTTGAGGCCAACCCTAATTCAATCCAAGTTGTAAACCCCCAATCCTAACCTTAATCTAATCCGACCAACCCAACCCTAACCCTAACCTTAACTAAATTCCTTCGACCCTAACCCAATCCAACCCAACTCAAAGTCAATTTTGGGTTATATTGGGCTTTGGTTGAACCCAACCCAACCTTCTTTCCATCCCTTAAAACTTCATTGAATTTCTTGATTTTAGATCTCAACTCAATTTTCAGTACATATATTAATCCTATGTTTCATTCGTACTTATTTGTTGACATTTTCTTTTTTGTTCTTTTGGTATAGAATTCAAAAAAAAACAAGTGTTATGACTTACAATAGATCTTTCTTGAGCAGAAAACAACATAAAGGAGATGAAGAATAAAATTTTCAAAAAACATAAATTAATGTTATTATGGTTTTAGTCTTTTTTATTAGGATTAAGTGAAGTGATTATCTTAAAAGAAATACATGATACTATGTGGTGGGGCTATACAAATATCATGCATCTAAATAATCAATGTTATATATTACATATAACATATATTTATATATGACATATACTATAGAGTCGGGTTCAGGTTGGGCTGGGTTGCCTAAGGGGTCAATCCTAACCCAACCCGAAGTAAAGTCAGATTCATGAATTTCAATCCTAACCCTAACCCGAACATCAATCCAACCAAACCCAACCCAGCATTTTCAGGTTGGGTTCGGACCAACCCGGCCCAAATTGTAGCCTTAAATTTAAGTGCCGTTTGGTATCACTATCGTTTTAATTATAAATATCACCTCATCAGTGATACATAAGCGTTTTGAGTTTAAATGTTTAATTTTTTTATTTGGCTTCAGACGGTGTTGTATTTAATTGGCCATAAAACGATTTGCTTGAAAATATTTCCTTTTCTGGAAAGGCAAAATCTCAACACCCTGAATGATCTGATGCTATGTATGTGGTCCTCACCAAACAGGATTCAAATTGAAACAATGGTGTTTTTATTTCAAGAATAAACTCAAAACATTGTTGGTTACGGTGGAACATCAAGGGTGCCGACACAGCCTTAGAAGAAAGGCATCAGAATCGATGATTCTCATTATGGAGTGTAAAGCATGATTTGTGTTGTTTGCTTTTGCTGCATGCATTTGGTGAGAATCCCCCCCTCCAACGGTTTTGACTGTTTTTTATTTTTTATAAGAATGGATCATCCATTCAGTTTAAACATTTAGATCGTTTATCCCGGCAACTGGACCTGTGATCGATCTATTGTCTGATTTGATTTTAAAAACCTTATTATAAAGTAATTTCATACTTTTGAAATTAAGAAAACCATGATATTTTGATACATATATTTTATACTTTTGTTCGCCACTGTTCAATAAAACTCTCGACCCGACCTTTGTTCGCCACTGCTGGAATCAGATCGCCATCACCAGTCTCAGACCATTAAACCATCAAAAAAATCGTCATCAGAAGTATGAATGGACGTGTTTTTGCAAATATATAGAAAATGAACTTTCTGTTTTCAAAAGCATGCCTTTGAAAGTTTTTTACTCCAACGATTTTCAAATCAAAAATACCAAAATACAAGCATTTTATATATTATGTACTTTTATATTTTTAAAAATACGAAAGTAGAAATCTATCCAAACAGGACCAGACAATTTCCAAGATTTAAACATACTCATCGAAGTCACAATGGAGCAACACTACTGTTGCATCACAACCCACCCTCTTTAAAAGTTTTGATATCGATCCGGTGTCCGGTGTATAGAAGAAAAATTTGTAAACATATGATAAAAAGATTTGGATAAACAAGGGTGTAAAACTAAAGATGATTATAACAATTATGGAATAATTTATATGTAAATCTATCTATAGTTTATTAATATATAAACTATTCTCAATAATTTATATGAAAAATTAGGAATAATTTATATGTAAATCTATCTATAGTTTATTAATATATAAGCATATATAAGTAATTAAAAATGAAAAATATTCTCAAAAATTAAACATCAGTCCTTAAAATTTTAATTTGATGCAAAAAAAAATACATAAAAAAAGAGGTTATCTTAATTCTTAAACATGTAAAGAGTAACAAGGCCTCGATGTATAAGGTTGGAGGAAAAGTGGATGAGCATCCTTTTGAACCAGAAAACGAAGTGGGCCATATGAAAGCTTCTGGGGTCGTTTAGGGCTGAACCCTTACCACACACCAGTGCCGATACTCTGTCTTTAGCATACAACTGGCAAGTTGTGAGGGTCCCATACCGCAACTATAGCTCTGGTTCCCCAGATCCAAGACAGTCGCTTGGGAGAACATGTGCAAGTTATTATAATGGGAGAACTTTAGGTTCTGGGGCGACATAAGTACCTGAACTAAAAGTGGTCTGGGGACCATAACTTGTCAACCTTAAATGGGTCCCACTGTGGGGATTATGGAGTGCGAAAATCCGGCTGATGCTCAACTTTTGCTGTATGCATGCATTTGGATGGATGAAATCATGGAAGGGAAGATGTCCATTAACACCCACAAAGTATAAAGTATAGTACATTACCAACATATCATATGGTTACAAGTCTAACTAGGTTCGATTTTATTGTAGGCCTTGTCTTTAGAGGGAGCCCATCTTATGGTGGCTTCCTACGGGCTACGACTACACACGAACACGGTAGAAGCCAAATAGTGGAGACCAGACTTTTAGTTTTAGCTACGCGTCTAGTGGACCCATTCCTGATACCACCCGACCTTTATTCATTGTTTATTTTTTTGTTATACATTAATTAGCTGTTACATAATCAGTCCATCAGGCATCAGAGTCAGACACAAAGGAAGATGCTGGAAGATCATCTTTTCCAGGGGTTTCATTCCAAGAATTGATGAAACTCGTAAAATATAAATGTCCCACTTTTCCTGTACATATCAGCTTTGCAAGTTGCAGTGCAAATGGACTTTTATTTTGAGAGAGTGGGGGGGAATTAGTAGGTTTTTTTGAAAAGTGAAAATGGAGGAAATGAGAACAATTTAGGTTATATAATAGTTTATGACTTTATATTATATAAATTTGGGTTCAGTTTGGAAAGAATACAAAACAATGAAGCATTTCTACTCCTTTGGAAGAAATTATAAATTAAAAAATATTTTTCTGAAATAGTATCTGCTTTCATAGCTCAGTTGGTTAGAGCACCCGTTTAGTAAGCGGGAGGTCTTGAGTTCGAGTCTCAATGAAAGCATATAATAACAAATATATTTTTTCAATCAACCAAAAGTGAGCGGGTTTGCCTTAACTCGAAGCTGACCCAAAAGAACTTCAACCCGAACCCAGTCGGACCGAAGATATCAAACTCGAATAAGGGCCGGGTCGATGCAGGTTTACCACATAAGACATAACCCAACCCACTGACATTCCTAGACTCAGACTTGGACAGATATCCCCTATTGCTATTGCCATTGCCTAGGCAGGCCGTTGGAATTAGCACTCACTCACAGTCACAGAGGCTTCCAAAGTTGGCTGGTCGAGTGAATAGGAGGAATGTGCTGCAACAAAGAGACATGCACCCTTGCAAAGTTGCAAGGTATTGTATTGATGTCTTCTCATCAGTCACCACTCACCACTGATGTTAATAAGTGTTAGCTCTAGGGTTTGTTGAGGCTTTCTGTCAATCTATAGGCCTTCCTTCCTAAATGCATTATTACAAGTGTCCACTGTCCAGGTGGGAGCCTTGTTAGGGTTGTTGCCAATAATGGGCTGGACCGGACCGTAACCCAATAATTTGGACAACTGATGATGGCATGGTTACTCACTTGAGACCTACTCTACAGCAATTAAAATAGATTTCATTTTATAAACAGACAAATAAAATTGATTTTCTCATAGAAAAATAAAGACGAAATTTTTCCCTCTGAAGACTGAAATCTGAAGGGATTCCCTTTAGATTGCAATTCTTAATCTATCACTTTTAGCAGAAAGGAAAAGGTTGCCATGACAACAGGAGTCTACTATTAGAGGCACTTTAATTACTGTCTCTACAGTGTTCAGATTGATGCGGTCCCTCGGCTATAATTATAAAAGGAGCTACTATTAATTTTAGATGCCCTTCCTTTAGGTTTTTCCTCGTGGTATGGAGTATGGAGTTGTTGAACCGGGAATTGTATGAGTAATTAAATTAAATTAAAGATGCTAAACTAAACACACCACTGATGAATAAAATGGAGTTCATAATGGATTAATGGTAGGCCTGAGCATGTTCTTCTCCAACTCTGTTTAATTGCATTGTTTAGTTTTATAATACAATTCTGGGATTCTTCCACCCCTTGGGATAAGATGGCAGTTGGCACCCATGAAAAGACATATTATAAGACAAAATTATTCACGTTTTGTCATGGGTCCCACCTTGACTATATAAGGCAAAGAAATTCATGAGTTGCTTAAACCCCAATTCCTCTCATTTTATCATGCATGTCTAAGTTTTGATATACAGTGAGAACAATGCTAACCAGAACATTTATTACAGAAGAATGGAAGAGTTCAGATTGAGATTACTACTTCCCATTTGGAGTGGAAATTTACCCACCCTTTACAGGACATCAAAAGAATCGTTCAGGTATTGATATTTGATTCACTTTAATTCATTTTTATAGGAAGAGATGGAGTTTGTTTTGCAGGCAAATCAGGGATCAATCCTGTCTCTCTTTGCTTCTAAACATGTGCACTTAGAAAGTAAGGCTCAATAAATAGATAAATAAATAAATAAATAAATAAATAAATAAATAAGGGCCTTCATGTAGGGGAAACGAAAAACAAGTGGGTCTCAAGTGGGCAAAGGAGCTATGATATGTTGTTGATTCAGAGGGGTCCCTTGTCAGTTAAAAGCTTACGGAACGGCCATGTCAGTTGTCGACATGGAAAATGCATCCTCTCTCTCTCTCTCTCTCTCACTGTAGGCATAAAAGACCCCAGTGATGGTTTTGCCTTGTCAATATCAGTGTTACAGAGAAAGGGGTGTTGATTTGCACCCCTGTTTTTAGTAAGATTCTTCTAAGCTAGGATAGACGAAGCAAGTGGCAAACTGAAAAGCTTTTATGAATATAAATATATAAGTTTTCTAACATGAGATTGCATAAAGATGGAGAGGCAGAGTGGACTGGATGCCACCCAAGTTTAAGCCATTTACGTATACATTCCAAGTATACGGATATGGTACCATATAACTAAAATTAGGTTTAATACACCATGGAAAAGGAAAACAAAATCCGTTTATATATAAATAATATTTCATCAGAAGAGAGTAGATAGAAGGAATGGAATTTCTCTAGCGAACGTCTCTTGTGAACATATACTTGTATCTACAACCATACACCCATTTCATCAAGTGAAGAACCAACTGTAATGCTTAATCTGGGAGAAGACCAGACCCACTGTTTGGATGAGCAGTGAAGCAAGTATGGTGGGGATACGAGTACGTACGACATGACTGTTGGGGCAAAGTCGTTGGGTGTTGAGAGGTTTCTTACAATTAACACAAGCTAAAAGGAGAGTGAATCAAAGTTGTCTTCCAAAAAGCTAGAAAGGATTAAGGAAGGATGCAAATCGCAAACATCGCAATTTGTTGTTGTTAATTTCTGTCATTGATAAAGAAATGGCATTTCTGCTGTGCTAGAGGACACTGTTTTAGTTGTGTTTGAAAACAACTAAAGGGAGAAGATTATAATTTATGCAAGAGGGAATTGTTTCTTCTGCATAAGTACAAGGTGTGATTGGAAAACATGAACAATTGTCAGCACACAGAGATTCTTATCAAACTACTTAGAATAGAATTTTCTTTTTACCAGCTTTTGAAGACCCCCCCCCCTTCAATTCTGACCATGAAATCAAAAAACATATACTTAGATTGTGACAACCTTTAATCCGGTCCGAGATATTTTACCCAACACATTGCTTATTTTTTATTTTTGTCTTGTATTCATCTCTGTGTATTGTCAGAGGTGTATGGGTTCTTTAATTGATGCGTTTTTATTTTATTTTAGTTTAGTTTTTTTTCAAATTTCAGTTCTAAGTATAATTTTATATATTTTTTTAATATAAAAAGGGGTTCCTGAAAACACATGTAAACAAGTGTTTCGGGCACCCAAAGATACGATGCAATATGTCTGATACGGGTGTATCGTATCGATACTTTGAACCTTCCTGTATTTGTACTGATTAGATATAGTGTATACTTCAGATTTGTTATTTGGAAGGAGTGTAAAACTGTGTATTCTGTATTATTTTGTATGTATTTCTACTGTACATATTTGCATTTGTATCCTTTACAAATTGAGCCTAATACAAATATGTACAATGTGCAAAATAGGGCTTAGAAATACAGAATACATGTCATTAAACCGAAGTGAATTTGCACTCAGATTCATATTTACAGGCATTTTGGTGAATATATATATATTGTACTGAAAATGAAAGTAATTTTGGGGTGGATGGGCAAGCAAAATTGCTCCACAAAAGGAGATTTGGAAATACAAAATCAAAGCCAGTACAGGTTGTAATTTCAGCACCCCATATAAAGCAGACAAGAAGTAGGTAAATAAATTCCCATACATGGACAGACAAAGAATGTGAATATAAACCCATGGATGCCCTTCACAAATTCCTTACAAACGTAACCTCTTGTCTCCGATTACCCGATCCCTAGAGGAATTTCTTTATTGTTTAATGAAGTGGAGACAAATTAGTATATCTATCTTCATTATTTTAAAATAAGCTTGCACTCTGTTTCAACCCAAAACTCTCATTAATTTGGGTGGACCATTTCGGAACCGCTTCCCTTTATGACTTGTCCAGATTTTGAAAAAGCTATCCTACATTGTTTGGTGGTGGAAAGTGGAAACACAAGAAAGAAAGTCGTCCCGACTTCCTATGCTCAAAATTTTCAGAGTTAAATGATAAGCGTCCTAAGAATCTTCTCGTGGCCAAAGAGGAGGCTTAAGTTATCAACTCCCAAACAGGTCCCTCAATCTAGTTAGCATGGCGATCGAGGATAGTAGAGCTGGAAACAGGCTGTTCTGGTAGCCCCCTTAATTGCTAAATGCTAACCTCACCGTTTTGATTCAATTCGAACTCGATTAAGAGAGTTGCTGGAGCAACGTACCTTTTAAAAACCTGTGTAACTACACAGAGTCAAACTAATTTATTGCATTGGTTTAGCAAGTCAGAAAGGTCAATTTTCGATGTTAATAAAGGCTACCCTTGGACCAATTACATTTCTATATTCATGTATATTTGAAGGCACAACACAATCCTCTTAAAGCGATTATATTATACATTTTTACAGTGAATATTTGTAGTGCATTTGAAAATAATTACAAAGTGAATGCTGCATCGTTACTACTCCCGATTTTTCAATCAACTATTTCGACTTATGGCTATTTGCCACCTCTACATTGCCATTTTTCCACCAATCCGCAGAAAATTACTCTAGTTTATTTATTTTTAATTAAGCAAGAAAAATTACAGAATACAAATTCCTAATTGAGAAACTGCTATTCCATCTTCAGATCTATTTGTTCCGTACATTCGATAGGAGAGGGAGACTGGTGAGTGGAGAACCCCCCACCGATAATTATAGCTCGTCCTTCAGAAGTTGAGAAACCAATTGGCAAAACTAGTCTACAGCATGCATACAAATAGGAAGAGAATTTATCAAAAGAGAGCCACCAACAAATAAATAATAGAATGGGTTGGTTGGATATCAATTTTTTTTTATGCCAAAATTAAATAAACCATATCTCTCCAAGATTTACTACTAAGAGATGAATCACGGAATCAGATTGTCAAATGGGATAGCTAGCACATGTCAGATTCAGAGGACATCACCATTCACCATGCTTGTAAAACATGTTTTAGAGGCGAATAGATGAATGAAAAAACACCACCATATCAATAATGAGGCAATAACCCAATTTCGTTTAACATGTTGATTACAAAAGTTTTTACATTCCCATAAGCCCAAATTATTAATTAGTTTTCCATTTACTTACAAGTAGAATGGCCAGGCCCCCTGGTGGCTGGTGCTAATCATAAAAGTGTGAAAGACAAAGGTTACCAACCATGACATAGCTAGCGCAGGTCCCTATGCACCCTGCAATAAATCCAACAGTTCAATGATTTTTATTCATTTAATAAATGCTGCCATTTGGGAATCCCATTCCAACCAAACTATAGTACTGGCACGATTCCCCACTCACACAGATCAATTTCAAAATTTAGGTGATTTCACGCATTAAATCAACGGTTTAATTGTAAGATGGGATGGGATTGAGACTTAAGTTGACAGATCCTACCTCATCTCATGATCATTATAATGCGATGGACTGATTAATACTATCTAGTATCTTACACACAAAAGCTGGAAACTAGCCTACCCAATCTTGGGTACGCAGTTGCAAGTTGCAGACAAAACCCAAGTAGTAGGAGGTAATGGGTATGCCTCTCTCTCTCTCTCTCTCTCTCATGCTATGCTGGTTGAGCGCCCACATGTTCCAAACCAAAGGGAAAGAAACATGACATGATACCGAGACTTTGAAATCGTCGTCCCCGACATCTAGTATCACTATCGACTTTCTCGAACGAGGACTAACCCACATTTCACTTCAGTTACTTAAAAAAAGCACCACCACTTCACAGTCTTCTCCCCCAAGTGATATAACCAAGGGAGATAAGATTTAGAATAAAAAGGGGGGAAAAGCATTTAGAAAAAAGAAAATAAAAAAAAAACATTAAATTCAAACACTCCCGTCCCCATGCACCCAATAAACCACTAGTTTGGGTTCGAGCTGACCCGGTCTGTAGACATTCATATCAGATGGCATAGCCTTGTACAACAACACTCTCCCTTCTTTTTCTTTTATACTTCCCAGAATGGTAAAGTAACGAAAAGCTTGTGATCATCTCTGTAAGTTGTGTGTGCGTGTGGATGCATGTGTACTAGTGGTTTGTTTGCATTGGCATACACAACTGCAGAAATGAATGAAACCCATATGTTAAAATCCTAACAAATGGTAACAGCTAGCTGAATCCGTTGGTCCATTACTTGCAAGAAGCAACAAAAGAGAAAGGAAAGATGAAAAGAAAAAGAAAGCAAGAAATACAGCAAAGGAGAAGTGAAAGCTGTAAACAAAGTGTAGACTCACCGAGGACTGAAGAGAGACTCGGACGAGAGCATTGAATGAAGGACCATGGATCAATGCCAAAAACAAATACAAAAAAGAGGGGGGGGGGGGGGGGGAAGAGAGAGAAAGTGCAATGTTCATTCATTCATTCAATTGCGCACGACGCATGCAAACAAGATACATTACTTCAAAACAACATCTGCGTCTACTCACTAGTCTTCCCGAGCTGTTTTTCTTTTTGCCGTACAAACATCTGTCCGCGTTTGTTTCAGGTTTCCTGGTCTCGAACAAAAAGAGAGGTTTGCAAGAAATAAATGAGAAGGAAAGAGAGAGAGAGAGAGAGAGAGAGAGAGAGGTTAAAGTCGAGGAATGGAGAAAGAAAGACAGATGTGGACGGTCGGAAATTGCATCCTTGAATGCCGCACACGTTATGGACTCCTAGGGAGTTGGGAATTGGTCGATCAACTATCATCCTCCAATGATATACCATAACAACTCACGAACAAGAGACTCCAAGTCGAAAGCTAGACGCTTTCATCTTTTACAATTCGCAATCCAACCAACAATGACCAGCCCAGACAGACAGAGAGAGAGAGAGAGAGAGAGCATTAGCCTTAGCATCTCTACTACAAGTCTACAACCATTCAAGTACTATGTAAAGAATTGAGAGAGAGAGAAAGAGAGAGAGAGAGAGAGTGAGAGGAAAACAGTAGCAGTTAATGTAGAGAAATTAAAAAAAACATTAAAACTAAACAGAATTCTTACTCGGTCTATGTTTCGCTGCCTGAACATGATGAACCAAAGCCTTGTACCATATAGTAGTTAGACTGAGCTTCCCGTCGGCCCAATAAAACAGCACTTGCAGTTAAGAGTGTTAGCCAGAGAAGAAGGAGAAGGAGGAATGGGGGATGGCATTGGTTTGAGCAATGGCCCATCAACAATAATGCACTAAGAAACAAGAAGTGATCCAATCTAAACACCAGCAGGAGAGATGGGATTATCTAAAAAGAAGAAAAAAAAAAGGAAAGATACAAAAAGAAAAGAAGAAACCTAACTAACATCATCTCGAGGGAGAAAGGGAGAGAATTCTCAACGAAATTCCCCCATTTGATCCCCGTTGTTCTTGTTCGCCATGGTGAAGTTGTTGTCGCTGTTATTGTTCCGTTCCGCGTGGAAAGAGGTTGCCCTTGTCCTTGTACTAGTTGGGAGTTGGGAGTGGTGAGTGACGAGAAACTAGAAGAAGCTAAGTAGCAGCGGTAGATGGTGATGATGATCAAATTGAGAGAGAGTGGAAGTAAGGAATAGCAGTAGATTGGATTCTCACTTCTTCTCGTCTTTAGGGTTTCTTACCAAGAGTATGCTTGTTGTTGTGCATCCAAACCTTAAGCACGTGCCTCTTCACACAAGTCTCCGTACAAAACTGCTGCACGGCGGCCTCGTCGTGCTTCTGAATCCTCCACCCGAGCCTCTCCGCGAACGCCAGCATCTTGTCTTTCTGCTCCTGTGTGAACTTTGTCCTGAAACGCTTCTTCGAAACTCCTCCACCGCCGCTAGGGTTCGACACGTCCTCCTGGTCCTCCCGGCTGTGCGCCCCACCTCCCGAGGTCGACGGCAGAGCCAGCGGACGATGGTGCGGCGCCACGTGGAGGTACCCCGCCGGAGTACGATAGTAGGGGGAGAATTGGTGGTGGTAGGCATCCCCCTCCGTCTCCTTGCGGTGGAAGTTCCGATGGCAGTTGCAGGCGGCGCATTTTAGGGCGTCAAGCGTGCCTTCCTCTCCGGCGGCCATGAACTCTCCACATCCATCGACGGCGTGGCCTCCGATTCCCACGGCATGGTTCTTTAGGCACTCCCTGTACCTGCTCACGGTCCTCCTTCCAGAGGAAGCTGCATCACCAGCTGCACTCGCCATTTTGGCTCTGGCCGAGTTACCGAGCGAATCGTAAGTCGCAGACACTGGTATCCCCATCTCTTCATCTTGCTCTTCGTGATCGTCGAATTCCATGCTCCTTTTCCCTTCTTCTTTGTCAAACTTGTTCCGTTTCTAGCTTCTCCTTATATAAGATAGGACCAAAACAAATAAAAGGAGAAAAAGCTTTTTATTAGGTAGTAGCAGAGCTGATCCACCTCCACCACCGGCGGTGAAAGACTGTATTTTCTCTATGATATGTTTTTTTAAGAGGCTTTTTCTTCTTCAGAGCCAGAGAGGGGAAGAAGATAAGAGGGGGAGAGTGTGGTCATCAATTCCCCGCCTGCAAAAAAGAGATGTCTTCCTTCAAAGGCTTTCATATACTTTCCGTTCCTGGGAGCTGTCTCTCTCTTTCTCTCTCTAGTGTGAGTGTCTACACCAAAACCCTCACTTTGCCGGTTACTACAGCAGCAGTTCACCGTCTATAGCCGGTACCTTGTATCACGTAAACAAAAAACTAAGCCGCAGGGGTAACGGGTTATTTACTGCGGTAAAAGGCAGTAGACTGGAAGTTTACGAAATTTTACTTTCCAACGTAATAATAATAATAAAAATAAATAAAAGAAAAAAATGTAAAGAAATAGATAAAAATGGGTGGTGTGTCGCGTCTGAGTTGAAACTTGAAAGGACAGGGAGGGGGGGGGGGAACTGGAAAAAGAGGAGAGAAGGGCACAAGGCAGAACAGAAAGGGTTTGGACTGGACCCTCTGGACTCTGGACTCTGGATGGGGGAGAGGAGAAGTGTTTGTGTTTGGAACTCTCAATCAAAAAGAGATTGACAGCCACAGGCTGCGGCTGCTGCTGCTGCTGGGGCCGTTCACCGTTGAGTTGGGTTCATGGGGTTGGGGTTGGGCGGAGTAGGGGACGTCATATATATATATATATATATATATATATATATATATATATATATATATATATATATATATATAATTTCTTAAAAAAAAAAAAAAGAAGTAAAGAACAAGGGAAGAGACGTTAAGGCGTAGTAGGGAGAGGGGGAGAGGATGCTGCTGGTGCTGCTTCAACAATTGGAAACAAGGGAAGAGATTGGGAGGCCCTCCGGTTGTACTGGGGACACGGGATTTTACTTGGGAAAAATTAAATTGTCGGCATTTATGGCTGCTGCCTACGTGCGTCCATCTCCGACATGCGTGACGCCTCTTGGGCGTCAACATGCATTTATTACTCCTCTAGTCCTCTCTCTGTCCCTTTAACAAACCCTCCATCTACGATTTAAACCTCTATCTATATTTCTATTCTCTAATCTAGTATTTATACTCATAATTAATATTAATCAATAATTAGTAACTGCTAACGAAAATCAAAATCTGCAGACAGGCTTGAACCTCCCTCTCCCTCAATCCGTAAATGTTTCCCCTATTTTTAGATGACGAAAAAACACAAGGTATTATTATTATTTTTGTTATTATAGTTTAACACTTAAAATAAGCCCATAAATAACCCCCCCCCCGAATTGAAGGCCTCAACCACAAATTAACAACATTCGAATTCGATTCCAACTTTAAGAAAAGAAAAGGTTAAGAAAGAAAAAGGAGATTAAACCCAAGTTAGTTTGGGGGAATGGAAGGGAAGAAGGGAATGGTAGCTCCGTAATTTAGAAACGCCCATTGTCCTTTTTATTTCCCAAAACTAGAAAAACTTCAGACCTGAACATGGTCTGAATAAATACTGAAAACCAGAAGAAGGAACTAATCAGGTGTAATACTGGTGTGGCGTAAGAAGGCACAGTGTCCAGTGTCCAGACTCATAACCCACTCATCTTATCCTCTCTTCCTCCACCTCTATAAGACTGTAAGTCTGTAAGTCTTGTAATCAATCAACCCCTACGTATATATAGTTATAGACATGGTTGGTATACTTGCACACAATCCTGAATATATATAATACTGATCACCCAATTGTCGGTCTATTTGTTTTGATCTCCCTCCCATAGCTTAATAGGTTTAAATGATTGATCAACCACAGACAAAAGAGGATAAATTTGAAATGGGGGGGGGGGGGGGTAGAAGAAGATAAAACTTAAAAGCTGAAAGATTTTTCAAATGTCTAATCAACGGCCTAGAAATCGAATTTTATGTCATTCATTTAACCAATCACCATAAGTGGCTAAGCACTTATTGTTAAGTATAATCACAAAATAATAATGACGAAAAGCAGAAAAGAACAACCAAATCTCTGTACGTACGGACATAAGAGTGTGTTGTTGGATTTTAATCAGTCAGTATAAATAAATGTAAGAGTAGAAAAAAAAAGAGATATTATTAGTTTTAGTTGAACTTTATTCAGAAGAGAGAAGAGAGAAGAGAGAGAAAGAGACGTTACATCTTGGGACTTGGAGGAGGGTACAGTCCCAAGAGGCCAAAGAGCAGGTAGAGTGGGAGAAAGAAAAAATAATAATAATAATTGAAAAAAGGAAGAGAAAAAAAATGATGGGCGGTCATATGGTTCCACCGGGGGTCATGTGACCCTCAACCCGGCCAGCCGGGACGTCTGACGTGACACCCTGACGCCGTACGTCAGTCCTTTCTTGTCAGCTGGCGGGAAACCGCTCAGACTGTTGGAGAGTGACTCTGTGAGAAAGAGAGAGAGAGTGAGACGGTATAAGTTAAGTAAGTGCGTGTGTGTGTGAGTAACTGTGTATATGTATACGTATGTGTTTTAACCCTGTCACACGCTTCATTACGCCAGTGCTGTTACTGTACACCACCAGCCACAGACCACCATCTCTCTCTCTCGTGACTTCAGTCGTTGGCTTCTTCTCCAACTTCCTTTCTCTCCGTTCCGTTCGGGTCTAGCTGTTACAGTTCATGATCAGAGGTGAAGAGAGAGAGAGGGAGAGAGAGAGAGTATTGCGGAGAAAAGGGGAGTGGATGGTGACAGGACGAGAAAAGAGTGGGTCGACCGTGATTTCCATTTCTATTCTTTGGCAGCCTTTTCTTTCTTGTAAGATTGCATACACCCTTCCCTGCTTTGTACTACAAGGGGCCCCATCATTCTCTCATCCCCCCCACCATCTTCACCCAACACAAACTCTTTGGTTTCTTTTGCTTGTTAATATACCTCAATTTCTTTTCTTTAGTATAGATTGTACAACATGCAACATAAACTTAAAATAATAGTTTGTGACCATAAGTGAAAAAAAATAAAAGAAGATGAATTATTTGAGATGGTCAATTATTTCTTGTTTCCATCATAGATTTTAGCTTTTGATTTTCTTTTTTATATTTTGAAACTGGGCTATTTTCTTTGTTCTTATTTCCTATTTATCTCGATAGTATAATCATTTTTTAATTTGTTTAGATTAAATTAAAGTTGTAAAACTTAATATAAACAATAAAGGTAGATAGATAAAAAGGAAAAAGAAGAAAAGAGGACCACTTTGGTTGGAGTTGAAATGTTAATTTCTGGGTGAGAGCCTAATTCCAAAGAAAAAAAAAACATTCTGGGGTAATTTATAGATAAAATACATAAACAAAAAAACATAAATTCAGAGAAAACAGGGATGGAGTGCCTGACATTCCCACCAGCAGCAGCATCAACTATGGTTTGGTTGAAAAAATGCATAAGGATAAAGGTGTGTTCCTTTGTCTCTTAACTCTCCGTCTCATCATTGCTCTAGTTCTTGGTTTGTTCCTTTTATAAATAGCAATTAGACTAAACCTTCAGATGAGATGAGAGGGATAAAATAAGAAAAAAAAAAAAGGGGGGGGGGGGGGTTGGGGGGCAGGGGAGGCATTTCCAAGATAGGCCTAGACATTTAAGTTATCGTGGGAAACTGGTAGTTGGCTTATGTGAGTGATATGGGGAGCATAAAAGGTTTAGTCAGATATGTGGGGAGAGATGAATGCTAATACAATGGGGGCAACCGCGTGCCTCTTTTGGGGGGGCTAAGCTATAAACCTAACATAATCAATCACTTCTTTGTTTGAGCTGACATGTTAAATTGCCTCCTCCACTACACCCTTAACCCTTTCATCAATTTGGACATCTTACTTCTTATCTGTATACAACAGATTGAATAGAATGACGCACTAACTAGGCACTACACACCAAGCTCTCCCCTCTGCATTTCAAACTTCTCTATTAATTCTTTTTTCTTTCTTTTTTTAACTGACACTCTCCACATAAATGAAATGAAAAAAACAAAATTAAATTATTTTTATTATAAAAGATTGAGAAAAGAATAAAAGGGGAGGGCGCCGTGGGGAATTTGTATTGCTTGGGGTGATGGTAAAATCAATAACTGATAGGGTGGCTGACAAAGCCTGAGAATGCGCGGTCACTTTGTGTTAAAATGGCCGAGAGACTGAGTCCGTATCCAGTTCATCCCTTCCAAGACCCCGGATATCAGGGACCAGCATTGAGTAATTATGACCATTTATTATTAACAAATATAAAAGGCTTCCCGTATCGTATGCCTCACTTGTTTTCTAAATCATTTATCCTATTTAAGCCATCATATTCACTTCCCCTACCTATTCCCTTTTTTTTTTAATTTAATTTAATTTTGGCCTTTTCTCAGTCATATTCATATTTAAATTCGAATTTCCAAAGAGAAAACTTACAAAAAGTCATATCTTGATCATTACCCGGTTGGGGGATCCATCTCTGAAACATATCATACGGAGATTGAGCATTGAGGGTGTGGATATAGATTGGAGAACATGCGGAGGTAAGTCTCCTCTTATGAATTATCAAGTGTCATCATAGACGGAATTAATTCTTCCTTTGCTTTGATGAATAAGCAATCATAAATTAACAACTTGGTATTCTCCCCCTCTAGTTTCTTTCTGGTAGAAGAAGAAGACACAGACATGGTAGGTATTGTTTGCTAATTAGAATTCATGGGTTGCGTATATAAATAGACTCTTGTTTATACTATAGCATTCATGGTAGCATGCATTAATTAATGCAGTCATTAATTGCTTAGATACTTTACTGAGAGCAAACACCAGTCAGAAATCAGAAATCTCTACTTTGTCTATTCCGTGCTACACATAACATTCAACTTTAATTATTCAAGTCTAGCTTTGATTATTAATGATACTCAATTAACTACCTACACGTTTACTTGTGTGTTTTGAGTGGCATTAGAGTTTGTTCTTTAGATTAAAAAATGGTGTTTCAACTTTCAATCCTCTATTTCAGAGAATAGGGGGATAAGATACAGGCTAGGTATCCTTTATTCCAAGTCTTGCTTTACCTTCGCCATGGTTGACAAATAATCCATCGTTATCGTCTCTAACTTTAATATATATATATATATACATACAGAGAGTAAAGAATTAAGAAATGCCTCCAGTAATGAGGTGGCTTTCTGAAAACCAAATGATATGCGCTTTATCAGCAACTCCATTAACTAATTAAGGACTTAGTCCTGTAATTTTGACTTCCTCCGATCACCTTCTTCCTCTCATATTTCCATTTGCGTCTTCATAATATCAAAGAATTGCTCCGTAATTTAAAGACTTACTTGGCTGAAAGAATGGAAATCGTCATCTATCATGTTCATAAACTGGTTAGTCTGTGATTTGATCTTAGTTTCTTGACTTAGATCTCTTTGTACTATTGTATAATCCTCTTAGCATATTATTCTTACTAGCTAATAGCCAAAACACTCGCAAGTCAGAACTTTTTCTGCGACAATTAACGCTTTCACGATTTAGGAAAGAAGATAGAAATAAAGCAAAGGAAGAGAGTTCCCTTAGTACAAAAAAGATTTACCTTGTGCATGGAAGATTAATTTACTTGTCTTCTTTTCTTTTCTGCAGAGGCGATTTCGCATGATAAATATATATATATATATATTCGTACTCCTGCACATGAAGCAGGTACAATATTCCAGCAACCAGCATGGCGGCAAAGAAAGCTAAATTATGTGCATCTAGAATCTCTTTGCACGATTACAATCTCTCCCCAGCATCTTTTGAGCAACAATTACTTAGTCATCCACTGGTAAATTATATTTTGCGCTACAATTTGAAGTTTTTCACCACAAAATAAATAAATAAAGGCATTGTTAAGCCTTATTCTATCCCTCCTGCAGGACTCTAGATAGCATTCTAGCTATTTCTATCGCTTCACAACTAAACCTAGCTACATTCTTTTTCATCAAACACAGGATGAAGAATTAGGGTCTCCAACAACATATTGGATGGTCGATAATTCTAACTACTCTCAATTTAAAATAATGTGCAAATCATGCAAATTCTTGTGCTTTTGTATATATGTCTAATAATCGTATCTTTCGTTTCATGCATTTTACCGTGGCATATTATCGTAATAAATACCATCCCTAACTTTAATTAGACCTTACAAGAAGGGTAGAACACAACTCAAAATAGTATTAAATGAATAAGGCCGATGTACAACGACGATGGTTGATCCAACTTCTTTACAAATCATCTTATTTCTATAATTTGCTACTTACTTAGCAGTTAGCAAGAGCATATATTAAAACTGTTCTTTCTCCCTTTCAATGTTTACAATGATGCTATTGCTGCAGCTTGCATTTTGGCACTAGTAGTAATTATATACCATGACACTCTCTCTTACGATTGTAAGAAGAGTAATTAATAAATGCATCAAATTTATCCTCATCTTTTCCATCTCCCTAGCTTTTTATTCCCTTTTTTATTTGGGTAGCAAGTTTTTTTTTATTAGGCAATTCCGGTGTTAATAATAATAAAGAGAAACATAGTATATGCACCTACTGAGATTAATTTCTAATAGCTAATCCTTCACGGGATTCACTCCAACTCAACATTCTTACTAGTGAATAACAATGCTTGACTATTCTTCTATCAACACTCGACACTGAGCATTGCATTAGTTGGAAGAAATTAATTAAATGTGCTTAGGTGGATTGCTTAGTTCGTACGTTCATCTATATTTTCAAGCATGTTTTCGTTTTCTAGCTAAAGGTTAATCCGTTAAAGCACTGAACTGACTGAAGTGAGCGATATTCATCAGTCATCACCAAACGTATCCCCATTGCTCATCACCACCAAAAAAAAACAAATTCTATTGCTCATTAATTAGGTATCTAATTAAGCTTTTACGTACCTTGCATAGCGAGAGGGAAGAGATTTCCTATTTTACGTGTATTAGAAAAATATTACTACAACTCTACCTAATCAAGCCTTATGAAATAGCTACTGCAATGCACCTTTACTAAAGCTTTTATATCATATGAGGAAGTCATTATATCATACGTGTATTGAGAACACCTCCCAATAACAAATACGAGAGATGTTTTCAATACACGGTTGAGATGTTCTGTAGGGCACTTGTGGAATGCAGATGTGAACTCCATTCTTGAACCAGGTTGGAATTACGCCTAAGTCAAGAAAAAAAAAAACTGTAGGAGATAGGCGATGTTCCAATTAACTGAAGGGTGATTGAATCAAAACTAGTGAAAAAGCTAATCACCAATTCACCAGCATTTGGATTTCAGGGATAATGGGACCAGCTTGTCCTACTAATTTTTCCCTTTTCGGTTACAAGAAAATTCCGTTTTTCAAAAGTTGCCTGCCCTTTATCCTGGAATGTGCAAGGACGATCCCTGCGAGGGAAGAGGCATATGGCCCAAAGCCCAAAGTTGTCCAAGTTAGAAGGAGCATGCCCTATTATTAGGTCACCCCCTTTATTTATTTTTTGTTTGATAGTATGTCACCCCGATCAGTATTCAGTAGTAGTAGATGCTTGGTGCGCCAGAGCATTATCTTCAAACTGTTGGAGAAATATATAAAACTAATAAACCAGTTAGACATTTTTTCAATCCCTCCCCCCCCCAAGAAAAAAAAAAAGATTAACAAAAAATAAAAATATGCTAGAGTTTGCATTGCAACCTTGACTCATCATTTGACTGTGGTTGGGAAAGAAGATGGACAATCTGCTTTGCGTGTTCCTTTATATGTTGAGACTTACGAAATTCAGGCTCTTTATCATCTAACCTCCATTTTAGTTGCTGCTCAGGACTCAGGAGTGGGCCTTGCCAAGGTCCAAGTGAGACCCACTAAGCAACCTCACCGGGTGGTCTCAGAATTCGGAAAAATTATGTCTGTAGCACATCGCAACCGGATGAATTATGATTTATGACCCACTACTGTCTGTGGATTTGTGAGTCCCCCTATCATTAGTATTTACAACCGGCACAGGCAGCCAGCCCAGCACCAGCAGTAGCAGATGGTACGTCTCCGACTGACATTTGGGCCAAGCCCAGTCTGATATGGATTGCCGACACCAACTAGGTCGGGCCTGGGCTGGAAGTTTTAAACACAGGTTGGGCCCAGCCTGGCTCAACGCTTAAGGGTCAATAGTGCTGGCTCAGGCTGCAACCTGCACACTAATTTTAATACAAAACTTGAGGGCCCAGACCTCATGGAGCGGGGAAGCCACATTCTTAACTAAGAGATATTAGATTGGGGGACGCTGGGATCCAGTCCAGTTGACACCCAGGACCCACCTTAAGTATGTATGTATGTATGTTTCGTGGAAAACAATGAGCTCCCTCAAGTGATCAACTGAGGGGGATCGTCAATCTAGAGGTGTAAATCAGCCCATGCTAGACCAGCACGGCATGGCATGGCCTATGGCCTGAGTCTATGCGGGCCCGTGCCGTGCCATGCCACCGGTTGCATGCTATGTCGGGCTGAGCTATGGGTTGGGCCTTGGCCTAGGCCAAACCGAGCCAAAAAGGCGTAAACTTGTTTTTTACTAAGTAAAACTAAAATACTTAACTTTCCTTTGGGCTTTGGGAACAAATGGAAAAAAATAAAAATATCTAACAAAGAAATGAAAAAATACTTACCAACATACAAAATAGACAACAGATTGAAAAAAATAGGAATTTTATTTCATTTAAAATATAAAAAAAATTACAAATTGAAAATAAAAGGTTTCATTGTTGAAAAAATAACAAATAATTTAAATAAAATTGAAAAAATTACTCCATCTCATTGACTTTAATCATCTACTTCATAATGCGTATTAGTGTCATGGCCTTCTTTGTCTTATAATTTATCCTCAACATCCGGTAGATATTTAAAATAAATGTCTTTTTCTTGCCTCTCATGGAAGAGCAAATGCATGCCCAAGTGGCTAGTACCACCCTTGCTATTGAAGCTAAAGTTAATCCTACATTTTTTGCAAACAGCTATTTTTCCCTTCTTCTCAACCTCCTCTATTTTAAATATTTTCTAAGTCGGGCTAGTGAACTTACTGTTGGGGAATTGGTTTCAGGAGGAAAAGCAGCCTTTTTTTAATTCAAAAAAATAAAAATTAATTTAATTGCACTTACCTAGTTGGTCGGATTACCAGTTCGAATCTCAACTCGATTTCAGCAGTTGAAACCTCAAAACCTCCTAAATTGCTATGTGCCCAAGTGTATGACAGTATAACAGTATGAGATTGTATGAGATGAGAGGCCGAGAAAATACGAGAATTGAAAAGAGAATTGCTGAAATGGTGTAATGAGAATGGTGGATTAGTGGAGGATAGGTTTATTTATAGGAATTGAAAATTATTTAATTACTTAAAATACCCCAAAAACAAGTTTATTTTTTCATTGGTGAGAAGGGTATTTTGATCATTGTAAAATCATTTATAACTTTATCCAAATGCCCTCAGATTCCCAAGAAACTAGTTATATCCTTTGGTGGTCTCCCAAGGGCCCTAAAGCCTTCAAATGGCTAGTTTCTTAGAACAGGTAAAACGGCCCAGCACAGCCTGCACAATCGTGCCATGCCTAGCATGGGCCACGTGCGGTCGTGGTTGCACCGCAGGTGGCACAGTCTGATTTATACCTCTAAGTAAATCAAATCATCTTCATTTAAAATTTAAAAGAAAAAGAATAACAAAAAAAAGAAATGCAGATTCATTCAACTAACTAGAATTTGTTCTCAGTTGCAAAAGCTTGTCTCGAAAAAAATGGGGAAGAGGGTACTAATGGTGCAAAACCAAAAGTCGGAACATAATAATCAGTAGATACAGCAGAGAGAGAGAGAGAGAGAGAGAGAGGCAAATGAGGATACAGATGGAGGGAAAGGCTGCCGGCTCTAAAACTTGCAGTGATGGGTTTCTTGCTAGTAAAGAACTGACAAAACAGATTCAGTGTGTGCAGTTGATAAAAGGACGGACCTTCCTTCCGGCTTAACCACATATGTTACGTGTTGTGTCATCGTCCATATGACTCCCTCTGCCCCCACCATACCATGTATTGCAGTTCCCCCCATGTGAACATCAGCCCTTACATTTTCTGTATTTTACGGATATATAATATAACAAACTCTAGGGTCTAGATCTACGCCTTTTTCTTTAAATTTAAAATAAATAAATAAAGAAATAAAGAAAAAGGAATGAGAATAAGCTCAGAAGCCTTTCTGTGATATTAATTGGTATTGCAATGGAGGACTAGTGGACCATAGCTAGCTTGCTCTACCTGGACTTTCAGCTCACGTATAAATAAGCTAGCCTATATTCTAGGCCTATTGTGTTTTGTTTGTGTAAACTGAAGAATACAGAACCCCCCCCCCCCCCCCATCAAAATCATTTCCTGCCTGGGTTAACTGCTTCTTATAAGTCTTTGGTTGTCATAACCACAAAAGTCGTTACAATGGACAAGGATCGATTTGCCGAGGACCAATAGCTCCTCCTCTTAGGAATGAGTTTTTGGCTGAAATTAATCAAGCAACAACACTGAATATTCAACACTCTAAGCCATGCATCCTGCAGTTGGGCTACAGTTAAAAGCCATCGATGACCACCTCCAAAAATGGACTAAAGGGCCCATTCCCCTACTCCATCCTCCAGTTCATGGATTGGAGGCCATTTCATCAAAAACACTTTTGCAATATTATTGTCTTTTTCCATCGAAACCACCCATTTAAGAAACCCTTCCAAATATCATCCTATAATTCTCATTTGTAGTTTCCATTTGACCTTTATAAGGATAGGACTATAGCTTTAATTTCTTGCTTGCCTACCCGATAGAAAACGATAAGGCTAGCTAGTTTTACATTTTATATTATGAATTTATGATATAGACAACACAATTGGTGCAATTGTGCAAGTTCAAGGTACAAAATATCATAAATGAAGACTATGGGAAAAACAATACAAATTGAGATACACTTTTGGTAGTATTTTTAATGACTATAAATAAGGTGATAAATGTTGCAGCAAAATCAATACAAAAGTAACAAATGCATAAAAATGTGTTTTGATAGATTATGTAAAGTGTGAGAAAACCAATAAAATTAAACCTCATTAATACTAAATATATATACAATCATTTTTTTTCTTTTTATTTTTTGACTGATAGCTAGGAACCAAGAAGAGAAAGTTATTCGAAATATGGCTTCAAAAATTAAAAAAGAAAGTTATTCAAAATTTAAAACCCACTTGCCCTTAACAAGCTAATAATGAATTATAGTTAGTTGTGTGGTTTAACTGTTCCCTTTCACCTAGGAGACTTGCGCTCAACTCTTATCATACATAAAGTGTTTTTTTTTTTTTTCTTGAAATACTTATCATATACGAAGTCAGTGGATTGCAAGCATCAAATATAAAAGTAAATTGATTAGAGGTCAGATCTTGAATGAACAAAACTAAATAAAAACAATACATATTGGCGAGGATGGCCTGAAACCTCTAAAATTTCACTTAACAGTGTGCTTGTTATGACTTATGTAAATGGAATGTCTCGCTTTTCACTTGTTTCTTTCTTTTTCTTTTTAATGTAGATCTATTTGATTTTGGAGAGGATATATAAAGAAACTTGAGGGTTTGGTAGTGTTTCCTATAGATGAAGTAGATTTGCATAGGAAAGGTATAGATATGTAGCTAGGTAATTTACAGGAAAGAAGGGGACAATTGGCGAGACAGTATTTTGTTTTTTCAATTAAAAGTGGCAACGTGTCAAGAGGTAAGGTTGGGAAGCAGGTGATCCCCATTCCCCAGTCTGAACTCTGAAGGGTTGGTTGGTATGTAAATTTGGAACTTGTTGACCAATTGACTTATCAGTAAAAGCTTGCATGGGACGTTGTCTATAGGTGTCTGGTCTGGTTAGTGTTCACGTACAAATTAAAAATCCTTTGTTTGCCTTGCTATCATGCTGTGTCTCTCACTCATTTACTCCTTGCATGAGCATGGCCGCTCTCTCCCTGACATCATCTCTTATTACTCTGGGGCATGAAATTCAAAGCTGTATGTACTATATATGGAAGGTTTAGAGGTTTTCAAGATGTTCGCCCACTTTCTTCTTCACCTACATCCCATTTTAAATATAAATTTCTAGCTAGCTAGACAGATGATTTAGCTTTCTTCTCTAGCTAAATGAGGCCAAAGCTAAAAATCCTTACAAAGTCTATTCTCTTCTCTGAAAGCTTCAATTATATATTCCCTTTAATTTAAAAGAAAAAGGGTGAATAAGTTGGACAGTCGGCATGGACGTACATTTTGAATGTGTTGGAGGCTTTTCATTAAAGCGGGTATCCATCTTTCACCAAAGAATCATGTCGTGTCTATCTCAAGGATGAGGTTCGAAATTCCTTTTCCTCCATTAGTTGATCAACTAGTCATGATCGAGTTCTTTCAATTTCATTCGCCAACATGATCTCTCGCAAGAAATTAATTCCAGACAAACGTACCCAATCATCACCGGTATGAGTGTGAGAGTACGTAGCCATGAAAAGGATCTCTTCTCCACTCACTGGGACACCCATGAATTCAATCATGAATTTTGATAGATTACCGATCATATATTGCGTTATATATGTAAAGCCCACCCTATATACATTACATATATCAGGAAGAGACATCCTCGGTCCTCACGGAATGAGAGAGAGAGAGAGAGCGATGGTAGGTCCCTGCTGTCTCAACACCAAACAAGAGACAGAGAGAGAGACGGTATGTAGTCCAAATCCACTGAGGAGGGGGAGGGGACCCCATGTCCATACAGTGAGAAGTGAGAGTTGTGGCGGGGTGACAACAACATCCAAACCCTGCTCAGCTCCTCAACGGTCCTATGTTTGACTGGGGGTAGGGGGGGGGAACTTTTTGCTCTCTTTCTCACCACATTTTTTTTATTTTTGAGGTACATTTGTTGAGAATGACATTCGAAACCCATACCCCAAGTTTTCAAATGTTTTAAGTGTTTTTTTTTTTTTTGCTCTAAAACTTCGCTTTTCTTGTCGTTTTCCCCCTATCAGAGTTCAGAAACATTGAAACATGTTACAGATATAATAGATTCTTTCGATAAGCTTGACTGGCTGTCTTTAGTTTTTCTCCTTTTTCCTTTAACCATACGAGAATTTCAAATTCCTAGCCCGGCCCGGTGGAAGTGGAAGTGGAAGTGGAAGTGGAAATGCTCAGCGTACCCCCAAAAGAATTCATCAATATTTTTAATTTCCTTCTTTTTAAGTGAATACTGCACATGAAAGGACGAAAATACCCATATCCATAAAAACAGAATAACAGCGTGGTTACTTATGTTATGGGGGAATAACAGTGGGAATGTCTTCTTCGGTGCTCTTCTAGAAAACAACTTTTGGGTTATTAAACTTAACAAGGGTCCAGGTATATGCCGGCCCCACTTACATTATTATATCATAAAAATGGGTACGTTGTGCGTAAGTCACCCACTCTTTTTTTTTTTTTTCCTTCTTCTTTACTTATATACATTCATATTTATCAGAAAAGAAATATCTTCTTTGTGTGTGAACGGTAAATGTGTAGAATGCACAGTATAAATTCGTCCATATCAGAGAATCTGCAAGGTAATATTTAGGCATAATTGTTTCCTTCTTTAAAAAAAAACAAGAAATTGTTAAAAAAGGCGGTAAATTAATATTGTGAAAACAAAAAAGAAAAATTAAAAGCAATAAAATGAAACTGCAGGAGTTTAAGTGGTAGAACAGTAAGCAACGTGCACAGGCAACAACCATCAGCGAGCTCCCACTCTAATCATCACAGAAGGACAACAAACAATTCAAGATGCATTATATTGAGTAGAAGAATATCACAGTTTACCTTGAATAAATATTTTAAGTATATAACTACTAATTAATTATTTTATGGTGGAATGTTAATTAATTAAGTTCTGCAAATGGGTTTTAATTCCACGAAATACAATTGGATCTCCTTTACACACCTTATAACCGTTAATAGTCTGGTAGAAAAAATATATATTTTTTAATTTTTTAGAGAAAATAATTTTGTATAATATAATACCAACTTATTGCTAAGTTTTTTTTTTTTTAATTTCGACCTTTTTTTTTTTACGTGTTTACCACCCCTGTATGTTATCAATTTTATGAATGACCATTCTGTTATATTAAATAATTAAAAATTGTTGAGAGCTACATTTGTTTTATGATTCCTTTTTATTCGAATTTAAATTTTGAATATCCAATAATTGTTCCCCAGATAATTTTTGAATAAAAAAGTCCCTGCTATTTTTAACAGTTTTAACTTTTAAGCTAACCATGTGGGCTGATGTTGTATTGAAATTTAAGTAGGAATGAATTGTCCATATTCAAACATCTCTCTGGTCAGAGGGATAATAGCCCCCACATGAGGCTGTCAGAAATACATTGTACAGTGAGCAGGATCCATTATTAATTTCTTGTATTGCACAATGGCCATGATCCATTAATTTTTTCTTGGAGAAGTTATCTCAATCATTTTCATTGCTATATATTCCATGTTATCTATTTTTTATCATATTTTATTTTGAATATCGCTTACGGTTGTGGCACTTCTTTTCCTAGCATCCTCTTTTGCTGGTCGGCAAAAAGTTGAATTGGACGGAATCAATTCCAACACAAACATCTAACTAAGCAAGCTAGCATTCCCCTTTGAATCTTGGCTAAATTAGCCTTACTTGAGTTTTCTTTTGGTAAGAATTTGAATTTAAGCACTGAAATGTCCACTGCTCTCGGAATGACTGTAGATAGTCCGGGCAATTTATCTACCAACGTTTTAATTGTTGTATATTTTGTTTCATGGATAGATATTCCCAATATACTGTTGCAACAAAATGTAAAAGTGAGGATCAAATCTCGTTTCCTCTAATTATTAACATCAGACCTGTTCCATGTCCGGCTTGTCTATTCCTATGTGGTTTCTTTTTTTCTTTATACAAAGAGGAAGTATACTCTTTTAATTAACTACATGATCACGGTATTGGATATTCAGTTATTCTCTAGGGTTCAATTCCAGTTGATTCAGCTTTTATCTTTTTCTAATCCATTCAGGGTTCATCTGGTCCACAGTTAGAATCGGAATCAAAATCTTTTGGAATCAAAATTGAAATGGTCATAGTCTATTTGGTTCATACAGGAATGGGAATAAAAATTGGAATTAGCAGGAATGGGATTTCATTCCTAAGGAAGGGGCAGAGAATGGTCATTCCCTCAAATGAGGGAATGCCACTCCAGCAAGGATGGGAATGGGATTCTGATTCCCCAACCAAATAGTTGGAATCGGAATAGCCAATTCCAATTCCGATTCCAGACCCCTATTCATGAATTAATTGAAAATCATTCATCGTTTTCCTTGAGGGTATAATTAATCATCTACCTGGAGAGTCCAGATCTCCTGCCCACATCTTCCCACATAACATCACATGCACACATAGAGAACATCTCATCCTCCTACATAATATTATGCATGAGGAGATGTTCTCAATGCACAGGGGTAGTATATTGTGGGTAGACGTGGGCAATGTTTTTGTGGGTAGGAGATCTAGAGTCCCACCTGGAGGCATCCCTCCAAGCAAGGTGCTAAGAAAACACCTAGAGGCATAGTCTAGAACTGTACAGACCCTTGAGACATACATCTCTATTGCTAGGGGTGCAACTTGGGCAGGCCCAGCCTGAAACTTTACACAAGCTGTGTTTGGATTTTTGATCCTCAGGCTCAAGAAGTCGGGCTATTTTATTTTGTGGGCTGGCCCGGCCCCAAACTTAGCCCATAGGTAGTCCAAACCCAGCCCAATCCCAGCCCAACTATGCACATTCATATATATATAGATATATATATATATATATATATATATATATATATATATATATATATATATGTAAATTTTGCATGCATACATATACATATTTACCTATATATACATACTTATTTTGCATACATATTTAAATATATACATAAATATATGTATAAATATTTGCATAAATACACATATATGTATAATTTTAGAGTTGATTCATTGACCAGCCCGAGCCCAACCCAAACACATCAAATTACAGTGCAGGCTGGGTTAGAATTGGAAAGATCGAGCTTGACCCAGGCTCGGTCCAAGCTCGAACCCTAAGCCTAACTTTTAAAACCAGGCCTGGGTTGACCATAAACTTGGCCCAACCCGTCCGTCTTGCACCCCTATCTACTTTATATATATATATATATATGTAAATTTTGCATGCATACATATACATATTTACCTATATATACATACTTATTTTGCATACATATTTAAATATATACATAAATATATGTATAAATATTTGCATAAATACACATATATGTATAATTTTAGAGTTGATTCATTGACCAGCCCGAGCCCAACCCAAACACATCAAATTACAGTGCAGGCTGGGTTAGAATTGGAAAGATCGAGCTTGACCCAGGCTCGGTCCAAGCTCGAACCCTAAGCCTAACTTTTAAAACCAGGCCTGGGTTGACCATAAACTTGGCCCAACCCGTCCGTCTTGCACCCCTATCTACTTTATATATATATATATATATGTAAATTTTGCATGCATACATATACATATTTACCTATATATACATACTTATTTTGCATACATATTTAAATATATACATAAATATATGTATAAATATTTGCATAAATACACATATATGTATAATTTTAGAGTTGATTCATTGACCAGCCCGAGCCCAACCCAAACACATCAAATTACAGTGCAGGCTGGGTTAGAATTGGAAAGATCGAGCTTGACCCAGGCTCGGTCCAAGCTCGAACCCTAAGCCTAACTTTTAAAACCAGGCCTGGGTTGACCATAAACTTGGCCCAACCCGTCCGTCTTGCACCCCTATCTACTTTATATTAGAGGCGTACACTCCTTATGTTTCTGCATATTTAAGCCACTTTTTATAATAAATTGCTACAGATAAAAGTGGGTTAACCATTTCACCATGTTCCCGGCCCACAAAAACCCTCCAACTTTGTTTATTACGATACTATTAAAATGCCACTGTACAAATTTGCTAGATTGTCCCTTAGTGGAAGTCCCCCACCCTTGATGGGGGTGGGTACATGCCCCCCTCCAAACCTCAAAAAAAACTAATCATAGTTCTATATGTATATATTTGAATCCGACTACATATGACCATAATAAGAACATATAAGAACCAGACCAAGCATATAATCAAAAAAGGAAAGGTTCAAGGATCAGACCATCAAAGATTCAATTGTGGTCAAATCAAAGGTTGAACCATGATAATGTAACATATATCATATTAGAACCAAGATAAGGAAAGGTTCAAGGATCAGACCATCAGAGATTCAAGCATGTATATATTTTGCAGGTCATAATATACTTTACAATTAATATCATATTAGAATGTATTGAATAGAGGGGCTAATCCTTTAAAGATACATAAGTGAAAACTGAAAACAAATAAATAAATGGATCAATGGTAATGAGGCAATACACATAAACAAAAGGTCATGAGTTTAATCTTGCAATTGTCATTTTGCATTTAGTGACGCAGGAGACTTTATGAAACCGGGAGTGGTTTGGATTCTTTGGTTAAACAGGACGGTCAGTCAGTTATGACCGAGTTTCTATCAGTTCTGATCCCTAGGGTATGACCAAATCGGGGGCAATGGCTGGCTCATGATTCACCGAGCCCGACCATGCAACTAGTTTAGTTCGATTTTCATCTATGCAACACTGCTTCCTCCTCTTATATATACTCTAAATTACGTTTCACGCCTTAAAATTCAAATGGTGGAACACCTTGCATCACACCTCCACACGTTTTAACAAACACAATGAATGGTTATCAATAAAAAATGAACCAATCGATTAAAGATTTGGGCCATTTTCCCGAGATCGCTCACAGTCGTTCTCGTCGACAAATCTTTGTATACAAGATTGATGAGTTGAGACTTATGTAGGAGTGGTAGCTAATAAGCTAGATTAAACTCCAATTGTTTGGGGGGAACAAATTAAAACCATATTGATAGATCCTAGGCAATTTTTTTGGGACCTATTAAAGTCTCTAAACAATCATTTTTTCCTTTTTCAGAAGAAGAGATGATTGGATCAGTGACTACTGACTAGACTATAGGGGAGCAGCTAGCAGGCCATATATAGGCCGGCCCATAGCCCACCACCACCTCGGGATTTCAACCATGGGACATGTAGCCAAAGGGTAAGCAGTTAGATGAAATCATGAAATCATGGCTTCTTATAAAAATTCCGTTACAATTCTCCCAAAGACTACATCGAGGAATTAATTCTTTCCTCTAGTGAGATAAATATATATATGTATATATATATTGACTAATCATTCTCGTCTCGTGTATGGAGTGTTCCAATTATATTGAACAGCGCAGCGCACGCAGTTGATCCCACACTGGTTGGTGATGCTCTTTATGTATCAAAGTAAAAGGAGGAGAGAGTGAGAGACCCAAAAAATAAAAGGTGGGTTTTCTTGCTATGACTGTTTTGTATATAGAAAAATTAGGTTATGTTATATTTTATACAACTTTCAATATAGTACGATGAACTTTCAACTTACCATGCTAGCATGTTAAACCAAGGAATTACAAATCTTAACTCTTATTTTTTATGTTAAATCAAGCTTTATACTGTTTTATTACCATAATTTATGAAAAAAAAATGATGTAATTAAATTATATTGACTAAATGTGGTTTGGGGTCAACTAGACCATGTGGAGCTGGTATGAGAACACCTATGGACTTAGCTATTTGATGGCAGCAAAGAAAATGGCGTTTAATGGATATAAAATGGTATTATGCATTTTTTTTTTCTGATTATACACAATGAGGGTAATATTATTGTCTTTATATTGAAAAGAGCCCATTTTGAACTAAGTAATGTTGTCAAATAAGCGCTTTTTTATTTTTTTATTAGAAAAAACACTCCAAAAAGCACCTTAGGAAGCGGTTTTTAAGTATTTTTTAAAAGTGCTTATTAAAAAAAGCTCTTCGAAAAAAAGGCTAAACGCAGCCTAAACTAAAGAGAGAAGTTTCGTATAATTCCAATATTGTTTCAGAACAATACATCTCAGTGACACATTTAACCACCTTGGAGTTTACTAATGGTTGAATTGAACAAAATTTGACCATAAACCCAACCAAATACTACTACAGTACTAGCTCATTTGAATGGGTTCCAAACAAAGTGTGAATAAATGGTAACAAAACCAGACAAAGCAGGTTGAGTCAGAAAAAAAATGGGAACCCGGCCCAAGGTGCCAAGGGTTGGTCTCTGTCTAGTTGCAGTGGAGAATTTGGGATTGAATCCCACCGCCTGTACCAGGATTGGGGAATGGCCGGATGGGTCACCCCCGCTGTGTAACCAGACGCATGGAGGAAAAAAGTGAAAAAAGAAAAAAGAAAAAAGAAAAAAATGTGAACCAGCCCATTATTATTATATGTTTAGTTAATTGTTTGCATGTTTATTTACTGCAAAGACAGATTTCTGTTATTCTGTAGAATTGAATGACCAAACTGTTCATGACTTGTTTGTGGGTTGCCTCGATCTTTCTTTTCAAACACGTTCCCCGCTTTAATTTTTAACAAGATAAATAAAAGAATCCCAATTTAAATTATAAAACTCAAAAGAGAAAATTTTGAAAGAAAAGAAGTCTATTTTCAACAATGAAAGATTGACAAATATGTCTTTTTCTATAAAACAAAACAAAAAAAAAAAAAGGAAAGATTGACAAATATGTTGGACTTGTTTAAGTGATCATGTTGTTATTAACATATGGATTATGAACCTATTGGCCATTGTTTCCCCAAAATTATTTGGGTGTTTGGTTATACAAGCTCGAAACAAAAACAAATGCCACATTATCAAGTACAATAGTGTGACAGTTATTTCTTTTTGGAAAAGCAAATTCATATATGATACCATATTGAAAAAATTTATAACCTATATGATAAAAGTGGTAACAAATCAGGTGCTATTCATATCAAAATCATTGGGGTTCTGATTAGTTAAAGTTCTTCCGGCATTGTAGATTTATCCAAATTATATATATTATCGACAAGGAAAAATCTATGATACAGGAAAGACATGATACCGAAGAGAATTGACCAATCAAAACCTCTATGAATTTTGATGAAAATTCATCTGATTGGTTACATATCTATGATATTGGTTGATTAGTTATAAATTTTTTCAGTAATATGTCTTAATTTCCAGCATTATAGTCAAACTCGATTGACAAACACCATTTTCCTTTTCTTTTTATTTCGGAGGTGTGAAATTATAAATGTAGCTTCAAAACTGGAACAACAGTAACATTCAACAATACATAGATGAATATAGTAGTCTTTTGTGTAAATATTTCGTGTTCTGAGATAAATCTTCTGCTGTATGATTATGAACCACATACCACAGAACGAAATTGGAATATAGTCCCAAGAATGCACAACTATCACACAGACTGCACGTTGCGAGCTTGAAAAGCTTCCTCTAGATGTTTTACAGCACTTACATAACTTACAAAGCCCATGAACCAAAATTCATGGTTGTCAATAGAGATAATTTGGATATATTTTTCATCGCGGTTCAATGTGGTGCTTGTATTAACTGCTTTAAACTGATGCAACGGTATAACCACCTGTTTGCATAATGGACGAAGAAAGAAGAAAGCAACATTTTAGTAACTGATGCGGGAATTCTAAAATCTAAGGAACCAAAAGTATAGTCAATTGTTTGAATAAGTAAAAAAGAAAATTACAAGGAAAGCACAAATTCCTTGGATTTTAATGTAATTGCAATCTTTTGTATTTCTATATTTGTCTTAATAGTGTTTCACTCTTGACTATAATATCATCTAGAATGGTTTTGAATTCCCAAACTATAAAAGCCATTGAGCACAGCTACTTTAAATTAGGCTGGTTATTTTTCGACACAAGCTGATACAGGTCAACAGATTTTGTGGGTCCTAGGATGACACCATTTTCAGGCTAGAGTGTAATACAAACTAACCAGAAATACATCGAAAGTTAAACTCATGCCCTTAAAAAGATAATAGTATTTTTGTTGTACAATCCCCTGAAACCAACTACATTTGATGCTTGATGTTAAAAGAGAGACAACTACTGCAAAAGAATTAATTAGAAAGAACTATCTGATGCTATTTGAGGATTCTAATTTCTAAGAGCCAGTAGAGTTACATGGAAATGCTATTTTATTTTATTTTTATTGGTATGGAAATGCTACTTCAATTCTTTTGAACTATGTACAGGTAAAACAGCATTCAGTTTTTCTCTATCTTTTTCTTTTCTGAAAAAAGGTTAAGTATTGCACTGTATTAATCAAAACCCTTACAAACACCCACCCAAGAAAAAATTCTGGCCTTCAGCTTAACTATTAACCCATCTGTTGTCTTAAATTTATTTTCAAAGATCCTCAAGTTCCTTTCATTCCAAATGGTCCAAAAGACTGCCAGGAGAGCAATCCTCCAGGCATTCTTTCCTTGTTTACCAAGACTCTGCAGCTTCCAGAACTTGAGAAAGTCTTGCATGGAACCCAGATTACACCCAACCACTCCAATGTCTTTCACCCAAAACCATAGGGAATCACAGATCTTGCAGTGAATAAACTGGTGACTTGTACTCTCTGCAGCTTCATTGCACACGAGACAGCTATCTCCATTCAGCCCCACTCCCCTCCTAATCAAGTTTTCCTTAGTCAAACAGGAACTAAAGAACAGCTGTCCACACCAGAGAAGATACATTTGAGGGAGCGGGTGAACTCCAACTCAGATCAACAGGAAAAAACCAGCCCCCACCCTAGGATTGCAGAATGATTTAGAGGCAAAAATTCCAGATTTCCCACCTCCAGATTCTCTTATCTTTAATCAACTCAATCCTGTGCATAAAAATTCTGTAGAGTTGAGGCACCTGTCTCTATGACCTCCACACAGCATTCAGTTTTTCTAGGACAATTCTTTGCTGATTTTGAGGTTATATGGTTCTCTAACATTCAATAGAAGGAAAAGATGATAAGAACAATAACCAAAGGGAACTTGAAGCCTAACAAGTAAAAATAGGCTGTTTATTTTATTTCTCCTCTCTTTAGAATGCTTCCACTAAAATTTCTATTCCAGTGTAGTTTAAGTCCTTCAAAAGCTAAGGCAGAAAGCTTTAAGTGTCATCAGATATGAGTTTACCAAGTGGGGGTACTTTCATCATTTTACTGTTCATTTCATAATGAATAAATATAAAGAGAGGTGAGCATGCAACTCTCACTGTTTACTCTCCCAATGCCCTCTTTCTCTTCATTTGCAAACCTGTTGCCTTGAATCTTGGTATAAGAGAAGGATTTTTTAACACAAAAAGGGGACAACAGATTGCCCATTGAGGATGGTGTCATCATGCTCCCTAGGTGATGTCAGACCTGTATGGAAGCTAACCCTGGACAGGAATAAATCAATCCCAATCAACAGAGGACCTTTTATGGATTCTATTAAACTTTCTTTTTCATAATATGAAAGGTGCAAGGATTTTTTTCATGTTTCATAAACACAAGGGGGGAATCAGAATCATATGCATTGAGTTGTCATGCTTGAACAGGAGGCATTTTACATGTCTGCTAGATTTTGATCTGCCACTTTTTTTGACACATAAGAAGTGGTTTCACCTTGATGGTATGCATGCATGATTTGATACTTCTGACACATAAGCGGTTTGGCTGAGGCAGTTCTTATAGCATTATGAACTATATAAATAGTAAGATTCATAGCATGAAGTGCATTTACTCCATGCTAAAGTTCGAGAACAACAACCTAATTTGCAATTACATCCCTCAACAGTATGGAATAGTAGAAAGAAAAAGAAATACCTAAAAGTTTGGCTGAGGCAAGTCTTATAGCCTCGTGAACTTTACAAATAGTAAGATTCATAGCATGAAGTACATTTACTCCATGCTAAGATAGAGAAGAACAACCCTAATTTGCAATTACATCCCTCAACAGTATGGAATAGTATAAAGAAAAAAAAATACTTGTTGAGGTTACTTTGTTTTTGGAAAACCCTTGTTGAGGTTACTTAGGATCTCCTCTTGAGCATGCAATTTCCCCCAAAAATCTTGGTATCATGAATAACCTCATGCACTTTATACATAGATTCACAGCAATGTGAAGACAGGTTTTCAGTACAAATTGAGGAAATAGATCATGGCTGGCATCTCTCCATCATCCTTTCCTGTCATGGCCAATGGCTCGTTCAAATTATTTTCCTAGTTTAAGGGGCTTAAAGCACAAGGATCCCTAACATTATTTTTTTTCTTATTAGTGGTGGACACTCTTGGCAAGTTGGTTATAAAGACAGAAGTTATAGACATGATTCGAGGGTTCACCTTGTATTTTACACTTTTTGTTTTCCATCCTGACTTGTGATCAGGTGTTTGTGTCTAAGGAAATTTTACTCTATTTTGGCACAATATCCAGCTTGAAAATCAATTCAAAGAAAAATTTGTTGATAAGGAACATAGTGAGGTAGCAGATATCATCTAGATGTATTGGTATCAAGATCTCATCTACAGCGTGTAATATCTAGTGGTCGAACAAATTAGTGAGCAATTCCACAGTGGAAGAGGAGATACCTACCACAGAAATGACTATGTACACTTATTAAGATTGCATCAACCAACTTGTGGCATATTATGTAGAAATGACATGGAAGGGCAAAGAGAAGTAGAAACTTCATTATTGTGAAATAAAATGGACTTGTAAACCAAAACACAGGAGGGGAATTGAGTATATGAACTTGAGATGATAGGGTAAATGACCATAGCTTTTCTCAAGAAGTGGTTGTGTGAAGATCAAGACTAGAGGGGGATTGAGAAGACAGCCACAAGGAGATGCTGATTGAAAGAAGTTTCCGAAGCTACAGCTATGGGTAGGATGGGATTCCAAACCAGTTTCCAAAACAAATATTGTGCATGGAAAGTAACAATGCAGTATCACACTGACAATGTTCTTTATCAACTTGGTTGAGAAGTCTGTGGTTGACAAGTTATGCAGTATCTACCAACAACATCACAGGTTATGCACATCTACAATGTTACAATAAATTATTATTTTGAGCTTCGAGGTGACCAGGTTATCAAGTGCCCAACATTTAGAAAACTATTGTTGGAGAAATTTAGGAGTATTACATTAAGGAGCTTTTATGATCCACAATGGGAAGGGATGTCAAGGAAACCCTAGAGAAGCATTTTTCTATATATGGGCAGTTTTTAATCAACAAATGAATTGTACAGAATAATACCCATACATGTCATGATAGAATAGAAAATCTAAACAGGCCTATGAAACAAAATAAAAATATTGACTTGTGTATCATAATCTAAGCCCTGACCCAACTATATGGAGCCGCCTACATGAATCCCGTTTTGTCATTCCATTCTGTTCAGTACCATATCCATCATTAAATTATAGGTGCTTAAATCACCTCTATTACTTCTATCCATGTGCTTTTCCCAACAGGTTCTGTAGATGGTCTTTTATCACTTATTGGAGCTACACCTAGTTTCCTTCATATAATGTCATTCCTAACCCTGTCCTTTCTAGTTTTACCACCCATCCATCTTGTTCACATAAAAATGTGGACTTATATATCTGCAACAAAAAAGTACCATGAGTCCTTGAGAAAAGAAAAAGCAGGGTACTAGTCTTTATATGGACTTTACCACCCATTCCACCGTTGTTAACTTTATATGGACTTTATAGTTGCTTGTTAACGTCCTAGTCTTTTATCTTTAAGTTGAGTCATGTGAGTCACTTAAGTGGGGGTATTTCTGTCAAAGTGTGTGTTAGGGCGTCATTTTGCTTGGAGGCAGCTATATAAGCCTCATATCATGTTTGTAGAAGGATCTTTTTTACTGTTTTGAAATCCTAAAGACTTATACTATCCACTGAAGTGGAGATTTCAGCTCTGAAAGTGGGGTCTTCCTTGTTCAAGCTTCATGTATACTGTTCACCTCAAGATTTTTTAACACTTCTTGTTGTTGTTTTCTTCTGGTTTTTACATTTTGCTGCATCAGATTTGGTATCAGAGCTTAGGAAATCAGATCTTAACCGTGGCAGCTCGTGGTAGGGGACGTGGAGGTAGAGTAAACTAGGTTCAACAAGGGGAAATGTTGGAGATGAGACGTATAGTTGAAGACTTGTCACGGGCCGTGCAAGCCTTGCAACGACAGGATGAGCAGAAGCCCATATGGAGATTCCGGAAGGTGACCGCGAACCTTCAGACATACCAGAAGGTAGTCTTGGAGATGAAGCTAAGGTTGAGGAAGAGAATCCCTTCCATAACCCTACCAGTGGAGGGATTGAACATGGTGGGTTGGAAGAACAATTGGTACATGCTTTAGACCTTAACAACAGTGGAATCAAAATAGAAGTTATTGATTTCCAGGGGAAGATGCATGCAAAAGACTATTTGGATTGGGAAGCCAACATGGGAAATTATTTTGAGTGGAAGGCAATGGCCAAAGAACGAAAGGTGCTGTTTGTTAAGATGAAATTGAAGGGTGTTGCATTTCAATGGTGGAAGCGAGTTAAAGGGCAACGCTCTTGTCAAGGGAAGCCAAAATCAATACATGAAAGCATATGAAGGCAAAGATGAGGAAGCAATTTCTACCGGCTGATTACACCATGGAGTTGTATGATAAGTTCCATTCATTGAGGCAAAATGGGATGACAATAGAAGAGTACACATCAGAATTTAATAATCTTTGTATTCGGTTTGGTCTTAATGAGAGCAATGAGCAACTAACAACTTATTACCTCGTAGGACTTAACCCATCCATTAGAGATGAGATGGGTGTATTGAGATTGTTCAGTCTGGAAGATGCTCGATAATATACCTTAATGGCGGAGAAACAAGTATTTCGTTATGGTGCAAGGGGCATTTCTGTCAAAGCGTGTGTTAGGGTGCCACTTTGCTTGGAGGCAGCTATATAAGCCTAATGTCATGTTTGTAGAAGGATCTTTTTAACTGTTTTGAAACCCTAAGGATGTGTTTGGAATCACTGTAAAACGTCATCAGTGTAAAAATACACTGATGACATTTTACACCGAACCAGAAAGTGACCGTTGCTTGTTTGAAAATAGTTATGGGTGGAAGAGTGTAAAGTTTTACATCGACAAAATCAATATAGTTTTTTACATTGATTATCCATGTTAAACTTTAGAGTTGATGAGGTTTTACATCGATTATCGACGTAAAACTCCACACTATCCAAAGGCACGCAAAACTGAACCAGAGTGGAGTTTTATGTCGATAATAATTACACCCTCTTTCCAAACGCCTACAAAACCGAACCATGTAAATTTCACATGGGTTCTTGATTTACATCGCATCCAAATGCAGCCTAAAGACTTATACTATCCATTGAAGTGGAGATTTCAGCCCTAAAAGTGGGGTGTTCCTTATTCAAGCCTCAAATATAATGTCAATGATTTAAAAGGCACAGGCAAGGCGCATTTTAGGGTAGGTGCCTCGCCCAAGTCCTAGGGTTATCCCTTTCAAAAGGTGCATGCCTAGTGCGCCTTGCACCTTAGCCCAGGCGCGTGCCTTTTGAAAATTTGACGTTTTTTTGCTTTTTTGAGTCTAGCAACTAGATTGGGGGCTCCACCCCCAGATCCCCGTGCCACGCCCCTCGAGGCAAGCCCAAACAAGTCCACGTTAGGGTTTTAAATTCTTAGTTTTCACACAAAAAAAATAATGATTTTATAGTTTTAATTGCTTTTTAAGAAAATATTTTATTAGGATGAATGAATGAACAACATTCCCAAATAGGGGGTTCTTAAAAAGCAATTAAAACTATAAAATCATTATCTTTTGTGTGAAAACTAAGAATCTAAGACCCTAACATGGACTTGTTTGGGCTTGCCTTGAGGGGAGTGGCACAAAAGCGGCTCATAGAATCAAGAATGTAATAGGTCACATTAGCCACTTGAAGTAATGTAATTGTGAAAAAAAGAGATTGTGGGTTTTATATGTTTGATTTTATTTTTAAATTCTCATTTGAATATGCATTACATGTTATGTTTATGTATTTTAATTTTAGATAATAGGTTTTTTAAAACATATATTTTAAATTTTAAGTTTATACTTTAATTAGGGTAAAATACAAAAAACCTCCCCTGAAGTTTCTAACAATCATAAAAACATCCCCTATATTTTCACTATGGCAAAAACCTCCCTTCTATTTTCAAAAAAATCGGCAAAAAGCTCACTTCCATCAATGACCAAGACGGAAAACGTATAGAATTACATTTTTATCCTTAGACATCATCTAAGCTAATTGAAAAATGCCATTTTTGCCCTTACCCGAGCAACTCATTACACTACCTGTTGAGAAAATACTTGAACCCTAACCCTAACAGTTGCAAGCGGCCATAGTACTCGGAATATTCCACTTCTCAGAATATTTCATACATCTTCTGGCAACTATTCTTCATCGGACGATGACCATGCTTCATCCTGTTGGTCGATTTCTTCATTGGAGCAACTGACCGCATTCGGTTTTATTTTTGGATGGCTCGGCAGAATGTATCTGGGAAGATTAATCAATGCATACAAGTGCTATAGAGAGGTAGAGAAAAATGAAGCCCGTGACCTACAAATCCAGCGACAATTACAGGAATGGTGTGAATATTGGTAACACCAATAACCTTTTCCCATTACTTTTGAGTTTAGGGAAAGGAATCGGCATGAACCTGGGACCTGATTTAGAAGAAGGAACAATTTCATACTGTGCATACTTCCTGCATCGAAAGAGCTTTTAACAGAGCTTTTAACGATTTCTTGACTTGACCCAAACCATCCAAACACTTCACTGCAACTTTTGTGCCATTTCCCAGAGTCCCTTCAAAAACTGATCCAAATCCTCCTTCTCCAAGCTTCTTACAAAAATTCTCTGTTGCATCTTTGAGATCTTGATAAGAGAATCTCCTGAGCATTCCTGGTACTTGATGTAAATCATCCTCCTCATATTTCTCCTCATCATTTTTCTTCCTATAAAGAATAATCAAGATGCAAACTACAATAAAAACAGAGCTGCAAGACTGGATCCTAATATTATTGCAGTCTGGCTTGTTTTCTTTTCAAGAAGGGACGGGGTAGGAGAAACATCTGGTATCTGCACCTTAATGAATGCAGACCTATTATACTTATATTTGTTCTTATCATTGTTTATCAATGAAAAAAGTTTGGTTGGTAAAAAGCAACTACCTGCGGAAGCATTGGTATGATACAGAAACGAAGCAGCCTTGCAAGAACAGTTATTCAAGCATGTCTGCCTGCAATTCTCCAAACTCGTTTCAGTTGTGTTTGCATCACTGACGAAAAAGATGAAGTTACATCCTCTAACTCTTGAAAACTTTGATTTTCAGAAGCTTCACAAGACAATGGAGTAATTCCGGAGCAGCCGAGATTTGGCTGCTGATCACTTAATTGCCTAAAATAGCTATCGTGCGTTCGTCTTCAGTCAAAGTGTTAATGGTTCGAACACCGTTTGAACATTATGAGAGGATGACACACGTCCATAAGCGTGTGTGCATTCCTCATTCGTGTGGGGATGGTAAACAGGCGTTTAACATGAACGTCGTTAGCCATCCCTCACTCAAAGTATTTTTGTGAGAAACCTTCCGTTCTCTTCTTTCCCGCGTCTCTCCATTCTCCACCCAAACCTTTCGTTCTGCTATCCTCTCCAACCGACGAAGGAGGCAAAAGGCATCATCAGCGAAGGCAAGCTTCTTATGGCAACCGGCAACAATCCTAGAAATAGGTCCAACTATAACAACCATGACTTATCTATTGATGGATGGGAAGAGAGGGAACTGATCAGATCAGCTGAGACAGTCTGGCAAAGCTCAAAGCCAGTGTGAACTTTGCTATAATCGACCAACGAAGTGAGAAGGCTTCTGGAGAGAGTGCCTGCGCTGCCCTTGTTGCAGTCATTGCAGATTGGCTTCTGTCAAACGGAGGTGCCCTTCCAACAAAGGATGAATTCGACACTCTGATAACAGAAGGTTCCTCTGAGTGGTGGAATCTCTGTGAAAATGACTGTGCTAGAAGCAGACCCTAGGCCTCCTTCAGTCATGCCAGACAGATCTTTCATAGGGTTCTTCAGTCCTAAGAAGTTTGAGTCCTTGAAGGGACATATATCCTTCGATGGTATATGGGACATGATAAGCGGTAGCATCAACGATGGTGAGCATCAGGTTTATATGGTCAGCTGGAATGATCGTTTCTTCATTTTGAAGATTGAATCCAATGCCTGTTATATAATTGATACTTTGGGAGAACGACTGTTCGAGGGGTGCAGCCAGACCTACACAACAATGTACTTACTACAGTCCAGAAGTCAGAAGATGAGAAGAATCGTTTTAACTTTTAACCAAAACAGCAAGAATAGAAAGTAAAGAACTTCATATTACAACAGAGGAAGAAAACCTGAACTCCAATAATGGGGTCACTGTAAATCTGATCATGGAATTGAAATTCCAAAATCTAAATGAGGGAATTACCCTGCTCTCTCCACTTCCTATAGCGTAAACTGTAAAGCTTAGTTTATGGCCATTGACCAACTAAATGAGGTCCAATGAAATCGTTTTTCTCTTTTTAAGCCTATTTGTTCTTGGAATGCAGCTGTCAAGTTTTTCTGGTAAGATATCTGGAACCCATCAAAGAGGCCAATGACCGCTCGATCCGGTGGCACCCACCAAGTGAAAGCTGCCTATCCTCACTGGAACTGGTTGCTGTCAGCACCTGAATCCCTGAATCATCCATAGCCCTTAAAATGAAAACGATCAGTTCAGATCAGAATTGCTTTTCCTTTTAATTATGATTTGTTGAATTTGGCTTTACGGTGGTAGAATTCAATTTTTACTTTCCTTTCTGAAAAAACCTTAATCCGACCATATAAATACTTATTGGCTGAATCAATCAATTGCTTCCAAAAGTTAAAGTGAAGGTAAAACAGATGATTCCAGAACACGCCATTAACCCCCTTAAATCGAAGATAATGATGAACTACTGCTACAATACCCACCTACCACCAGTTCCGGCTTAGAAAGGAAACACGACCAATTCTCATTTAATCATTTTGCTGAGCAGATGATACATGGACAGACAGACCACTTGGAGCAGGACGAGGAGCACCGACAAAAGCGAGACAGACGGACTGAGAAATAAAGATGACAGTCAACGACTTGAGTGCTCGACGGCCGCTATTTATTGAGGAAGGCAGTCAGAGGCAAAGTCTCTGACTCTGACTCGCCGGAAGAAGCTTGTCTTCACCAGTGATGCCTTTTGCTTCCTTCGCCGGTTGGAGAGGATAGCAAAACGAAAGGTCTGGGTGGATAATGGAGAGACGCAAGAAAGAAGAGAACGAAAGATTTTTCACAAAAATACTTTGAATGAGGAATGGCTAACGGTGTTCATGTTAAACACCTGTTTACCATCCCCACACAAATAAGGAATGCACACACGCTTATGAACGCGTGTCATCCTCTCATAATGTTCGAACGGTGTTCAAACCATTAACGCTTTGACCGAAGCCGAACCCAGCTATTGTTGTTGCCAGTTCCTCCGGGACAACTGCATTGCCCAGTTGAGCAACTACCATAATTCCCATAAACAGTTGGGTAGCTACACTCTCCATCAGATAAATCTTTTGTCAAAAGATTGCCCACTTCCATCCACCTTGAGGTCGAGTTCCACTCGTAAACTCTCAGATGCCCATCTGACCCGAATTTAATGTACTGCGTCGAGGTTGCTGGTTTTACAGGAATTGTATCATCAGGCTGGCGTGGCTCGGAGGACAATATGTAGGGAGAAAGATTTCCATTCAGGAATCTAACATAGCTCAGTCCTGCATTCAGTTTGGTGCCAGTTATCTTCTTCTTGAAGTAAATCTGATGAGGATCGGATTCAGCAAGAGAAAATTACGAAAAGTGTTAAGACACTGTAGTCCAGTTCGAAGATGAGATGCTGGATGTGAGCCTCTCCCTTCTACCAACATCTGCCCAGGGACCAAACAGTCTGTTGGGTGATCAAAAGACTGCAAACGACTCCATTGTTTCCACCGAAGAGCACGAGATTTCCTGCCCAGGGACCATCATTGTTTCCATCGGTTTTTGAAGGGACTATGGGAAATAGCACAAAAGTTGCAGTGAAGTGTTCGGATGGTTTGGGTCAAGTCAAGGAATAGTTAAAAGTTCTTCCTGCATCGAAAGAAATCGTTAAAACCTCTCCAGTTGCCCCTCTTCTTGGTTCTTTCCTCTTCAGTTGCTACTCTTCATGGCGTCAATCTTCCTCGTTCGTTCCTCGCCCATGCTCCTCTCCAGATTGCACAAAATATGAAACTAGGATAATAAGAGGGCACAAAGGGTATTTTAGTCAAAATAGATGTACAATAACTTGTAAATGGGTAAAATAGGTATTTTGAAAAAATTATCATCGGTTTAACATTTTTCCGTCTTGGTCATCGATGGAAAGGAGGTTTTTGTCAATTTTTTTTTAAAATAGAAGGGAGGTTTTTGCTAAAGTAAAACTATAGGGGAGGTTTTTATGATTGTCAAAACCTTCAGGGGAGGTTTTTGTATTTTACCCTTTTTATTAATATTATGTTTAATAATTTTTTGCATTTTTTTAATTTATTGGTTTTTTTATATTTTTGACATTTTTTTAATTTTTGCGCCTTGCTTAAAAAGGCGTGCGCCTCGCCTTGCACCTTAGGCACAAGTTGACCGCTACGCCTTGCGCTTTTAAAACACTATATGTTGTTTGCCTCAAGATTTTTTTTAACACTTTTTGTTGTTTTCTACTGGTTTTTACATTTTGCTGCATCAACTACTTTAAGGATGGAGATCCATGAACAAACCATTTCAATGCCCTTTTTGAGCACCACTTCAAAGGAGCCACTTTGGTTGTTCAAGGTTTGGGAACTTCTCTCTCCTCTCCCCCATCAACTACATGATAACAAAACTTATGATATTCCAAATATCTCACCCTTTGCAACCATACATGAACCTTGTATTTGCCAATGTTTGCAATATGTCCCTATTAGTTCCCAGGACAAATCAATTAACCCAAAAGTACGGGTAATCATGAGCTTGGCCCAAACTAGGCTTAGCACCTATAACATCAAATAATAAAACTTTAAGCACTTGCAATATTGTATATTATACAATATATAATATATGTTTAAAAAATGTTGCATGGGCCTGGTTCAGCAAGTCGATGTGAGTCCTTCAATGAATTGGGATGGTAAGAGGGATCCTCATATCTATTCAAGAACTGAACTTTCACCTTGCACATCTAGCAGATTTCAAAAAAAAAGAAAGAAAGAAAGAAACTGACTAAGAAATTCAAGATAGGTCCTAAAATCATGGTTATTGATGCTGCAAGATCAAAGAGGTTGGAAGATTGGAAGGTATGTCTTTTGCACTTCAATCTGCATTTGGATGTTCAATAATCCATTAACTCTCTCTTTAGGCTTGAATAAGTTTGTCCAACAAAGCCATATGTACTGTTGATAGCATGAATCTGTCCTTTAAGTCCTAGAAATCAGTTCCTGTGCTAAATGATTCACATTTTGTTGTTTTAAGGGGTATAAGAAAGAAAAGGTATATGAAAATGTTTTAGACTGAGTACTGGCCTTGTGACAAGGATTTTGAATGCATATCTGCTCTCTTTTGATAGTTGACCTATGGTGAAGAAATTCAAAGATTCCAAGTGAAGATAATTTTTTTGGGATTGAGAAGCTATACTAGCAGAAATTTTCATGCAATTTGTACATATTTTAGCCTTTCCAGTGAATTTCATGCCGCCTATCCTCTATGATTGTACAATGTATAGTTTAATGAATCTAATTATCCATTATCGACAAAAAACTCCATAAGTAATATAAAAGAAGATATTTTAAAGTGCCTCATGCAAACTAAATGAGCCCACGTGCATCTAGCAAATTGTTGATCATGACAAAATTGCAAGTTTTATAGGTGACAAAATATTTCATTAAAATGCACCATACTGCTCAAAAACAGACAGCAGGGCAAAATTGCATAATTATTTTCAATAATGATACCAGCAGTGGAAGAGAACCCTCAGTTCCACAAGCTACTTTTATCCCAAGAACTAAAAAGGTGTCCACAGAGCAAAATACCTTATAATAGCTCCACTCAGTTTGGTCTCCAACTTTGTATGAAAGAGGACTATCACTACAAAATGCTAGCTTTGCTGTTGAAAGGTACAAAGTTCCCATAACTGGACCAGCAGAAGTGGATAAGTAGCATGCAAATGTCTTTTTAAGTTGTTCCTCAGGGACTGTATCAAATGTCTGCTGGAAGATCTTCTCATAACCACCTTCAGCTAAAACTTTGGTTCCTTGAGCAATCTTTCCCATTGCAGCATCAGCAACACTAGGTCCTGTTTTCACTGATTCAATGGAAGCTCATCAGTACAGTCATTAATGGTTTAAAAAGGGAAATTTCTTGTAAGACAACCATATTAAGTAACAAAATTGACATGAATGAAAAAGAAAATGTTAATCTGAAACAAACAGGAAATAAGAAATCAAAAATATTCCAGAGAGCAATTGAAACAGTTGAAAAGAACACGGGATGAAACAGTATTTCCAGGGGATTGTGCAAGCACTTCCCAAATCCAGAATGCTAGCATCCACATTAGCATGCTTCTTTCTTCAAAGCATTGTCCTCTTCATCCTCTATCCAAAACATTTTTCCCTGTGAAAGTAGTTTTGAGGGAACCAATACCACTAATGGTGATCATTTCTAGCCTAGCCCAGCCTGGCCCAGAAATATCCAAGCCTGGCTTGGGCCAACAATACATTTATATATTACACTAGTGGGGACCCATGCGATGCATGGATTTTGTTAAGCAAAAGCTAAGGAATAGAAACACATAAGAGTAGACAATTGTTTTATATACTCTTTTTAATATTTTTTTACAATACAAAAATAACAATAATTAATTTTAGCTATGGTTGTTCATCAAACCGATGAAACCAACCAAACCGACCAACCTGGCCCAACTTGACCCAAGTTGGTTGGTTTTCAAGTATTTCCAGCCAGCTTCAGTTCAGCAACTTTCCAATTGGTTTAGTTTTGGTCTGGACATTTGTAAACCAACCAAAATCGAACCACCCGACTAGATATAATTTTTTTAATATGGAAAAGTGGGGAAATTCCCATATTTCTTAGTCTAAAATATTTTATATTGTAAATTTAATTTTTTTTATTTCTTTTTAAATAATATTGATGAAGGATGATTTGACCCAACCTATGAAGCGGTGACATGTAGACACTGACTCAGCATAAAGCGACAGCTCAGCATTGAGGCCCAGTACAACCAAGTAACGGGCCCATCAAGCAGCTCGCTACACCGTAGCGCACAAAGGGAGGAGCTCACCACAACGCGAGCTCCGAGTTCCCCGAGCTACCTCTAAAGGGATATTCCGAGGCAACTTTAACTTGCGATCTAAGAAAACCAGCTCGCCCGAGCTCCCGAGCAGACAAGTTATCCTGAGGACTAATTCTACTTAGGGTACTCCTGAAGTATTCCGAGCTCGCTACAAAGTAGCTCGCGAATGGGTCGCATGAGCATTCCTCAAGAAGCTTCTATCTGACAAGCCGTACCGATCATACTGCGCCACGTCCCTTACTGAAGGCGCAGTCCCTGTCCTTTCGACAGTCTGCACCCACGTCTCTCAGCAGGCAGAGGCGTGCCTGTCACTTTGGAGACGTGTCACTCACCCAAGTGAGGAGTACGTCACAACGGCCACCTGCACAGCCCTGGCAAGTAACGGTTGTGGCAAGGGCCCAGTGGCAGTTATACCCGATTTGACAAGAGCGCCCCTATAAAAGCCCTCATGGCGGAAGAGAAGTTTCTTTTGGAGACCTTTAATCTCTCGAGTATAGTGATAAAGCGCGATCTACACTCTTGGCTACCGACTCTTCTTTTCCTTCTTTCTTGCGTTCTAACTTAAGCATCGTAGTATTCCCACCAGGTAAAATCCCCGGGAATCCTTCCTTTCATCTTCTCAGGTGTCGTCCGTTGCTAGCAAGGAGCCCATCAGCAGCCAGCTAGGAGTGTCTGGATCGTGCCGCATCATTTGGCGCCGTCTGTGGGAAACGCTTCAAAAGGTCTTTCTCTCTAAACCTTCTCAGTTCTCATCTTCCTCAAAACAATCCAACGCTCATGGCTTCCTCTAGCAACGTCGGACGAAGCACAAAAATGGACAACTCCAGGGAACAACCCCGGCTTCCTACTGTCTGTATCGGACAATTCACCGTCCCCCTCTCTGCGGACGGAATCCCCAGCTTGAATGTGCCTCTCACAGTGGCACCTGTCGTCACCCCACTCCCCGTTACAGTCGGAGCGACGTTCACCGAACCTTCGGTCGTGCCCCCAACGGCCAGCTCAAACCAACTGGAGGACTTGATGCAGTGCATGTGGGCCATGCAAGCCCAAATGCAACAGTTCCAACAACTTCAGCTCTATCAACAGCATGTGCTACACCAGGTCTCCCAGTACCAGTATCAGCAGCAATTCCCTCAGCTGCCCCAACCTTAGCAGCCGCAGCTCCCCCCTCGGCACCCGGCCTCGCAGCAAGCCAGGTTTCGCGCCAAGAAGAGCACCTTTCTCACCAAGGAGAGGCCCCCTAGAACCCTCCTAGGAGCCAGGCCTCCTCCCGCAACAGACGCGGAAGAACAGCCACTCCGGCCTCGCCGCGGGCAGTCAAGTCGAGGGGACCTCAGCTCGCCAGGAGCCCATCTCCTCAGCCCTCGAAGCCCGATACCCCGTTTTTAGAGAACCGGTTCGAGATCCTGGCAACAGACTCCAAGCAGGATCCCTCTGTCCGCAGCCAACACCAACGGCCTGAGCTACTTCCGACACACCATCCCTGACAGCACAAAGGTGAGCAGCACGAACGTCGAGCCCACCAAGAAGCAAAGACGCCGCCGCCGAGCTCGCCGATCTGTCACCTGCGATTTGCCCGAGCTCATGGGCAAAGAAGAGGTAAGCTCGGCCAAAGTCAAATCTCCCCTCCTCTCGGTTCCATCCCCCTGTCCTCCGAACTCCTGGCAGTCCCGATGCCCAAAGACTTCAAGCTCCCCCCTGTCGACAAGTATGACGGGTCGTTTGACCCAAATGATCACGTAGATGCCTTTCAGTCACAGATGCACCTGGCGCGAGCTAGTGAGTCGTGCATGTGCGTGGCCTTCTCCACCACTTTTAGAGGAGAAGCTCGCACGTGGTACTGGAACTTGGCACCTGGGTCGATAAGAAGTTGGGCACAGTTCGCACAAGCCTTCACGTCCCACTTCATCACCAGCAAACGGTGCCCCCGAACTGAAGAAAGCCTCCTCAACATAGTGCAAAGAGAGGGAGAGTCCATCCGAGGCTATATCAAGCAGTTCAACAATGCCTGTATGCAGATACCGCGTCTAGACCCCGTCGTACGCCTTGTAGCAGCTAAGAAGGGCGTGGCGCACAAAGAGTTTAAATGGCACATGGTCGTCAACCAACCGGCGACCATAATCGAGTTCCTGAAGCTTGCGGAAAGGTCATAGCCACCGAAGAGATCAACCAAAAGGGGGAGGGCGCGCCCGAAAAAAGAAAAAGGGTATGAGAGCTTTCCAGTCAAGGGGACAGAAGAAAGAAAAAAGACACAGCTCAGGGGGCAAAGTCGGGTCAGTTTTTCTAACCTCCGGTAGCGGACCGAGCTGATTACACCTCGCTGAATGCGAAGCGGGCTGAAATCCTGATGGCGATCAAGGATGCCCCGTACGTGAAGTGGCCACCCCGTCTGAGAGGTCATCCCAATGAAAGAAATAAGAATTTGTATTGCAATTTTCACAAAGATCACAGTCACAGTACCGAGAGTAGAGGAGCTCATCCATCGCGGATATCTAAGAAACTTTGTACAGAATAATAATAATAGTAATAAAATAGGTCGGCAAGGGGAGCACAGTAAAGATGCTCCCGAGTCCAGCAGCAAGCCAGTCGAACAGCTGCAGAGGCAGCCTCCGGAGGAGAGGCCAATCCGGGGAACCATCCACATGATAGTGGGAGGTTCTATCGTCGCGGGTTGCACTTCAGCGGCAGCTCGGACGTCAGTTCGCGAGGCCACCCGAGAGGAGCAGAACCCCCCAAAGCGGTCAAGAACAAAAGAGTCAATTTTCTTCACGATGACGCGCGAGGAGTCCACTACCCCCACGACGACGCGCTCGTAATAAAGCTAAGAGTCAACGACTTTGAGGTCAGGTGTGTACTCATCGACTCAGGCAACTCAACCGGCATCCTCTTCAAAGTTGCATTTGACCAGCTCCAGCTGTAGAGAAGCAACCTGAGGCCCGCAGACACTCCTTTGGTAGGCTTCAGTGGAGAAGAAGTCCGGCCCCTTGGGAAAATAACAGTACCTGTGGAAGTCGGCACGTGGCCTTGTGTGGTCAGATTCAAGCACGACTTCTTGATGGTCGCGACCCCCTCTCCCTACAATGCCATAGTAGGTCGACCGATCACCCATGTCCTACGGGCGATGGTCTCCACTTACCATTTGGCTATGAAGTTCCCAACCGACTTCAATGTGGGAGTAGCGCGGGGCGACCAGCTCGAGTCCCTTAAGTTCTACGTCGCTGCCCTGAAGAGAAAAACCAAGGTATCCGACAACCTCAAGCTAGAGCGGCCTATGGAGCAAGGCGAAGAACGAGTCGTGCCAACAAAAGAAACAGTCGCGGTTCCGACCTCAGCAGTGGATCCAGCCCGAACTCATAACTCACAGCGGTCCACGACAAAGATGCCCGGTATAGACCCTGAACTCATAACTCACAAACTGAACATTAATCCTGTAGTTAGGCCCGTTAGACAGAAGAAACGCAACCTAGCCCCGGAGCGGTGGAAAGCAGTCGACGAGGAGATCGAAAAGCTCCTTGCAGCAGACTTCATAAGAGAAGTCCACTACTCGAGCTAGGTAGCCAACCCCGTCCTAGTAAAGAAGGCCAACGGCAAGTGGCGCATGTGCGCCGACTACACCGACCTAAACCGGGCTTGCCCAAAAAGACTGCTTCCCACTCCCCAGAATTGACCGCTTGGTAGACGCGACCTCAGGGCACGAGTTGCTAAGTTTCTTGAACACCTATTCGAGCTATAACCAAGTCAAGATGGTCCCGGCGGACGAAGAAAAGATTGCCTTCATCACGGAGTTCGGCCTATACTGCTACAAGGTTATGCCCTTCGGGTTGAAAAACGCAGGGGCAACCTTTCAAAGGCTTGTAAATAAATTGTTTGCGCCGTTAATCAGCAGAAAAGTAGAATGTTATGTAGACGACATGGTCGTCAAAACTCAATTCTCACATGAATTAATACAAGATTTGCATTCTGTTTTTGAAATTCTGCGTAAGTTTAATATGAGACTGAACCCAAACAAGTGTGTGTTTGGTGTGACCTCGGGCAAGTTCCTAGGATACATCGTTAACCAGCACGGCATCGAAGCCAACCCGGATAAAATTAAGGCCATTTTAGACATGAGACCACCCCGGAAGTTGAAGGAGGTTCAGAGGTTGAATGGCCGCATAGCCGCCCTGAGTCGTTTCATGTCTAAATCGGCGGACCGCTGTCTACCGTTCTTTAAGGCAATTAAGAGCAGAGGGTTCGACTAGACCCAAGATTGCCAGCTCGCGTTCGACAAGCTCAAGAAATACCTTGCTAGTGTGCCGACCTTAACCCGTCCCGAGGAGGGCGATGTCTTAGAACTGTACCTCTCGGCGAGCGACGAAGTGGTCAGTTCGGTACTAATAAAAGAAGTAGATCCGATCCAACGACCCATCTATTATGTTAGTAAAGTATTGCAGGGAGCAGAAACGAGATACCCGGAGATGGAAAAGCTAGCATACGCACTGATAATCGCAGCTCGAAAGCTCGGCCCGTACTTCCAAGCTCATACTGTTATCGTCCTCACCAACAAACCTCTGAGGCAAGTATTGCTTAAGCCCGAGGTCTCTAGAGTTGACGAAGTGGTTCGTTGAGCTCAGCGAGTACGACCTCCAGTACAAGCCGTGAACTGCCATTAAGGCCCAAGCCTTAGCAGATTTCATAGTCGAATGCACATTCAGCTTCGAAGCTCCCAGGCCGGTTGAGCGCAAGGCTCCCACCTCGGGTGAGCCCGAAGCTCTCAGGTCGGTCGAGTCCGAACCCCGTGAGGTAGCAGCCAGTGTGGCACCTCTCCCAGCTCGGCCAACCGCGAGCTAGGATGAGGAGCCATGGATCCTTCACGTAGATGGCTCCTCGAACCAACAAGGTAGTGGTGCCGGAATAGTTCTGCACGGCCCAAGCGATACGAAACTGGAATACGCGCTATGCTTCAAGTTCGCGGCATCTAACAATGAAGCAGAGTACAGGGCATTGATAGCTGGACTAGCCATAGCCAGAGAAGTAAAAGCAAGGCATGTTGTTATCTGCAGCGACTCCCAGCTCGTGGTTAACCAGGTCACCGGCGAGTATGAAGCTCGCGAGCCAACCATGATTGCCTACTTGACCAAAGTCAAAGAAGCCCTGCTCGACTTCCAGTCACACTTCATCAGACAGATCCCTAGGTCGAAGAACGTTGAGGCCAACGCCCTGTCCAAGTTAGCCAGCACTAGCAACATCACCATGAGAACCGTGTACATAGAGGACCTGTCTCGGCCTAGCACTCTCAGGGGGGCAGAGGAGGTCGCTCCCGTTGTCCAAGCAGAGCCGAGCTGGATTGACCCGCTCGCGAGCTTCTTGCTACACGGGACCCTCCCTACAGATCGCAATGCAGCCAGAAGGGTGCAGCTCCAGGCAACCAAATATGTCATGATAGACGAGCGGCTGTACAGGAGATCCTACACGCTCCACTATCTGCGTTGCTTGCGGCCTACCAAAGCCGAGCTCGTACTCCGCGACACTCATGAGGGGTTGTGCGGCGGGCACTTGGGGGGCAGAGCCCTTGCCCAGAAAGCACTTCGACAAGGGTATTATTTGCCAACAATGAACACAGATGCCATTGAACTTGTTAGATGTGACAAATGCCAGAGACATGCCAATATCCACCACAACCCGCTGTTGACCTCAAGTATCTCACCAGTTTGTGGCCCTTTGCACAATGGAGCATTGATCTACTCGGGCCATTCCCGCCATCAACGGGTGGAAGGAAGTTCTTAGTGGTAGTAGTGGACTATTTTACCAAGTGGGTAGAAGTCGAACCCCTCGTAACAATCACAGCCCGAATGTTCAAAACTTCTTTTGGAAAAACATTGTATGCCGCTTCGGATTACCTCGGGTATTGATTGCCGACAACGGCAAACTGTTCGAAGACATCAAATTCCAAGACCGGTGCCAAGACATGGGAATCCAACAGAACTTTACTTCAGTTGCACACCCTCAAGCAAACGGTCAAGCAGAAGTAACGAACAGGGCCATCCTCCGCAGATTAAAGGCACGATTGAACCGAGCCAAAGGATTGTGGGCAGATGAACTACCTAGTGTCTTGTGGGCATACCGGACCACAGAGAAGACCGCCACGAGAGAAACTCCCTTCAATCTCACCTACGGCACTGAAGCAATAATCCCCGCAGAGATCGAAGTGCCCACGCTGTGACTAGAGACATATAGTGATCAGACGAACGAAGATGAGCTACGTACCAACCTCGATCTACTAGACGAAGTAAGGGACCTCGCGTACATCAGAACCGCAGCCTACCAGCAGAGAGTGGCTCGGCACTATAACGCCAGGGTCAAGAGGCAGAACCTCCGCATTGGCGACCTGGTCCTTCGTAAAGTTATGGTACCTGAGCTAGGCGCTGGCAAGCTCGGGTCCAAGTGGGAAGGCCCCTACCAAGTGAAGCGAGTGCTCAGGAAAGGAGCATATGAGCTCGAGACCCTTGAAGGGAAACAAGTACCCTGGGCATGGAATATCGTCAACTTGAAACAATACTACCTGTAACAACCGAGTAGGCCACGGGCCACTCCAAGAGCCTAAAGGCCAAAATGCCGATCTAACACGACCTCGGCGCTATAAGACCCAGTCGCCTCCATGGCATGGGTGAATTTCAAGGGCAGACTATAAGTCACCCCCTCAGCCTAAGGGCCAAAAGACCGAGCTAGCAAAGACCTCGGCATCAAGAAAGACTTAGGCACTTTAGTGGCAAAGGCAAAGTATGGAATATCAATGGCGTACGCATCTCAGGTTTAAAACCTTACGAAGCACAGCTCGTCTCAATACGTTGGTTGAACCGAGGAGTAACCAACAAATGCATAATTCGAGCATACATGGTAATCACTTCGCGTTATACCATAGAGACAAACGCTAAAGGACAGATCGGGATAGTGACTACCGAAAAGTCCTACTTCGAGCATGTAGCCCTAAAAGCTCAAATGATGAGATCGCTTTAGCAAAATTAAAGGGATTTCATCACACTCAGGAGAAGAAACGAATTCTCATTGTCACTCCAAAAAAAAAGAGAGAGAGAGAAAAGAAAGAAGAAAAATAAAGTGCGGTAAACGAGCTAAACAGCTCAGGAAAAGTTTGACTATCACAGGGCACAACCGCCCAACCAAAGACTTGTGAAAGACCGGGTTTACGGCACCCGAAAGCCACCAGAAGCCTAGAGAAATGCCACCTCAAGGATCCGCCTCCTCATCCTCTGGACAGTCAGGCTCCTCTTCCTCCGCTTGGTCTGTCGTCTCAGAAGATAGACCCTTCATAGTAATGTCGTCGAGGTTGGGTCCGAAGAACTTCTTCCGAACTAGCCACTGACAAAGCTTAAACCCCGAGCGGTACGAACCCGAGCCATACTCCGCCTAGAGGTCCTAAAATTCCTGGGAGTCTTTAAAATCCCAGACCGCTTTCTCTCGCTCAGCCTCCACCATCTGATCAAAGTTTCAAGTCCGATTCAGGAGAGTGGACTCCAAGTCCCACACCTGCTGCTTGAGGAGCTCCCTCTCCGCCACCATCCTCGATGATTACTCCCTGTAGCGTGTGCTCTCTTCAAAAAGCCAGGCGATGTGAGCCTCCTGGTCGTGGACGAGCAGCTCCTGAGACTCGCTCCCCTTGCGGGTGTGATGGAGCTCGCCCCGGATCCGGTCAAGCTCGCCCTGGAGCTTCTGGTTGGTAGCCCGTTGGTCGAGGGCATCGACGCGATGGATGCGCGTTTGGAGAGCCATGGCATGGATGGCGGAATTCACCTGCCAACGGAAAAGAAGATCAAAAGACAGCGGAAAAGGGCAAAACAAGAGAGAAAAAAGGAAAAAAGGTCACTTACCACCATGCAATGAACAGAGGCGAACACGGAGAGGTCCCCGGGCTCCATGTTTCCCCACTAAGCGATCTCGTCATTAGTGATCTCCTTCCGGCTCCTCCGGCGAGCCACCAGATAATCATTTACCCCTTCCCAGTTTCCCACTGGGAACCGGGGGTAAGGACCGAGCTGAAGGGAATTACAGGGAGCCTCCCCTGGCTGAGGGAGCTCGTTTCCCCCAGGGTTAATCCCACTAGCCCCCTCAGGTGGAGGCATCGGAACCTCGGGCGGAGGAGAGGGTAGAACCGCCTCAGCAGACCCGAACTCAGTACTTCCCGAAGGAGGGGTCCGATCATGGCGCGTCCTCTTCGCATGGCATCTCTGGCTACCCGAGAGAAGGCAGCGCGAATCAGCACTAGACATGATGGCTGCCAAAAGACCACAAGATATTAGTTCAACAAGAAACAAAATACGTGTACACAATTGTCACAAGACACTACACGACCTAAAAGGCCGACCTACCCGGGCTTAAGCCTGCCTGCACGAGCTTCTCCTCAGTCAAATATTCTGAGCAAAGGAAGCCTACCGACGCCCAAAACAGCATCGTTTTCCGAGTTTCGGAGTCCAGCTCGGCCCTGAGGTCCTGGATGGCGCCCCTCCAAGCAGTGGGGAAGGGCCACCCCTCGGGGTTACGGACCACAAAGTAATCCCACTTCCAAGTAGGAATCTTATTTGGCAGCTCGTACAAGAGCTTATAGTCGCGGCGGGGAGAGAGGTAATAAAAGCACCTCTCCAGAGGAACTCCAGGAGCAACATTTTTTATACAGAGAATAGAAGTAAAAATGTCATGGTCCAAGGGAGGCAGTACTCATAACACAAAGAAATAGTCCCAACCATGTTCTGAATAGCGTTAGGATGAAATTGATCGATGGTAACATTAAAATGGTTTAGCACCTCCACTATTAGGGGGTGCAGGGGAAGACGCAGGCCAGCCTCAAGTTGTTCCTGGAAAATAACTATATCGTTGGGACCATGCTCCCAAGAGAAGTTACCAGTGGGGAGACTGTAGACAAGATCCCCGGGAAGGTGAAAATAGGGGATTAGAGACCTGAGTCTCTCCGCCGTCATAGAGGGACCGAAGGTGTCAGGCTCCCTCCCATGGGAAGTAGAGGCCACATCGTCGGAGGTCTCTCAAGCCTCCGGAACCTGCTCCCAAGCTCCCCCCGAGCTTCAGGGAGTGTCGTTGTCTTGGATACCGTCCCGATAATAAGTATGGTACGGATACCCAGACATGATTGACAGTGATTGAGACTCACCAGAAAAGACGAAACGAAGTGAACGGAAGAGCTCGGGTAAACTGGATGGATGCGCGACCTCAGAATCCGAAGACAGCAAGAAAGCATGAAAGGAAATGAGGCCTAGGGGGCCCTCCTATTTATAGCCACTACGCCTCCAAATCAATGGCCCAGATTGAGGCAAATCCGACGATTCGCAGCCAAGCTAACCGCACGGCTTCTAAAACCGAAATGTGACTGGCTGCGTGTCTCCCATGATTGAGGTAATGACGGTTGCACGACATCCGGAGTTAAGAGCCGCTTCAGTGCGTTTTCGGTATTTAAAAGGTCAGAAATCCCCTGATTCCCGTGCACACATTTAATATGAGCAGTCAATCAAGTTTGAATTTCGGTCAAATCAGTTAATCGCACTTCATAAACTCCCCGCGCTAAGGCAGTACTCTTTGCTCGAGGAGTGGGGGGCAATTGATGAAAGATGATTTGACCTAACCTATGAAGCGGTGACACGTAGACACTGACTCAGCATAAAGCGACAGCTCAGCATTGAGGCCCAGTACAACCAAGTAACGGGCCCATCAAGCAGCTCGCTACACCATAGCGCACAAAGGGAGGAGCTCGCCACAACGCGAGCTCCGGGTTCCCCGAGCTACCTCTAAAGGGATATTCCGAGGCAACTTTAGCTTGCGAGCTAAGAAAACCAACTTGCCCGAGCTCCCGAGCAAACAAGTCATCCTGAGGACCAATTCTACTTAGGGTACTCCTGAAGTATTCCGAACTCGCTACAAAGTAGCTCGCGAATGGTCCGCATGAGCATTCCTCAGGAAGCTTCTATCTGACAGGCTGTACCGATCAAACTGTGCCACGTCCCTTACTGATGGCGCAGTCCCTATCCTTTCGACAGTCTGGACCCACGTCTCTTAGCAGGAGGAGAAGTGCATGTCACTTTGGAGACGTGTCACTCACCCGGGCGAGGAGTACGTCACAATGGCCACCTGCGCAGCCTTGGCAAGTAACGGCTGTGGCAGGGGCCCAGTGGCGGTTATACCCGATCTGACAAGAGTGCCCCTATAAAAGCCCTCAGGGTGGAAGAGAAGTTTCTTCTGGAGACCTTTAATCTCTCGAGTATAGTGATAAAGCGCGATCTACACTCTTGGCTACTGACTCTTCTTTTCCTTCTTTCTTGCATTCTAACTTAAGCATCGAAGTATTCCCACCGGGTAAAATCCCAGGGAATCCTTCCTTTCATCTTCTCAGGTGCCGTCCGTTGCTAGCAAGGAGCCCGTCAGCAGCCAGCTAGGAGTGCCCGGATCGTGCCGCATCAAATATCATTGTAATATTTTTAAATTTAAATTTAAATTTTTAAGTTTAAATATTTTGAACCGACCAACCAACCCAAACTAGTACCAATGTTTTCAATCCATCGCTGACTCAACCGGTTGAACCATTCGAACTGTTACCCGGCCTTGATTCCGGATTTTGTTATGTTGAAACCCACCCTTTGATAAAAAACCATCCAACCCAAATGGTTCAACCATTGACACGTTCAACCCAGTCACCGAATCAAGGGTTGCACACTTAATGTATGTGCAAACTTTTAGAGGCCATAACTTTGCACTCTGATGTCCAATTAAGGTGATATTTTTTCTTTTCTTTTTTTATTTTGGGAACCTTTCAAAATCTGTGTCCCAAAGTGTTATGGGCACCTTGCCTCCCTATTTTTTGTGAAAACCCCTGTTTTGGGCCTTTTGGCCTCAAGTCACAATTTTTAATATTTTTTAATATAAAATAATACATATATTATATGTAAAACATAAATATACACTATTTATTGATAAAATATGTATTTGCACACACACATATATACATACATACACATTTACATATGTATACAAATATATATTTATTTAAATATATAGAGTAGTGATGTAGAACAGTCTGACCTGTTCAACCTAGACAGTCAAACCGATGACCCATGACCTAGAGGCAAAAGTGGGTCAGCCATATATAATGTCTTAGAAGTAGGGAAGTGGGGACTAGTTAAGAGTAACCAAAAAAACTTAGTTATTAGCAATATTTTAGGACTGAGGAGATGTTTTAGAAATTGAGAGAGACATTTATCAAGTATTTATGAAAAGTTGGGTATAAAAGGAGGAGAAAGAATAAGAGTGGGGAAATGAGAGTTTAAGAGCAATAAACATGCAGCTTATGTATGTTTTATTTGGCATTAATTTTACTCAGGAGCATTATTATATATCAAATTTTTCTAGATCAAACTCCTAGGCCCCGACATCCAGCCATTAAAGCCACTTAAATTAGGAACATAGATTTCAAGGCGCCAAGGCGAGGCTAAGCGACTGGGGGGGCGCCTAGTCTCCTAGTCACCTGGGCGAGCGCCTAGGCATCGCCTAGGCGATGGATTTTTTATGTTAGAAACATAGATCCTAGGGTAGTTCCCTAGGTACCATAACCATATTTCTTTAATAATTATTCATGATTTTCATAAGAAAAGTATAAATTTCATATTAAAGTATAGAAAATCAACATATTCATGAGAAGAAAAGGAAGAAGGAAAATAGAATTAAAAAATATATATATAGGGGCTGAACCCTTATTTTTATTATAGGAAAAGAAGAAAATAAAAAGTATTGGTGGTAGTAGTAGTAGTAGTAGTAGAAGAAGAATATATGGAAGAGGAAAATGTGCTGATTAGATAAATTTTTAGTTCTTCCTTACTAATTGGTTCAAGTTTTAAAGTCTTTGAGGGTTCAATACAGCATTTAGCAATGTTTGTGTTGATTAAACCCTACTAAATAAGAAAATAATAAAAAGAAATTAGTATATAAACACACAAAATGATTATTTTAGTTTAATAATGTCTATTTTATAATTATAATCTCAAAAAAGAATGAATAAAATAGTATTTTATAGTAGGAAGTAGAAAAATGTTAGGCGATTAGGCGAGGCGAGCCTCAAAGGGCGCCTTGTCGCCTAGGCACCCACCTAGGCATCGCCTTGACAACTATGATTGGGAAATGGGGAAAGAATTAAATTTTGGAAAGATTCTTTGTGTTCTAAAGTGTGTCTGAAAGATGCCTTTCCTCTCTTGTATCAAATTTCTGTAAATCAGGATTCCTCAGCGGCTGAGAATTTCAATGCCTCGGGTAACTCTTTCAGTTGAAATCTATTTTGTAGGAGGTGCCTCTTTGATTAGGAAGTTGAAGAGTATTCAAATCTGTTGGGCCCACTTCATAACCAGAGGATTGACTCAAACAAGGAGGATGCTTGGAGATGGAAATGGGAGGCTGATGGCAGGTTCACTGTAAAGTCTATGTTCAGTAAGTTGATAAGTTCAGGTCAAGGGAACTTTCCGGCTAGGCAGGTTTGGAACTCAATTAGTCCTTCTAAAGGAAAGTTTCTGCTCTGGACAATGGCTTTAAATAAGTGTCTAACCAAAGTTAATCTAGTGAAACGTGGCATTCAGATTTTGGACGTGTCATGTGGCTAGTGTGGTGGGGCAGCAGAAACTATTGAACATCTTTCTTTACATTGCCCAGTCTCGAGTCATATCTGGAGGCATTTCCTTCAGGCCTTGGAAGTCAGTTGGGTAATGCAAATTCTGTGAAGGATCTGCTGTTTTGATGGAAAATTGAGGGTCTCAGCAAGAAAGGAACCTTGGTTTGGAAAACTATTCCAGCTGCAGTGCTTTGGACTACCTGGATTGAAAGAAATAACAGAATTTTTCAGGGCAAAGCTAAATCTCCAGAGGAAATGGTGCAGCAAGCTGTGGGTAAATTACAGTCTTGGGTGTCGGCAACGGAGGAATTTAAAAATCAGAATTTGAGATTGTTGTTTAGTTCTCAGAATTGGATGCATTTGTAATCTGAGGTAGCTCTAGGCAGCCTTTACTGGCCTAGGCTCCTTTGTACTGTTATTTGATTTAATAAAATACCTTACCTTTTACAACATTATTGCTTGAAACCCAAGCTTGCAGAACTAAACATTGGTTTCTATCATTTCTGTGCATTTCCTCTATTGAATAGCAGTTTTAGGTTTTCCAATACGAGGCAGCAACTCAGCATAAAGGTATCTTCAAGCAAGGAATAGGAAGATATCTTCAAGGAGTCCAAGATATAATTGAATGGTCAAAATATCAGTCTTTCAATTCCAATGCGTACAAACTACAAACAAAGAATCAATTTGCTTCAAATTCCAAAAAGAAGTAAAATTTCTCACTACAAAAACTTTTGTAAATATGGAGGTATCAATTGCGTCGCTGTCAAATTATTTGGATTCTATTTATTGGCTAAGTAGAAGCACGTTGTGATAGCTAATTCAGTTCATTCTAGATGCACAGTTCAAATTCATAAAAGAAATATGCAAACCTTTGTGTGCAAGGATAAAAAATTCCATTAGATTCCAAATTATGTGTGTGTGTGTGTGTATATAATTGAAAATAGAGAACTTACGGTGTTGCCAAACATTTCCAGCTAGATCCCCGGCTGACTTTGATTCTTCCCACACCTTCTTTCCCCATCGCCCAAGCACATTCCGAACTGTATCCATTGTCTCTGATCAGAAACATGATAGTATATGCTCAGATAAAAAAAATGCAAATCATCAGAACAACCACCATTTTGTCATCTAAGTAACAAAGCTAGAAAAGCACTGAAGTAATAGGAAACTACTAATTAAAATAAAGTCAGAAGAAAGTAAGTGGCGAGTAGATAAGAATAATAGGCCTAAAAACAATACTAGTACATTAGATTCAGAAAACCCTAATTTAGGGAAGTCGTAAACAAAGGACTAAAGGAGTACTCACTCTTGACGGACGATGACGACGACGCTGTAGGCGGAGAAACGTAAGGATTGGATTCAGGAGGCATAGTAGTGGCGGGATTTTCGGGAATTGAAGAAGGGACGTCGACGGTCAATTCGAAACCCCTACTAACCGATTTCTGTGGCGCCACAGACGCTGCTTTATTATTTTTCGTCGAAGGATCGGATTGCGTTTGAGATTCAGATCCCATCACGAAGGTGCCCCAATTCTCCTGAGGAGGAGGAGGAGGAGGAGCGACATCTTTGGGATCGAGTTTCGGGTACGGCGCATAATCGGATGAGTGCTCCCCCTCCGATTTCTTCGTGTCGGGTTGATCGGCTGGGCGGTTATCCATCTTCCCCTGAGTTATCGGATGTAGAGAAGAAAACCCTAGTGAGTAATGACTTTGAGTGGATCTCTCAGTCTCAAATTTAGGTGGGTTCTGTTGGGGGGGCTGGTGCCGGGATTTTGGATTTCTGTAGATTGCGATCTTCAACGATTTAAAGCCTTCGGCATTCTTCGTTGTCACGGTACATTTTTCCTTTTTACTAACATTTTGAATTTGTTCGTTCCAAGTTCCAAGTTAATTTTAGGAGGGATGAGAGCCACGAGGGTCGAGGAAAGAGAAATAACAACTTCCCCCGCGTTCACACTTCACAGGCTGGTTCTTTTCTTTTATCTCGGGCATCGGCTGGTGACTGGTGTTTCTGCGTCACTGGCTCATTGCGTCTCGCCAGTTTCTTTCAGTTCTGTAACTTCTGGTCGATTTATTGTTGGTTGCTTCTCCTTCTTGAGTTAACCCCCTAGAAACAAAATAGAGGCTATGACGTCAGATGTTGGATTGGAATATTTTACTGTTTGGTTCATGAATGGCAACCTCTCCGAGGCAAGATTGGAATCTAATAACACCCTACCCCTCTTTTTTTTTTTTTTTGGCTGTCAACCCCATGTGAAGAGCTCAGTGAAACAAGGGTACTTGCTGGTAAGTTACGGTCCTCTTCCCCCAACCCCACACAAGACAACCCCCATGGTAAGGCCATGTTTGGTTAAAATTCTGTTCCAAATAGTATTTCACTCTGATTTCTGAGCAAAATTGATTTTCTTTTTAAAAAAAGGATATGATTTCTAGAATTAATTTTAAACCCAGAAAAAAAAAGATAAAAGCAATTTATTCAGACTTAAAATTAGAATCATAAAATTCATCAAAATTATTTTTTAAAACATTTATCAAACACAGCCGTGTGGTTTTTTTAACTATACTGCCTACCTAGCTACGTGGTTTTGTCATGCTTTGTTTCCTTTGTCAAAAATTTAAAATAAAAAATAAAAAAAGAATGGTCAACTTTTTCATTATGGTAGGGAAAACGCTTTTCTCCTGTAAAGATAAGGGTTAATCATGTTAAAGCACCCTTGAACTATCTGATAAATACTTAAAATATTCCTAAAATTTAAAAATCTATTTAAAGTATCCTCAATAATAACATAATACAAAACATACTATCCTTCCCTTATTAATCCATCATATTCCATTTAAATTTGATGTCACATGACACTTTCAATTTTTTGAGAAAACCAAATTTGACCCTCACCAGTACCTTCCTACCTTACCTCTATCAAATATATTCTTGCATTCAATAGATTGATGCCTACTTGGATCAGATATTATGTAGTTGGAAAGGCACAATGGTTGTAATGTGATCAATTCCGATTCCCATGACGGCACTAGGCCATTGGGCATTCCCCGCGCCAAGGCAGCTCCCCGTTGACACATGAAGCAATTGAACACAAGTTGTCCCATATATGATCTATCTATATACGTTGCTATTTGGTTTCTCACTTTTCACACATGTGAGCTGTTTCAGTTGAATGACTAAAAGAGCCTCTATATTTTGGTATCAAGACTCTTATTTAAACACATAAGAATCCTTATTTAAGTATGACTAATTAAGTAATATAGAGGTTGTTTCATCTCTTACTGTTTTTATTGTAATGGATTAGTGGGTGTCCAAAATAGGATTGGTTCTCCACAAAATCTTCTCTTGGTGAAACCCATTTCATGGATTTCTTCAAATCTTTAGTTATATTTTTAAGTATAATGGACATATCCATAGATTAATTGCCTCTTATTGTCTTTTAGGTGTTACCTTTTTCTTACCCTTAACACTTTTAGTATGTATCAAATGTGGTTGATTCTTATCTCCCTCATAACTGGCAAAGGAGGAGGAGGGTCCTTTGTTCTCAGTTCAATAGGTATAAATCTATTTTTTTCTTTATTTCCCTTTTCTTCTTCCTCAGGGCCGGCTTCACCCCTTCTTATGCTTTCAGCATCTTTGTTTTTCGTGTCCTTTGGTTCTCTATGTCTTATATATTCTACTAAATTTGAGAGTTTCTTCCATTACTAATCATTTATTTGTGCTTAATTCTTTTACCACACCTTTCCTTTTAATCTTTTACAACTGATTTTTTTTAATGATTGTGATAGCAATCTTGGTCTGATGGATATTTACAAGTTCCAACAACTAACAACTAATTGGAAAAGGGATTTTGTTTATGTATGTAGGCAGGGTCACAGTGAATTGTAAGAGGATCTATGAGCTGTACAGGAAATAGTACTTGAAGAAACTAGGTTCTTTGTTGGACTCGCAAACGGTTCGGCCATTGATATTGCATCCATCAATGTTTCCGTCTGATCACTTCTCTCTCTCATCCGGCCTCTAACCATGATTTTTGCATTTGTTTTTCTATTTTTCATTTCTTAGTCAAAATTTGTTCAAAGCTCTATTTTTCAATTCTAACTAACTAAAATGACATTTTGTCAATATTTTTAATCTTATGGCTAATGGAAACTGTTAATGAGATTGGAAATTCACTATATTTGCCATAATTTTCAATTATATACTTAATGAGTTTCAGAGAGTGATCGAGGGAGATTTGACTCGACTCTTTGGCCATGCGACACGTGGAAGCAACCGAGAGTGACTTGGCAGAAGCATCAGTTTGGCACGACAGCGGACTCACAACCCTAGTTTCGTGAAAAAGAGTCTCGAGTTCCCCCAAAGGGGGAACCTACAACTCGAGCTCCGAGCTAAAGAGTCCCGAGATCCCCCAAAAAGGGAACCCACAACCCGAGCTCCCCAAGGAGGAACCCGAGCTCTCCCTTCGAGGTCCTGAGCCTTACGAGGAGCACAAAAGACAAAAAACCCGAACTGCCCACCCAGGGGCAGTTCGGGCCATACTTCTATCGAAACTCAAGACCACCTCGCACACCACTTCGGCTCCAAGTCATCTGACTGAACAACCACACCTGACGCCTAGGAAGCCCATACATGGAGGCGGCACACTTGACTGATTAAGGGTCCGACACATGACAGGCGCCCTCCAACGGCCACCTACCACTGCCATCTCAGACGTGGTAGAGACGACCCTGACAAGGAACAGTTGAGGTTATGACAACCGAACTGGCAATTGGCAGTGGAGGTTATGACACCCGATCTGGCAGTGGAGGTTATATACCCGATCTGGCATAGAAAATGACACTCGATCTGGTAGAGGAAATGACACCCGATCTGGCGGAGGTAATGATACCCGAACTGGCAGAGGTATGGAAGTAAGTGTACAGGGTGATTATAAAAGGCCCCTGTCTCTCAAAGGAGGTATGTGATTCTTGCACTTTCTGGTCTTGAAATTCTTCATTTCCCTTGCCTTCTCAAGAGTACTAACTTGAGCTTCGGAGTGTTCCAACTGGGTTCCTCCCCGGAAGTCTCCGTTTCCTTCCTTGTTTCAGGCACCCCCAATTCCATCAGAGGCGAAGTAACCGTCAGCTAGGACTGACCGGATTGTGCATCATCATTTGGCGTCGTCTGTGGGAAACTTTCAAAAGGCCTCTCCTATCCTTTAATTCTCTTTCTCAAAGAAACCTTAGCTTCCATGGCTTCCTCCAGCAGCAACAGGCACAACGCCGACTTGAATGTTGTAGGGGAACACCCTCGGCCCGCTACTGTATGCATCAGACAATTCACTATCCCCCTCTTGACGGACGGAATCCCTAGCCTCAATGCACCAAACATGGTGGCACCTATGAATGTTCTCCTACCCCTCCTTATTGAGACAACTTTTGCTGAACCTATTGTTGTCCCTCTGGCGACTAGCCAAAACCAATTCAATGACTTGATGTAGTGCATGCGGGCAATGCAAGCCCAAATGCAGCAATTCCAGCAACATCAGCTCCATCAGCAGCAAGTACTGCACCATATTTCTCAGTATCACTATCAATAACAGTTACCCCAACTGCCTCTGAACCAACCACAGCTCCCACCTCGGCACCCTGCTCCGAAGTTGGCCAAGCCCTCCCCTCAGGGTGGGCGCCTTCACTGAGGAGGAGCCTCCCAACTCCAGGACCCCTCCAAGAGCCAGGCCTCATCCCCGGGCAGGAGGGAAAGACTAATCGCCCCCGTTCACAGCTCACCGGCAAATCGGGAATCTCCTTGCCAGTCAAGTCAGCACCTCGGCACTCTAAGTTCGAGCTCCCGCTCACAGAGAACCAGTTCGGCGTCCTGGCAGCAAACTACCAGCAATCCGGGCCGGTCAACCTCGGCAACACTGAGGCAAGTAGCGCCAATACCAGGCCTTCTAAGCAACGGCAAAGACGCCAACGAAGTCGCCGAATTACCACCCGCATCCTGTCCGAGCTCCAAGGTAAAGGAGAAACAAGCTCGGATGAGGTAAAAGTTGCCCCTATTCATTCAGTCCCTTCCCCCTGTCATCAGAACTCCTTGCAGTCCTCATGCCCAAGGATTTCAAACTCCCTCCTCTAGACAAGTATGACGGGTCTTTTGACCCCAATGACCATGTTGATGCTTTCCAGTCCCAGATGCACCTGGCAAGGGCCAGTGAGTCTTGTATTTGTGTGGCGTTCACTACAACATTCAGGGGAGTTGCCCGCACCTGGTACAAGAACCTGGCCCTAGGTCGATAAGAAGCAGTTCGTGCAAGTTTTCACCACGCACTTTGTTACCAGCAAGCGGTGACCCCGCACCGAGGAGAGCCTCCTTGGAATAGTCTAGAAGGAAGGAGAGTCCATCCGAGGCTATATCAAACGGTTCAATGACGCATGCATGTAGATACCGCGCCTAGACCCCGCGATACAGGTCGCGGCAACCAAGAGGGGCGTGACACACAAGGAGTTCAGGTGGCACATGATAGTCAACCAGCCCGCGACCGTAGCCGAGTTCCTCAAGCTCGCAGACAAATTCATAAGAATAAAGGAGGAGATCAACCAAAGGACTGAAGGTAGGATCAAAAAAAGAAAGAGGGAAGGCGAGCCCTCTGACTCAGATGACAGGAGAAAGAGAGACCCAGCTCGGGGGCCGAAGCCAAGCAAGCCATTCTGAGCACCCTTAGCAGATCGAGCGGACTACACGCCCTTAAACGCAAAGTGGGACAAGATCTTAATGACGATCAAAGATGCCCCGTATGTGAAGTGGCCACCTCGTATGAAGGGAAACCCGAACGAGAATAATAAAAACTTGTACTGCAGCTTCCATAGGGACAATAGTCATAGCACTGAGCATTGTAATAATCTCCACGATGAGATAGAGGAGCTTATCCATCGCGGGTACCTACGAAATTTTGTACAGCATAATAATAATAATAATAATAATAATAATAATAATAATAATAATAATAATAGTAATAAGACAGGTCAGTAGGGAGAGCATAGTAGAGATGCTCCCGAGTCTAGCAGTCAACCAGCCGAACCACAGAAAGCAGCCCCTAGAGGAAAGACCAGTTCGGGGAACAATCCATGTGATCGTTGGAGGGTCAATCGTAGCAGGATGCACCTCGGCAGCAGCTCGGGCATCAACCCGGGAGGCCGCCAGAGAAGAACAAAATCCCCCAAAGCGGCCTAGGACTAAAGACCCCATATTCTTCACCAAAGACAATGCGCACGGGGTCCACTACCCCCACGACGACGCACTTGTCATAAAGATGAAGATCAACGACTTCGAAGTCCGGCGGGTACTCATTGACTCTGGTAGTTCGGCAGACATCCTCTTTAAAGCAGCCTTTGACAAGCTCCAGTTCCGAGAGAGTGACTTGAAGCCCGCGAACACCCCGTTGGTCGGCTTCAGTGGAGAAGAGGTCAGACCCTTGGGAAAGGTCACAGTACCTGTGGAAGTTGGCACGTGGCCTATCACGGTAAGACTCAGTCACGATTTCTTGGTGGTCGCGACCCCCTCCCCTTACAAAGCCATAGTAGGTCGGCCGATCACCCACACTTTAAAAGTTGTGGTGTCCACTTACTATTTGGCCATGAAGTTCCCAACGGACTTTGGCATCAGGGTAGTGCGGGGTGACTAGCTCGAGTCCCACAAGTGCTACGTTGCCACCCTCAAGGGAAGGCCAAGGTAACCAGCGACCTCGAACTGGAGCGAGCTGCACCAATAGAGGAAACTATTCCCATCTTTGTCTCGACAGAGGACCCCGCCAGATTACTTCAGGTCAGAGCATTCCTTGATGAACCCCGTGATCCGAACTGGTATGCTTCTTACTCAGTAACTTAGATGTTTTCGCTTGGTCCGCAGCAGAAATGCCTGGCATAGACCCTATGCTCATAACTCACAAGCTCAATACTGACCCTATAGTCAGACCCGTTAGACAGAAGAAACGCAACTTAGCCCCAGAACGCTGGAGGGCGGTTGATGAGGAGGTCGAGAAGCTCCTCGTAACAGACTTCATAAGGGAAGTTCATTACCCGAGTTGGGTAGCCAACCCAGTTCTGGTAAAAAGGCAAATGGCAAGTGGCGCATGTGCGTCGACTACACAGACCTAAACCGAGCTTGCCCAAAAGATTGCTTCCCCCTCCCTAGGATCGACCACCTAGTGGACGCGACATTGGGACACGAGTTGATAAGCTTCCTAGATGCCTGCTCGGGCTACAACCAAATCAGGATGGACCCGTCCGACAAGGAAAAAACCACCTTCATAACCGAGTCCGGCCTGTACTGCTACAAGGTTATGCCCTTCAGACTGAAAAATGCTAGGGCGATCTTTCAAAGGCTCGTGAATAAGCTGTTTCAACCCTTAATTGGCACGAAGATAGAATGTTATGTAGACAACATGGTCATCAAGACAGTTTTCGCATGAATTAATACAAGACTTGCATTCCGTCTTTCAAATTTTGCGTCAATTTAGCATGAAACTAAACCCAAACAAGTGTGTCTTCAGTGTCACATCGGATAAGTTCCTAGGGTACATCGTCAACCGGTGCGGTATTGAGGCCAACCCAGACAAAATAAAGGCCATCCTAGATATGAGACCACCCCGAAAAGTAAAAGAGGTTCAGAGGCTAAACGGCAAGATAGCCGCTCTGAGTCGTTTCATGTCTAAGTCAGCAACCGTTGCCTGCCCTTCTTCAAGGCAATAAAAGGCAAAGGGTTCGAGTGGAACCCAAACTGCCAGCTCGCATTTGACGAGCTCAAGAAATACCTTGCCAGCATCCCGATGTTGACCCGGCCCGAAGAGGTCAATGTTTTAGAACTGTACCTCTCGGCAAGCAATGAAGTGGTCAGTTCGGTATTGATAAAGGAAGCAGATCGGGTCCAACGACCCATCTACTATGTTAGTAAGATATTGCAAGGAGCAGAAACAAGATATCTAGAGATAGAAAAGCTAGCCTATGCGCTGGTCATTGCGGCTTGCAAACTCCGCCCATATTTCCAAGCTCATATCATCATCGTCCTCACTAACAAACCCTTGAGGCAAGTATTACTCAGGCCTAAGGTCTCTAGACGATTGACTCAGTGGGCCATCGAACTCAGTGAGTACGATCTTCAGTATAAGCCCCGAACCGCTATCAAAGCTCAAGCCTTGGTAGATTTTGTTGCAGAATGCACGTTCAGCTTTGAGGTCCTCAGCTCAGTTGAGCACGAGGCTCCCAGTTCAAGTGAGCTTGGTTCTCCCAGGCCGGTTGAGTCTGAGCCCCGTGAGGTCGCACCCAATTCGGTATCTCTCCTGGTTAGGCTGAGCGCGAACTGGGATGAAGAGCCCGAGATCCTTCTCGTAGATGGCTCCTCAAATCAACAGGGCAGCGGAGCTGGTGTAGTTCTTCGCGGTCCGAGTGGCACGAAACTGGAGTACGCGTTACGCTTTGAGTTCGCAGCATCCAACAATGAGGCGGAATACGAGGCATTGATAGCAGGGCTAGATCTAGCGCAAGAGGTAAAGGCAAAACACATAGTTATATGCAGCGATTCCCTGCTCGTGGTCAACCAAATTACAGGGGAATACGAAGCCCGCGAGCTAGCTATGATCACCTACTTGGCAAAGGTAAAAGAGGCACTACTTAGCATCCAGTCACACTTCATCAAGCAAATCCCGAGGTCAGAGAACACTGAGGTTGATGCCCTTTGTCGGCTAGCCAGCACCAATGACAACACCTTAAGAACTGTGTACATAGGAGTTACCTCGGCCTAGCATTCTCTGGAAGGCAGAGGAGGTCACTCCTGTCGCCCAAGCAGAACCGAGCTGGATTGATCCACTCGAGAGCTTCCTGCTACATGAAACCCTCCCCGCAGAACGCAACGCCACTAGGAGGGTAGAGACCTAGGCAGCCAAGTACGTCATGATAGATGGACAACTGTACCAAAGATCCTACACGCTCCCCTACCTACACTGCTTGCGACCTCCCGAAGCCGAGCTCGTACTCTGCGACATTCATGAAGGCCTATGTGGCAGACACCTGGGGGTAGGGCCGTCGCTCAGAAGGCACTACAACAGGGGTACTATTGGCCAACAAAGAAAGCAAACGCCGTTGGGCTAATCAAGAAGTGCGAGAAGTGCCAAAAACATGCCAATATTCACCATCAACCCGCCGCCAACCTTAAGTACCTCACCAGCCCATGGCCCTTCTCACAATGGGGTATCGACCTACTCGAGCCATTCCCGCCAACAACAGGAGGAAGGAAATTCCTAGTAGTGGCAGTAGACTACTTCACCAAGTGGATTGAAGCTAAAACTCTTGTAACCATCACAACTCGAAATGTCCAGAACTTCTTTTGGAAGAACATAGTGTGCCGCTTCAGGCTACTTCGGGTTATCTCTGACAATGGCAAGCAGTTCGAGGACATTCCAAGAGTGGTGCCAAGGCATGGGGATCCGACAAAACTTCATGTCGGTTGCGCACCCACAAGCAAACAGTCAGGTAGAAGTCATGAACAGATCTATCCTCCACGGACTAAAAGCCAGGCTAGACCGAGCTAAAGGGTTATGGAAAGACGAGCTGCCCAGCGTCCTATGGGCATACCGAACTACAGAGAAGACTGCCACTAGAGAAACTCCCTTCAACCTCAGTCATCCCAGCCGAAATCGAAATCCCCTCACTTCCGTTGGAAGCATACAGTGACAATACTAATAACGACGAGCTACGTACCAACCTCGACCTACTTGATGAGGTGAGGGACCTCGCATACATCAGAACCGCAGCGAAACAGCAAAGGGTAGCTCAGTACTACAACGCCAGAGTTATGAAATGAAATCTTCGCGTCGGCGACCTAGTCCTCCGCAAGATCATGGTACCTGAGCCCGGCGTTGGAAAACTCGGGCCGAACTGGGAAGGACCCTATCGAGTAAAGAGAGTACTCGGGGGAGCATACAAGCTCGAGACCCTAGAAGGTAAACAGATACCTCGGGCATGGAACATCATCAACTTAAGACGATTTTACCTATAAATTATCAAACTAAGCAGGCCATGAGCCACTACTAGAGCCTAAGGGCCAGAATGCCTAGCTAACAAAGATGTCGGCACCCTAAGGCCCAGAATGCCGAGCTAACAAGGACCTCGGCATCGAAAGGGCCAGAATACCGAGCTAAAGATGACCTCGACACCTCATCAACGAAAGCAATATGCACAAGTATGGATCCCGAGGTGCATAGCCCAGGAACCAATTCAACCTATGTTAACTAACTCGGGCGGAGAATAGATTGGGCACATAACCTTACTATGTTAACTCGCCTCGGGGCTTAAGTCTAGCAATTCGGGCATATAGTCACTTTGGCAAAAGGAGAATATTTGCACAACACTTGAACAGAAAATGTCCTTCATTGCTAAATGTTTGCTTTACAGTGTTTAAAAAGAAAAACAAAAACAAAAACCAAAAACACAAACGAGCTTACAAGCCCAGAGGTCAATCTTCTTTGCCTTCAGAAGGGACTTCGACAATACCCGAAGGTCCTGCTCCGTCTTCGGAATCCGCATCATCATCAGCTGCAGCAGCCATTTCCGGGGTGATGCGCGAAGTGGTTATGGCACTAATATCGAGCTCGGGGTATGTGTTCCTTATCATCCATTGGCTCAGCTTGAAACCCCTTCTGTACGAGCCCACCATCATATCATCAAAGCACAGCGAAGCGATGTAATCCTCCACGACTTTCACCTTCACCTCCTCAGCGGCCTGATAGAAGACCTGAGTCTTTTCCCTGATATCATCCTAGAGGTACTCAACCTGATGCTCCAGGTCCAACTTCAGGTCCGCCATGTGCCTCACCACCATTCCTAAGGCCTCTCTGTCCCTCTGAGACCTCGACAGCTCAACTCGCATAGCACGGGAAGCCGCTTCGGCAGCTTGTGCTCACTTCAAGCCCCTTTCTGCTTGGATTGCCAAAGCGTGGATAGAGGAGTTCACATGCTAGAACGAGGACAAATCAGCTTAGTAAAAAAAAAAAAACACTACTTACCACCATGGCATGAGAGGCAGCTCGAGCGCTTATGAGATTTGTAGAAAATTGGCCCATGCTGTGACCACCTCGAGGCAAGTAGCCTTCTTGCTTTTTCAGAGAGCGTAGCTCAGCATCAACACACTCCCAACCTCATCGTGGCTTCCCAAGCCCGAAGGTATAGCCCGAGTATAAGCAGCGTCAGCATAGGGAACCCTTGCCACTTCCGGAACTGGAGGGGGCACCTCGGGCTCCCTAGAAGGCTCCATCCTCGGTGCCTCAGGCTCCTTAACCCAGGAAGGATCGGCGCAGACCCGCTTAGCAGCTCGTTTCCTCCTTTTCATTCTAGCAAACAAGTTCGCACTGCGAGTCTTCTCTGCCTCCATAACACCTGCAAAAAGGAGCTCGGCGTCAGAAGACGGGAATAAAAACAAAAGCAAGAGTATATTCGTCTGAGCAAGAAACCTACCTGAACTCAGATCGGCCTGAATAAGTTTGTCCTCTGTCAGGTAGACTTCGCATTTGAGCCCTTGCCGGGCCTAGTCCTGGAGGCCCTTCACCGTATCTTCGTCTAATGCGACACTAGGGGCAGGAGCGGCCAAACCCCACTCAGTAGGAAACGGACACCCCGTAGCACTTCGAACCACGAAGTAATCCCGCTTCCATGCTGGGATCTTATTTGGGAGATCATGTAAGAGCTTGAAGCTCGGGCGAGGTGACAAGTAGTATGCCCTCCCAGAGGACCCGCTTGTTTCTTAAGCATGAGAATAGCAGAAAAAATTTTCAGGTCCAAAGGAAGGCAGTGTTCACAGCAAAGGGAGATGGTCCCGACAAGGTTGCGGATAGAGTTCGGGTGAAGCTGACCTACAGTGACGCCGAAGTGGTTCATGACCTCGACGATTAGGGGATGGAAGGGAAGGTGCAGCCCAGCAACAAGTTGCTCCTGGAATACCATGATCTCATCCCGACCGTGCTCCCAAGGAAAGTCGTATGAGGGTAAAAAGTAAGTATACTCCCCAAGCAGGTTGTACTGGACGATAAGGGACCAAAGCTTTTCAGACATCATAGTGGAAGGTCCGAACTTGTTTGGCACCCAACCTCGATGGGAGGTGGATGCCAAACTACCCGAGGTAACTCGGCCTATGGGCTCAAACTTGAGCTCTTCCTCGAGCTCTACCTCGGGCCCTGCCTCGGACTCACTAAGGCTGTCGGGGGCAGCAGCTCAGTTCGTAGAACCAGCATCGGACCCCCCATGAGTCTACCTAAACTACTCGAGCTAGACATCAAAACAAAGAGAAGGCTGAGGACTCACCCGGAAAAGCTACTGAACTACGAAAAGTGACGCGACTTGATAGCCTGAGATGCGAGCTCAAGGAAGGAATGCTGAAGGATGGCGAAGGAAAGTGACCAGGGCCCCCCCACTATTTATAGCCACTGTACTCGCGCATCAACGGCCAAGATCGAAACCATCCAACGGCTCTCCGCGAAACCGGATGCGCACCCCCGAGAAAAAGTCAATTGACGCGCATTTTTGACATTCAAAAGTTGAAATTGCTTACGTGCTTGAGCTATACGCAGCCCGGGATTGACCCCTGGCCAAACCAAGCCGACCCCGGTTGAGCCAAAAACCCAAGCAAGTCAGACCGGAGAAGTTCCAAACCAAGGCCAAAGTGTCTCGAGGCAAATCCACCCGTCATCCCGTGAACTCCCCACGCCGGGTCAGGACTCCGGGCATAGGGAGTGGGGGGCAATTGATGGAGATTTGACCCGACCCCTTGGCCATGCGACACGTGGAAGCAACCGAGAGTGACCTGGCAGAAGCGCCAGCTCGGCACGGCAGCGGGCTCACAACCCGAGCTCTGAGAAAAAGAGTCCCGAGCTCCCCCAAAAATGGAACTCACAATCCAAGCTCCCCAAGGAGGAACCCGAGCTCTCCCTTCGAGGTCCTGAGCCTTACAAGGAGCACAAAAGGCAAAAAACCCGAACTGTCCACATACTTCTATCCGAACTCAAGACCACCTCACACACCACTTCGGCTCCAAGTTGCCTGACTGAACAATCGTACCTGATGTCCAGGAAGCCCGTACACGGAGGCGGCGCTGACTGATTAGGGGTCCGACACATGATAGTCGCCCTCCAATGGCCACCTGCCACCGCCATCTTAGACGTGGTAGAGACGGCCCTGACAAGGAACAGTGGAGGTTATGACACCCGAACTGGCAACTGGCAACTGGCAGTGGAGGTTATGACACCCGATCTGGCAGTGGAGGTTATGGCATCCGATCTGGCAGAGGAAATGACACCCGATCTGGCAGAGGAAATGACACCCGATCTGGCAGAGGAAATGACACCCGATCTAGCAGAGGAAATGACACCCGATCTGGCGGAGGTAATGATACCCGAACTAGCAGAGGTATGGGAGTAAGTGTACAGGGTATAAAAGGCCCCCATCTCTCAAAGAAGGAGGTATGTGGTTCTTGCGCTATTTGGTCTTGAAATTCTTCATTTCCCTTGCCTTCTCAAGAGTACTAACTTGAGCTTTGGAGTGTTCCAACCGGGTTTCTCCCCGGAAGTCTCCGTTTTCTTCCTTGTTTCAGGCACCCCCGATTCCATTAGAGGCAAAGTAATCGGTAGCTAGGACCGACCGGATAGCGCATCATCAGACACTTTGTTAAGGTCATTTGTTTTTTTTTTCATGAATAAATAACAATAAAAGGAATTGAGAACTTGATATTATATATAAATATGCAAAACATCTCTTCTCGTGCATCGGATGGGATTTTTTTTGCTAGTCTTCTTTAACTCAATTGCGCAAGTCCTTCCAAACTTAAGGGTGTCAATTGGATTGGATTTAGTCCAATGTGAGTCCATTGTAAATGGATCAAGTCCAATTTTGGACCATTCAATATGTTAAAGTTCATTTTAATTTAGATTGATTTCAATCCAAATCTAGTCCATTGACACCTATATTCTTGTGTTACATAAATGGATCAGATGTTTGTTCAATCCAATCCAAAATAATCAGTCTAACTAATCCATCCAAATTGATTTTGGTTTGAACGGGATCCAATCCAAAACTAATCCATTGACACACCCCTACTTCCAGTTCAACCAACAAATTAAATCTGGGAAGACAAAGCTTTGCACCTTTATAAATGGATGAACTGAATAGAGTGAAGCCCGCCGCCAAACTAGGACTGCTGCAATCTTGCAAATAGGAACAGATGAAACATTATAGAATGAGTGTGCGTATAGACTCAGTGTCACAATATAACTTGAAGACCACGTTTTGACGAAGACCACTGCGACCATAACAACAATCATTCAGATAATATCTTTCAATGCAAGAGGAGAAATGTTGAAAATCTTAAGCTTTTACCGTTTCAGTTTTCCAATAATCAACTTTTCAAGAATTAGGCAACTAGCTAGAGAAGAGTCTTTTGGGTTGAGTCATCGTCAGAAAATGTAATACGATATAGTGAAGCTTCTTGTGAGTTGAGGGATGGAAAGCAAACCCGAATAGAAGGATTAAGTTCATATTGCACATTCAGCAACAGTGAGGAGGCAAATCAACTAGCTTTTTCACAAGAATCCACAGGGAGAGTTTTTCAACTTGGCGTTGTACCAAACCAAGCAACAAAGCATTATAACGCCAGAGATCAAATCAATGACACAGGATACTAAATTTGTCTAAATTTGGCAAAATGCCGAGCGTTAGCGCTCTGTCTACGAAATAACATAAACTCATAAAGTTTCGTGAGTTTTCCTCGACATCTTCTTCACTCATTCTATAATGCAAAATCCCATCTGGGCATCTTTGTCACACATTGTATAACGTTAGATTCCATCATCAAGGTTAAGACTAGTCGAAATTTTTTATACGATGGAAATTAAGAAATAAAAATTTCGGAGAAATACGGGCAGACCCAATGCAGAAATATGATTCTCATTATAAATATTTAAAATATTAAAAAACTACATCCTATAAACCCATACCTTAAATGTACTTTGAGCCTACAAATTCTAACCCTGAATTGAATTGTTATTCTCCCTAAAATTTTAGGTGAAAAAATAAATAATAAAAATATAAAATAATTGCATGTTTTGAAAATTTAAAGAATAGTTTAAGGTAAAAGAATCTTTTGGTCCAATTTACTAACGAAATTCGAATTTCCAAAACTCCAAAGGTACTTAACCATCCAATGAGTTGTCTATTAATAATTTAATATCTTTTTAAAGGGCAGATAAAAAGTTGACCTAAATCGGAATTGTAACCGGGTGGTAAGTTGATTGGTCCGATCAATTGGGTCAATGATGCTGTTGAAAACATTGTTAACAAATAAAAAGAACTGGGTTATAGTAAAACAAAAAGATGAAATTATAAAATCTGATATTGGGTTTTCTAACAATCCTTATAAATTTACAAGTCCACACTTCTTACAACCAAAATCTCTGCATACATAGTATCTAATTGCACATTAGGAATATCTTCATGTTAAATTCATGGGAAAATGCGCTCAATATGGATTGGACCCCTTTACTTCTAAAGTGTGTGTAACGTTTTTGTTTGCAGGAACCCCACTAAATCCACCTCTATTTTTTTTGCTCCATGGAGTTGACGCAGCAGAGATAGTCCATCTCCAAAACCATAACTGCCCCAACCCTGATGTAGGTGGGATTCAATCCCAAACAACCAACTAGCTAGAGACCTTACCAGCCAACCAGTTCATACCTTGCTAAACCTACGCCTGTATTTTGATCATAATAAAAAAAAAGTCTTCTATATAATTTTGAAAAAATGGTGCAAATACTTCCATGCTTTGAACATTTTGCAAATAAATCTCTAGGCAGGTTGGCAGTGGTCAACTTCTCTAGAAGTAGTCAAATTCATACAAATACATGATCAGATATGCCTATAAGGTGTTCTTCTCACCCTCAACGTTGGAATAAAAAATAAAATGGGGTGAAATCTAGGCCATAAAAATTCCACACAGTTTTTCAGTTATTTCTTTGAAAGTATATTGGGGTGTTCAAATAATGAAAAAAAAAAAAAAAAAGCCATGTAAAACTAAATGTATCAACTTTGTGGTGTGGACCAAAAAGATTTAGCTCACCTTCTCTGAGCAATCCTGTTTGGACTTCACTTGGGCATTAATGAGATCAATACACAAAGGAAATTAATTCTTGAAATTGTTACTCAGTGGTTGCAACAAAAAAAGTGCAATTCATTGACTAAACAACAGGGGAGAAGATATTTGCAAATGAGATGGAATGATAGCTTTTGTGGTTTCTAATTAATAAAAAAAAAGAAAAAAATAGGGGAATAGTTCTGCTTCTACCTACAATTGGGCATCAAGCCTCTTGGGTTGGGGGGGGGGGGCGGGGAGAATTGGTCAATGAGATTATAATTTCTAACTTTCCATTGATTGACCTTTTTTTTCCATATAAGCGATATTCATACATGAGTACAATTTTGTTCATTCTAACAATATCCTTTTATGATAAAAGGGTTATTGTGTAATTTAAACGAATACAGATAAATTCGTAAGTGTTAAGTGAATTTACCCATGGAAATATATTTTTGATAAAAGGAATGGGCTCTGAATCCAAGAAACGAAAATCAAACTTTGGAATTTGGATTAGTTTGTATATAAGCCCAAATTCAGCGTAAGATACCCAGCCCCTAGCCTTGAGCTGGGCTTTGGTTAGCCCAAAGTAAAATAAAACTTAAAATTCTGACAAATTCATGTGAAAGGAAAATGATTAAATGATTTTTAGTAATGCGGCAGATCTACACCTAACCAGTCGTTGACACATATAACCATTATCGAAGGCCACATGAGAAGTGTAATATGAGAGATGATGTATAATATGAAGCATCACTGCCACACCATCTACTCTGTATCTCAGAAGAAAGCAGTAATAACCTCAACTTCATAGCTCTCGCCGACTCTTGGGTAGAGCTAGAGCCCAAAGGCATTTTTCTTCTTTATCTTTACCATATAATTCGGATACTTGTCTTGGCTTCACGTCCAAACCACAATCCGAAAGATCTGATCCATTCACCGATTCACCTCCTCTATCTTCCTCTGCTCACTAAAAAACGTGCCACTCAGCTATATATATATAACCCAAAAAAAGAAGAAGATATCGATCAATTTAGTTGCCATGCATATATATGAGCGCATTTTGAAAGGCTAAAATCAATAAAATTATGGCCAAATGAAGGTTTAAAAAATACCATGGAGTTTGAGAGTGTTTTTCTTTAAGGTTATTAATAGTAATTTACAGGTTGAGACGATTTGGTGAGAAAATGCATGGATTTTATTTACTCCAGTATTGACTTTGAAAACCATGAGAGCAAAAATACATAATTAAAGTCATTCAATATGTCTCTGCAGTCCAATAATAGAAATATTGGCAATTTGGCACTGGGCCGATCAATCTCAAACCGAGGAGGGAAAGGTATCAAATCTGGGTACTTATCGGTAACAACACCTGCAAGCTTTACCAACAATGAGAGCTGGCATCTTCTTGTAAAGTCATTTTGGTAGTTGACAGTGTACATAAGCCAATGCAGGAGCAGGACTGTATTTCATATACATATATTATACAAAGGGAAAGGATAAGCCTCATAGCTAGAGGCTATAGCATATGTGTGGGTGGAGAATGGATATGAGCTCAATCATGTAAATGGAGCTTCCTGCCTTAATCCTTATCTCTCTCTCTATTGGGCCCTAGCTAGTTAGCTACTAGCTATTCCTTTTCTCTAGAGTGTAATAGAAAAACAAGCAATAGATTACTGTACGAGACATGTATGAAAAGAGAAGAGACAAGTTTGTTGATGATTTACGATCTTGCCGCACTTCAGAGACATGCTTGCTAGGTCACTTTTCTATAGCTAAAAAGGCTATAATGAGGAAAAAAAAGATGACCTTAGGTTGTTGTAATATATATATATATATATATATATATATATATATATATATATATATATATATATATATATATATATATATGGGGGCACCCTTCAGAAATTAACCTTTAGGGCCTCATTTATCCCTTCTGGGTCGTACATGTGTGGATATGTTGATCAAATATAGAAAGGAAAGGTCCTCATAAATTGTAATTGTAATGGAGTAATGGAGAATGGGCCTATAGGATTCAATGGCAGCCTAGAAACCATCGCAGATAAAGGGACAAAGGTATCCAATAGCTAATCACACTTCCCAGTAATAGCTAATGGTGTTTAGAAGCGTGGGTGTTTTTTATGTCGATTTTCAAAAAAAAAACATCTCTACTTGTTAAATCCATATTTTACAAATAAACACCTTTATTAGTTTGGTAGTGTTTTTGTAGCATCGGCATTAAGCAATACTAATGTTGTTTGGTAAGATGAATTACATTTCTGTTTTTCATGTATATGCATTCATTACATCATTTTTCCATGCCACATCATCTAACTGTTGAGGGCAATGATCCACCAATGCATGAAATGCCAAATTTAATAGGACAGATGAGATTTACGATATATGCCCGTTTTTCACTATTTTTTCAAAAATCGTCTGAACCAAACAGTAATCTAAATGGTGAAAAGTGGGATCACCTACATGGATCCAACATGACACTGTTTTTCAGAAAATACCCACGATACCAAACATGCTCTTATTTTCTTCATCTTGACTCTTGAAGGGTTAAGACATCTGAGAAGGTGTAAAAGGAAGCGGCCCCTCGCCCTGCTCAGGCCTCACTCTGCTCAAAGCTCAAAAGCCATGGATATTTTAATCGTCTGTGGACTGCGGTATAGGCAATATTAATCGGGGATGCCGCGCGCGCGCTGCATCCACCCAGGTGAGATGATTGTCGTTTTTCCACTTCCTGAACTTGCGCCTTTTCTTTTTTCTTCTGTGAAAAAACACAAGTTGAAGGAAAAAATAGGAAAAGGTAGGTTTTCTTGTATTTTCCTTCCTTTCCCTATTTTTTCCTTCAAACCAAACATAGTTGCGTACGCCATTGCGTGCAACGAACGAGGTGTTCGTTCTCTCCCTCTTCAGAGTTTCAGTCTGAACTGAACCCTAGATAAATTTGAGATTGTCATAGCAGGCCTGGTAACAGTGCTAGGGATGTGATTATTCGTCACCTACACATTCAGAGAGAGAGAGATTCAATGATATGGGAGTGGGACAGCAGCTTTCACAGTGGGGAATTCTGTACTGGTGTCTGTGCAAGGGAAAGCAGTGTATGTATGGATATATAAGATAATCAATTCAATACGGCATTCGTATATAGTAGTTCTTAACACGGTCATTATCTGATCTGATCCCTGAGTTGTTTGTTACGTTTAATGCAAAGATATGATACCGTCGGAAAAACTTACGTATGATAGGATAAAAGTCAAAAGTGGTAAGCAAGTAGGTGATTCATCAAAATTCAACAGAGTGATTGGTCAAAGCTTATTCAGTATCATACCTTTTCCCACTTTCCGGCATCACAGGTTTTACTTACCCTGCGTTATATATTTGTATTGTATCGTATGGAGGAGGCTATTTAATTTAATTTACCTTATTATAATAAGTGAATGGGGAAATAAATCAAAACACAACACGGTAAATCGTACGCACCTGCTAAGACCAATGAGAGAAAAGGGCTGTTTTGGTAACATCAAGTAACAAAACAGCATCAAACGGTACTAGAGCCGTAGAGGGTTCTCTCTGTCAAATGAATTGATACGGGTTCCTACTCCATCAATAAATACCGATAAGACACACAGTCACACTCAGATGCCGGGCGGGCCATCCATATCCATATTCATATTCATCTTCGACTATATAATCAAAAGAAAATATTATCTACGCCGTTGATTTTCTTTGAACACCACGTGTTCATCATTACAATATCATACAGAAAAGTAAAGAATAAATAAAAAATTTTGTGAAAAAAAAAAGAAGAGAAAGGGATGAGGTCCGGACTCCGGAAAATTATATATATCTGAGAGAGAGAGAGAGAGAGAGTAAAATGACAAACAATGCTAACTCAGCAACCTCCCTAAAGCAAAGCAGACTTCCAATTACCTCCATCCACTCTCTACAAGATTTTTCTTATTGTTTTTCCTTACGTCGCTAGGCAACAAAAAATAGAAAGAGATGGGGGACGAGATTAGGATTAAAAAACATTAAAAAAATAGTAAAATGAAAAGGATAAAATATATGTAAAATGAGAAAGGAGGTTTTAGAGAAGAAAAAAAAAACCAAATAATGGTGGAAAACCGAAGTGGGTAGGGATCTGCTATCAATAAAACACTCCCAAAACAGACCCAAGACCATTGTAGCCGTAAATTCGGAACATCTCTACTGTTGGAACTTTGTTGGGACTGTATCTTGGCAGCTGATCCGAACTCGACCGGGTTCCGTGGTCTTTTTGCCCTTTGGACAGTCCAGGCCAAGGCCAGGGAGCGAGTGAGTGAGCGAGAGAGGAGGGGTGGAGAATCCCAATGCGCAGTAGAGTGGAGTCTGGAGTCTGTGAGTGTGAGGAGGAGGTGGCCGAATAAATTAATCTTCTTTCATCAGTCCATAGTCCAACTTCACATCTCTCTTTCTCTCTCTCTCTGCTTCTCTGTCTTCAGTTTGAGGTGAGCTCCATAAAATCTTGTGACTTGTGATTATTTATTTCTCAATCTCCATTTCTCCCATCCCGTCTCTACATAGCTTTCTATTTCTCTGATCTGAGATGGGCGGAAGTTGTGATCCGAAAAAAGTAACAAGGGGAGAAACATTGAATCTTTGATTGGTTATAGAGTGGTTGGTATAGATCCGGGGAGAGTGAGGAGGGAGATGAGAGAAGATCCAACCGAAATGTCGGAGGATGATGATAGAACAACGGATCTCGCCGGTGGTGGAACTATTGTTGTCGAGGCATCATCCAATAAAACACGGAGCTGTGGCGGAAATGGCGGTGGTGGAGTCGGAGTCGGCACCATCGCCGATTATTGTCCGTCGCCGTACCCGGACCAAGTCCTCGAGAATGTCCTGGAAAACGTGCTTCTCTTCCTCACATCACGCCGCGACCGCAACTCGGCATCTCTCGTTTGCAAGTCTTGGTACAGGGCCGAGGCGCTGACTCGGACGGACCTCTTCATCGGGAACTGTTATGCTGTTTCACCGCGCAGGGCAATCGAGAGATTCAAGAGGGTGAAGTCTCTGGTGCTCAAGGGCAAGCCTCGCTTTGCCGATTTCAGTTTGGTGCCGCCCAATTGGGGTGCCCAGTTCTTCCCTTGGGTGTCTGCCATGGCCGCTGCTTATCCTTGGTTGGAAAAAATTTACCTGAAGCGGGTGTCCGTTACTGATGAAGATTTGATTCTCCTTGCTCACTCCTTCCCTGCGTTTAAGGAGCTTGTGCTCGTCTGTTGTGACGGTTTCGGCACCGCCGGCCTGGCTGCCGTTGCCAGGTGCAGGTATGCTTGGGGTTTCATTTCTCTTCTGCTTTCAAATTTTGTTATCTAATAGTTTTTTCTTTGTCTACTTCATTGCTGTCGAATGATGGTTTGAAATGGAGTCTGTTTCTTCTTTTCTTTTTCCTGAAATGCTATTTTGGGTCATGAGCTTCTACTTCATATCGTTAGGACCACGATTAGTTATGTAAAAAAGAGAAAACTTTCCAAGGTTTTGTTCGTCTTGCAACTTCTGCTTCCCGTGAGGTTATTGCCGAATGATTGGGTAATCCTGCAGGGCATGATTGAATCTCTAAATGGCTTTCCATTCGTGTTACTGCTTTTGTTATTGTCTATCCTCTTGTTGCTCGCTTCAGTAAACCCTAACCCTAAGATCAATCCCCATCTTTGCATTTTGGCTTTGCTGCTTGGAAATATTTACTAGTATTATGCGCTAGCTTATTATACAAGGAAAAAAAACAAGGAAGAAAACAGAAATCGCAAACAAATTGCATATTTTCTTGTAGGACACTGCATTGTCAATCACCTTATGAATGCTGTATGATGATTATCATTTGTCAGACAACTACGAGTGCTCGATCTAATTGACGATGAAGTTAACGAGGATGATGTGGACTGGATTTCCTGTTTCCCGGAGTCTGTGACCTGTCTTGAATCACTCATCTTTGACTGTGTGGAGTCACCTGTAAACTTCGATGCTTTGGAGCGACTGGTGGCTAGGTCTCCTTCGTTGAAGAGGCTCAAGTTGAATCGGCATGTAAACCTCATGCAGCTCCACCGTTTGATGGTCCGAGCTCAACAGCTCACACATCTTGGAACAGGATCCTTCAGCACCTCAGAGAACCCGGCACAGGCAGATCAAGAACCAGATCTCTCAGCTTTTGCCACGAGCAAATCCTTAGTCTGTCTCTCAGGATTCAGGGACATTGTGCCGGACTATCTACCGGAAATTTATCCAGTCTGTGCTAGACTAACATCACTTAATTTCAGCTATGCCAACATCAATGCTGAACAACTCAGACCTGTTATCTGTCAGTGCTACAATCTCCAAACTCTTTGGGCAAGTATCCTTTGCGACTTAGATGTGACTTCAATATTTCCTTATCAATCCAATCTCCTAATTACTGGCATTTCTACAGGTCCTTGATTCAGTATGTGATGAAGGGCTTCAGGCTGTTGCTGCAACATGCAAGGAACTCCATGAGCTCCGGGTTTTTCCCATGGATGCTCGTGAGGATGGTGAGGCTGCTGTCTCTGAAGTTGGTCTCCTTGCAATTTCAGAGGGCTGTCGGAAGCTGCAATCCATTCTGTATTTCTGCCAGCAGATGACCAATGCAGCCATGGTGGCTATGTCAAGGAACTGTCCAGAACTTGTGGTGTTCCGCCTCTGTATAATGGGACGCCACCGTCCTGACCACCTGACTGGAGAACCCATGGATGAAGGATTTGGGGCTATAGTCATGAACTGCAAGAAACTGACCAGGCTTGCTGTATCTGGTCTACTCAGTGATAAAGCCTTCAGTTACATTGGGGAGTATGGTAAGTTAATTAGGACTTTATCTGTTGCTTTTGCGGGAGATAGCGATATGGGGCTAACGTATGTGCTTAAGGGTTGCCCCAAATTGCAGAAGCTGGAGATTAGGGACAGTCCATTTGGGAATTTGGCTTTGCTCTCTGGCTTGCACCACTATTACAACATGAGGTTCCTCTGGATGTCTACCTGTAAACTAACCCTTGAAGGGTGCAAGGAAGTTGCTCAAAGAATGCCTTATTTGGTTGTTGAAGTGATTGGGGACACAGATGAAGGAGACATAGATGATTCCATTGATAAGTTATACATGTATCGATCTCTTGAAGGGCCTAGAGCTGATGCACCTTCATTTGTGACAATCTTGTAAACACGTAATCCAGTAGGCTAGTGACAGGAATGTCTTAGCTGTTCATATGGTGGCTGCTGAACAAGGTTAAAATCTTTTCAAGTTTGCAGGAGCAAGTGTACAGCGGGTACCTTTTAAAACCCTCAATTCGGTTCCCTCATGCCTCGTCAACAAGGGTGATGTTGCACCGTATGCTTTCTTTTTTCATACCTTTTCAAGCAAAGATGGCATATCTTATCTTTGCTTGGGCTGTTGGAGGAGCATTTGAAGTGGGAAACCTGTAAAGTTTTACATTTCATGCTTGTCATGTTCCTTCAAAAAGGTTCATTGGAAGGGGAAGTGATGTAGGCAGAGTTTTGGTAAGATGGGGTTGCCTCATCCCATGTTGTTGTATTGTAGGTGATTAGATTTAATGTTTCTGCTATTTATTATAAATGGATGTGTTGGTGGTTGGGGAAAGGGGGAGCTCATGGAAACTTTGATTATAACTTGTCTGCGGTGGAGGCACGTCTTCTGTCTCTTGCAAGTTGGTACATTCTACTTGGTGAAGTTCATGGAAACTTTGATTATAACTTGTCTGCGGTGGAGGCACTTCTTCTGTCTCTTGCAAGTTGGTACATTCTACTTGGTGAAGAAATAGTTGCTTGTTATGGAGGAATTAGAGATTCAGAAGGTGAAATTGAAAACGTTTTTTTTCCTGGGTTTACATGCCATATGTTGGCAGTAAGTCCTATGTGAAAGATGCTTCTTCTGTCTTCAAATTGTAGTGGTTTGTCTTTTTGGTGATTACTGAGATTGCTGTAAGACTATTAAAGAAAGATCCATGCCACTCTATCCCATTTCCCGAATGGTAATTTGTTGTTCCTGAATGTGATTGTTTGATGTTTTTTTTTCTCTGATATTATGTTCGGAGGCCGGCAGACTTGTTTAGGGAAAAGGTGTACAGAAAATGGGTTTATCTTGAAGACAATTTGTGTGTGTATTTTGACAATGCAAATTGCGAAGAGGCCTGGATTGGATTTGGCTCGTCACCTTGGATAAGGCGGGATACCTTCTCTCCCTCACCAGCAGGCTCCAAGTTCACAGAGAATACATATACAGCTGGCTTTTGTAGCTGTTGCTATTGTTTCTGTTATATCATTAGTACTGTTATTTGTTTGTTATCGGGTAGAAACAACCTGAGAAATGGAATAAATGCGTGGACTAGAAACCAGGGGGCCTGACGTTTTGAATGCGATTGACGGCAAAGGTCTGCTAATGATTTCTAACAAGTCCACTAGGATCCGTGTGGGAGAAGAGGAAGATGCAGGCCCCGCTCCATTGTCTATACCTCTGCTATGCCCTGCCGCAGCACCTGCCAGTCTGCCACTGAAGCCTGAAGGTGGGCCTCCCAGATAATAACATGTTTAATGTCTTAATTGCTCCTTAATTTATTATCAAATCCTAGGTCGTCGGAGTAATAGGGAAAAGCTATAGAAAATTCAATTGCTGATGATTGTAAGATTGCTTTCCACTTGTGTCACGTTTGGGTTTGGGCGGTGGGAGGAGAGCTTTTTGGTTTTGCCTTTTTCTGTTCTATTTTTCCCACAAAAAAGAATCCCCTTCTGAGAGGAGATGCCTCATCTGTTCTCCATGATTGTTCTCGGATCAGATGGTTGGCGTGATCCTGTCCGAGTTTTAGACATTTGACTGTCAGATCTTCTAGTTTGAACCACAATACAAATCAGGTGTGTTGGGTCAGAAACTCAAAAAAAAAAAAAAAAAATTAAAAATCTGTTGAGTAAAAAAGTAGTCCTACCAAGTCTTGAAGAGAAGGAAGAACAGACCTTCTGGGTGGGAAAAGGTACGCAACGACTTCGACTGTAGATCATATCTCCCATCCAATCTAAATCTAATCCTTTCGTGAGTCAAGTCGACCAACTGGCAACTGGAGGCAAGGAATATGTCCTGTTAGTGCTATTGTTGCCTATTGGGAGTTGAACCAACAAGGCAACAACAACACATTGAGGCTGGAGGCTGGAGGCTGGAGCTAAAGGTTGATGGAAACGATAAAAACGTCGGTGTTTTATTTTTATTTCTTCTTAGTACGGGTCCAGGTCCAGGTCCAGGCCCCAGGGTACGTGGTCCATTCTACTCGCCTGGCTTTACATTACATGACATGATCCACAATTCACATTGTTCATGGTGGGAGCAGTTCCATGAACGACCACAGTCCACGGGATAACGGGAGCCTAGACCATGTCTGCAATGTTATCTTATATATGTACCACATGATCTTGTAAGAGACAACGACTCAAGGACAAGGCTTTGCTTACTGGAGTGGGGGGGGGAAGTGGGGACTCCCAACGGGGTGGGTCGTTCCGAGGGGTCATCTTTCTGCCAGTTTGTGATTTCAAGCCAATTCTCTTTTCTAAGTGACTGCAAAGTGCAAAGTTGCCTTCATGGTGGGGATGAGATGCAGTCCACTATTCGTTCTCTTTCTTTTCTGGAAATATCTTAAATACCCTCTGGTTTTATCAATGAATTAATTTTTTTTCCTCTATTTTACACTGTTGTGAGATTCGGACAGGGCATAAATCATAATATTGGAATGTTTGCTGCCAGTCATTCAAATATATATATATATATATATGTAACATTTTTCGTAGCTTATAATTTATGTAAAAATATTATTTGTGGCTATAAATGACCAGGGATCAAGTCTCACCATTCATATTCATATTCATACAACCTATTGCAAGTAATTAGGTCATGATCTTGAATCCTATAATTGGTATTTTAAGTTTCTGGTGATTTAGTGACCTGAGGGGGTCGGAAAAAAACCCATCAAAAGATTTCATGAATCACACTCTCTATTTTTAAGAAGTGGGTCTCATAATAGTAGTAACCAATAATGAAAACAAAATCAAACCAAACCAAACCTGATTGAGAGATAATTTCTAAATAGCTAAAATGACCTATCATCCTTTTTGACATCATTTCATCTAATTTTTATGACATATATTACCCCTGAAACATGTTTAACCAATATCATTTTCTTTCTTGAAGGAAAAAGAGAAAAGAAATTCTTATAGTAAGGACATAGACCCTATAACTGTAGTATCATGGCATTTACACTATTTCATCCACTTTATTCATAGTCATACACAATAATACAATTACAATAAGAAAGCAAGGAATCATATTGATCTGGTTACCCATTGATATGCCAAACTTTAAACATTGAATTGGGTTCTCTATGTAAAAATGTATGTTGATTAAGAGGGTTTATTTAATGCCGCACCTAGACCTAGCATTTTATGTGCTCTCGTGCATTTTATTAGGTGTATCACTCGTCTGCAAGTTGGCATTTTGGTTATTTACAAAATATACAGCGATTTCTATGATGCCGAAAGGATATGATACCGGAAAATTTTTGACCGATCAGAATTTTCTATAAATTTTGATGAATGCCAGCTGATTGATTACCGTATCGGTTGATTCGTTATCAAACTTTTAGGTATCATGTCTTTATTTACACTCTAAAATAGACATATATGAAGGTACACAAGATGATAGGCAGAGTGGTAATTTTGTATTTCCTTTTTGATGGATTCTTTTTGGGTTGTATTTGGTTTGATAGAGAATAAGAGAGAAGCAAATTTTCTACCAAACCAAACATAGCTTGAGGCATCTAAAAGTTGGGGAGAATTTTAGAGATGCCGATGAAATCAACATTCTTTTTCTAATAAACAAATATTTGTTTCACTCTTATCAAACATAGCTTTGAGGCATCTAAAAACTTTGGGAAAATTTTAGACAGTGTCAGTAAAGTAAACTCTATCCTCAATACTGATCCCCCCTTGGGAGGTAATTGGCAGTGGATCTTTAGTCTGAATATCCAGTGATGATGGGATGTGAGGATCCACTCTTTCGATAATTGATAGGATGGCATTAGAGATGCAACTTGGGATGGACCAATTCGAACCAACTCCAATCCAATCTGAAAAGAAATAGGGTTGGAATGAAGATTGTTTGTTGCAAAAATAGTAAAGAATGCATAATGAAATTTATCGGTATTCGCTTTCTAAATCAAACTTGTAGAGATGTGATGATACAAAATCTCAAAATTGAGAATTGCAAGAAGGAGGACTGAGTCATGCCACTTGGTTACTCTTCTTAAAACTGCATTTACCCCTTACGGTGTAGCCGGGTGATCATACATGCACACGCATACGCATACGCACCCGCACCCGCACCTGTGCCCTCGCCCATGCCCCAACTCGACCCGACCTGTTTCGGCTCGGCTTGGTGCGCACGTGTGAAAAGCACCCCCGCCCCCCTCACATGCATGGAATATCTATAGTGCTCTCCTCCTATGGGTCCCTACCCATAGAGAGAGCAAATCTACAAATATACTTAACTTCACTCCTTTCCCAAGCAATGTGGGACAATGAGTCTTCCCATGCACTCAAGGGTGGGAAGAGAAAAAGACAAAAAACAAGAGGGAGGAGAGAGATTCTTGAAATTTTGAATCTCTCTCCAACAATTCTCAACAAGATTCAAAATTATAAGAAGATCGAACAATCTAAGCATCGTAGTGAGAAAAGTATTCATGGTGATGTTTTTTGGATTTCAATCAACACTTAAGTATGATAGGTTGTGTTACAGAGTACGGGTGGAGTCAGATTCCTTCAACCTTTTCTCTTTGTCGTAACTAGCTAACCAGCCAACCAACTCAACTCACCAGTTCTTTAGTGGTTTTTTTTGTTTTGGAACATTTTGTCCTTGTTCCCCTCTTGGAATCATGAGTGTTTTAAAGAGTCAGCCTTAGATCTCTCTTAGAAGCAGCCACACTTCACATTCACTTAGGTCAGTTATTAGTGTGCACTGCTCACACTATTCCTAACTGATTAAGAGCCTCATGATCAACCTCCTCAAACTGTAGTGAGCACTATTTTACCTTGGCATTTGAAATGAGATACAAATTGATAGTGCTTTTCCAAGTCATTTAGGGACTCGTTTTTATCCATTCAACCTAATTCCAGGGATCTCCTTTCACATAGGTTGGGTGTTCATCACTAATGAATTTGTAACAGGCTTCAACCCCATTCCTACTGATGCCTCATAAACTACCTTAGAAGTCTATGGTTTGGTTAATGAATTTCTAAGGTTTTTTTCAGACCTTACAAAATCTAGAGCGATTGTACATTTGCTGAGGTATTGTCTTACCAGGTGCCTTCTTTTATCGTTGTACGTTTGGTTCTTGGCTCTGACTATTGTTTCTTGGCTATCACAATAGAGAGATATGGATGGAACCGATCGTGACCAAAATGGTAAATCTGCCAGCAAGTTCCTTAGCCACTCTGCTTCGGGCCCTACCAATTCTAGTGCAATAAACTCGGCCTCCATTGTTGAATTGTATTGCATGACTACTTTATCGATTTCCACGATACTGCTCCTCCACCTAGAGTAAACACATATCCACTTGTGGAAATACTATTCTTTGAATTTGAAATCCAGTTCGCATCAATAAAGCCCTTTAAAACAGGAGGAAAACCTGAGTAGTGTAAACCAAAATTTATGGTTCATTTTAAATATTTTAATAATCTTATTAGAGCTTCCCAATGTTCATTTCTGGGATTATGAGTGCGCTGACTTAATTTTCCCACAACTATAGCTATGTCCGATCTTATACACTTCATTAAGTAAGATACGGATCCAATTATACTTGCATACTCCTTTTGTGAAACATGTTATCTTACTTGTTTCCCTAAGTGAATACTACAATCAAGAGGTGTTTCAACCGGTTTACAATCATAGTGTCCAAATTTCCTAATGATACTTTCTACATAATGTGATTGGGAGAGAATAAAGTTTTATTGTTTTTATGGATTTTAATCCCTAAGTTTACATCAGCCTCACCCAAGTCCTTAGTGTTAAATTTGGACATTAGAAATTGTTTTGTTTCTTTTACTTTCTTTAGACTAGTTCCCATTATTAGCATATCATCAACATATAGACAGATCACACTCCTTTATTATTTTCAAATTTGCTATAGACACGTCTATCAGAATCATTTATGATATATCCATTAATTACTAATACATTATCAAAATTTTCATACCATTGTTTGGGAGATTGTTTTAAGCCATATATAGATTTAATTAATTTACATACTTTATTTTTCTTGTCCTGGCATTGTGAAGCCTTCAGGTTGCCTAATGTAAACTTCTTCCTCTAATTCCCCATTAAAGAAAGTTGTTATCACATCCATTTGATGAACTACTAGTTTGTAAATGGATGCTATAGCAAACAAAACCCTAATTGTTGTTAATCTTACAACCGGGGAGTAGGTGTAAAAGAAGTTTACATATTTCTTTTGTCTGAACCCCTTAGCAATTAACCTAGCCTTGAATTTATCTATTGTGCCATCTGATTTTAGTTTTTTCTTAAAAATCCACTTACAATCTAGTGCCTTAGTTTCAAGTGGGAGATTTACAAGTTCCCAAGTGTGATTAGTGATTAAGGAGTGTATTTCACTTTTTATGGCTTCTTTCCAAAATACTGCATCAGGTGAAGTTACAACTTCCTGATAGGTTACTGAGTCATTGTTCACAAAAAATGTGAACATTCTGTCACCCAAATTCGTTTCTCTTATTTGTCTTTTAATTTTCCTTAAGTCTAGTTCTTACCTAAATAAAGTATTGACTCCTTGAGCACTTTCTTATTCTTGGTTTCTAATTTGATGTTGGGAAGGTTCCCTATTTATTGCTTCTTTTCTCCAAGGAAAAATGTACTTAAAGAACTCTATATCTTGGGACTTTATTATTGTGTTATTTTCGACAACATTATCAATTGTTTTAATTATAATGAACCGATAAGCTACTTTATTTTATGCATATCCAATGAATACACAGTCACAGGTTTTCGGTCCTAACTTCTTTCTTTTAGGTTTAGGTATTCCAACATTTGCTAGGCAGCCCCAAACTTTTAGATAATTCAAACTAAATTTTCTGTTGTGCCAATGTTCAAAGGGTATTTGTCATTTTTTTGGGTGGTATTCTATTATATAGGTGGTAAGCTGTTAGGATTGCTTCCCCCAACAAATTCAAAGGTGCACCTGAACTAATTAGAATTGCATTCATTATTTCCTTTAATGTTCTGTCCAATCTTTTTGCAACTCCATTAGATTCAGGTTGATAGGGAGATGCAGTTTCATATATGATTCAATTTTCTTCAAAGAATTTTCTAATGATTTGTCTATCATACTCAGTTCCTCTATCTGTTCTAAGTCTTTTTATTTTCTTTTCTAACTGGTTTTCTACTTCAGTTTTGTAGTTTATGAAAGCTTGATTAGCCTCATCTTTTGATCTAAGTAGAACTACTTTTGCATATCTAGAGAAGTCATCTGTAAAAGTTATATATTATTTTTTTCCTCATCTAGTTTCATGACATTTAAGGTCTCCTATATCACTGTGAATAAGTTGTAGTAATTCAGTTTCTCTTTGTACACTTTTATGAGGTTTCTTAGTAAATTCTGCTTATATACATACTTGGCATTTTTCATTTGTAAAATTAACAGGAATATTCAAAACTCCTAATTTATATAATCATTTTAAATAAGGAGCACTACGATGTCCTAGTCTAGCATGTCAAATATCAAAAGATTCAACAATATAAGCAGAAGAAAAAACAATTTTATTCATAACAGTATAAATACAAACAATCCTCCAGCATTGTATCATTTTCCAATAAATACATTATTCTTGGTTAACATAGCATTGTCTACTTCAAATGTGAGCTTCAGTCCCACTTTGTTGAGGAGTGCTCCCGATACCAAGTTCCGTCGGATCTCCGGCATATGCAACACATCATTCAACATTAGGATTTTTCCTAAAATCAGTTTCAGGAGCACATTTCCTTTGTCGATAACCTTCGAAGTTTGTGAGTTTCCCATGAAGACTTGCTCTCCTTCAAACTGAGTTGTATACTCATAAAAGGAATTGCAGTCCCCACATATGTGCTTGGTAGCACTAGTGTCCAGTACCCACTCCTTTGGCTTATCAACTAAGTTTACCTCAGTTATCACTGTTGCAACAACATCCTCAGTCAAATTGACTTTCGGTTTCCCAGAGTCATTCTTTTGGTACTGGCAGTCCTTCTTGTAATGTTTGGGTTTGCCACATACATAGCAGTTTCCTTTCTTTTGTTGCTTTTTGAATTTCTGATCATTTTTCATATTCAAGTTCTTTTTGAATTTTGTAGTCTTTTCCTCCACCAGATTGGTTTTGGAAAACTAGTCTTCATCTTTCTTTCTGTTCTTTTATTCTATCTTAATTTGAACCACTACTTGGTCCAAAGTAGTGTCCTTTTTCTTATGCTTCATACTGGTCTTGAAATCAGTTCATGTATGTGGCAGTTTCTTTATGAGAGAACCGAAAATGAATTCATCTTGCAGTACCATGCCTTCTTTTGCCAATTACCTCACAAGAACCTGGAACTCATCTATTTGGGAAGACACGTGCATGTCTTCTTTCATGGTGAAGTGCAAGAAGTTGGCAATGACATATTTATTGTTTTCGACATTTTCTAAAGCATACTTAGTGTCCAATGCATTCAAGATTTCATAGGCATAATTATAAGAAGAATAAACATTGTATAGTTCATTGGACAAGCAGTTTAGGATATGGTTCATGCTGAGGTGATCGGCTGTAGCCTAGTGTTCTGCAACAACAGAACGGGCTGGTTCCTCCATGCTTAGTGGGTTCGGTTCGGTCAAGGCAAAAGCTACCCCTAATTGCTCCAAGGCAAACAGCAGGCATTGTCTCCAACGCTTGTAATTGGTTCCATTGAAGGGTTCAATCTTAAAGAAATAGGGAATTGTTGATAGTATTAGGTTCCTCATTAAGGAGTTAGCAGAGATATGTTCTATAAATGCGGTTTTAAGATTGTTGTAAAAATAGTAAAGAAGGCAGAATGAAACTTATCAGTACTCGCTTTCCAAACCAAACTTGCAGAGATGTGATTATGCAAAATCTCAAAACTGGGAATTGCGGGAAGAAGGAGGATTGAGTCTTGCCACTTGGTCACTCCCCTTAAAATTGTGTTTGCCCCCCTACGGTGCAGCTGGGTGATTGCAAATCGGTCACCAAGATAAAACAACCCACAGGATTTTGGTAGGCGTGCACTCGCTTACCAGACCTTTGTGAACCATAGAAAGGATGACACTCAGATTACAGAGAAGATAGAGAAGAAGACTATCAAAAGAGAATGTTGTGTGTAGACTGGGTTGGCCAATACTCTTCTTATGAGTGATCTTAGACCCGAATGGACACATATGTGTCTTTTCATAAAGGAGCCTCTTCAGAACAGTGCACCTATTCGAAGAGGCACAAGGAGGAAGAAGAGACACAAAAAAGAAAACGTTTTAATTTAAAATTAAATTCAAAAATTGAAGAGACACATTTTAAATTAAAAAGTGGTAATTCGGTCACACACGCTTGCACACACATCCTCGCTTGGCCCGACTCGACTTTGGGCAACCCGACACCCAACCTAACACATTTAATTGTGTATATTCTTATACATTATACATTATGTATAAAGTATGATACATGTATTGATTATTTATACAAGTCTAAAGTATGTCTATGTGAAAGAGGGAGAGAACTGTGGTCATAAAGCATGTCTTATTATGAAATATTACTATAATATGATGTTTTTTGTAATCTCTTATGTAACATGTGTGTTCGTATAAATATTAAATATGACTAGAAAATTTAACAAGCAAGGTTACAAATTGAACCCAATCCAACCAACTCAGATTTCATGATTGGTTGGATTTGGGGTTGAGAACCTCGGTTAAAAAATATTAAGTTGGATTAGAACAAGGATTGAGGTTTTAATACATGAGGTCGGGGTAGCATTGACCTTAACCCAAGCCAACATGACCCAAGTTGCACTTGCATTGCATCCCTGGATGGGAACCTTTCTCACTTCACTCTGGTTCATTAGTTGATTGAAGCGGATCCTTAGTAGACCATCGTTTCTTGGGAATTGGTAGAAACAGCAAATCTTGGTTTCTAGAGCAGCCAACCCATCTGAAAACCGCTCTGGTTTTACCTCTCCAGCTTCGGGTTTGGCTAGTCTCAATTTGCCATCAAATATGACATTGACCAATGTTGAGACATTTTCTTCTTGATTTCCAATCCTTCGGATAGAAGTAATCTGCTTGATAGACTTTCGGGTTTAGTTAATCGGGAAGACATTGACAACCACTGAGAGATGTTTGATGATCAGGAAATCAAGTTAGCACTCTTCCAAATGCACCCTCATAAATCCTTTGGCCTAGATGGGTTTCCCAATTCCTTTTTCCAGCATTATTGAGAGATAAATAGAACCATTTTCCAGCATCATTGCCTTGATTCCAAAATGTAAAAATCCGAAAAAATCAAGGCCATTTTTGTCTTTTCAATCTATGTAATACATTTCATAAGATAATTGCAAAAGTTTTGATAATAAATTGAGACATATTCTTCTAAAAATCATGTCAAAATCAAAATGTTTTCCTATCGAATACATTTTAGATAATGCTTTCGTATCCATCTTATGAAAACTAAGGCAATGTTATATGAAAATAAAATTAGATATGAACAGGGCTTATGATAGGGTGGAATGGAGAATTGTCAATTTTGTCACATTAAAGTTAGATTTTGATTCAAAATTCATAGGATGGATTATGCAATGTATCTCGATTTCTTTTTTTATCAAATCCTGGTGAATGGTTGCCCCTCTCTGGCAATCCTTCATTTGCATTCAGGAGGTGAAATCTTTAGAATTCAAACTAACAATCTTTGCCCTGCAATTATACATCTCTTTTTTGCAGATGATTTTTACATCTTCTCCAAAGCCAATAAGCCAATATATTGAGAGAGAAAGTATAATGGAACTTCTAAAGCAGTATGGAGAGGTGTCTACACAGAAGGTGAATCTCTCGAAATCTGATATTTATTTTAGTCCAAATCTTCATCCTACACTTAAAAGGATAATTTCAAAGGTTCTCAAGGTGTGAAACCAGTAAATAAGCCCTCTTCTTATCTTGTTCTCCCTCCTGTTATGGGTAAGTCAAGGAAAGTCGTTTTTAATTTCTAATTAGATAGGGTGGAGCTTCAATCTAAAAATTGGAAGGTAGGTTCCTTATAAATAGTTGGAAAGGAGGTTATCATAAAGTCTCTATCAATTTCAATTCTAACTTACACTATGTCTTGCTACTTGATTCCCCATGAAACTTGTAGTCAATTAGCAAGGAAGCAGAGGGAATTCTTGTGGGGAGAGACCAATGATAAGAAAAGAATTAATTGGGTTAGTTGGAGGAAGACTTGCAACATCAAATTCAATGGTGGATTAGGATAGAGAACCCCTATGCTTTTAATTTAGCTTTCATGGCAAAGCTTTCTTAAAGATTAATTGAAAATAAAAATTGCCTTTGGTCCAAAACCATTGAAGGAAAATATTTAAAAGGTAAAAACTTTTGGTCCTTTAAAGATCCCTTAAATTGCTCTTGGGGGGTTTAAGGAGCTTCCTAGCAGGAGAGATATTCTTAAGGAAGGTGCTTGTTGGAGAGTGGCTAATGGCCAGATTATTGATGTCTGGGAGGATCCTTGAATCCCGGGACTATCCTCTTCAAACCACTTTGGACTGTACAAATTAAATCCAAGTCAAGTAGATCTGGTAAATAATCTTATAGATCCCAATATAATAATTTAGAAGTCAGATACAATTCAGACTATTTTTGATAGCCTGTTTGTAGATTTAATTTGTTCCATGGAGTTTCCTAGAATGGGAGGTCAAGATAGGTGGATTCCAGATCCCAAAGGCAGATTCTTGGTGAAATCAGCCAACCACAACCACAACCACAACCACAATGTTGTTCAGTTGTTGATAATGAAGAAAATATTCTGATTCAATATTTTTTATCCACAAAGAAGTGGAGTGGAAGAAAACTTCATAATTTTGAAAAATAAATATTTTCATTTTTATATATAGATAAATAAGGGAAGTTGAAAAATAAGTATTCTTCAACTTGACTCAGGGAAGGAAGCATAAGGGAGAACTCCATCAAGTTTCTACTAAAAAAATACTGGTTAGGGCTCATCATTGGATTGGATAAATGGATTACTCAACAATTCAAACCCCAAAATTGCTTTGCACAAGGAATTTGATATGGATAGATGTTGAAAAGTATATAGATAGGAGATTATAGAGAGATTTGGGGGAGTAAGAGATCGAATTGATACCAAACATGACATCCCATATGCATGTACTCTACTTGTTTTGCTAGAAAATTAAAAGGAGCTCTAGACGTGAGATGACTTGTATGATAAGAGACCACCTAAACTAACTAATGACCACTTGGCGGATATGAGGGGTCTGATTTGATTATAAGGGTTGTCAATTTGTCATGACTAAAATTAGGAAAATGGATGAAATATTAGTTGCTTAATTTAAATTGGGAAATGTTTGGAATTTGGATGAGATGAAATATTAGTTGCTTAATTTAAACTGCTGGTGGTGGTGGGGCCTATTTAGGACAAAACCTTGAGTTTGGAACATACACCTATGACCTACCTGGTCTGTGAGACTGTGACACTTTTAACTTGCCACATGGCAAATGTTAAAGAACAACCATTTCAACTATTTAAATGTAAAGAAAAAAAAAACGCATTTTGAACAAACAGGTGCCTTAATTGTATAAAAGTATTATTCAGAAAAGAATGGGTTTGGGTATGGTTAACTTGATTTGAATTCAGTGGCAATAGAAGATACAGGATAGGATAGATCATGTAGCAGATGGGGCTTGGCGTCAAGCCATGAGGTGCCTGATGGGCCACAATGTCTATGTTATGCTAGTGCCAGCTTAACACAATTCATTTTTGTACATAGATATAAACATGATATTTTCAAAAACAAAATCTTTTATATTTAAAAATAAATAAATAAAAAGTAAAACCTTGCTTTTGTAGAATTGCTGGTTGAAAATTTAAGAAATGAAGTTGGTTGTGGAATTGCTAGTTGTCCATTGTCATTGCATGAAGGGAGAATACTTTGAATATATATGCTTTATAACAAGGATAAACATGTTTGTACTCTAAAGTGAGATTAAAGGCCGCGTTCCAGATAGAAGAATGATCAAACGTTTGAATACTTGTCTCTAAGCTCCAAGCCAACTTTGCTTTGGATCTCATGTTCAGAAGTCAGACCACCAATAGTGTGTTATATATCAATCAAATCATTTATAATTAGGATAACTTCTTCAAATAATAGCGATGCTTAAGTACACTCGTATATTATACGACTTGATTGTGATTTGCCAACAACTTTGTAATTTTCTACATGGTTATTGCATTTCTACCTAAGAAAAAAATTAAAAAATAAAAAATAAAGAAAACGAAAATAGAGCCAGAGCCCAGAGGCATCATTTGGATAATCTTTGAAGAAGTAATTTTTTGCTATGGCCCTATGGGTAGCAGAAGAGCAATAAAAATGACTTCTTTTTTTTTTTAATTTCAACAAAGCATCAAATAAAAGTATAAGACATACATGCACACACAACTGCACAAAGCATAAAATATAAAATATATAAAAAAAAACCTTCTGGACAACTTTTTTTTTCCTTCTTTTTCAATTTTAGACTAATAAGTGATGAATAAAACGAAACATTCATACATCTGTCGTGTAATGCAGGTTGTCTTTAGTTTACTGTGTTTAGTCTCATTTTGGTGCTTAAACAAGTGGAAAGTATACTGGTTGTGTCAGTATGACATGAAATTGTTCCAATAATAATAAATTTGCAGGTCGTCTTCCTCTGCAGGATTGGACTTGGGGTTTCTGACATTTGAGATTTGATAGAACGCATGTATGTTGAGGCTCTCCATTGCATTGCAATTTGCATGGACTGTATATAGTCTGTGAGATCAGAAATAGAAGATTCCAAGATAAGTTCTGTTTGTAAAATTGCTTACAGAGTTACAGTCTTATGGCAGGAAATCTAACATCTTTCATCAATCAATTTAGGCTCATCTCATAGAGGGCAAGCTAGCTAGGCTGTGCTTATTGTAAGAAGGGTTCCATCAACGACTCTATATTCAATCTACACATCAACAACACAAGGGGAGACGTTTAAAAGCATATTTTGGATTTTGGAAATGGCCCCAAAATCTCTTTGTCTGTCCATTATTTGGTATTGGTACAAGTCCCGCAGGTGCTGAAAGCTGAAATTCAGCATTTCAGTAACTATATAATATGGAACTAGAGTAAAATGGGCAAATTAACCTCTGTCCCATATGAGCCGGGTAGCCCGACGGCCCGGCCCATTATAATTCGGACTTGATCATAATTTTAGGCTTACGGGCTCAGGATCGGGCTTAAAGTACAGGACCCGATTTTTCTCGGGTCAGGTTTGGGCTTTTTTAAAAATCCCAGTTTGAATCCAAACCTGATATGATACTATATATTAAATAATAAAAAATATATTTTATTTAATAAAATATATATACAATATTTTTTTGTTCTTCTTCTTTTTTTTTTTCAAGTAAAAGTGATATGGTTTTAAAGGTTTTAATATAAATAAAACATTTTCTTATTGAATAAAAAAAAAATTCTGTTTTCAAATTTCTGGCCAAGTTCAGGTTCAACTCAAGCTTTAGACTTTATGTGAGGGCCAAGCACGAACTCGAAACCTAAGCTCGATGGTCAGGCCGGACTCGGGCCTGAATATATTCTGTTATACATAAACAAAAATCGGCCCGAACCCAATCCGACCCAGCCATCAACAGGTGTAGTCCCATCTGCTTCAATTATATTTAATTTCATCTAGATATTTCTTTCTGGATAAGTTTGGGAAGTAAAAGTTCCACCCGGCCACTTGATTTTTTTTTTTTTGAAGATGCATTTACTATTTACAAATCAATCATACTAGGATTTCTACCCGGCACAAACACATGAAGAAAGGGATGAAATCTGTCTTTTTTAGACAGGATAAGGAAATAATAAATAAATATTTTATTTTAATGTCCTTCATAAAGAGCTTTTTGGTTTGGGTCTTCATCCGGATTATATGTGTTGTCCATTCATGAGAATGTACAAATTGTGACTATGTGAGGGGTTTTATCTCTCTTACATCAGGCTTTACTCTTTACTCTTTACTCTCTATAATGAAATGAGTTTTTAATCTTTTTTTTTTTTGGGGGGGGGGTGTTAATCCATAGTTTTTAAAATTGAACTGGTCAGGGGTTTGGTTACTGGGTACTGGGTCGAACGGTCAAATCATTTGAACTAAATGCTCGGTCCGTTCTAATAAAAAATAAAAAAGGTCAAAACCGTTCGAACGATTAATCACTTGGTTTAGTGTTTTGTTGACCAAAATTAATAGTTTTGGGGAAAAATCCGGTTTAGGGGAAAAACAAAATCAATCACCTGATTGGTTCCTAATTTTTCCGGTCCGACCGTTCGATCTAGTCTAATTTTGAAAACCATGATTTAATCCTAAGACTCAATTTGAAAAGAGTACAAATATAAATATATAGTATAAATGCATACAAAATAGTTTAAATATAAGATTTTGCACTCTGTATATTTGTATTTGTATTCTTTCCAAATTGAGCCTAAATTCAGTTTGGAATGAGTACAAATATATATAAAATAATATAAAATACAAGATTTTACGTTTTAAACTCAATTTGGAAAGAATACAAATACAACTATATATAATATAAATATACAAAATAATACAAAATTCAAGATTTTGTACTCTATAAATTTGTACTCCTTCCAAACTTAACCTTACATATTTGTATTTATACTCCTGCCAAACTGAGCCTAATGAGTTATTAGTCTAGAAATATGCAAAAGTGACAAAAGAAATTAAGAAATGGAATTTTGCAGAAAACAAAGAAAACAAGTAAAGCTAGAATAGAAAATAAACCTCGTCGAAGTTCATAAACTGATGCCTCGGTCTGTGGTGAAAAAATATTGAAGTTTCGAGAAGAATTTTAATAAAATTTTAGTTATCTTTTATTATTTTAGTATTATGTCTAAAAGTTTGGTCGAAATAATAAGAAACTGAATGCTGAAATTTCAGAAAAAAGAAAGAGAAATTTAAAGTTTTATTTGGCTGAAAAAAAAAATCTGCCCTACATTGTTCATAATCATTTTGATAGGTGTATCCGAAAACCAAAATATTACGAAAATTCACCGACATTTAGAACCATGCATGAGCCCAGCAGGCAATGTGTACAAGTTGTGCACATGCAGGGGACATTGGATCCATAATTTGGTGGGTTCCATCAGGTAGATTTCGTAAGGCTAAAATCGACAACATGGATTTCAAATATAAAATGGCCCTTGAATTTATGTCTATGGCCATTTCTTTATTGACTCATCCATCATCAGAGGATACACATTCAGGAAATAAGTCCCATACATTCTGGTAATTAAGGCATCACAATTGGACAAAGGAAGCTTCTGTCTATAACCTGATAATGGGGTCCATATAGGCCCTTCTGGACAGTCCTTGTGGTGGTCAAGAAGACGGTCCGTGCCTCTTTTGAACCCATAAAAAGGTGATTTAAATCTTATCTGTTCAACCACTTGGAGTGGCACATGGCAGATTGCTTCAACATGACTGTTACTGTTCTTGGTCAGAGCTCAGAAGAGGTGAACTACTGAAACCCCTCCTTTCAACAGGATTAGAGACAAGAGTATATGTGATTGTGAAGGGAATGTGTGTATCTCTTAACTCTAAATTTATGGTCATTTCTGTGCTGGGAATTGGGAATACCCTTATTGGATTTTGTAGCTGTAGCAAATCTTTTTACTCGTGAAGCTCATCAAGAATTTACACTCACTTTCATGGTCCAAGCATAAACCCAGTTGTCATCACCTGGGCTGGGCCAATCTCCCTTCATGGGTCCATGAAAATGTTTTAAGTTGATGATGCAATCTGATCAAACCTTTCAAAAACTAGTTTGGATATTAAAACAAGCAAAAACCCCTTGTCAGGAGACTTGGGACTCAGGACAAGCAAGAAACTATAGATTTGACAGAGAAATTAACCCAATGCAAGGAATTTCAGTTTATAGTCATCTTATAGTACTGCTCTTTTTTTTTTTTTTTTCCTTCACGTTCATGCAAGTAGAGAGAATCTTCTATCATTTCTCTCTCTCTCTCTGGGAACTCAAAAGATTTGTACACCGGCCCATACAGATACAGTATGATTGAATTTTTATTAATTCCCCATTCACCTTTTGAAAACTTGAGGGGCTTCTCGATCATTGAGAGAAAGAAACTCGACCGGCCATCCTTATCCAACTCAAAATTGCCTTTCGAAAAGTGAGTCAAATGGCTGGTTTCAACTTCAACTCGGTCAAAAGGTTAGGGTTTCCATTCCAACCTCAAAATTTCATGGTGGAGCCCACTTTGCTCAGGAGATGGGGATTAATCAACATGACAGTAGATTATTACTAGAAAAGAACATCAAACACAGCAGTATCCTCCGGCTTCTTTATCAAGTGGGAACTTGGAACATGGAAGTCGCATCTCCGGAGGTGGGCCATCAGAAGTATATAACTATTAAATGGATGGTCCAGATTGTTTAAAAGATCTCGGATTATAAGATGGAGACAGCAAAATTATTCTGTACGCAACAAACACCTGCCAAGAAAATCTGGATGGACAATATGGTGATGGAGTCAAATTATTGCTAGTTAATATGATAGAACAAAAAAAAAAGGAAAAATAAATTATTACAATTTTTTTTTTCAGTTTTATTGGTAGAGGAAATTTTGGACGTCGGTCGTCACTCGTCAGTGACAAGTTCAAGTGCGATGTGTTTGTGAAAAGCTAAAATGATGGGAGTCTGAGTGAATTCCATCACTTTATTTCATATCATCTTTAATGAGTTGGGTTGAATAAAGTATTAAAAGTATGTAGTACTAGTAGTCTGTTTCAACTTTCAATTTTGAAGGAGGTAGTAAGTAATCTAAGTTCAATTACCATTTGATGAGTTGATGGTCAATGGACTTTGGTTTACCATCCAGTCATGCATCCACCATGTACGAGCTTAACACATTCATACTTGTCTCTTCTGCGGGGAAATATTGGGCCTGGCTGAAGTTATGTGAATTGAGCCCCAATACAACCTGACCTAGGCCCAAGTAGGTCCCCATCCCATTCCATAATTAACATTGCTTTATACAGAATATATATTATATTATTATTTATGCCTAAATTTAAACAATAGGTAGATGCATTTTTGTCTATCATAGTTTTAGTTTGATAGACCCTCTGGCTGACTTTAATTGATAAACATGAATTTAGATAAATAACACCTGATTGGCTATAACATTTAATGATACCAGTTAATTGGTCAAAAAAGTTTTCAGATATCATATATTTCAGATATCATAATTGAATCCTGGTCCATGAAGAGAGAATTGGGCCCTTGTTCTTGTATAGAACCCTGGATCTTAATGAGATGGATCTCTGATTTCTAATCCCCACCATTATATGCCCTTTTGTTTTTTTTCCAATTGTCACTTTTAAAAGTTTTTTCTATGGCTTTGGCAAAAAAGAAAATCTCACTCAGCGGGACGTTTTAGTAGAATTGGGATCTTCTGCCAATAAAATACATTCCAATCCTCTACCAACTTCATCTTATGCCTCACATCTCACTATGAGACTGAAACCCACCATAAAAATGGGACCTGCCATATATGAGATGTGGGGGTGTGAGATCATGTTGATAGGCCGTTGGAATGAATTTTGTTGGCAGGTGATCCCAACTGTACATCCAAATTAAGGGTGTTCATAAAAAATTGAGAATGGAAAACAGGTAATTTAGTCTAACAGCGTGCAATACTACCCGTGTTATCATTGCAAAATAGTTTAATTCTATTATTCCTAATTTTAGCCCTCACTCATTAGTTTAAATTTCTTATGTGTCAAATGGATTGCTTTTATTTCCAACTTTAACTTGGTTTATTGACAGACGCTGGTTTTTTTTTTTTTCTTTTCAATTCTACCCCCTCTTATGTGTCTCAACATTCCTAATATCTTTAGTTTACCAAATTCCTAAAGGTGTTCCTCTCCTATCTCTCTTAGTGCAAGGTAACTTCTCTCTAATCTCTCTCCTTTTATTTATTTGTTATACTTACTTTATTCGCTTTTAAGAGCCTAATAAATATTAAATTGTTAAATGAAGTTTGGTGTACTAAGAAATTCCTTCTTGTTTTTTATCATTTTTGTTCTGGTCATGGCTGAGTTGGCCTTAGGAGACACATGGCTGCTCAATCATTGCCTGGACACACCGGCCACATCGGCACGGTTCAACCAACTCCGCGGCCCCAGCCACGCTACGCTATCATTGTAGCCCCCCATCTTATCCTCTCAGCCATGTTAGCTACACATCACGTAGATAAGCACGACTACGGATAGGAGAATGGAGGATGGCAACTCCGATAAGGAATAGGACTCTATCCCAAAGACCTCAGTGGTCAACCTCATCCTGGTAACTCCAGAAGCCCAATCCGACCAGGACATAGACCTCCGGTTATAAAAAGGTATCTCCCGCTCAAGGTAAGGGATTCTGGCTTTTAGCACCTCATACTATTACTTTTCTTAGACCAGCACCTTTATTGCTCGGCCCAACCATTCACGACCCTCTACTGACTTGAGCATTGGAGCATCTACTCGGGGATAATTCTTTGGGCCTCTAACACCCTTTCTTCATCATAGGTCTTGAAGCACAGCCCTGTCCTACCACCTCGGCTCCACCCTATTGGCAAGGATTATCTGGTTGCCTTCCTAGGTTCGTGCAGCACCTCGGATCAAGCAGCATCAATTTGATTTCTTACTATAAAACTTGTTGCTTTGGAAGATCTCTCTCTCTCTCTCTCTCATGCTTGGGAGAGTACAATTAATTTTATTTTTTTAAGTTAAATGACATGTTGCTACCTTCTTGCACAATACACAAATTGTTTGTGGAAAATGCTTGGCTCCTACCCCATTGGAGGACATGCGTCCTACCAAAAGTATTTTATACAATAAATTTAAGATTTAGGGGTTTAGGGAATTTGACTTTAGAGTTTAAGGTTTAGAACTTAGATTTTAGGGTTTATGGTTTAGGACTAGGATTTAGAGGTTAAGGGATTTAGGTTGTAGGGTTTAAAGGTTAGATATTTTAGATTTTAGGGTTTAAGGTTAGGATTTTTTAAGGGTTATAGACTTTAGAATATAGGGTTTAAGGTTTAGGGCTGATGGGAAATTCTAAAGAAATCTTTAGAATGCAAGCGGAAGATATTTGATGCCATTCCATGTACATCTGCATCTTTATATATAATAGAGGAAAGAAGGGATGTGAGGGGTCTTCTCACCACAAAGCCCATGTAGACGTCCTCCTCTCATTTCTCATACATGTGGTTAGTTATTTTTAAATTAAATCATAAAAAATATAAAAAGTCAAAATAAAAACCATCTCCGCACTTAATTGTCTTTAATAAAATCCGTTCACTACTCAAATAAAAACCCTCTTATATCTTAATTGCTTCTAATAAAACCGTAACATCTTTGCTCATCCCATTAAAGCATGTTTGTCCAAGCATGATTCTTTTTCTCTAAATGCTATAAACTTTGACCATTACAATGATGATAATGGTCTTGATGGGGTGTTCATGAAATGAAATTTGCTAACATGTGGCTATTTTGGGTGCTCACAAATCAAAGAGAAGCTTTATTAGCTTTTGTGCTTTCTAATAAACCCTTGACATGGAAAAGTTTTACCCAAGCTATTACTTCATTGGCAATTTCTTATCAAAGTCCTCCCATAGAAATTATTGCGGTAATAATTCTAACAAATACGAATTAAGTAAGAACTGTGAGAGGCCAGTTGAGATTGAAAAGAAAAGTAGTCTTTTGAGTTCTAACTTTAACGTCGGAGAGCACAAACAATCTTGCATTCTGACCATATTAAGCAAGATATATTACAATCCTACCTCTCACTCCAATATAATCTCTTTGCATAAATTCCAATAAAGAAAAGGCCTTAATGTTTGATAAGACAAATGGAACGAATGCTCCACCATATGTTGAATGATTAATTTAGAGTACAGTAAAAAAGATGGTATAATAATTTTTTACAATGATTATTAATTATGATAATAAATAGTAATTAGTATTTATTAAATTTAATAATTTCTATTTTATTTTCCCTATTGATTTTACATATTTACTTTCCCTAATGTTGATATGGACACACCACGGCAAATTTAATTTGAAATGGCTATACCACAATTTACATCTTACTATGTGAACGGGTATTGACGGAAACATGAAGTTGTTATTTGGGATAAGGCTGCAAACTAAGGCTGCAACTTGGGCCAGGTTAGCCCGAATCCAACCCGAAAAAGTTGGATTGGGTTGGATCGGGTTGATGTTCGGGTTAGGGTTGAAATTCATGAACCCGACTTTATTTTGGGTTGGGTTAGGGTTTTCCCCTTGGCCAACCCGAACCCGACTCTATAATACATGTCATATATAAATATATGTTATATGTAATATATCATACATTGATTTGTTTAGATTCATGATATTTGTATAGCCCCCACCACATAATATCATGTATTTCTTTTAAGATAATCACTTTAGTTAATTCTAATCAGAAAGACTAAACTTTAATAACATTATTTTATGTTTTTTGAAAATTTTATGTTTTATCATAAGTCATAATTCATAATAAACTATAGTTATTTCTAACATTTGTTTTTTTTTTTAATTTTGTACCAAAAGAACAGAAAAAAGGTCAATAAACAAATACTAATAAAACATAGGATTAATATATGTAGTGAAAACTGAGTTAATATCTAAAATTGAGAAATACTATGAGGTTTTAAGGGATGGAAAAAAGGTTGGATTGAGCCCAACCTGAGCCCAACCCAACCCAAAATTGACTTTGGGTTGGATTGGGTTGGGTTAGGGTTGAAAGAATTTAGTTAGGGTTAGGGTTAGGATTGGGTTGATCGGGTTGGGTTACCTAAATATACGAACTAAAGATCTACAACGATCAAACTTTCAAGATTTAGGGTATTTAATCGTGGCCAAAGTATCATTAAGGGGCGATTTTGGATTTTTGAAATATTTTAGCAACATGTGATAATTGATATTAAAGGATTGTTAAGGGAGGGGGGATCTTTGTCTAATAACTTCACCCAACAAAAGAGATTTTAGTCTAATATGAAAAATGAGGGGATGTTTCTGTATATATGTGAAATGTCAATAGAGGTTTAAGTAGGGTTAGGATTAGGATTGGATTGATTTAGGGTTTGGGTTGGGGTTTAGAACTTAGGATTGAGCTAGGGTTGGCCTCAACCCGACCAAACCTGGCCTGACTTACAGCCCTACTGCAGACTAATGATAGGTAGAGCTAAATTTGATTTGTTGATATTGGAAATTGAATATGTTATCTATCGGATATCTAACATGAAGCAATGATATGGTGTTGCACATGTGCACCATGATGCCAATTCACCCAACAATCGAACGAAAAGTCCTTGCAGAGTTGGCTGATGTTTTAACTTTTAAGTTGCCTCTCTCTCTCTCTCTCTGTCACATTGGGTTTGCTCTGTCATTGTATGAGTGGCACGTGTAGGGGAGAGAGAGAGAGAGAGAGAGAGAGAGAGAGAGGGAAAGGAATGTGACAATTTTTCGAATGTTGATCTGGACGTGTAGCCAAAGAATGACCGTTTTTATGTGAAGGTTGGGAAAGTATCAGGGTTACAGTCAAAACAAACGCTAAGAACACCCTATTTCATTTTTCTGTTTTCTTTTTTTTTTTTTTTTTGAAATTTAGAAAACCATATCAAAATGGGAGACCCCTTCGCACTCTAGTCTTGTACTCTTGTTAAAATAAAAAGGAAAATAAAAAGCCGATATTCACCTTGGACCTAAATTTTGGTCCAGGCCCAGAGCTGGTCTCTGATGGGCCAGGCTGATACTCCTAGAACTTGGGTTTGGACTTTGGTGAGTCAGGAGGTCTAGTCCAACTCGAACCAACACCCCTGCTCTGCCTGTTCTCGAAATGCTAAGGGAAGAGCAAAATAAAGTGGCTATGGCCTTTGCCGTTATCCAGTCCACATTGCATCCAAGTATTTTCTGAAAGCAGATTCTACGATTCTTAATCAAGTCCTGTAATTTCCCCAAAGCAGTGATCAAACTATTATCTAGAGTAGCCCTTCCATCGTAGATATCAAACCTACGATCCCTTAGAACTGAATATAGCACTTAGCACAGAGATGATACTGAGAAATTTCTTTCCTGTTAAACAAGGCAAGCCCCCTCAACCTAATTGGAGTAATCCATGAAGCTCTGTAAACAAAATAGAGGCCCAATGAAAGGCCAATCATCAGAAAGACATGTTATCAACTGAATCCTAAGAGTTCTCCTTTTCCATCCCAATTCAAGCAACGTCCTGTTTCTAGCATTTACACTTCCCCTACACAGTTTTGTGATTGAGGCACTAGCATAGCTCGTCCTGCTCCAATGTTTAAATTTGGATAAACATTATGAGCACTCATGAGTACAGAGGCATGATAGAACTCACGATCTTTGTTTTTTTATTCAAATCATCAACATGATCTGTTTCTAGTTCGAATGTCATATCCCTTGGTATTAGGGGCCATCTTTCCTTTGCCTGGCTCCTACTTCGGAAGTCAGATTCAGATATGTCCACTTTCAAGATTTTCTTTCTTGGTCACTTTTTCATTTCAATTTTGATCCACCTTACTTCCTAATATTTATGCTCACCTCTGAAAATACTGTACTATGAATTCCTGATCCAACCCTACCAAATTATAAAGATATCTCTTGCAGTTTTTTTTTTTTTGTCAATTTGATGTTGATATAGCCATTGAAGTCGAAAGGCAACTTGGCAAGGCAATATACTAAAATCTCGATAGATGTTCCAAAGACCAAAGTTATACTTCCTTTAGTTTCCAAAGGGTCTTCATTTTCTACAATGCTTATCTGGTTCACATTTCACCACTATTGGTATATGGCTAAAAGCACAAATGACCATCTAAACAATAAAGATGGGAGAGAGAGAGAGTCTGACATCTCGTTAGGGTGCTGGCACCGTTAGCACAACTCTTAGCCCATCCCCCATACCCATAACCCCCAACCCTGGTGACAGATGGCTACAACCAACCAGATTACTTACAAGTTACAACTGAGCCACCATCGGTGTAGCACCAAATCTACTCATGAAATGACTTATACAAGAAAATCCTATATCTAGACGACTTGACAGAGCAGCTCCCATTACTGGTCAATGTGAGATTCAGGGACTCCTGAAGGCCTAAACATTGATTGAGTGGATTTGAGGGCAAAACTGTAAGTCGAACCGACAGACACTGTAAGACTTAAATGATCAGTCAAAGAAACTGACATTAAGAACGTGAAAAACCCATAATTTGATGTCTCATGATAAAAAAGAAGGATAATTATGTGGAGATTCTTTTATACCAAGTTTTCATTCTTGAAGCCAAAATGCAATCATCACCTACGCCCCGTATGAGCTTTTGGTACAGATACAACTTTGCATACGAAAACATACTCTGACTGAGCAGGGAGCAGGCACGTAATTGGCATTCAGAAAAGAGCCTCAGGCATATAAGTACTTGACAACTAGTGAGTCATCTAAGCCCAATCTGGTTTCTTATTTCAGGAAATTGAAGTATATCTGCTAGTCCTATATCTTATGACAAGGATGCTTGCCAAACTGTAAAAAATTTCTTTAGGATCCAAATCCAGTTCATCTCAATCCCAACATGCTTCCTCTGCTCCAGATACAGAATAGGATGGAGAAAGTAGGGCCTCAGAAGACCTGCTTATTTGAAAGACTACAACTTTACCTGTATGACAAATAAAATCCAAATCTTTTATAACCAAGAAAAATACAACCTTCCTTAGGACAATACACTTATCAATTGACCAGGGCATTTTGGATAGAAAGACATCTGCATTTGGACCCCAGAAAATGTAAAAAAAAAAAAGGACAGGCAAATATTTGTACGGGAAAATAGTTACTTACAAAAATATTTATCAAATGAGAATTATTTAAGGAGACAGTTATGCAGTAGAACTTTAAAAGTAAATCCCATAATATCATTCTTATCCAAGACTCTAGGAAAAGTGATTAATGCTTCCAAAGAGGGTAATTCATTTTACCCCATTCTCACTCTTGTTTGTATAACACTTTGCTTCCTTTGGCATTTTACTTGCAACAAAACAATAGAAAATTAGTAATTTTCTGAAACAACTGTTTTATGACATATTTTACATCCAACCAAACACAAATGAAAACAATAAAATAATGAATTCACCTAAGCACATATCACTGAATTAGACAATATTTTGCAAAACAAGAAAATTTGTAATTCAGCACCAACAAATATAATCCTTAAAGTTGCTTGTATTGAACCACCTACATAGCTAGATGGAACAAGTAACTGATCAATAATTTTGCTTCAACGTTAACATGTACTATCAATATACAAGTATATGTATCAGGCTAATAATTTGGTTAGCCCCTTGTGCACAACCTTACGAGTAATGACTATAGGCATACACTGGCTTGAGACTCTGATGTCATAGAAAAGTTTAATGATAACCGGGTTTCCCAAGCCATCAAGATATGATTTCTCTTGCAACTTACCTTCTAAGAATATGATACTTATCACTTAACAATATAAATAATGCCAAATATATTATTCGTCTGTGAAATAACTGAATTGGCCTGCTTTGATGCCTATGTCTGTGTGCTAGGATGCACTAGACATGCCATAAGAGTTTCAAAATCCAATATGGGAGGGTGTTCAGTAGAAAACCCTAATATCTTATCACTGCAATTCAAATAGAAATCAAGTATCCTGATTGGTGATTTCTGAAGCTCAACATGCCCATGATGATTGCATCCAAAACCATACATCAAACCTGAAGAAAAAAACCTCTAGGTACTTGTATGAATGGTATCAGCTCATCATTCAGATAATATAAGTTCTTTGAATTCTTCAATCCAACATTGAACCATCAAAGGGACATAGTAAAATCTTCTCATTTATGAGTTGGGCAAGTGTCTGCTAGTCATACCAGTACCAGCAATTCATACTAGAAGAGAGAACAGCATAAGAAAATATCTCAGCGTTCTTAAATCCAACATTGAACTATCAAGCAGATATATACTTCAGAGACACATAGTAAAATCTAGAAGAGAGACACATAGTAAAATCTTCTCAATAATGATTTGGGCAAGTGCTTGTTAGTCATACCAGGAAGTCATGCTACAAGAGAGAACAGTATAAGAAAATACTTCCATGATACTGCCATATTGGCAATTTTTAATATGTCTGAGGAATATTCATCTGGAAAGAGAAAATAATCAGTAAGTTCAAAAGCATATATAAATTTCACCTTTTCGGTGATTGTTGGAGTTCTGCTTGCATAAATAAGATACCAGCAATAAAACAATTGAGCACAATGTAACTGACTACCGACCCTATATAGTTGGGATAAGGATTAGATGATGATGAAATACATATGGTTGTACTCACTTGCACCAAGGCTGACTACTACATAAGGATGCTTCCATGTTTGATCTGGTATTGGCACCTGAAAAATAACTGGTATTACTTTCACTAGAAGCCCACTTCATAATGCCATCATAGACAGGTGCAAGAAATCTCCATCTCAACAAAACTTTTTTCATGACAAAAGTTGTTTAGATGGCTATACTAAATCCTTAGTTTATTTTTACTTGAATTGTATTCTTCTGGACCTTGTTTCCCATTAATAACATTTGTCTTCCAGATGTAAAGTTATTATTAGCTTAATTAACCATTTTGCAAGCAAAGTTCAAGATGCCACAAGTAACTACATAGACCTGACCTTCCTATTCACCAAATTTATGGCAGATGAATTTGTAGATGTAATTCAATTTCTTGCACAAGATATGCATCCATATCCATACTGTTCACAAAATATTTAGCTTTTTAGATTGTTGGAAATTGGTGGTTCATCAGTTTTCAAGTCTGAAAATATCCAACAAATTGCAAGCTGAAAAATAGAAAAGCCAAATCTAGGTTGAAGTAAAAATTATCCATTCTTGACTGAAACAAATTCCACAACCTAAACAAATCTAGAAGTTATGATCTCCCACCCCCACCCCCACCACCACCAAATTGTCATTTTAATTTGTTTCGAAACTTGAAGTTCTGGATGGTAATTGCAGACGACTTAGCAACCTTAATCTTCATACATGCACCAGAAACTATATAGAAATACTCATGCCATATCTTGCTTTCAAGGGCTTTATTCATTTCATGCACAGGGTTTTCTCAGAAATAACTCATAAACATGGTGAAACAACATGATTTTACCCCTATTCTTCATAAAACCAACTCCTGTTGTCAATTACACTAGAATTATTTGAAAATTCATGTTTTCAGTTTCAATTTACTATATGTGCAGTGCATGTACTGTAATATCCTTTTGATTTTCAACCACAAAATACAGCGAATGAAATAATAGCTTCCTTACTTGGGTGAGATGACTAAGCAGAATGAACTTAATTTTAATATTTAGGAATAGCTTTCTCAAGGACTACAATCGCTCAAGTTAAGACATGCAAATGCTTGTCAACCAGAGGTCCAGGGCAAATATATCTCTCAAGTTCAAAATGGGCTTGGCTACATAAGTAGGCATATGTCAACACACAAGAATTGATGTTTGACAGAATCTGGTAACAAGATCAAATTACCTAATACCAAGTTCATAGAATTTCTCGTGTAATGGATCTACAAAGATTTCTTTGTATTTAAATCAAAACTTGCCTGATAAGAAAGACTTTCAACGTAGATCTTGTAAACAATGAAGAGTTGCCAAAAAAAAAAGCAATGTTGGATGAACCACTTGCAATAAAATACATACAGAAAGATTAATGGTACGAGTAATTGATGTGAGGAAACTTAATTACCTAATGGATTTTCTTGCTTTCATTTAAATTCTACAGATACAGCTGCTGATCGATCCCTATCCAGTATTTTCTTCTGGGAACCTTTCTCCACACTTACAACCCATCTCGACATGTTCAACCCTCTAAATTGAGGATTTTTCACCAGCTGAAACACGAATCCTCTTTCACTACCCTGCACCGACCGTGTGGTTTGCAACACACCCACAGACCTGGATTTGTTCAACAATCTAACAGCAGGCATTCTCACAGCTAAACTTGATTTCCTCTGAATTAGCGCAAGCTGGTTTCTCGCAGAGCCATTTTTCGTTGCAGTAACCGGACCAGTTGATTTAGATCGAATGTAGCGATTACCAACGGAACTAACTGAACTATTTGCTTCTAGGCGTAGCCCAAAATCCTCACCTACAGCACTGCTTGAAGTACACTCTTCTTGTCTACAATCCTCAATAACAGCACTGCTTGTACTTGAAGTGCTTGGCTCTAGCCCGAAATCGTCGCCAACAGCAGTGACTGAGCCAATTGCTTCCCGCTCGAAATCCTGAGCAGCAGCACTGGTTGAACTAATTGCTTCTCTCCCAGAACAAACACCAACCTGAACACTGGATACCTTTCTATTCCTCAATGACGAAGTTCTACTTCCGGGTTTGGAGGTCTTGACAGTAATCTCTTCTTCGCGGCCAATCGCCGGAGATGGCTTCCTCACCCGCCTCCTAAGGTGGTTCCAAACTGCAGAGGGAACTTTCTTGCTAATAGTTCGAAGAGAGTCAACCACCTCCACCATCGACGGCCTCTTCTCGGCAGTCTTCCCGACACACCGAGCCGCCAACACGGCCAACTGGCGCATTACCGACGGGTCCCCAGGCGGCCCGATCCGGGGATCTAACAGAGGAGTGAACTCAAACTGCTTGATAAGTGGCAGGGCCCAATCAACGACGGAAGGCGGACTGTAGTTCACGTCAATGGCGTTCCGGCCACTGATAATTTCCAACAGTAGGATCCCAAAACTGAAGACGTCGCTCTTGGTACTGAGATTCTCCGGCGCAACGTAGCCGGGGTCGAGGTACCCTAAAGTGCCGGCCGGAGGCGTACATCTTATCCTTACATCCTCAACATGTCCCCTCAGGGCCAACCCGAAATCACCTAGCCTGACATTCCAATGTCCGTCAACGAGCACGTTTGACGACTTGATGTCTCTGTGAATAACCGGCGGGTTCGACGAATGCAGAGTCTCGACCGCTTTTGCGGTCTGCAATGCGAACCGGATTCGCTTCGCCCAACCAGGCGGTCGAGGGCTGGAATGCAAGAGATCATAAAGAGATCCGTTCTCCATGAACTCAACGACGATTAGCTTCTTCTCTTCTGCACCTACACCAAAACCAATAAGATTGACGAGACGAGGGCTTCGAATTCTCGAAAGGACTTCGATCTCGTTGTCCGCAGGGTTGTTGTTAATGTTGTTGACGTTGTCGTCATGGAGCGTGGCCCCGGCCAACGTCGTAGTCTTCTTAACGGCAACAACGAGCTTTCCGTCGTCAAGAACAGCCTTGTAGACGCTTCCATGGCTACCTTTACCGAGAAAGTAAGCCGGAGAGAAGCCCCCTGTAGCGGACTCGAGCTCGGCATAAGAGAAGCGCCGGATTTTAATGGGTTTATTATAACGCTTTTTTGATCTCTTCTTTCTATCCCAGTTATAGGGATCGCAAGTGATGATAGAAGACTCAGCTTTGCAAGAGAGGTAACCCATTCCCATTTATTATTGTTTGAGATATATGATATCACGTCTCAAAGAGAGAGACAGAAGAGTGAAAGCCTGAACGACGATAATGCTGCAGGCTGCCTGGATGCCGCTTTGGAAACTCAGAACTGGGAGGCAGATAAAAGGGAGAGAGAAGAGGAGTTGTAGTAAGAAGAGAAGGAGCGAGAGATTCAAAGAGAGGTGGCGTGGTGGGGAACGACAGTGGCAAAGATCATTACTGCTGTCATCGATCAAAGAAAAAAAAGAAGAATTTGTCAAGTCTCCAACAGTAAAAGTACTCTGGGGTGGGATGGGGTCTTTACAGCCTTTAGACTCGGAGAGATAAAAGTAATGAAGTAAGTAAGCAACTAAGCACATTCATACATTTTCCCACGCAGAGGTAGCACAGCAAGGAATTCAACTTTTGATGAATATTCAATTGCTTTTCCTTAAGAATTTAAAATTTGTCCACACATCTCTCCATATAAAAACGTGAAACCGTAAAGATGATAAGTGAGAGAATTTCTCGGATTTCGTCTCACCGGTCACCAGGTGGGACCCTATCTGACTTTTGTTCTTCTTAATTCTTATCAGATTGCTAAGAAAGAGGCACCCGGAAGGACTAAAGTATTGCAGTGGATGCATGGCAATGGGAAAGATGAAGAAAGGAAGGATGATCTCCATCTGTTAGGTGGTATGTTGACATGTTGTGTTGGGTGGGCCCCTGACCCTAAGGCCAGACTCTGTGAAGGATCATAATATCATAGAGTAAAGGGTTTTAGGTGCAGATAAAGAAATCTTATTTTAGAATAGTGAAGTGAATAGGGTTGGAAATAATGTGTGATCAACCAAAATGGCGAGTGATATTGGATTCCTTTGGCTTTTATGGGGTTGAAACTAGAAATCTGGGTTTATGGGTATGTGAGGATTTGGTGAGACAATGACCTTAGAATTGATGATAGGCATCAATTTGTGGTGGGAAGACCATTTCTGATTTTGGTCGGTTATGGAGTATTAACTAACACGTCGTTGTCTTGTCCTCCACAGTCCACATTCACTCTACCTTTTCTTCTACGGTTCTACTTTGTGTTTTATTTACATTTCTGCCTCTTGTGTTTTTTTTTTTTTTTGTAAGGCAAGAATCATATTTAATTTCAACACAGAGAGGTAATTAAAATACAAATACGTAAAGTGCAATTACACAATAGGGATTCGCACCAAGAAACTAGAACTACCTGGAACTGTAACCATCAGAACTCTGTCGGATGTTCAATACTAATGGCAACGGGTGGGTATGGGCAGAGCCCTATAATCAAAGCCTCTTATCCCACCACCTTCCCATACACCACTGAACCATCTTAAAATACTTAGGGTCCTCTTGATTTGTAGTCAGAATTAGAATAGAAATGGTCTATTTTTATAGTTTGTTTGGTTCAAACAAGAATCAGAATAAAAATTAAAATCATCAAGAATGGGATTTCATTTCTAATGGAGAGGTAGAGAATGGTCATTTTCTCAAATGTAAAAATGCCATTTCAAAAGAAATGGGAATGTAGTTCCAATTCCATCTAACCAAACAGTTAGAATCAGAATAGACCATTTCTGTTCCAATTTCAATTCTAGACCCCTATTTCCACAAACCAAGTGGGGCCTTATAATTTAACTATTTTTAAAAATAAGATTATAGGAATTTGGGATATTTTACAAATAAAATTATATAATCATTAGGAATATTTTAGTAAGTACTTGGTATCGTGGCCGTTTTTTAATAAGATGTTTTTGGGAGGAAATGACAGCTTAACACCTCACTAGAAACAGCCATAAAACATATTCTTTCTTGTTTGGCACTGTTGCTTCAATGTGGAAAAACATGCAACGTTTTCATCTATATTTTATTTCGTTCAAAGTGTTTTCTTGAAGTTTTTTTTTTTTTTGATATAGTGTTTGAGCAGAGGTCCATGATTGTTCTATAAACAATACTCGCCTAACTTCATATCCAATGAACATTATTTAATTATTTTGAGATCTAACGGCTAACATGTGTCAAGACATATATCCAATGGTTTGAATTGTTTAATTAGTATAATAAAGGGTCATCTATACCTTATGATGAAATTTAATTATTATAATAATTAAATTAAAGGGCAACAAAATACTCTCATAAAAAAGAACCGTTAACTCTAAAATCTTAAGTTGTTAAACGAGGTGTTTAACAAGTTTTATCCTTTAACATTTGATTTAAAAATGTCAAAATACAAAGAAAAAACAATAGGCTTTTATTCCATGGAATTAACCGTGAATACACATTATGAAAAAAAAAAATCCTCCTATAAAATCTCTTAACTGGAAATGTCAAGGATTTGTGGTGATAGAACATCAAGTTATGGATGGTTGTCTTGTATGGGTTTACAAAGTATGCTTTTATGATGCTAATAATTTAAACAAGTCTAACCTTACAAAATTTGAAAAAATAAATCATAAAAATAAATCTGACTGAAAAAAAAAAAAAAAAACTAGCCTCTTGATTTTCAGACGATCTGTCTCTTTCTTCACATCCGATTCTACCCAAACGTTCTAGTGCATCGTAATGCATTAGATAATAACTTGCACCTGCCAGGTCAGTATACACATAGGAGCCATATCACCTGGTAATCACAAGAAACACTAGCTTCTTGACCGGATGTGAGTTATGTTTTCATTTCCACCTGTTCCTCCCTTAAAACGGTTTAGCCAAATATTTTTTTTTTGACCGTTGAAGTAAAATCTCATATATAGCATCTAGGTGGACTCAAAATGGACATACGGTATCAAACAACTCCATTCCCATTTAATATAAACCCATCCCATTCGGGGTGGAGCAGATTAGGGCCGTGATTTTCCCATCCGTACAATTGAAAGTTGAAAATGAAACTTGAATATTATTGACCACAGACCGCTGCCCGTGCGGTGCGGAATGGGGAGGGGTCATTGCCTCATTGAAGCGGATTTTAGATCAACCCGATCATCGGAACACAAGTCGGTATTAAGAAAATCCCGCACCATGACCTCGTATTCCCTCGGTGATAGGCTCCGGGAGGTTAAAGGTTATGTGCAACGCTCGAAGAAATTAACTTTAATTGCATGGTTGGCGTCTACGTCACTCCAAAAGGAGAAGGGGGCCTTTGCTTTTGACTTGTGTTGAGATTCATTCGTCAACTGGGCATGGGCAAACAGTTATTCGGACTTTCTTTCTTTTTCTTTTTTTTTTTTTTTTAAGTCCGTCCAGAAGAATCTGATCACCATGGTTCGGCTATTCTGACTACTTTGAGTTGTTCAACTATTACTACATATAAAACAAATTATACTTGCATGTGGCCGTACATGTTGAACCTGGTCGAGGCCCGTGGGCATGGATCAACAATCCGATCCATATCTCAATTATCTCATTCAACAACCCTTAATTAGCTATTCTATTAATGGGTCTCTGAAACTGCAAATGAGACCCAGTTCGGATAGGGCTGATTCCAAATGTGAAATTGGATATATTGAAATTCTTATAACTCAAAATTGAATCTTTTAGAGGACTCCTTCACAGGCATGGAGATGGGAGACCGGAGATGCATCTCTGGCTGTGGCTGAATTCTCAGGAAAGCAAAAAGCCATAAGCAACTAAAAGGATTGGTCGGACTCGGACCAACTGATGTCATCATTTTCACTCATTAGCGATAAAGACGAACAACCATATTGGGCCAAAGCTCTGGACCAGGACCATGTTGGTGGATCTGGATACACTCACCTGCCGCCTTGTCCTAGTAAAGAGGGGCTTTGGGCATAAATGGTGCACAACCATGGATCTTTTTAGCCCATGGTCCAAAGGGGGAATAAAGTACTTGGCAGATCCAATGTGCCTTGTTCTAGGATGCAGGCTTGCAGCACATGGTAGAAAATAATATTTGTTGCGATTAAGAAAAGCTGAATCGACGGAAATCAAACCGAAAATTTGATTAACCGAATCAGTTGGTTCAGTTTTGATTCCGTATTAAAAGAAAAAATAAAGGCATCGATTCAGTTTCAGTTAACCAAAATAGAAAACCAGTGGTTAACCTAACCGATTGGTATATATATTTATATATATTTTATGTATTTTATATATATTTCTAGTGTTTTATTATATTATAAATTATAAATAATAAAAAACTGATGAATCGACAAACTGAACCGATGGTTATTCAAACCGATCAACTATTTAACCAATCGGTTTCAATTTAACTTTGGTTACTGGTTTTCCAAAAACTAATAACCCCAGTTCGATTTCAAAAATAAACCGAAAATTCAATTAACTGAACTGTGAGCATCCCTAACACATAGAGAGGTACCATACCTTGCAAGGCTAAGATTGGGTGAAAAAAATAAGTTTTTGACGTCTTAATTCTTTTTGGATGCCCTAAATCTTTTAACACTTATCAAGCTTTTCCCTCTGCTAGCTAGTTCTACCCCCATTAAACCAGACCAGACCTGTCATTTAATAATAGATGCAAAATACCCATCTGATCAGTTCTGAACCATACTCCTCATTAATTGTCTAAACTAATCGAACCAAGACATTCCACCAAGGACCACAATTTTCTTATATAACTTATCCATGAGCTCATGGACTGCATTAATCTTTGTTTGTATGCCGCATGATGCAGACAGGGAAAGCTGGACATATCTTCAAATCCCAGATATCAGATTCCTGGCTCCTTTTTTTCTTTTTTTCGCCAACTTATATATATAGCGGATAACATTTTGAGGGCACGTAAAAATCTTCTGACAACTAGCTCAGGGAATTTGACAAAATCAACTCTGTCTAATTGATGGTTGAGCTATGTAGAGTTGTGCTTCTTGTCAGACGAGCAGGTCTATAAATGCCTAAATGGTATCCATTTGTCTGAATTTGACTTCTGATCCAACAGGCGTTGAGGCTATCTAAAATTGAATCCATTTAAATGGATCCACCCAAACTCATCCAATATCCAACCTGATATTTTGTGAAAATTGGTTCATAGGTGGAAGTCTTTACAAGTTATTTCTATGACATTTTATTCACGATGTATTCTCTAACAAAATGTGGTGGGAGTGTTGGGTAGTAAAAAACAACACATAAAAAAATGAGTACTGATATTTAGATAAATAAAGAAATTAAAATAAATTGAAATGATTTGATCGCAACCAAACAAAGCCATCTAGGAGAATAGAGGCCAATGAGAAGAAATTACCTGATGGGTATAGAATTACTAAATAGGCCAAAATATAAATGGGTTAAAGTACTGATAAATTATTTGAGGGCCCATAACTGGTGGAACATGATTTATGTAACTGATCCTATGTATAATTGTATAATTGGGGCAAGGCTTTGTTGAGTTGAGATGAGAATTTATTTTAATTTATTACTGATATGCATTATCCCAATATGACCTGAATTCATGGATATGATCTTTTTCTATTGGTTAAAACAAGGATAAAATCTGATTCCAATTTGAAAAACTAAAATATCAAATTTAAATTTAGGTATTAATTATCCAATTAAAATCCAATCCATTTACACTTGCTAGTTGCTATTGACTATTGGATGATGTGTACATAGCTAAAGGGGATTGGCTCATTGGCTGCATGGAATAAGGGATAAGCGTGAGGGCAATTAAATGCATTTGGTTGGTTAAGAAGTTAGTTTAGCAGTACAAAATTAAGCAAAAAAAAAAAAAAAAAGTTGATGAGAAAAGATGTGGTGGTACAGATTTTTGTTGTACACTTAAATAAATGGTTGGTTATGTAATATATAGGAGACAGGAATAGAGGTTTCCATCCTTAGCCACGTGAAGAAACGGTGTACCTGGCCAGGCCATATTTTGGTGAAACACACATACTTGATTCACACCATCCAACACAAATTCAGAAAGATTAGGAACCTTTTAAAATCTAAATGGCGATGGCGGTGGCCCAAAGTGTTTTAAGTTTTAACTTAACCCTTTGTTTCTTTCTCAGTTGCAGTTGCAGCCTTGCAGCAAGAGTCTGTCAGTACACATTCAGATTTTCAAAAAAAAAAAAAAGAGAAGGTAATGCGTACAACACATGGAGTCATTTTATTAGGCCAACAATTAATTAAACAGCTTTATTTAGGTTGTATGGATTAATATTTTGAAAAGATGGTTTACCTGGCAGACCCAGACCCCAGGGCCCAGTCTGCCCTATCCTACAATAGGATGATTTGAAGCTACCCTTCCCTATCTCAATAAATTAATAATTAATTAGGCTTTAGGCCAACAATGAATTATGATTTTTAACCCCCAAGGATGGATTAATTACTTTTTAATCAAAAGATTTTATATTGGCAAGTCTGAAAATGATGCACAGGTCAGATGGAGACATCTGATTTCTTGTGTAGGTGGATCCCGGGATGAGAGGATTTTGACTTTTGAAATTATCAATTATGTAGCAGCTATGGGAGTCCGAAGGGTCTCGGGTTTGTCCTGCGGCGGTGGTTGCAGGAAACTCAAATCTCCACCATCCCATGCTCAAATCTCCATTACACCAACAAGTTGGTGTTGTCCATCTCCACAAGGGGGTGTTCGTTATATCGTTTTGACTATTAAACCTCATCGAATCAAATTGTAATTAGCAGTTTGGTCTTAAAATGGCTTGGTTTAATTTGAGAATTCTTCAAATCGTAATATTTTTGTTTGGTTTGATTTTTAAATTTTAGAAACCAGATTAAACATTATATAATGTTTAGGTTTAAACTATGAATTAATATTTCATACATTATTGTTATTTGTTTGAATTTTTTAATTTATAATTTGATGTCCAAGGAACTCTTTATGTTGAGAAAGTGTGAATGTAATTTATATAATAATATTAAGTGATATTTATTAATATTTCAATTTAATATTTGAATTATATTTGTCATTTATGTGGCTTAAAAAACATTTGTTATTCACATAGGTATGCATGTTATTTGTGCTTTCTAATTAGGTTAAACCTAACAGAATGGCTCAAAACTATTACAAAATGGACCAAACCATAATAGATTGATTTGGTCTAATTTGGTTTCTTCTATACTAAAATGGTTTGGGTTGGTCTGAGAATTTCTCAAACCATAATTTACTTGTTCGGTTTGAAATCTTCTCCAAACCAAACCAGACCAGACCATGAACACCCTTATCTCTAAGTGAACATACCAAATTCTTCTTCTTCTTCTTCCCCCACGATCCTCCTCATACCCATATCAGCCCTAGTGGCTATGGATTCCAAATCTCCACTATAACTAGCTGGAGAACTTTTGAATTGAGGCACAGTCAATTAGTAAAATATTCCTCTTAGGACCTTGTCATTTCATTTCTCTTCTTTAGGGCTTAGGAATCCCTAGAAGATTGGGTATTTGAATTTCCTCACATAAAAATCCTCTAAAATCAGAGTGAATCGAACTACTTAATTTTTAGGGATTGCCATCGTCACCTGCATGGTTTGACATCAACAGTTTATCCTCTAAGCAAAGATCAATAGAAGAAGGTTTTTGCAAGAGCTTCTAGTTGCTTTGATATCAATTTGCAATGTTTAGGATTTTGTTGAGAGAGCAAAGAAGAGAACAAGAAGGGGGGAGGGGGGGACAAAGAAATGAATGGAGAGTGTTACTCTTCACTCTCTCAAACATGAAGTTTATGTTATAAGAGAGAAATTACATGAAACTATGAAAGCCCTCATATGGGTGCCCAAATACAAAAAACAGGAAATACCAAAAAGACCCTTGCCTCATACAATCTCAATAGGTCCCATATTGGGGACCCAAGACAAAGCCCAAAGCCAAACAATGTGATTTTTATTTTTTATTTTTTGGGTGGTGGGGAGGGGGAGGGTGGGGTTGAGCATATGTGATTTTAATTTTGTTTGTTGTTTGAAAGTTTGATGCAAGTTTTATTTATTTTTCTTATTAATATTTTAATCTAATTTGGCAAGAGAGGGGTGCAACTTACCAGTTAGGTTTGGATTTTTCGTCCTCAGCCCTCAGGCTGGGCCTGGGTTTAGTCCTCAAGTAGCCCAAGCCTGACTTTAGCACGATCCAAGTCCAACCAAACTATACACTTGTTTGAACACTATATACATATGTAAACACATGGATGCAAGCATATATGCAAAATATGTAAATTTCTATAATTAAAGATTTAAATCATTGGTGTTAAATACATTCATACAACTTTTTAATATATTGTGCCTAATAGATCCGCCTAATCCCAATTAAATTGACCAATCCAACCTAGCCCAACCCAAAAGTGTCAAATTCTAGTTTTAGCTAGGCCCAGATTGGATTGATCGGACTTGATCTCAGACTCGGTTCGAACTTGGGCATTAGCCATTAAGCCAAATGTTAAGGCTGTGTTTGGTTGTAGTGCAATTTTATTTGCACCAGTAGAAATGCATGGGGTGCAAATGAAAAAAAAAAATACACAGTCTTGTTTAATTTTTCTTTGGGTTTTACATTATTTTTTTTTTCAAGTTTTAATTTACTTATTAGTACTGCAATCAAACAAAATAAGCTAAAATTTGAAACAAAAATATGTCAAAATTTACACTTAAATCATCTGCAATATTGTAGTTTTGCATCAATGTAAATTTATTTGCACTGCAACCAAACACAGACTTAGGGTTGGACTGAATTGTCCTTTAACCCAGTCCAGGCCGTCCGATTTGCACTACTACGAATGGGGGGAATTGTTCAAACTCAAAAACTCGTCGGAGTAGAGACCTAGGATCAAATCCCGCTGCCACCAGGGGTTAGGGGGGGGTTAAGGGAAAGGAGATGGGCTACCCCTGTTGTGTGGCCCCATGAAGCAAAAAAAAAAAAAAAAATGCAAATTTCAACAAACAAACCAATCCTTTTCCGACGTTTTGTATATGGACCCGCTGATAAAGCAAAGCAATAGCCAATAGGTGATCAACGTCAATTATATCAAGACTAAAGGCACCAAAGATCTGCTACTTGGGATTCGATGCGTCTGGGTTGGTGGAGATAACAGCTACATAGGTCACGTAATCAGGAAAATCCAATCAAAATATCATAAGATTCGGACCCTCCTCCTCTTCTTATCCTTTTAGTTGAAGGTCAGGTCCATGGAAAGCTAGAACCATTGAGATTTTGGATTCCCCTGGTCACTACCTCCATTCCAGGAAAAAGGTGGGGAGAAAAAAAATAAAGGTGCTTTTGTAAATTTTCTGGGCCCCCAATTGCATCTCAATTCTCAGCTCAACCACCTAAAAAATGCTATCTATAGGTGAGAATTTTCGAGAATTTTCCGGTAGGTTGGCTATAGTTCTAGTCAAGAAGGCCTGAGGCTAGCCAAAGTGTGAGTTCCGGATTGGCCAGCTAGCCCACATATTCAGAGATAAAAAAAGGAGAGTGGGGGTTTCAAGTTTGAAACTTTGAAGCGTGAACACTCCCCTCCCCCTCGAATTCAAAAGGCTAGTAGAATTGATTAATTAAAATTAAACATCTAATAATTTTATATATAAACGCTCACCCAAGTTGCAATTCACAATTACACAGAAGTTTGGATGTTATGGTTGACATAAAATTCAGGTTGTATCATTTAAGTATCAACCCACCAATGGGTGATGGGTGACCCCACACAAGTGATTAGAGTGACAGCAGCATCATGATAGAATGGATGGTCCTCCTCCGTTGTCAAGCTCATTACCCTAAATTATTTCTATTAATCAGTGGAATAAGTTGAATTTGTGTGTGTGTCTAATTTGTCACATAGTGGGGAGAGGCCCAGTGGGTCAAGGTCGAATCGCATAACCCACTCGGTGTCGGTGGGCCTTCCCTTACGCAACGTGCCCATTATTTTATAGGCTTTGGTTGGCAAAATTCTGTCGATCTACTTTTCATGAGAGAAGAGCATGGGCTGCCCAATCAAAATAAATGAATTTCTTTTTCTTATGGTGGTGGGCCAAGAGCCCAAGACCCAAGAATATGTCCGACTCAAATTTACATTACTTTTAGCCTTTGAGGATACATATTTGATTTGTTCAATTCTGTCTGACTCCATTAATCGTTTTATTCACTAGTTTACGGATCCAAAACTTCAATGCTTCATGTATCTGATTCAACAACCATTTCATTCCTTCTAACCAAAACACAATTGCTTATATAAGCATAAAAAACATTTGACTTAGTTAACATTCTTAAGAATTGAGCAACCAAATCTACTTCACTCCAAATCTGACACCACTATTAAAATAATGAAATCTATAACCATATTTTCTGATTGCTATTTTTTGGGTAATGCAATTTCACTACTGATTTATTTCAAGTGTTCAGTTTGTAATTCATAAACTGACTTACAATAAGATTTTATACTAGACGAATGTACCTTCATATGATCCACTTAATTGATGGTTTAAGGTCTCAAGTCAAGCTGTTTTTTTTTTTTTTTTTGAAAGATAGGGGGTCTAAATAGATCTTCTACATGGATTAGATATAGAAAACAATAATTGCTCCAATTCGTGCAATCTGCTATCTTTCTGGAAAGCCGGGATTCAATATCTGGAATTCTGAATGGATGAGTAAGTAAATTAAGAGGAAAAAAAAAAAAAGATGTGGCTAATGCAGTAAAGATAGTCTGGATTGGAGATGTTTTATGTTGCGACTGATGAATCACAGTCTCGTTGCTTACGCGGTTCCCGAGTTTCTCCCCTCTTTTGTTTATCACTAGAGACTATATACTATATTGTCATCGTCATTATCAGAAATCTTCATCTTTATCTCATAACCCTCATTGGGTACATACAGGAGGGCTTTCGAAGTTGCCCAACTTACCGCACAACGACAACCGTTGGATCAAAGTATTCAGCCCAGAGCAGAGGTTAACACTGTCGTCACCTGCAACAACAATTCCAGTATTGGAATCTGTAACTCTGATTAACCGTGCAGCGCTTGTGTCTAAATCTTCTAACCATTCTCTTCAGGTGGACGGTTGACTCCTAATATTGCCTCTATCGTGGCACGCCTCCGATATATATATATATATATATATATAAATGTATTAGAGAAGAAGAATTGAAAACAAACACCAAAAGAAAGAAGAAAAATAGAAGAGATTAATGGTAGGAAATGGCTCATCAGATATCTGATGAGGAACAACGATCATCATCCAGAGACATCCACAACCTCTGAAATTTCCGCAAGCTTTCCGATAGGATAACCAACCATTTACATGAACTCTTTTGATGTGTATTTAAGCCTTTCGAGAGTCGTGACTATTTATATATAGAATAGGTGAGAAGAAAAAGGAGAAAAGAAAAAGAAAAACTATGAACTATGTGCATGCATGCAGATGCAGAACTCAAGATAGACACGCCCAAGTTTGAAACTTCAAACTGTGTTCAACTAGAGACTTCATCCAGGAGCTTATACCTTCGAGCCTTACCTCTAAACACTTGCTTTGTCACCACGGTGTTCGATATCTCCTCAGCTGGTTTTGTCCTTCTATATGTTTCGTCCAAGCAACCCCTCGGTACGATCTTCTTGCGCGCTGCCGATGATTTCTCCGGCAACTTATGTTTCTTCATGGGATTGTGAAGATGCAGATGGAGACTGCTTCTTTGGACTTTCGGATGGATTGCTTCTTCCCTGATGTTGTTCTTCACGTTCTTTTCATCATCTTCAGTGCTGTTGTTGGTATACGGAAGAGAGGGATTCTGGTGGGATGCTTCAATGTTGACTCCCTCTTTGTTAAGACACCAATTGCAGATTCGATACAACTCGGCTTTTGGGTAGAGATTGCTACAGTATCTGCAACATTAACGGTTAACAAGGCAAATTAAGAAATAAGTCTGGATAAATGCGGTAATCAACAAAGGAAGGAAAACGAGACATGTTCTGGTTAAGGTTTTCTTTGATAATTTCTCTTTTCTTTAACCTGTGCTGAAATCTGAACTGACAAACTTTGCATCGGAAAAGCTCGTCATGCAATCCATGATCTCCACACATGCAACAATCAGTGGAAATGTTGGGCGATGATGGTGCAACGGCTGCTTGGCTTGTCATAGTTTCTCAAACCAGTGACCGAGAGAGAGAGAGAGAGAGCAGATGATGGTCAATGGAGGGGAAGGACTCTATACAGAGAGTTAACAAGTTCTGCGTCGCAATACAAACCAGACATCCCAAATAGGCTAGCAAATACCAACATCTCTTTTTTGGGTTATTTATTTATTCATTTGTAAACTATTAATTGTTTTTTTGATAGATTTGTTTTAAATTATTAATTCGGGTTTCATTTTCAGCGCCCCACTCGTGAGTGAGAGTGTAATATAATAAATTTCTATCAATAAGATAATACAATACTTGAGGCAAGAGGCCAAGACCAGAGTTGTTTTTTTTTTTTTTTCTTTTATTGTGGGGTTAGGGTTGGGATTCCTTTTTCCACTCTCTCCTTTTAAGAGTTTATCTCTGTCGTCATCATCATCATCAAAAAAATAAAAAACAAAATAAAATAAGACCTCCATTCTCTTGTATCTGTTGGCTTGGCACGGGTTTTAGGGACACGTCAGCTCATCCCATGGCATTACTTTCCTGGGTGATGGAAGCCATTGAATTTCTTAATTGTTTATGTAATAAAGTGGGATAGGGAAAAGGAAATCATCGACACGTGGAGAAGGCCAGCTAGACTGTCAGTTGCCACGTAAGGGAGACGGGACCAGAATGTTGAGGAACGCACCAACCTCTGAGCCAGCTGCTGCGGCTTGTATTTAAAATACCAAACCAATATTGGTGCCTGTGGATGTTCACAATGCAGGGTGGATGTGCGGTAAGGCAACTGTTAAAACATAAACATAGGAGTGCATAGATGTTTTCAATAAAGTTCAAAATATCGGAAATATAAGGTGTATTAGAAAGGTAATTGATGGAGCACGATCCGGCTGGTTTTAGCTGTCCGCTGCCTTGCTTCTGAACGGGGTAGCAGGGAACCTGAAATGGAACAGATGGGAAAGCTCCGAGGGGGGGAACCCGGCGTAGAGGCTCCGAAGCTCAAGTTAGAATCCTTCAAAAGCAAGGTAATACCAGATAGCGCAAAGTTTGCATACCTCCGTTGTCGGGGGGTAGGGGGCTCTTATAGTCACTTCGTGTACTCGTCCCGAGGCCCTTGTCAAATCGGGTATGATTACCCTTGTGCTTGTCAACTCGGCCGTCGTCCTTTCTACTGAGACAGAACCGTCACTGCCTAACCGTCTAACCGGAGATGGCGGCGTCAGTGGTGGTGGCAGGTGGCCGTTTAGAGTGCTGCTGCCAAACGTCAGATCCCAAGTCAGTTAGGCGTGGCGCCCTCGGGCACGGACTTCCCTAGTGTCAGGCATGGTACGACTTGTTTGGCTTTGGTGCCCAGAAAATGATGCGAAATGCTGAGCGAGGCGGTCTTGAGCTCGGAGGTATCCCGAACTGTTACAAGGTGGGTCAACTCGGCGAAGTCTATCCCGAGCTGTTACAAGGTGGGTCAGCTCGACGAAGTCTATCCCGAGCTGTTACAAGGTGGATCAGTTCAGCGAAGTGTATCCCGAACTGTTACAAGGTGGGTCAGCTCGGCGAAGTCTATCCCGAGCTGTTACAAGGATCAGTTCGGCGAAGTGTATCCCGAACTGTTACAAGGTGGGTCAGCTCGGCGAAGTCTATCCCAAGCTGTTACAAGGTGGATCAGTTCGGCGGTGTGTCCCCTTGTTCCTGCCTAGGCTTGGCCCCTTTTGCCGAGCTGTCGTTTCTGCCACGTGTCACATAATGAAGAGGTCGGGCCAAATCTTCCTTCATCAATTGCCCCCGACTCCTTGCGCAGAGGGTCTTGCCATGGTGCGGGTAGTTTTCGTGAGGTAGTCGGTGCATTTGTCCCGTCCTTCAAACCTTCACTGTACGAGACGCTTTTGCTAGGGTTCTTTCGGTTTCCGAGGAGGCTAGGAACGTACTTACTCAAGAACGCTGGTGGTTGTGACCGCGCGTTTTAAATTTCAAACCAACTCGCGCTGCTGGGACGTGACAGCGGGTCATTTCAAAAAGGTGCGCCACTGCTGTACGTGCGCGGGCGACTGTCAGGGAGATGAGCGGCGCGTCAGTTTCGAAAAGACGCATGTCAAAGCGACGTCGGTTTCAAAAAGACGTGCGCTGACGTTTTGCTTTTTTCAGAAAGACGTGCGCCAATCACGTCTCGACCTTAAGGGTTGTGCGGTCGGTAAGAACGTGGGCTGTCGGATCGTCTTCGGTCTTGCACGGTCGATTCTTGGTTATTGTAGCTATAAATAGTGGGGGACCCCGGTTGTTGTCACTTCTGCAGTTTGTCTACTGAGTTCGCGTCCAACCTTTCAGCTCGTGTCCAAGTCTTTTCCAGCTCGCGTCAAGGCTGGTTATACAGTCTTCACGGTTCTTTGGCTTGTTCTTCAAACTTTTCGGTGAGTACTTTCTTGAATCTATCTTTTCCCCAATGTCTAGCTTTGATAGCTCAGACGATTCTTCGAGTAGGGCCGACGTAGGTTCCACCAACCGAGCCGTGTCCCCAGACTACCTCAGTGATCCTGAGGTGGAGCTTGAAGACTATGAACCAGTGGGCCGAGTCGCATCGGGCAGTTTGGCGTCTACCTCCCGCCGAGGTCGGATGCTAGACAGGTTTGGTCCTTCGACCATGACGCCTGAGGGGATTCAATCCATACTTCTGTCCTACAATCTTCCTGGGGGGTACACATATTTCATTACTTCGGGTAGCTTTCCTTGGGAACACGGTCCCGACGAGATCGTGATTTTTCGAGAGCAGCTCGCTGCAGGGTTGCGACTTCCTTTCCATCCCCTTCTCGTCGAAGTCATAAACCACTTCGGTGTCACCATTGGCCAGCTTCATCCGAACTCTATTCGAAACCTGGTGGGGACAATTTCCCTTTTTTGCGAGCAAAACTTTCCCTTAGACTTAGAGATATTCTCCTCTATCTTGATGCTCAAGAGACAGGTGGGTCCTCTTCCTGGGGGGAGATGGGCGTATTACCTTACTCCTCGCCAGGGTTTTAAGCTTCTGCATGATCTTCCTAACAAGGTCCCGGCGTGGAAGCGGGACTACTTCGGCGTGCGAAGTGCACAAGGATGGCCTTTTCAGACCGGGTTGGGTGAGGCTGCTCCCGACTTGGGCGTAACTCTTGATAAAGAGACGGTGAAGGGTCTCCGGCAGTGGGCACGGCAAGGCTTGAAGTGCCACCACTACTTAACGGAGGCTAAGCTTTTTGCAGCCAGCCTGAGTTCGGGTAGGTTTCTGGCTATGCGGCTTTTTTTTTTTTTATGTCGAACTCGTTTCTGTAGGGGTGATGGATGCGAAAAGAACTCGCGGCGGGCGTTTGTTCCAAGGTATGAAAAGGAGGAAGCGGGTCGCCAAGCGAACTCGTAACGAGCTGCCCCTGGATGAGGAGCCCCAAGCCCCAGACCATACGCCAGAGGATTTGCCCAGGGAGCTCGAAGTGACTCCACCGGTGCACGAGACTGCCGGGGTGCCTTATGCTGAAACCACTCATACGGGCGCTCCTGCATACTCAAGTGCTCCTGCTCACTCCGGGTCTGCTCATACGCGGGCTGGGCCCTCAGGCTCGGGAGCTCAAGGGGAGTTTAGGAGCGTGTTGACGCTGAACTACGCTCTTCAGAAGAGTAGGGACGCTACTTTCCCCGAGGAGGTCGCGGCGTGGACGGATCTTCCCTTGAATCAGGTCGCTTGCCGCGCCATAACACATGCCATGGTGGTAAGTAAGATTCTGTCTTATTTAATTCCGTTGCTTCTGTTGTCTTTTTGCTCACTTGTTTCTTTTGGTAGGTGAATTCTTCGATTCATGCCTTGGCGGCCCAAGTGGAGAGGAGCTCGCAACAGGCGCGAGCTGCTGAGGCTGCTGCTCATGCTGCTGAAAAAGCCTTTCGTGCTGCAGAGGCAAATACCCAGGCTGCTGAGGCGGCTGCTTATGCTGCTGAAAAGGCTGCTCGCGTCGTGGTGGCCAGACAGGCGAGGTCTCAGCGTGACGCCGAGGCCATGGGGGTAGTTGTCAAGCATATGGCGGACTTGAAGTTGGATTTGCAGCATCAAGTCGATTATCTTCAGGAGGACATTAGGGAGAGAACACAGATTTTTTCCCAAGGCAATGAAGACGCCAAGAAGATGGCAATTGAAGACTACATTGCCTCCCCGCGTTTTGACGATCTGATGGTGGACTCTTACAGGAGGGGGTTCAAGTTGAGCCGGTGGATGATCCGGAATACATACCCCGACCTCGATGTAAGTGCCATAACTACTTCGCGCATAACTCAGGAGATGGCCAATGCTGCCGATGGCGAGCCGGACTCTGAAGGAGAGGCAGGGCCTTCGGGTGTTGTTGAAATGCCTTCCGATGGCGAAGAAGTGGCTTCGGGCATGTAAATTTTTTTTTTTTCCAGTGTATTGTTTCTTGCAATGGAGTCTTTTTCCCCTTGCTCATCTTCCCCGAGCTGTTTGCCGGGTTTTTAAATTTCCGTGGCCTTTTATGCCGCGAACTGATTTTTGTCGAGCTGATAATGTGCTGAAGTTCCTCGGCTTGCCTTGTGGCACATGTCCTGATTTCGTCCACTTCGCTAGGTGGTTTATAGGTAGTATCGCCTCAAGTTCACGATGTTCCACGTTCGGGGTACTCGTTTTCCTTCCGAGGTTTCTAGTTCGTATGCGCCCCCGAGCGCTGTTTTTACTTTATAGGGCCCTTCCCAATTAGGTCCAAGCTTGCCGACGCCGGGTTCAGGCACCATAATCTTTCGGAGGACCAGGTCGCCTACTCGGAAGCTTCGTCGCTTTACTCTGCTATTGTAGTAGCGAGCTACCTACTGCTGGTATGCCGCTGTTCGGATGTGCGCGAGGTCCCTTACCTCGTCCAGTAGGTCGAGGTTGGTGCGTAACTCGTCTCCGTTCGTCCGATCGTCGTATGTTTCTAATCGCAACGTTGGTATTTCGATTTCCGCCGGGATCACCGCTTCAGTGCCGTAGGTGAGGTTGAAGGGGGTTTCTCCCGTGGCTGCTTTTTCGGTCATTCGGTGAGCCCATAAGACACTTGGTATCTCTTCGGCCCACAATCCCTTAGCTCGATCCAGACGTGCTTTCAGTCCGCGCAGGATGGCTCTGTTCATTACTTCCGTCTAACCGTTTGCCTGTGGGTGTGCGTCTGATGTGAAATTTTTCCGAATCCCCATGTTCTGGCACCACTCTTGGAACTTGATATCCTCGAACTGTTTGCCGTTGTCGGAGATTAGAACCCGAGGTAACCCGAACCGACATACTATGTTCTTCCAAAAGAAGTTCTGTATGTTTCGAGCCGTGACGGTTGCCAGAGGTTCGGCTTCTATCCACTTCGTAAAATAATCTACCGCAACAACTAAGAATTTTCTTCCGCTTGTTGCTGGTGGGAATGGCCCTAGGAGGTCGATGCCCCATTGTGCAAAGGGCCACGGGCTGGCGAGGTATTTGAGGTCGGAGGCAGGTTGATGGTGGATGTTAGCGTGCTTCTGACACTTGTCGCATTTTCTGACGAGCTCAACAGCTTCTGCCTTCATCGTTGGCCAATAGTATCCTTGTCGAAGTGCCTTTTGGGCGAGTGCTCTGCCCCCCAAGTGCCCGCTGCACAGGCCTTCATGAGTGTCGCAGAGTACAAACTCGGCTTCGGTAGGTCGCAGGCACCGCAAATAGGGGAGCGTGTACGACCGTCAGTATAACCGTTCGTCTATTATGACATATTTGGCCGCCTGGCGCTGCACCCTCTTGGCCGCACTACGTTTTGCAGGGAGGGTTCCGTCTATCAGGAAGCTCGCGAGTGGATCGATCCAGCTCGGCTCTGCTTCTAAGATGGGAGCGACCTCCTCTGTCCCCCCGAGAATACTAGGCCGAGGTAAGTCCTCTATGTACACAGTTCTCATATTGTTGTGGCTCGTGCTGACTAACCGGGACAGGGCGTCGGCCTCAGTGTTTTTGGACCTCGGGATTTGCCTGATGATGTGTGACCGGAAGTTGAGCAGGGCTTCTTTTACTTTGGCCAAATATGCGATCATGGAGAGATCGCGTGCTTCGTATTCGCCGGTAACTTGGTTTACCACGAGCTGAGAATCGCTGCAGATGACCAAGTGTTTTGTCTTAACCTTTCGCGCTAGGTCCAGCCCGGCGATTAGTGCTTCGTACTCTGCCTCGTTGTTGGATGCCGCAAACTCAGAGCGTAGCGCGTACTCTACTCTTGTGCCGCTCGGGCTACACAAGACTATTCCAGCTCCGCTGCCTTGCCGGTTCGAGGAACCATCCACGTGATGGATCCAGGGCACCTCATCCCAATTCGCTCTTCGCCTGATCAGGAGAGATGCCACACTAGGTGCTACTTCACGGGGTTCGAACTCTATGGGCTCAGGAGCTCCGGGTTTGCCGCAAATGGGGACCTCGAGCTCGACCTGTGGAGCTTCGTGGCTGAAAGTGCACTCAGTGATAAAATCTGCCAAAGCTTGGGCCTTGATAGCGGTTCTCGGTTTGTACTAGAGGTCGTACTCGCTGAGTTCGATGGCCCATTTCGTCAGTCGACCGGAGACTTCGGGTTTGAGTTAAACTTGTCTAAGAGGTTTGTCAGTTAGGACGATGACGGTGTGAGCCTGGAAGTACGGGTGGAGTTTCCGAGCTGCTATTACTAGGGCGTATGCTAGTTTTTCTATCTCCAGGTACCTTGCCTCTGCTCCCTGCAAAATTTTACTAACATAATATATGGGTCGTTGGACCCGGTCTGTTTCCTTTATTAGTACCGAACTGACCGCTTCATCGCTCGCCGAGAGGTACAGTTCTAAGACCTCGCCCACCTCGGGCCGGGCTAAGGTTGGCACACTAGCGAGGTAACCTTTTAGTTCGTCGAATGCGAACTGGTAGTCCTGGGTCCACTCGAACCCTTTGCCTTTGACTGCCTTGAAGAAGGGTAGGCAGCGGTCTGCTGACTTAGACAATAAGCGGCTTAGAGCGGCTATGCGGCCGTTTAGCCTCTGAACCTCTTTTACTTTCCAAGGTGGTTTCATATCTAGAATGGCTTTTATTTTGTTCGGGTTGGCCTCAATACCGCGCCGATTGACAATGTAGCCTAGGAACTTGCCCGAGGTGACGCCGAAGACACACTTGTTGGGATTCAACTTCATGCTAAAGTGACGTAGGATTTGGAAAACATAATCAAAGTCTTGTATTAACTCTTGTGAAAACTGAGTTTTAACGACCATGTCGTCTACATAGCACTCTACCTTCGTACCAATCAGGGGCCGAAATAGCTTATTTACAAGTCTTTGGAAAGTTGCCCCGACGTTTTTTAGTTCGAAGGGCATGACTTTGTAGCAATACAGGCCGAACTTGGTTATGAAGCTGGTTTTTTCCTCATCGGATGGGTCCATCCTAACTTGGTTGTAGCCCGAGTAGGTATCCAGGAAGCTTAGCAACTCGTTTCCCGAGGTCGCGTCCACTAGGCGGTCAATTCTGGGGAGGGGGAAGCAATCTTTTGGGCAAGCTCGGTTCAGGTCGGTATAGTCAACGCACATGCGCCACTTGCCGCTTGCCTTTTTTACCAACACCGGGTTGGCCACCCAACTCGGGTAGTGGACTTCCCTTATGAAGTTTGCTGCAAGGAGCTTCTCAACCTCCTCGTCGATCGCTATCCAGCGTTCTGGGGCTAAGTTGTGTTTCTTCTGTCTAACGGGTCTGACTACAGGGTCAGTATTATGTTTGTGAGTTATCAGTCTAGGGCTAATGCCGGGCATGTTGGCCGTGGACCAAGCAAAAATATCTAAATTTTGAAGTAAAAAACTCACCAGTTCGGCTCATAGGGGTTTTCGATGGAAGCTCTGATGCTTAGTGTGCGAGCTGGGTCCGTAGTTGAAGTCGGGATTGCGACTGTTTCCTCCGTGGGCGAAGCTCGCTCCTCACCTTGCTCCACCGGCCGCTCCAGCTCGAGGTCGTCGGTCGCCTTGGTTTTTCCCTTTAGGGCGGCAACGTAGCACTTGCAGGACTCGAGTTGGTCGCCTCGCGCTACCCCAATACCGAAGTCCGTAGGGAACTTCATGGCCAAATAGTAGGTGGAGACCGCCGCCCGTAGGACATGCATGATCGGCCGCCCTATTATGGCATTGTATGGGGAGGGGGTCGCGACTACTAGGAAATCATGGTTGACTCTAACCGCACAAGGCCATGTGCCGAATTCCACAGGGACAATTATTTTTCCGAGGGGCCTAACTTCCTCTCTGCTGAAACCTACCAGGGGAGTGTTCGCGGACTTTAGCTCGCTCCTCTTTAACTGTAGCTGGTCGAATGCCGATTTGAAGAGGATGTCCGCTGAGCTGCCCGAATCTACGAGTACGCACCTGACCTCGAAATCGCTGATCCTTAGCTTAATGACAAGCGCGTCGTCATGGGGGTAGCGGACTCCTCGCGCGTCGTCCTCCGTGAAAAAGATTGGTTCTTCGGTCTTTGGTCTCTTTGGGGGGTTCCTTTCTTCGAGGGCCGCTTCGCGAACTGAAGTCCGGGCTGCTGCCCGGTACACCCCGCTACCACCGATCCTCCCACTATTACATGGATGGTTCCCCGAATTGGCCTCTCTTCCGGAGTCTGCTTTTGCAACGGTTTGGCAGGTCTGTTGCTAGACTCGGGTGCATCCTTTTCGTGCTCCCCTTGCCGACCTGCTTTATTATTATTGTTGTGCTGTACAAAGTTTCTCAAGTATCCGCGACGGATGAGTCCCTCTATCTCGTCCCGGAGGTTATTACACTGTTCGGTGCTATGACCATGGTCTCTATGGAAACTACAATACAAATTCTTGTTTCTATCATTCGGATTTCCCTTCAGGCGAGGTGGCCACTTAACATACGGAGCGTCTTTGATCGTCATTAAGATCTCTGTCCGCCTCGTGCTCAACGGCGTGTAGTCCGTTCGAACTGCTAGGGGGGCCCGGAAGGACTGGTTCGGCTTCGGCTCCCGGGTTGGGTTTTTTCTACTCACCGGGTTGGAGAGCTCGCCTTCTCTCTTTCTTTTCTCGCTTCCGCCTTCGGTTCGTTGGTTGATCTCTTCCTCTGTCCTCATGAACTTATCCGCGAGTTTGAGGAATTTGGCTACGGTCGCGGGCTGGTTGGCCACCATGTGCCATTTGAACTCTTTGTGCGTCACCCCTCTTTTGGCTGCCGCGAGCTGCACTACGGGGTCCAACCGCGGTATTTGCAAGCATGCCTCGTTGAACCGCTTGATGTAGCCCCGAATAGAAGCTCCTTCTCTTTGGACCACTCCGAAGATGCTTTCCGCTGTTCTGGGGCACCGTCGGCTGGTGACGAAGTGTGTGGTGAAGACTTGCACGAACTGGGCCCAGCACTTTATCGACCCGGGGGCCGGGTTCCTATACCAAGTGCGGGCTACCCCCCTGAGGGTGGTGGTAAAGGCCACGTACATGCACGATTTGCTAGCCCTAGCGAGGTGCATTTGCGACTGAAAGGCGTCAACGTGGTCGTTGGGGTCGAAGGACCCGTCGTACTTGTCCAGAGGTGGGAGCTTGAAGTCTCTGGGTAAGGGGACCGCCAGGAGTTCCGATGCGAGGGGGGAAGGAATGGAGAGAGCCGGGGTAGCCCCTACCTCGTCCGAGCTCGTGGCTTTGCCTCTGAATTCCGACAAGGCACGGGTGGCGGTTTGGCGACTTCGTCGGCGCCTTCGCCATTGAGCGGGCCTTGTGCTGGCGCTGTTGGCCTCCGTGTTACCGAGCTCGATGGGCCCGGAGTGCTGGTAGTCTGCCACCAGGGCGCTGAATCGGTTTTCGGTGAGCGGGAGCTCGGGCTTGGAGCGCCGGGGTGCCGACCTCGCGGGCGAGGTTCCCAACCCACCCGCGGGTTGCGAGGCGAGGATGACATTTTTCTCTCTTCGGCCTGGGGACGAGGCCTGGCTGTTGGGGTGGTTCTGGGGCCGGGAGGCCTTCGCCTGGCGGGGGCGTTCATCCTGTGGGGAGGCCTTGACCGGCCTCGGAGCGGGGTGGCGAGGTGGAAGTAGTGGTTGGTTCAGTGGCAGTTGGGGGAACTGTTGTTGCTAGTGATACTGGGAGATGTTGTGCAGCACTTGGTGCTGGTGAAGCTGGTGTTGCTGGAACTGTTGCATTTGGGCTTGCATTGCCCACATGCACTGCATCAGGTCCTCCAATCGGTCTTGGCTAGCTGCCAGGGGGTGGCAGTTGGTTCAGTGAAAGTTGTCTCAATGGGGAGAGGAAAGGGGACGTTTGTGGTAGGAGGGTTTACGGGTGCCACTGCTTGTGGCGTGTTCAGGATGGGGATCCCATCTGCCGAAAGGGGGATGGTGAACTGTCCAACGCACACTATGGGGACCTGAAGTTGCTCCCCGATGGCGTTTGTCTCCGTGCCACGTCCGGTGTTGCTGGAGGAGGCCATGAGTGTTGGGTTTTTTGAAGAAAAAAGGGGATATCGAAGTTTGGAGGGAGGCTTTTTGAAGCGTTTTCCCACAGACGGTGCCAATTGATGGAGCGCGATCCGGCTGGTCTTAGCTGTCCACTGCCTTGCTTCTGAACGGGGTAGCAGGGAACCTGAAACGGAACAGATGGGAAAGCTCCGGGGGGGGGAACCCGGCGTAGAGGCTCCGAAGCTCAAGTTAGAATCCTTCAAAAGCAAGGTAATACCAGATAGCGCAAAGTTTGCATACCTCCGTTGTCGGGGGGCAGGGGGCTCTTATAGTCACTTCGTGTACTCGTCCTGAGGCCCTTGTCAGATCGGGTATGATTACCCTTGTGCTTGTCAACTCGGCCGTCGTCCTTTCTGCTGAGACAGATCCGTCACTGCCTAACCGTCTAACCGGAGATGGCGGCGTCAGTGGTGGTGGCAAGTGGCCGTTTAGAGTGCTGCTGCCAAACGTCAGATCCCAAGTCAGTTAGGCGTGGCGCCCTCGGGCATGGACTTCCCTAGTGTCAGGCATGGTACGACTTGTTTGGCTTTGGTGCCCAGAAAATGATGCGAATTGCTGAGCGAGGCGGTCTTGAGCTCGGAGGTATCCCGAACTGTTACAAGGTGGGTCAACTCGGCGAAGTCTATCCCGAGCTGTTACAAGGTGGGTCAGCTCGGCGAAGTCTATCCCGAGCTGTTACAAGGTGGATCAGTTCGGCGAAGTGTATCCCGTACTGTTACAAGGTGGGTCAGCTCGACGAAGTCTATCCCGAGCTGTTACAAGGATCAGTTTGGTGAAGTGTATCCCGAACTGTTACAAGGTGGGTCAGCTCGGCGAAGTCTATCCCGAGCTGTTACAAGGTGGATCAGTTCGGTGGTGTGTCTCCTTGTTCCTGATTAGGCTTGGCCCCTTTTGCCGAGCTGTCGTTTCTGCCACGTGTCACATAATGAAGAGGTCGGGCCAAATCTTCCTTCATCAGTAATTTTATGAGATGTATCTAAATACGCTTTGGAAATGTATAGATACAGACAAAAAATCAAGATATGCATGAATATATTAGAAAATCCAAAAAAAAATCTTTAAAAATATGAATATCAATAAAAATGAGTTTTATGTGATTATACCTAATTTATTTAAACATGAAAACTATTCTTTAATGATTTATATAAAGTGTCGGGATATAATTAATAACCGTTGAAAAAATAATAGAAGAACTAAAATGTTTGTGTGTATATATACTAATATTTATTAATTAATATTTGTTATATATAGATTTATACAATATTTATTATGTATACTAGTTAATATATACCTTAATTTTTTATAAATAAATATAATTTATATTCATCTTATTATTATATAAGTATTATTAATCAAATTTTAGCATTTGTTGGGAAACATCCACCAAGGCAAGAAAATTACTTTAATATAAAAAAAACATGTTTTAATAAGCAATTAAGGTTGGCATAATGGTTAATTAATTATTATTGTAAGCAAATGACTTGGGAATGAAACTTGTTACCTTTGATTTGTGATTTTTAACAAGTTATTTAACTTAAATAACATTTAAAGAGATACTAATTGCCATAATTAAAGGTAACTCAAATTAGCATTTAATTAAATAATATTAGCATTTAGTGACATTTCAAACTTTAAGGCTTAATTAAAATTGATATTAATGAGAGAGAGAAGAGATAAATTAAATTTAAATTTAAATTTGATAGGAAAGTTAAATTAGTGTGTATCCGAAATGGTCCAAAGTCGATACATACTTGAAACGGTCCGATACGAGGTTGATATGGACGAAAAAAAATGAAACCATATAATTATACATGTTTAGTGTATCATAACTCTTCCGAAACGATACATATCAACCCGTATTGGCTTATACGTTGCAAATTTTAAAACCTCGATTCCCAATACAAGGCTGTAAAGGATGTTCAAACGGGCCTTGCATTGACTGAAACCGATCTCGTGGTTTAGTGTAGTTGAATGAATATTTCCTCTATACAATTGGGATCTATTTTTCACATAGGGTGTTTTATACCGACCTCACATGCATATCTCATCATACATTGAGAATATCTCTCATAAATAATAACATATAAATATGGGAGATGTTTCCAATGCATGGTTGGATGTGCCTATGAGATCAGTGTGAAGTGCTCTGTGTGAGAAGCAGATCCGATCTCCCCTCTATAACCCCATAACAAGCAACCTGAATCTGCTCCTCACACATAGCACCTCACCTAGAACTTATTTACAGGAGATGTTCCCAATGCATGGTGAGGTGTGCCTGTGAGGCGGTGAGGAGCAGATCCCACCTCCATAACAAGTAATAAATAATAAAATAGAATATGGGTTCGACTATGATATAAAAAAGATATGATATCCGAAAAACAATTGACCAATAAATCAGAATCATAAATGTGATAGGGAACATGCTGTTATTTATCAAAATTTATGGATGGATTTTGATTGGTCACAACTCTTTCCATATTATATATTTTCTGTATCATAGATTTTCCCCATAAATAAATAGCTAATAAGTTAGCGCAGGTGATGGTTTTCTGATTACCACAAACGCCAACAGAAACATGTGCACAGACAGAAGTGAGAAGACTGTTTTCTGTTGAGCACTCCATTCAAAGCCGACACAGAATTGGGAATCGCCTAACCACCCACCAACCGACGCAGATAAGTCTCTCCTTATCCTGTTCGTTCATATCGTTGGCTCCCAATATTAATTGTTTCACTCAGACAAAGTTCAATCATATTGAAATCAACCCCAATGCGTCGTCGTCGATGAATTGTCCTTCAGATTACATAGTACCATTGAGTATGAAGCAATAATCAAAATGACTGTTATATGGACATGTAAGGAGGGAGATGGGAGACAATCACCATCGACTAGTTGTTTAAGCAACAGAACTGCACCAATGCGAACGATTCCCCACATAATTAATTAGAGGATATATTTCATTGTAACTAATGATTCAGACTGGAGGACTGTTTGGTCAGCTTCTGAGGATTATTGGGCGGTGGACCACATTACCTCTGATTTATTTGAGTGCAAAAAAAAAAGACATGAATATATGATTTAAGTTGGGGATGAGTCGTGATATCTTAGACTCCCATGTTGATTTTAGCATGTTTTTTAAAATCAGACTGGACCAGATGGTTGGATCAGAAAAACTGGCAATTGGTCATCTGACCAGTTTCATTTTACCCAAAAATCATCATTTTGGCCAAAAACCATTGATTTGGTCAGCAACTACTGATCTGAACAGTTAAACCGTTCAAACTTTCCAGCGATTTTTGGCAGTTTTTTTGTCAGAACGGGCCACTAGTTTGGTTTGAACATTCGACCCAGGAACCGGACCCCTGAACAGTTTGTTGTCCGGTTCAACTTTAAAAACTTGAATTTTAGTGTTTTTCAACCAAATCCAAGTCCTCTTCTTTTACAATTAAATCTATTCAGCAAGCATAAGAAACCCGCATAAATAGTTAAATCTATTTTCTGCCTATCGAACTCAATCAAATTGCTATTTGTACTCTAGTTTCTATTTTTTTTTTTAATTTAAACTGCGTTTATTTCAACATAAAATCGGAGTAAACTAGAAAACAATTGTTTTTCCATGGGACTCAAATTGCTATTTGTACTCTAGTTTCTATTTTCTGCCTATCGAACTCCTCTTACAAAATTATAATGGAAGCATTTGCTATATATCAGAATAAACTAGAAAAAGCAAAAAACCGTTTTTTTTGGGGCTGTAAAATGGATGGGACTCATGGGAGTAATAGCTTAAATGTTTAAGTTTGAAAAATCCTATATCTTTACGAAGAAAAGATGTAAAGGGGGCAGAAAACAATTGTTTTTCCATGAGGGTAGAAACATTATTAGAAGATTTACTAAGGAGTCAAAGGTTGAAATTTTATAGAGGTTACTTTAAAGTAGCAGTGTCACAGATAGCATTGAAAAGCAATTTAGAATGCATATTAAATGTGCTTAGGAAACATTTAAATAATGGAATGATTAGGATAATTATGAATTCACTAGAGAAACTTGGTAATGGTAAAGGGCCTCATTTTTGTACCATATTTTATAAGGTCTAACATTTGTGATAATATGGCGAGGTGCCAACAGGCTAGCTTGTAAGGTCTCTGGCTAGTTTTAGCAGACTTGGGCCATGCTTGTACCCGTTCAAAGAAACCAAATCTTTTACTATAATTTATGATCAAGTTCTATAAACACGCAAGCATGCAAGCGCTCCGATTTTTAATAATATAGGTTTGTAGCATGAACAGAGAAATGACACTGCATGGAAGATGAACAAGCATTCAAGTGCGTGACCAAATAATCGTCCATTCATGTCAATAAACGGAAAATCAGGGTTTTTATGCCCACATAGCAACAGAAACAAGAATTGTCCAATTGCACCTTAAGTAGAGGTTACTGAATTTAAGGCTGCAAGCGAGTCAAAATTGAATTGGATATTAACCAGACACAAAGTTGATCAATTAATGGGATTCGAATCGTATCTTCTTCGAATCTTACCAATTGGATTCAATCTCATGTAATTGTTAATATAATAAACTACAACTTATTTCGTTATTTATCAAAGAAACAATACAAATAACTTTGGCATCATATATCATGCACAAAAAGAAAAAATAAATAAATAACTTGAAAACGACTGACACTCGAGCATGAGTATTTAGTAAATGGGCGCCACATTCAAAATAACTAGTATGCAGGTATAAACCTAAATTCAGATATGCATTCAAGTGGATCCAGATACGTATTTAAATTCAGACAAAAAACACTATTTGCAGCCCCAAAATAAACACGACTGCACAAGTTTTGCTAGTTTATAGGCACCTTATGAGAAAAATGATAATGATTTTACTGATTCAACATGTTATTTATATGCTTGACAAGGAGACTATGAGCCCCAACCTCAACTATACAAAAGCTTTGAGACTATTTATAGACAGCATTCTACCATCAATTATATATATAACCACAGCCACCATCCCGAGTGGTTAGAGAATGCAGGCTGAATTTCCACCACTTTTTGAACAGATTGACCAGTCCTGTCCTACCTCAACTCCCAACAGCCAATTGATCCATAGCTTGAGTTCGTAAGGCTAAGCCTGTTACAATTAAAAAAAAAAAAGAGGGGGGAGGTGTCAATCCCAGGTGTGTAATCATTATTGCAAGACTGAGCCAACCAGATGCACTTCATTACGCAGTGGGTAAGGTTTTAGTATGCCCCACTTGTAATTTCCAATGTTTGGCTGACCAATCACCAACTTCAGGACTGTTATTTGTAATATTGCCAACTTGAGAAGGAAGGGCAAACTTTATTTCACCAACGCAAAACTGAGGTGTGGCAATCCAAAAAATCCAAAGAGATGCATGTGAACTTTATTTCACCAATGTAACAGAGGCTAAAAGCAGTTCTTTTTCAAAGGGTTCATAGAAAGAAAAACTCAGAAAAATGCCTAAACCATGGGAACGCAACTGAGAAAGGTTTAAAAGTACATAATGACCCAAAGGCTTCTTGATATCGTCAAAGAAAACACTAGATTTAAATGTCACTTTTTTGTTGATTGATCACTACAATGGCAGGCCTACAGCTATATGGTGTAGAACACAACATAAATTGTAGCAGACAATATTCAATTCCATCAGGATGAGTGTTGTTAGGTGCAAATTACTACCTGTCAAATAAGGTTTAGCTCTGGGCACACTCAAATGGATGAAATGTTCCTTCAGCAAACTCATGCATCCTAAACCGTTCAAGAAGTTCAAAGGGCCTGTGGATGAGAAGTAATAAAATTAATATGATATCATGTATAAAAATGTTAAAAGACAAAGGGAAGAAAAATATATGAGTATGAGATTAATTAATATAATGGGGTGGCCCTATTGGACATGGTATTAGTCATCAATCTTTGTTCCTATACCCCCAGCAAAATAGAGTAGCTAAATGGAAGAATCACCATTTACTTGATCGTTTTACTCATAAGAAAGTTGCAAAGAAGTTTTATCTTATTGATAAAATGCCTGTGTATTTTTAAAGGTCAATCTCCTTTTTTGTTTTGTTTCCCACTTTATCTCCATTTCTGTTGATCCCAAGGTCCATTTCTGGGAAAATCAATTTTGCCATGAGTCCCAGTTTCTGAAATAAGAACATGGGTAAGTTGGTCAATGGAACCACAATCTCATTGACCAACTTTACCCCCTTCAAACTCCCAAAAGCGAATGGAGCCCAATAGTGATTGGATATACTTGTTTCATTCATCATTTGTGGCTTGCAACTAACAAGTTAAAAACAAGCTTTTAAATGTGTCTTTCTTGCCTATTCTAGAACCTAAAAGGACAGGAATTTGCATACCTTAATGTTACTTTCTAGGGGTGAGCAAACGGGTGGGTTCTACCTGGAACCAAATGGAATTGACCTTGAACCAGCCTTGAACCGAAACTACCTAATCAGTTACATGGTAGGGTCGGGTTCCAAATTCTTGAAACCAACCCCCACCCATGCCGGTTCCAGGGTCTAGGGGTTTACCCTACCCGAATTTACCTGATGAACCAGCCTTGCTTGGCCTTGGTGGAACTGATCTTTTTGGAACCTGCCTTGAAACTGAACTTTCCTTGAAATAAACCCTAGAATACTTTTGGGGATGTGAAGATTTGGACCCAAACATTCATGGTTATAAAAGCCATGGTCTCACTTGACCATTGAGTTATTTAAAGTGATTTGATCATTTGTTTTTGTCAACAGCTGTTATTTTTTCCTATGTATAGTACCGCAGGGGTACTATTGTATTCTTACTCCTTTTTATATTAGTTGCTGTAGCCCTAGTATATATATTAAAAAAGCTGCGCCGCCAGCAGTATCTTTTGCTCAGTTCTCTCCTCTCTTCGTCTCTCTCTTTTCTCTCTTCCATTCTTCTCTCCTTCATAACATGGTATCAGAGCAGGACTATCAGATCTGAAAGGAGAAGTCGAGTGAACAGTTTTTTTTTCCTTCTTCGCACCAGATTTCCAGATCTGCCGCCCTCATCTGCTGTTCGGCTGATTGAAGATCTCACACACTGAAGTAACTTTTTTCTCTCTCTTACCTTTTCTTCTGGTCGTGTGTGCCAGGGCAGAACCTGTACTAGGCCTGCCGATTGGATGTGAAGTGATCAGCACCTCTTTCTTTGCCTTTTTGTGGGGTCAACTGATACCTGTGAAACTGTAGGTCGTGAGGACCTTTTTGTGTGCTGCAACAGCAGCTTTTATGGTTAACTGAAGGTGAGAAAGTGACCAATACTTGCTGTAACAGTAGTCCTGTTGATGCGTAGGTCAAGAGATGACCTGTATGCACTGTGGCAACACTTGTGTTGAGCTTGTAAGTCAAGGGATGACCTGTTAGTGCTGTAACAGCACCTGTGTTTTTTCCCTTCAAGTGTTGAATTTCTTTAAGGCTGTGTACCCCATTTAAGAGTTGTTTTTGAATCTGAAATCACGAGTGGTGAAGATTCTGCTACATCCGGTGTTTCCTCAATGCTGAATGGAACGAGTGGGGGTGTGGATCTATCCTTTCCCATGGCTGTTATTCCTCTTGATGGTTTAAATTATTTAGAGTGGTCTAGAGGGATCAAGCTGTACATCACTGCAAGGGGAAAGATTGGTTATATTAATGGGAGAATCAAAGAACCACATTCTGGGAGTGCTGAATATGACAGATGGAACCAGGAAAACAGCATGGCCATGTCTTGGCTTTTAGTTTCTATGCAACCTCAAATAAGAAGGAATTTCATGTGGGCTGAAATGGCAAATGAGATCTGGGAACAAGCAAAAGCAACATATTCGGAACTGCAACACTATGCAAAAATATACCAGCTATAGGCAGAATCGTCTACTTGTAAACAGGGGGAGAGGTGTCTATCTGTGTACTACTCAGACTTGACCTCTGTCTGGAAGGAGTTAGATCATTATCAAAGTGTGGACTAGAAGTGTGATGAAGATGCAAAACTATACAAAAAACTCGTCTCCCAGCAGAGAGTGTTTGCTTTCTTACATGGTTTGAACCCTACATATGAATCTATCAGAGTCCAGATCCTAGGTAGCAAGGATCTTCCATCAGTTCAGGAAGTTGATGCTCTTGTACAATCAGAAGGAAGCAAAAGGAATTTGATGTGAAAGCTGAAGTGTTGTAACTGAAACAGTAGAAGAAAGGAGAAGACCAAGAGATGCCGTGAATGTCAAACTGAACTAACCCAGTCGACAATACTATTATTTATATTAAAGTACAGTACAATGTTACATGAAATGACTGGGATGCCCCTGATTAGTGATGGGACACCCAGACAACTTAAAACACTAAACAGACTCAGGCCCAGTACATAACAGCTTAAACTCAAATACATGCTTATAAGAACACTTATCAGCCGAACCATCAATGCATACAAAACCTTTAACCTAACATGATGAACAGTTCTGGAGGAGATGCAGTTGTGTTGGCAGCGAAAGGGAGTGTTACTACCGGTGGGGGAAATACTTCTAAGAAGGGGGATCTTCAGAAAAAGATGGATGACAAGGACAAATTGTGGTGTACTCATTGCCAGAAACCCTGATACACCCGAGACACATGCTAGGATCTTCATGGGAAGCCGAAATGGGCTTAAGATCTGAATAAGAAGCAAGGTTCAGATATGAATAAAAAGTCAGGACAACAAGGTACAAAAAAACACACTATGGAAAACATGGCTACTCATGAGAATCAGCCCCCCATTCATACTGTGACTCAAACACATTCATTTGAATCTGACCCAAGGGAGGATATTAAAAATTCCTTCCGTGACCATTTAGATCTCTATGGTAGAGCAATTCGTCAGATGGATGCTCCTCCCTCAACTTCATTTGCATCTACATCAGGTAACTCTGCCACATCTTTTCATGTTGCTTCTCATAACCCTGACACTCTCTTGGTCATTGATTCTGGAGAGTCAAAACACATGACTGGTACATCCTCTTACTTTCAAACCTATCACCTTCTTTCTGGAAGAGACAAGGTGAGACTAGCTGATGGATCATATACTACCATAGATGGTCAAGGAACCATTTCTCTCCCTCTCGGCCTTACCCTCTCTAATGTTTTACATGTTCCGAAATTTCACATTAATTTGTTCTCTATTAGTAGTATTACTAATTCCTTAAACTACTCAGTGACCTTTTTCCCTTCTTACTGTGTGATCCAGGATCTAGCCTCAGGGAGGACGATTGGTAGAGGATGTATGGTTGATGGACTTTACATGCTGGAGAATAAGGCTAGTCTTCAAGTCATAGAGTCTAAGAGTCAGTCCTGTAAGAGTCAAGTTTATTTATGGCATTGTCGTCTTGGTCATTTATCTTTTGAGTCTTTAAAAGTGGTGTTTCCAGAATTGTTTAAGACGGTGTCCGTTTCAAATTTCTCTTGTCAAACTTACCAATTGAGTAAGCAATGTAGAACTCATTTTCTTTCAAAAAATAATAAATCTGAATTTCCTTTTCACATTGTTCATTCTGATGTGTGGGGCCCTGTTACTTTTACCATTTGAGAGTGGCTACAAGTATTTTATTACCATTATCGATAATTATTCAAGATATACATGGGTATATCCCATGCGAACCAGGAAAGAAGTACCAAAAATTATCCAAGATTTTCAACGTTTGAGAGTGGCTACAAGTATTTTATTACCATTATCGATAATTATTCAAGATATACATGGGTATATCCCATGCGAACCAGGAAAGAAGTACCAAAAATTATCCAAGATTTTCAACGAATGGTCTTCACCCAATTTCAAAATGAAATCCAATTTTTTCAGTCAAATAATGCTAAAGAGAATTTTCATAGTGATCTCACGGAATTTTTTTGCATCACGTGGCTCACTTCACCGTATCTCTTGTGCCCGAACACCACAACAAAATGGTGTTGCTGAAAGAAAGAACCGACACCTCCTTGAAGTGGCCCAAGGTTTACTACATATGAATGTCACAAAATGCTTTTGGCTTGAGGTTGTCCTTTGTGCTACCTACCTCATCAACCGTATGCCCTCTCGTTGGTTAGAGTGCAAAGTCCCACATCAACTTCTCTTTCCTAAGGCCCCCCTTCTTCCCATTCCTCCTCGTGTGTTTGGTTGTCGTTGCTTTGTCCAAAATTTGTCCCCCACTCGTGGAAAATTGGATCCTCGTGCTATTCCTCGCATATTCCTAGGGTACTCCTTCACTCAGAAGGGATACCGTTGTTTTGATCCTGTTTCTCGAAAATCCTATGTTTCCATGGATGTCTCTTTCTTTGAGAGTGAGCCTTTTTTCCTTGTTTCTCCTCGGGGGGAGAGTAGGAATGAGGAGAAACCGGTTCAGCTCCCTCCTCTTCCTGATCCTCCTCCTTTTCGTGTCTTCTTCCGTCGTCACAAAGGCCAACCAAATTCAAGAGTTGTGGAGAATGCAGAAGTTGTACCTCCAATGCCATTAAACTCTTCGGGGGCGAATCATACTCACTCAGGTATCTTGGTTCCCATTGATGTCCTTGACCCCATTGTAATTGATACCTCTGTTGCTAATGACCTTGACCTTCCTATTGCTCACAAGAAAGGTGTTAGATCGTGCACCACTAAACACCCAATTTCCAACTTTGTTTCCTATGAAAACATTTCACCCTCTTTTCGAGCCTTTCTCACATCCATTGACAATGTCCCTATCCCTAAGAATGTGGCTGAAGCTCTTTCAACATCTGAATGGACAGATGCTATGAAGGAAGAAATTAATACCCCTCATAAAAATGGCACATGGGAACTTGTAGATCTTCCTAAGGGAAATGATCCAGTTGGATGTAAATGGGTGTTCACAGTCAAACATAGGGTTGATGGCACGGTGGAGAGGTATAAAGCTCGTTTAATGGAAAAGGGGTTTACACAAGTATATGGAGTTGATTATGCAGAGACTTCTGCACCCGTTGCCAAGATGAACTCCATTAGAGTTCTATTCTCTCTTGCTGCTAATCTTGACTGGGATCTACATCAGCTTGATATCAAGAATGCATTCTTGAATGGTGACCTTGAAGAGGAAGTTTACATGATACAACCCCCTGGATTTCAGGCTCAAGGCAATGAACAAAAGGTGTGTGGGTTGAAAAAGCCTTTATACAGGCTGAAACAGTCATTGCGAGCCTGGTTCAACAAATTCCATGCAGTGGTTCAGCAGAAAGGATACAAGCAATGTCAATCTGATCACACATTGTTTGTGAAAAGAGAAGGTAAAATTGCTGCTTTGATAGTATATGTTGATGATATAATTATCACTGGCAACTGGAAGGATGAAATCCAAAAGTCGAAGAGTTTTCTTACCACACAGTTTTAAGTAAAGGATCTAGTTCCTCTAAGATACTTCATAGGAATTGAAGTTGTCCACTCAAAAATGGTTATTTTCATTTCCCAAAGGAAGTATGTCCTAAATTTACTCTAGGATACAGGAAAAATGGGAGTGAAGCCAGTTGATTCCCTTATTGATCCTAACCATAACTTAGGTGACAGCCAAGGTGAACCTATCAAGGATGTGAAACAGTTTCAGAGACTTATAGGGAGATTGTTATATCTTTCTATGACCCGCCCAGACATTGCTTATGCAGTTGAAGTCCTTAGCTAGTTCATGCATTCCCCTATGACCACTCATCTTGAAGTAACAGAAAGAATCCTCCGATACCTTAAAAGGTTTCCAGGTGTTGTCTTGTTGTTTCAAAGGCACATACATTTGAAAGTTGATGTGTATACTAATGCAGATTGGGCGGGATCCCTAAATCACAGAAAGTCAACTAGTGGTTACTGTACCTTCATAGGAGGAAATCTAGTTACCTAGAGAAGCAAAAAGCAAAGTGTGGTAGCTAGATCCAGTGTTGAAGCTGAATATCGAGCAATGGCTCATGGAGTGGCTGAAATTATGTGGATAAAGAATCTGTTGAGTGAGTTGGATTTTCCAGTGGACAGACCTATGACCCTATTCTGTGATAACAAAGTGGCCATAAACATTGCTGCTAACCCTATGCTACATGATACAACTAAACACATCGAAATTGACAACCATTTTATCAGAGAGAATCACAAGGGAAGTTTGTACTCCCTATGTCGGCTTTGAGGATCAACTTGCAAACATCTTTACAAAAGGACTACACCACTCACAACATCATGATTTATGTGACAAGTTGGGCATGATTGACATCTATGTCCCAACTTGAGGGGGAGTGTTAACAACTGTTATTTTTTCCTATGTATAGTACCGCAGGGGTACTATTGTATTTTTACTCCTTTTTATTTTAGTTGTTGTTGCCCTAGTATATATATTAAAAAAACTGCGCCACCAGCAGTATCTTTTGCTCTCAGTTCTCTCTTCTCTCTTCTTCCATTCTTCTCTCCTACATAACAGTTTTCATTTTAATTTTTGAATGTGTACAATAAGTAGTGTAAAAGGTAATATCTACAAAATTTTAATTTAATTTATAAATTTTTAATCATATAATGATAATCTACACATTATGTTATCTAATTTAATCAATAAATATAATATAAGTTTTAAACTATATTATATTTATTAAAAACCAAGTTTCTAAAAAACATGTCTTTTTTGTGAAGGGGGAGAGTAAAGGAAGTACAGGTTCCATGGGTAGACCCTGGAACCGACCTTCATAGGGTAGCTCCAGTTCAAAAAACCTGGAACCGACCCCTACAGGGTAGGTTCCAGGTTCTGCCATGGAACCGAAACGAACCGGCCCATGCTCACCCCTATTACTTTCTTTGAAAATGTCCCTTTCTTTGTTGACGGTGTAGCGTATACATAGAGGAAAGGTTCAACTTCTTTCCCATTGCCAGATTCATCTCCAACTCTCAACATAGACCTCCCAATTGCCTTTCATAAAGGTAGGAGATCTTGTACTGCATATCCTATAAATAGTTTGTCCCCTTGTTATCTTTTGCTTCTGCAACTAAGACAATTGAAAAAGCTATTGATCTCACATTTGAAAGAAAGCAATTGAGGAGGAATTATGTACACTACAAGAGAATAGTATCAGGGAACTCACTACTTTACCACCTGGATAACATGTTGGCTGTTGATAGGTACAATGAAAATTTTGCCTAATGGACTTATGGAGTGTAGAAACCAGACATACAGGTGGATTACTCTGAAAACACTCTTCACAGTTTCCAAGATCAATTTAGTGCACATTATTATATCCCTTTAAAGATACATTAGTCCAGCCATTGGAGGTAATCAACTTTAGATCTTCTACCAAAGCTGGTAACTGTTGTGACTTTCCATACCCAACGGAACCTGAAAATCTGAAAATAATGTTGCTCTTGTGGTCTCTTATTACTCCTCTCACACCTGATGCTCCTGGATTACTGAGATTGCAGTCATCAAAGTTAAATTTCAGTCATTGCTCAGCAGATGTCTCTGACTCTACATTTTGTTGATTTCTAATTTGGTGCTCTGCAATAATCTGACAACCTCTCTAAATCATCATGTTTACTCTGAACTCATCACATGCTAAAGCCAATGTGCAATTCTCACCAATTATCAGACCTATCAACGCTCCCCTCCGTCTTCAAAGATCCTGGCATTTATCCCCCCCTCAAAGTCTACATAAGGCTGCAGCCTTGTGCACTGCCTTTTTTTTTTTTTGCCTTCTAGTGCAAAAAGCAGTTGGGTTTATGATAGACAATTTCACAACATTAGTTGGAGCAGCCCAACCACTCCCTAACAGATGAAAGAAGTGCTTCCACACCTGAGTGGCATAATGACAAATCAAAAGAAGATGACTAGTGTTTTTCCAGCCCCTTAAGCAAACACACGCATGAGGTAATAGACACCATGATCTCCATTTCCCTTTGGAGTCCATGATTTGTTTTAATAACCTCACTGGCAGCTTCCCAACTGATGAATTTCACCCTTGGGGGAACAGGGATTCCCCACAATGGTTTGGCAGGAAAAAGGTTCGTTTAAGATAGGTGGTATAGGGATTTAAAAATTGGATCCACAAGTGGACTGTTGAATAGAGTTTGGAACCCAGACCAATCTACAATAAGCATCCTAAGATGCATTATTTAGGTCTTCTAAGAGAACGACTAGGTCATCAATTTCTGAATCTCTCAATCCCTTCATTAAATCCAGGTTCCAAGACTACCCATTTTCATTCATGAAAACCAAATCAGTAATGAAATTGCTATTGGAAGTGGAGAGATTCAGAAATTGCTATTGCAAGTGGAGAGACTCAGAAATTGTTATTGGAAGTGGAGATATTGTAGAATGTAGATTGTAGGAAATTTTTGGCAAAGAAGAGACTTTCCCCACCAAAGGTCTTCCCAAAACTTCATCTACAAGCCAAATACTAGATTGTACCTCAAATATTGAGAAAAGGTGGAGAGCAAAATCGGGATAGATTTCCATGAACTTTTAAATGTGGAATTTCTAGCTGACCCAAAATCCCATCCCTTTGGGTGCAATTTATAGATACTCTTTATTACAAAATACCACAGTGACTCAGTTTCTTTCCGGAATCTGCACAGCCATTTACCTAGCCAAGACACATTCTTTTCTTTCAACCTCCCTATTCCCAGTCTTCCATCTTCCTTGCTTTTATACACCTCTTTCCAACTCATTAAATGATCATAGGCAGTTACCTAGATTGGCAAATTCTCTCATGGATTCATTGGCTAGAATAGGGTTGACACAGTTGAATTGTATCAGAGTGCTAACTACCTTGAGTGTAGGATGGATTGGCTTTGTGGTTTGGGTTCTTTTTTATGTTTTTGTTCAATTGTCACCTCACAAGCATGTACATACTTTCTTTCACTTATTTAATAAACTATTTCCTATCCATTAAAAAAAAGAAAAAATGGATAGGGAAAGAAAAGAAAAGTCTAAGATGAATTGGTACACCTTAGATCAGCCTCATGAGATAATGCAAGCATGGAATCTCTTTTTTCCCAAAGCTCGAGGACATATTTTTGTGGAAGCAATGTTTAAAAAGCACAAAATGCAAGAAAAGTGCAAGGACCTTCTAGTGCCCAATGCACAAGGCAAGGCATGCATCTTTTCAAAACAAAGGGGCAAATTGTGTGTATGGGTGTTTGTGTGTGTATAAGAAATAAAAAATATAAGTAATACATAAAAAATGCAAACCTAAACTTAAAAGAAACTAAATGTTTTAAAAAGCCCGACGGCTAAAATTAAAATACATGAGCACAACATACAAAACATATTGTGAAAGTGAAAACAAAATATGTGGATTGTACTGAAGTGCTTCGAGCACTCAATAATTCATGCATGTGAAGCTTTCAATGTGTTTATTTATCTCCTTGTTGCATTGCTTCAAGTATCTGGTATGATGTTAAACATCTTGGATTCCTAATTCTAGGAGACCAGTTATCTTCCTCCATAAACGACCCTTGAGGCAAGCCTAAACAAATCCAAGTGGTGGTTTGGGGCAGTGACCCCAACCTAAACCTTTGGCCTGAATATATGAAAGGGTTGGTTTTGTGATTTTAGTCACAGTTCTTTCCATTTTAGGATTAGGGAGCAGATATTAGTTGTATTTTTATTGACTTAGTGCTTCTTTAGTGGAAAATTTTCTATTTTAGATCCTGTTTGCTATTTGAGAAACAAGTCTTAAAGTATTTAAAAGGTCTTTTTTTTTTGTTTATTTTAGAAGTTAATGGACCATTTTTTCTGTGGGGCTACACAATTGGGGAGTTGGCCATCCACCAAACCCATAACCCCCCCAACCCTAGTGCAGGCGGGATTTGATCCCAAGTTTCTGCTACAACCAGCTGGAGACCTTAACAACCATTCAGTTGGCACCTTGCAAAGTTAATGGACCATACTAGTGTACAAATAGCAACAATAGATAATTTCAAAGTTGATAAACCATTACAAATGTATAAAACACATGAGATTGTACCCAAAAAAAATAGCATAGTTAAAAAAGGCACTTGCTCGGGCTGACGTGCACCTTTTGAAAGGGACCACCTAGTTCAGGTGAGCACAGTTGTCAAAGTGACGCCTAGGCGACAAGGCACCCTTGGAGGCTCACCTCACCTAATCACCAAGCAGTTCTGTATATATTGTGTTATAAAATACTTTTATGGTCTTAATTTTTTTGAGATAGTAATTAAAAAATAGACATTATTAAACTAAAATATTAATTTTGTGTGTTTATATACTAATCTCTTTTATGATTTTCTTATTTCTTAGGGTTTAATCAACACAGACATCGCTAACTGCTGTATTGAACCATCAAAGACTTCAAAACCAGAACCAAAAGTAAGGAAGAACTTAAGATTTTGTCTAATCAACACATTTTCATTTCTTTCTTCTTTTTCTTCTCATGAATATGTTGATTTTCTATACTTTAACATGAAGTTTATACTTTTCTTATGAAAATTATGGGTGATTATTAAGTAAACATGGTTATGGAACCTAGGGAAGTTCCCTAGGATATATGTTTTTTATTTAAAAAAAAAAATTGATAACAAGGCGCCTCCCTGTCACCTAGCCTCACCTTGGTGCCTTGAAAACTATGCAGGTGAGTCCCCTGCCCTAAAATGCACCTTGCCCGGGCACCTAGGTGCACCTGAGACATGCCTTTAAAAAACGTGTAAAAGATGATCCAACCTCCAAGGATTTGCAAGTACTAATATATTGGGTTTTAGACTTTCCAGGGTTAAAGACAGCAAAAAGAGAAGAATTTAGGAGAGATTGAAAATACATTGTTAGATGTTGGCTCACATACTTTATGTATAAAAGTTGCTCAAGTTTACTATGCTTAAAAACTAATGAATGTGGCAGAAATTGATCCATGTACAATACATTTATCATACCAGTACTGTAGCACAAGTTTTAGATACTTACAGCAGAGCTTCACAGTTGCGACGCATCTTCTGTTGATTGTTTTCCATGACAGTCAGCACATCTGCAGTGTCTGGCCCCATGACACCTCCAGCTACCATGGATGGCATTATGGCCCTTGGTGTCCATATCTATATAATGGAAGATAATCAGAAACTCAAGGGTCAGAAACTCTTCGTCTTCCCACTCTTCCTTCTTATTCCTTGTGTTAGGATAAGTGCCAGGAGCTACATGCTAAGGGCAAAGAATGGTTTGAACCTTCTCCACCTCTCCCCGCATGCACCCCATTTTCTTATAAGAAAGTGATTAGTGGAATGAAGAAAAGTATTTTACAACTTATAAAATGGAAAAATCATCAATATTTATCCTCAACTAAAGGAACTTTAAAAGATCTATTCAACAAACTCACTTTAATTGTGTGATCAATCCCACTGGTTGCAACACTGCAATCAAATGGATGGCACTGTATGCAGTTGACAACTAGCCAAAAGAAACAGTAACTTAAGATAACATGCAGAGGGATAATATGAATAGAATTAATTCATGCTAGATAGATCACCATACCAGTTTCATCACCAAGAAGCATTTTTATCAGTCTTCCAGTTCTCTTGTGCCAAATGAACCATCTCCCATCATCACTTCCACTGGCAACATATTCACCTGTAAATTATCATTTAGGAGAAAAAAGAATGATAAGAATAATTTCCCTACAGCTTCTACTGGCATTTACAAAACATATCCTAACAATAAAGATGTGAACAGATATCAGGAAGCAACAAGCAATTTTCTTCATGTCTGTACTTTTAACAGTTCACACTTTGCAGGGTTTAAGAAATGACGTACAGGAATGCTGGTTCCACCTTTAAATCATCAACTCCATTTTTATTAGTAACCAGATCAAGAAAACATTATTGAAAATGAGAAAAGTAGGTATAGGTACAAGAGAGAAGAGTGACAGTACATACAAAACAAAGAGTATACAAAATACATTCCAGATACCATAAAGAGAACCTCCCTCTGGACGGGCCATTGAGAGGTGAATCTTTTGTCAAGGAAGGAATCAATTTTCCATATTAATGAATACAGCTAGACAACAGAAAAATGAGATAGGCAGCACATGCCACTTGACTATGAGATTTAGACAAGTGCCAGGTTCTCAAGAGAATAGAAAGAGAAGTTTTAGGTGAACTAGCAATGAGACAGCCTCCTCTTTAAGGTTCCTAAAAATTTATAAGTTCCAATATATGCCATCAGAGACAGAAGCAAAGTTGTACGGACAATCCTAAGTGGATGAAGCATTATGTCAGACGCTAAGGGTGATCATGGGTTGGGCCCAGGTTGGCCTTAGGCCAGGTCTATGGCATCTAACGATAAAAATTTAATTATTTTAAAAACTTTAAACTAAATAATGTATAATAAATGAAAATAAATATTTCACAAACCCATAGTAGATTGGGCTTGGCTAGGATTTATGCCTATGGTACAAAAAAAAGGCATGGGCCTCATTTAATTCCAAGGCTTGGCTTGCCTAGCCTTTATAGTAAGTGTAGTGTGTAGTATGCTGTTCCAAGTCCCACATTGCTTGGGAAAGATAATGGAGCCCTTGCCTATGAGGAAAACTCTCATATTTGAGTTGACTCATGTGTTGACACATGCCATTTATATGATAAAATTTTTATATCTATGTAAAACATTTACTATAAAAAATATATTTGCATATATAACATATAAAATATATATAATATTTATAATGTGTATATATAATATCAAGTATATATAGTTTATTATATATAATATATTATCATATAAAAATATTATGTGCATTATATATTTATATATAATAAAATATATTATAGTATATTGTGGGCCCAAGCCGAGCCGGGCCAAGAATAATCACCGCTACAAGACACCTAGCACTCCATGGATTCTTTAATGAACATTTCCAAATAACATTTCCTTTTATCTAATTGCTTATTTAACATAAATGAATAGGTAATGCCGATAATGGATGCCATTTTTCCTATAAAACAATTACTAAATATCAAGGTTGAACTTCACCATAAAGAGATTTTGATTATGGAGATGTACTAGAGCAGCCAGCATTTGATTAGTTTGGGAGGAGAGATGCTAGAATCTTCAAGGCAGAGATTGCACCAAAAGAGGTTTTGATTGTTAATTTGAAGATCAAAGTTATTCATTGGGAAAAAACACTACCTATTTTCCACTCCTCGATGAATGACTTGATTAGAAATTGGCAATTTTGTGCCTCTTCCTTGTCCACATCCTTGGCACCAACACTCTATTCTTGGTTTCCTCTTTAGATACAATGACAACACAACGGCTGCTCTATACTCAGATCCTATTGAAATCGATTACTCTATAAGATCAGAACTATTGGAAGCCCTTCATGGACTGCGATAATTAGAAGGGATCAGCACTTGAGCTGATTGGTATTAGGAGATTCAAGGACTATTGTTGAGTAAGCCCAGGCAAGGGAGTTAGGGACCTTGGCAGCATAGATATATATCGAGGGCAATTAAGCATATTGCTAGAGTTTTGGGAGCTATGTACCATTGGGTTCAGAGAGAAAGTAACCATTTGGCATATGGGTTAGCTAAATAGGGGGCTAACAGATCTCAAATGTACTTGGGGACCATCTCGGGAATGGATGAATGATTGTAGCTTATAAGTTTAGTGGACTGTGGGCGGGTAGCATTGTTAGCCCAAACTGAGGGGGTGCAATTAGATTGTAGTTGTACCGTATATAACACTGAATTCTTTTCATAAATTAATGAAATTCTTGGTAATGATCAAAGCACACACACGCACACGCGCGCACACACACACGCACACAATCAGATGGTTTTTTTTAATCAAATCCCTTCTGGTATCATGTCTTTTCAGGGCAGCATACCATTTTTATAGGTATAATGTTAGAATTTGAAAAAAAAAATAAATGAACTATTTTAATGCTTCATATCCATGAGTCCCTGTTTTTCACTTTGCCAAGTTAAACTCCCAGACATGGGTTGGATTCCGATTCCCGTGTCCATCTCCACGCAACATTGGCCAAATGACACAAGTAGAATTAGATCTAGATATGTTGAATTGAAAGGTGAATGAAGGCCAATAAGAGAGACCTACTTCCTACCAAATGTCGAACCAAAACCTTACTGTATTCTGGCCACCACATCAAGTCCAGTGATAGGAATGATATAAGGATGGAAACCAAGGACTGGCAAGAGTGTTTGGATGAAAAAGAGAGAATTACCACCAACACCAAGATTGCAGTATATCCCAGAGCTTATATCAACTGCAAACCCCTGAGACAAGACAACCTGAACATAATCCCAACCTCCTCCTGCACCAAAATAAATCGCAAGCAGTTCCCTTTCATGAATCCTGTCCTAAAAATACCTTTAATGCCCACTGGTCCTGGTTTTCTCAAAAAGCAACCATCAAAGTTAAGCTTGATTGATCATTGGAATGGGGGATTAAAATTTCAAAGCAGAAAAGAAACCTCTCTAGAAATAGAAGAGGAAGCTACATGATCCATCCTTACTATCCATGTTAAAATCCTTAATTCTTCTATAATAAGCCACTATAATAATGATGAGACCCAACAGTACAACTTCCAGTAACTTTCTTTTATCCGTGAAACTCTAGCACTCCTCTTAGTGCAAATTGACCAGAAGATCTCAAACACATCCACATGGTCTTAGAACATGATGCCCAACATCCAGAGAGCCATACTAAGATGTATCAAATAATATGGGAATATCCACCAAGTGTTCTCAATGCAATAAAGTGATGACTACAGGGTTTTGGCTTCTCTAGTTGATGCAATAACTGGTTGGTGCCTGGACACTGATTAATCGATAAAGAAAAGATCTAAATTTAAGATATCAATGCAATCTCATAAGTTAATATAGAATACAATTATGCAAGAAAAGAATGATGTTGAGCATTTAATTTACGGTTCTTGTTTTGAAAACAAAAGAAAAAGTTAGGCTGGATGGGCTAGAATAGTGAATCACAGTCCTTGTTTTCCAAAGAAGAGTTCAACCTTGATTGTTAGATGTGCCCTTTGTTTGTGGAAACTCCATTCCAACACACTATTGATTGGAAGAAAAAAGAACTTTGCTTCACTCCTTTATTTTATGCCTTTTTTCTATGTTATATATTGCCATCTAATCATATTCAATCACAAATATTTAAAGCAACATCATGAATACTAAGTTGACTAAGCTTACTGTCACTTTTATGAATACTAAGTTGGTTAGTCATAATTGACTAGTCAACCTAGTTGATGCTTAGATTTCTTAAGCAACGACAAAATGAGTATTGACCAACTAGTTAGTGATGTGGTCAGTCTATCCATCAAGTGGCTAGTATATAATAAAACACAACCATATTCTCTACTATCTCAAATAACAAGAAATACAAACAAACAAATAAAGCTTTAAAATTATTTTGTGGTTGACTAAGTTGATTGTCATTTTTTATAGATACTAAGTTAAACTAGTCATTAATCAACTAGTCACCCTAGTCAATGTTTAGACGTCTTAGGCAACCAGATCACGAGTATCAACCGACTAGTTACTGATGCCGTCAGTCTAGTCCTCAACTGACTATAACAAAATGCAAACATATTCTAAACTATTTCGACTCAAATAATTAAAGATACAAACAAACAAATTAAGCTTTAAAGCTACTTTGGGGTTGACTATGTTGACTGTCATTTTTTATGGATACTAAGTTGACTACTTATTAACCGACTAGTCAACCTACATGATCACATCATGAGTTTTTCTTTCTTTTTTAAATAAAGAGTGCAATTGTGACAACCCAAAGAATGGATGGAGAACCCATAGACATAGCCAGTCCTACAAACAAGCCAAAAACAAAGCCTCCTTATTGACTTCTTGCTTAGCTAAAGCATCAGCCATTTAAGTTGCTGATCTTCTTGCCCACTTAAACTGCACTCCAAGCTATCTTGCTAAGCTCATAATTTCTCTTGGCAGTTGTCTGAAGGACCGTGTTTCTAAGCTTCTTGCGTGCATCCAAACCTAATACCAGCTTGGAATCTCCTTCTACGTCTAACTGTTGCATTCTCTATTATTTTGCCAGTCTGAGACCTTGGAATCAGGCCTTTACTTCTGCCCTTAAAGAATCATATCATGAGTATTGATCAACTAGTTAGTGATGAGGTCAGTCTAGCCCTCAACTGACTAGTCTGCGAACTAGTTAATGGTTTGATAACGTTGCATTGCCACCAATGGTGACCATATCTCACCAAAAAATGTAAATATGTGATCCAAAATTCCAATCACAAAGGAATTTAGATCAATAGGGGGTGCTTGACTCGTATGGATACTACAAAGAACACACATGGGGTCAGGGACCATTGCAATTGTCTAAGATGAAGCATACAAGACATGCTATTTTTCATGTGTATCACCTCCCAACTGAACACTTTGTTTTTAATGGGTGGAAGTGGAACCTAGCCAGGCAGCTTTTTAGTGAGAAATTAAATAACCTAAGCAAAGAGGGCATTGAAGAAAAGACCCCAGCTGTTTTTTTCTTTTTTTGAAACCTACATGGTATCAGAGCATGTAGTTTTGTTGATAGCATGAATGTTGTTTACCATAAGAGTACAACAAAGAATATATTAATAAGAACAGAAGGCCTTTTCTTAGAAAAGTTAGTTTAAGATTTAATATGGTCCACATAGTTTTCACATCAGAATTAAGTGGAAGACAAATGCAATCTAGTCCAGCTTACCTCTTTGGCCAAGAAAACTAGCCTGTTTTATGTCAGTCCCTACATTACAATGGCCAACATATCGTTGCTTCATATCAGTTACTGCTTCAGGCTGCAATGAGGATAACAGAAGTTCAGTGGATAACGAAAGCCTAAACTCAGCTTTTGATTTCTTGGATGAAGAAAACAAAAGAAGGAAAAAAAATCAGAAAAATAACAACAAAATGTGCCTTTCTTGATAGGTAATATAACTTTATTGATTATAAAAATGGTAATACATTCCTTTGATGTAATTCTAATACAAATACTAATACTAAAGAATGATATTTACAAAGATGCCAAGCATCCCCAACTTAGGCCACCCAATGTAGCCTACCTCCTTTTTCCACACAATTACACCATTAATATTACATCACCATTTCCCATCTGTCCCCAAAACATATTTCCTCTAGCCATCCCCTGTTTACGATGTGTCTGCCAATTCATTGGCAGATCTGTGAATCCAGTTATCGATGACAACCAGGTCTCTTGCTAGCAATCTCAACTCTCCCATAGTATTCCTGTATTGCCATGGAATCAACACATTGCTAGTTGTAGAGAAGATGGAGGGTAGTTATGTAATTTTATCCTTCTTTCTTCTATTTTAGTAGGCATGTACATTATCATACAGCTTCTTTAATTCTTTTGTAAGGACATATTTGTCCATTCATATTCCTTTAATATAAATACTCTTTTTTTGGGTTGGTTCTATCATATTGATCAACCCTAGCAGATCTGGACTATTGTTCTTCCTCTTGTCTTTTCACTTTCTCACAAACTAACATGGTATCAGAGCGGTTGTTCTCTGATCCATTACTCGTTCTTCTAATCTGTTTGAGAGCTATCTTCATCGTTGATTGGTTCTGGACTGTTCTGATCATTCCAAGAACCAGTTTTCTGTGTTTTGTGCATCCAGCAAGAGAGATTTCATTGGATCTCTCTCAGAAGACATCCGTTTGAAGTCAAAATTAAAATGAAGTGTCACCTGGTCCTCTTCTTCATTCCCTGAAAGTTTCATCAAGATCAGAGAAGTATTGAGAGAGATCTATACATCTCTTCTGGGCAGCAGCAACCAGTCTTTCCTTTTTTGGACTGTGTTCTCAGTTTTCAACTATTGCTGCATCTTAGACACTCTCTTTCGACTGTAAGAGATTTCTTCTCTTGGTTTTGACTATCTTGAATTGGTTTTCTGCTTATATTCCTTGCTTCGACTGCTTTTTTGTTTTATGTTCTTACTCGACATGGGTCTGGAAAGAATGAGATTATTTCTGTTAAGTTTGATGAAAGCAATCATGCTCTCTAGAAGTTTCATTTTCAGTCATTTGTAAGAAGCAGAATGTTGTGGCTAGATCAAGTGCAGAAGCAGAATACCGAGCTATGGCACACGGGGTTGCTGAACTCTTATGGCTCAGAACTCTCCTTAATGAGCTTGATATCAAGACTGAGGGTCCTCTCAAGCTGTATTGTGATAATAAAGCTGCTATCAACATTGCCAACAATTCCGTGCAGCATGACAGGACAAAACATATTGAAATTGATCGACACTTTGTCAGAGAGAATTATTTCAGGAGAATTCTGTGTGCCTTATACTCCATCAGATATGCAGATTGCAGATGTATTAACGAAAGGGCTGGCAACAACAAAGTTCAGGGACATACTTGGCAAACTAAACATGATTGATATCCATGCTTAGCTTGAGGGGGAGTGTTAGAATGTTAGAGTGATGTTCGGCTGATAAGAGTTCTTATTAGCCCATTCTTATGTTTAACTTATCTTGTAACTAGGTTGTGTTAATGGGCCTAATCCTGTTTAATGATTTAAGTCATCTGGGTGTCCCATCACTAATCAGGGGCATCCCAGTAATTTCTTGTACCTTGTACTACATTCATCTATAAATAAAAGACTGGTCGACTGGCTAATACAGTTCGACATTCTCTTCATTTCAGTGGTTCTCTTCTCTTCTTTGCTACTTCGAGTATAGCTCCTCAGATTACATGGACCATACACATTAGTTAATACCCACTCAAATCCATCTACCATGTGTCTAAAGTTGATAGAAATAGTAAACTTCCCAATCAGCCCCTCCACTCCCTCGAAAACCTCTTCTTTCCACATTGTCACTAAACCTCCTAACCTTCCCCACAAAGGACATATAGCCCAGTTGATGCCCCTTACTTTCCACTCCGATCTAGCCCATCTCCTATCAAACTCCATAAGTTTAGAATCCTGAATCAGCACCATGTTCAGACCCTCTCTTCTTATTACTTCTTTTATTAAAGGCCTTTTCCTAGCTCCCCCCAACCCCCTAACATTCCAACTGAGAATCTTTGTCACCATTTTACAAGAAAGCCGTGGGTTACACTCAAGAAATGGATCATAAAAAAAGTTATATTTCAGAAGTGTCCATCCAGTATCATACTGGGTTTGTATTCTGTCCATCATGCAAAGCATTTACAGGTATCAGGCATTATAGGTCCATAGGCAAGAGTTAAGTTTGAAATATCATGTTCTATAAAAGCATGAAAAGAATTTCTGAGATATCAGTAAAAAGATGGCTGAAATTCTGATAAGAATTTGAAGAATAGAACCCCTACCTGATAAGCTGTATTATCATTCTGTGAAGATGAAGTAGGAGATCCATATAAGCCATTTGCAGAACCACTCTCTCTAGATGAATCGCCCCTTCGATGAATTCTTAAGTTCAAACTTCCACGCAGAATGTTTGACTCAGCATCACGCCCTTCATCACCAGATATTGATGTTTCAAAGTCCAACTCCATTTCTTCATCATAGTCAGAATCCTCTCTTTCAGATCTCGGACCATCCTGTGATGCATCACTGTTTACCTCTGATCGGTAGAGTATATCACTCAAAGATCGTATTCTTCCAGATCGAGCTTCAGGCTTGGGTGGGCAATCAGTTTCCTTTTTGCTTCTTTCAGCTTCAACTGTCAAAGCAGAAGAATAGTAAATATCACTATACAGTCAAAGAGAAAAAGTCCACAACAATTAAATAAGTACAAAGGGTTTAATGATTTCAATTTCAACTTAAATCAAAAGGATGCTGAATACTTACATTAACACTTATATTATTTATATAAAAATGAAAAGATGACAAAAAAATCAAATCCATCAAACGATTTGTTATGCCTAGAAGAAAGTGGCATCTTTAAATACGGAACCTAATGTCAACAACACCTCCTAGAGACACTAGAAAAAACTCCACAGAAATTCAACAGGTAATGTGTTGAACCTTTAAGTTACAGGTATCAGAAAAAACAGTGAACAAATAAACTACTAATCAGAAACCTGCAACAAGATATTTTTTATTGGTAACAAACCTGCATCAAGCTGCTCTTTTATACTTTTCACCCTTTCTGCCACCTCAGAATTTGAAGGATCCAAAGATTGTGCATCAAGTGCATACTCTAGTGCTTCTTTGTGTTTCCCTAACTGGAGGACAGTAACTATTAGGAACAGAAGAGAGAGGAAAAGAGCTATATATGCATATAGAAAGAGACACAGAGAGACAAGTCACAAATACATAAGCTTATTATGAATACGTTGAATGCACTAGTAAGACATAAACATTACAACCCCGCAGCACAGTCAAACAAGGCAGAGTTGTACAAAATCTGCTGAACTGCAAAGAAGTCACTCGTCAAATATCCTACCCCACTACAGATATAAACACAAAAGGAAAAGGATTACCTGTGATAGAGCTTCAGACATGTAGTAATGTGCACTGAATGATGAAGAATCAATATAATGAGCTTTATTGCAGTCTCTTATGGCCATATGGGCATCATTTTTCCACTTCCGCTGGAGAACCAAAACTAACTTATTACCCTCAACAATTCCAAACAACATATTAAGGAAACTAAGCTTTTTTTTCCTCTAGGAAAACAAAAAGAATTGGCAAAACCTTAAGAAATAAAGCTGCACGGGTACACAAGGCTTGATGCTTTAGTGCAATCCCAATTTCAGGACCTTTTCCATCAAGTACTTCATTGCATGCTTCAATTCCATCTAAATAATCTGTCCCCTCCTTCAAGTATTTTTCAGCAGCTTGAACCAATTCCTTGCATTTATTAATCTGTAACAGAAAAAAAAAAAGTACTTAGCCAAAATATTACATGGAGAGGCAACAAGATATCCAATTCTAATTAGGCAAACCAAGCAATAATAAAACTACCCACCCTTGCAGAAACCATGCTTTTTCTGGAAAAGCCATCTGGAAGGACTTTTGATGTCACTGGTGGCATCTCATGTCCACCAAATACAGGAACCAAGGACCCCTGCTTTAAAATGTCTCCAACGGTATATTTGATAACACTCTCACCACCTGGAAGTTTTTCGTTATAAGACAGCATACATATAATGACACAACTGTCTTGGCAGGAAAAAAAATTCAATGAATTATCATAAAGTGGTAAAAATGTTTCAATGACTCGTTGACACAAATAGTTACAGAAATAGAAGCCTAACTAATATTTGATTTGGATCTTACAAAAACAGTTAAGCAGAGGCTTATGAAAAGATTGTTGATTGCCTGAGTTCCAAGCAGTCTTGCACAATGTTTTTAAAATCGTGCAATTCATGATTTGAATCGTACGATTCATATCGAATCAGCCCCAAAATGATTCAAACTGTATGTCCTAATCATTTTTTAAATTAATTGTGTGATTTATGTTCTAATCGTTGTATCAAATCACAAATCGCAATTCAGAACCAATTTAAACGATTAGAACCAAAACATAATTTAAGATAAAAAACCATTTAGTTGACTTTTTTAAAAGCTACACATTTACATCAAGGGGCAGCGTTGTCATTTTGTTTTTATAGACTTAAATAGCCTCTTTAATCAATCAAAAAAGGCTTACTACCCTCCATTGAAGCTCCAACTCTCATCCCCTTGTTTACATGAAAGTTCTTTTTCTTCTTCTTTTGACACAAAACAGGGGCTCTGCCCCATTTCTTCTTCTTTTGACGCAAAACAGGGGCTCTGCCCCATTTCTTTCATTCTTCTGCTTTTGTTGCATGGAAGGTAAGGGTTTTCTGTTATTTTTTTAGTTGAAGATGAAAGGGGTAAGGTCCAACCCTTCTTATTTTGATACAAAACATTTCTTCTATTCTGTTTTTGCATGAATTTTTTAAAATGAAAACAGGGGCTCCACCCTATTGCATTTTCCTCTTTTTTTACTTCATTTTTTTCCTTTTTCTTTTGTATACAAACACAGGGACTTCAACTAGGGGTGCTCATGGTTCAGTTAACCAAACCGTGGGCCTTTTTTGGAACAAACCAGTACTACCGGTTTTTGGAAAACCGGTAACCAGAACCGAACCAAAGCCAGTTGGACCGGTTGACCGGTTCGGTTAGCTGTCAGTTTTTTGGTTTTTTAATTTTTATAATATAAATTATAAAAATATATAAATATATAATAAAAATTATAAATATATATAAAATATTATATTTTAAATAATAAATAATATATCATATATTATAAATATGTATTTATATATAATGCATATTTATTAATTTATAAGATATAAAAAATATATAATATATAATATACATAAATACATAAAAATATATAGAAATATATGTATACCGGTCGGTTCGGTTAACCGCCGGTTTTCTATATTAGTTAATCGAAACCGAGTCGGTACCTTCGATTTTTTTAAAACACCAAACCGACTTGTTCGGTTTTTCGGTTTTTTCTCACCCCTAGTTTCAACCTCTTATACTTTTCTGTTTTTATAATGCAAAACAAAGGCTCACCCCCAATTTTCTCCATCTTATTTTTGACCCATGTTATGTTTTCATTATTTCATAAGACTTTTCATTTTATCTGTGTCATATTTTAATTTTTAAGTTAGTTGTTCTTCTTTGTTAGGAGTCCTTTTGTTTATCAATGGTTGGAGGCGACGATAGAATAGGGCATCTTTGCTGAACACTGATGAACTCTATATTCCTTATTGATCAGTGAGGATTTCTTTGTTACCTTCAGTGTACAAGTTTTTATTTATGTTGATTTAGTGGATATGGTTAGGCTTATGACTTGCCTAGATTTGTAATTTATCATACTTGTCCACATAGCATCTCTTTGGTTGTTTAGTTGTTTATGTCAACGGATGTGCTTATGAGTTATGTCCAAATAAGCAATGGTATCAATTACCAAAAAAAAAATTTTGATTTCAGAATTTAATTTCTTTAATTGCATTGTTTCATTATTGTATTATTGTATTGATTTGGCTTAAATTATTGAAACTTGAAAGACATGAACATGGCGTCATGTAAAGCTCATATCTATATAATTATATGATCATATCAAATAGCAATACAATTAAGGATATAATTTTTTATTGCTTAACATTGAAGTTGAACTTGATCATACCCATGGCATCTATTGAATTACGATTTGACACTGGTATAATTGCCAGACTCACTACCGATCGACTACTATAATACTATTACTACCTATTTATGTTATGTCTATAGGCTAAAAATTAGTACAAAGTCATTCATTTTCATAATTTTTAATGGGTTTAGGTATTTTTATAGTTTTTTGACAATTTTTAGAAAAATCATAAAAAAGCTTACGATTTGATTTAAACCTCTTTACAATTTATGATACGATTACAATTTACAGAACATTTGTCTTGCAAGGGATACGCTGTGGTGAAAAGAGTGCAAAAATGGAAAGTTTTTTGGTTTTTTAATTTTTATAATATAAATTATAAAAATATATAATAAAAATTTATAAATATATATACAATATTATATTTTAAATAATATATCATATATTATAAATATATATTCATATATAATGCATATTTATTAATTTATAGTATATAAAATATATAGAAATATATGTATACCGGTCAATTTGGTTTACCACCGGTTTTCTATATTGGTTAATTGAAACCAAACAGACCAGTTCGGTCAACCAATTTTTCGGTTTGGTTCTGGTCGATTTTTTCAGTTGGTTCGGTTTTTTGGTTTTTTTTATCATCCCTACTTGGTATAAACCAAACTTCAAGCTGAGTTCGAGCCCAACAAAGCTTGGCTCATGAGGCTCATGAGCCTAATCAAAATTTTACATATATGTATGCATGTATATATGTATATAGTATTTTAATTTTTATAGGTATAATAATAACTAGTTTTTATAATTCTTAATTTTTTATTTTATAGGAAATTTGGCTCACAGTCAAGCTCGAACTTTTGAACTTTTGAGTTGAGCCAAACTTGAGCTCAAGTCTAGCTTAAAATGAGCTTGAGATCGAGCCTCATAGTGTTTTGACGAGTCGAGCTCGAATAGCCAGATATTTGGCTTGGTTCGGCTCAGCTCGAATGAGGAGACAGTCTATCGCTTGTTTTACTCATACAAGAAAGCAAAGGTAGAGTGGAGCTTTATCACATTTGCAGTATGCTGGGTTATCTGGAATGAAAGAAACAGGAGAAAGTTCGAGAATAAGCACAAGAGTATTGAACTGCTAATTTCCATGGTTGAAATTAGTACTTCTTCTCAAAACAAAAATTGGTATCAGATTGGGTCTTAGAGCATACAGAATTTGCTCAGATTAGGAAATCAGAATTGGGGGAAATTTTCTGGTGTCCTTGATTTACAGACTTGTAACGTTGATCAGTTTTCTGTTTTGTAAAGTGTCCTTTGCTTTCAAGTTGTTTGGTTCTGCTAGGGTGTCACCTTGACACCTCTCAGTTTGTATGTCTCCTTTTATTTCAATTAATGGAATATTTTTATTTTTACTCTTCAAAAAAATAGCAGTCTGGCAAGGGGTGCACAATGATATAGACCTAACTATGACAGGTTGTTGATTGAAGGTGACTCTAAATTGGTAGTAGAGTGGCAGAAGGAACCGGAAACAGTGATTTGGAATTACAGGGAATCAATGAAAAGATTTAAATGGTTCATTAGAGACATGACATTTATTATCCAATGGGAATGGAGGTAAGAAAATGGCATGGCTGATAATTTTGCAAAACTGGGGATGCATAAGTCTGAACTTTTTCTGGCTCAGTTGTAATTCTGATTCTGTAATGGGGGCTACACCTCGCACCTTTGTTGTGTTGCTTTATTGTAACACTTTATCTTATCTTTAATAAAATTTCATTATTTATCAAAAAAAAAAAAGTTAAACAGAGTCAGATAAGGAGATGACAAAAGATCACCCGTCCTTGTCAGGGTTAATAGAATCTTAAAAATAAAATGACCTAGAAAGGGGATGCTCCTGTCTCACCAATGTTTGCATGATGAATCTGCCCCTTTCACCATGATACTGTGGCGGTGATGTGGGCATCAAATTGGTCTTGTAGTCTTTTTCCCCTTTTTAGATGGTAAGCAGAAATTTTCATTAAGATAAAATAACAAGGTTGCATCCACATTAAGAGTCTAGGAATTTCTGTTTTTTCCTTGTTTTTATAAATTTTGGTTCATAGGAGTAACTTAGTTATTTTTACATCCTTGATGTGGGGTCTGGTCATTGTTAAAGTTCATTCAAAATGTTCAAGTCAATGGTCAATAAATTAGAAGCTGCAATTTATCATAAATAAATAAATTAGAAGCTGCAGTGGTTTTGGTTTCTCTTAATAGGATATGCAGTAGCAATTTCATAATTACGGCAAACATTAATCCAAACCAACCTAGTTAAGCTGGGCATATTTTTTACCATCTGTCTTTGCGGAAGAAAAAATAAAAAATAGAATTTTTCCAAAGAGCTTGACTTGTTCTCTTTGTAAATCCTGATTCTCTTCTATTTCTCTCTCTAATCTACCACTATCTTCTACTCTCTTCTCCTCCAACAATATCAAAACTAGTGATGTGGGAGCTGAAATTTATCCATTCTCCTTTTCTTTCTTTTTTGAGAAAAGATAAGGTGAATTTTTATTAATTGGTCAAATCATCTACAGCTGCTCCCACATTTGGACGCACCCAATAGATACTTATAACATTTCGTCCCACCAAATCTCATCTCAATTCCACCTAGAACCCTAGATTTCATAATTTTTTATGTTTCTTCACAACCTCGAATTTTCGTCCTTATGCAAGACAGGCTCAAAACTACACCAAACTTGGTCAAGCATTTACATCCATCTAGGGCAAATTACCAACAAGGTTTCATTGAAAATTTCCAATCATAAAGACAGAGACATATTTCCTTCAATTTTAAACTTTTTACAGTTTAAGGACAAAACTGCAATAGTTGTAGTCAAGCATTGAGACCCCTCCTAACCTAACCTAATTGCCATTTGCCAATTAATTTATTTCTAGATTCACCCTTGCTGCCTTGCATCATTCTAGCCTTACATCAAATCAGTATCAAAGTTAACAATTAGGGAGTAATTTGGATGGGCTCAGGTTAAGCTTTTGTTATGTTTTGAATGGGCCAGGCCGGCAGGCCCAGGCACATGCCCAATATAGTGCACAATCTTCAACTCGGGTACCTAAGTTATGTCCCTAACATCTATTGGTATCAGAACAGGCAATCTTACATCACCCTAATTATTTAAATCCAAGCAATCTCCATACACCAGCATATCCTATAGTCCATAAGACCATACCCCAGCTGTGCATCTTAGAAAAGCTCTTAACTCCATTACTCTGTCTTGGTTAATGAAGTGGTGAAGGACTTCTTCCCAGCCTGTAGAGGTATCAGGCAAGGGGACCCTCTATCACCATTCCTCTTCACTCTAATAGCAGAGGTGCTTAGTAGAATAATCTCAAAGGCTGATAGAGAAGATGTGATTAAAGGGTGGAGAATAGGGAGGGATGGTATTCCGGACACCCATCTCCAATTTGTAGATGATATTCTGATTTTCTGTGACGGGGATGATATGGAGAGAGTGAGAAATCTCAAGGATTTGGTTAGAAGCTTTGAGAGATTGTCAAATTTGAGTGTCAACTTCGAAAAGAGTTGTGTAGCTGGTATTAACTTGGAGGATAGGGAGGTGGAGTTTATAGCAAGAAGCTTGGGATGTTCTATCTCGTCCTGGCCTATGACTTACTTGGGGCTTCCGCTAGGGGCAAACCCTAGGGAGAGTAGCTTTTGGTGTCCAGTGGTAGAGAGGTTCCAAAAGAAGTTAACATCGTGGAGGAAAAACTACTTATCCTTGGGGGGTAGAATCACGTTGATAAGAGCCACACTTGCTAACTTACCAACCTATTTCCGGTATGTGTTTAGGATACCACCTAGGGAAGCTAAGAAGCTAGAGAAGTTGATGAGAGATTTTTGGGAGTCGAGGAAAAGTAAAAATGATCACTTGATAAAATGGGAGGTGGTATGCTGGAATAAAGAGGAAGGAGGATTGGGGTTAGGGAATTTGATTGAAAAATAAATAAAGCATTGCTGGGGAAGTAGCTGTGGAGGTGGCCAGTGGAGAGAGAGAGAGAGAGAGAGAGAGAGAGAGTTTGGCATGAGGTGGTGGGTAGTATTCATGGTCGCTCAGAAAATAGATGGGATTCTAGAGTATCACGGCGGGCAACCTTGGCAACACCTTGGAAAGCTATTCATGGCATTCTTCCTCAGTTTCTCAGTTTTGTCAGGTATGATGTTTGCAATGGTAATTCAGTCCTATTTTGGGAGGATACTTGGATGGGAGAGGCTCCACTGAAGGACATTTTCCCTTCTTTGTTCTCTGTTTCAAGGTATAAAAAGCATTCTATGTCAAAGTTTTTTTCCATTATGAATGATCCTTTAACACCAAATTGGGACTTCGGGTTTCGTAGAGGATTAAGGGAAGAGGAAATTGTCTCTCTCATAAACCTGATACATTATGTTTGGACCCTTCAGAACCTGATAATCGGATTTGGACACCCCAGTGGAATGGATCCTTTTGTTGCGCTTCTTTCTTTAAATCCATTACTCATTCTACCCCAACCAGCCTTTCTCTTTTAAGGAAATTTGGTGCAGGCCTGTCCCCCCTAAGGTTATGGCTTTTTGCTGGGAAGTGTATTATGGGAAAATAAACACCTTTGACATTCTACAAAAGAGAAGACCTTTTCTCTGTCTCTCACCTTCCTTGTGTATTCTTTGCAGGTCACATGGTGAGGACTATAACCATATACTAATATCTTGTTCATTTACTGTAGAGTTATGGTAGTGGCTCATCTCATTGTCTGGGTGCAGGTTGATTAGACCAGCAGATGCAAGTTTGTTTTTTGATCCTGCTTTCTTCCCTTGGCAGCACAGAAGAGGAAGAATTATGTGGAGGTGTGCAAGAGCAGCGCTGATCTGGTCCATGTGAGAAGAAAGGAATGCCAGAATTTTCCAAGAGGAGAGAAGCCCAAAAGAGATGAAGGACTGCATCCTAAATAGGGTGATCTTGTGGCTAAAATCACTGGACCTATTCCATCAGTTCTCATTTAATGATGTTTGGAGGAATTGGTTAGCAGTGGCTAATTGTTCATCAATAAAGACTAAAGTGAGTATGGCTTGGGAACCCCCTCCTGAAAGATTCTTGAAGCTGAATTTCGACGGAACTTGCTGGGGTGGGAGGAGTACTGAGGAATGAGAGTGGGAATTTGGTTCTTCTTTTCTCAGGACCCATAGGCGTTGGAAACTCTACTAGAGCGGAACTTGCTGCAGCTATCCAGGGAGTACAGTTAGCAGTGCAGATAGGTGTGGAACAGTTGATAATAGAAGGGGACTCCAAGGTGGTAGTGGGCTGGCTACAAAATCCGGAATCTATAAGTGGTGTTTTAAGAATGAAATTAAAAAATTCAACTGCCTAACAAGAAGCTTGACAGTGAGAATACAATGGGTGGGGAGATCAGCAAACTCTATGGCTGATGGTCTTGCAAAGCAAAGGGTAAATAGGGAAAGTTTGTACTGGGCTCAATTGTATACTGAATCTGTTTCCTATCTTTTGTCTTTCTTGCTACTGTTAGGAGAGGACGCAGCTCGTGCCTCTCCACGGGAAGCCTGTAACTGTACCAGTTTTTATTAATGGAATTTATCCTTCTTATTTATCAAAAAAATAGAAAAGAAAAGCTCTTAACTCAGTTTTAGCACTTGACCAATTGTGGAGCTAAATAATGTTATATGAATCATAATTAAAAGAAAATAAAAATTTTTCTTCATTTTTCCCCTCAAATGAACATCTTCCTCACATGCCGGTAGGTGAAGCTTCTTAGGCACCCTGAAATTCTATTATGTATATATTTTAAGATTTATAAAATTTTTCAAAACTTAGTTTTGCATGAAGGAAACAAAGATAAGTGCATAGTTTTAGTCCAAGAAAATATTGAATCACAAACTTCATCATATATATTGTACATTAAATGCAGAGAGGGAAATTATCTATTAGCACATCTATATATTAGAGATTCAATCAGGTTCTCAATGAGACTCTCAACTAGCCAAAATTATTAGTTTTAAATATAGCTTTGAATAGGTCAGGGTGGGACACTCATTTAGCAATGTTTAACCTTAAATTGTCTTCCAACAATCAACCATGGTTTAAAATGTCCCTAATTTCCCTAATATTTCGACAACATATTTCCACTTCCATGGGTAGCGACACGAAATTTTACCAGAATCGACATTTCCTCAATGAACACTACCAACACCATGTGGAGTACAACAAATAGTTTCCATGACATATTCCATTTCCACTTCCATAGGTAGCGACATGAAATTTTACTAGAATCAACATATTCCCCAGTGAACACTACCAGTACTACGTAGAGTCCAAGAGATAATATTATAACGTAAGGTGGTACACTATTGCAAATATGTTAAGTAACAATGTTATTGTCCACCTAACTTACATGATTACCACTTTGAGCAGGCTCAATATTCATTTTAAATATGAAGTTAAATATTAGTTTTTGTTTGTATAATACATTATTTGGTTGATTTATTAAAATCATTTACATTTTCCGTGAGTTAAAATTTTTCTTGCTCTGAATCTTAAAGTTAACAGGGCAACTTCAGAACATATTCTTTGTCTATAACCTTAGTTTCTTAGCTTTGTTTAATGATTTGCAACAAGAAAATAACTTAAAAAGGTGTGACCATGCTTCTTTTATCATTTCATAAAACATCTTTCTATATTTTGCATATTTTAAAATGTTTCCACCATGTTTATAATTTTTACAATATTTCCATACGATATTTCTGACATGTTTCTTATATTCGGACGGCCGATAATTCCACCGACAACGAAATTTTAAACCTTGCTTTCAACCACTAAGTCACCAATAATATAAACACTGATTAGGAGCCAGAAGAATCTTGCAGCACAATCTAGAAATTACCATTGTCCAAATCATAACCAAGACGAAATCTTATCTATTTCTACTTACATAACTATGATGGGAGTGCTACAAGTGAAGTCAATGGTTACTTTTATCAAATCATGGTTCTTGGATACCCAGGTCCCTCTGGTATTGGAGAGGTGTTCAGAGATGTGAAGGCAGAATTATTGGACTATTTTAAGGCCTTGGAGTAGGTGACTCCTTAAGGACTGAGGTTATGGCTGTCATAGGGGCTGCAAAAGGCAAAGGACATTAAGGTAAGAAAGCTGATTCAAAGTTGGTAGTGGAGTGGCTGTAAAAGGAAGAAAACAATTGTTTTGGGCTAAAACTGGTAGCGGAGCAATTCAAAAGCTGGCACAAAATATGGATGTGAAATTCAGTTCGGTTAAAAGAGCTGCTGCTAGTGGATTTGCCAATGTATTAGCTAAACAAGGGTTTTGTTTTAGTCTCAATTGCAATAATAAATTTCTTTGTGGAGAGTTAAGAAAGTTTTATCTCTCCTAATCTTGTATTTATCTTTTTATATTTCAATGAAATTCTGTTATTGATCCAAAAAATTAGTGGTTCTTCAGATTTTCAGAACAATTTTCAACCTGTAGGTAAACCATTGATTAACAGAAACCAAGGAAATATAGTTAATGAACATGTCTAATGCTAATATGTACCAGTAATGACATCCTAATTCCAAACACAGATATAGTAGAAATATTCTAGTCCTGTGTTACCAAGTCATACTTCAATAGGACACATCTCAGCCAAGAGGAAAAGAATGAAATTGACCCAAAAAAAAGCATCAGAAAAACCATATCCTGATACAAAGCCTGGATTATTGAATAAATAAGAAATCAATAATTGTAGACCATAAGTTTTACGTCCACAGACATACCAAGATTCACGTCCATTAAGTAAACATGCTCTCCACTATAGCTAAGAAGAACTTCTTCATCGTTTGGACTAAAAGTAACATGAGTCAGGTGCAAGCTTGATCTTCCCTAAAAAAAAAGAAAAAAAAAATTGAAACTAATACAATGATCAGCATTAAGTCTAATAAAGAATCATAATAATTCCAGAATAAAATTTAAGTAGAAAATCGCTCTTTCTATGATACAGTATTTTTTATGTTTTATTAGATTCGAATTAAGAAAGTAAAAATCCCCTATACTTGTAAAAAAAAATCAAGATTTAAAAGCAATGTGCAGCATGTAACTGACCCAAGCTGCCAGTCTAATATACAAAGAAATATAGATAAATAAACACAGTCACATTGATGCAACCCTAACTAAGTGCACTCTTCCCCACCTTGCGAAGGAGGAATGCTTAACTGAACTCATCTCAGATAATTCCAACTAGGAAAAGGAGAACTACAAGAAAATAAATAAATAAATAAATACATGTCCATACCGAACACAAAACCAGAACTACAGGGACAATCTATCCACAACTTCAAGTTCTGAATGCACCAAGATCAACTCCACAATTAAAGAAACCACATCCACCACATAACACCAACTAACCAAGGCATACAAAGAAAATTTTCAGCTTCTCTCCTAAAAAAATGCCCCAAATTTGATAATCACAATGAACCATGACTCCATGACCATAATCCCAAACCATCAACCACTAGCATACTCCCAGAATATCTTCCTCTCATCTTTTTATCAGCATTACTTAACTCCTACAAATAATTTTGATTGAAATATTATCCTCCAACTTACCAAATCCCTTTACTCCCTATCCTCTTACCATATGTCCCACTTGCCACATCTAACTACTCCACCCTCCCCATCCTCTAAATCCATCCACCTTAAATCACCATCCCACCAACAGAGTGGCTACCTTCATAAACTCCTACACTTGAGGCTACCACCAATTGAAAAGGTGTGGCTGAGGTGCGCCTAGGTATACAATTGAGGCACATTTCAAGGCTTGTGCCTCACCTAGGCCCAAATGCAGCCACTTTAGAAAGGTCTGTGCCTAGTGTCTCAGCCCAGGCAAGCACCATTGTTAAATTTGGCGCTTTTTGCACTTTTTTAAGTATGGTGGCTGGGCTGCGGGCTCTGCCCCAGGATTCCTAACCGAGCCCCTTGAGGCAAGCCCAAATAAGTCCATGATAGGGTCTTAAATCACAAAACCAACTTTGTAAGTAGGGATTTAGAATTTAAGACCTTAGCATGGACTTATTTGGGCTTGCCTCAAGGAGCTTGGTAAAAAGTAGCTTGTACAGTGTGTCAGTGCCGACATGAACATCTCTGGATTCCAAATGAACATCTCATTCAAATAGATGCCAGGATTAGCTTATTCTCTAACTGACAGCTTGGTGAAGGGATGTATCATGAGGAGGAAATTTTACCAACAACGATCAATCAATTCCATGATAGCCAGTACAGTGCCTATCATTTTTTGTCTCCTTTCTTATATTTTCAATGAATACTATTATCTTCAATCAAAATCAAAAGTATGGGAAAAGGGAAAAAGAAAAGAAAAGAAATAAATCTTTACTTGCATTTCAGAGAAGCTTCTACTTTGATCATTTTCTCATAGGTTACATCCATTTTGTTTTGCCAATAGGTTAGATCCAATTTAAGAAATAAAAATCTTATTCATGTTCTGTGTCGAGGATATGGAAAAAGAGGAATAGGATAAATAATTTCACAACATAGTAATTCATTTCCAAGTATTTGATTAAATACTGGAAGTTTTTGGCCAATCATCATCATCCATTATGAAAGCATTCAAGCAATGTCTGACTCAGAGCAGGATGTCTCAAAATTAGGCAAAATAATACTGCAAGAACCAGTCAGAAGATTCAAAAGGTGAAACCTAAGCAAAAAAGACAATTTAAGTTCAACCATAGTTGAGAAAGTAGTGAACTAACACGTTCAGAAAGATGCATTGGACAGAAATAATTGACACAGGGAGGTGGCTTCATCTTTTTCTGTGAGGAACTCAATGGTGGAAGCATCCTTCTATCATATAAACGAGCAAAGGCATCACTGCAGACATTTATAAATGATTATCAGTCAATACAAAGAATAGACAGAGAGAGAGAGAGAGAGAGATTGAGATTCAAAAATTTTTAATTCATACAAGGAACACATGCATGTGCATGCTGAAATTTGTTTTTGCAAAGAAAATCAACTTCATAAAAGTACCTGCCACCAACAAGAAGCAAATGTGGCCGAGTAGAACTAATGTCACAAGATTTTAAAGCAAGACGCTGTTTAGGAGTATCAGCTAGTGACTTCTTTGCTCCACACCGCAAGTCAAGCTGCCATCCAAGTCCAGGTAAACAAGACAAAATTTGAACAAAAAAAAAAAAACAATAAACTGTACAAGTCAATTATACATGAATATACATGTCATCAATTATCATATCCAATGTTTAAAAACGTGGAGGCATGCCGCGAGGTGTTCCACTACCTAAAGGCATGAGGCGTAGTTCAGAATGCAAGAGGTGTAAGCCTCCCGGACACAAGGAAGCGTAAGCCTCCTTAAGAGGAGGGGGGTTAGGAGGAGGAGGGGGAGGAGGATGAAGAAGAAGGGGGGATCTCATTTTTTCTTTATTTCTAATAAAAAACTTTTATATTAAGAAGAATAAAGATGCATAACATTAATTGAAAGGGGGGTCTGGGGGGTGAACCCCCTTACCCCTAATGTTATGCATCTTGAAAAAAACTTTTTTCTGTCTTTTTATATAAGATGTGCATGAGGCGTACGCCTCTAGCACGTCTCATGAAAAAAGCGCATGAGGCATACGCCTCAGGGGATAAATATTTCAGTGCAAGAACACCATTAAGGCAGTGTTCCTTCCCTTCTACTGCAATGCACAATGCACTAAAAACAAATACAACAAATTATTGGACAAACACCGTTTTATTGATGAAAATGGGTTTTCTTTTTCTACAACAGAAACATGTCACTTATTGCAATGTGTGGCCGCTGCATGGAGCCAACTAGCTACGACATAATCACAAGATTTTCTTGTTTCCATTGTGGAAGTTTAAGGTCTTCAGGAGAGTGTTATTTTTCTTCACTGGTTAAGTAGTTCATCTTTCCACAACCACCAATATACAACTTTGTTAATTGAGACCACTCCAGGACCTTGTTTCTATCAAGTTTACAGTAGTTAGGGACTACCTCCAATCCCCAAAACATATCCAGACCAAGGTTCAAAGTATTGATACACACCAATGCGCCAGAATGGGTGCATCACTACTTTGTACCAAATAGAAGCTTTTTTTTTTTAGTTTTTGTTTTCAAAAATAGGTCAGGGCCTCAAGGGTGGGTCTTATTCCTGTCTACCCCCCCCCCCGAAACTCAAAGGGCCAAAGGCCAGTATTTTCTGTTTTGGACCCACAGCAATATGATACAATACACCAATACAGGGCATATTGTGTTGAATTTTGAACCTTGATCCAAACCCCTTTGACTCTCCAATTTCTACCATAGAGCAAGAACCAGGCAACAAAAAAAACAATGCTCAGAGAAGTAGAGAACCGGACCAGGCATAGAACCGGAGAAGGGAGAGGTTCAACCGGGGTCGAACCATGATGATGTGACATATACATATATACTATGGGTCATATAAATACTATATATAATATATTTTACAACTTTTATTATACTTAAATATGGTGGATAGATGGTAAGCTTCTTAAATTTTAAAACAAATTGCTAGGGTTCAAGCCTTTTAATTTACATTTTCTTTAAAATATGTGCATAATATAATATGTACAATAAAAAGTCATTAATTAACATAAGTAAAAAGGTGGATTAGTGGTAACTAAGCAATATGTAAAAATAAGAGGTCTTGGATTCAAGTCTTGTTAACTACATTTTAAAATTTCACTTACATATGGACCCGGGTGGTTTTATGAAATCAGAACCAGTTCACAAGTTTTCCGGTTAAACCGGCCAGTCAGCCGGTTTTCACCAGGTTTTGAGAAAGTCTGGTTTTTGGGGTGTGACCAAACAGGTCAGGATCCTAGGTCACGATTCAACCGGTTCACCCAGCTGGTCTGGTCCAGTTTTCTAAACACTGCAAAAAAACCAATACAGCAATCAACAGCACAATCAAAAAGCCAGAGAACGCAGAAAATAGTCACCAATTACACTAGGAAATCAGATTCGCTACACAACATAAGGAGAACAGAACCAGGCCTAGGTGACAAATATAGGAGAGAAAACAAGCTACCGAATTACCAAAATTTCATCAAACTGAGAAAAACCAAGTTTGGACTAAAGAGAAACTTCATATGGTTCAAACACTGTAACTCATATAGCAAACAACATCCCATCTGCAGAGAACTGAATGAAACAATAAAATTTGGCTTTTTTCAATTTCCTCAGAAAAATTCCAGTAAAATATCAAAATCCCATAAACAGGTTGAAACATAATCAAAAAACATTTAAAATCATATCAGATGAAAATTTAGGGTTTTTCACGGTAGGAGGATTTGCCGACTATACAGTCTGCTGAAGTCAGCAGTCGGCTGTGATGGTGTCAGCAGTTGATCCCAGCCACCATAGTTGAACTCCCTTCAGTAGTTTCCATAATACCAACTTGTGCTTCAATGGTAATAAGTAAGATGAAGAAGAGAAAAAAGAGGGAAGGTGAGAGAGAGAGAAAGAGAGAAAAGAAGAGAGAAAGGTTTTGGGGAAGACAGAAGAACTATTGGACATAGCCCTATTCATTGTAATATATACGTGATTACAGAAACTACAAATACACCCTCTAATACACTTAAACATAAATATGACTAGATTACCCTTACTTAAATACCACTTTCAACAGACAGATGTGATTCTTGGCATAGTGTCCTAAATTACACTTAAAAACAACTTATCCCATCTATCATCAATCAAAAATCTGTCCAGCTTCAAGAGAGGAGCATCTCTATGGTTATTCCATGTATAAGCACACCCTGCAAAAGAATATCAATCAAATAACATATATTCACGATCTCTTCAGTCTTGCATGTCTGAGGTGAGCCATTAACCTCCTTTTTTTTCTTAAAACTGAAATTTATAATTTGTTTATCATAAATAATTGAAATGTATAATGTAAAAATCCCCACCTACACACCAAGGGGTGTTCCACTTCCACCCCTGAGCTATATTGTTCAATCCCCCTCAAAAGACATCCCTTTGGCTACTCTCGTTCAGCCCATACACTGTTGTCAACACCCATCAAGCTCCATCTGCCAAATTGCTACATAAGATTAAAATAGAAAGTAGACCAACAAACTGACCTAACACTGAGAGCATGTCTTTGTACCACATCAATAGAATGCATCCTGAAGCCCCTATGAAGGATGAAAGGTCCTTCCAAACCAAACTCAAACCCCAGATCTCTACCACGTCTACCCCTTGAATCATCAAAGTATCTACTTTATTTATTTATTTATTTACTTTGATAGTTATCAGGGTATCATTTCATTAAATGTAAACAAAGATTTACAATGAAGAGCAAACAAGGTATAAATACCCCTAAAATACAGTAATTACAAATGAACCCAATAAAGTCGCTACCTATTTACCCCTTGCCTTCTAAGGAATTTGCCAACCCATTAGCATCCCTTGGAACCCACTGAAAAACTACTGTTGCTCTCCTTAATAACCACTTGATCTTCTTCACCACTTCTCGATAAGTCCAGGCTGCCTTCTTTTCATTCTTTATCCAGCTTACCACTACTTTATTTTCTTTATGGTGTTTTTGAACTCAGGGCTCTAGCAAGGATCACTAAGCCTACATTCAAAATCAGAAGTCTCATAATCGGGGTAGGCCATCAACAGAGTTTTTTATAATAATAAAAATTTTCATTGAAATAAAAATGAGAATTTAAGATAAGGTGATAATAACATTATTCCCAGTTGTACAAAGTTTAACCCTTATTTAGTATGCAATGTTGAAGATTTTGATGGTGCAAGAGAGAATCAAATTTGATGGAAGTATTCAGTGGAGCTAACCATGAAGAGTTAAGATTGAAAAACGAAATGATTGTACAAAACGAAAAGGATAAAAATCATAACTAAAGACTCACAAGAATATTGTGACATTCTTGGTGAGAAGAGCCAGCTGGTGGACATGAAGCACTCTCCCGGAAGTCGTGTTGCCTCAATGTCCCATCTTCACTTGCACTCCATACTACATTAGGATTTCCAACTTCCACCTGTCACATGAACAGCAATTGCATAACTAATGAGGATCAAAGCATGCATGTGAACATTGGCATTAACAAAACCAATCCCCCTCCCAATGAACAAGTTAGAATTTCAACATTTGATACTTCCATTTGCAAATAGAAACTGGAAGGAAGCTCCTATTTCTCCGCCATAAGAAAAAACCATTCAGAGTAAAATACAAAAAAAAATGAAAAAGATGTTTATTAGGATGATATCTTACAGCTAATTTCTTAACTCTCCTATTATGACAATGAAACACTGCGGAAGGTGCAATAGAATTTTCTTCAAGTGTTCTCCCACTTAAATGAGATAAATGGAACAAGCGAACCTGAAAAGAAATCAGTAAACACATTTACAAAAATTTTCAACTAGATGCAGGAAAACATGGCTTTTTGAAAACAATGAAGGTTGATTTACGTAGAACATTACTTCTGAATCTCCAGCACCAGAAACAACAAGCTCATCAGAAGTCTCTGGAACAAATTTTGTACAAAATATATTGGCAGTATGCCCAGTATCAATACTGTGCAAAAGCTTCTGGCTTGAGTAGCTCCAAATGTTAAGCTGCGGAAAATGAAGACACACAATATGTAAAACTACAAATACAAGAAGGCATGAACAATTTCAATTAATTTTGAACACTTAGCTATGGAACAAAGGGCAGCATAAACAAAGCAATAGGAATACATGTTAGCGAATAGGCAACATATAAACTGTCATATTAAGGGCCATTAGGCCCATTACCAACTGATTATCCTGGCAATCCAGAAGGGTAGACTGGATGCAGACCTAACCTTTAACTCTTTATTTTTTATTGTTATCTTTTTGGGCACAAAGTGGACACTCTCAGACTCAAACTTGTGTTTGAACATTTGTCAGACCAAGAATTTAACATTACACCAAGCAATGACCCAATGGCAAGTTTTGGTAGTCAAACACAACTTTAGTGCCTGAGCATGGGGTTGATGATAGGAAGAGTGCATGACTTCTTCCCAACCTCAAGTGTGCATTTCAATACCTGTCAGACCAAGACTTTCCAATTGATCAAATGGTTCCCCTTAGAATCTCCTGGTTCTGACAAGAAATCTCTCATGATCTTTCCTAACCTCTTAGTCACTGAGGTATGAATCCCAAAAATCGAGAGGCAGTAAATGGATAGACTAGCAAAAGGTAGATTTGGTCAAGGCTAATCAACCTCCAAGAGATATATTCCAACCACAGGCATCTTATGGTGGAAACATATACCATGGGCATCTCAGGGTAAACGGCTGTTTGGGGGGTCTAGGCACTTGGACAATTTGTAAGGGAAATCAATTATTTAGCAAGGGAGACGGGTTTTTTTTTAGGTGGATCAGGAGATCAGTGGACAGCTTAACTAACACTTTGTCAAAACAAAGGGTTTCTAGGGAGAATTTGTTCTGGGCCGTGTTGTAATTTGTTTACCTCGGGGTCAGTCAACACCTGACCTAGTTCTGGATGGTTGACAGTTGTATTTCTTTGGTTTCCTTAATGAAAAACTGTTTCCAATGAAAAACAATACTAATGTTAATTGGACCTGTAGATGACATATTGGTGAACTTATGGATACTGTATGTTTGTTGGAAAAAATATTGTCTCATGGAGAAATAAGAAGCACTTACTGGTTGCTCAATTTAGTGTGAAAACCAAGTGTAGATAAATGGCCCGTGGTGTATCAAAGTTACTATGGTTGAAGAGTCTTCTTACTAAAATGGGTGTTTAGTTTAAGAGACCTATGACACTTTATTGTGACAATTAAGCAGCTACAATAATTACTCATAATCCTGTTCAAAAAAGGCCGAACCAAGCATATAGAAGCGGGTAGAAATTTTATTATGAACAAGTTGAAAGTGTGTGTTTGCAATTTCTGAATTCAGAGGATCAATTGGCTGATTGGTTGAGGAAATCTATTCCCAAGTACAAGCTAGAAGACGATCTATGCAAGCCAGGCATGTAAAACATCTATGCTCAACTTGAAGGGAAGTTTTGAGTAGTCAAGGGTCTTTCAGTCTTTGTGATTGCAATTGCATTATGTAATCAGGGCTTAGCGATTATTATACCCTATTAGTATATAAATTAATGTAGAAAGCATGTGATCCAAGATTGGTTCACACCCTTTCTTTCATTTTTCACTCTTCCTCGTGTATCATTCTCTTTCTTCTGTATTTCTCTCTGCATCTTTTCCTCCATCTTCTCTCTTTTCTCCTACTACTGATGCATCATCACTAAAACACAAGTAGCCTTACCCATTACAGGAGCACCTAAAAGGAAAAAAGAAAAAACAACTATAGGGAAAAAGATGGATCAGTTGAATAACAAAAGAACACATAAAGTAGCTGAATTATACCTGTGTATCATCTGATCCAGATATCAAAAGTGAGCCTTTTGAATTCCATGCCACAGCATTCACACAACCCTGATGTCCCTGTTAAAATGCCAAACATGATTTAAGAAGGCATTTAAGAACAGAGGAGAAAACCTATGAGAAATATGATAATCCCAGCCAAGCGGTATTAGGGATGCAGTGCCCACAAGAGAACAGCTATATAATTACAATCAGAAACAAAAGCATATGAACATAACCAACAGTGCAACACAAACAAGAGAAAACAGCAGCCTCTTTACCAGTTAAGTTCCTATGTTGCCCAGATACAACAAGGACACATATGAAATAGATGTTGGATACAAAAAGAAAACAAAAGAAATATCCTAGGTGATATGCTATCCTTTGTACAGGTATCCAGGAATCATAGATCATGGCTGCTGACTTTTCCATTGATCTTTCATGCCCATCATCATAGAGGATGATATGCAAAGAAAACATGTGATTCAGAACTAAGTTAATATGACATTTCAGCATAAATGCACCACAACTACTTTTCCATTGATCTTTCATGCCCATCATCATAGAGGATGATATACAAAGAAAACATGTGATAAAAAGTGTCAAGTCCCAGAAAGGGAATAGTGGTTTTCAAAGCAACCAAAATTTGATGTTACATTAAGGGGGTGTTCTCCAATGTGAATTGTTTATCTTGTTGTGAATTCCAAAAACAAATCAAAACCATCTGGTTTGGAAACAAATTGTAGATTTTCAACCCTTTCTCCAAAGAAGACATAAAGGGCTAACAGGTAATAGCTGACTTAAGCCTTAACAGTCCAAGAGTTGTAAGCAAGTGGAGAGCTTCAACCTCTAGGTCATTTTTAAACTTAATTTTGACAGCTGCAGCATGGGCAAAAGATATGTCAGGTGCTTTTATTGCTATCTACTCTAACCCTTGGTCAAAAAAACCTTGCCAGGTGTTATAAACAAGTCTTTTTGGGGCAAGTTTAATATTAGCAAACTTTGAACTAGGAAACATTCTCATTATATATGATCCCAGGATCAACCAACTCATATTAATTGGATTTCTGCAGCGAAAGAGCTAGTGAGCTACAATTCGTAGTGTGTGAGGAGGATGGGGTTAGAGCCTTAAAGGGATGGAGGGAGTAACTAAGTAGGCTTCACCTTATTAGTCATATGTGCTTGTAACAAATAAACTAGTAGAAAATAATGCTCCTAAAAAACCGTAGACCCAAAGCCTAATCAAAGAAAAGCATACATGTACGACTTTTATTTAACCTTAAAGCATCTACTTTCACAATATTTATACTTTATAGTCCCCCATGCCATTTTCTGGGGACCGTGGAAGGAGAGAAATAAAAGGATATTTGAGAAAGAAAGCTGGACTCTGGACAAGGTGGTGCAACAAGTCGTGGCTTCAATCTATTCCTGGCTTTCAGCCACAGAGACCTCTTTAGAAGAACTCCCCACGATCAGTATTTTGAAAACAGCATCCTTGTTGGCTAATCAGATAAGATGATCAGTTTTTTTAATCCTGTTTTCAATTTTTTTTTGTTAAAATGATTTTTTTTTTGAGAAAATTTAACCAAGATTCATTAAAGGAAGAAGAGGTACATGAGAAGATGCACAAAGCAGGGGAAGAACCCCTACAAATTACAAAGGAGGAAGCTTGTCGCTATACAAATGCTCCAAATACACACCACATTTGGCTAAACCATCGGCAGTATGATTGTGTACCCTAGGAATCCAAACTAATTTTACATTTAAACAGTCCAAAGAGTCCCTAGCCTCTGCCAAATAGTGACTCAATTTCCAAGGTCCCCCCTCTTTGTCTCCTAACCATTTTATAGTATTTTCTGAATCACCTACAATGACTAAATTCTGGATTCCCAAATTTTTTATTATTTTGATTCCTGTGAGAGCTGCCACCACTTCAGCCTTTGTAGAATCAGCCAAACCAATTGGACCACTAAAAGTCCAACATATGTTGCCCCTTTCATCCCTTACTGTACCTCCAATACCAGCTAAGCCAGGGTTACCTAAGGCACTTCAATCGAAGTTTAGGGTCATCACTCCTTCACTGATGGCGTCGGGATGCCTCAAGGATGTCTGATGGAGGTAAGGGAGAAACAAAAAAGGGTAAGCAATATCTGAAATTAACTCCTCCAGGGGTAAGCACCTTTATTGAGATCATTGACTGAGAGTCCTTTGAACAGATCTGAGTTCACTGTCCAGAGGTTGCAAAGGTAAGTAATATCTGAAATTAACTCCTCCAGGGGCCTGAATTTGTTGTCAAAGAGGTGTTTGTTTCTTTCATCCCAAACTCCCCACAACACTGCATGTAGCACTGATTGCCAATAAACTTTACCCCTTTTACTTAACCCTGTTCCTTGCCATTGATGCAAAGAGTCCATAATGTACTTTGGTATAACCCAGCTGTACCCTGCCATTTTCAAGAAACGGAACCAAATCTTTTGGGTGAATTTGCAGTGAAGAAAAATGTGATCTGCTGATTCACCTTCACTGAAGCATAAAATGCAAACATGAGGAGAGATGGACAATCTTCCCAAAAACTTTTTCTGCAAGAGATCACAAGTATTTAATTTTAGGAGACAAGCTTCCCAGACAAAGAAACAAACTCTTGAAGGGATGTGGCTACACCAGATCTTCTTAAAAGAAAAGGAGGAATGTCGTTCATCAGCAATCAAAACCCTGAACATAAACTTAGAAGAGAATTCACCAGTAGGGTGCAAGGTCCAGATTCGGGTGTCAGAATAGGAGGGGGAGATGTAGGCTTCTTTAAGGGTCTGAATTAAGTCTATTAATTCAGAAATCTCTGAATCCATTAGGGGTCTTCTGAGGCGAAGGTTTAGGGTGTTTTCAATGGTTTGGTCTGGAAGGCAGGAAGAAATAGTGGCTTCTTGATCAAGGGTAAGGTTAAAAAGTCTAAGGAAGGAAGCTGCAAGGGTAGTTTCCCACCACCAAAGGTCTTTCCAGAATGTTAAAGCCACTTCCTACTTTATATCTTATAAAGGAAAGAAAGAAGTATGGGTGGAGATGATACCCTTCCAAGGATTTGTGGACTTTATCCTGTTCAAATGGAGATTGCTATCCCACCCATTTACATTTGATCCATATTTGCTTGAGATGACAGCTGTCCAAAGAGTATTGGGTTCTTTAGGGAACCTCCGCAGCCATTTGCCTAAGAAAGAAGAAGTTTTCTCTTTTAAGTGCCCAATTCCCAAACCACCTTATTCTTTAGGCTTGCAAACTTGTTTCCAACTGACTAAGTGGCTTCTCTTTTCCCCACCTCCTTCCCAAAGAAAGTTCCTTTGAAGCTTCTCAATCTGATTTCTGACTTTGGTTGGAATCTGGAAGATTGTAAGGAAGTAGGCTGGCAAATTTTCTAAGGAGGCCTTTAAGAGAGTAAGCCTTCCCCCTTTTGAGACATAACACTTCTTCCAAGATGATAGTTTCTTCTCACATTTCTCCACCACTGGTCTCCAGAAGTTGAGAGATTTTGGATTCCCTCCAAGAGGCATCCCAAGATAGGAAATAGGAAGATTCTCCTCTTTACACCCCAACAAAGATTTGAAGCTTTCTACAAGTTCCACTTCCAATGAGTTAAAAGCTACTATACTACTTTTGCAAAAATTAACCAATTTGTTTTTGTAAAAGGGAGACAAATTGTGGACAACATTCTAATTGCAAATGAGTGTGTGGAAGACAGAAAATCTTCTAGAAACCCAGGGGTCCTCGTGAAACTAGATCTAGAAAAGGCGTATGATAAAGTGGATTGGAATTGTATTTTAGATTGCTTAAAGATGAGAGGCTTTGGTAGAAAATGGATTAGGTGGATTAAAGGTTTTATTGGTTCTTCATGGTTTTTAGTGTTTGATAAATGGTGAAACGAAAGGCTACTTAAAGGCTAGTAGGGGTCTCAAACAAGGTTGCCCACTTTCCCCCTTTCTATTCACTTTGGTAATGGACATCTTTAATTGTCTCTTTGATAAGGTTATTCTCCTTAACTTGGTGAAAGGATTTGAAGTGGGAAGGGACAAGATTCACATTTCACACTTATAGTTTGCTGATGACATAATTTTGTTCTTGGATGCCTCCATAACCAACATCACAAACACTAAAAGGATAACTGAATGTTTCAAACTTATCACTGGTTTGAGGGTTAACTATTGTTAAAATGATATTTTCGGGATCTTTTTTGTGAATTCTAACGAATTGTTCCTAGTTGTACATGTTTGATCTGTCAACACATTTGTAATCTGTACTTACAATATGCATTAATACAAATCTTTATTTTACCTTATCTCAAAAAATATTTATACTTTATAGTCACTTAATACATCTCTCTGTTGTTAGAAAAATGGTGATAGTTTAGCCCATCCAACTAATACATGAAATGATTCACACATATAAAAATATAATAAATAACAAATAGAACACCTTGAATTAAAAAACATGGCAATACCGATACACCTTGAGAGAAATTAAGCATGCAGTAAGGGAGATGGTCATCTCAGTTTGCTAGGCACCTAGACCAAAAAAGAACATAGCTGATTCACCTGCAAAACAGGGGCTAAACAGGGAACAGATGTATTGGAGGTGACCAATGAAAACTACATATGAATGATGTATGCTGTCATATGAGGTAACTTAAAAGTGTAGGCTGGGGATCGAGACATCCAAAGAGGCGCTGACAGGCAGTTGTGTATGTTTCTCATTCGCTTCTCAATCAATAAAGTTCTCATTCAACTATCAACAAAGTAAGCAAATAAAACACTTCAAATCATTATGTAAATGAAGATGATGATGACCTTAGAGTGCAGAGGAAACATTAAAGAGAGAGTTTGGCAGGAAAAAAATGCTCAAATTGCAAGAACAATAAGATTGGTTAAAATGACTAGAAAGCAAATAACAACTCTGTAAAACACTTGGATTTACAGTCACACAAACCTCTAGCTCCTTTTCTAAGGAAAGCCTTTGTATCAATGATGAATGCATTTGCAGCTTTTGATTAACATCCTGATCAAACACCACAAAGAATTATCTTAGTCCTGATCATGTCTAATGAAGCGCAATGATCAAATCAAAGAGAAGCAACTTAAGCCAAAAACAACAAATTACCCTGATGCCTCAATGTAATACAATGAAGCATTGGTGCACATTCAAGAAACTAACTAATTCACTAAGTCAATTATGTAGTAATATTTCAACATGTTATTCAACAACAAGAGACTAAACCACAAAGCAGCTTGAAATACTTTTACAGCCCATGAAATGCCAAGTAATTTTTTTGATGTAGCAGGGTGCACCTCAATTTGCCAATAAGCTGGAGCCAAATATCCACTACCTGGTCCAAATTCTCTAAGTTAAGCTCACAACAAGGCCTATCCACCACAACATTCCCTATAGATTTTGCATTTTGTATTTAATTTTCTTTAGAAATGTTCCGCATCATTGTGTTTCTTGTTTTGCAAGATAGGGTTTGTCCCAAGGAAAAAAAAATGAGCTGAACCCAAAAACGGTGAATAATGATCTCTTTATTTTCCAAAATTAATAATCAAGTTTTAACCTACAACTGCATCTGCTTGCATTGAGAGAAATGACTCCTCTCTATAGGACTTGTAAGACTCCACATTTGTCTTTCATTGAATTGATAGAATTTTGGTCTAAGTTTTGTGCTTGGGTAGAGATATTCAACTAATAATCTTTTTGTTTCTCTATCTATTTATCCCTTTTTTATTTTATTGATCAGTCTCTGCTTTCTTTATAGACATTTCTCCCCATTTTCCTCTACTTCTCTTTCCTTTGGTCAGACATTAGTAAAGTTTCATCTTGGTTAAAGTACAATACCTCCATCCATATAAACCCAATTGTGTGATTCGTTACCACCTACCAATCTCCTATCCTTTTTCCGTTGATATTTGAAACTGGTTTTTCTCTCTATTTGGGTGCAAGTGGAATCAACTAATGGGAGGTAAATTTTCTATTTGATCGTTTTACTTTTGCTTGGCCTGAGAAAAGGAGGAGAATCATGTGGAGATGTATGAGGGCTGCTTTGCTATTCACTATCTAGGAAGAGGAGGAATGCAAAAATTTTCACAAAAAAGGAGAGAAGAAAAGAAGCGGTGAGAGATTGTCTAATGGCTAGGGTGGTTCATTGGATTTGAACCTTGGACTTGTTCTTGCAGTTCTCCTTTGATGATTTATGGAGAAACTGGGAGGTGGTGGCTAGAAGCTCACCTAAGAAGGAAAAGTGCATATGATTTGGCAGCCTCCTTCTAAAGCAAAGTTCAAATTTGGTGGATGTAATCAAGGTAATCCAGGACCCTCGGTAAATGGAAGCGTTTTGACTTTTGAGAAACACGTAAGGACATATTGTTGCCTTGTTCTTGAGCCCAGTAGGAATGGGTGCCTCATTTAAAGTTGAATTACTTTCTGTACCACAATGAGTTAAGATTGCAAGTGAATAAAATATGCTAAATGTGGTGATTGGAGGGAACTCAAAACTCATGGTGGGGTGGTTGCAGGAACCAAAATCTATAATTTGGTGTTTTGGGCATGAGATGAAAAGGTTTAAATGGATCATTAGAACTATGAATTTGAGCATGCAATAGGGCGAGGAGATGAGCTAATGGGAATGGTGGATACTTTAGCTAAATAAGGGGTGAATATAAATCTTTTGTGTTGGGCTCAAAAGAAATACTTAAACTCTTTCTATAAGGAGAGGTAGCACCTTGTGCCTCTCTATGGGATGCTTGTAATGCTTCCTACTTATTGATTAATAGAAGTGATTTTACTTATCAACAAAAAACAAGTGCAAAATCCCCATCCCTTTTTGGGGCTGTTAGATTGCTATGGCATTGTTGCACAAGAGCCTTTCTTCTCAAAGATGGTCAGAAATCAAATTAAAGTCATCAGTAAAGGTAAAAACAGACATTTTCCAATTAAACCCATCGAAAGGTAAGCCTTCCATCAGCATGATGGTTTTCCATGTATCATGCACCAAGAGAAGCATCCTTCTAAGCCTAACCTTGAAGATAACCTTATAACTCCAGAGAAAATGTTTATCCTATAAACATATCCACCATAATTGCACAGACTATAGAAAAAAGTTACATTTCCCCAACAAGAAAATTAAATTTGGACTAAACAATAGCTTCTCCCCACCAAGTGAAAGGCAGATCATGAGTAGAACCAAAAATAAGTAAGTTATAGATTACAGCCCTAGTTGGTCGGAAGTAGTTTAACATTAATCACTACAAAGAATAGCTAACTGAGCTGTAAGGAATGGATACCAAGTGCAGAAGCTATTGGTTATGCAATCATGATATAATGCAATTCATCTAAGGGGCCTTATCCAATATTTTCCCAACTATGTGGGGTCTTCAAAGGGGCTGACCAGATATGGACATAATCTTCGGCATTTTCTTGCACAAAGTGGCTGCCCTCAGATTCAAATCTGTGTTCTCATGCTTTTCGGCCTGAGATTTTACCATTGCACCAATCAATGGCCCATATTTAATGCAACTCATCTAGTTAGCAAAATTAATGCCACCCACAAAGGCCTTCAAACTCTGGACAACCTCAAAATTTAAAGCAACGAGTAGTTTGACAAAGGCAACGTCATGACCAATCCATGTAAATAACAGAAGTAGGCAATCTTCCATTACCTGAAAGTATCATTTAAAAACTTCCAAATAGCATATATAAAGCAGTCACTGGCAATTTGAAAAGAACCTGGTCATTTCCCAGATCTTATACAATAATGGTTTAGGGAGCCCATATTCAAAAACTATCAAGTAACCAAAAGAAACATAACATCCAGTGTCAAAAAATGTCTTCCCCTTGATTCAGAGTCAGGGCTTCCGTTACTTTTCGGAGTACCGTAGTGGGAGACCGTGACAAGTGTTCATTTGTAGATTACGAACATATTGCAAGTTCATGAAATTTTAATACGATATAGTCATTGATAATATAAAAAAGGCAAAAACCTCCCACTTGTGATGCCAATTGCCAACTCTCACATATTTTGCCAACTGCATTTCAATTCCATACCACCTCTACTTAAAAATAAACATTTCCTTATAGAATACCCATAAAATTGCACCATGAACAAGTTAGAAAGACAATTACAGTAATTCAGTTAAACCAAGGGAAACAAACTAAGAGAGAGAGAGAGAGAGAGAAAACGTTATCGAGAAAGATCTTTTCGATTGAAATCATTGACCTCAAGCGGCGATTTACAGAACTCAGTTGAAAAATGAAATAAAAGAAATAACTGCATAACCGAACAAAAACAGGAGGAGAGCTAATCAGATTACATAGTGGAAGTCGATGGTTCTACTCTCAAGCAAATCGTAGATGTTGCCATCGGAGAAATTCATCGTGCCCATTGCAGACGCTGGTAAACCCTAATCAGAGATTAATAAGAATGTTTTTTTCGACTCTTATAAAGTCGGTGTTTTAATCTCAGCGACGTCTTTTCCCTTTCTTCTCGAAGAAAAGGAACGGAAGATGAGAAGGAGGAGAGAGAGGGAGGGAGACTGGAGCTCCTTATATGGAGACATGCCTCGTGTTGCTCCCGCCTATATGCACACGACGTTGTTTTCTTTCAGTTGTTTCTACATGAACAAAATTCCGCGAAATGGAAAACATACAGCTCCGAGAAACTACGATCCGCACCAGATTTGGTGCATCAGGGTCTACCAAACTGAATGGACTCACAACTTCCATCTCCGTGGATCATGTAAACCTTGATTTTGGCGTATATTACGTACGGAGCGAAAATAGATCAGAGAGCTAAGCACTAACCAATCAAGGAGATATATGCGGTATGATATAATTGTATCCCTTAAAAAGAAAATTGGGGAAAAAAATCACGTCCAAATATCGTGACTAATATTTTATGTAAATCTAGTATATTATATCATTTTTATTTTGATTCGTGCCATAAAAATCAGCGTCCTCAAGCAACGTCGTTAGACCCAGATCGGATCGGACAAATGAACCGGTAAACCGATGAACCAGTAACCTTTCCAAGACCCGGTTCAGAAACCCAATGATTAATTCGCCGATTTCAGTGAACTCTCCTATCGTTCTTCCATTCTGTCCCACAACACAGTCTTCAAAGACAACGCAACCCAAATCCTACGGAACCGCCTTAAAAATATATATATATATATATATGAGATAATTGGTCTGAACTTAATATGCTTATTTGCTCATTGTTCATCTATTATCCATTTGAATGGTGTGAAAGTATAATATTATTAACTTAATATGCTTAAATGATAGGGGCTAGTGAAGGGCTGCTTTCTTTTTAATCAGGTTCATCAGTTTATTTGCTCATTGTTCATTTATACTGATGTAAATGCATGGAAATGCAAATTGGCCCGTGGTCCTCACCTCTGTTTTGGTAAAATGGTCCCTCCTTTATATGATGATAACAAATTTCGCATTAGCTTTTGAGATGTAATTTTTCATTGTCAATGGATACAAATAAAACAAAAAACAAATTAGATTGCACTAGGGGTACTTACACAGTTCGGTTAATTAAATTTTGGGCAAATTTTTAAACCAAACCGGTCTTATTGGTTTTCCAAGTCTCTAAATCAAAACTAAACATTACCACCAGTTAATTGGTTTACCAATTTTGGTTTTTGACTGATTCCGTTTTTTATTTTTATATTTATAAGATATACCATAAATATATATAATATATTATACTATAAATAATAAATGATATAATACATTATAAATATGAATACTATATTATAAATATTATATATATAATATGTTATATATTATAAATAGTTAATTATAAATATAACACATGTATATATAAATACATATATATTTATATATAATATCTAGATAATATGTGACATATATTTAAAATAATATATATATATATATATATTAGTCAGTTCGGTTAACCATTGTTTTTTCTATGTCAATTAAAAACCAAATTGATCATTTGGTTTTTTAAATATATCAAACTGATCGATTCAATTAACTGCATTTTCGGTTCTACTTTCTCGATTTGGTTCAGTTTTTTTTTTTTTACAAACACCCCTAATTGCAACTCATGGTTACAAAGAGAAGAGATATCAAGTCCGCAAAAATTTGCATCTGGTTCAGAATTACATTGCACACAAACAAAGCCTAGGGATGAGTTTTTGGCAAAATTTGAATGAACTCAACCGGAAGCTCGAGACCGATGATGCTGTGTAAAATGTTCATGGGCGGAGGCCGAAGCCCAGCCCATAAACTGGTCTAGATGCTACTGGCGTAAGCTGAAATACTTTCCATTGCTAAATAAAAGATGCTTCTGTATTTAGTTCAGAATCCTAGAATTCAATGGTCATACATCTACCACTAGAGACCTTACTGGCCCATTTCAGAACTAATACCCACATACACGAATCCGGACCAGGTCCTAATAATATCATCCGAACAAGCTCATTTACAGTAGCCTAGGAAACACAACAGCTCGCCATAAAATACAATAGGAAATGTTCCCAAACTCGATCGAGACAAGACCATCGTGACCATTGACCAATTGGTAATTATAGTCTGGAAGCTTCAGAGTTGGCCTAGCCCCTTATCACCTCATGGCCTAACCAATTGTAATTAAAATGGGCCCAACCACTTATATAGCTAGAATGGGCTTTCATTAATTTCAAAGAACCGATCTGCCCTAACAAAACGTGTAAGTCGTAAGAGCTGATCGGCCCAACCTTTACTTCTTTTTTCTAGATGATTTGTTTTGTTTGCTTTGCTTGATTAATGAATGGTTTTCTTACCAAAAAAAACCAGTCACGAGTAAACAATTTGTAGCAGACTTCGGGGCGTACGTCCAGTATTCTTGGAAGACTTGTTCATTTTGGATAACAGACACTTGTGAAATTTTGACTAAATGTTGTGATGGAGTTTTATTATTAAGGTTTTCAATATTTTGAAATAAATCTATATTTTCATTGTTTGTTTTTGCAAAGTTTATATATAAAAAAAAAAAAAAAAAACTGAAATTTCGGATGAAAATTCTTCATTTTGGATCAAGATATCAAAAGAAAAATTGGATGAAATTAAATTTCAGTAAACATTCAGAAACTTTCCCTGTGTTCTCTGATGTGAATTATTTTCCTTGTTGCAAATTCCTAAACAAAATGAAATTAATTGATTCGGTTCTTAAAACAAAATACAAAAAAAAATACAGAAAATTACGAACAGATCTAATGCAGATTTCTGATTTGCAGTAGAGCTATAAACAATCAAAATGTCAACAACTCACACTCTATGCATCAACGCCCGCATGTCAATTGGCATCAATTTCGAGTTGACACCTACCCTAACAGTACTTTGGGCCTACAAATTTTGACCCTGTGCTGAACCATCATTCTCCCAAAAAAATATGTCCTTTATTAAATGTATGCTTTTTATTTATTTCAAAAAATGAAACCAAAAGCGTGTTATTGAATTTCTGCACAATTTGTTTTTTTTTTGGGGGGGGGTTGGTTTTAAAGATCAAAATGATTTCAAAAACATGGAATTGTATTTCAAAACAAACGAACTTGCTTTTGCTTTTCAAAACAAAAATACAATTCAAGTGCATCTTTGTTTTGTTGGCTGATGTGGCAATTTCAATAACAATTGAAAACTAAAATATTCATATTGTATATTCCATTGTGAATTGATTTTCTCGTTTATAATTCCAAAAAATAAACAAAACTAGCTAGTTGAAAAGATTGGTGACCAGGATTCAAATATTGGAAACAGCCTCTTTGTATGTGCAAGGGTTAAGATTACATAAAGGGGTGTAAACCGATCAACTTCGAAACAAAATAAGTAATATCCAAATTCAAATTCGATTAAAAAATTTCATACCCGAATTAATTCGATATCTAGCAGGTATTGGAAATCAATGTTCAAATTTGAATTCAATTAAATATTTAAATATTCAATTCGATTTGAATTCAACTAATTAATTGTTTTAGGTTATTAACAAATATATAAAATAAAAAAAATCTGTTTATATTATATACATTATATAAAATATTTAAATATTTTATGTATTATATATAAGAATTAAATAATCGGTCAAATTTGGATATTTATTAAATTAAATCATGTCATATCTGAATCCAACCTGATTACTTAAACGGTATGAATAGGGTATCCAAATTCGACTGGTTGCAATATTTGAATTATCTGAATTCAACTCAATTATGTTTAAATCTCGAATTCATAATCATATTTTTGAATATTGTTAATACAATAGCTAGATACATCTATCCCTCCATAAACCTCGCATTGATGGAAGCCTCATGAAGTAGGCTTCCCTTTTTTATATAGGCTTGGTTTGGAAGTAGTACAAATGCAAATATGTACTATAACGAGTGGCACTTTCATGCACAACACCAAAAAACGTATTGCCCTCTCTGACTTTGTTTCTTCCCTCTCCTGTTGTATTTAAACAAAATCATTCTGCTTAAATTAAATATAAAAATCTCTTCTAGGAAATTTCACATGTACAATATAAATGTATAGAAAATAATAAAAAATACAAGGTTTTAAAATATAGAAGTGAAAATGAAGTGTTGAAGGTTGGAGAATATGGGAGCAGAATTCACTCGAAAGCAAAGGCACTTAGAGGCAAATGACAAGAACGCTGCCATCAAGGCCCTTATTTAAAGGAGAACGAACGGACCAGATATCTCGAGATCCAACGGATGAGGAGCCACCGCCTCCACAACCCAACTACAACACGCCACATGTAGCTCAGCCTCGGAAGGCGAAATGATGCACTAGCAACGGCTCGGATCATCTTAAATCTAACGGACTCAAAGAGCCTCTACACTTGCAGTCTAACTGCGCCGCACCCCTGAGCGCTCGTCCTCAGAAGGTGAAAACGACGCTTGGGGCGAACCAGCACGTCCGCCCACTTCGACCCACCAGTTTATGTGACTAGGCCACGTGAACACGCACACTAGTTTGACCAGAAAGTTGTTCCACGCATGGGGTGTTCTCCCAATGCATAGACCCGTGTAGAATATGGCTCCCGATCGCCTGTCCGAAGCAGCATAGCTGTAGATCACTCATAGCTTTCGCCCAACTTATGAAGACGAACCAGGCAGAGACGCGAAAGAGAATGCCACTAGAGAGTATACCTCGGTTGCCGAACCCACTGGCACTCACCATTATTACCCCATCAACTGAAGCCGAAGCCTTCACTTCGGCCTTGAGTGGGGGGCAAGTGATATAGGGTGGCCCAGCCCAGCCTATGAATGCCAAAACCAAGGACGCGACTAGACATAACAGGAGCTACTCTGCATCCCTTGTACTAAGCCAATCACGAACCGCCCACGCGTCCCCACAAAGCTCGCTGAATGCCCTTGTACGGCTCCTATATCAGACGTTCAACCTCTCACAATTGATTTAAATTGCACCCCTGATAATAAAGTAATTTCTAGAGTTACCTATCATTGAAATTAAATAAACTGTACATACACACACAATCGGTTTATTGGGCTCTCAACTAGCTTATGAAAAATTTCCTAAAAACACCATTGTTTAGAGGGGAAAAGAAAAATAGTGATAAGTTTAGGTGGTGTTCTACAACACAAATTGAGTTATATATATATATTGAGAAGCAAAAACAAGTTAGTTTTGTTTCAAACAACAATCCATGTTTCTAAAACCATCAAAATAATGGTTTCTAAAACAAAATTGAAACAAATTTTGAACTATAGATATTATATGACTCGTGAAGCATGATATCAATCACCACTCACCATATGGGAGGATGTTCTTTAAATCTCAAATTTAAGAATATTTTTTTTATTTTAGTTTTAGAAACTAAAAGCATATATACAATCAAGAACATGTTTTTTTTTTCAATGTTTTTGTTTGAGAAGCCAATTTGTTTCCGGCCAAGCCAAATTTGAAATTTTAACTAAGCGAGTTGGAAGTAAACTATATATGGAATTGGAATAGGAAAAGGATCGATGAAGGAAACTGTAATACCATTAAATAAATTTGAAATTTTATGGGGTTAATATTATCAACTCCTATAACCATGCCATAGAGATATCTACAATATATTTTACATAAAACCACCCAGATTGATACATTATGAAAGCTCTGAGGGCCATGCTTCGAATTTGAAAATGACTTATAGCTATGTTAGTTTGAGTTTCTGCATTTAAAAAAACACAATTTAACCCTAGTTTCTTTAACTCACTAGTACTTTTGCCATTTCATATAAAAGAAAAAATTGAAAATTAGGTGGTTGTAAGTCATTTTCCAGTTTCCACCCTGAAATTATTGGATGTCAAAACCTTTGTAAACATATATACGGCCAACTATATATAAAGCTTAGGGTGATCCATGCTTGACTAAAACCAAACTACTTATGTGAATTTTATAACTTTTGAATAATTTGATTAATGTAGCAAAAAGTGGTAGTTTTTTTTTTTTTTTTCTTTTTCCTACCAATAGTTGTATGTGAACCACAACTCGAGGGGACCAAATAATGTCAATGAACTAAATAAACAAACCAAGAGGAACCAAAACATGCACACAGACTAATTAAACAACCAATCCAGTTATATGTGGACCATCATTACCATTTACATCAGATAATGCCATTGGGGAACAATGAATATTACTCCCACCAAACTAATAATGCTGATGAATTAATGATGTGTTCGGTTTGATAGGAAAAAAGAAGTCAGAAAGTTGTCGAATTTCTGTTTTTCTTTTCTTATTTTCTATCAAACCAAAATAACTTAAATAAACCCCGAAAGGAAATAAAGTACATGCATGCGTGCTAGCCAAGCACATAATATTTGCAAAAATAAGAGCATACATATCCGTAGACACTCAGTGCGTCCACGATAAAGAAGATTATTTTTAGAAAATATTAGCAAAGAAACGATAATACATAAATGGCCAATATACATAATTAGGAAGACTCACTCTTTTACCAAATCGAATAAGGGCTGTAAGTGAAAGTACTCAACATGTTCATCATCAACCATTTATAGGAAAAAAAAACAGCTACCATATTTGTCATTTGATGATCAATGTGGCCAACTTTAATAATGTATTTTTAGGATCCGTTTAATTTACAGTCAGAATTAGAATTGAAATTAAAAATCGTCAGACTCGGATTCAGAATGGTCTACTCCCCTAGCCTGTTCAGTTCTGATTCATATTGGAATGAGAATTCGAATAGGCTGATATGGGAAAGACCATTCCCTCAAATGGGGAGGGAAAGACCATTCTCTCAAATGGGGGAATGCCATTCCACCACAAATTGGAATGGGATTCCGATTCTGTCTGACCAAACTGTTGAATTAGAATGACCATTCTGATTTTGATTCAACCAAACGAGCCCTTAGATCTATTTACCAGAAAATAACATGTCTAAGCTAAGGCTGCAAGTGACATTAGTCTATCCAGATTCGAATTTCCAATCTGATTTAGGTGTTCCAGATTTGATCCCTTTACAACTGGATTGAATATGGATCAATCGTCCTAATCCAATTTGGTTCAATCACAACCCAACATATTTAATATACATATAATTACATGCAATTATTATATATTAGTTTATTAGTAAAGATGGTTTGAGATGCTGTATTTCTACAGAAGAGTGTTGAAAAATTTAAGGTTTTTGAAATTTTCTATTAAATCGAGTATATATCCCCTTACATCCACAATAATGAGTTATAGGTTCAATTCAAGTGTCTTGGAAGTTTTTTTTTTTTTTTTTTTGTTCATAATATATAACATCAAAGTGGCATCTATTTCATTTTATTAGTAAAATATAATATTTTGTCATTTTTAATTTAATTAATAGTATGCAATATTTAAATTTGATCTGAGACCAATCTAAATGCTGCCGCCTGCCAGATAAGTTTTTTAATTCAAACCTAAAATATTAATGAATCCAATTTGGACATATGTGCACCGACTCAGAGCCAATTAGCTTGTAGCCCTACTATGAGTGTATATAAAATACCTATATTTTCTATTTCATTACTTTGATGGTTTTATTAACTATAGTGCTTCTGGCTTAAAATTGTCTCAGGAATGTGCCAAGTCACAGCCTCACAGTATGAACAGAGAATCATAGAAGACCCAGATGCCTTGCAAACTGTAGATTATCAAGAATCTGTGAAGATTCTGAACTTATGATCGCTTGATCAGTGATGACATTCAAGAACTATCTCGCTTGCTCAACACCCAGCTACCATCAGGTTAGGATATGCTCGACAATTTGATGGTTTGGGTTTCTTCCCTCCCTCCCTATAAAGTCCCTAATTTCTAGTCTCTGAGTTTAACGTTAGATGCTAAACTCATCAAAGATCTAAATTCTTTAGTCAACATAATAGAATTAAATCCACTCTTTTACCATTAGGTGAATTTAATTCATACCAATTTGGATTAGTCTAGGCCCTTTTCTAAAGTTTCACCATCTAACTCTAAACGACATGTCATGACTGTGGTTGATGTGGGCCATGTTGCCAGCCCATCTCTCTCTCTCTCTGTTCTGTACTTCACTTCCCCAGTCTGTCTGTCTCAGCCATTATATCGCCTCTACTTCAATTCCTCAAGCCATGCCAGAATCTCGAACTTCCAAAATAAAAGAAAAAAATGGCCAAAAGATTATGAGAAGGCTTATCTTAAGAGGTTGGGACAAGCAGCATGGGGTTTTGGTTTGGGCTGTATTTGTCCCATAACTGGAGGAGCATCAAATGCAGTGTCACTTACCTACTAATAATTTAAACAAAATTTGCCGCTCAATTCATCCAATAATGCACCGTACAGCCACTGTGCAAAAAAATATAAAAAAGCTTACAGGTTTAGATTAAGGGTTTCTAGTATATAAGGGTAATTTTTGGGGTTTAATATTAATAAAAGTAATATATTTAAATTTTTTTCAAAAATAGGTTAACTTTTTAAAAATAATATCAATAAAGGGCAAAAATACTATTCATCATCTTCTTCTTCCCATTTATTCACTAGAGTCACTGTCCGCCGTCTGCCACCATCCGTTGCCGCCCACCACCACCTCCTCCGCCCACCTCCACCTTCGACAACGTTGCCGAAGGTGGCGGCAGCGGCGCTGGTGGTCATTCCTTTGCCCGCCACCGCTGCCACCTCTGTTTCCACCCATCTCCAACAACGTTGTTGGAGGTGGCGGCGTTAGACAGAGAAACCACCATCGCCACCTTTGCCTCCATCCATCTCTGGCAACGTTACCGGAGATGAGGGGAGACAGAGGTGGCAATGGTGGCAGGCAGAGGAATGACCACCAGCACCGTTGTCGCCACCTTTGCCTCCGCCCACCTCCAACAACATTGCCAGAGGCGGAGGCGGAGGTGGGCAGAGGCAGCAGCGGGCGGTAGCAGATGGCAGTGGCGGGGCGGCAGTAGACGGCGGCTCTGATGAATAAATGAGAAAAGGAAGAAGATGAATAGTATTTTGACCCATTATTAATATTATTTTTAAAAAGTTAACCTACTTTTAGAATTTTAAATATATTACTTTTATTCATATTAAACCCCCAAAAGTTGCCCTATATGCTATTACCCATTAAATTAACGGTAATAAACTAAAAAAGACACATTTTAAGAGCCCACTTATTTAGCCAAAGGGAGAAGATATATCCGCGTGCCTAGATTTTAGTCGCTTTTCTTCTCGATATCATTCTAGTCTGCCCATACCAAGCGTTCATGTGCACGTAGATGAATAGTTGGTTACGCGACTTCACCATTACGAGACCGGATCTGCTCTTCACGCTGGGCACGAAGGCGCCTCACTCACGCCTCACACGCATATCGTATCATGCATTTATGTTTATGAATTATTATTAACGGGAGATGTTTCCAATAGACGGTGGATGTGCATGTGAGGCGCCCCCGTGTGAGGAGTCCGGATCTGCTCCTCACAATGCGCTATTCGAGGAGCAGATCTCAATTCGCCCAGCAGCACTCCTTGAGAGTTGAGAGAGTTGCTTTCGAACTCGGGTTTCGTCCTAGTCACGTCGATCGTGCGTTGCAGGTTGGAAATCACAATCACGTCTTACCGAAAATGTTGTACGTCTTAAGTCTTCGGTTCGGATAGAGACAATGAGCCATGTGACTGTTTTTTTTTTTTACACCACAAAAAACCGGATCAGACCGGATGAGCCGGAACTACACAGTCACAGCCTTTGGGCTTCAGCCTTTGTTATAAAGTCATCTTTTTTAACCGCCGTTGGATTAGAATAAGAAGTGGAACCCACGCTATACTCTTTTTAATTAAGACTGACTTTATTTTCAAGTTGAATTAGACTAGACGGATCCCTTCTCTAGTCAGTCCCTCAACTGGGGTCAATTTACTTTAAAAATTAGAACACTTCCTAGGACCCACCAATACAGACATTCCAATGGTTGAGGTATATTTATGGAATAATCAAAACAGATCAAGCCCACCTACTCAGCTTCCACTCAAGATTCACGAGCCATAGCTATTGGATTGGAATAGAGAAAACCCATCAAAGGTAAGAGTTTGCGCTTTGATTGATTGTGATCGGTACGTAGACTAGGACAAGTCAAATGGTTTTAAGGATGAATCATGAATGGGTCTGACCCTGAAGAACTAAGTATAGATGACCCCGTAGAGGATATATCAAATCGCAAATGAAAGATGTGGCAGCAGGCAGACAAGACAATAGTGACAAACAGTAGTCGCCTCTCAAGTTCAAGTATCTTCCACTTGGTGGGAGATGGGAACTAAAACACAACATAAGGGCCCATGCTTCTTCGTTTCCAGGGAGGTGAGTGCAGACTGCAGAGGACAGACAAATTGATCTTCACAAATTCCCTCTTCAACACCCACCGTGCCAAAAAGCTCCACTAAACAAACGAACAACAACCATCATCATCAAGGACCCAGGCCCATCGTTGTCATCTCATATTCTCATATAATATAATCAAAGATTTTATCTAAAATCATTTTTCTTACTGTGCAATTAGAGAGCTATCAGTGGATGGGGTTAAGTGGTAAAAAGTAAAAACAAACTGACCCGGGTTTTGAAAGCCTCTTCCCATGTAGTTGGGTTGGGTCTTGATGTACGTTAATTCGATTTTGGGTTGACTCAAGCCAGTACCAACCCCGATCCACCGGCATCTCTATGATGAAGATAGGAACTTCTCCCTCTTGAAATTCAACTGTGCTAAATCTTCTTCCATCGTCACTACACATGCCATGACTGAAATGTGGGCCTAACCCTTGGATCGGTTTCATTTTGCAAACCAAAATCCAAAGTTTGGCATTCTTGGGAGTACCATTGCGATACTAACTATGGGCTTCTTCATCTTCGTATGTCAACTGATACAATGCAATATGTTACTAAAATCAGAGAAGGATATATTTTTTATATAGGTAAATTTTAAGGCCCTGTTCGCTTTTCGGTAAGTTGCCTATGCGGGTAAATGTAATTATTTGGGTAAGTTTTTCCTGTAAAACATTTACCCAGGTAAGTGCATTTATCCATGTTCTTTTATTTCTTAGGTAAATAAAATAATGGCCATCTTAATCATAAAAATACATTATTAAAAGGGGCATTTTTGTCCCATCCAAGGGTTGACAATTTTCCCCCAGGTGGGAAAGCTATTTATCCACCTGAAAGATGGGTATCACTTATCCCAGGAAAATAGATTTTTCTTGGTCCTTACATAAATTTGATAAAAAACATGGGTTTCTTGATTAATGGGACTCAATTCCATTAATCAATTCCCCTCCTCTCTCTCTCTCAAAATCCAAGTACGAACGCCCCCTTAATAATGAATTTTCATAACTAAAATAGTCATTGTCTTATTTACTTGAAAAATAAATAAAAGAATATTGAACACAAAAAAAAACTTACCCAAAATATAGAGTAAAACAAAAGAGGCCTAAGATTGTCCTATACAAAAAGATACCTAATTCAATTATAGAAAGGAAATGTGGCCATGCCATGCATGATACATTGAAGAGGTGTATTCGATTGGGTTAGAATTAGATGTCAAAGTAATAAAATTACAATTTCAATTGGTGAGCAAAAGAGGTTGAAGTGATCAAGTTACCAAAGTAGGGGAAAATCAAAATTTTATTATTTATTTTTGAATTTGATGTTGCACAATCTGATTACTCCTTGCTAGAGGATGATTTGGCTTCCAGTCGGACGGCGAGCTAGGTGAATCTGCAAGAAAAGATTAGAGAACCCGGGGTGGCTAGCCTAGCGATAGACCTGTTCATGGGCCAGGCTCGGGCCTGGCTTTTGCTCTTTATTAACATAAACTTTTTAGGACCGAGCCTGAGCCCAGCCCAACCAACGGGCCTAAAACTTGGGCCTGAGCCTGGCCCTCAAAAAAGCCTAAAGTCAGGGCCTGAGCCCGAAGCCCGACTTGGGAGTCTGAGCGCCGGTGCCGTCTGAGAGAATGGTGCCTGTTGAGTTTGCCGATTCCTAGGAGTCTGAGAGTGAGCATAGAGTTCGCCACTTGAGAGAGAGATGATCTAGATCTGGTGTGCCAGCCGCCGGTGCGGTGGTGCCAGAGTTCGCAAAATGAAAACAGTGCGCCTGGGTTTTGGTGGCGTCGATTGGAGAGAGAACTGAGAAGATAGAAGACCTAGTTCTAAGAAGAGAGAGAACTGAGAATGATAAGAAAGAAGATGAAAACGGTGCCAGCTAGAGAGAGAGATCACTGCCAAAGAGAGATATGACTAGTTTTGGTGGAGTCGGCCGTCGGTGATTGAGTTTGCAGGTGCAGCTGAGTTCACCGGTTCTGAGAGTTGAGAGGAAGAAATAAGAGCCACTTCTGAGAGTGAGAGTGAGAGTGAGAAAGGAGAATGAAAAGAAAAATTTTAAGTATTTAGGGTTAGGGTTAGGTAGTTTAGGAAAAGTCAGGCCGGGCCGGGCTCGGGCTTTTAGGCCCGAGGTCAAGCCCGCAGGCTAAAAAACATGCTCAAGCCCATCCGGGGGCCGCGGGCCGGCCCGGCCCATGAACATGTCTACCCGGCGAGGTCGCTCCGATGCTTAAGTCAGTAAACTGATGCGAGTTGAAAAGCTTTGAGAGTTTAGAGAGCTAGAGAGTAGAAAAATCACACATACCTTGCACCATCAGGGTGGGTGCCTTTATATACTGACGTAGTCATGGAGATCACGAAAGAGCCCCGGGATATCCGAGGTGTGGAGATAGAGTTCATTCCACTTTCGAAGGAGTAGTATACAGGTAAGGCTTATCGTTCCACTTCCGACTCCGACGGAGTCGGGATGAGTCCTCATCGTGATCTCAGAAAAGTCGAGATCTGTTAGCTCATTGTGATATCAAGAGATTCGGGATCTATTGGAGAGACCTTTGGAGTTGGTTACACGGGAATCAGTTACGTGGCGATTCGAGTTGTTGGTCCCAAGTTGATACTTCGGTCCTTTAGTTCTGAACTGGATTGAATACCGAGGTGAGATTTGTGCTGAGGTGAGCCTTATGCCGAGGCGGCCCTTGTGTCGTGGTGATCGAATACTCGAGCTTAATTATTTAAAACTAGGCTTGTCAGTCTAAGCTATCACCTCTTAATCAGGTTGTGTCCACATGTCCCCTTTTCACTAGATGAGATGGAGCCGATCTCTACCAAGCTTCTGGAAGAGGAGGTCCGTCTCGAGCCTCCTATCGTGGACCTGGACGAAGGCCAGAACGAAGAGGTTCCGCCTCGCGAACCGGAGAGCACCTCCGCTCCCAAGCCTCAGCTCTCGGAGGAGAGCATAATGACCCCTCGACTTGAGCTACTCAAGAGTAAGGACGCTGTATTTCCCGCCGAAGTTGCGGAGTGGGCTGACATGCCTACAAGCCAGCTCAGAGGCCAGGCTGCTAGCTATTGTATGGTGGTGAGTACTTTACTTTTATACTTCATTTTCTTCATTTCCTTGTTCGCTTTTTAAGGGTACTTACCTCTGCTTTCTTTTTGTCAGGTGAATTCCGCCATTCATTCGTTGGTCTACCAGTCCGAGGTCCGCCTAAAGTGAGCTCAGGAAGCCGAGGAGAATGCTCGAAAACTTTACCGCGAGCTGGACTTAGCACGGGGTGAGGTTCTTCGGGCTAAGAAGGGAGCTCGGAGTCAACAGGAGTAGATCTTGGCGTTGATTGAGGAGAAGGAGAAGCTCCAACACGAGAACAAGAACCTCAATGCGATGATCAAAGAGCGCACTGAGATCTTTGAGACCGTGATCAAAGAGGCACGAGCTGAGGAGAGAGAGCGCCATCGAAAGCTTCAAGGAGTCTCCGGAGTTCCACAATCTCCAGGTCAAGTACGGAACGAGCTCTTACCGATCTGGCTTCAAGCTGTGTAAATATCTGAGGCGGTAGAAGTTTCCCGAATTGGATCTTGGTGTTGTTTCTATGTCTGACCTCACTTCCGAGGTGGCAAAGGCGGCCAATGAAGAACCATGCTCCTCCGAAGAGGAAAGCGATGATGAAGTCCCCGAGGCGGGCCCGTCAGGTCGAGTGGACGCAGAGGAAGATCGCATGGAGACTAACCTGCCTAGTAGTTCGAATACATGATTCCTGTCTTTTTTCTTGGGTCTTTATGATGTATACCCCGAGCCTCCAAGCTTGGTTCATAGTGAAAGTTTCTCTTTTTTCTTCTTCTTTCTATACTCAAAACTTTTCTTTAATGAAATACAAGTATTTTGGCTCTCTCTATGCAAAATTTTCTAAGTGTAAATAACCCCTGAACTGGCGAACTAAAGCAAATAGGAGAATTTTTTCTAAGTGTTGGTTGTCCCGAACTGTCGAGCTAACGAGCTGGACTACAAGTAGGGGTAACTGAAGTATATTTTTTCTAAGTGTTGGTTACCCCGAACTGTCGAGCTAACGATCTAGGCTCCGAGTAGGGGTAACTTCACATTATTGTACGCCGAGGTGGGCGAACATTGTAGGGTATATACCCAACTTATATGCACACATGCTACTCGCTTAGGTGCCAGTTATCCCTTAGTGTCAAGCCGTCAGGCCTGACCTCAATTGGGATCAACCTGTTGTTATATGCCGAGGTGGGCTAGACGTCGTAGGGTTTGTACCCGAGTTGTCTATGCCCTGGGCATGAAAACCAGTTTGCCTATGCCAAAGAGGCGACTACGACTTGTTTGCCTATGCCGAAGAGGCGACTAGGACTTGTTTGCCCATGCCAAAGAGGCGACTGGGACTTATCATAGTGCTGAGGTCTTATGTCAGCTCGGCATCATGGCCCTTGGGCCCCTAGGAGTGACTCGCAGTCATCTCTCTAGTCGGTGATCACAAGTAGTATCTTCTTAGGTTATCGATGTTCCACGCTCGAGGTACTTGCTTTCCTTCTAAAGTCTCGAGCTTGTACGTACCTTCCCCATATACCCATCTTACTCAATATGGAACTTCCCAATTTGGTCTGAGCTTACCGACACCGGGCTTAGGTACCATAACCTTTCGAAGAACTAGGTCGTCGACGCGGAAGTGTCGCTTCTTGAACCGGGCATTATAGTACCGAGCTACTCACTGTTGGTAAGCTGCAGTCTAGATGCATGCCAGGTCTCGTACTTCTTCCACCAGGTCTAGGTTAGTACGAAGCTCGTCATCATTTGTCTCCTCGTCGTATGCCTCCAAGCATAGTGTAGGCACCTCGATTTCTGTAGGGATCACTGCTTCTATGTCGTAAGTGAGATTAAAAGGAGTCTCAACAGTGGCAGTCTTGATGGTAGTCCGGTAGTCCTAGAGTACACTGGGTAGTTTGTCTACCCACAATCCTTTGGCTTGAGCTAAGTGAGCTTTCAATCCACGAAATATGGCTCTATTGGTGACTTCCGCTTTCCTGTTTGCCTGGGGGTGTGCTACAAAGGTGAAATTTTGCTAAATTTCCATTTCAACATGCCAATTTTAAAATTTTATATCCTTGAACTGCTTCCCGTTGTCGGAGATGAGTACCCGAGGTAGCCCAAAGCGATACACTATGTTCTTCCAAAAGAAGTTTTGTATGTTGCGGGCTATGATTGTTGCTAGCAATTCAACTTTCACCCACTTTGTGAAATAATCTACTGCCACGACCAGAAAATTCCTCTGTCATGTTGTTGGTGGGAATGGGCCAAATATGTCAATTCTCCACTGTGCGAAGGGCCATGGACTGGTGAGGTATTTTAGGTCGGCAGTAGGTTGGTGGTGGATGTTAACATGCCTCTAGCACTTATCGCACTTCTTGACGAGCTCGACTGCGTCTGCCTTCATCGTGGGCCAGTAGTAGCCTTGCCGTAATGTCTTCTGTGCAAGAGCCATGCCATCCAAGTGTCCGCCCCACAAGCCTTCATTGGTGTCGCGGAGTATGTACTCGGCCTCAGAGGGTCGCAAGCTGTGCAAGTAGGGGAGCGTGAAGGACCTTCTGTACAGTTGTCCGTCTATAATGACGTACTTAACCAACTGACGCTCTACCCTTCAGGCTGCATTGCATTCTGCAGGGAGGGTCCCGTGAAGCAGGTAACTCATGAGTGGGTTGATCTAGCTTGGTTCTGCTTGTTTTAAGGGAGCGACCTCTCCTGCCTCCCCGAGAATGCTAGGTCGAGGTAAGTCCTCTATAGACACGGTCCACATGGTGTTGGAGCTTGTGCTGGCTAGTTGGGACAAGGCATCGGCCTCAGCGTTCTCGGACCTCGGAATCTATCTGATGAAGTAAGAAATAAAGCCACATAGGATCTCCCTAACTTTGGCCAAGTAAGCAGCCATGGTGGGGTCGCGGGCTTCATACTCGCTGCTGAATTGGTTGACTACGAGGTGAGAATCGCTGTATTAGGGTGAGCCCGACGACTAATGCTTCGTACTTTGCTTCATTGTTTGATGTTGTGAACCCGAACTGGAGTGCGTATTCCAACTTCACCTCGCTTGGGCCATACAGAATTATTCCGGCACCGCTTCCTTGTTGGTTGGACGAGCCGTTGACGTTGAGAATCTAGGGCTCCTTGTCCCAAGTTGGACCTGCTCTGACTGGGACCGGCGCTGCACCGGTTGATGCTTTCATCATCTGTTCAAGCTCGGTCAGCTCAGGAGTTGGGGTACTGAATGTACATTCTACCACAAAGTCGGCCAAGGCTTAGGCTTTGATAGCCGTCCGAGGTTCATACCGGATGTCGTACTCACTTAGTTCGATAGCCCACTTCGTCAGTTTGCCAGACACCTCGGACTTGAGCAAGATCTGTCTCAGAGGCTTGTTAGTGAGGATGGCGATGGTGTGGGCTTGGAAGTACGGACGAAGCTTGCAAGCTGCTATGACTATTGTGCACACCAGTTTCTCGATCTCTGGGTACCTTGTTTCAGCATCCTGCAAAACTTTGCTAACATAGTAGATGGGTTGTTGGACCCGATCTACCTCTTCGATTAGTACCGAGCTGACCACCTCGTCACTCGTGGAGAGGTACAACTTTAAAATATCCCCTTCCTCAGGTCGGGTCAGAATTGGGATGCTGGCTAAGTATCTTTTTAGCTCATCAAAGGCAAGCTAACACTCTGCAGTCCACTCGAAGTCTCTACTCTTTTTTATAGATTTAAAGAAAGGTAGGCAGCGATTTGCTGACTTGGACATAAAACGACTCAAGGTGGCTATCCGGCCATTCAGCCTCTGAATCTCTTTTAATTTGCGGTGTGGTCTCATATCTAAGATGACCTTTATTTTTTTCGGGTTGGCTTTGATAACACGTCGGTTGACTATGTAACCCAAAAATTTACCCGAAGTGACCCTGATGACACATTTGTTGGGATTTAGTTTCATATTATATTTTCGTAAAATTTGGAAAACAGTTTGCAAATCATTTAACAAAAATTTTGAATACTGGGTATTCATGACCATGTCATCAACGTAACACTCAACTTTATTGTCGATTAACGACTCAAAAATTTTGTTTGCTAGTCTTTGAAAGGTTGCCCCGACATTTTTTAACCTAAAGGACATGACCTTGTAGCAATACAACCCGAGCTCAGTTATAAAAGCCGTCTTTTCTTCATCAGCGGGGTCCATCTTGATCTAGTTGTAACCCAAGTAGGCATCCAGGAAGCTCAGCAACTCATGGCTTGAGGTTGCGTCCACTAGATGGTCGATCTTGGGCAACGGGAAACAGTTTTTTTGCTAGGCTCTATTCAGGTCAGTATAATCGACGCACATGCGCCATTTTCCATTGGCCTTTTTTATCAGAACTATGTTAGCTACCTAGCTTGGGTAATGGACTTCCCTGATGAAGTCTGCCGCTAAGAGCTGCCCAACCTCTTCATCGACTATCCTCTAGCATTCCGGGGCGAGGTTGCGCTTTTTCTGTCTAACTAGCTTGACTAAGGGATTGGTATTTAACTTGTGAGTTAAAATCTTAGAGTCTATTCCAGGCATTTTTGCCGTAGACCAAGCTCAATGTCATAGTAGGTATTTAGCTTGTGACATCGTTCAAGCTCGATGTCAGCCGCTAGTTTGACTTTCCCCTTGATGGTAGCTACGTAGCATTTGCGAGATTCGAGCTGGTCACCTCGCACAACCCCTACTCCATAATCTGTTGGGAACTTCATTGCTAGATAGTAGGTGGATACTACCGCACGTAGGGCGTGTGTAATGGGCCGACCTACTATGGCATTGTAGGGAGAGGGAGTCACAACCACAAAAAATGTGTGCTCGAACCTCACGATATTCGGCTACGTGCTGACCTCTACGGGTATCGAAACTCGCCCTAGAGGTCTGACCTCCTCGCCACTGAAGCCTACCAAGGGAGTATCTATCGGCTTTAGGTTGCATTTATAGAGCTGCAACTTGTTGAATGTATCCTTGAATAATATGTCTATCGAGCTACCCGAGTCCACCAGGATGTGCTTGACTTTGAAATCGTTTAGCCTCAGCTTTATCACCAGGGTGCCGTCGTGAGGATACTGGATCCCGCGTGCATCGTCCTCCGTGAAGTAAATCGGGTCTTCAAGTCGGGGTCGCTTCGGCGGGTTCTGCTCCTCGCTTACTAGTTCATGGACTGAGTTTCATTCGACTGCTGAAGTGCACCTTGCGACAATGGATCCACCAGTAATCATATTGATTACCCTGCGGATCGATCTCTCTTCGGGCAACTGCCCTAGTGGCAGCTCATTCTGCTTGTTACTGGACTCGGGAGCATTCCTTCTTTGGTCCCCTTGCCGATCTGCTGGCCGATCTGACTAATTTCTTTCTTCTCGCTGTACAAAGTTTTTTAGGTGCCCACAGCGGATGAGCTCCTTTATCTCGTCATGGAGGTTTCTGCAGTTCTCCGTACTGTGCCCGTGATCTTTGTGGAAGTGACAATAGACATTCCTGTTTCTTGTTGCTAAATCTCCCCTCAACCTAGGAAGCCACTTGACAAAGGAGGAGTCCTTAATGGCCATTAGGATTTCTCCTCGCTTAGCGTTGAGAGGTGTGTAGTTCGTCCTTTCAACAGGTGGGGTCCTGGAGTTCCTCGGGGACTTATTCTTTCTTCTTTTATGCCCATCATTACCCGTGTTGTCACTGTCTCTCTTTCTTTTCTCTGTCGGGTTGTCAGTCTTTTGGTTCATCTCTTCTTCGGTTCCGATGAACTGGTTAGCTAGCTTGAGGAATTCTATGATGTCTTTACGTTTGTTGGCCACCACATGCCATTTGAACTCTCTTTGAGTTATGCCTTTCTTGGCTGCTGTTAGTCTTACCGACGAGTCTAAGTCAGGGATCTACAGGCAGGTATCATTGAAGCATTTGATGTAGCTTCTAATTGACTCCCCTTATCGATGAACTATGTTGAGGAGACTCTCCTATGACCTTGGGCACTTTTTGCTGGTGATGAAGTGCGAGGTAAATAACTTTGCGAACTGCGCCTAGCTTTTGATCGATCCCAGTGCAAGGTTCCGATACTATGTCCGAACTACCCCCTTAAAAGCAGTGGAGAAAGCCACGCACATGCAAGACTAGTCAGCCCCAACTAGGTTTATCTGGGACTGGAAGGAGTCCACATGATCATTAGGATCAAAGGATCTGTCATATTTGTCCAGGGGAGGCATCTTGATATCTTTGGGCATCGAGGTCGCCAAGAGTTTGGGAGACAGGGGAGACGACCCAGAAAGTAGGGGATGAGCTGCCTTTGTAGCTACTGAGCTCGTCTCCTCCTTACCTTTATCTTGTTCTTGTTGTTGGTTCGGTCTCGCGAGCTAGCTGTTCTGGGCTAAAGTTTGGCGTGCCTTGCGACGCCTCCATTGTTGTTTCTTCATCGGCTCAGCATTGGTGCTGTTAACCTCAGTATGCTCCGATATTGTTCTTCTGTGAGGTAACTCCTAGTTCCTCGTGGGATTCTGGGGTTGGCTATCATGGACAGAGAGGCCTTGCTTTGAGTTCACACTCAGAACCCCGAACCAATTACCTATAAGCGACCCATCTTGCTGCGAGCGCCGAGGAAGATTAGCCCTGTTCAGCTGAGTATCCTTGGATCTGTTTCCGAGGTTCCCTTGTGAAGCAGGCATAGTGATTTGACCGTCTCTCCTTATGCGAGGTGAGACTTGACTTCTAGGAGGAAGTGAGACTTGGGAAGTCTCTTCGCCTCGGGGGGAGATCGAGTGATATACTGGTTCACGCGTGGTCGGTTATGGTTTTGCTGGACCCCCGGGTGTCCAGGTGGAACCGACTGCTGACTCTATGATAGTGGGGGGAACTGCTGTTGGTATTGCTGGTAGAATACGTACTGTTGGTATTGTTGAAACTGCTGGATCTGTTGCATTTGGACCTGAATGGCCCACACACATTGCATCAGGTCATCGAACTGTGACTGTCCAACTTAGAAATGGTTGTGCCTACCACTAGGGGAGGTGGGGCGTTCACCTGTGTAGTATTTTGTGGCATGGTTAGTGTTGGGATTTTAGGCACAGTGAGCGGGATGGTGAACTAGCCAATGCACACTGAAGGAAGTTGAGGTTTCCCCCTGGAGATGTTCATCTCGCTGCTCTATTCGGCGTGACTAGAAGATGCCATTGATTCAGAAAGTTGATAGCTTGTAAGAGGGATGGCTTTTTGATCGATTTCCCACAGACGACACCAATTGATGTTGCATGATCTGACTACTCCCTACTGGAGGATGATTTGACTTCCAGTTGGATGGCGAGCTAGGTGAATCTACAAGAAAAGATCAGAGAACCCGGGGTGGTTAGCCTGACAAGGTCGCTTTGATGCTTAAGTCAGTAAACTGATGCGAGCTTAAAAGCTTTGAGAGTTTAGAGAGATAGAGAGTAGAAAAATCACGCGTACCTTGCACCATCGGGGTTGGTGCCTTTATATACTGACGTAGTCGTGGAGCTCACGAAAGAGCCCCGAGATATCCGGGGTGTGGAGATAGAGTTCATTCCGCTTCCAAAGGAGTAGTATACAGGTAAGGCTTATCGTTCCACTTCCGACTTCGGTGGAGTCGGGATGAGTCCTTATCGTGATCTTGAGAGATTCGGGATCTGTTGGAGAGACCTCTTGAGTTGGTTATGCGGGAATCAATTACGTGGCGATTCGAGTTGTTGGTCCTGAGTTGATATTTTGGTCCTTTAGTTTCGAATTGGATTGAATACCGAGGTGAACTTTGTGCCGAGGTGGCCCTGCACCAAGGTGAGCCTTATGCCGAGGCGGCCCTTGTGCTATGGTGACCGAATACTCGAGCTCAATTATTTCGAAATAGGCTTGCTGGTCTGAATTATCACCTCTTAACCAGGTTGTGTCTACATATCCCTTTTTGCTAGGTCGCACCAAATCACCCTTCATCATAATTGAAATCAATATTCAATGAGACATAATCATTTTAGACCCACCTATTTCAGCCAGATGGTTGTGTGGCCTGTGGGAGGACGATTTCACGTGAGGCTGCCCTGACACAGTAAAGGTTCTTTATGAAGTGGTGCAATGTGCAAACGCCTATTGATCTGGTTACTATACAACTCTTTATTACATTGGGCCTGGTAGATGGGCCAGCATGCAATCAAGAGATACTGGCCCACTTCAAAGGTCAAAACCATTCAACGAACCAACCTCCTAGTCTTTATTATTTGGACTGAGTACACGAGTTGGTTAACACGTCTACAGGTAGAGAACGTTCTCTATGCTTAGAATGCCGGGGGCTCCATTAATGGTGAGCATTCCTTCCTTCTTCCACGTTATATTTTGCACTTACCTACCACCCACAATTCGCAACTCTGAATTTCACTAGCCACGCAGATCTGCAGCATGAAAAATCCGTTTTTCCCTTTCACGAAACGAGGCATATGTATTGGGATTGTAAAAAAAAAAAAAAAAAAAAAAAAAAAGGAAAAACAAATCCTTTATCATGAAATGCGCATCCAATGAGATAAAGAACACAAGGCCACAAATCAAAGTTGCGCAATTTCCACTCTCTACATTAGACTAAGTTTTATTTATTTATTTATTTGATAAAACAACGGAATAATAACAGAGGGGCTATACAGTTCTGGGGTAGCACAACTAAAAAATCTAATCAAGAAATTAATGTTAAAGGTCTCGGAATCAGCCGATTCAAAACAGAAATTTTACGATCTTTGTTGGCTAATTAATCTGCAACAATATTTGCTTCTCTCAAAACATACTGATACTGAATTTTTCCTTTTAAGCTATATCTCATGGTCTTGCAGTCTTCAATTATATGCTTTTATCTCCATGGCGGTTTGGCTTTCTCGTTGAGGCAGTGGATAACGAACTTTGAATCACCTTCCATAATGATGTACCTGTTTCTGAAATTGCTTGCTATATTGTGGGCCTCACAAGTGGCCCAAGCTTCAGCTTAATGATAGTGGTAAATCCGATTTTGTAAGCTTTTAGGCCAAGAATATTTCCCAAGTGCTATGGGCATATTGTGCCATAGTAGATAGATATCTATAACTGGGTATGTATCATACTAGTAGTTGTGCATATTGGTAAGATATGTTCTAGTGTAAGGTGCATGGTTTTCAAAATTAGACCGGACCAGAAAAATCGGGAATTGGTCAGTCATTTTTTTCAAAAATCAAAATTTTCCAAAAAACTGTTGATTTTGGTCAGCGAACTACTAAACTGGGCGGTTTAATCATTTGAATGGTTTTGACCGTTGTTTATTTTTTTGATATATTCAATCAGAACTGGTGGAGCGTTTCATTCAAACGGTCAAACTGTTTGACCCGATAACCAGACCCCTGACCGTTTCAATTTTAAAAACCATGGTAAGGTGTCGTTCATCTTATTAAATATCAAAAGATAGGGCTCAATATGCATTTATATGTTTCTATTTCTCCAAACAAAAATAATACTTAGATTGCTCTTTTACTTCAATTTTAATCTCCTGTCATCGAAAAGTATTTATTATTGAAAAATTAAGAATTATTATTTATATAAAAATAATAAATAAATACAACATTTCAAAATTGTAATTAAAAATAAAAATTATAATTATAAAAATTAAAATAGAATGATAATTATCGTATGATGTATATCATTTCTCGTTATTGTTTGATTTTAATATTTTTCTTCATATAAGTGTGCATATTATTGCATAATTCTTTTATCTGTATGAGTTTTCAAAGAATACAGTGAAAAATTATTCCATGTCTATGCCGTTCAATAAGATACCACCATTTTTTTTGATACTTGCATTAGACTTAAAGTGAAAATTTAACAAATAACGATGCAGTGAAAATTATCCCAAAACGTCGTTGAGACTACACACTCTACAGCCTGTAAGGGCACTGAAAAATCTCAAAGAACCCGACAATCTGATATAATTCCAAGCACTCCCATGTGCTCTTCTTCTTCTTCTTCCTCTTCTTCTTCTTCTTCTCCTTCGATTACTTCACCAACTCGGCTCTTCGGCTTCCTGCTCCGTGTTTCTGTGCAGTTTCGTGATCTTCCTCTCTCTTTGGGGTTCTCCATTAAGAGAAGCTTAATTGGTTATTGGGGTTCAGGTTTCCATCATGTGGGAGTTGGAGAGCGAATCTGCTGGACAGAGGAAGTACACAAATGGAGTCGTAATTTCAAACAAACATGGAGTCCAGACTAATGGATTTGAACGAAGAGATCAGTCATGGTAATTTAGACCACTTCCATTCTAATTTTCATGCTTGAATACATTGTTTTGTCTTATTAGAGCTTGAAAATGAACTCGTATATGACTGGATTCTGTACGTGATTTCCTTTTCTTCTCCATCTATTACTGTAAGAATATCTAACATCGACAGAGCAAGCAAGTTGCTAATTAACTGGTGGGGTTGCTCTATCATTAGGTTTGTTGCAACAGATATTCCGAGTGACCTTCTGGTTCATGTCGAAGATGTTAGTTTCTACTTACACAAGGTAGTTAATTCTCTGCTCCAGAGTCTAAGCTTTCGTTCTCTAGTTTTCCCAGAGCCTCCAATTATTTTTCCAAACTTCAAATGGATATGTTGGTGGCTTGAAGTTGAATCCTAGAAAATTATCAACCGAGTTTTCGAATTTCAAGGTTTCTTTTAACTTCTGGTTGCTTGTATTTGTGTGTCTTTCAAGTATCCCCTGCTTTTGCGGTGTGGAAGGATGAGCAGAATCATATATCAGTTGGAAGATGGGAATACCAACAAGATAGTCTTGGACGATCTTCCAGGAGGTGCTGATGCATTTGAACTGGTAGCCAAATTCTGCTATGGGATTGCTGTTGATCTCACTGCCACCAACATCTCTGGTCTGAGATGCGCTGCAGAGTACCTTGAGATGACAGAGGATTTGGAAGAAGGCAACCTTATATTCAAGACTGAAGCCTTTCTCAGCTACGTAGTCTTGTCGTCATGGAGAGATTCCATTCTAGTACTAAAAAGCAGTGAGCAGCTGTCCCCATGGACAGAAAACCTGCAAATTGTTCGTAGATGCAGCGAATCCATTGCTTGGAAGGCCTGTGCAAACCCAAAAGATATCAAATGGGCATACACAGGGAAACCTACACATATCTCCTCCAGCCCAAAATGGAATGAGATGAAGGAATCAAGCCCCAGTAAGAATCAACAGGTCCCTCCAGATTGGTGGTTTGAGGATGTCTCAATCCTCAGGATCGACCACTTCGTCAGGGTTATTACAGCAATTAAGGTTAAAGGAATGAGGTTTGAGTTGATCGGAGCAGCAATTATGCACTATGCATCAAAATGGCTTCCGGGCTTGAGCTTGACAAAAGAAGGTACTGGAGAGGAAGGTAGCAGCAGCAAAGACAGTAATAGCAGTAGCAGTATTAGTAGCTGGATAGGTGGACTGCACATGGTCGTGTCTGCAGGCACAAAAGAAGAGCAAAGGAATTCTCAAATCAAAGAGCAACGGTTGATTGTGGAGAGCCTGATAAGTATAATTCCTCCACAGAAGGATAGTGTCTCCTGCAGTTTCCTTCTGCAGCTTCTGAGAATGGCAAACATGTTGAAGGTTGCTCCTGCTCTCGTCACTGAGTTAGAGAAACGGGTGGGAATGCAATTCGAACAGGCTACTTTGTCAGACCTTCTCATTCCTTCTTACAACGGTGAGACCCTATACGATGTGGATCTTGTTCAAAGGCTTCTGGAGCATTTTCTGGTTCAGGAACAGATGGAACACTCTAGTCCAGGCGAATCATTTTCCGAGAAGAACGGATTTGAAGGAATGCCTAGGAATAATGTTCCTAATGCAAAGACGAGAGTGGCCAAACTTGTGGACAGCTATCTTACAGAGGTGTCTAGAGACAGAAACCTCTCCCTGACGAAGTTCCAGGTCTTGGCAGAGGCCTTACCAGAATCGGCAAGAACCTGCGATGATGGGCTGTACCGAGCAGTGGATTCCTACCTTAAGGTAATTTAGATCTCAATCTTCTTCACCTTTTGGTTGTGTTGGTTTATTGGTAGAAAATAAGAGAGTTCCTTAACAATTTTCTGCTTCTCTATTCTTTTCTATCAAACCAAACATAGCCCAACTGCGATTCCCTAACCATATTTTAATTGTATTTATGATTTCGAAACCATTCATACATACAATAACTTATCATGCGCGGATATTAATCATCTCATCTGTGAACATTCTATAACCATTGGTGATGCCAATAATAACAAGTGTAGATGATAACAATAACAGTTGAATGCTTTGAAATTGTATATACATAAATAAAACATTTCACTAGGGCTCAGTTAGTCTGCAGTGCCAATTTAATTTGCATAGTGTAAATGAATGGGGGTGCAAATAGGCTGAGTGTAAATTCTGTTTTACCTTCTGCTTCAGTGTTGACTTTGTTTTATTTGTTTGTAAAAAATAAAATGATGTTATCTCCAATAGAGGTAGGAGGAGGATTATTTGTTTAGGAGTGAGGTAAGAAGCAAGATGTTGGGACCCCATTTTATATGAGAGGGAATTGATGTAGGGGAAGGCGGTGAAAATTTCGCATCAATTTTTGGGATGCAAAAAGTGAACTGCCATTGAGTGCAAATGAGATAAAAAGTACAAATTTCTTAATTTTTCTATCAAGTAGCTATGAATGCAAATCATAGTTATAAACAGATAAATGCAAAACTTCACTGGGGTGCAAAAATTTGTACTGTAAAAAAAAAAAAAAAAGCCTAACAGTTAATGCCAATAGGAGACAAAACTTTAATTTGGCTGTCTTAGGTTCGACAGCCTGGGCTGTCAAGAGAGCTCTCCTTGTGTGATGGTGGTAGCAAATGTACACATTGTTCTGTTTTTACCAGAATGAATGGTTCCCAGAGAAACTTACTTGAGAAGAATAAACCTGTATGGATATATATAGAGGAAGTAGTATATATTCCTCCTGTCAACTAGCTTGCAGTGACAACTCTTTCCACCACTACATGCTAATATTGACCAACAAGATGAATCGGGTATCCGTACATGGGAATTAATGTAATTAACTATCACTACAGTATGTATTATAGGTTATAGGTAGCTGCCCATTTGCAAATTCAAACGGTTAAGTGATAGTCTTTATACAATACATTAATTGCAGCAAATTTTATATATAGATGAATCTCCCAATTTGATTGGACTTTCCAATCTTTTCCAAAAATTCACAGGCTCACCCAACGCTCTCAGAGCATGAAAGGAAGCGACTCTGTCGCGTGATGGACTGCCAGAAACTTTCTATGGATGCCTGCATGCATGCTGCCCAAAATGAAAGGCTCCCGTTGAGAGTGGTGGTGCAAGTACTCTTCTCTGAACAGGTAAAGATAAGCAATGCCATAGCCAATAGCACCCTGAACCTGAAGGAAAGTGGGGGTGAAGCTCAACATTATCAGCCCATGGTCTCGACTAGAAAAGCTTTGCTGGAGGGGACCCCTCAGTCCTTCCAGGAGGGATGGGCAACAGAAAAGAAGGATATCAACACACTTAAGTTCGAGCTTGAGAGCATGAAGGCCAAGTACCTTGAACTACAAAATGACATGGATAGCTTGCAGAGACAATTTGATAAGATGTCAAACAAGAAACATTCATCAGCATGGACTAATGGGTGGAAGAAGCTCAGCAGGTTCACAAAGATGACATCATCAGAGATCCAGGATGCTGGATCCCAAATACAAGCCTCTTCTGAACAGACAAGGAAGGGACCCAGAAGGTGGAGGAATTCTATTTCCTGATCGAGCAATGAGAAATATTATTGAACGAAGCATACAGAAAATGACGCCATTTACGTTTCATTTAATTTCTTTAGATCTTCAGCTGCTTTGCCTTTTCCTTTCTCCCCCCCCTAGTTTTTCATTTTTGAGGGAAATTAAGTAGATTTTTTTTCATCAATAAACAAAATGTTCAAGGAATGGGTTGGTAACTATACGTACAAAATTCTTGCAGTTGGAGAGAGAGAGAGCGAGGACCATCTGGATGGGTAAATATAGTTGTCACTCCAAAAGCAACCCAACCATGGTCGGTCCTGTACCAACCTTGCATTGAAGCTTTCTCCAATGGTGGGGACCCACTAGATGGACCATGTTCTCACTCCCCCAACCTAACCGGTCCCATACCCACTACTGTTTATATTAGAAAAGAAAATCCATGACCATGAATGGCAAATTGGCAATTGGCACGAGTCTAACACTGTTTGGATTTAATATTTGCCCATAACATGTCGAGTCTTATGGTCCCTATTCCCAACAATAAAACCTCCGTACCAGAAGTTCCCAAATTATTATTAAGACTCAGTTTCGGGAATTTCATTTGCACCAGTGTAAATGCATGAATCGGTTGGGTGTAAATCCTGGTTTCTTCATATTTGACTTTATCTTTTAGATTAGACTATATCTTTATTTGTAAGAAATAAAATAAGATGTACAAAGATGTGCTTCTCACCTTACATGAAAGAGAATAAGGGATTATTTGTTTAGGAGAAAAATAGAAAGGGGCGAAACTTTTTGCATCAGTTTTTACCATACAAAATTTACATTATCACTGGGTGCAAATGAGAAAAAAGAAATATACAAATTTTGCAACTGTTAGAGCACAAATTATAATTATGAACAAATGGATGCAAAACTGAATTGGATGCACAATTTGTATCTGATTCAGATTTGCTGCAAGCAAACAAAACCTAAAAAACAAATGTGAAAAAAAGGGCAGTTCAACCCTGAATTTTCCCACACACAGCACAAATCAGATGTATATACATGCAGCTTCTTGTTCACGCAATATCTAGTTTCTTCCTACCCATTTTTCTTAAAATTCACTAATTATTGAGTTCAATGAAAATAGTAGCTTACATTAACATGAGATCCTTACATGTGACCTAATGAAGCCTTTGAAAGAAGACCCATACAAGGTTTGAAGGAAAATGCTGTGTTTGGTTTGAAAGAAAAGTGATGGAGGCCCATCACAAGAAAGCCCATCTCACCCCTAGGGGCCGCAGCTCTAGGATAAGGATAAGGCAAGAAGAAGCCAAGATAATTCAGGAATTCAAGATACATCAAGAATTCAAGAGTCTAAGATAATTCAATAATTCAAGATTATCCCAAGATAATTCAAGAATTCAAGAATTTAAGATAATCAAGAACTCAAGAATTCAAGATAATCAAGAATCCTAGAGATCAAGATAATCCAAGATTTCCAAGATTCATGGATTAGATCCAAGAAGATCCAATGGTGGAAGATCAAGCTTCATGTTCTTTCCTAATTATTTTACAATTTCTCAATGTATTATAAATACTGCTATTTCCCAGAATTATTAATCAATTCATACTTCATATTTTTTAGATTTTCTTGAGTTCTCTTCTTTTAGTTTCCACCACCTTTTCTCTCTCCTAGAGAAATCGGTGTTGCATAGCCATCTTTGGTTTCCATTGCTTCCACGTTGCGTCAGGTGGTATCAGAGTAGGGAGTTCGCCCAGTCAGATGGCCAACCAAGACGGTAGCAGTCGCAACCCACCCCGTGACGGAGATCAGGGGTTCCCAGCTGTTTGGAGAGCGATTGAAGAACAGCGCACAGCCACACATAACATCGAACGACAGTTGGCAGAGGTGATTGAGCAACTGCAAACCTTGTTACAGGAGGTTGTCCCCCGGAATCGGGAAAATCCACAACAGATCGAAGAAGACAACCACGACATACCACCCGTTGTTACTGCGTCCCGACGTCCAATTCTTGATGACAGTGATGATGATTTTGAATTTGGTGGTGCTCCAGTTCTTCCCGGCAACGACAGAAATGGTAGAAATTGGCACAATCAAGGTAATTTCAATCCCCATAGGAATAATGATGAATTTAAACTCAAGGTAGATATTCCTACTTTTAGTGGAGATCTTGGTATAGAGGGACTTCTGGATTGGATCACAAAAGTCGATAGGTTCTTTGATTACATGGAGATACCAGAGGAACGAAGGGTAAAACTAGTAGCTTTCCGATTAAAGGGAGACACATTTGTTTGGTGGGAACGGATGAGAGAAGGAAGGGGTCCTGTTCGAACCTGGAGGCACATGAAACAATTAATCAGAGGTGGATTTTTACCTCCTTACTATGAACAATATATGTTCGAATCTTATCAGAGGTATGCGCAGGGTTCTCGCAGTGTTAATGAATATACATCTGAATTTTTGAGATTAGCTGAGAGAAATCAATTATCTGAAAGTGATAACCAGCAAGCAGCCCGTTATCTAAGTGGTTTGAGACCGTTCATCAGAGATAAAATTGGTGTACAGATGGTTCTCAGTGTGCAGGAAGCAAGGAACCTAGCATTGAAAGCAGAATTAATGTTCCAAGACAAGGCACGCGGTGATAATTACCACCGGTACAATGGAAGCGACAATAGACCGACAACTGTTGACAGGAACAAATCAGTCCCGATAGTACAACCTTCTCACCTGGCAAGCACAAGTAATGCCGGTAAGGCTACTACAGGAGGACATATGCGAGGTAATCCTTCCAACCCTCCTAAACCCAGTAACCCTTATGCAAGGCCTGCTCCTATTAAATGTTTTAAATGTAATGAGGTGGGACATAGATCCAGTGATTGACCCAGGAGGAAGGCAGTTAATATGGTAGAAAGGGAGGAGGAAGAAGATATTGAGGAGGAAGTATACTATGGACCTGATGGGGATGATGAAGAGGGTCCATATGAACATGAGGAGTATACTTGTGTGGTAAGAAAATTAATGTTGTCCCAGAAAAATAAGGATACTTCTCAAAGGCACAAATTATTTCGTACCAGATGTACTGTCAAGGGAAAATATTTAATTTAATTATTGATAGTGGCAGTCAAGAAAATATTATTTGCAGAGATGTCATCCAACAATTACAGCTGATTCCTGAAAAACATCCCAACCCATACACAATTGGGTGGATCAAGGAAGGAGGCGGCATACGAGTGGAAGAACGCTGCAAGGTACCTTTTTCAATTGGTAAGTACAATGATGAAGTATATTGTGATATTTGTTGATATGGATGCTTGCCATATTTTGTTAGGGAGGCCTTGGCAGTTTAATACAGATGCAAGGCACATGGGTAGAAAGAATACCTACCAACTTGAAAAAGAGGGTACACGTTATACTTTGTTACCCATAGCAGAAAAAAATATTACAAATACTCCAAAGGCACATGAGAAGAATTTCCTTACCATCACCCATCATCATGCTGAATTTGTTAAAGAATGTAAGGATACTCATGAAATACATTTGTTAGTAGTAAAATGAGAAGATGTTAATGATGAAAATAAAATTACAGCTGAAGTACAGGGACTACTGGATGAATTTAATGATGTAGTTCTAGAGGAGTTACCAAATGAACTCCCTCCCATGAGAGATATACAACACTATATTGATTTTGTTCCAGGTGCCAGTCTACCTAACCTCCCACATTATAGGATGAGTCCTAAGGAGAATGAAATCTTACGGGAAAAGGTAGAAGAATTATTGAAAAAGGGACACATTCAAAACAACATGAGTCCTTGTGCAGTACCTGCCTTACTTACACCTAAGAAGGATGGCAGTTGGAGAATGTGTGTCGACAGCAGGGCCATTAATAAGATTACCATTGGGTACAAATTTCCCATTCCTAGGCTGGATGACATGCTGGACCAATTAAGCGGAGCTGTAGTTTTCTCAAAAATAGATCTCAGGAGTGGATATCATCAAATCAGGATCCGTCCCGAAGATGAATGAAAGACAGCCTTCAATACTAGAGATGGCTTGTTCGAGTGGTTAGTCATGCCCTTTGGGCTAACCAATGCACCCAGCACATTCATGAGGCTGATGAATCAGGTATTGCATCCATTCATTGGTAAATTTGTGGTAGTCTATTTTGATGATATTTTGATATACAACAAATCTATCACTAAGCATGTGAGACATATTAGGGAGGTCCTGCAAACATTGAGGGAAAATAAATTATATGCTAATTTGAAGAAATGCATCTTTATGAATGATAATTTATTATTCATGAGATTTATTATAAGCAATGATGGAGTGAAGGTAGATGAGGAAAAAGTGAAAGCCATTAGGGAGTGGCCGACCCCATCCACTGTCACAGATGACAGCCGATTTCATGGGTTGGCAACCTTCTATAGGCGCTTTATTAAGAATTTTAGTAGTATCATGGCTCCCATTACTGAATGCCTGAAAAAGGGTAAATTTCAGTGAGGAGAAGAACAAGAGCAATGGTTTGCTCTCATAAAAGAAAAATTATGTTTTGCTCCTGTTCTTGCCTTGCTAGACTTTAATAAACTATTTGAAGTTGAATGTGATGCCAGTGGAGTTGGCATAGGGGTTGTATTGTCCCAAGAGAAAAGACCCATTGCTTTTTTCAGTGAAAAACTATGTGAAGTCAGGAGAAAGTGGTATACTTATGATAAGGAGTTATATGCTATGGTCAGAGCCTTGAAGACATGAGAACACTATTTAATTGCAAAAGAATTCGTTCTTTATATTAACCACCAGGCCCTAAAATATCTTAGTGGGCAAAAGCAATTAAGAAGTGATTTATATGCCAAATGGTCTGCTTTCCTAGACAAGTTCCCATATAAAATTGTGTATAAGACAGGACAGCAAAATAAAGTGGTTGATGCACTTAGTAGGCGTGTAGCTCTCATCAAGACCCTCAGTGTGGAGATTGTGGGTTTTGAGTGCCTAAAAGACTTATATGCCGAGGATGAAGACTTCCAACAAGTATGAGAGAAATATGTGAGTAAGCAGCCAACAGAAGACTTCTTTATTTATGATGGGCTTTATGAAAGGGGAACAGTTGTGTATCCCTTGCACTTCCCTCCGCAAAAAAATTATCATGGATATGCATGGGGTGGATTAGCAGGACACTTGGGAATGAAAAAAATAGTAGAAGCAGTTAAAGGGTGATATTACTGGCCAAAATTAAGAAGGGACGTGTGTACCATTGTAAGCAGGTGCTATGTTTGTCAGACAGCTAAGGGACAAACCCAGAACACAGGTCTCTACATGCCCCTACCCATTCCTACTATTATATGGGAAGACATGTCCATGGACTTTGTGCTAGGCTTGCCAAAGACCCAGAGGAACATGGACTCCGTCTTCGTGGTGGTTGACAGATTCTAAAAAATGGCTCACTTCCTCCCATGCAAGAAACCAGCAGATGCATCCGCAACCGCCAAATTGTTTTTCAGGGAGATTGTCCGCTTGCATGGGGTACCCAAGACCATCACTTCAGATCGTGACACACGGTTCCTCAGTCACTTTTGGATGACCCTGTGGAGGTTGTTTGATTCATCACTTAATTTCAGCAGTACAGCCCATCCACAAATAGATGGACAGACAGAAGTGGTAAACTGGACCTTAGGGAATTTAATCCACAACATATGCCGGGAGAGGCCAAAACAATGGAGCTTTGCCATTGCCCAAGTTGAGTTCGCCTATAACAACGCAGTGTACAGTTCTACAGACAGATCCCCATTCTCCATCATATACATGAAGGTCCCTAACCATGCACTGGATTTGGTGAAGCTACCCAAAGTACCTAGCGCCAGTATCTCAGCAGAGCAGATGGCAGAACAGATCCAGTCCGTCTAAGAGGCCGTGAAGTAGAAGCTAGAGCAAACCAGCACCAAATACAAGATGGCCGCAGACAAGAACCGCCGGTCTCAAGTGTTTGATGTAGGTGATGAGGTTATGGTCTTCTTAAGGAAGGAAATAATTCCCATGGGTACTTACAACAAGTTGAAGCCCCGGAAGTATGGCCCATACAAGATCGTGAAAAAGATCAATGATAATGCCTATGTAGTGGACCTACCAGATCAGATGGGTATATCCAAGACTTTCAATGTTGCTGACATTCACCGGTATTCGCCAGAGATCACACTTGCCTATTCTAATCACGACTCGAGGTCGAGTTCTCTCCAAGTGGGGGAGAATGATGGAGGCCCATCACAAGAAAGCCCATCTCACCCCTAGGGGTGGCAGCTCTAGAATAAGGATAAGGCAAGAAGAAGCCAAGATAATTCAGGAATTCAAGATACATCAAGAATTCAAGAGTCTAAGATAATTCAAGAATTCAAGATTATCCCAAGATAATTCAAGAATTATCAAGAATTCAAGATAATCAAGAATCCTAGAGATCAAGATAATCCAAGACTTTCAAGATTCATGGATTAGATCCAAGAAGATCCAACGGTGGAAGATCAAGCCCAAGAATTCCAAGAGGGTTCGACCTTATCAAGACAACTCAAGAGGATCAAGATCAAGATCCATGTTCTTTCCTAATTATTTTACAATTTCTTAATGTATTATAAATACTGCTATTTCTCAGAATTATTAATCAATTCATACTTTATATTTTTCAGATTTTCTTGAGTTCTCTTCTTTTAGTTTTCGCCACATTTTCTCTCTCTTAGAGAAATCGGTGTTATTCACTAGGTGCTAGCGAATGCCCGGTGCTTGCATAGCCAGCTCCAGTTTCCATTGCTTCCACGCTGTGTCAAAAAGGTAGGAAAAGAAAGGGAAAATTAAAGACCCATACTAGGTTTGTATAAGTTTCCTAAACATTTCTTTTCTTTTCCTACTTTTCCTTCAAACCAAATACAGCCATAAAGTAGCGTTTTTTCCTCTTATTTTGTGCCTTGATGTATTGTTTTGTCTTTATTTTGTCTTATTTGTTAAGTTGAAAGGGTGAGGTTGTTTTCTTTGTATTTGGGCCTAGAGGCAAGACATGCTACATCCTCCTCTTTGTAAATCTAGCTTCCTCCCTCTTGATAATAGTTGGTTAATAAAATTTTAAGATGGCCACCTTTCTAGTTGGAGTAAACTTAAGGTTGTGTTTGGTTTGAAGGAAAAAGTAGGGAAAGGAAGAGAAATGTAGAAAAACTTTTACAAACTTTGCATAGGTTTTCCAATGTTTTCCCTTTCGCTACCTTTTCCTTCAAACCAAACATAACCTTAAGAGTCTTTGAAAAAAAGAGGATTACATTAAGAAAGAAAGTTATAACTAGAACACTAAGGACAAATCAAGAGTATAGAATGTAGTGGGAATATATATCAAGTGGAATTGGCTACATGGCTGAGTGCCGAGTAAAGAATGAGCTAAGACATCTGAAGAAGTAAGAATGAAACGAGAAGAAACCATAACCAGGAGGAACTTCGCAACTATGCCTAATCTTCCATGGTATCATAGCCCACTCTGCCACTCACAACCGAGACCTACAACTGGAGGACCAACTTAATTCATCGCATTCCACAAGGATATATAGATACCTCCACAACAACAGTCTGCAGACACAAATTAAAGGAGACACCTCCACATTGATTGCTTGCAAATCTATACACTATCTAACATGCCAAAGGCAAATATGGATCCTCATCCAGGCTAGATGTTGGAGTCCTAGAAGAGAGAATTCATCAATTAGCTAGTGTAAGGTGGACAAACCCTAAAACAAAGGGGAATAGAGAGAAAATCATGGGCAAATTAAACAGTTTTCTTGCTTTGGCAATATGGAATAAGAGAGAATTCATCAATTAGTGTAAGGTGGACAAACACTAAAACAAAGGATAATAGAGAAAAAATCATATAAAACAGTCCTCTTGCTTTGGCAATGTGGAATAAATTAAAAGAAACAAAATGACTACTTTTCTCAAAAAATTCATTGATTTCAGTCCAAGCTGCAGTTGCAGGAGTATAATTGAGAACGCTTAGTGTATGTAGTATGTACACGGGGAATCTATTATCTATTACTATATATTAAGACAAATTAACATGGCCTCTCTTTCTTCCCTTCTCCAACCCTGCGTTCCTAGCATATCTCTCTTATGCCTTTTCTAACTCTCTCAACATGCCACCCTCCTTTCCCCTCTCCCTTTTAATAGAATCAATTACCTAAATGATTTTTAAAATATCTCCTACCCCTAAAATTGCTCCTAAATTATTGTTTCTAACCAATGCTCATTGCAGTTTCTCCGAAAATTCTTATTTGAGTCTGGATCTCCTACCCATGGGTAGAGTTCTTGTGGGTAGACATGGGTAGAGTTCTTGTGGATAGGGGATCCACCATCTTCTTATTCTCGTTTAAATTCTTCATGTTTTCTTTCCAACTTGCTAATTATCAAAAGGGTAAATTTCTTAAACTACCCTCATGGTTTAGTTAATTGACTAAGTGTACCCTTACTGTTTGAAAATTGACTAATCCTCCCCCTAGTGTTTATGACAATTGATTAACTCTACCTTTACTGTTAAGGTCTGTTAATATTCTATCAAAATTCATTTGCGTGTGATATATAATTTTTTTTTAAAATCCAATTTTACCCTCCATCTCTATCAACAAAAGATTTAACCTCAAAGATTGAAAGATTGAGATTGCTGATTATATCGACTTGTATCAAAGAAGAATACTGGCATGGAAAAAAGACATAGAAACTCTATCATGATTGATCACCGCACTAAGAACAAGACAAATTAATGCCATTGCAACAAAGAGAATCATACTAGTTAGTATGCGGTGAGCAAGAGACCCGGAATCCACATTTGGAAGTCTGGTGGCACAATTTCCGTCGCTGACATCTTCACCTCTGGTGCGTGAAATAATGTTCATCCTTTAATTAAACCAAATCAACCCTATCATTCTTCAATCGAAACCGTAATATGAACAACTTCTAAGCATATAAAACATTAAACCAAATAAAAAAAAATGACCTGGAAAGCCTAACACCGACGACTTTGTTAATTGTAGAAATTGCATAAACCAATGTAATATATAACAGAGAAGACCCTAGAAACTTCTTTCGCTTTTCAATAACTTTATCTATTGTAGATCCCTTGCTACAAAGCAAGATATGCCGAAACTTCTTACATGCTTCTAATAGTAATAGAACAGAGAAAGCCCTAGAATGCTTTTCAAGAATTTATCTGATGTAGGTCCCTTGCTACAGAGCAATATATGCCCAAACTTCTTATTTGCTTCAAGAGTTCATTTCAAGAGATTTCTCTAAAAGGCCATCGTCGATTGCCTTGAGTGGATGGTCCTGTTAATTCAAGTTCAATCCTTGTAAAATCGAGGAAGAAAGCATTGGCACCACTCGGAATGTTGATTGGTTTTGTTTCCCAAACCTATCTCGCACTCAATGGAGATGAAGATCTCAGCAGCAATACCATTTGATTTCTGCCTAGTAGCTAAAACCAGAGCATGGGCATCCCCACAACATTCTCAGCAGTAGGTTTGGAATATTCAAACCCAAATCGCCACCGATCAGATACTCGCCATAGGAGATCTCTGTATGCCATTGATCAACTCCTCGTCTCCTCCGCCATCTACAACGCCAAACATTTAGGTCCCTTCATAAGTAAAGCATTCACCTTTGGAAATCCTGAAACTCTTATCCACCACCTACGCCACATATCACATACTCTGGTGATACGATTCCACTCAGTAATGTCGTTGGATTCGGGTTAGATCAGGCGTATTCCTTGATTAGATCTCCTATCTTCCTTCTCACCGCCACAACCGGGGAGCAAATGGTTGTCGACCACCTTCTCCTCCCCACTCGCTTCTGTGTTCCCCAATCCACACCCATCACGTACAACCGCACCCTTCTCAACTAGGGCGTTAGTCCCTCAATCACATACCACCTTCCCACAAATTCATTATTATTCAAGTAAATCGGCGAACAAGCATAAATTGCTCGACTTAGTAAATATTTCTGATATTATTTTGAAATTTTGAAAAAGAATAAAGGGTAAAATAGTCTTTTTAGTGTTTTTGTTAACCGATCCTAATGGTAAGGGAAGTATTAGTTAATTGTCGAAAGCAATAGGAGTAGCAGTAGTCAATTTTTAAACAGTAAGGATACACTTAGTGAATTAGCTAAATCATAAAGGTAATTTAAGAAATTTATCCAAAATTAAAGCTCTTTTTATTATTATTATTATTATTATTATTATTATGTTTGAATTGAAATTGCTATAAATTTTAGCGGAATACACCCAGTCACCCATCAGTTCAGAGGAGGAACAACAAACTTGAAACATAAAGATTTCAATTTCAATTTCCAGAAGGATCGATAGCCATTGTAAGCTTTAAACCATTTCATAGCTTCATTTTCTCATTCTTCCATAGTTAATTTGTGGCTCCAAAATCCAAATTGATAGGTGCGTGTGAAGATGGTAAAAAGAACCTGGATCCTTTATTGGGATCGATATTAGTTTGTTAAATGTACTGTGTAGTAGTGACACACGGCTCCTAATTTTAGTTTCTAGCACTTGTTTCATCAATTTCTCCCCTCCGACAACTTCAGATACCACAAACCGCTGCTCGTCAGTCGTCACTCTCTACTACTCTGCCATTGCACCATTCCAAACCCAATAATATTTCTCCCATTGCCCACTCCTACTGCTCCATGAGTGCTGCCTTTCGATCCCAACAATATTTATCTCACCTCCGATGACTTCAGATTTATATCCAAGTTGCTACCTGTCACTCCCATTACTCAATGAAGTAGTTATTTGGATATTTGAAGTCTAATCAGTAAATAGGCCTCAACTATCAAGTGAAGAAGAGGAGGATATCCGGGTCGGCGGGTCGCTGGGTTGGTTATTGGCTCGAACGGAGCATTTGAATGGGAATGGCATCCCTTTGGATAGCGATGATGGTCCACCCTGACATGCTACTGTGATTGCTTTCAGCGAGACAGCGAACATTATAGCAACGTTGTCGGGTGAGGACAACGAAGTCATCTAGGTTGATGGATCGGTCTCTGATTGGTGGGTTGGGTCAAATATAATTAACACGAATGTTAATATAACTGTATTTAAATTTAACATGTAATTACCAATTTTAGTTAAGGTAATTTGTCATTAATAAAATATAATTCTTAATTCCTAGATTTATTGTTTTCATTTTTCTCTTACTATTTTTTAATATTTTTCTTTTTAAAAATATAATTATTTTACAATAATTTTCATTAATTAATTCAACTAACTGAATTTGTTATGTAATTTATTACTAATAATTTTGAATATATAATTAAAATAAATTTATTATAATTAACATAAAATTAGATTTTTCCATACATCGCATAGGCTCAAGGTTCAAAGTATCGATATTGACCAGTATCGGCACTTTTTTTAACTTCCAGTTTTTTTTTTCCGGTTTTGGTTCAGAGGGGTCGGTTTAAGTCCACGCTACCCTCTGAACCAGGCCCTGACCCGATACAACCCCTACAGGGGCGTATCGGCAAGGGCCCAATATGATACATATCGGCCGATACGTAACGATTTTTTGAACCTCGCACAGGCTCACCTGATGTAAAAGTATATAAAAATGGAGTTCGGATCTTGTCTTCACACCAACCTCACAACATGTCCTGGTTGCACATTGGGAGATAGGATCTGCTCCTCACACCGACATCCACCGTGCATTGGGAACATCTCCCATGAATAATAATTTATAAGTAAGGAAGATGTGCCCAATGCATGGGAGGATGTGTGTGTGAGGTCAGTGTAAGGTGCCCTATGTGAGGAGCAGATTTGGTCTAGCACATCGGGAACATCTCTCGTACACGGTGGGATATGGCTGTGAGGTCGGAGTGTGGAGCAAATCCCAATTCATGAAAATGATCTTGATGTTGCGTTTGGAAACAATACAAATGGAGTGTAAATCACAGTTCAGGGTAAATTTGCACTCTGGTTCACTTTTGCCTGTGTTTGGCAATATTATATTTATGCATTGACAAATGACAGATCAATGCATATTTACATTGATAATAAGATGTAAAAGGACATCAATAAAAAAGAAGTAAATTTGCATTCTAGTGGACCTTTGATAAAAAAACAAAAACATATGCTTTATTGGAATTCATATTGGTATCCATTACAGCCAAGTCTGATTTTTGGAAGGAGTACAAATGCAAATATGTAGAGTGCAAAATCTTATACTTTGTATTATTTTGTATGTATTTACATTGTATATATTTGCATTTGTACTGGTCCCAAACTGAGCTTAAGTCTATTTAGTAAGAAGATAAATTTATCAGTGCAAAACTAAACCAATTTTACAATTTATATAAACTGTTTTACACTCTACATATTTGCATTATTTCCAAATGCAGCCAGAGGAAATTAAATCAAAGCAAAACAATACCATAATGGTTATGTGAAAAGCAATCAAAGGTCAAGATAAAGTTGGCGCATTAGGTGAGTTTGCTCTACGTAGTGGTGTGTGACTCTGGCCTCTACTCTCTAGGGGAAACCTGTGGGATACCCAACCAAGATTTTTGTGATTCAAGAATCAAGATAGTTGACGTGGCTAAAGTTATTTACTTATTTTCCTGCTGCATGGAAAGCTGCTAAACTAGGCAATTATCATAACTTCAACAACATTTATCTGGAAAGAGACTCAACAACATAAAGTGTTTGCCAGGCACGATTGCACCACCACCCTGACATTTCAAGGGGAACAATTTGGGCCGGGTTCAGTTGAGGTGCGGTCAACCCAAGCCCATTATGAGGTAAGGGTACCCCGAACCCTAGTCTGTCTTTGGTTTGAAAGAAAGGAAGGGAAATTAAAGTCAATTAATGAAGAGGTTCCCTTCCTTTTCCTTCAAACCAAACACAACCTCGAGGGCTAGACCCAACCAAACCCTTAACCTGACCTTAGAGTAACACAGCCAATGAAAGATTCTAGTGGAATCTTTGTTATTTCTGATGCAATGAAATTTAAAAATAATTAATCTTGAAAAATTAAGATCACGTCCATGGTGCACAGATTATTGACTGGATGCAAATTCTAACGTCTAAATAAAAAAGCAATTGGATTGAGAGTTGAATGGGAAACCGGACTTTTGAGTCCATTGACAGCCTTAAATATAATAGTTTATATAAAACACATGTCTATATATTATAAATTTTAATGTTTTAGATGTATGTATAATTGGTTGGATGAGTCAGATTTTGTAGTGACTCGTCCCTAGTTGATAAAGACACATGAAAAAAAAAAGCAAGAAATGCAAATATTTCAATAAGTACTAACCAGGTTTTATAACAAAAGGGAAGACAAGAATGATGGATTCAAAGATAAGAACTGAAGATTGAGTAACACAACTTACCAAAAAAATGTTTGAATAACAACACGTGTGAAAAGACATTTGATTAGTATATCTCCAGAATTTTGTAGCACTTGCTCTCCTGTAACAATAAAAAAGTAATGGGAAATTACAACCTCGTTTTGGTAAACAATTACTAACGAGACAATTTTCCATGAAGTAAGGAGTTAGGTTATCCCCATTTTCTGTAACCTTATTCACTTGTATTACCCCGGAAATTTTTGCTAGATCGGTCATTCAATGAAAATTTCTGAATCTTATATGAATTTTGGAGCTGGCAAGATAGGAATGGTATCCATCTGGCGGGTATTCATATATTAGATTTACTGAGATACCCTTATTGTTTATAATTAAGGTCCCATTTGGTGTGTTTTTTCATGCGGGTTGTTGGCTGTTTAGAAGTTTGGCAGCCCATATTTTCATCTTTTCTAGTTTAGTTGTGAGAACACTAAACCATCAAAAGACTATTGAAAAAACGCAAAAAACCCATTTCAGGTTATTTTAGGAAAACTCTAAATAAAGCTTTTACTTTTGTTTTTTTTTTTCATCTTCACGTGGAAATATATATCTACAACCAAATGGTCTGTGGGCTGTCAAAATGTTTATGTAAAAGCCCGTTATGTTTTTTAACTGTTAAATCTTATAGAAGATCTTTCAAAAAAGACTTGCCAAATGATACCTGAATTATTAATACATAACCCCTATAACCCTAGTGCTAATGTATTATATATTGAATTTAATAATGTTTTGAACCTTATTTGAAGGATAATTGATAGTTGATATGTATTTTACATGTTTCTATCAAATAATTAGAAATCTTAATGTTTGTTCATATATTTTTTTCTTATTTATATACAAGAAAAAATAACAAAAAATTAGATGTAGGTTATGGACCAACCTACTACACCCTAAAATGAAGGGAGGGTTTGGATTCGAAAATCCAGCCAACTGCGGTTTTTGATGGTGTAGAATCTACAAAGCCCTTCCCCATTGCCCAACCCACCCTGCTACCATCACTACGCACAGATAATGCCTCGATAAGACTCTTCCCCATGTACCATTTGCCAGTTAGCTGCCACCAGTTGACATAAAACAAGGTTTATTTGTTCCGAAGTGCTAATCGCACTAGCTAAACAACTTTCATCGAATTGTCAAAAGAAAAAAAAATCTATCTTTGAATTTTGATACTTGAAATATTCGTTGATGTTACGGGCTACCAGTTTTGAGCTATTTTGAAATTAGAGATCACCTTCTTTCTTTCTCGTGTCCATTTTCTCTATAGTAGTCTAGTCTCTACCTGATGACTGATGTAATGTGCGGGACCCTAACTAAGAAAAAGAGGAGCGGCCAACAAACTGGTATTGGTTGTCCAACGAACTTCTGGAATTGATTAAAATTTTCAATTTTTTCGATCATAATGTCTGTTGCATACTCACATTACCAGTGGGTGCACAATTTAACTGCAATTAATGGTAATACACCGTGACCATATAGGGTGTTGGTTCGGGCCTAGGAGACAAGACTAGTGAAATCAAGCGGAAGGCATCAAATGGTTTGTGATTTCTCTCTCCAAACTCCGACCAGACGAAAATCTCAAGCTCATAACTCATAAGCGTGCATGCGAGAAGCATAAAGACAACGCTAAAGAGTGAATGCGTACACAGACCACAGAGGAATCCCAATCCCAGTGAATAGTGATCCATGACCCAACACAACCCCCGCTGTCTCATCAACACTCCAATCAGCATCACCCACCACCCACCAGCCCACGAGTCCACCACATCATCCATCAATGACCATTTTAACACAACCCACGTTAATTATTATTAGTGTTACCACAGACCCAACAAACCACATGCGGCAGTCTTTAGCAACAACACACAAAACACCAAAAGAAAACACATCAAAGACATCATTCAGACTCCTAGGGGTGGGTCCCCTTGCAAAAGAGAAGACCCATTTTAAACATTAGCAATAGTAGTAGCAGCAGCTGGCGCTTTCATTCCACGGTCACACGTGATACCACGGAGAATACTGATAAGGCTTATGATCGATGGAGGATACCACTGTAAATTGCATAATTTGATGGTCGGACGGGACGTCGGTGGTGACTAGTGAGCCCCGCACAACAATGGAGACCCCTCAACCCTCGCGTTTGTGTTTGTGCCCTCACTCCGTCACCCATAAACACAAACCTTTCTGCTTTATCGCTTTTTCCTTTTTTTCTTTACAGTTTACACCATCCTAATTTTCTATACCAAGGCAATCTAATCTCGGACAGTTCAACATGACCGACATGGCCCCAAAATGAGGTTGACAACACTGGGTCCCGACTTACCAAACACGCATGCACTAATATTAATATTCCATGCCCGGACCCCCACCCTTCTCGGTCGCCGGCGACTCCTCATCAACTTTGCCACCACTTTCAGTCCCTCAGTTCTTTCCATCCTTCAAACTCTAACAGCATACGACAAAGGGTGTTTTTTTTTTTTCCTTCTTCGGTGAACAATAAAACAGCATTCCCTTCTCTAACTTCTTCCCAACGAATCATGCTCTAAATGCAAGGCAGAGTGGGAATGGAGATCTCCAAGACAAAAAACAACTGACTCCAAAATCAATCACACAAATCCATCACTCCCGCCTCCCTTTTTTCTGCCTCCCTCGTCTTTCATATTGGGAATTCTTATCCTGCACAATCCAATCCACAATCATGAACCATCCTCAAGTCTACATAACCTTTGTACAACTACGAAGTACAAACCAGTTTTCCCACTACTAAGAAACTACAAAGAACAAACCGAACACAATTTCTGTAGCCACCACTGGTTTAAGTCTTTCTACTTAAAAGAGTACTAGTTCCCAAACCTTGGGCTTTGAGTTTCAGAGACCTCAAGTATTGGATTGCTTCGTCAAGAACCAACATGGCATCTTTACCCTTCCCACCTGGAATTATGCTCTGCAGAATGCTCACAGTCTCCCTTATCTTCTCCTTCCTCAACTGCATATCGCCTGATAAGTGGTGCATTTCCCATGATCTCTTGTTGCCTGTTGTTCTATTTACACGGCTTGATTCAGCATCACTTTCATACTCCCATGATCCATTGGGTTTTACAGAACTTGCAGTGTCCATGATTGATGACTCTCCATCAAATAGCTTCCTCCTTTTAGCTGGTCCAGCTGAACTAGCCACTTCCTCTGTGCTTCCTTCAATTTTATCCCGCCTCTCATAAACTGTCATTTCGCTAGGGGAATGACCTGTGCTTGTCACTTCATCATCATCTTCTTCTTCATACTCATCATCAGAATATAGCAATGCATTAAGTTCCTCGGTATCTTCTTGCATCTCACTTTGGTCAGCACTTGATTGATTGTCATCCAAGCCACTGGAGACAAGGGGACCAGGGTTATAGATAGGGCTTCTTTCAGTTAATGCTTCTTCAGGTTTGGGAGTCCTGGTACTTGGATGGTGCATAGAAGTACCAACCACAGAACCAAAAGTCAAGTTCGTTTTATTACTAGACTGATCAAAAACAAGTAATCTCTTCTCAACAGACCCAGATACCACATTGGCTATGGCGTCACCACTGGCTCCATTTGGATCAGCAGAATACTTGTCTTTAGAAACATAGTTCGGGCTTGGAACAAAGGCCTGGCGATAGCGTGGTAAGCAATAAAACCACCCATGCCGTTCATTTGCCTGGGCTGTCTTCAAGTGAGGTAACCCAGAAACTTCAAATCCTGGCAAAGCTCCATTTGCAGAAACCATATACGCGTAAGGGTTTATGAAAGATGGCAAAGTATTTTGTTGGCTGGGATCCATCGGAATGCTAGAGCAATTCAGATTAGGTGATTGCCAAGCAGAATGCTGGTGGAGAAGCCAAAAATCGTAGTCCTTTCCCATTCACACAAAGCAATCACCTAAGGTACAAAACACAATACATCATCACTTGTTTCTATTTGCGAAAACCACAAAGATCAAATAGCCAAATTCAATTAATATTATTTTTATAAAATTAAAACATTGCAAAACGCACCAGAAGACAGATGACAACGGTATCAGGCTATCAGCAACTTTGATTAATAGTGCCACCTTCAAGATTACAGAAAATATCTACCGCCTCCAGTTTAATTTTAAAGAAAGCAAACGTGGAAGCAATCTACGTAACAGGTTTAAGCAGGTGACGGAAGTATTCGGCCTGCCAAACATTGAAAGAAAATGTAAGATTCAAAGTCTGAACACCCATCATCAATAGAGAAGATTACAGTCTAATAAATGTATCAAGGATTTACAGTCACCAGTGACCATTAACAAGATATCATAGAACTACTGGGTTAAAAAAATATAACAAAATCAGCTCAATTGGCTACATGGGAAAAAACGATTATATATAAACACTAACCTGGCAATCCTGCAAAGGTTGAAAGCAAGCTATGACTCTAACAATAATGGTCGCGCTCCCTGCAATCCCATTCTCGTGTTTCAACGCTCGGAATCGTGTTTGGCTAGCTGCTTGGCACACCATAACTTCTCTCGACCCTTGAAGAATCCCTCAACCTACCCCAATACTAGATAAAAGCAGAACAGAACAGAACGAAACGGAGCGAGAGACAGAACAAAAGAACAGATTAACAGAATAGATTTAAAAGAAAATGGGTTGACCCAGAATGAAACTAGCAAAAGGTTGTCTTTAAATTTCTTGGAGGATGTTTGCTTAGCCAATCTTACGGATATAGCTCGGGAGGACAACAAAGAGATCGGATGCCATGGACAGTGAAAAAGAAGGTAAGAGAGCTAAATTAGGGTTTAGTTATGGGAAAGATTTACAGAATAACTCTACAATACAGGTGTAAAGAGACAACTTTCCGGAACACATCGACGGACAGACTCAGCCACCGCATGCTGTTCTCCCTCTCTGGAAAACTGATTAACAGAAGTAGCCACGTCTGTTTATTCTGCTCGTCCTCTTCCTACTACCATTCGAAATTCCTGTTCCAGTATTCTAAGAATCAGATCTCAAAAGCAAATCCTGGGAACAAAGCCAGATCTTTTTCCCCAGCAACAGATCAAGAGCCAACGTAAGTATGAAAAAAATTATGAGAAATTATATTCCGCAAAACCTTATCTAAGAATTGAATAAAAAGGAAAAAAAAGAAAAAGAAAAGAGAAACCAGTACAATTGAAAGAAGTAATCTAGTTAACCAAAAAACCTCAGAGATCAAGCACCATGTATTGCGAAAACCTTTCACAAAAAAAGTTCCCAATATATTCAGAAGGAATAAAAAGGAAAATGCCAGTTTCTTATTTTGGTGGGGGTGGGGGTGGAGGGAATAACTTGCAATAACAGAAAAAAAAAAAAAGCGAAATTTTGAACAAACTAACAAAAAAAAAACATTGCAAAAGCACAGGAACAATAGAAACAAGATCAAACGACTTACGATGAAAAGAATCAAGGAGAAACCCAGGTTCCGAGAAAAAAAATATGAAAGAAAAGGGCTCTGATTCCTTCTCTTTAACATGAAAGAAGTGATCCAACGAAAACGATAGCCGAGGAAGAGAGGAGAGACCAAAGGAGGGAACAGAGGCAGACTCCAAACCAAATGTAAAGCCACAGTCGGAAGTGGAGAAGCAGAGCACAGGGATCTGAAGATTTTATAAAGCGACTCGGTGAACCCAAGCAAGTAATCGTCCTGTACGGCTGTACATGGATTTTAATAATGGTATAAGCATTAAGCACAGATGTGTTAATTTATAGCTTAAAATTTTTATTCATCACGCCTATGTTTGGCATTGCAAAAGTAATGACCTCCCCACGGAATCAAGTTTTCACATACATACATCCCTTGTCCCTTCGAAAGTTGAACCAGTTTATATGATTGGTAAAATATTTTTAAAACCTCCACGGCTCAAACTACCTGTAATATGACGAAGTAAGTGTTGTTTTCACTTTTGAAGAGTTGTCTAATCTCTGAGAGACAGTGAAGTGACATTAGAAGCAGCGTAGCATAACAAGAAAGAAGTGTTCAATAAAATGCTTTTCGCGGGAGACACTAAAATGATTTAATGTAACAAGTTGGCCTCCTAAATTTAAACCTTCCTCCGTCAATTTTTTCTAAATATCAATTTTCCCCTTTTGTGAATTATTTTTACATACAAATGGGTGGCTTCTTATCACCCAAGATCCTCTACAACTCCTCCAAGAAGCCGAAGTCCATGGACAGATCTCTCTTGTTGATGGGAACACGAACGCCTCTTAGTATGGATCTCATAGCTCATAGCTTGGCAGTCCTCAAAGGTCTTCTGAACAATGTGGAGGCTTGTGAAGTGGACAATAATGTGTTAATCCATGCCAACGAGATGGATGGACAGCTTCGGTGAACGGAGTAGTCCATTTGATTATAAGGAAGATGGAGGAATCCTATTCCTAAACTCCATCATCCGCAAGAGAGGAATCCTATTCAAAAATTTCATCTATTCTGAGAGAGGAACCCTGTTAAACTCCATCGTCTCAATAAGATAAAACCCCCAAAATTGGACTACAATCTGAAAATATTGAAACAATTGCACTGCCATAAACATCTACATACGTTATTTTTTGTTTTTTTAAGAAGGGTAAAATATAAAAAACTCCCCTAGAGTTTCTGATAATCATAAAAGTCTCCTTTGTAGTTTAATTTTAGCAAAAACCTCTTTTAGATTTTTAAAGAATACAACAAAAACCTCCCTTCTCGGAAAATGTTAAACCGGTGAATCAATTTTTCCCAAAATACCTATTTTCCCCTTTTACAAATGGTTTACATTTGTTTTTACTGAAATACCCCTATCGACATGTTATCCTCTTCTCCTCCTCCCCTGTCGACCTCTTCACCTCTTTTACTATCCCAATTTATCTGGTAAGAGGAGGAATGCAGGGCACAATCTCTCATCCAAACTCCATCCATTCAAGAAGGAACATCTTTATCCGGTTTTCTTTTCCGTTTTTTCATAGTATTTATTTGCCAATTTCTTCCTCTTCTTTCAATCTTCCATCCTTGATTGCTGAGTTAATCTATCGAACTTTAACAATTTGTCGTTTGATATGTGAGATGTGAGTTGCATACAACTTTGTGATGAACTATGTGGCTTACTCGTCTATACCTGGTTCACCCACCCAATGCCCTCTGTCTTCATCACTGCGATGCAGCAGTCCCCTGTTTCTTGCTTCGACACCTATAACATCCTTGCTGTGCAGCTTCTAACACTTGAAGATGCTCAAGATGGAGAACAGGGATGATGATTTCTTACTCTCTTTATCACATGTGGTTTTGCTACCCATCATAATTAATTACACTTTTTTTTAGGAGGAAACTTTTCCTTTAAGCAACCCATAAATTAAGAATACCAGTTATTGAAAAAACAGAGAAAAGGGGTTGAGGGTCACCGATGCCATGCCTCAGGAAGAATCACATTGGAAATACTCGGCCATGCAAGTTAACGCAACAAAGGAAGGACACCAAGGAGACAAACTCTAACGTTACACGCCCCTTGGACCGTGTATTGATGACAAAATGTTTTGGATATTCCTTAGCAATGTAAGCAGTCCAAACCATAGCCTTCCCTTGGATTCATTGACAGGCCGGTCCTTTGATGCCAGATATTTCCATATTGCTCTACAAGGTCAAAATAAAGTTTTGCCATGGGCATCCATTCTCCTGGACCACAAAGATCAGAAAGAATAGTAGCTCTTGACCTAGTTTCTAACTTTTTCTCTAATTGTCCAAATGAACTTGTCTTTCCTCTCGATCCGCCATATCCAAACATCTCATGCCCTTCTCTTCATAATTTCTTGCTAGCACCCACAACCACAGTGTTATTGTTCTCTTCCTCGTCATCGCCCAAATAATCACTTGACGCAACCCATGCAGAGGGCAGATGTGTAGCGGATGACGGAAAGGGTGGAGGAGCGTGAGGGGTGTGGCGGGCAGAGAACTTCCAAGGATGCTGTAGACAGTAAGAGGAGGTAGAATTTCTTGTTGCCAATCTAGAGAAGGTCTTGGGAGTCAAGCTTGACGGGAGGATTTCTGGGGAGGTGGAGTATTCCTTTATTGAAGCATCCATTCTTCCCAACAACTCTGAGGTCAAAGCGGCATCGCTGGAAATCGTAGAAGATGTGGGAGATGTTCATGCTGCCGCTGAGGCTGGCGAGGTCGACGTCGATGATTGATTTCTTATTGTTCTTGCCACGGATTATGGAATAGATTTGCGTGTAGTATTCGAAGTCTTTGCCTTGGAGCTTGGCAAGGCTGGCCTCAACATCCCTAAATAGAAAAGGAAGAAAGTTGAAAGAAAGAGGGACACCACCACACAGGAATGGTCTACATACTTTTTAGATTACCAACATGAGGAACTTGCATTGCACATGAATTAGCCTATTGGTGCTATTGCGTATAGTCTAACATACTTCAAATCTTTAATTTGTGGGAACGACGTTTTCATGTCATGTGAGAATGATAACTGGGCTCGAGAATCTTTTAGAAGGGTAGGATGGTTATTTTGAAAAAAAATAATGAAAAAGTAGGGATAGGCCTAATGCAGATTATTGATTCCCACTACAAATCTATAAACAACGTCCAAAAATCACATTCTATGCAGTCATACCTACCTGTGAATTGTCCTCAATTCTGAGTTGGCACCTAACCCTACAAATTCTGACCCTGTGGTTATCGGCCATTCTCAAAAAAATTAATGCATCATTGAGTGTTTTCGGTCTGGCTCACTAATGAAAGGGAGGTATGTAGAGTTTTCCAAAAGTTTAAGGGAGGTTTTTGTTAAGGTAAAACTTGAAGGGAGGTTTTTATGATTGTTAGAAACCACATGTGAGGTTTTTATATTTTGCCCTAAAAATATGTTGGTGCCCAGCAAGGAAAAAATGTGGAGAATCAGGAGATGTAATGGGTTCAATCTTCGAACCAAGGTGGACCTGGAGAACCACATTATCGTTCCAAAGCTAGACCCCAACATGGAGTTTCTAGACCAGGTCCTAGGAGACAATATGTAGGGGTGTAAACGAATTGAATTCGAATCGGATTAGGCAATATCTAAATTCGAATTTGGTTAGGAAATATGATATCCGAATTCGATTCGATACTTGACGAATATTGAAATTAAATATTTGAATATTCGTTTCGATTCGATTAATTAATTATTTTAAATAATTAATAAATATATAAAAAATATATTTTATTGATATAGAGTATATACATTATTTATATAACTTAATTATTATATATATAAATTATGTAAAATATATTATATATTATATGTAATAATTAAATAATTGGTTGAATTTGGATATTTATAGAATCGAATCAGGTCGTATCTGAATTTAAATCCAATTAACTATTCGGTATGAATAAGATATCTGAATTTGACCGATTAAATATTCAAATTATCCAAATTTAATTTGATTATATCGAATATCAAATTCAAAATCAAATTTTCGAATACCATTAACACCCCTACCTATATGAGAACCTTGTAGGCCGAGGCCGTGGGTTTTTTCCGGATCCATCACTGGCGATGGCATGTCCCTCATATCTCTGCTGCTTATGAGCACTTGTACGAGGAGCTCCGATCTAGGAGCATTGCCAACGATTCCGGTATATAAAAGTGCGGCTACAAGGAGCTCGTGGTTCTTATGGTATGGGTCCTCTTTTCGGAATTGCCTATTTTGCACCTGCTCTGGAATTGTCCACGTCGGTGTTCATAAAAAACATGGATACAGCTTGTAAGCAATTCGTGCATTGGACTATGAATCTGATGATATGAAGTTGGTGAAGAATGGATTGAAAATGGTAAGCCAACAACCACCTGTGCAATGTTTGTTGGGATGGAGCCACAATTCTTAATTCTCATTCTTCATTTGGCTAGGGCTACCGACCTTCAGGCTGCTAACCCTTACATTGCCTCTGTGCATCGTGAGTGAGATGCTGCTCGATTAAGGGCAAATATGGCATTTCGTGATATCTTTGAATAATACTACAGGGGTAATTTCGTAAATGCATATATTTTTCATTCTGATCGAAGGAGAGGTTTTTATGATTGACATAAATTTTAGGGGAGGTTTATATACTTATCATTAATTTATAAATATTTTATTAATATATCATATATTATTATTACTTTAATAATATATTTGTTTATTTATATATTATTATTATTATATCTTATTATTTTATTAATATTAGGATTTAGGGGGCTTTTTGTCATTAGTTCTTTATTTCTTGACAGACTCTGAAATGGAATTCCATCCCCTGGGGGGCCTAAAACGGCCATTCCCCCATATAGGGGAAATTCATCTCCCAGAAGTGGGAATCGGAATCCCATTCCTGCCAAATAAATAGTAAGAATTGAAATATACCATTCTAATTCCAATTCCATGCACTTGTTCCTAGAAACAAAGCTAATACTAGGTTTTGATAATTAAAGCTGCATTTTCGTTATGATGCAAACGTCAAATGGGTGCTTTAATACAATCTAATTCAGTTTTGCACATGTTTGGTTAGCATGAGGTGTATGAAATGTAGTATGAGGTGAGATATGTCAAGATGGTCATAGAGCAAGTAGTAGGATTATCTAGAATATCGGAATGGATGGGGATTCACCTCTCTATAAAAGGGGAGATTCATCCAAAGATGAACATATCGTTTCATATGTAGGTTGTGTTTGGAACCGTGGGTGTTTACTGAATAAATGCTGCCATATAAGTGTCATTCCAGCATTTCCCTCATTATGCAGATTTATATGCATAGAGACCGGCAAATGCAAGCATTGATTTATATGCATGCCTACTGTTTGGGGGGACTTTCATTTTAATGCTTCTCCAAGGGATAGGTATTTATTCACTATTTTGTTGATCTGGTGCCTAATGACACATAAATGTCAATAAACGGATTTATTATTGCTTTTCTTGATTTTACAAATAAATCAAGTACAAACGTTTAGTGAATAAACATCTATGGTTCCAAATACATGTGTAGTCAGAGCATGATCCACTTATCATATCCATAATTGACACATCACATGCATATGGTTAGCAATGGGCCTATGCTAAATGCATTGGCATTACCGGTTTGAACAGTTGAGCTAGGTGTATCATCTAATGGTCTCAATTCTGCACGTGATATCTAGTCTTTTAACAATATGCCTCTTAGGGATGCAAACGGATCGGATCGGGTGCGAATCAAGGTATGTTTGAATCCGATCCAATACTATTCATGTCGGGTCCGATCGAGTTTTATAGGACTTGATTTGAATTCGAATCCTATCAGTAAATCAGACCTTTAGATCTGATTTGTTCCGACTTATTTTCTTTAAAAATTTATAAATTATTAAAAGAAAATTAGAATATACTAATTTAAATAAAGTAAAAACAAAAATATAAATATTTTTTAATTATTTTCATCATATATATATACATATTTTTTATAAAAAATAAATAATATAACAAATTTATAAAAATATAATATAAAAAAATATATTTATAAATAAATAAATAATATATATATATATATATATATATATTTATAATATATAATATATCAGATTGGATTTTTCTCGAATTAGATAAGAGTGATCTGAATACTATCCAATCCAAAGATCAGAACAAGGGTAATCCGAATTCGACCAAGTAGTATCGGATTTCGGATCGATCCATTTGCTCCCCTAATGCCTCTACATGATTGTCTACGTGTTGTTTACCTGGTTGGAGGCCTTAGCTTGTGTTGGCTTTTTTATATTATTCCGAATCACACACACTTTCTTCCTATAGTGAAATGCTACCTGTTCATTGAAAGGAGCAACATCACATTATGTTCACTTGTAGACTTGTTCATGGGCTGGGTCGGGTTGGGCCCGAGCCTGACCTTCATAAAAAGCCCGTAGCTCAGGCTTGGGCCCGAGCCCGAAATTTAGCCCATACTATTATTACTACTGAAGCGACTGAATAGAGAGAGAGAGAAATTATAAAGAAAAAATGTATATATATATATTTCAATAAATATTATATTATTTATATATTTTGAATATTATGTATTTTATAAAATATATAATGATGAAGCGGCCCGGATCGGGCTTTTTTGACAAATTCCGAGCCTGACCCGAAACACAATTGGGCTTACTGTATTAAGCCCAATGGCCTAATTACATGACCAAACCCAACCTGGGGTGCGGGCCGGACCGGGCCATCGGACTACCCGGTCCATGAACAGGTCTATTCACTTGCAATAAGGGCATTAGATCGTCTTTCAAGGTGATTGGTACCATGTGGCGGTCTTTGATTGGTGGTCGGTTTTATCTCCATCACTATTGGAACAAGTCTTTCCCTTCGACTTTGTTCTTTGAATCGTCAATGGAAAAATAAGAAACACACAAGTAAGAATCTTCGTAGGTTTGGATAATGAAAGAATAAAGAGCTAGCATATACTAAACTCTAAAGTGCTTTTACAAAAATTAACGATTTTCTAATAATCAATGTTTCCCAAATTCAGCTTTTTTTTTTCCTTCAAGAAATCTTTCTCCCACATCTCTCATCTGCTTCCAATATTTCGTTTCTCTATCATGGACCCCCCCCCCCCCCCACCCAACTACACTATGCGTCAGAATTAGAATTTGAGTGCTCCTCCTTAGTCTTTGAAGTGGTATGAAGGCATTAAAAAACAATAAATTAAAATAGGAACGTTGCGTTGGCATCCAATGCTTAATTTAAGCCCTAATAATTCTTTTTATTCTTTGATCGTTCAAAGTTCAAACCCTGGACCGAGGGTGGAGAATAGAATGGTGCCCATCAGTCCATCACCTTTTTAATGGCACACGAACGAACGAATGGTGGTCCACATAGTAGAGCTTGTGGTGATCAAATGATCACCCAATTCCATGCCTTTGCACACAGTGGGCTGCCCAAACACCCCGCCAAAGGAGGTACTTGGGGTTTTCATTATCTGTAGACCATTAAGTGACCCACCCTAGCTCCCCTTTTAAGTTCTTGCTGCTGATGCTTCAGGTCAACATCTGAAATTGAATGCACTTATTTGGAGAGAATAGATAAGAGGTACAATCTCTCTGTACTCCTTACCTTTTTTCTGCACTACCATCACTCTTGTTATAGTAACACAAGATTTCTGAACGACCCATATATAGAATTATAAGATTATAGCCATAGGATGCTCTATATACGGCAGGTGTAGAGTAATCTGTACTGTATTAGGCCACTGAACACGTGGGGGTGCCCTATCAGAACAATGGCCTGAATAAAAGTTTGGTTTGATTTGGTTAAGTGAAGGGTGACCCAGTAAGGCCCAGTAAAGGAACATGAGGCCTACAAAAAAAGATAAATAAATAGAGACATGGGAAGCCCACCTAGACAACCATTAAGCTTGATCAACATTAACATACTAATGGGTAGGAGGTAGGAAACAGGTTTTTTTTTCTTCCTCTTCTTTTTCTTGGCCCCTTTCACTTTGGTTGGGAATGTTAATTGTTTAATTAGAGAAAGAAGGGGTGAGTTCAGTCACTGCCGCTGTCAGATGATACAGCTTTAAACAGGGTGGATAGGTAAGAATCAAAAACGAATAAAAAACAGAAAAGAGAGAGGCGATATCATCATTCCATAACCTGCGAGATCTTATGCACAGAAGGAAAGATCTACCAACACCAATAATCTAAGTATTATGGTACAAAGTAATGGAAAATAATAAGCTTCGAGTCATGCCCTCTTGTTTATAGTGGAGGGAACAAGCAACAACCCTAATCAAGTTCCCCCTTCCCACAAGGTCCACACTTTTGGCAGCGCTACTACTAAAACCTCCCCTAAATTTAGCCGATGAGATCTACTCATCTAGAGAGTAACAGATTCTCTCTACAGCCTACACCATCCTATTAAATATAAGTCCACCTTTACTCTTTTTTATTTATCTCTTTAGCTCATCAATAGGTTAATAGTCCATTAAGATCTGATTCCTGTATATATTATATGTAAGTAACCCAATGAATTGGGAATGGTGGCTGTTATGCATTGGCCACTAAGCTCAAGGCCCATTATGATAAATTAAAAATAAATAAATAAACCAAGCTTGCCAACACAACCAAAGGGAAAATGTAAATAATGATCCTGTAGAGGGTATCATCATCCTGGTCAAGAAATCCAATGTTTGGTTTGACAGAAAATAAGAGAGAATTGTCAACATGGTGATTTCATTTTAAACCAAATTGATAATCATATTTGCACTAGTCTGTAATGCTAGTGCACTAAAAATTCTCAGGCTGATAAGTGTGAAAAAAAGGAAAACCAATATAACTGTCCACCAATCTCAACGGCCAAACTGCCCAGTAGTCCCGTCCAAGTCTGACAACATTGATTTGGTATATACAAGAGAAAGAGAAAGAGCTTGACAAATCTGAGCTGCAGCCCGTGGGCCGTTCACTGCCAATAACCAAATGATAACACCTTACTGAAATCTGAAATAGCCCACCAGTTACGGGTGCCATTGAGGTGATCAAAATGGAAAGGGAAAAAATATATATAGTGTTCATACTTTATAGACAGAGAGCATTAAGCACAGGTTTGAATGGGGAGGTGGGACATGAGACCATGGAGCCATTTGGTTGTAGATTCTCCAACAAAAGCACCCACGCTTGGAAAGCCAATGCCGCACTCAAAGATTACATGGTGTGCCCTTAAAATACCCAAAAGTAACCTAAAGACAAGGGAATCCATTGCTCCCACATTTCTTCTGTTTTTTCATTCCACCACCCACTTCCACACATCCCCACATTATATGATATTTTTATTTATTTAACTAATAATATATCTCAAAGCAAAAAAAAAAAAAAGGCTTGTTACAAAGTGTCTACTAGAATTCTCAGTTACTTTTTCTTTTTTTCTTTTTTTACTATTAGTTTAGTGGGTTCGATGTTGAGACCTGAGATAATGAGGTTGGATGAGGGCCAACTTTGAATATATCACTCATCATCATACACGTGTGAGTGTGTGACAGAAGGCCTACGATGCCTCAGCAACTGATCCGAGCGAGTTAATATGATCATTGATGAGAGTTTTGACTTTTGAGGCAGCTGAGCTGCCTTTCAAGGTTCAACCAACTATCAAACAGGCGTACACGTCCTCTTTTGTTTTATACAAGTTGTAATTGTTGCACTTTTTATCTTCCTTAGTTGCCAAGGCTCAGTTTAGTAGGAGTACAAATTATATGGTTTTGCACTTTAGATATTTGTATTTATACTCCTTCTAAATTGAGCCTAAAGCTGTCTTTGATTGCAACAATTTTATTTGCATTATTATAAATATGTGGGAGTGCAAATGTAAAAAAAAATGCAAATTCTCGTTTAATTTTATATTGGATTTTATTTTATTCTGCTTCTTATCTTAATTTAATTTATTTATACTGTAATCAAACAAAATAAGCTAAAATTTAGAACAAATATATGTCAGAATTTATACTAAAATCATTTGCATTGCCATGATTTTGCATCAGTGCAAATTTATTTGTACTGCAACCAAACGAAACAAAAGCACTCTATTCAATTTCAAACTTCAAAGTAATTAATATGCGTTTGATGGTCAGTTTGGCTTCATGGCTTGTGATCATTTAGATGGAATAAACTGGGTAATACTCATGGGGATGATTTTATAATTAGTAATTAATCTTGCTATTATGTTTAGTGGGTTTCTGATGTGATGCTATCTTAACAACTATTGTTTTTGTTGTATTAAGCAAGGTTATGGGTTGAATGTTCAAGTCACCTGATTTGCACTTTCAAAGAATGATCAACGTTTTAATATGTATTATTACTTGATTAAGGTTATGTTTGGGAGTGCTTAAAAATAAGTGTTTATTTGAGTTATTAAGCACTTATTGGTATTTGGGAAATAAATCCAAAATACATGCTTATTTTAAAAATAAGGGTGTATTTTTTAAGCCCAAATTTCCAGTTATTTTTAAGTGTCTATACAATAAGAACTTATTCTATTTTTTTCTTCTATAAGTTATTCCTAGTTGAATTTTATAAAAGCACTCTTATGAAAACATTTTTACAAAATCACTTTTATACAAGTACTTTCACAAAAGTACTTTTATGAAAGCACTTTTATAAGGATACTTTCTTAAAAGTACTTTTATAAAAGTATTTTCATAAAAGTTTTTTTATAAAATTACTTCCATAAGAGTGCTTTTTATAAAAGTACTTCCACAAAAGTAATTTAAGTGTTTAATAGAGGAAAAGACTACCAAATGCCCAATATAAAATAAGTGCTTATTTTAAAAAATAAACATGGCCTAAGCCCTTATACATTTTCTTTTATAACTATTAATTAAATCCTCAAAATTCAATTCTTCCTATTGGCCAATTTGTTGGCTCAATAACCATTTACATCTTCACTACTCTTACTTTTCTTAAAAAGGAAAAGAACAATGTTTATCTGTCATCATGATCTTGTTAACTTTACCTGAGCCTTACCAACATCAGTGCGATAGCAGGGTTTTTGCTATTTGAATTATAACTTACAGGAACATATGCCAGAGCAAAATTAGAAGAAAAATAAACAAATATCATCAATTATGAGAAAATAGATCATGTCATGAAAGGGTCAAATTAGGGGCATCTTTGATTTCCTATGTAGCTAGAGTTTTTCATTAAACTCTTGTAATATTTAGTCAATAACAGAAGAAGATCAATAATACAAAAGAAAAGGTGGTCATGCTTATCTAGAGCCTAACTCTTCAATCTGAAAAAGTGAAAGTCCAATTATATCACCATGGTGTAGTATTAGACCAGATACTGACTTTCTCTAGGAAGTAGCCGTGCCACCGCACTCCCATGTGGTATGTCATGAGTCAAAAATCAAAAGTTTGTCAAAAGATAGCTCCTTGATATGGTTTCTGCTGCAGATGTTCTTGACAATTAAAAACACTTTTTTTTTCCCTTTTTTGACTTTTTTTTAACGAACTAAGTGATAACTCAGCCAAATAATCGGAGAACGTCCAAAACTCAAATAGTAGGAAGCAAGGTTCAAAATATCCATGCATCGTCTTTTGAAATTGGTGATATACTGATCTACCATCTATATGTTGAACTTATGCTCAGTTTCGGAAGAATGCAAATACAAATATGTATGATGCAAAACTTTGTACCTAACATTTCTAAATCTTGTATTTGCATTATATTTATATTTTATATATATACATTTAAAAAGTATCAATAGCTTCTAAAAATTTATAAAATTTTAGCTGGATAAATTTTGCCCCTTTGTGTTAATGTTTTCAGATTTGAATTTGAGGACAAATTTGATATTATGTTGATTGTTTTAAATGAGTTACTTAAATGAGTTGTTACTGAAATTTAATAGAGTAGTAACTATATGTATTTCTCTCTTTTAATTAATATTGAACATAATCATTGTTATTTGATCATCTTTAAAAGTAGGTCTAATTGTCACTATTTAAGGATTTTAAAATGTGGGTTTTGAGTGTGGCTCTGTAATTTTGATTATGGTTTTTGGAAAGGTTTTAAAAACTACCAATTTGACCATCAGTTTCTAGGTTAGTGGTTGAACCATCTGGGTTGATCGGTTTGACCCACAATATTAACTTTTTGAGAAATAAACCCCATTATGCCCGTATTAAATTCATATTCAAATTTATAATTTTTGTTCCTATCGTTCCATTAAATCAACATTTAAAACTTAAAAGCCGATGCTACCACATTAATTATGTTAGGAGATAGGAGACTAGGGAGAGACATAAAAGGTGAGATGTGAGAGGAGAAATAGCATAATAGAATAGGGGGTAGGGAGGAAAAGAGAGAGAGAGAGAGAGTATGTGTGACATTAATTGACCAAAAACCCGCAAACCACTTCCTAGGTCAACGGTTTAGCTGTTCAACCGCTCCGATCAACAGTTTTTTGGCAAAGTCAATGTTTTTTCATAAAAAGTGGTCCAACCCTAAATTGGACCGAAACTATAACAGGCTTCCAAGTTGAATGGTTCGACCTTCGATCCGGTCCGATTTTTAAAACAATGGCTTTTGAGTTATCTTTTCCATTGGTTTATTAGTTTATGCCTAATCTCAATATGTTTGAGAGGGTCTCATTCAAAATATCCATTTCAAAAAGTTGATTTTTTCTAAAAGAAAAATTGCAAGATAGTCTTTAAAAATTGGTTTTTAAGATTATGAGCATCTCATATTTGGATGCTCCAATTATTGAAAGCATAATTGATAAATAGGTTCCAAATAACATCAGAACTAAAATTAAGAAAAGTTAGGGTTGGAAATTGAAAAGTCTTTGTGAAGATGAAAAAGCTATGCATCTTAAATAACTATACAAAATGTCTGATTTTTTGTTTTGAAAACTCACAACGTGTCTAAATAGAATCTATAAATCACAAGATTTAATGAATTGTAATTGAAATTGCATGGAGTATTTAGTTGGATAAATTTAACTACTCTAACACTTGGAGTTACATGTTGAATTGTAAATGAATTACAATTTACTTGAAATCTATAAAAAGTGGCAATAGATCTCTAAGGCTTTTAAACTTTTCCTTGACTTAAAATACCCCTCTTTGAATTTGCTCTCTCTCTCTCTCTCTCTCTCTCTGTATATATATATATATATATAAGGTTAAATTCCATTCTCTCTCACTGAATCATATGTTTAATGTATATTTGCTTCTCATCATTAAATTTCGCTAATTAAATTCATGAATAACAATTTTAATAGGATAAAAATTTGTATCTTGAAAATCAACTTAGAAACAAAACCAGTTTTTATGTATGACAAATAAGAAGAATTTTTATTAATGATAGAAAGGGAATACAAAATTTAAAACTGCCTTAGAAGTGAAACCATTTTCATGTTTGTTAAATAATGGAAATGGAATACAAAAATTATGAAAAGAAAAAATTAATATCTATTACATCACCCTATTAAACAAATCAAATGATTCAAGATAAATCACCTAATTATTGGCCAAGTCAATTATTTTTTACAATCAATCAATTTGGTGGCTTAAAATTCATATTAACACAAGCCATAGAGTAAGAAGATTGAAGATTTGGGAGAAGTTTTTAGGTTGAAGAGAAATAAACTATCAATATATGTATAATTATTACTGTTGTTGTTATCATTTAAAATTGCCACATATTAATACAAGCCATAGAGTTTGAAGATTTGTTACAAGTTTTTAGGTTGAGAAGAAATAAAGTTGCGGTTGGATAACGATGGGATATTTACCTCCCGTCACATCGAAAAAGATAACAGTAGGATTGGCCTATCTTTTACGGTCCAATGGGCCAATCTTTATCACCTCGGTGCTCACCTCCTCCCATGTTGGTGTGTGTGAACACGAATACACGTTGGTGGTAAAAGGGTCCTTAATTTCTGTGAAATATCCAAGGGTCTATTATAGCTGTTACCTACTCCCCAATCTGCGACTAACAAACCCAGGCTAAGAACATGCCAGTTTTTATGCTATTCTTCGATGTTTACGGTTTATCTTCAACATATTTCAAAAATGTTAAAGACGCAAGAATAGGTGGTACAAAACTGTGATGTACCTAGCGTTGTTTTTTGCTGGCGGCTGCAGACTCGCAGTTACCGTTGAAAAATTAAAAGGTTTAGGGCCTTTATCCTCCACGTGGATATTTCAGTCAATTAAAATAGAATATGAATATTTTATTTAATTTAAAAATAAAAAGGTTAGAAGGAAAAAATCTTCCGATTCTCCGACCACCAAATCTCTCGCTCAGCTTAAAAAAACACACATCGTGACGCAGAGTCGACTTTGAGAAAAGCATTCACGCGACTCACATCCCCACGCCTTCCTCCCTTAATTTATTACTACCCACGCCGTAGGATTCGATTTATCAGAGTACTGCGTTTCACTGATCATTAATGGTCGTTCAATTCAACGGTTCTAGATTTCTCTGTATGTAGTTGTATGTTAAAGAGAGTCCTGGAATTAAAGAAAGCGCTTCACGCGTCGACGTAGACGAATCAGAGATAGCCGGCTCGAACATAAAAAACAGATGAGAAGACAATGATGAGCGTGAAAAGAGGGATTCTTATTTTGTTAACACGCACGCCCAGGCACAGCGAGAGAAGCAAGGGAAGAAGAAGAAGACACATAGGACAGCTCTGCATATGCACACGTGTCGCTTGCATAATTGCACGCGTGCCTCATCGATTAAGAGTGGTGGTGGGGACTGGGTAGCGGTGTTTCCGGTCAAACCATAGTTAAATGTCCTCCCGGCACGCGAGAGGCTAGAGGGGCCCTCTCTTTCTCATTGTCAGGTTGTGGCCTTGTGGGAGAGGATCAGAGAAGTGATGAGGAGTCTCTCTCTCTTTCATGTGGAGGATGCCAAATGGATGAAACGTGTGAAGACGAAGGCAGTCGTATTGGTCTGAGGGAGGCCCACGTGCCATGATCAGCGGCTATTGCGGAAGGAAGAGGAATTGAGAAAGAGCAGCCGCCAACGGCGTGCTTTTTGGGTATTCGGTCATTTTGGTTTTGTTGTGGTGGTCCGGAGTGTTGATGGTTGTTACTGTCAGTGGGGACGTCTTTTTCAAGGGAGCTGGCTGTCTTCACGCCAGGGGCCATGTCAACGAGAGCGGCTTCGATGTTACTGATTTTTTTTTTTTTTTTTTCATGCTAACTTAATGTACGGTCAGGACATGTGGTGATGTTCAAGCAGTGTCAGGTGGGGATCTGGCGGTTGATATCCTTCGTTGGTCACGAGGTGGGCCAGCCAGCTTTAATGCCGTCCGCCCGTCCCTGAACCACAACCCGTTCGCGTTTTCGTCTTTTAGTCCATCTACGTCAAAACTCTTGTATTTTTGGCGACTGGCCTGGCCGATTACGGAAGAGAGGAATCAAAATGAATGAAGGAAGAATCCTCACCTAGTCACCTACCCTGAGGTTGAGATTTGAGAGGGATGGCGTTCACGGCGAGGAATTTTATACGTGGCAGCTTTAGCGAAATTTCACACACGTTTTTTTACTTGAAATTCTTGGCCTTTATTCGATACTCCATGGCCACGTGGCAAAAAATTGCAGCGGAACCCTCTACAGTTGTTCTCGTAATTTAATACTGGTATGCCAATTCAGTGCTGCATCACGTGGGCGTTGTGACAGTTGTCAGTTGTGTAGTTGCCATCATCTTCATGAGCAACTTAAAATAACGTGACAGATACTAATCGGCCCGGCCCAGTACCCATAAGGCCACAATTCTGAGCAAGTGTGGAAGTTGTGGGTATACGAATTGGTCAAGAAAATGCTTCAGTTTGCGTCGTTTTGCAGTGGTCCAGAAACAAGAACTAACCGAGTTCTGATCTGTCAGAAGCCATGAAATCGGTCCATCAGATGACAGGTGACTCTCCTTTGGGTGATTCAATTCGTAGCTCCAATTTCAAAAATCATCGATTCATTAAAAAGAAAATTTAAGTTACACGAATTAGAGCTGTTCATAATACCGATCAAACTGACCAAACAGATCCGATTTAGTCAGCTTTCAATTATTTTTCTGTCGGTTTCGGTTCATGCATTATGTTATGTTTAACCCAAGAGATCGGGTTGGTTTCAGTTTAGCCTTGTAAATTAACTCGACCCGACTGACCTAACCTGAGTGATCCGGATGGTTTCTTATATGGCTGTTCACGGGTTGGGTTGGGTTAGTTTATTGGCGTTTTTCAATCGACCCGATCTGGTCAGTTTACCTAGAAATGAAATCAAAACCAACTCATTATTAACTAAAATCGACCTGGTCGGCTTGAATTGGGATGGATCGGTTTGGGTCGGTTTTGTGAATGATTCTCTCGGTATGAGCGGTAAAAGATTCAAGTCTAAGAAAATAAAGGCTGGATGCCTAAAAATTAAAAATGATTTGATAGATTAAAACTGATATTTTATATATCAGAAATTTTATATATAATATGTATATTTCTGAAATAAAGCTAAAATATATATATTTGAAATATACATTAAAACTGAAATATATCATATTTATATAATATCTGAAATATATATATATATATATATATATAATATCTAAGTCGGTTTGGGTCAGTTCAGTACCGAACCATCGGTTTATGTTTTGTTATAACCTAAAACCGACTGATGCTGAAGAAAAACAGGCCAACTCGGATTGGATAGGACCGGGTTGGTCAATTTGATTGGTTTGGGTCTTGTTATGAATAGCCCTAGTTTCTTAGTTAAAAATATATAATTTTTTAAATTAATATTTCTTTAAATGTATTTTTTTTAATAATATTACTACGATTATCAATTAATTTTGTTGTTTTTAATTTTTTATCCATTAAAACCATGTTTTCTAGTTTAACAAATGAGTCCTGAACTGTCTTTTAAACCAATTGACGAAAATGATACGATTTGAATTGGTTGATTAATCACTAATGGTCTATTGGTTTCGGGTGGCCGATTCCCTAATTCAATCAAGTCGGTTCGACGGGTCAAACAACCTGCTACAAACCAAACTGACCCATATCCAACAACGCCGGTACAGCTTCTTGTAATTAACCAGTCCGGTCAATCACAGCCTCAAAAGAACAACAACCAGCCCAAATACCATTCAATGTACAAGGACTGGATGGCCTTGCTCAGTTGCTCGTTGTGAGGCTTTCATCCGAAGAAGATGATCGGTTTCCAGAATAATCTTCATAACTGCAAGAGCTTTTGCTGGTTGAACTGTAATATTCAACAAAGTTAGATGTTTCATCCCTAGAGAGGTAATGACTCAGCGTTCACGTGGCAAAGGTAAGTTTGATCATCTCAGGAAGCCCAAGACCCCTAAGTAGTAAAACCAACGTAATTATAAGCCTTTTTTTCTTTAAATTCAATAAAGTTAGGTTTGGTCAGAGTCATTGAGACGGTTGGCCCAATAGAAAGCAGGTTTTGCAGGTGTGACTTGGGCCATCTCGAGATCATCTTACTAAGTTGTGTTCAAGTCCAATTCTCGTTAATGGATTTGGGCCTACATTTTTGGGCTCAAGGTATACCCAACTTGTATGTTTGCTAAAGATATTTCTCTCTTCCTTATTGGTCGTGATCATATCTATGTTAGTTTCCAAAGATGTATGTGTTTTCAAATCAAAGGGAGAATAAATATTAAAATTGCACCCTACCTAAAACCATTTCTTGCTATTCTCGGCTGTTGTATATTTACTTCACAATTTGCTTCAATGACAAATTTAATGATTATGTTTTTAGTACTACATTAAAATTCCCTTGTTATACAATAAGTACTTTTGATCGGTCTAAGTACTTCCTTTGTCATGCCGGGAAGGTATGATAACAGATCAACTTTGACCAATCAAATTATCAAAACTACCTCTCCGTGAGTTTTGACGAATACCAGATGATTGTTTATCGTACCTTTATGATAGCGTTTGATTGGTTATAGTTTTTCAGTATTGGTTAGGCCTAGGGAAGAGTGGCAGTGGCCACGAGTTGAGCTTTTCACGAGCTATTCGAGTAGGGTTTGTGAAAATTTCTACTTGTCTTGGCTTAAACCGAACTCGATCTTGAGATTAGAACTGTTTACAGGTCGGGTTGGGTCAGTTTATTGAGATTTTTTCAACCGACCCAACCTAGTTGGGTTACCTGAAATCGAAACCAAAACTGACCCTATGTTAAGCAAAACCGACCTAGTCGGTTTGAGTTGGGTTGGGTCGGTTTGGGTCGACTTCGGTTCTAAGTTCAACCATGGTAATAAATTGGTAGATTGGAAAAAAAAAAAGACTAAAATTTGATGTAAAAAAATGACACCTAATTCTATTAGAGAAAGAAGACTAAAATTGGTAGGGGCGGATTAAGTTAGAATAGAAGTTATCAAGAAAATAGAAAGTCAAACTGTATTAAAAAAAGAAGACTAAAATTTGTATATTTCAATAAACCTTCTAATCTAAGTAAAAAAGACACCTAATTCTTATTGTAATTGGTTGCCTATTTGGTGTAAATGACCCTAAAAACTAGGATCATTTGATTATTTTCTTTAAACTTTTCCAAAAAAATTCGTTGTCTATTTGTCTTACAATACTTGCCATTAATGTCATTACTAACTAGAAGACTATAAATTAAGTTAGGTTGTAACTAGGATAGAGACAGCTTAGTTAAGTAGGAACTAAGTAGGTTGTAAATACTAACTAGGAACTAACTACAAATTACTAAGTTGGTTCGATTCGGGTCGGTTTTGGTTTTCACATATGAAATCTGAAACCGACCTGAACTATCGATTTATGATTTTTTACAACCCAAAACCGACCGGTGCTTGGGGCTGTTCACGGGTCGGGTTGGGTCGATTTATTGAGATTTTTTCAACTGACTCGACCTGGTCAGGTTACTTGAAATTGAAACAAAAACCAACCTTGTGTTAAGCAAAACCGACGTGGTCAGTTTTAGTTGGGTTAGGTTGGTTTCGGCTCTAAGTTCAATCATGGTAATAAATTGGTAGATTGGAAAAAAAAAAAAAAAGACTGAAATTTGATGTAAAAAATGACACCTAATTCTATTAGAGAAAGAAGACTGAAATTGGTAGGGGCGGATCAAGTTAGAATAGAAGTTATCAAGAAAATAGAAAGTAAAACTGTATTTGAAAAAGAAGACTGAATTTTGTATATTTCAAGAAACCTTCTAATCTAAATAAAAAAGGACACCTAATTCTAATTGTAACTGGTTGCCTATTTGGTGTAAAAGACCCTAAAAACTAGGATCCTTTGATTATTTTCTTTAAACTTTTCCAAAAAAATTCGTTGTCTATTTGTCTTACAATACTTGCCATTAATGTCATTCCTAACTAAAAGACTAGAAATTAAGTTAGGTTGTAACTAGGATAGAGACAACTTAGTTAAGTAGGAACTAAGTAGGTTGTAAATACTAACTAGGAACTAACTACTAACTACTAAGTCGGTTCGGGTCGGTTCATATGAAAATCGAAACCGACCCGAACCATCGATTTATGATTTTTTACAACCCGAAACCGACCGATGCTAAAGAAATCCCGGCCGATTCGTGTTGAATCGGTTTGGGTTGATCGGTTTGGTCGGGTTGGGTCTTCTTATGAACAACCCTACTTGAGATATAGGTTCATTTACTAATCGAGCCAAACTTGAGCCCAATGAAGCTTGACTCGTGCCTAATTGAGCATAGTATAATATATTTTTTATTATATACGTACATACATATATATATATATATATATATATATATATATAAATATTTTTATTTTTATGTATAATAGTAAATAATTTTTATAATTCTTTTTCTTGTATGTAAAATAAAAACATTTTTTATATGTATATATATATATATATATATATATATATAATATTTAATAAAAACAAGACTTACGGTCGAGCTTGAACTTGTGAATTTTGAGCCAATCCGAACTCGAATAACCAAATATTTGGCTTGGCTCGGCTTAAATCCACAACTAGAAGGGGTAATTCAATCGCTGTTTGCCACCATTGCACTAGTTCGGTTGTTACAACCCCTACAATAATTCCACACATTTGAAGGATGTGAGCTAGATTTTTTTTGTCAGATCAGCACTGCCCCGGCCAAGGATCGTCAATGGGATGAGAGGTATAGCTGTTGAGACACACCTAACTAATTAAACCCAAATTAAGCTTTATATCTAGCTAAAGTTTGGTGAATGATCCATCTCTTTATCTTTTTAATTTTATAAAAACTATTTTATATATATGAGACGGACGTAATTGGTTAACTTGGATGATGTAACTTGTAAGGTTTCCCTCTCGTCCTAATTCAGCTCCCTCACATGGGGCACGACCAAAAATTCAATACCGATAGCGATTTTAATTAAATTGGTAAGTAATTAACTAATGAGAAAAAATCAAATCCAGCCCATCAAAGGCATATCTCTGTTAGGCAGTTCATTGTCCCATCTTGGGTAGAGCTTACTGCCACACGCTCGCTCGCGCATGGCATGGCCTTATTCTCACAATATATATTAGTCAAATGATATTATATCTCTCTGATGCATGATGATGCTTATTTCAACTACTACTACTAATTTGAATGAGCATCAACAGTTCATGCCCAACAGAGGTTCTCCCATGTCTTCAGTTTGTTTTGCCTCTCTTCTAATAAGCAAGTTTAAGAAGACACATTGTTGTTTCTACATAAAACATTCAGTACTTCAGTTTGATGTTCCTACTATAAATGTTAATGATCAGTCCTGCAAAACCCCACCATCACTTTTCAGCTGAAGTGACTCTAATGTATAGTGTGATGATAATATATTTCTCATCAATTTGTATTGATCAACCCAACTAGATGTTAAGTTTTAGGTAGAAATATCAATATTATCAATTACAACATAAATCTCACTCAGCTATGCATTTATATTTATTGCTTTTTTTGTTAATTTAGAAAATAATGCCATTCATATTGACTAACATCCCCCATATGATCTTGCAGCAGTATGTAGTAGAGGAAGCACCACAAAATTTTATTATTTGAACCCATCAAGATTTCTAACTTATTAGCAGTGCAAATCAAATTTGCACTCTTACCTTATGTAAAACGTTGGATTTTTTGTCTTATTTCTAACTTATTAGCAGTGCAAATTTTGTTTGTGTTTAACTTCTCATTTTCCTTCCTACCTTATTCTGTCCCCAACGGATAACTTTGTTCACTTGTTCATGCCTCTATTAATTTTCATGTATAAAAAACAAGAGCTAAGGGCTACATTAATTTATTCAAATAAGCATAATAAAAGTAAAATCTGAAGCAAAAGTACAGCAAAATTTATCAAAAGGAAGAAAAAAGGAAAACCTTTTGGGCTTAGGGGCAGATTCGAGTTGACACAAGTCAAATATTTGGCTATTTGAGTTTGGTTCACCAAAAACTATGAGACTCAAACTCAATTTAAGATAGAGATTTAAACTTGAATTTAACTCGACTCAAAAGCCTATAAGTTCAAGCTTGATTATTGGGCTCGAACTTGACTCGAAACTGGATTTAGACCGAGTCAAATTGAACTTTTCACGAGATAAGCCGAAATAACTAGTGGAAAGCTCGACACATGTCCACCTTTATCTGCAGTATTATGCCTTTATATTGGTACAAATAAAATGCACGTACTACAAGAGGAGCCAAAGCTAAAGAAAAAAAAAAAAAAAAACCCGAAAATCAAGTACTTCATATAAAAACAAAGAACTGGAATTTCAACCTAAACAGAATTTGGGCTTTAACCTTCCAAATTCAAAAATAAGTTAGGTATCCTCTTCCGATTAACCTGCCACGTGCTCTCCTCCCTTTCATCCTTCTAACCTTCTTCTGACCCAACCTTGTAATTAAGTAAGAGGGGCTATGTCTACAAACACTTAGGGTCTGATGCTTGCCCTGCTATTGGCTCATAGATCAATCGTTTTGTTTCCACAACAGTCAGATGCAAATGAAAGATTGAGTGGTGAACCACATACACTTTATAGCTGGCGAGAAGCAAAGTGATTGTTACCATACCAAGTAAAACAGCTATCAAATTCAGCTTATGTGGTCTCAAGTAAAAAAACACATCTTCCTTATACATGGGCCCAGGGTGAAGCTACATATATGTGGCTGAAGTTGAAAGAAAATTCCAAGCATAGGTATATCATTTTGGGCATTTTTCTCATGTTAGACCTCACACTCTCCAATGAAATTGAATGAAAATTTAGAGGGCTAGGTTCTATGTTTCAGATTAAATATTATCAAGACTCAAGGGATAAGAAACTTGTGCTTTAACTGTGATAAAAAACATAAAAAGACAAAAATCCCTTGGATTTTAACCTTGTATAAAAAAACAAAAACAAAAGACAAAGATATCATTCCAAATTGAATAGTCCTCTCATATATATATATTATGCATATGAATTTATAATGTAATTTTAATTCTTATTTTTTTTTATGCAAGACTTGTTATAAAATTAAAATAAAAAACTCACTTATCATATTAATTATAAAATTGAGAAAGATAAAGTATGAGTTCTCTTTTTTTTTTTTTTTACTTATAATTGTTTAGTTCACTTAGTAATTCTATATGCTTTTAAAATTTTCTTCTGGGAATTATATTTTTATAGGTTCCTTTTGTACTATATCTAAGCCTTTTGTTTTAAGATATACAATGGTGGAGGACAATTGTAAAATGTCATTTATTATTTTTTTTGTTGTAGTAGTATGATTTTAAATTATTTTTATTACTTTGAATCAAATCATTTCATGTATAAAAATATTGTTTTAAACTATTCCTACTATTTCTGACAATTGACTTATTCTACCCCTTTAGTTAGTATCCGTTAATATTCCATCAGCATCCGTACACATCTGACACTATGTAATATCTTTTTTTCTTTTAATCCATTATTACCCTCTTCCCTTTAACTTTCTAGCAAGGAAATGGAATCACCAACTTTAGGGAATGGCTGGAAGTGTCTTCAACAACGGCTAGAGTAAAATCTCTCATCGATTTCATTCATGCAATTCATTGAAAGATCTAATGTCAAGCTGTTGTTCCAAATTGATAGAGGGAGATCGATTTGAATTCTTTGTTTGTCGATGTGCCAAACGTAGTAGAACAAGTCTTTCCCGAGGAGTGCTCTGTCTCTGCTAGTCTTATTGCAGGAAGCGACTCACCGTGACTTTGTAGAAAACCATAATTTTTGCAAGAAAGGTGTCCTCATCGGACGTTTCTGAGAAATGACGCTGACCAACCCAACATCCCCGAATAAGCCCTAAACAGAGGTAGACGAGAATCCAATGAGGGCTTTTCCTAATGAAAAAACAGAGGAGATTAAGAATGACTCTATTCATCTGATCTCTTCCCCTTGTTTCTCTGTCTCTGTCTCGTTCTGCTCTCTTTTTTTTTTTACCGGCTTTTTTCAGTACTTTTTGTCTTTTCATGATAGTTGAATGAGTTGCAGTAGGAATTTTTTTTGCTAGAAACAATAGTGATGGTTGATTCTGATTTAAATCTTCCTTTTTTTTTGCTTATTCAAGTTATATGAAGCGGTTTTGGTGGATTGATAAGTCGAAACGAGATCTATAGAGGCTTAGAGTGGATTTGCTTCTTTCTTGATTATCCAGGACTAATGTTGGTTTGCTTATGTTGTGCAGGGTTGCAAGAGAAGTGTAGTTTTGGGTCTGTGTATAAAACTTACTTGATTTGAATGCTTATTAAAATGAAGACAGTGAATGCCGCTACAAACCCTCTGTGTATAAATCTAATGTTTGTTACAATGAAGATTCATCCATGATCGCTTTATTGGAAAAAAAAAATTGATAGAGAAATGGAGGCAGAGAGGTGGAGACACAGAAGGGCTGAGGTGCGAAGGTGACAGTGATGACCGTTGCAAACACTTCCTAACATGGTCACCAATGACAACTTATCCGAGAAGAACCGATGGAGAGATTTTAGCCTTGTTGCAGTAAGCAACTCGGATAAAGCAGAGCTCCTCTCTTCAGATGCTGGATCGTTTTGCTCTGGCTCTCCCAACCATGGAAGATGACAACAGCAATGGAGATGGCAACAAAACTGACAGTGACTCGACAACAACCGATGGAAAGGAGAAAATGAGGTTTTCTGGACAACCAATAGGCACCGGGATTGTAAAAATTTGAAACAAAATAATGGATAAAATAATCTTTTTCTGCCTTTCCGTTAATGGAATTAACGGCAAAAAGGTTTTAGACAATTATCAAAAAGAATTAGGGGTATTTTTAAGATAATATTTAAACAGTAAAAATAGAATTAATCAACTAGCTAAACTATAAATCATAAAGGTAATTTAAAAAAAAAATTGCCATTTATTGAATGACTCCACTGTAAAAAAATTCTGACTACACCACTCCATGGGCCCCAATACCTGATTCCCACGTTCATCTATAGGCCAACACTCATGTTGCATTCTTGATTGGTTAAATGGCACGTTAGATTGAGATTTTATCAAAATTTCAATGGAACTAACCCGAAACCCGAACCCAAAACAGTTGGGCCAACCCGACATGCACCCCCTAGCGCAAGTAAAGAACAGTTGAGCATGTGACTTTTAAGATTTAGTGTGTTACGAAAAGAAAGTAGTTGTAGGGTTAGTTGAGAAAGGTAGCGGTTCACATCCAAATAAAAGTATAAACGGATGAAGCTTATAGATTTTTCTTGCCGTGTCATCTAACGAAAGAGAAAGATTTTAACATCTCATCTCCGTTGTTATCACTTATCACGTAATTCTTGAAGCCCAAAAGGTTTGTTTTCTAGCCTCAAACTTTACTTGAGGTCCAGGGTTGGTCATCTTAAATTTTATTGATTATTATCAAATAAAATTTAGAATAAATAGTGGAGGTCGTAGCCCCTCATACCCCATGCCCAGTATAAAAAGTACTCATCTCAATACCACAAAAAAATAATAATAATAGTACAATCAGGGTTATCCAATTCTCGGAATAGGGAAATTAGCATAATCTTCACCCAAAAGCCCAAAAGGTTTTTGGTCTCTTCTTTTCTTTCATTCTGTACACAAACATATACACCTCCGATTATGGACGTGAACAAGAATAATGTGATTATTTTCTACTTGCCTCACCATGTGTTTACCTGTGCTTGGGACTGATGCTGATATCTCTGATGATATTTCTTAAAAATCACCAATTTTAGTAATAATTGGTTTCTTAGAAACCAAAGAAATTGTTTATTTGATACTATTACTGTCACGATCAGTTGGTTTTTCATAAATCAGTTATTATGAATTTATTTGATAGTGATTATTACTAGTGATTTTTGTTTTATATGGAAATCATCTATCTTATTTATTTATGTCAGATGCTACATCATCCAAAAGGAATTGGAATCTATCTCAGAAGAAAAACCATTGAATTTATCGGTTTCTCTTATTAGCTGATTTTAATAATCGTTTTCTAACCGATTTGTGGATCTCTATCAGCCAAACATCAAAATAATTTTTAAATCGCTGATGTGGCTCTGTCATGGTGCCAATTTATGAAAAATTGGCATCGGTCCCAAACTCCACCATCATCTATCTCCGTTCGCTGAAGACAAATCTAAACGCCAAGACTGAGAAAAAGAAACAATTGCTTGCCAAACTACAAATGCAAATATGTAGCGTGCAAAGTCTTATACTTTGTATTATTTTATATGTATTTGTAATGTATATATTTGCATTTTTTACTCGTTTCAAATTCAGCCAATATAGAAAATCAAGGTCAAGAGAGAATGTCCGCTTTGCAAAGGAATAAAATGAGAGTTTCTTGCATCTATTCTTATTGTTATTTATAGCTAGTTTTTACAATGCATCTCATTCTTTAGTATGTTTTCATTCAATGTTTATAATTTATTTATTTGTAAAACCGAAAAGGATAATAATTACAATCGTTTATGACAATTAGGCATTACTAGACTCCACATCAGTGTAACATTGAAAAAACGTTTCATCATTTGTGAAAATTTTAAAAAATAACTTTATCAAACTCAACTTTTATCATTCTCAATGCATAAAGAAGAATAAGAGAAAGATACCACTTAATATGGCAGGTATATTGAATCAACGCCCACTTAACCAAACACGCTGTTAATAAATTGATTAAAGAATTGTATGTAGCTGACTAGGGCATGATAGGGCATCCTGTGGCTGTGGAGGGTCAACGATGGCCCAATTAGATCTGGAGAGATAGAGATCGTCACAAACCACGCAAGGCCCATGTGACGTGATATCAAGTAACATGTGCCCATGGGAAAAGAAGGTTCATCTGCTCCCACGCAACTTCAAGCCATCCGTGTTTCCAACTTTCAACTGAATTTCAAATTATAATGGCTGTTTTATTGGAATCTTTCTTCTCGCTTCATTCTGTTGCCAGCCAAGTTGTACACATTTCCCCGGATTTCCATTCAGATTGTAACAGGTGTTGCTTCAGTTTAATGTGTACCGTCAAACTCATAAAGTTTAGGTATTTACGAAGTAAACGTGTCGTCAGACACCCGTCGCATGCCGATTTGCGGGAAATCCGAACTTTACTGAGGTCAACTTTTAGCAAAAGCCATAGCCGGCTTTCCCGCACTCTTTCTTTCAGACCCTTGTGTCTATCCATAAGAACAGGTTGGTTAAAAGTCAAGTGGTAATTTGTGCGTCCATTTTTCCCAAAGAGAAAGGCCGCTTACTCACTCAGTCAGTCTGCACAGAATTGAAAAGAAACGAACACTTGAAAAAGCCGTACGTTCCGGTCCAACTGAGTTCCTTTCCTGCTGTAGTGCTTTGCCCTCTCCGCTCTCACTCCCTCGAAAAGGCTTCTCTGCTTATACTCTTCCGAGTGTTTTTTGGTCTATTTCTTTGTTCCCTTGGAAAGGTTGTAACCTAATTTCCACCAAAAGAGTCAAGAAAAGCAGGGACAGAAGAAACCGCACTGCAGGAGTGAGAGAGTGAAGACAGATTTTTCCTTTGATGGACTCCATTTCGCCGACGGTCGGCGTAAAATTCGTCGCTCCACTGAAGAAACCTCCTTGTTTTTTCGGGTTTTCAGGCTCCAGCCTTCCGCGTTTGCGATCTTTCGATAGAATTTTCCAGAAAAGTCGTGTCTTTGCTGAGACCAGGAATCCGGCGATAGACTTCAGTGACCCTCATTGGAAAACCAAGTTTCAGGGGGATTTCGAGAGACGATTCAACCTTCCTCATCTCACTGACCTCTTCGACGATATCGAACCCATTCCATCTACCTTTTGTCTCAAGAGCAGGTTTTCTTTCGGTTCTTTTACTTAATTCCCAATACAGTTGAAGTTCCTTCATCCTCTTCCATGGTTTTCCTTCGTTTTATTTATTTATTTGTTTAATCATGAAATTGTCTGTTTTTCATATCCTTCTTATGTTTCAGGCTCCCCGTGTCCGAGGAGTTTGCAGATGGTTATCCATCAGATGAGAAGTGGCATGGATATATAAACAACAACGACAGAGTTCTTCTTAAGGTATTCGTGCCATGCCTTTGTGACTTTCGACTTTGCATTGTATAAGGGCATTTCATATTTGCCTCCCCAATTATAACAAATAGGCTATGGGGACGTTATGTTTGTAAACAAAGACTTCCTTCTCCTTTTGCCTTCTGCAAGGGATCAATATCAGTGCTCAGCGGTTTCTGCTTCTCTTAAGCTGGGTGATCTGTTGATGTTACAAGCAGAAATACTAAAGTAGTGCAAGACTGATAGAAAAAGTTCCAATTCTCTTGATCACAATAATACTTGGCTGTTTTCTGAGCACATTTTGAGGATCCTAAGACAAGGATCAAATAACTTAATGAACAAATGCTGTAATTTAAGGTGGGGATCTAGTTTGGAATTGAACTGATGAAAATCTCATTATATAAATAGTTTTATTTCTCAAAAGGCATTATATGTAACTGTATCTTGATAGTAATCAGTATTTTACCTGGCGATATCTACCTCTTTGTTTTTTAATAATTGTGCACAATGAAGAATATCATGTCAAAACATGTTATTTTTAATTCCAAACCAGTAATCAGTATCCTGCTTGCAGAGAAAAGGAAATGAGTATTATCTTTCCAGTGATAATTCTGCTCACTGAAAAGTAAATAAGCAGAGGACATCCTGCCTGACTTTTTTAACTTACCTTGTATGTAACAGCTATTTGGTTTCTATTGTGAAACATGAAACCTAGTTCCCTGCCTGTGCTGCAAGGTCTTGTTTTGACTTAACAAGGCCAATAAGTTATATTCATTCTGTACACCATATTTTTCCAGGGATTTCTATTTTCCTAATATTATTTAGACATAAGCTAACCTTTATCCAATTTTCAGGTCATACACTACTCCTCACCTACATCTGCTGGTGCTGAGTGCATTGATCCAGCTTGTACTTGGGTTGAGCAGTGGTGAGTGTGTAACTGAACTTGCCTTCTCACGTGGTTGTAGGTCATATGCAGGCATGTTTAGCCATGAATGGGTGTTTCTTATGATGTAAATGTACTTTTATTGCTGTGAGGGAAAACAGAGGATTTTGTGATTAAATACCCATAACTTATTTGATGTCAAAAGAGAAATCAAGGAAGATATGTTGAAAATTTTAGTTCCATTGATGCATCAAAATATTACTTACAGAAATGTAGTTTCAAATCAGTAATTAAAAGCTTCTTGGTGAGTTTCTTATAACTATATTTATAGAGGAAAAACTTTCACAGAGAAAAAAAGAAATATGGTGGGCAAGATCCGCCATCTGGGGAACATTTTATTGTGTTTATGAAAAATCTTATATTTTTCACCTATTCTCTCCCCATATGGCAAAGTCACGGATTGTTAAGTTTTAAGAGCCATTACCTGATGTTGATGCTGGCTATCCAGGTTTCTGGAGCCTTAATTTACTTATGCCCCTCTCCCCTCAAATGATGGGCAAGTATCAGTTAAAAAACCGTTGTCATATCATAGAATAATCACTTTATTGCTTCCACTTTTTTAATTGAGAATATGGGAACTTTGGACTGCTAATATCTCTCGAGGAAAACACCAGCAGAAAGTTGAGGTCTAGGCCCTCTAAGGACCGAGGGAGTGAACACCTGAACAATCTGAGGATCCCCTTTCTCATGGATGGCTCATAGTGGCATAATTTTGTGCATGACAGATATAGGTAGGGTCATCTAGAGGAGCCTAGTTGACTCGATTTGCCATCTGTAAATGCATACACACTGAGACATTTGTGGAGTCCATATGCTTTTGGACTTTCAGTTTTAGAATGAACCTATGAGCACCTGATAGAAGTTTTACTAGAGCCTTAAATTAGTCTTTATTTCATCTGGTTGTATAAGTTCATCCTGATAAAAAGCAACAAATACCAATATCTACAGTGCAAAGCCTTGTATTTTGTATTTATAAACCTGTATTTGCACTGACATATTTGTATTTGTACTCGCTCCAAACTGAGCCTTAGTTGAATTATGTTTCATTTGATGATTACTAATAAGTGTCATAACAAATGTCCTTTAACAACCTATTATATCTAATTGATATGATCCTGTAATCATTACAGGATTCATCGTGCTGGTCCACGTGAGAAAATATACTTCAAACCAGAACAAGTAAATGCAGCAATTGTAACTTGTGGTGGGCTTTGTCCTGGTCTTAATGATGTTATCAGACAGGTATTCTATTTATAATAAACTGATCCCGTAGCTTTATATATTTTTTCAATGAACTCTATTCAGTTTCCCATGATTCATTTGGCATATTTGTCACACAGGATGATGTAAAAATCATAGCTGTATGCTCTTGATGAGTAAAAAGGTATTATTAACATTGCATGATAAAATTTTGTGAAATACTAGTAGAAACTAGGCATCTTTGCCATGTCTTATTCATGAACAATATAAAAAAATAATGTTCTTAAGACTCAAGTTAAGTGGCATTTACTGCCTTGATCTTGCCCATTGTTGCCACTGAACCACCATTAGTGAAGGAAGATCACGCTTGAAATAACAGGGGGAAAAGGCTCAAAAACGCAAAAAGGATTTCTTCCGTCTTGTAGCATCTCTAGATACCCAATAATAAAAAAACATTTTTCCCAGTCCACCTCTCTCCATGAGGCATAACCATATCCTCAGGCCCTATATGGTGCAAGGATAAGGGTGAATGGAATTTTCCATCCATTTAAGCTTTTCTTAGTCTTGAGCTCCAGACAATATTTTCCCATTTTCTCACTGATCAAACAACAATCATGGTGTTACCATTAATTGCCAACCTATAAATAATGCGGATGAGAGTCTGAAGTGATAAATTCCTTTTCCCCTTTTCAAAATTATTATTGCATAACCTTAAGAAATACTGCAGTATTAATTGAACTGGGTTTTTGTTTTTCATTTTTATTCTTCCCATGAGTGAATTCATGAAGAAAACAGCTGAAGTCTGTAGTAGTTATATTGGTTGAAAAGAAAAGATTTTACTTTATAACCCTCTCCTCACTCGTCATATATTTGAGTTTTTGGGATTTGTTTGCTCATTTGAATTTTATATACTGCAGATAGTTATCACTCTTGAGATATATGGTGTAAAAAGGATCATGGGGATACCTTTTGGCTATCGTGGATTTTCTGACCAGGGAATACATGAAATGCAAGTATGTTTATTCATCCTCACTATGGCATAGCACCAGGATTTAATAGGATCATTTCTGAATAACTAATTTATATTTTATTGCACTACTTCCTAGATTTTAAGAGGTATCTCTATAAGATTCATTCATATGTATTCAATCTGATTTTGATATTTAGCTAAGTCGGAAAGTGGTCCAAAATATTCACCTTGCTGGTGGAAGCTTGTTAGGAATTTCACGTGGAGGTCCCACCATCAGTGAGATTGTGGACAGTATGGAGGTATATAATTTCTCATTTCATATTAGCACATTATTCTTAAATTGTTTCCTTAACTTGTTTCCTATTCCCAGGCATAATGTATTCTTATAAATTTGCTTGTGAATGGTGTCAGGAAAGAGGAATCAACATGCTGTTTGTGCTGGGTGGAAATGGTACACATGCTGGTGCAAATGCAATCCACAATGAGGTTGTTGAGTCTGCATCCACTTCAGTTCAGCATTATCACAACACCTAATATATAAACAGATGTTGCCAACATGCAATGTATTACAATGTCTGTTTTGTGCCGACTTATATGAATGCATATGGCTTGAAATCATTAAAAACTGTGAAGCAGGGGATTCCTATTTTACTTAAAAATGGATGTTGCCAGCATGCATTTTAGAATCACTTTGACTGGGATAACCAGTCCTAACTTGCCTCCTTGATTTCTTGTTTTGTTTTTTGATATATAGATTATGTTCTGGTTCTGGAAGTTTACATTCTTTTTCTCTGCGAAGGTTCATTTGATGTGGTTCAAAATTTTCAGTGCCGAAAAAGACGCTTGAAAGTGGCTGTTGTTGGTGTCCCAAAAACTATAGACAATGATATTTTACATATGGATAAGACCTTCGGTTTTGATACTGCTGTAGAAGAAGCACAACGGGCAATAAATTCTGCCTACATTGAGGTATAAATTGACTATGACACTAATAACAATTTCTCCTTGTGTATTTATTTTCCTTCCTCAATTCTGTACATGTATCAAGGTCCCTTTCTCAGAGATACCTTCTTAATATCAACATTTGTGCCAAACTGAAACTTTTATTCATTCACTTATATTTTTTAAATTTCTTTTCAATCTCTTAACAGGCACATAGTGCTTATCATGGTATTGGCATTGTCAAATTGATGGGTCGAAGCAGTGGATTTATTGCCATGCATGCATCCTTAGCTAGTGGACAAGTTGATATATGTCTGATACCAGAGGTTTGTTTATGGCATGATATTCTCTTCTTGCATTCTAAGTTTTGTTATTTTTATTGAGAGAATCTAAGTTTCATTTTTGTTTGATTTAAGGTACCTTTTCATTTGCATGGTCCCAATGGTGTTTTGAAGCATTTGAGGTATCTAGTTGAGACAAAGGGATCAGCTGTAGTCTGCGTAGCTGAGGGAGCAGGCCAGGTTGGTTATATGCTTAGCTCCAGGGTAGTGGCTTCAAAAAATATGAATTAAACCATAAACTATGTAATTTAATTTATCTCATCAAAGCACATCATTCAACTTCCCTTGCATGTTGTTTCTATTATTGAAAAGAAAATGGAGGGAAAATGTCCCATGCATGTTATATTTTAACACACACACAAAAAAAAAAAAAAAAACAGATTTAGTACTTTGAATCTGCGGGTGATTTAGTTAGGGTGAAATCTTAGCTTGAGATTGTTTAGGTTCTACAAAGAATAAAAGAGGGGGAGAAGAAAAAGAAACAAGAGAACCATTTTCAACTGACCACACAAACCAAGAAGACATAAAGTAGTGCATAAATGACATCAAAACAAAATCCCAAAATTAAGTTCCACTAGAAAGTATTCAGTTTAATATCCAAAAACATGAACTTTCTGCGTGTTCTCTTTACTTTCCAACCCTTACGACTTCTTTGTATACAAATTTATTATTGATAAATTAAACTATACATATATTAGCCATGCAGGGTAAGGTTGATTCGTCAACACTAATGTTCAAACATACATACATATTTATTTGTTAAACTCTCTTTCAAGTGTTTGTTTCTTGTGTAATTCCCTGCTTTCCATATTCAGATGTTAAATCTTATTGAACTCAATATTGTTTTTGGTGCAGAACTTTCTTGAGAAGACTAATGCTACAGATCCATCTGGGAATATTGTACTTGGAGATATTGGTGTGCACATTCAACAGGAGGTCAGTACTTCTATCTGCATACTATGCCTTTGGAAATATTGAATTAGCTAAGAAAGTACAACTATGCAGTACCTATAGTTGTTAACTAATAAACACTGTTCACCTTGTTGAACTTTAAATAGTTATTCCAAGAGCATTTTTAGTATTTTGTCCTATGAACTTCAAAAGTTTGATTTGTAATGAAGGCAATAGTTGTATCTTCAGGTCTAACCTTACCTTTCACACTGGACAAAATTTGTAGGCCATTATGTTATAAACAGCCACTTTATTGTATTGATTTCCATTTTGATATTTTATTCAGACAAAGAAGTACTTCAAGGAGATCGGTGTTCCAGCTGATGTGAAGTATATTGATCCCACGTACATGATTCGTGCATGCCGTGCAAATGCATCCGATGGCATTCTTTGCACTGTTCTAGGACAGAATGCAGTGAGTTACTCTCTTTGGTCATGTTCTGTAGCTATCTTGGTGCAAAGTATTTTAGTGGCCACAATTCAGCCTAAGTATCATTTATTGGTAATGTCCACACAATCATCATCATCTAAGCCTTTTCCCCAATTATAGTGTTCACATGGATAATTAAGCAAATAAAAAAGCAGGTGTGCGGAAGATGAACACCCCAAATGAGAGTTGATTTTCTGATCAGTTTGTTGTTTTTGGGGATCTCCTAGGTAGAGTTCATTTAATAATGGTCATGATCCACCTACACTATTTTCCTGTGAAACAAACAACTTGGGGATTTCTCATTTTCTCTCCCTTTATTTTTATTCTGAATTGTTTTGCTGTTCATTAAATATTATCAGGTTTCTTCTGGGGAGAAAGTGGTAGTGGTGTGGCTGTTTTTTGTTGGCAGAAAACATGGCTCTCAATTAGACCTGGCAATTGGGTTGGGTGGGTCGGGTTTGGGTTGGGTCAAGACATTTCAGGTTGATTTTCGGGTTGGGTTATCAAATGCTATACCCTAACCCTACATGTTTGGGTTAGGGTTGACCCATGGGTCAACTCGGGTCATCCCAAAAAATAAATGAAATTTAAAAAAGTAAAGAAAAAACTACATGAAAAATGCCAAAATTAAGGGAATTAACCTTAAAATTCCAAATATAAAATAAAAAAACTTGGAACATTTAACAATTTAAAGAGTAAGCAATAAATAGAAAAAATTAAAAGAGTGGAAACTTCTAACAATGCATAAATAGTCCCATTTAGACTTGACAATCGGGGTCGGCGGGTTGACCCATGACCCAACCCATTTTTCGGGTCGGGTCGGACCATCTCGCATTCAGGTAGCTAAACATGAGACCCTAACCCTGTTTTTTCGGGTTGGGTTGGGTTGGAATAGAACAGTATGGTAGGACAGGATTTATGCAGCTTGACGCCTTGACCCTAAATAATTGTTATTATTGCTGAGTTGGGTTTGTAGTGGTTTTTATCATCATTATCATGATATCATCATCATCATCATCATCATCCAAGCCTTATCCCCTACTCTATGGGGTTGGCCACATGAATCCTGTTTCGCCGGTATATTCTGTTTAATGCTGTCTGCATCCATTGTTAAATTTGTAGTCGGTAGTGGTCTGATAATTGCATGGTTTGAACAGGTTCATGGAGCATTTGCTGGATATGGTGGCATTACAGTGGGCATTTGCAATACTCACTATGTCTATTTTCCAATTCCTGAAGTCATTTCTTACCCCAGGCAATTGGACCCTAACAGTCGCATGTGGCACCGTTGCTTGACATCAACAGGGCAGCCAGACTTTACGTGATTATCAAGACTAGATACCGATTTATTCCAAGAAAATTGGGATTCTATGCACATTGATGTGTAAATAAGAACAGTGAGGCCGGCTTCAGAAGATTGAGAAAACAAGTCGGCTAGAAATAACACAAGTGGATTACTTCCACTTTGCAGGGCTTCAAAATTTTCATGTAGAATTTTGTTAAGATTTTGGCCTTAACCTCATGAGTCATGAGCCATGAGTTATCGCGGGAAATAATATTGAAGAGGAATCAACCCACATTCTTGGAATGGTTCTGATGTTTTGTATTAGATATTGTAATAAAGTTCAAAGGCCAAATAACAAGGATTCTGGTTTCATGTCCAGCCTTCTTCAATCATAGTTGGCCAGATTGCTAATCTTCTTTTCAATTGTTTTGGTTCGACGTAATTAAATTGGTTCTCATGGATCTGCATTCTGCAAGATAAACCACGGAATCCGATAAGCTAATGGGTTCCTAGGACCACCCCCTCTGTGGGCTAGTGCATCATGTCGGCCTACTAAATTATGGGCTCCGGCTCCCCCTTATGGCTTTACCCATATTTTTTTCACAAAGTCAAAATATCTATTCCCTCTATATAAAGGAGAGTCTTTTGCACACGTGTGGTTTCATATAGACGGATATTTATACACGCGCATGGGCTCCCAACTTTTGACCACTTATTATGGTTTGAAAGTCGAAACAAAGATAAAAGATCTGTGGCCGGTTTATGCAAAAGAGATATGCCAAAATCAATCCCTTTTTATTTACCATAATGCCATTGATTCCTTTCATTTTGACCTGGTCAAAGATCATCTCCCTGTAGTCGGGCCACGTCACCTTCAGAATTACTATGTACAGGGTAGTCACGAGGAAGCAGAAGTAATTGTCCTTTGTGGCAGGGATACGTGGTGGAATCTTAGACAACCAACAATGTACAGGGCTGTTGCTGATCCAGTTCAAGAAGACAAGTCGCTGCGCTTAACTTAATTCAAAGATGAACATGAACGTGCTTAACAAACAAAGTACTCTAGTGGCCAACGATGCTCTGTAGTCTGTACTGTTTTCCTTCTCAACTATTACAGACCACAGTCTACACTCTACACTACAGTATAAGAATGTGATTAATCTAACCACACTGACTCTCTAACCATGGTTATGCGTGTACTTAAATAAAACTCTCTCTCTCTCTCTCTCATGTGAGCACTATCAATCACTTAAATAATAAGGGAAAATGCGCTTTCTGGGATTATATTAATGGTGCCTGGCACACCATCAAAGTAGTTGAAAATCAAAATGCACCCTCACAGTTCAGTAGTTCACACACAATCACTCTCCTCTCTTGAAAAATTAAAAGGTTGTAGCTGGAGGGCCACGTGGTGCCTGGTATAAAAGAGAAACCATAAGCTCCTCATGTCTTACCATCCAAAGAAAATTCATTCAGAATGAGTGACAATAATAGACAAATGAATCCGTTCTCAGTAACTCACCTGTCTTCCTTCTCGCTCCTCGTCACCATAACCCATCTCTCTCACCCCCTCCAACCTCCACTCCATACTTAAAAAAAGGTTTCAGCATTGGGTCTTGTGAAGTCACGTAGGCATCATTCATTTCCATTTTCTTTTTTCCCAGACACAACGACCAATTTCTCATATCAACAACACACGTTCGATTCTCGCGAGAAATCAAACAAAAATATAATAATGATGATCAAATGAATGCAATGGTATCGAGTCTTTTCTGATGATCAGATTCACAAAGAAAGCAAGAGACGAGATGGGGGGTGGGGGCCAGGTTTAATTTCTCCGTCTTGCTTGGCAGGTAACCTTCATCTTTTGTCTCTCCTCTCTACCTACCTTGGGTGGTTTTGCAGTAGCAGTGACTTTAGTTCTGTTCAGCAGAGAAAACGCTGACATCTATGATACATAGCTCTCAGGAAGCACACACACACAGAGAGAGAGAGAGGAGTAATAATAAGTTTGGCTCTTCAAGCTGACCATTTGGGCTTATGGTTTGGTTAGTTCAGCATTTGGCATTTTACAGTTTCAAGGTTCTTGTCTTGTGTTTCTGTTCGTCTGTCTGAGATCATGTTATTAAGAAAGATAAGATGCTCCAGGTAATGAAATTGATAACTTAATTTAACTATGTACTATTCGACCATGCTCCGCTGTTTTTGTTTGGTTAAAAAAAACGGAAAGATGGATTGTGGTGAAGGCATGCTGTTACGTACAATGTACTTGTTTAGAGAATGAGAGCCAGCATTGAAGTGGTCCTCTTATGTTTCCCAACACCTCCATAATTTGGTTAACAGAAAAGGAAAAAAAAAAAAAGAGAAAGATAAGATCAAGATGCCACCATTAATGGCTCATGCTTCTCCTTCAAGTATCAAGCATCGGGACTGCTGGTATCATCATCATCCTCTGCAGTCCTAATACTCACTCAGTCTGTTGAACAGACTGCAACTCCATTGTGCTTGACACTTGCAATAATTCAATGACTATGGAAAATAAGCAGACAGCTCGGACCGACTAGAAAATATTTCTTGTTGCAGTTTTCAGGTTTTCTTGTTCGCATTCAAATACAAACAATATGATATGAGAAGTAGTCCAGTGATTTCCAACAAATATACAAGCATGGACCCAATAATTCAACAGTACTAAGGTTGACAATACGATGACCCAGATGAGATTTATGCATTGATGGATCATCTTAAGCGGTGCTTAGCTTTAGCCAGTAGAGATCACCGAGGGCCACCGCATGCGGCCAACCGGTTCTTCTACAGAACTGTGGGTAGGTTTCTACAAGGGATTGGAATTGACTAGCGCCAATATTAAATGAATGGTTTGGACGGGAAAGTAGTGGTAGCTATGGCTAATAAGGAACTGGTCCCATGTACTGCATCACACGTCCCTGATTATCAGGATCGATAGATAACAGCATGGCAATATTCTGCTTATCAATGTAGGACAGTGAGAAGCTTGTCTTGTTGTTTAGACAAAAACAAGCCTCCAATCCCATCTCTTCACCTTGGTTGTGTTTGGACGACGGAACGACATGGAAACAGATATTGAGTTGAGAAACTGTCGGCAAAAGAAGGCTATCCCCTAAGAGAATGCTAGCTATGTGATGAGCAGAACCTGTACTCTGGCTGTTCATCTCTAGTTTTTTATATAGAGATCTGTGCACCAGGACCAGCAGATGATCCAACCACATCTGTCTACATATAAAGCACCCAAAAATATATATATAAAAAAAAAACGATCGATGACATCAAAAACAAACAGCACCCTTTTGATCAGTAAGTATATAATATATTGAACTCGATATAAATATTGAGTTAAGTAGTTTTTATATTCCGTTCTCAATTGTTCAATAATGAGAAATAGAATAAATAACGAAAGCCCGCCCATCAAATCCTTGCTTCCCTGAAATCCAACAACCCATGGAGCTCCGGCAGCTGGCAATGCAAAATGGAATCACGTAGTACGTAGATGGTCCCTCATCAAGAGCTATTATTTGTAGTACTGGAAAGAAGGTTTGCATAATTAGGGTACGAACTAGACATTGCCTGCTATAAGACATGTAGATAATCTACCAACTTTGGTCCCTCCATCAAATTGAGTGTTCTTTATTATCCAACATATGAACCCTTCACTCAACAACACATAACTTTTGTAGTACTTTGTAGGACAAAACACAATGCCGTTTGTCTTGATTTGGTATAGATGAATATGATCACAAGCCTGATTGCTTTCTGTTTCTTTATATCCCCCAAAAGGGATCTCTCATGCATTTGAGAGTTGAACATTTTCAATTCAAGCACGGCGAACTTAATAAAGAGAGATCCCTCTCTGGATCATACTAGTTATTAGTTTCGAAGATGAATGTTAAGTCCGGGTATTCTTAAAATATTAAGCAGTTCAAAAGATCCTAGAAAATCATATCCATGTTTATGATAAAAAAAAATGCATAATTAGCAGGAACCAAGTGTTGAAATATGCATGTATCAAGAGTGGGAAGGAGAACTACATATAGAAATATGCCTCTTTACAAAAGTAACAGGTCTAAAGGATCAGTTCAAGCTAAAAGTTTAAGCCATGGTTTTCAAACGGCTGTTGATTAGGACGGTCAGACCATTCAGCCCGCGAACCATCCAGGTAATCGGTTCCATTTTACCTCAAACCCGGTTTCTGACCCAAAACCATTGAATCAGTCAACGATCCATTGATTTGGGTTGTCAAACCATCGATTCATTTAACAGTTTTTGACATTTTTATTTTAAATTATTTTTATTTTTTTTATCAGAACTGACCGTTCTTTCAAATCGTCAACCCAAAAATCAGTGACCAGAATAATTTCATTTCTGAATCGTTTTTTAAAACCATAGTTTAAGCTGTTTGGTGATTAGGCTTTTAATCTTACATGCCCATTAAGCGTTGACAAGTACAAGCCCACCTATACCATGCGACAAATAAGTTAGCTAGCCTCAACAATGGAAAGAGGATGTTAATTAGAGGGGAGATTCGGTGCAATTCAAGAATAATTTCGTCACCACTCAACCCTTTTAGGTGTTAGGGTTGAGTTGAAAATGAAAATGGCAGGGTACAAAAAATGGGAAGAAACGAGCCTAAGTTTCACTAGAAATTAATTACAAGAAAACGGTTTTTGACATGACAATACACAACAAATTCGTTGCGTTTCCTCCTTACGAGGTGAGGTCCAGCCACTTTAAGTAAAGACAAAAGAAAACACAAAAAGACAAGAAAAGAAAAAGAGGGGTTAAAAGGAAAACACTCATTCTCTCTCATACGTTGTTGGGTGACCTTTGGACTCTTGGAGGGGTTCAAGCAAGAATAAGTTGTTAAAAGTCATATCCATAGCAAGCATCTCCAAGAAGAACTTGCATGAGTGTTTATTCTCTCTCCAGAAGATTTGTTCTTATTTTACTATTGTAAATCATCATTTTGGTGAAGATTTGAGCTTGAGTCAAGAGGGTTTCTCTTAATGATAGTAACTTTGGTGCAATTCAGAAACAAAATCATGTTCAAAGAAGCTGAACCAAAGACAAAATAAATAAGAAGAACAAGGAAGTTTTTCCTATCTTTGCCCTAACTACTCATTATACATACTTGTTTACACCCTAATGTGTCCTACAAGGAATTTTCCTATTCTAATAAAACACTCCTTATTATAAATCTTACAAAATCTCTTCAAAAAGAAAACCTAATTGAAGACAAATTTGAAAATCCCATTATAACACTAATTTGATAAATATAAACTAAGATAAAAATTCTTTGATGGCACTAACTTGGTGAAAGCAAATTAAGATGGGTTGTCGAAACCAACTTAATAATTGTTTATTCAATTGGACTGGATCTCATACAACATCAATCTTTTAGCTGTTGCTAGAGAATAATACATTGTAATCACATTATTGTTGTTATATTAGAGAATTTTCTGAGTTAATGCCTCTTTGTTTTTCTATTGCTTATGGTTGTTGTTACTTCAAGCTCTATTAAGATATAAGTCTATTTGGAAAAGCCTTTTTCACACTTGGATTGTGCAGTGCAAAATAAGGTACTGTGATTTCAGAGTACTACATTTTACCAATAACGTATTCTGAAACTAGAAACAGAGTATTCGCAGGCAAGTCTATTTTTCACATTGCTTCCAAGTGTTGCTAACCATTTTATTATGTTTTCGAAACCTACAAAATTAATATAAAAAGGCTAGAATGCTAGACAGAGACATATTTGGTCAATTAAAGAATAATGTAGATTGTTCAAATGGTCGATTGCTTCTATTCACAATTCATTCTGGGCCCATGTACGGATGGAATGCAACAGGCCCACAACAGCATTGAAAAAAGACAAAGAAAATTAAAACAAACTATAATAGGTGGGCTGCTTATGCATATAAAAGCTTAGTAGTAATGCAGATACCAATCATCTAATTTACTCCAATGGAGTAATTCCCTATGGAGTAATTTACTCCAATGTAGAGTATAAAATATTATACTTTATATTATTTTGTATGCATTTATGTTGTACATATTTACATTTATACTTTTTTCAAACTGAGCCTATATTATTCATCAAGTTATTAATTACCGTTTTTTTCCTTTTTTTCTTAATTTTTTGTTCAAACCCATGTCACTAAGATTTTTTTGGTAACAATGTCAATAAGGCTATTTGGTTCTTTTGACTTAGGTTGTGCTAGTCACTATTTCTGTTTTAACAAATGTTTTCAATTCATTGTTGACATGGCCAGTCAAACCATTTGAACCGTCACCCGATTAGGTTTTTGGGTCCAATTCAGTCAAGACACCTCGGGCAGTCAAGAAACATTCGATCCGGCTGGTTCAACCGTTGACCCATTTGACCTAGTGATCGGGTCGCAGGTTGTACACTCAATGCATGCAAAACTTTAAAAGGTCGTAACTTTGCACTCCAATATTCGATTCGTGTGATTTTTTTGGTAACTTTTCGAGATCTATGTGTTAGTGCCTTTCCCCGCTATTTTCATTAGAAAAAAAAAACTTGTTTCGCCTCAAATTGCAATTTTTAATATTTATTATAAATAAAAAAATTAAATACTGAATAAAAACATAAATTAAATATAAAATAATACAAATAACATATCTAAAGCATATTTATATAAAAATATATATTTATATATTTAATATATTTATATTAAATATATAAATATATATACTTAACACATATATACACTGACATGGCACGATCTGAACCGTTCAACCCAGCCAATTGAATCGATGACCCGCAACCTGGAGTCAAAAACGATTCGACCTCAGGATCAGTTTTTAAAACATTGGTTTCAACCAAAAGATTTAGGGTTGATCGATACAAATTGGCAAACAAATATCATTTGAATCTGTTTATAATTGAAACATCAAATTGACAGTTCTCGCTTTAGGGGGTGATGACATCTAATCATCCTATGAAGTGATATGACATATCTCTCACCAATTTGTATTGATCAACCTGATTAGCAGTAGCAATGGTAGCAATCAAAACCTTAATTAGCAAAATTCTTGCTTTTATTGTTCTCCTGCTAGGAGCTGATTTGAATCAAATGACAGCTTTTAAATTCTAAACAGCGTAATCATAAGAACTCTCTCCTGATCAGCTCTATAGTGCCAGTTATAGTTGGGTAATATCCTTCAAAAAGCTAGCATTAAAGAGCCAATTCAAATGTTGTGATGATTTTTAATTAGTAGCAGTTTATATTAAGACAAGTACTGAAGTACCTCTCGAAAGCCCGTCTACATTTTCCGATTAGAATAATATAAATTATGCTGGCTAATTAATTACCGCACAAAACCAAATCTAATCCACAAGTGCAAAAGCGCCTTAAATCATCCAAGACTCTATGTTTAGTCCTCCCCCACGTGACTCTGCACTCCCACATTATCCTAAATCAAGCGAAGACAATAAACTAATAATGTAAAGAGAACGATTTGTTTAAGTATAACCCAATAAGGAGAAAATTTTAATATGGCTAGTTTGACTGAGTCGATAATTAATATGTACAGGAACTCAGTCTTTTGACTGTGGAATTGATATTTAGGAAGGTGACATACCTCGGTTTACAACTAAAGCTGGCATCAACTCAGCTGGCCAGAAAGATGAATGAACCCCTACAACTGTTGTTACACTGATAACTAAAATATGATTAGTTCTTGGAACTGGTATCCTAGACACTTTACCCCATGCCCAATTACCCCATATACTTTATATTTTATATTTATGTGCATAAGATAAGATCCGATGATGAAGGTGAAAAGGGCCACCCTATTGGTTGGTTTTTGGACATTGTTGCAGACTACAGTCTGCCTGAGAAATCACTACGCCAAAGCCAATTGATGCTCCAATCATGACCCGAAAATCAGATGCCTCAGGGTTCAAACTTAACCTCAAGGCATTAATATTTGCTTTCTTTGCTCTTTCAATTGGCAATGCTTAGAAACTAGAATAGAGAATCAGAGAAAGAAGGAATCAAATGGAGTTTTCTGTAAAAGCAACGATTTTGACAGGGGGAAAATGGGGTTTACGGAGTTGAATGGCTGAACCAGATGGTGCTCTAAACCCAAACCCAGCTTATCCTCTTCCCCAGATCCTGAGATGAGATGAGATCACCATTGGTTAAGACCAAACAACGAGATGGCATTTAGGTAATTAAACCACTCTAGTGTGTTTGGCAGAAAGAAAACCCCCTAACCAGTAACCCCTCGCACATTGGCTGTCTTACAATATTTTGGAGCTCAGCCATTGGTTTCTCTTGTATATACTGCATTAATATAAACAGCTAACTAGACTGGTGATAAACTCATAATAATTCATTAAGTAATAAAAAAATGGAGATGTATAAGACCACAGTGACAGAGCAAAGATTATATATTAAAGAAAGACACAAAAGAACAGGATTAAAAGTAGATAAAAGACAAACAGAGAATAATTCCCCATTAATGTCCAATTGGATTTTTTTTAACCCAAACTGGAAATTCTAAAGAGGACCCCTTCATCTCTCCTGAGTTTCTCAGTCCACACTTACAATTTTTTTTTTTTCATTTAAGATTCTTAGATTTTTAATATAATGAGTTAATCAAGTGTTTCTATTTGCCTTCCCAAGGTTTCTTCTGACTCAGACCGCTTATTTTATCACCAAAGAGGCTGCAGACCCCCAGGCTCCAATAAGACACACAGTCAAACAAAGGGTGAAAGAGAACCCAAAATACCAAAAAGAAATCACCATTTTGCTGACATAAACTATGAGAAAACTGTTTTTTTTTATATATTTTAACTATAAAATAAAAGCCCACTCCATTCTTCTTCTACTGTTTCGGTGCTGTCTATTTTTGTTCCCAAAAGGGACTATTTTTCCAATTTTTCAAAAACAAGAAAAACAAATAACATCAACAAATATTTCTCCAACTTTCCTCAAATTTCGTTTCTTTTCCTTTTTTCTTTGTTTTTTGAGATGGAAATGTAAACTACAACAAACTGTATTTATCCAACAGCATAGATGAGCACTATTAATTTTCTCCCTTCACTAATCTTCTTGGGCGAGTTGAAAATTCTGGTAAATAAACAGCTTGACACTTTTCCTTTCATGCCAAAAGCATGAAAACTGTTGATTCTTTCCTCCAACCTCCATCTCATTTTATTCAACTCCTTTTTTTTTCACCTTGTTTTTTTTTTTTTTTTTCCTCCTAAAACTCCAGCTCTTTTTCTTTTTCTCTAACTCTTTGTGGAGGGCGCCTGCAAAAACCACACCAAAATTTCCATTCAACCAAACCAAATGATTTGGGTGAGAAGCAAAAACGCCACCTCTGACCTCTCAATCTCATGACTTAAGGTCCACCTCGGATGTAGGATTGTTTAGTTTCCTCCTCTTTGTATCTGGACTAGTATGAGAAGAATTTGCACATGACCCAACTGTTAAATCATCACTCTTATAGCTCAAGCATGCGGCATCTAGGACCCCAATTGGGCTCTGGGGCACTGATGGAACTGAATTATTCGCAACCTTATCAAATTCAAAACCACTAATCAATGACATATCCCGAATGAGTTCAAGACATTTCAACACCCTCTCCTGCAAAACCCATAACAGGCAACCCATTCATAAGCTAACTAATCAAATGGGTTAACAACAAATTATGAATCATGGTTAAGACAACAAAATGATCTTTTGGGTGTGCGGTAAGAAGCACCAATTTTACCTTTTTTACATGCTGTATGAAACAAGAAAGAGCACCTTCAATGTCCCCTGTTTTGGCTTCTCTCAATACAGACATTGCCACTGCTGCAGCAATCTCAGAAGGCCTGAAATCCAAAAAGTCAAGCCCTGCATCCCCATTCCAACCCATCATTGGATCAGTCCATGCACTAAATTAACCTTTTACGCCCTTGTAGGCAGAAGAAACCGTGTTGTGTGTGTGTAGAGACTAGAGAGAGAGAGAGAGAGAGATCACCCTTTATTGTGCTTAAGATCAGTTGGATGGATCTTGAGATGGACGAACTAGGGGGAGGTTGATCATGGTTAAACTTACGGAGGAAGTAGTCTATATAGGAGAAAGGAGTCACAGCTTGCATTCTCCATTTCAAGGTACTCAACACAAGAAGCTCCATTCTCTGTATGGTTCTAGCTTCAAAGACGAATTTGGATTCCCCCACCTGATAATAAACCCCAAGATCAGGACAGTGGTTATCAAAAAGAAATCTTCCTTCAATTCTTTATGATTTTTATAATTGAAATCGTTTAACCTGATTGTTGCTTCACCTGTAAATCTAGAGAGAGAGGCACTTCAGTCTCTTCCACTTTGGCTGCTAGAGACAAACAGGCTACAGCTAACAACTGCATCATCCAAGCTTTACCTCTCTACCAATGGCAAAGAACAGAATAGAGACAATCAGGAAATGACCTCAATAGAACTATGTCTTAACGAAGAAAGAAACACGTCCTTTTTTTGGTCTATTTCCTGAACTTACGGGAAGCTCATAAACTGAAAGGAACCGATCTAAGTAATTTATTGACAAATAGGCACTCAAAGGCCCAAAACTGTAATAGGCATGAACCTGTTAAGAACCAACACAAAAGCATTATTCATCAACATAAGGAGTTCTGGATACAGTTCACGAAAAGTAATTCATTTCAGGAGAAAAACTAATCGTCTTCATTTCAGCATCAATCAGAAAAGAGGGCATCCCCGAGAAAAAAAAAAAAAAAACAATATTCTGAACCCAGGACGGAAGAAACCCAAATTTCAATTTCAGAGAGAAAACAAGAATGGAATGGGCTGTATTAACACATCAACATCAAATACGACTAAAAGGAATTAAGAACGATACCCAAGTCGTTTTTAAGCATCAATGCCAATCAAAGAGATGTGGAAAAATCGAATAACTATCTCATAAAATCGATATATATATATATATATATATATATATATATATATATATATATTGATTGGTAAGAGATTAGGAAAATACTCAGAAATCGCATTTGCAATCAACTAAAACCCACCTTCCCAATCCAATCGATGGCCTCTCTTCTAACCCCCAAATCCAACTCCCCACCACGCAACCGGTTTAAATAATCATCCCTGGGCAAATGCTGCCATTCCCTCTCAACCATCATTCGCAGACACTCTTCACTCTGTAATGGGAACCCAATCCAGAACTCCCCTGCACTAAAGCTCTGGTTTTGACGATTCGTTCGATGGTTTTGCTGCTGCCAACCATCTCCAAACTCATCCCCAGCCCCATCTTCAATATCTTCAAAACACATGAAAGTATTGTTGTCTTCTGCACAGAGGAGGCTGGAAGCTGAGCAGTCGAATCTGGGTGTCATTGTAGAACCTCAGAAACCTCTCTGCCTCCACAAATCTCATCAAATGAGAAGAGAAACAGAGATTTGTTCAGAGATTATAAGTGAAGAAGAGATTTCCCCTAAACATAAAAGCAACAAATAGAAATGTAAGGTATAAAGCCTAGCAGAGAAAAAACAAAACCAAATGGGAAGATAGAAGTTGGGGGAGTAAGAAAAGCAAGCCTCGAGGCCCAAAGCTGGATTGAGGTCCTTGAGGAAACTGTTGCAAGAGTGGGACTTATGTAGGAAACGAGTGTCTATTTAGGGTAAAAGGAGAGATTGAGGGAGAGGGGCATGGACTGAGAACTGAGAAGACAAATAATATATGTATTTTTATTGGTCCGAATGTTTAAATGTTAATGAAAAATAACTGGGTTTTTTTTCTTCTGTAATAATTTTTTTTCTTATTTTTTGAGGTTCATGCCTTCATTTCGTGGCAGATTATTTTCTTTACATGACTAGGGATGAAGAAGATGGTTGATGGAATTATTATTCACTGAGAAATTAAAAGATTTGATAATTTAATCACTTAAAACAAGATCTCCCGTACATAAACGTGATTCAGTGAGAGTACAGGTTACTCATCTCCCCTGTGCTTGAGTTATCTACAAATTAAAATATATATATATATATATATATATATATATATATATATATATATATATATATCTTTCAACTTCAAAATAATTTTAATTTATTTTATAATTATATATTTATAATTCTAACTCGCCCATCCCATGGACTAAACAAATTCATTAATCCATTGACTAAAACTAATTACTTTAGCTTACCTCATATGAATTAATGTGTGATAATTAGTAGTTCATTTAATAATTGTTTCATAAAAGGGTATTTATTTAACCAAATCCAGGAGAAATTCCTGAGGAAAAGATGTATTGGTCAATTGATAGCATTTTAATCCTAAAAGATTAGGGGTAAATGTGTAAAATAACTACGGGAAACGACCAACCAATGTTTGCGTTTTTTTCTCCTTTGTCATGGGGAAGCGTGCGCCCTGAAATGTGAAATCTCAGCAGATGACTAGTAGCCGTTTCACTCAGAAATTGCAATTATTACGATGCTTTGGACTTCCTCTTACGTACTTTTGTATACCCAAATCATGTCTATTGTCCAGAATACAGTTATACGAAATTCAACCCTTGACCTTGATTTCACATCCTTGTATTTTCTTCTCTTTTTCTGTTTTTTTTTTTTTTTTGTTTTTCTATGGATTCAAATTCATGATTTTTATGTCTTGTTTATTTTGTCTTAATAAATTATTTTTTCGTAGATATGTCTTAGTAAAATAGTTGAAATATAATTTGTGTATGTTACCTGTTATATAAACTTGAAATATTTAAGGTATTCTACTACTTTGATAGAATCTTTTATGTAATAGCAATATTGATAAACAGGCTACAAAATTTTAAATTTACCCTTCACAAAGTATAACTGAAGAGAATTTTCTTGATTATACATGTATAAAATGTTAATAACAAAAAATAGAAGAGAACATGACATGAATCAGGACGATGACAACAACAATAACAATAACAATAATTCTATTATTATTAGCAGGTAATAATAGAAGAATATAGAAGAAAAGAGAAGGAAAAGAACAAGGAGTTTCTTAATTTATTTTTAGAAATTGAAGAGAGTTTCCTTGATGATACGTCGATTAATGTGATTGTCGAACTCACTCCCATAATTATTGCGACCATAGCTAGGCTAACAAAATTTCATTATCACTTTGTCGACGGAAATACCACAATGAATGCAATGCAATCAGATTTAAGCATTAATGGATCTAGAAAAACTTTTTTCGATATGCCGTTGTTTGTAATTATTTAAAAATAGATAACGAACAAATATTTAATGTAGATAAATTGAATAAATATATCATAAAGACAAATCTTCGACTATCCATGTTCGACAGATTGTGCTATATACATAGGCTCTCTCCATGTTACACATCAGTTCATAATACTATCTATGTCTTACCGTTATCGTCGCACGGAGTTTGTATGGACTAACGTGTCATGTAGAAAAAGCCTTGTAAACAGCGGGAGGGTTGTCGAACGTAGATAGCTAAATTTTTTTCTCGTGATAAAATCTTTATAAATTCCATTGCAACCCTATTATCGGCCTTTCTATAATACCAAACAAGTCTTATGATTTAATCTTCAAATTAATCATAACAAAATATCTTTGATAAAGGGAATTTCTTTTATTTTTGCAAACAAAATATCCTTTTTAATATTCTCAAACATTCAAGATACCATATATTAAATACTTATGTTTTTTTTTTAATTCTAGGCCCATGATCCAAAACATACTCAAAAGGATGATGGTCCAAGACCCATATAGCCCATCTCCTTTACAGTGTCACATTTTTAATGAACATTTTCTCTGTCTCAATTGAAACTAGATGTGGTAACTAAAAAAATGAAAGTAAATCAATGCACCATGGGGGTTGAATAGAAATTTGATCTGGTTTGGATTGGAAAATTTGGGTTCTGACATCAGTTTGGGTCCAAGCTCAAGTCTATATTTGCTGTTTGGATTGGCCCGTGATCTAACTCAATCTATCTACATTATGACCTTACTTTATTAGAGAAAGACAAAAGAGGTTGAGAGATTTAAGAGGAGAGAACAAACAATTACTATTATAGGGAGAAGGAGATTTTAAGAATAATCTCATTGAAGAGAATAATGATGAATTTTGTTAGACAATTAAAACCTAAGAGGGCTTGTATTTTGACTTCTTTTATTTTTAATAATTTAATCTGAAAAATAAAGTAATGAATGTGCAAAAAAAGAGAGGATAAAAAAAGGTCCATATGAGCATTTAGATGATAGGACTCTTGTTTTGATATAAACAATAAAAAAAAAAACTTTGACCAATGAAGGCCCCCTCCCGGGGCAATGAATTTTGATGATTGGTGAATGCCAGTTAATGGGTTATCATACGTTTTTTGGCATCGTATTCGGATGCATACACATATATGTACGATGTAATGCAAAAAACAAACCCTAGGTAACCGTAGGTTTGTCGGGAGGCCCCACAAATCTACGGTTATTGAAGAGAAATATCTATATCAATGAAACAACACTCCATAAATCCCATTGCTGTTCTCGTTAGTTGGAATCCTACTTTTCTTATTATAGAATGCAAAAAAAAACGTGTACATGATTAATGAGTTTTTTTTTTTTTTTGACAGAAAATTAATGGAACTCATAAACTAGTAGGATTTGCTATTGGAGGACGAAATCTCCGACCGGTTGTCCTGTCCGATGACCGGATTTCGGGGCTAAGTCACTCGTCATCCCTCTTGGCTTATTCATGTGGGATTCTGCTGATCTGCTCTGCCCATACGAAGACCAACTCATCTCGCAACTCCCAACGAAACATTGATTTTGAAGGAGAAGGGGTTTTCACAGTCTAATCCTTCCAGCGTGGATGTACAAACGAGCTTAAATCAGCCATGGAACCAGACAAAAAAGTTAAGGAAAATCAGTCTAAATCCGGTGATGGACAAAATAAAATAAAAGAGTTGTCATTTTTTTGGACCAAATGAATCGGAAAAAGACATGTACTCTTCTCTCGCTTTCTTTTCACAAATGGAGCAACCCCCCTTTTTAGGAAATTTCATCCAATCAGCAGAAGTATTAAAAAATATATTATTCGAAAATAATCTAGAGATTTAATTGGTGGGTCGGGTCGGATTGGTCCACGGTTCATTAATTGGTACACCTGATATCCTATTTCATATAGACTATAGTGTGTAAATGAAGCTTTGTCTATTCAGGTTGAGCAACTCGTTCTCAATTAGAAGATAATTATGGATATGGTTATAGCTACTTAGCTGGTGGGACTTTAATTTAGGGGGGGGGGGGGGTAGTAATGGTTTGTATTTTGGCTATTAACTCAAGGAAGAAGCTTCCAGTAAAAGTAAAATAAAAAAATATGGCGGGTCACTGGGTCTGGTTCTTGCTTAATCAAAACATAGAATAAGCCATGTGCATGTAGAGATGAGAGAGGCTTCACAGTAAAATGCTTCAAAAGAGAAAAATGCATATTATTTCTTAATCAGCCCGACTCATCTATCATTCATGTGGTACAGACTACAGACTATGTGAAACCAGAGCTGTGGAAGGGAAGCCGGATCCACCAACCTGCTGAACTCCATGACCCATTTTTGTACAGCCTACAGGTTACAGGTATTGATTTTCATTCTGTCATTTGGCTTTCGTAGTTGTAAGTTCTAACTCAACAAATATCACTGACCTTTAACCCGACCCGAACCGGATTAGAAGAAAAATAAAAAGGACAAGTGTGGGTTGAAGACAGTTGGCAAAGAGTTGGCGCCGCGACTGAAGAGGAGGAATCATAGTCAATGAATCTCACAGCACAGAGCAGAAGGTGAGGGTGAGGGAGGTTAAAAGCGTGATCAGGAACGGGCCAGGACTCGTTGCAACATTTAATGAGATAAAATTACTATAATGTTGTAGTGATTCTTACGGCATTGTATTAAGATGCGACGATTATTTTTCATCAATCATTATTATCTTCATTACCTAAATACGATCGCTACGACTCCATGGAATCATTTCCTCCCGGCCTAATAAAATGGTTATAATACCATTTACGGAGATTGACCACAAGAAAAGGTAAAGACAATCATGGTACCGTTGAGGGCCCACAGACAGACTATTCGACAATACGACATTATCAATTAATTGAAAAATCAGTTAACCAATTAATTGATTAATCAAAACCAAATTGACGGTCCCAATGAGATTAAATTTTAATCCGGTCAACGACGGCACCCGTAACGAATAACGAGAAAGAACATCGTAGATCTCACATTACAGTATTACAAATGTACGTACTACGTAGGGGTGTTATCGTCATCCCAAACAAGACATGAAAAGCTGTTTCATATTTCAGAATAACTGCGTTTTAATCCATGATCCATGTCACGGTCGGAATTCCACACCTTGTACCATCCGACGGTGCCCAGATTGTGTGATCGTCATCCCACCAACCACAGTAAAACACATAACCTTCGAACAACGGAGGGTTATATTGTAAATGTACATTATAAGTTGGTAACGTATCCGACTCAGACGGTTGTTATGCTGATGTGCCGTGTCATGATTGGCCCAGTATCTACCGTTAGAGCCGTAGAGGATTTGAAGAGGAGTTCACTCAAACCGAGAATCATGGCCTTTTAGATGTAACCATTGCTCTGGCTCCACTAAAACGTCATCTCATTTAATTCAAAGGTGGGACCAGAGTGAGAAATACATCAAAGGCTTTGATTTCCTTGTTAATGGTTTGTTTGAAGAGAGCTACTGAGCTACAGTTGATAGCTACGGGTTCACCCATTTTCTCCTCTTCCCAACAAAAAAAAATTGTCCCACCATGATTTGTGTCCGCACATCTCTCATGATCCGGTTATAGTTGAAGTGATTTGGACTAGAGCACTGCAAAGCTGATCGTCCGAAATGAGTCCAAATCATCTACAGTTACTAATAGTAATATCGGGCGAATCACGACACCGTATCAGCTCCATTCCATAACATGTTGGTGCCCACCTAATGAGGCTGATGTGGCACATGGTGATTGGACTTGTACCCTGACTCCCGTAGAGAAATCGTACTGGTCTGGGCACGACTGGGGGAAAAGGCGATCGAGAGGACTGGAGAAATGTCGAGTAGAGCTGTTGGCGACGTTGGAGCCATAAACAAGAAAGAGAAATCAAGGGGCCCACCCACCATTGTTGCCTATTGGATATTAGCCCATGAACCTTTCTTTACCCATTAATCGTGTCATGGGCCAAACATTATTGATTAGGATAATATATATTCGGGAAAATCTATATATTCATGATGATCATACGAACAAAGAGGAGTCTCACAACTCAGAAGCTATGGATTATGGATGAATTGATGAACACTTAATAGTATGGCATCGCAAGTTTACAACAAATCGTTTGGACAAAGTCACCACCAATCTAGATCAATTCCTTCAGTTCAGTGTTTACTCTACTCGAGTGTTCTAACACAAATTTAATCATCTTTTCTTATTATATATGTCCATTTATATTAGGATAAATTATAGATAGATATCCTGAACTTTCCTTATTATATATGTCCATTTATATATGTATCCTGAACTTTCAATTGCAACACTTGAGTATCCTGTACTCTAAAAAATAGACACTTTGGATCCATCCGTTAGTATTCCATCGGTTAAACATTACATAATATCAAAAGTACCATTCTCGTGTATTTTTTAGATCATTCTACAGAATAAAATCATCACCAAAGAATACCATCATTGGAAAATTTGAATCTATTATTTGCTGTCCATATGAGAATGGGAGATGCTCGGATACTCAAATGTTGCAATTAAAAGTTCAAATACCTATCGGTTATCTGTCACTACCCCAAAAGTATAGATCTGTAATTTACCCTTTACACACGAGAGAGAGAGAGAGAACGGCAATGGAACCACATACTTGAGAATTCCGTGCAATGATTCAAATTTTCTACAATGTCTCTTGTGATGTAATACCATTGGGAAATGAAAAAAGCAATTGACTTTTTCTGAATTGTCCTATTACAATCCAAACAAAATTTCAGATTAAAATTTCAAACTGGACAAATATTTCTCATGAGTGCGTGACTACGTGAGCATATATATTAATTTACCAAAAACTTGGATGAACTGGGGGCCGTGGGTCGTATTCTAGCAACAGATCAACGATAAAATGTCTTCACCATTTTATCTGGATGGGCTAATAAGACTGTCAAAGGCACTGTGTTTCAGTACAATTTATAAATTAAGAAAAAAAAAAAAGAAACAAACATAGGATACTTGTTCATGCATGCATGAATGAAGATGCACTTAAAAAGAAAAATGGTGCAGTGGGAAGACATGCTGGGTCTTTTCAGACTTTGGAAGCACAAGTTTCTGACCTTTTTTTTTTTCATCTTTGATGAAATGCCCCCCTCTTTTTATCCCATGTCTTTTTAAGGAGTCATCCTAAAAATTCCCTTAGACCAAATAAGCTACACTTTACGCATGTCTCATGTCACATGTATGCAAATTACAATGGATCCCTCGATACGCTTTTAGAGCTGGTAAGCACAAAAGAGGCCCCCTCTCATTCTTCCTCTCTGGTCCAGAGACACCCTTCCACTGTTTGAGATTCGAGCTCATGACAGTGTCACTCCCACCAACTCCATTTTTTTAAGTTACCCATCTCTCTCTATCTCTCTGTGTGATGTGTTCTAGAGTAGAGAGCATCTCACAAATCTGGATAGAGCTTCCTTTCTACATAGAGATCGTAGCTTTAAGCCAACCAAACATGTGCAGCACCTCCCAAGATGTGGTCCGCCATGGAAAGCATCCAAAACATCCACCATATCTTCTGTGTCTCCACAATAAGCGCTCATCAAGAATAAATAAACCAGAGAAGCATCCACGTTGGTTCCTCAAGGCTCGCTCTTTATTTGCCACTTGCAAATTCTATATTCACGACAGTCTAAATAGATTTCTACGAGACAGTTGGCAAACCCGGCTCTCTATTGTTTTAACCCATCGAGTCCCCCAACAAAAACAATACATATACAAAAAAGGCAACATCTCTCTCTGCTTCGAAGACTGAAATACTGCAGGGCCGAGTAGAATGGAGGAAAGACAGCTCTACTGTTCATTCTATTACTAGGAACTACTCTTGTCCTTCCTTGGCATCATGTGCCTTGCTCTACTTCATACATACATAATACACTGTCAAATTAATTATTTCAAATATTAAATATGTTCCTTGAACAACCATCCAGCAGTCTACACATGTGGACAAACATTTCTTGGGTTGTACTTTAACGCATTTATGCTAATAATATTAATTCCATGTAGCCATCCTTAATTAACACTGCACATACATATAATAAATGGTGAATCCGTTAGTTTATGGTGTATCCGGTTCCCCACAGACAATTTTCAATTAGAGGTCCTCACTCTCTCTCTCTAACACAGTGTCTACACATACCCATTTGTCCGACATGTGCTTCACCCATTTATAAAAAAATCAGAAAAGGAAGATCCCCATAGTCAGCACTCAGAAACTCTTATAATGATTTTATTTCCTAGAAGAGTAGATCGTTTGTTTTGGTTTAACAAAACAAGAATTTGAAGCCTTACAGATTATTCAATCTTTCTAGTTTCTAGTACACGGCCAAAGTCATCACTAAAGGGAGAAATCCCCCCCCCCCACCCCACACACACACGCACCAAAGACTCACTAATTCAACTGTTACATAAATCAAACCATGGGCCGACTTGTATTGGGGAATAGTAGTGGGTCAGTCACGTCCAGGAATTGGGTTTCTAGGTGCTTAGTCTGACGCCCAAGAACCTTCAAGGAATCAATGGAGTTAACAATTAGGTTGATCGCGGGGAGATTAATCAGTTCCTAGTAAATGCCCGAACCCAAAGCGATTCAATTATTAAATGGGGGTTGAGTGCCGAGCCCAAAGTACCTGACCAGGTTCAGACAAGTTGACACGGATGTGGTCAAGAATTGCTACCTTCACAACTGAGAGAGGTTTGGGCCCTTGCTGAATATCAATTAGTACTTGCAGCTAGGTAAGGATGACCACATACTGTTGAGAATTAAGATCAAACATTTCTCATGATGTCTTTTGGCATGGGGGCCGGAACCCGGAATACTGAATACCTTATTCTTGGTCCATGTTCCCCTTGGAGTCAAGTATGATTGCTTTGACCAAAGATCATGGATCCAAACGGACACAACTGTGTCTTGTTTTAGTTTCTTCACAGTAAAGGAAAGCTTTGGGCATCAGGACAAATGCACCGAGTTTGCTGCAAGGGGTATGTGCTCTGGCAATTGAGGGTCCGTTTGGTTCATAATCAGAATAGGAATCGGATTCGTTTGGTTCATAATCAGAATAGGAATCGGATTTAAAATCACAATCCCTTGGATTGGAAATTGGAATAGTCTATTCCATTGTCTGTTTGGTTCAGACAGGAATTGGAATGAAAATTGAAATCAGCTGAAATGGGATTTCATTCTCTCAAAGTAAGGGGGAGAGAATGACTATTCCCTCGGAGAAATGGGATTCTAATTCTGACTATTGCCATGCAGATTGGCCGAGGGCAACAAAGTAAATTCACTCTTCGAGTTTTGAGGGTTGGCCGAGGACCCCAAGGCTTCGGAAAGTATTGCCCGAAGCCGAGAACTGCAAGCCGAGGCGAGGTGCTCCTTCCGAGGACTATGGTGGCCGAGGACCACAAGCCGAGATGAAGTTCCTGGTGACCACAATTACTGCATGACAAGGAGTGTCAGAGGCCTCGGTGTGGATACCCGAGGCAAAGGCTCCGACGCTCAAGTATAAATAAGAGGTAGCTGCCCCTTCAAAGGGGCTACGAACAGAGTAACTCCAAACCACTCTCTCATTTACTTCCTACACCTACATTGTCTACCTAGCATTAATTCAGGGAGATCTAGTGCATCTGAGGACTCACTCCATGAGCACCTTTGCACTCTCCACTCTCCCTTGTTATACACCTCGTACTAATTTGAGCGTCGGAGCCTCTACCTCAGGTATCCACCCCGAGGCCTCTGACACTCCTTGTTTTGCAGTAACTTTGGTCACCAAAAACTTCACCTCGGCTTGTGGTCCTCGACCACCATAGTCCTCGGAAAGAGCACCTCGCCTCGGCTTACAGTCATTGGCTTCGGCCAATACTTTCCAAAGCCTTGGGATCCTCAGCCGATCCTCGAAACTTGAAGAGTGAATTTACTTCATTGCCCTCGGCCAATCCGCACAACAACACTGACCAACCAAATAATTGGATTTAAAATGACCTATTTCAATTCCAATTCCATACTCCTATTCCCACAAACCAAACGAACCCCAATTCAATTTCTTCCTGGAAAGGAACAGCATGAGAAGGTTAATTGCACATTTGCACTTAACACGATGATCAAAATAGACACAATTATATTTTATTTAACTAGTTTCTTACCGGTAAAGGTAAAAAAAGGAAACCTTTGGGCGTCAGAACAATGCACAGAGTATGCTGAAAGAGGTATATCTATCGTATATGCTCGAAACAAAAAGCAAAAACAGCTGCAGAGGTTGCTTATATTTGCATTTAACACGATTAACGATAGTTTTGGTATCATTGGGTGTTGATTGGTGAGCACTCAAGTATATAAAAGTTCTATAACTTGATTTTATATTATCTGATAAAATGTTTCAAACAAACAATACCGATCATTACCTCCGTAAAGAATGTTTAACAAGACATCATTGCAAAAACTACTAATTTCAATGCAAAAAGAGAGGGAAGATTTATATAGGGCAGGTCATATATATTTCAGTTGGTTCCTATCTAACAATATACTATTAATCTATCTAATTATCTTTTACAAAAGCAGCAAGAGGTAATGTAATAGTTTTGTCCTGATTTCTCAAGGACAATTTGTCCATCCAATTTGCATGTACGAGTTGTTGACTTGATTCTCTCTAAAGACTTCAATATTTTGCCCTTTAGGCTGTGTTTTGTTGCAATGCAAATAAATTTACACTGATGCAAAACCATGGCAGTGCAAATGACTTGAGTGTAAATTCTGATTTATTTTTGTTTCAAATTTTAGCTTATTTTGTTTGACTGCAATACAAATAAATTAAATAAAGACATGAAGCAAAATAAAGTAAAATCCAAAATAAAATTAAACAAGAATTTGTATTTTTTACATTTGTGCTCCCTTGCATTTGTATTAGTGAAAATAAATTTGCACTGCAACAACCAAATACAGCCTTAAGAAAATGGTACATTGATTTAGATTAATTTTTTGTTCCCTTAACAAGTTTGTGTGACAAAAATTTCAAAAAAAAAATAAAAAGTTATGAGGGCAGGGCTTCACTAGCTTTAGTAAGAAAGTGACTACTTAAGGCAATTAGTTTTATCCTTATTTTAGAATTTGGATTAGCTAAACGCTTTGTCTGTTTAGCGGGCTGTGGAATCAATGATGACGTTTCACGTCATTAATAAATTCATGAGCTCCACTATGAAAGGTGCAGGCCCCATATGTTTTATTACTGGCGTGGAACCTTATCATTGGTTCCACAACCTGCTAAACAGGCATTCAGCTAAACCTTGCTCATTTCAAAGACTGTTATCAGGTATCTCAATTTCATCTTACATAATGCATGGTATAGTAAAAATCGCTACCATACCCTCAAAGAAGTAAATAGCACATCAATTCTTCTGAATTACAACATATTTCCACCTTGAAGTACTTCTTCTACTTCACTTTTTATTAGTGAATTATTCTGGTCTAAAAGATAAATTTTAACAAAACTTTTTTTTTTTACAAAATTGAAAGCAGTGCTCAGTTTGGAAGTTTGGAAGGAGTACAAATGCAAATATGTACAATGAAAATACATATAAAATAATACAAAATACATGGTTTTGCACTCTATATATTTGTATTTATACCCCTTCCAAACTGAGCCTAAGGGAATAAAGGGAGAGAATAATGACAATGAGATATCTCCGCCAATGTGATGAGCTTGTGTCTCGATCCCTAGAGAAAGAATGAGGGTTACGCCAAATTGGCAGCCAACACTAAAACTTTTGCCAAACCATCGTAATCATGAAACCTAATGAATAATGATAATGAGATAGATTATAAATACCACCACATGTCTTCACTAGCTTACAACTTAAAGGAACTTGCAATATTGCATCCACATAGGGGGGAAATGATGAAAAAACATATAATTGTGGAATAACGCAGTACAAAGCATTGAGATGTTGGCCAACCATTTGCCACCATGTCTGGTCATGCATGCAAACAGGTCAATCATAGAAACATCTCTTTGTTAAACAATATATCCCCAGTTTGATTCCGATGTATACATATCATCCTGGCCAGTGGCCATTGAATCGATCTGTTTAATGATGGGTTCCTGTTTATCATGTCATCTTGTGATTGTTTTGTTCTCTTACAAAATAATGAAGCTCTTGGAGATATTAAACATGAAAACTATCTCTGAAACTGATGAGTAATTCTGTGACGATATTTAGATCGGGGGTGTGACTCCTTTGGGCTCTGCTAAGTTACGTTTTACCATTTTGTCTCCATTTCTTCACCATCAGTTATCCATTTTAATTATATTTCTACTTGAATGGGCAAAAGTGCCACTATAATTGTAGCCCAGTAAGGGCCCTCAGCAATAGTTTTGCATGGACTAAGGACGAAAGTGAACAAGGGCCTAGTAAATACACAGACCCATCAGCTAAAAGGACAAATCAGCCATTAACTTGTGGCCATTTATTAGTTGTAAGTTGTCTATTCTCTACCATTTTGTACTGGCATCTTTGTGAGCATAATTGCAGCACGTTTGAGGGCCCTCAGGCCTCAGCAATAGTTTTGCATGAAGGATGAAACAGAAGCATACAGAACCTACTAGACAGTATTATATGGACTTGACTGGATATGGTCCTTTGAATTTGAGGATTTCGGATCAAACTACTGCCCTAATTTTGTTGAAAGAAGGTGGTGCTCTTGAGAAAATCATCTCTGTTCGATAAGACTTAGAGAAGACGATGAGCAGAACCCCAAAACATTCTCTCTCTCTCTCTCTCTCTCTCTCTCTCCATAATGAAATAAAGAACATTGTCTTAGAAGGGCTCAAGCTAATTAAATAGGAAAATTAGTTGAGCGTGAACCATAACTCAAGCAACTTAGCACAGTACAGGGACAGAGTTGAAGGGATTCAGCCTTGCTAAGAACTTGAATAACTCAATTCATGCATGTTTGTTTATTATGTCATTTAATGTGTTTCAGCTAACATCTGTACTACCCACCATGAGAGTATCCATCTGCATTACTCTTTCTCTTATTTGCTGTATTCATTAAAAAAAATATATCAAAATGTAAGTGAATTGGCAAAAAACATATTGGCCTGTATTTAAGGAATTTTTTTTTAATGAACCAATTCCCAAAATCTTGCATAGATCATTTTTGTCATCAGCAATTTAAGAAAAAAAGGAAGGAACTGTTGCTGAAACCTATATCAGTAAGGAATGATATACCAAAGTATTAGAAAATTGTGTGCCCTAAACTTTGGTTTAAGAAATTTAAATGCTAAATGCCTAAAACCAGGGCAGAGTGGGAGGGGAGGAGAAAGAGATTACATTAACATAGAGAAAATAAAAATAAATATATTTACTATTATTCTTTTCCTAATCAATAAATCTATTATTAAAAACAAATATACTTTTGGTTGAGTCACGGAATTTATGTATTTGCAGAATAGAATAGGATCCCATTTGACAGATCATATTCCAACAACAATTGTATCCATGCTTAAAGACTTAGGTTGCATTTGGCATTCCTTATTTTAAGAACTTATCTCCTTTTTTGCTGTTAAAATGCTTCTATGAATACTGAGTTTTACACTGCAAAAAAAAGGAGAGAAATCTTTAAAATAAGGAATGCCAAATGCAGCCTGAACCATGACAAATCCAATCCGGGCTTTGGGTTTTCTTCTTACAGCCTAGTCTGGGCTTGAGTTAGGCCTTGGCAAACTTGACCCAGCCCAAATCCAATAACAGACAAGTGTTGCGTGTGTATGTTCTGCATAAATATTTTAGCAAATTTAAGTTATAATTTAGTGGGTATAGTACTCAACTGCCTTGAGAAGTTCAATTCTTCTGCTTGCCTCGCATACACATTTCTTCTATTTATGGCTTTGCATTTCAAGCCATCGTTGGCTGACTTTAGCCAACTAAAGCAAAGTTGTGTTTTGCCCTTGTTTGATATATTTTTTAAAAAGCTAACTTATTTCAGAAATTACATTAAGAATATTATTTTTATTGATATTTGGGCTCAAAAGTGGCCCTTATCAACTATAATCCCTATTGATAACTCAAAAGCTCAGTTTGAAAGAAATATTATAAATACAAATATGTAGAGTACAAAGCATTTTGGGATTTTGAGATAGAGTACAAACATATTTGTATTTGTAATTCTTCTAAACTGAGCCAAAGCATTTTGGGATAGAAAAAATATATTATCATAAAATTTGGTACCGCATTATTTCTTTATAAACTCTAATTTGGTGTTTTCACTATAAATGTGAACATCCAATCTAATATTTTTTAGTAACAAGACAATTTCTTAAAAACTTGTATTGACCAATAAAAAAAATTGGAAGTGGAAGTCGCAATTGCACAGTTTGGCCTAGCTAACTCTTTGTTTACCGGATTAAGAGTACGGTTATTAGAATCTCAAATTACTCATCAATCCTGAAACACTCTAAATGGGTCCACGTGGCAAGTTTCCTCCAATGACCTTTCACAACATACAAGAAATCTGCCTAAGCAGGGAAAACTTTGACTGCCTACAGGCAACAGGAATTCCTGTCGCCTATCAACCTCCATATGATAACCGGAGCTAAAACTGAAAACATTCTTATTACAAATGAAAATAGTTTATTCTAATTTTTTTACCCAAAAAATCTGATTTTTTAAAATATCTTAGTGAAACAATCTTGCCCTCTCTGTTGTTCTTTTGCCTCTCTCTCTCTCTGCATCATATTACACTTCGTCTTGTCTTTGCATATCTCCAATTTCTTAATAGTTCTTACATGGTTGGAGACATTGTTGAGTGAAATATGTCTGGTTTTAGGTGTGCCTCTCCATAAATTCGGGCTTAGGGTTTTTTTCTTCTTACTTAAGTTCTCTTCTGATTGTAATTTTGAAATGCATTCAGTTTTTCGTTTTTTTTTTTTTTGTTGAATTCTTCTCTATCTTGACTTTGATCTTTTAGGTCATTTATTCGATTAGTTGCTTTTTGTTTTCATCGTAGGTGCAAATAATCTAGTCATTTGTCCCTCTTATTGTATTTTTATATTCTTTTTTGATAAATAAAATTTTATTTTAGCAAATAAAATTTGCTGATCTGATGGGAGTTGGGGAAGAGGCGAAGAGCTGAAGAGGAGATGAGGAAGAAAGGGACAAATGGGAGAGATGAATGGGGACAAAATGAAAAAAAAAAAATGAGGAAAAGGTTTTATAAAATAAAAAATGTCTTTTATTTCAAACAAACGGATTTAGAGAGATTGATAGGCGACAGAATTCCTGTCTCTTGTCGACAGCCAAAGTTTTTCCCCTAAAGCTCTAAAGCTGGGTCAATGGCGAAATAACATGCTGGTGCAGTGGCGTGGATAGAAAAAGTGAACACAGCCAAATAAAGTATATACTATCTGACGAACAACCTGCGGATTGCATTCACCCTATCAGTCAGGGTTATAATTGGATCGGATTTGAAGCGAATCCAGTGACATCCAAATCTGATCCGTTTATTAAAAAATGCAAATCTGAATGATCGATTAATTATTTTTTATTATATATGTATATAATAAATATAAAAAGTAAAATTTATTAATATATATAATAAACTTTAATTAGATTTGAATTGTATGGGATCAAATCCTAAACAGGAGCAACGAGCAAGTTTTAATATTTGAATCCAAAAGTTCGATTGGATGTTGAATCAGATTTCGGACTTTTCAGAGTCCACTGACAGCCCCACCCAGCCATCACCTCTTGAAGTGGCTGAACATTGGGATATTTTACAAGTTCAACCAAGGATTTGTTTGATTTGTGGAATGATTTGGGTGGAAAGGGAAACGATGGGATGGGATGAGAAAGTGTAAAGTTTTCATTTTCCATCAATTGGTTTATGAGAAAATTATTGAGAGAAAACATGACATATATCAGAGTTGAAAATAAAACTATTTAGCTCCAAAAATCAATTGTCCCTCTAAAAAGTTTCAAACTCTCATTGAATCCATAATTTTGCACATAACAAGGGACTATTGCTATCCATGAAATGTCATTTGTGAGAAGGCACTTTAACCCACTTTGTCCTATAGTATCATGATTCATAAATTCTTTTTCTTCCTGTAGTGATTTCCAGTGCCCATAGGCTCCAAATTGGATGATAGGGATCACGACTGGTGACATGGGCTTGGATGAGAATGTTCCAAGCGAAGGTGTTTGACAGGGAATTTGGTCGAACATATGGTGGGTGATTGCAAATTTTCAGGTTTAGAGGAGATTTAAAGCTGGGCTTCAACACTACTGGCTTGCCAAAGTTGGGATTCGTTTATTGGTTTCTAGGCTTTGAACGTTGTATCTGTTACAATTGAAGGGCATCTATTTGTTCTATAGTTGGATAAATTCTGAAAATAGTTGATTATCAGAATGAGTTGAGTGCATTTGGAAATAATTTATGAAAATCACAATTTTAATCGAAGAAACATAGTGGTGTTTGGAAACATTTGGTGGAAATCATTGTATTAGGATAACAGTAATATCCATGTAGTAGACAGGGGAGATAACATAGAGTAAGAGATTGAGAGTTGAAGAGAAGAAAAGAGCTCTGTTTTTTCAAGAAAAAATAGGTTATATCTTAATCGAAGTAAATTGGTACGAGGAAATCAAACGCTGAAGAGAGAGAGAGAGAGAGAGAGCATTGGCATTGGTTGTCGGAAACCATGGCAGCCAGGCCCACTGTGATTGCAGCATAGGAAGTGGAGACAACCATCTATCTGAAAATGTCACTGGAAGCCTGGACGTTGCCATTGGGCATAGGAAGTGGAGAAGACAGACAACAAACCATCTATCTGAAAGTGTCACCGGAAGCTTGGACGTTGCTATTGGGCATAGGAAGTGGACAACAAACTCTTTTAACAGGCAAGCCCGATACTCTTTCCCTCTATTTTCTCACTGGGGTCACACTGTTTTTGTGTGGCCCCGAATCCCAGCTTTTGAGAAAGTGCGTCCCCCTATTTTCCCATCCCATTTTCGTGCGTCTCACAAAACAAACATGAGAAAGTGAAATATTTTAGGAATATTTCATCTTTCCCACCTCTTCCTAGCAAATCAAACGGAGCCTTAGTTAAGTCGTTATGATTAGGGGTGCATGTTGAGCGGGTTGGGTTAGGTTTATAGTCAATCCAAGCCCAATATTAAGATTTGGGCCTATGACCTGAGCCTAAATTGAGCCTAAGGTCAAGCCCGATCTTCTCAATTCAACCCCAACCCATATGATAATTTGATGTATTCTTCAAATTATTTTCTAAAACAGAAACAATTTTCATTATTTCAACACCTGAAAAGAAAAAAAAAGGCAAAAAAAAAAAAACACAAGAAAATAAAATATACAAAACCAAAAACATGTTTGTATATTTTTGTTTCAAGAAACAATATATTTTCAAATCAACGCCCCTTAGTCTTTTTGTCAGAAGCTCAAGTTTCTCATCTTGCCATACATTTGTGTAGCGAAAAGGTCAAGCATGTATAGGGGTGGACTCGAGCCGAGCCGAGCCAAATACTACCAGGCTTGAGCTCGGCTCGAGTCAAACATTCATAAGCTCGAGCTCAGCTCGGCTCAAGCTCGATTTTGAGAAAAAATATTTTATAAAAATAAAAATTTAAGAATTATAATAATTAATAATTTTAATATTTTTATTATATATTATTTTCTATAATTTTATATTATATATATATATATATATATATATATATATATATATATATATATATATTTGAGCCGACTTACAAACCTCACGAGTCGATCTCTAATAGACTCGAGCTCAACTCATTTAATAATCGAGCCAATGAATTAGGTTTGAGCTTGATTAAAACTGAGCCAAACGAGCTTGGCTCGTTGTCACCCCTAAGCATGTAGCATTGTAGTGTGATTTGAGCCTCAGCTAAGACCTAGGACTTTTATCACCTAGCAAGGCCACTTTCTTGTATGCCCAAACTCGAACCCGGTGCCAACTAATGGGTGGCGCCCTTAGTATGTTAGCCGGTTCATTTCAAATGACCCCTATGGGAATTTGGGGATTCGGGCATATCATCAAATACAAAAAAAAAAATGAATTCAAACTTGATAATGAGCTAAGTTTGGAAGGAGTATAAATACAAACATATATAGTCAAAACCTTTATCTTGTATTATTTTGTGTGCATTTGCTTAGTACATATTTGTATTTATATTCTTACCAAATTAAGCCATTGCTAATGGCTGGAATTGGATTTGTGAATGGCGATGCTTTGTGATGAGGTGTAATTTGGTCCAATCAATCATGTTGTGACATGTAGCCTTTGGGTGACATCTTGGCGCTAACTAAGCAAAATAGATCAATAAACCAACTTGGAGCATCTCATCCAGGCCGACCTCCACCTCGGCAAGGCTAAACTGGTTGACCTCGTAAGATTATGACAACTTGTCTTGAGAGCCAGACGAACTATAAGAGTTCATGGCGACTTGTGAGGAAAAGCCTGCTAACCTGACAATACTTTACCAAGCCAAGATCCCTGGAGCGCAGATACCTCAACCTTTAGACTGGCCTACCGCATCGCACACCACAGAGTTACTCTGGTAGATCGTAACCTCCGCACAGATCTCACAACCATACATTAATGTGGCCAAACGAAGCGGAAACAGTTTCGCAAGAAACTTGGGCCCGTTACAAGAGGGCTCTAACCACTGATGCCTATAAAAGGCACTCACTTCTACCTAAAAAGGTACACGCGATTATACACTTTCTAGCTCTCTCAAACTCTCAAAAGATTTCACAAAACCTCTTTGACTTAAGTATCGGAGTGCCCTCCCTGGGTAAAGACACCCAGGGACTCTAATTCTCTTCTTTTTAACAGTACATATCAAGCTCGGCCTAGCACAACTCAGCCCTGACCAAGAAATATCTAAATCAAATTCCGAGCCATCAGACATGAGGGAACTTTCAAATCACGTAACATTATTTTGTAAAGACCCAATTGAGAGAGATCCAAGTCAACTTGTTTGAGTGACTATATAAGTAATGTAATGACATGGACCCTTTATTTTTGTTCGGTTTTTAGGGTTATATAAACGGATTGGATCAAATGGGGTATTAGGAAGATCCAAATTTTATTTGTTTATATTTTCAAATCTTATGGTTAGATTTATATTGGATTCAAATCCAATTCGAATTGCACCAATTCATGATATGATCAGTTCATGTACACCCTATTCTACTATGGGATTGGGCTCTCCAGAGAGCGTGCCCTACATGCACATCCCATGTGTATTTGAAACATCTCTCATAGTTGTCATGGGAGATGTTCCAAATAAATGGGGAATGTGCTTGTGAGACACGCCGGCGAGTCCATCGGAATATATATATATATATATATAGTTTTGTGAAACTTAAATAAACATTTTTATTACATTTTTATTTAAAGAGATACTTGCCTTGATTCCTATGCATCGGATAAAAATAAATATTTTTATATAATAAAAATACAACATTAAAATAATCAAATATAATTTTAAGTCTATATAAGTATTTATATTATTTAAAGAGATACTTGCCTTGATTCCTATGCATACCGCTTGTGCAGGCCCCCGTCAATTCCTTTGATAAGAATTTTCGTATTTACCCTTTTATCATTACTTCCACACCTTCTTGTATAATCAAATGTAATTGGATTTATATCGAATCGATGGACGGGTACTCTTTGAAGTCATACCCGGTTTCTCATTGTTTTCTTTTTGAGTTTTACCCGATTAATGAAGTGGGCGAGGTTTTCGATCCACCCGAAGCTTTGCAACCCGATCATGAATTCATGATACGACCATACGAGTCACGACAGGATGGGCTTCATCAGTTGATTCAGTGACAGTGGGGAACAAAAGGGAACACACGAATCTTATCTTTATGTGGTGTGACGGATTGGGAGGAAGGAGCCTCCCGATTTAAGACTCGCAGTCTCGCGCGCAGGTTGCAATACTCCCCTCAAGTCTGGTTCCAAAATTCTCATGTGGGCGTTTCAATCTCCCCGAACATTCCAACTCCCTCTCCTGCCAAAACAGTCATTCCAAACTCCTCTCTCTTCAAAGCACTCCTCTGTTTCTTTACAGAGTTCTAACATTAACCAGATAGTTCAATCATTATGCAGACAAGGCAACCTCAAGCAAGCTCTTCAAATTCTTCCCAATGAACCCAACCCCACCCAACACACATACGAGCTTTTAATCCTCTCTTGCTCGCGCCGTAAGTCTCTCTCGGATGCCATTACGGTACACCGTCAAATTGTCGACGATGGGTTTGATCAAGACCCTTTCCTCGCTACCAAACTCATTAATATGTACTCGGACCTGGACTCCATCGAGAATGCCCGATATGTGTTCGATAAAACCCATAACAAAACGATATTTGTGTGGAACGCAATTATTAGGGCGCTTGCATTAGCGGGTCAGGGAGATGAGGCGCTCTCTCTCTACTATTGGATGAACCAAATTGGCGTTCCTTCGGATCGATTCACTTACCCTTACGTACTAAAGGCTTGTGTCACTTCGTCGCTCCCTGTTTCTCTTCTCCGGAGGGTCCAAGAAATTCATGCCCACATTTTACGACATGGGTTTGAATCTCACGTTCATGTTGCGACTACGTTGGTAGATGCTTATGCGAAATTTGGGTGTGTGTCTTATGCGTGTCGTGTGTTTGATGAAATGCCAGAGAGAAATGTAGTTTCTTGGAGTGCCATGATTGCATGCTATGCAAAGAATGGGAGATCTTTTGAGGCGTTAGACCTATTTCATGAAATGATGACCAGAACCCATGATGCAATTCCCAATTCAGTGACAATGGTTAGTGTGCTTCAAGCTTGTGCATCTATTGCTTCTTTGGGACAAGGGAAGTTAATGCACGGATATGTCCTAAGAAGAGGTCTTGATTCTATCCTGACAGTTATCAATGCGTTGGTGTCAATGTATGCGAAATGCGGTAGTCTAAAGATTGGCCGTCACATCTTTGATAGGATGGGAAAGAGGGATGTTGTATCTTGGAATTCTATGATCTCAGGATATGGGATTCATGGGTATGGTGGGGAAGCAATTCAGGTTTTCAACCAGATGATCACTACTGGGATCTCACCAAATTCCATTACATTTGTCAGTGTGTTGGGAGCTTGCAGTCATGTTGGGCTTGTCAATGAGGGGAAGAAATTGTTTCAGTCTATGATTCAAGAATATAGAATTTTTCCTAGTGCAGAGCATTATGCTTGCATGGTGGATATTCTAGGCCGCGCTGGTCACTTGGACGAAGCTGCCAAAGTGGTAGAAGATATGCGGATTGAACCGGGTCCCACAGTGTGGGGTTCTCTCCTTGGTGCATGTAGGATTCACTGCAATGTTGAACTTGCAGAGAGAGCATGTCTTCGGCTCTTTGAGCTTGAGCCCAAGAATGCAGGGAACTATGTACTTTTGGCAGATATCTATGCAGAAGCTAAGATGTGGGATGAGATGAATAAAGTGAAGAAGCTTTTAGAAGCTAAGGGGCTGCAAAAAGTTCCAGGTTGCAGTTGGATAGAAATTAAGAAGAAAATCTATGCATTCATGTCTGTTGATGAGTTGAACCCGCAAATTGAACAGCTGCATGCTTTGCTGGTCCAATTATCAGCAGAGATGAAGGATAGGGGTTATATTCCAGACACCAAGGTTGTCCTCTATGAGCTTGATCAAACAGAGAAAGAGCAAATCGTATTGGGCCACAGTGAGAAATTGGCAGTTGCCTTTGGGCTTATCAATAGCAACTATGGTGAAACCATCCGGATAACCAAGAACCTGAGGTTGTGTGAAGATTGTCATTCTGTGACAAAGTTCATTTCCAAGTTTGCAAATAGAGAAATTCTTGTTAGGGATGTTAACCGCTTCCACCATTTCAAAGATGGGGTTTGTTCATGTGGGGATTACTGGTAAACTCACATAAGGTTTAGTCCTATATGGGTTGAACCTAAATTGTTACTGCACAGTAAACCAGTGTTTTGCAGTTGGGGAGAAGATGCGTTTAAGGCCTTATTTGTCAGTGCCACTACTACTAAAGAATAGGTAAATATGCATGATTCTCATAAAGTACTTGGAAGGCTTTGATGGACCCATCTTGGGAGGATAGGCATATTTTGAAGGAAGAAAAGAGGATATTCATGGTACAAACATTTCATAAGTTCATAAGTGGGGAAACTGCATCCCTTGAAGGAGAGGGAAAGATTTGGTGATCCCATATCTCCTTACAATGGAAATTTGCATGTGGTAGGTTACTCTTGGGAAGATTTTCATGGTAGATAAGGTAAAAATGTGTAATATCAGATTGGTAGTTCAATGTGCTCTATTCAGGTCAAGGGGAGAGGATTGCATGCATGTGTTTGTTGAATCTTGCGGTTCTTTTTCTTCATCTTCAAGGTTTATTAGTAGTTCTCTCATCACCTCTTCAGATAATTTACCATTAGCCAGGATAAAATTAAAGGAGAAAGGATTAATTCCATGGAAGATTACCCCTTTGTTGTTGCCTGGGGTTTATAGAAGAAGAAAAAATAAATAAACTGGAGGATCTTTCAGGACAGGTCAAGACCCATTAACAGAAAGTGAAGAGATAGAGATATTACTGCTTTCGTTTTCTTTTTGTTTTTTAGTGGAATGGTCAACATGGTAATTTTGTATCAAATGTGTATATCCTTCTTTCTTGGATCCATGACTTCAATGGTGGATCTGTATGCAAATTCTCTGTAATGCTTTAACTTTTTATGTACTTAATATAATTTCTTAATACCTAGGAAGAAAAATGGTTGGTCATGATTTTGCAGTTTAAGAACACTTCTGCCTTAAAATTTCTTGTTGGAACTGGGAATGTAACTATACAGGCTATGCTTTTCCAATAAGCAATTGGCAAAGGTAGCCATTCTTCTACAGGAATGGGAGGGAGCACCATTACTACAACAGGTATTGCCAATTATGTTACAGTCCAAAAATAGAGAAGCATGTCTGTCATTCTTTTGCAGTTGATCCCTTCAAGAATGGTGGTGCAATTTAATTTTGACTTGTAATGCCCTCATCTTTCTGGTCTGTTCTCATTGACATGGCAAATTTTGTCTATTTCAATCTAGGGACCTTGTTGATATGCTTTCTTGTATATGAGTATGACTACATGGTTTATAGCACTATAGCTTGGATTGTTGGGTCTTCCTTCATTGCTTGTCAGCAAGTTGACTATGGTTGCCTGTAGAGGAACAAAAATCCTAGTTATAAAATTGTAGGTCCGCGGTAGGTTGGATGACTTTGTTTAGCAGATTGCTATGAAGTTTCACATGGTAAGGAAACGACTCAGTGCTTATATGCATAGCATCCGATGCTGTATTTGCTTGCTGGAGAAAATAATAAACGGAATCTGGAAATATCATCATCCAAGCCTTATCCCGAAGTTCAAAATATCGATACACCCGGATACGTTTGAACCTAGCACATCTTTTTATTAGCTGGTGATCCCAGCTAATAAATTAGGGACCTAGGTTTCTGGGCAAGATTCAAGAGGTGCCTCATTCATGGTAAGATAATGGGCCTAACCATCCAAGTCTAGTTTAGGAATGGCCAAGGTTTTTAAAATCGACCCGGACAATGAAATGGTCAGGGGTCCAGTTCTTGGGTAGAATGGTCCAATCGTTTGAATTGAATGGATGGTTTGTTTTGACAAAAAATAAAAATAAATAAAACCAGCCAAACCGTTAAATGGTTCAAACAGTTTGACCACCCGGGTCAGTGGTTTGCTGACCAAATTAATGGTTTTGGGGAAAATTAATAGTTCTAGGATAAGATGGTTTTTTTAGTTCGATTGTTTGGTCCGATCCTATTTTGAAAACCATGGGAATGGCAACGGGGCGGGGATCATATTCCCCGTCTCCAACCCCAATTCTGAAATTAACCCCGATCCTCATTGGGGATAAAATTTGTCCTCCATCCCTGATCCCCGATGGGGATGAGTTCTCCACAAGGACCCGAATCCCCAAATTTTTTTTAGATAATAGTATTTTTTAAAATAAATAAAAATTTTAAATTATAAATAATATTTTAAATATATTTTAATATATATATATATAATATAAATAATATATATTTAATATATATATATATATATATATATATACATAATCGGGATTGGGGCAGGATGGGAACCTCAATCCTCATCCCGACCTCGACCCTAATCGGGAATTCCTATTAATCCTCATCCCCATCCCACCAAAACAATCCCCATCCCCAACCCGATGGGGTCAAGGAAGTCGGCTCCCCGTTAGGGATGGGAAAAATTACCATCCCTAATCTAGTTTTCTACTCCTATTTAGGGAGATTACTGCAAGTCCGGAGATAACCCAAATAATCCAATTAATAATGTATCCAGATTCTAGGGGTGCTCACGATCCTATGGGCTTTTTTAGGAACCAAACAGGTACTACTGTTATTTGGAAAACTGGTAACTGAAACCAAATTGAAGCCAATCGGTTAATCAATTGACTGGTTAAGTTCATCAAATTTTTTTTTTTTTTACAATACATATTATAAAATATATATAAATATATATATAATATATAATATATAAAAATATATGTATATCGATCGGCTTGACTAACCGTCGATTTTCTATATTAATTAACCGACACCTTCAATTTTTTAAAAATACAGAACCAAAACCGAAACCGATTTTTCGATCGATTCGGTTTTTTGGTGTTTTTTTCTCACCCCTGCCTGATTCTTGATCCACCCAAAGCATGGCCAGCCTGAGTATGACAGGTGTAAATTTGTGTTTTTCTTTTAATTTTTAGTAAACAGACATCTGTAAATTTGTCAAAGCGAATATTACTTTGCTTTTGTCTTCCGCCTGGGAATTTGGTTAACTTTATTCTATTAGGTGTGAGGTGAGGCGAGGAAGAGATTCCAGACAGAACTCTATTATGACTTTATATTATTGTGACAGGGTTGAGAAGGGGAATGGCGTCAGCACTATGTTGTAGAACCTCTTCGCCGATCTTCTCTCGCTCTCCTTCTTCTCTGCTCCGTCGCCGTCTACCACTGGTCGGAGCCTTTTGCGTGCTCAGTTTGGGTATAACCAATCTCAGCCCAGCACTTTCATCCTCTTTCAAGACGGGGTGCGCACAGTCTCTCCCTTTCGTCTCTTTCATACGGTATTCTCTTCCATTCTTTCATTCTATCATTCCCCCTCTGCTTTCTAGGGTTTCTCACATTCTGTTAGGTTTTAATTTTTCTTCTTCTGCTTATCCTTACCCTTTTTACTCCCTTCTTTTTTGGTGAATTTATGACATATTTCTTTTAATTCATGGGTATTTTCAGCTAAAATACTGAAAAACTTCGTTTTTGTGTAAGAAGCTTTGGAACCGAAGTCGATTGATTTCATCAGTTAAAGAAAAATCAATCAATTTCTTTTTATTTATATTTTCCCGAAATGAGATGATTTTTTATGGTTGGCCTTGTTACCTATGCTAGTAGTTTAATCAAGATGTATCTACAAATCCAAGCTCTACATCACCCCTCTACCTATTTAATATTTTTATGAAATGTCTTTTGGCGATATGAAATATAAACTAGATTTGAATCATGGTTCTGTGTAAGTTGGTGGATGTGAATACGAATTGACGTCTCCATTTTGCTTTTGTTTGCAAAATAGGTGTGCCTCGAAAAACAATTTTAAATGGATTTCTATTCTCAGTGCTTCTCATTCTATTCTGCATTTTAATTGTTCAGGTCACGCTTTGCTAACCAAGCATCTGCCAAAGACGTTACTAATACCGGAATGGAAAGCGTCACCAGAGTTGTTCCAAGTATTGTTGTTTATGTTACCGTCCCGAATAGAGAAGCAGGTCTGTCATTCTTGCTAGGTTTATCCCTTCTGTTTAGGTAGTTCAATTCTGTTGTCAACGCCATGGCAAAATTTGTTGGAATCGACATTTCATAATTAGTCTAGCGACCTTAATAACTCTCTTGTTACCTTACTACCAAGATCATGGTTTCTCTCTCCAGCTTGAATTGTTTGTTGGTTCCTCAACCCTCCATGCATATGTGAGCAAATATCTGATGTCATCAATTTAGGTCCTTTGTATTGCATGATGCTATGAGGTAAAGAACAGTTAAGTGTGTACTTTTGCATGGCGTTTACATGCTCGTTGATTATTTTGCTGCAAAGTAATCTAAATCCAAATCTGATATTTTAGTTTTCACATTTTCTCTTTTACATAAGGCATCCTAAAATAGCAATTATGTGTCAAGAATTGATAGTTTGGTGTACTTGCTAGTCACCATTCAAGAAAGGAGTCAATTGTGATATATAAATGGTAAATAGGCTATGTCATTTCATCTTTTCTCATCCTTCCTGTTCTTTCTTTTACCCTTTATGGTTCATACAAGCAAAAGATTCTTTCTCATCAGGGTAGCTGCGTGAGGTATGTTTTGATCGGACAGCGGATGGCTGTCCATGTTAAGCATGTCTTTACTCTTAACTGGTTTCCCCTTTATCTGCTTCTAATAACTGCCCAGTTTTCTTTCAACATAAAATCAATAAAGTGCTCAATAATGACATTCTTGGTGAGGAAAAAAAAGGAAATCTAAACAATACAATATTTGATACAGGGAAGAAGCTGGCAGAGAGCATAGTCAAAGAAAAACTTGCAGCATGTGTCAACATAGTACCAGGCATGTCATTCAACTTATACTTGATGTCGTTAAGACACCTTTCTCTTTGCTTCTTGTTTATAAAGTAACTGTTTGAGTGTCAGTTATGAATTGCCTTTGAATTATGTGTTGCTTGTATTTATTAAAATATAAAATATCATTCATTTTTTTTTCTGAGGGCCTTTTCTTGAACTGCCAATTTTTACGCTAATTCATGGCATTGCAGACACTCTTGAGTAAATATTTTCTCAGTTAATTTCAAATACCCCTTGAATCTAAATATATTTGCAAAAGGTGTTTGCATTAAAAAAAAGGGGGGGAAAAAGAAAACTTAAAGGACCACTTGAGTAACAAGTCACAATGCGAAGAATTTGTCAATTTGTTATTCAAGACTGATTTATAAAGTCAAAGAATATTATTTTAAGGGGATGAGAAAGAATTATTTATCACTACATAATTTCAACGAGTTTATGCTAAGATTTCTGGAAGGAAGAGGGCTTTCTGATATGGACACTTAAAAATATTTACCATACCCATGTCAGACACCTATATGACACTTGGGAAAACAGGAAATGTAGCATGTGACCTATCAGTGTTGACCTTCAAAACCATTAAAAGGCTCGTAGAGCTTCATTTATACGGATACGGGGAGAGATTGGTCACATAAGGTGGATCTCAATTGCATACTTGCATATTGGCAGAGATTCCTTAGGGTGATCTTCACAAAACTGGTTGTTGGTTAATGGTTATTGTTAATCAGATATAACTTATTATGGTGGAAGGTGTCATGGCCTTTTCTGCACAAGGATCCTGAAGTTGAGGATGATTGCGGTCATGCCCATAAGCTTGATCAAGGAGACCACATTGGAGCAAGATCCACAATGTACTTCACAACAAAGTTGCACAAGGAAAAGGAATGATTTAAATAATTGGCAAGACAATGATATGAATAGGACTAAATTGCTCAAAAATAGGAGGGTCGTAGGGGAGAGGGTTTCCATGATAGGTTGGTTTTTATTGTCAATTCAAATTTTAACCAGTAAATGGAAAAGGATTGTGTGTGTGTGGGGGGGGGGGGGGTATTGCAACAAATGAATGAGGAGAGGGATTTCACAGAAATTCCAATGTGGTGGGGCAGAGTGGAAGTCTAGTACTGGTGTTCAGAACTTGCTAAGAGTTGGTCTTGGCACTTGAGATGACATAGGAGGTTCCAGATGCCAACTGGAAGGGCTGGGAGAAGGTTTATGATAAGGATCAAGGGAAACTTACCATCTAAAAAAGAAGGGGTGATCAAGATACTTTCAGAAGGGTTAACAGAGCTGCAATTTTTCTGAAGGGAGACGAAATAAAAAGTGGAAGCTGAAGGGTGGTGAAATGAAAAAAATTAAAAAAAAAATCTAAAGGGAGGTGAAATATAGAGTGGAAGTTGAAGGATTAGTGGAGAAGATATAGGAGTCATAGCAATTCAATAATTGTTTAAGGCGAAAACTAGGTCACAGGTTTCAGAATCCAGGAGTTTGTCTACTATAAATAGAAGACAATGGTCAGAAAGTTGGAAAGTTGGTACTGTTGCGTAAGCTAGTTAATTAGCAACAAATTGCAGTCTATTACAAGTGTTGCCTCTTACTATGTTGAAATTTTTGCAGGAAAAAGAGGTAGTAGTGGGACCAAAACAAGATTTCAATTAATTATAGAAGGAACGTGGAGGTTTAGAGGAGTAGAAGGGTCTGTTGCAGGCTGTGTATGACCATGGAATAACCTCAAAAGCCGTGAATCATGCTCTGAGGTGGGGGTGGGGGAAATAAGGAGGCTGGGAGTGTTTGCAAATTCACAATGACCTACAGAGGTGAAAGACATGGAAGACCATTGATTGATCAGGATTCAGAAGCAAGTAGGGAATAGCCCAGAATCTTCAGAAATTCTGAGCAAAGTTCGTATTTTGTTAAGACTTTAGAAGGGTGGAAGAACAAGATAGATAGCATCTTCCAACAACTCTGAGGAAAGGAAAAAGGTGAATGAAGTGGTAGAGTAGAAGTGGAGACATTTAGAACAAGTAGTGTTGAATCTTGTGTAGGTGAGTGAACAATTAGGGCTTATTTTTATTGGATGTAAGGACTATTGTTGGAGTTTTTTTATTTGGTTAGAAGGATACAGGGTGAGGGAATGCCCTTTACCTAAGACAGACACAAGGAAATCAAGGTTCTAATCATGGGAGGTCCAGACATTATTGCCTTTGGGGATAAGGAGGGGCCTTTTTGATAAAGGGTGTTAGGCACACTAGAGGAAGAAGAGATGAAGAAAGGAAAAGTTTTTTTTTTTTTTTCATTTCATTTTCTTGTTTCTTTTTTTCGGGGGCTCATTCCTCTGATACATCAAGCATCAAGAGATTTTATTGTGTTTTCTGAATCAGGTCCTGAGTAGTTTGTTCCTGAAGTGAGAAGATACATGTATCCCATATGTCAAGAGTGTATGAGGTGGCCTTGTATACAATTCAAAGATTGTGAAATTTCTCAGAGATTTAGCTTCTGATTGCTTACAGCAATTAGTTTATCCAATCACTTGGGCTGCATGACTTCTAGTGGCTACTAGCTACTTTCTGGAATAGTAACAATCATATAAACTTTCCATAAATACCTGGGTGATGCCTGACATCCAGTAGAGCTTATACTAGTTTGAAGATTCTTGATGTCAGTAATCTTATACTCCTTTTTGTGTGCATCGGTTGGACCGCATCCATGTTCTATTAGAGATGGTTAAACCATTTAGAGACCATCCCGTACAGTGACCTTTCCAAAGCTACAAACAGAGGCCATTTGAATAAATTATAATTTCTGCTAATAAATTTGAGCATTGCTGCATCTAAACTAAATGGGCCTGCAGTTCATTCTTTGTGATGGAAACAGCTGTAATAATAACCTGGCGAATATGATACATTTTTTGATCCGTCAAAAAAAGATGGTTTGTTTTTGCTCACTGCATTTTGTTCTTACACTGTCAATTCCTATACAATTGGGTGAGCATGGTAATCGAAAGCATTTAATTTCAAACTTTCATTGTCATTCCAATTGTTGGTTTCCTTTGATTTTCTTGGTCTTTTTCTATGCTGTTCACTTTCTCCTTTTGGATTATGATGGTGCAAATCAGCAACTGATATTCTTATTTTATTGATAAAAAACTGATATTCTTAATTTTAATTTTGCCAATGCAGGAATTGAGTCAATCTATGAGTGGCAGGGTCAGGTAAAGGATTACATTTTTATGGGTTAAAAAAGTAATAATAAAGTATTAAAGCAATATATACTATACATAATTTAATTCTAAATATTCTTAGCAATTAACCCTAGGCAAGGGTTTTTTTGTTCAATCATCAAACCGATATGGTTTAGGCTAATGTTTTTTTTCCTAAGTTCATATTCTGTTTCTTTTGGTTCCAGATCCATAAGGATAATGAAGAATTACTTATAATTAAGACCAGGGAATCCCTTTTGGAAGCTCTAACAGAGCATGTCAAAGCTAATCATGAATATGAGTAAGATTCTCTCTCTCTCTCTCTCTCTCTCTCTCTTATATATATACTCTTACTCTTTCCGTTGTATCCTGGGACTACACAGTACCAATTGTGGGCCCTACACCAATCTTGAGGAGCAATGCTTTGTATTTTAGCAATTTCCTAGCATTTAAACCATCCAAAATATGCCTTAGGATTTATGCTCCAGTAACAGTCCTAAATCACCAGCCAAAGATATTTGGTCCCAAGCTTAGCATTTCCCTCAAGGAAATCTCTGCTGAGTGAAAGATTTGGTTTTTTATACCTTTTTTTTTTCACCTTGATATATCCCAGGTGATTTATTGGTTTGATATTTTGGTTCTCTTGGGTTTGAGCCATAGATTTTATGCACTTATACTCAATTGCATGTAATTGAGTTTTGTTATGAGATTGATGAGATCTTCTCTTTGCTGCTTGGGCTGCAAAGGTTGTATGCTTATTTTTCTTTTATGAGAAAATACTCAATTGCATTTAGTCTACTTTAATGGCTGATGGTGAAATAGTATTTCTGAGTTGTGATATGAAGCCTTTAGAAAATTAAATGTCTCACCCTTCGCCTTCTTTGTGGTTCCTCAGGGTTCCTGAAGTCATTGCCCTGCCCATTAAAGGTGGCAGCCTCCAGTACCTGGAGTGGCTAAAGAACAATACAAGGAACTGATATCCTTATGCATGGTGAGGGTGCTATTAAAAGTGGTCGTTTTGAGTGGATAAGGATTTCAATAGGTATTTCATTTTCCCCCCCTACTAAACGGTGAATATCAGCTGTATATTCAGGCTGCTGAGGCCTTTAGTTGTGGATCATAATGGAACGTTTAGTTCTTGCCTCTCTCTCTCTCTCTCTCTCTCTCACACACACACACACACAGCAGAGGATATGGACATTGCTTTCTTTAAGTAACTGTAAGTAGTATCAAAAACAAAACAGATCGGGATTCAGGGCTACAGGTGCATTTTTTAAACTGGTGATTGTGATTGACCTCTAAAGCTGCAACTTAGGGCTGTGGAAGGATTTCCTTGTCAATGGTTAACTGAACACTGTAAGATGTGCACCTACACGGAATGCCGGGCAAAGGTGACGAGAACATTTTCATTGAAAGCTCCCATCAAATGTATTTGCCCTCCCCATCTAGTCACTAGGGGCTAGGGCTGCAAACGGATTGGATCAAATCAGATGTAGGCATATCCGAATTTGATTGGTAAATTGAATCATATCTATCGGATATGTAGTGAATTCCATTCGAATTCGGATTATAATCAGATATTAAATGGTATAAATAAATTAGACTAAAAATAATCAAAATATTATATATTATTAATAAGCTAAAATGACTTTAATATTATATTTTATGAATAAAATGAATTGAAAATTACTTGTATAAAACTTGAACCTATGACAATTTAGTGAAAATACAATATTGAGACCAATTTCAATGATAGATATAATATAATTTTAAGTATATATGAGAATGTGTATTTAAACCAAATTGAATTGGATTATATTGAATCGGATAGGGGTAAATTCATATTATTGAATTTATGACACCCTTGATAATAAGATCGAATTTAAATTTGGATAATCATACCTTTAGCAGCCCTACTGGCCACATGGGCTATATCCAAAGGAATCTTCATGGATGCTGCGTGAGAATTCTATTTGTTCTTGCATGCGCAGAATAGATCAAAGCGAAATACCAGATCACAGTTTAAAGCATGGTTTTTAAAAACGAACTGGTGACTACTAGACAGGGGTCCAGCTATCGGTTCGAATGGTCCGACCATTTGACCTGATCGGCTGTCCCATTTTGACAAAAATAAAAAATTAAAAAATTAAAAAAAATGGAAAATGGTCAAAACTGTTCGAATGGTTTGAACGGTTAATCGGCCGATTCAGTGGTTTGTTGATCAAAATCAACGGTTTTAGAGGAAAAGGCAATTTTAGGGGAAAATGGAACCGGTCAGGTGACTGGTTCCCGGTTTTTCCGGTCCGACTGTTCAGTCCGGTCTGGTTTTGAAGACCATGGTTTAAAAGTATATGTATTGATTCTTAGGCCGGGTGAATGATACAGTGGTACGCATCAATGCATGTACTGTACAAATTCGACATGGGTAATGGAATATGGGCTAATATGTATTGGTTTCTTAGCCTAGCTGGGCGGAATGATATGTGTGGAATACAATATCTTGAAGGAATCCCACGTCTTGGTTCCACAGGGGCTACACAACTGGGAGGGTAGCCAATCCCCAAACCCATTAACCCCAAGCCCCCAACCTTTGTGCAGGCGGGATTCAATCAAAGTCTCAACTACAACCAGACAGAGGCTTTACCAATTAGTCAGTTGGCACCTTGTGTGTCATGAGCCTCAAATGGATACCTTTGTGCAGACGGGAATCAATCCAAAGTCTCAACTACAACCAGCCAGAGGCTTTACCAATTAGTCAGTTGGCTCATGAGTCTCAAATGGATACACCACTTCTGTCAAATTGTACAAAATTGATATGGGTGAATGCTGGTGTGTTCATTTGTAATTGGTTAAATATCCCATTACACTGGCAGGCAGCAGATCCCAAGTGAAGAATCTGTGGGGAGCTTCAAAGAGAGAGAGAAAGATAGATCTTTTTGTTTCTTTTTTTGATAGACAAATGGGCAAGATAGCTTCACCAAACACATGACCCACCTAACCCTAGTGAAGTGAAACCCAGATTTCCTATTCACTTTCTCTACCTGCACCCTAACCACAGTACACTGCAGCTGCACATCTCACAATACAGATGCAATGTGTGGCTGCAATTCACGGTGGGTAAAGAATAGTAGGCAGGAAATCCGGTTTGAGTGAAGTGAGACCAGCCAACAAGAGACCTTACCTGCTTATTGACGGAAGAGGATTCATGCAACTGATCGTCAAAGAGGCTTAAATGACAATGACAACGAATCAACGATGCATTTCTCAAAATATTTATAAAAATTGTCGTTTCCCTCTTTTTTTTTTTTTTTCCATCAACTACTTTAAAGACTAATCTCCTTTTTTGCAATTAAGTATTCATAAGAGCACCAAATGCAGCCTAAACCTCGTCCTCTCCCATGATTTGGATTGCTCGTGCTGTGTATCGTTCACCGCACAACTGCTTTAGTGCTGCAAAACAGACTCTGGATCGCCTACCACGAGAACTCTGCCCACCTCTACCCACAACACACTACCCCCTGAATTGGAAACATCTCCCCCTGCATAATAATACGCAGAGGATGAGATGTTCTCCATGTGTGACTACCTAAACGTGAGCGAAGTACTCTGCAAAACAATACATTTCTCGTAACAAGAATGTAATTTCTGTCTAAAGGGAGTTGTTCTGGCTCAAGGTTTCCAGTGCGGGGGACGGCCGGTATGACAAAATAGTGGCAACGATACACAGATAAAGCTCGTCAAGTGATGGTGACTTGGAGCTGTCAAGGGACTACCTATCTGAATCATCCTTTAAATTTTGAAAGCATTGTTTAGTTCGAATATTAGAGAAACTACATGGGTTGTTCTTCGTAGGGTGAAGACAAACACATTAATCAGTCGTATATGCCAGATTACATAGAAAATGACATTCACGCCCACCTCCCTCGAGGAGAAGAATGACCTGCACCCGCCAGCCAGCCTTTAACATCTTCTATGCTTCGTCTAATTGTTCCTGTAGATACAAATATTATGGCAATTTGGTCATATTCAGATGAACATACACAAAAATGAGTTGAGAAAATGCTGCAGATGCATGATTGTATCAAAATAAATACACCTGCTACTTAAATGTTCAAGGCACATTATTTACCTGCGCGTCTGAAGTCCAAAGGGTGAGATTGTCCCTTAGGAGCTGCATGATGAGAGTGCTGTCCTTGTACGACTCCTCGCCTAATGTGTCTAGCTCAGCGATAGCTTCCTCGAAAGCCTGCATATAAAAAATAAAAGAAATAATCAAAATGAAAGGAACACAAATGAAACTATACTTGAAAAGCTAGAACAACCATGGTTAACAGGAAGGTGATTATAGCACTAAACTTTTAAGATTGTAATCAATTAATAGAGTTGTGGTTTTCCCCACAAGTAATTATCTTTCAATTCCTGATGATATTATGTCGCATCCTTCGTTTCCTAAATATATTCTCCCAGTCATGACATGTTCACAAAGAAATATCTTTGCTCCTTTAAACTCTTTCACAACTGGCTACAACCGCTGTTGCATGCACTATCTTGTAATTAAGCAAACATTCAATCCCAACACGCCATGGATTTTCGAGGGCCACATTTGCATATCCTTGTAATTTTTCTCCTTGATTCTTTGACATAAATACACGCATCATATACATTATAATTTTTCTCCTCCAGTTTGCCAAACCACCCAATGTGCATAGCCTTCCTACTCCTACATCCCAATTGATGGAAAAGTTGACAAACACTAAAAGTGCATCAGCTGCAGCTTGCCGGTTGGATAGAATACTTGGCTCCCATATTCTTTAACCTAATAATGTTAAAGCCACTTGTCTTCCAACTTTTTTATCTTGGCTCTTCAAGGCATGCACATTCCAACATTGGTTCTTTGCAAATCCAATCTAATGCCTATTTATCTTTCTCTCCAACCTAACCAATCTAGTTCATCAGATATAATTATCTAAGTCATGCCTATGGTTTGTTGATTGTAAGATGGTCCTGACCACAAAAAAGGACAGACATCACATGAATATTTTATGCAACTAAGACATTTCTTTGTAATCTAGGTAAGCAACATATGGTCCATGCACAACCATTAGATATGGATTCAGAGCCTCTATAACCTCAACCAACTGATAAGACCAAAAAATAAATAGAGTTTAGTTCATAAAAAATACAAAATAAATAGTCGAAATAGCTACGTGCATGAAATGCAGTAACATGATATATAATAATATCTAAAACATGAAACAGACTAGAGTAATCTGGGTGAATGACAATGGCTACAGCATCTGATTTATGTTCAAGTTTTCCTAGGACGTGATTACCAACTTACCATCCTCAGCCAACCTGACATACTGTCTTCATTTATATTATATAAGCATTTCATGGAGGCCACCAACTATGATATCTCATTCAGTATAGTGCCAATGATGAATTTTGGGTTTAACGAAGACTATATAGTGTCAACAAATAAGATGCCATTATGTTCTTTTTAATGCCATATCCAATGTTAAATTATCAACACTTAAATCATTTCTTACTACTTTGGTCCATGTCCTTTTTGGTCTGCCCCTAGCCCTTCTATCCCCTTTAACTTGTAAAAGACCACTTCTTCTTACAGGTTCTGTAGGTGGTCTTCTGTGCACATAATCTAGTCTTTATTGAAAAGGAAAGTAATATGTTGTATTAATCCAAATCAGCAAAAATATACAATCAGTCCATGTACATTGACAGACTGTACAGTAGGCATATACAAAAAAAATAAAAAAATAAAAAAAAAGCAAAAAAAGCAAAAAGGTATGACAAACAACAAAAAAGGAACTAGGCTGGACTCCTAAAAAGTTATTTCTTTATTTATCCATGAACATAATAGCCCTTTTAAATTGCTTATTATTACATACATATCTGTGTGTTTGTTCTCAAAAATGTGCATAGTCCTTTTCCTCCACTGTCAATACAATAGCAGGTAAAATACCCCATAAAACCTTCCCTCTTCTGCTTAACCCCTGTAATCTCCATCCTTTAAGTAATTGCAGAACTGTTTCTGGCAAAGTACCCCAAAACATTGTAAGGCTAGGTCCCATAAGTGATGAGTTAAACTAAAATACATAAAGAAGCAACTTGACAATTCTAAGCATTCATTGAATAAGCAGCAGATATCATTATCCAGTAGCATCCCACTTCTGATCAAATGATCCTTTGTCAAACATCTACCAAGTGAGGCTGTCCACACTAAGAAAGCCACCTTAGATGGGATGTGGAGATTCCACATTTTATCCCTAGGAAATTGATTTGGCTGCAGTGAATCCAGCCTACCATAAGAGATTGAACAATGAATTGACCTGATTTCTCCCACTGTCATACACTGTCATCAGCTTCCATAAGGTTTGATTTGATGTTTTGCAAGAGGTCTAATAGTTTGGCAACCTATTAGAGTACTCCTAGGTTCCTTTAAATGACTTCTGGCCCTATCCTTTCTAGTTTTCCTACTCATCCATCTAAGCACAAACATTTTTTTTTGGACATATTATTTCTGGACTGCCCAACACTCTGCTCCATGCAGCATAGCTGGCCTTAAAACCATTTCATAGAACTTTCCTTTTTAATCTAAGTGGTAACCATCTATCACATAAGCCTCTGGAAGTCTGGATGCACCCTCTCCATTTTGCGCATCATGCTCCAATTCTATGGATGACATCCTCCTAAATCCCTCCCTTGCTATGAGTTATCAAACAATATCAGAAAGGTCACATTGAGTTTATCTCTTGATCTCAAAATCCTAAGTGTACCCTAGTGCACTCCTATTATTATTATATTTGCATAGCATATATTCTGTTTCAACCTATTTATATTATATTTGCATAGCATATATTCTGGAGATTCCCTCATTTTAGTGATAGTCTAGTCATTTATCAGCAGAACAAGGAATTGCATGTTTCTAAACCATTTGAGGAGGATAACTTCTTCTTTTTTTATCAATAACAGTGAAATTTTATTAATAATAAAAATCAGGTTTACAAAGGGATGGAGCTAAAAAGTCTTAACTCCAGCTACCCAAGAAACTTTCTGACCATGCAGTGATTACAGAACAGCCCAAAATAATGTATCTCTATTTACCCCTTGCCTAGCTAAACCATCAGCCAATGCATTTGCATTTCTCTTTATCCATGTACATTGAATTTCCATGTCCTTGGTTAACCACTTATACTTCCTCTTTTCATTGCTGTATTGCCACATCATAGCACTGTCCTCTTTTAGCCATTTCACCACCGTTTCAGAATCGCCTTCTATAACCACCTTTTTTTATGTTCATTTCCTTGACCTTTTGTATCCCTTCAATAGCTCCTAAAATCTCAGCCCTCAAAGAGTCACCCACCCCAATCGGCCCAGAGTACAAGGCTAACAAGTTCCCTGTTTCATCCCTTCTCAGACCCCCAATTCCGGAAGGACCTGGGTTGCCTATGCAGTTGCCATCAAAGTTCAGCTTAGTGAACCCAAGGGGTGGAGGAGTCCAGCACACTTTTAATATCTTTCTACATAAACCTGAATCTGCAATCTCCTTCCAATTCCTTAACAGCTCATCAGCTGAGAACACTTTGAACAGCTCCAATGTTCTCAACCATTGTACCATCCTAATGTGGATGATCTCCATTATTTCTTCCGAACTTCTCTCTTTATTTGAGAAGATCCTTGAGTTCCTCTCTTTATTTGAGGAGGATAACTTCTGGAGATGTTTCTCTGATGCTTGAAAACATGATGGATTCATATATATCAATATATATATATATATATATATATATATATATATATGATGGATTTAAGCATCACTAGACATAAAGAATTGGTTCCTGTCCACAACCACAATACAGATTTGGTTTTGCATGACATTAATATATTATGCTGTCAAAGAAGACAAATTTATGGGAGGAAACAGTGGTAATGGTTCACCATGTATCTTGGGGAAACAGCTCAAATTTCTTATGGCATCCATTAGTTACAGATGCACCATGCTAGAGGGCTGTGTTTTTCCGGGGGTAAATGTGTCAGTTGTGTCATGCACGTTCCTCTCTCCTTGTATGGGTCAGTAACTCAGTATTCCAGACAACCTTTGTGGTTTTTGGCAGATGTCATTGCCAAAGTCCTGTCCAACACAGACCTCTTAACTTGCAAAAGGACAAGACATGACACCCATTAACCCCCTCTATTTTGCCAAAAAAAAAAAAAAGGAAAATTACAGTGTACTACCTTGTTCTTTGGGGGTAGTGACTCTTAAGGGCCCAAACTTTCACTTTGTGATAGAGAGCTACCCTACACTTTGGGATTAAAACGTTACAGTGAGGGTAAATTTACCAAAATGCCCATCCATGGTTATGAGACTGCAACCCATCGTGTCTAAAACCTTTGGTCCACCAACGAAATGATGAATGCTGGAACTGAAAATGAAGAAATCCCGGACAAGAAGGATGGAAGGAGGGATACTGGAATACAAAAGGATGGAGTCCCTATTCACAAGAATTGCTTGAAGGATTTAAAGACTCAACGAAGAAGGGCAAAACAATCTCAAAAATTATACAAAGGGCTGGGATGCTAATGGCTGGACTTGCGTGTTGGAATTTTAAAGTACATGTATCTCTCTGTCACAAGTGAAAGTTTGGACCCCAAGTGTCACAACCCCCAAAGTACAGGATAGTTCCCTGTAATTTTCCTTAAAAAAACTCTATTTATGTTTTCCCCTCTTGTTGTTTGACATTTCCATAAAAAATAAGGCATGCACTAATGCTAGCAGTGCTCTCGGTTCTTTATGGCAACATGACGATGATTGAGCATGCTAAGCAATTTTGGCAACATTTCTAAAAGATAAATGCTACTAGACAGCATAACTGCATGTGCAATAAAAGGCCATTTTTTAACAGCTTACTGTTACATCTTTCTAGGAAGCATTTGGATTAAGGTGATAAAACATAATACACTGTAGCTGGTCCTTTAAAACAGGATTCATTACAATTTTGAACCAACTCACAATTTCATGTCAATATGAGCACCCTGCATTTTTTATCATCATTTGATCATCACTACATTTATTTTCATCATCTTCAGCTGATTAATGCATTCTTTATGCATATGATGATTTCTAATTCTTGAAAATAGCATATGGACACTAATATGAATGATATTGTACCAAATAGACAAATATGCTGCAAAGTATTTTTGCTCGATAAATAAATTGCACTTTTTACGCAGATAGATTTAATTGCTTTGGTTTTGTTTATGCCAACATTTACCCTACACTTGCCATTTTTGCAAATCATGTGGCAAGAAAAAGAAACTTTAGTTGCCAGATGTAGAAAATTCTATAGTTCAGTACCATCAGCCATGTGGTTGCACCACATGTGGCTTTTTGGAAGTAGGGGCACAACTTGGGTACCTGAGTTGAAGATTTTACACTGCATCAGACATGTACCCTCGTACCAGGTCCATTCAAAATTTAATAAAACACAACCTGAGCCCACCCAAGTTGTACCTCTATATGGAAGCCTTTGACAAAATGAAACACACAGACTCACTCGCTCACTCACACACAGAGAAAAACTATGTTTTTCCTATCATTTTCCTCATATTTTTAGTTCTTTACTCTAAGATCATGGGTCCAACTGCTGAAACATGAAAACCTTGTCCAAGTGGGTTGTCATCTCTCTCAATTTTCATAACATTGCTCATAACTGGTATATCTACTTCAGCAATGTTAAGGAAATGGTTTGAGTATAGGTTTCCTAAATCTCATACTGTGAAGTAATAGCCTCCAAGCTAGTTATAGTTTCTCTAGAAGAAAGCAAAACAATACTGACAAAGGGTGATTTGGCCCGACCTCATAACAGGGGGACACGTGGATGTGGCCTGACTAATAGATGACAGCTCAGCATGACCAGCCCGCAGCAGAACGAGCTCGAGTACCCATTTACCCCGGGCTAAAATGACCTCCCGACAAGGTCACTTCGAAATGAGATTGCCTCGGTACCAAATCACAGCAAGAACACCTCGATGCCAAGGCACTTTGACACTCAGTCCAGTTCGGGACTTGAAGGCGTCAGCTCGGGGATACCAATGTGCCACTGTGAGGATCCCGAAAATCCTTCCGACGGTTCCCGGACTTCACGGGATCACGCCGCATAACAGCCAGCGTTATCTCCCCCGACGGATTCGGGTGGACTCGATAAACCCTATCAGTTGGCTGCACTATCTCCCAACTTATGCGGAAACGGATCTCATTGTGACGAGGATCCCGGAATCGCTCCGTGAAACCCGCGAGGACTCCATTATATAAAGGCTTCAACCCCCGGGGGTGCAAGGTGCAAGGTATGCGTGATTTTCCTGCTCTCAAGCTCTCTACTTTCAAAGCACTTTTAGCTTGCTACTAGCCTATCGGAGCGACCTCGCCGGGTTAGCATCCCCGGGTTCTCTGATATCCTTGTAGGTTCAGTCCGCCGTCCGTCTGGAAGCCAGGTCAGATCGCGCTACATCAAATACAAAGTTGCTTTATAAATATAACAATTATGAAATCCTCGTAAGAGAGCTCAGGCTTATCACAACTTTGACCGTCTTAAATCAATTTTTTTACGCTATTTCTTGAGCTTACTAAAATCAAAATGTCAGTACATTCGCATGCGCATACACACACAAAGTCACAAACACATGCACACGTGTGCATGTCAGCATGTGCGCGCACATACATACGCACACAAGGTCAGTCTTTTTATACAAAGATCTAATAGGATTAAACCAGGAACATCTATATTCCTTCTAAATTATAAAATAAGCAATAATCGTATACTCCGGTGGAAATTTATGCCGTTGCTCAAACAAGAAACCAGAACAACCAAGAATAAATGGAATGAGGAAGTAGAAGATGCGAGTTCTATGAGTTTATAAACAAATAAGGGGTTGGATACTTGGATCAAACCTGTTTTGCCATGCTGCAAGCTTTCTCAGACGAATTGAGTATTTCATAGTAAAACACAGAGAAGTTGAGCGCCAGCCCCAATCTTATAGGATGCGTGGGGGCAAGATCAGCAAGCGCAATATCCTTTAGCCAAAATGACAAAAAGAGCAATCAGAGAAAAAAAAATTAATGGCCTTATTGATGTACCAAGAAAAAAACAATAATTGTATATCACTCCAAATTTTCGACTTTGGTAATAGTTACGCATCCAAACCCTAAAAGATCAGGCAATATACCAGAAAAATAAAATCCTTGTAAGTACCTGAGCAGCCTTGTAAGCAAGCATGGTATCTTCTGCCGCTTCCTTACGCTCGGCTCCGACCTTGAATTCAGCGAGGTACCGGTGATAATCCCCCTTCATCTTGAGATAGAACACCCTGGACTCGCTGGCGGAGGCCGATGGAATAAGGTGTGCATCCATGAGTTTCAGTATACCAGCGCAGACAGCAGACAGCTCCGATTCCACCTTCGATCTGTAATCTTTGACAAGCACCACGTGTTCTTCGTTCTTGCGCCCTTCTTCCTTCTGCTCGATGGAAGAGACGATCCGCCAGGCGGCACGCAAAGATCCTATCACGTTCTTGTAAGCGACAGAGAGGAGATTTCGCTCCTCGACCGTAAGCTCACCAACCGAAGAGGATCCAACTACGAGTTTCTCCATGTAGCTCACCATCTCATCGTATCGCTCGGCCTGCTCGGCGAGCTTGGCCAGGTAAACATATTGCTCTCTGCTTAGATTATCGCACGCCATTGGGGACGAAACTAAGAGAAGAATTTCAAAGAAATCAACAGAAACAGAGAAAATTTCCACTGGTTATGTGCTTTGATTTGAGCTTTGAAGAGCTTATATTACCAATTACTGGAGTGATTGATTGCCTTTTATGTTCTTGTCACAACTCTGAACCAGTTGAATCCATTTGGTACTTTTCTAGTCTATTAGTAGAATTTTTAATAAGACTGAAGGAGCGAACCAGCAAGCGAAACCGGGTCTAATTATCTTCATGAAGAAATATGTTAAAAGACCCGGTTACCTCATGAAATTTCGTGGAAACTGGAAAGAGACAAATCAAATCACGAGTCCTTGGTTCAAGAAACCCGGTCCAACAAACCAAGTGCGGTTTTCAATAGTCAATTCTCATTATCCAAATCTGATTCTTTGGGTTTTGATTGGTTGAACCAGGTATTACATTAGAGAGTTGAGTTGAGAGTTGTCAAATTGTTAATCTTATACTCCCCAAGTTGACGCCTCGCGGGCCGCCACGACTCACCACCGTCCACATTGATCCGACGATGCGATGACGGGGCCGGGATGAAGACAGGCCACTCTTATCTTTTTATGCTTTGCTTTCATTATTCCTCCTCATTCATCATTCATAGACCAGTCTTCTACTTTCAACTTTCTAACTAGTAAGGCTAAATATTATTTTCACTCTACAGCTTCCTCGTCACAGGATCATCGGCATTCAGCATAAACATCGAAAATTAAGGCTGTGTTTGTTTTCAGCAATGTTTTTAAAACTGACCGGGAGAATGAACCGGTCAGAGGTCCAGCTTTTGGGTTGAACAGTCCAACCACTTGAATCGAACAGTCAGCCTGTATTAATAAAAAAATTTAAAACGGTCAACTATTCGAATGGTTTATCGCCTGGGTTAGTGGTTTGTTGACCAAAATCAATGATTTTTGACAAAAAATTCGATTTTGGGAAAAAATGGAACCAGTCACTTGACTGGTTCCCGGTTTTTCCGGTCCAACTGTCCGGTCAGGTCCGGTTTTGAAAACCATGATTTTCAGTATAAAACCTCATCCACGGTCACATCAAACTGTTTCAAAGTTTTGAACCGTTGAGCATTGAAAAATGTGAAACTCACTATATGATGTAAAACTCCACTCCATCCAATCACCAACAATTTCTGAACCAGTGGTGACGTTTTACAACGGTCTTGATTTACATTGGAAACAAACACCGATAAAACTGAATCAGTGGTGAGGTTTTACATCGCAAATAATCAGAACACAACCTAATAGGTAAATTACAAGATTTCCCTACTCTAGGGTTAGTGACAAAGACCCCTATAAGGCTATACTTTAATTTGGAACAAAGACCTATACTTTAGTTGTGAGACAAAGACTCCTTAACTGTTAAGTGAGATGATGGAATGTGTTAAATTATCAAAATATCCACGTGAACTTTTTTTATATTCTTTTTATTGCCTTTTGTCTTAAACTCTAATCTAGCCTACCTTCATGCATTAAATTACGAGGATTGATTTCTGATGAAGCGCGATCCGGCCGGTCTTAGCTGTCAACGACCTTGCTTCTGAACTGGGTAGCAGGGAACTTGAAACGGAGGAGATGAGGAAGCTCTAGGGGGGAACTCGGTGTAGCGGCTCCGAAGCTCAAGTTAGAATCCTTCAAAAGCAAGATAACACCAGATAGCGCAAAGTTTGCATACCTTGTTTGTTGGGGGCAGGGGGCTCTTATAATCACTTCGCGCACTCGCTCCGAGGCCCTTGTCAGGTCGGGTATGATTACCCTTGCGCTTATCAATTCGGCCGTCGTCTTTTCTGCTGGGACAGAACCGTCACTGCCTAACCGCCTCTCTAACTGGAGATGGCGGTGTCAGTGGCGGTGGCAGGTGGTCGTTTAGAGTGCAGCCGCCAAGCGTCAGATCCCAAGTCAGTCAAGTGCGGCGCCCTCGGGCACGGACTTCCTCAGTGTCAGGCATGGTACGACTTGTTTGGTTTTGGTGACCAGAAGGTGATGCGGAGTGGTGAGCGAGGCGAAGTCTTGAGTTCGGAGGTATCTATAGGGCATGTCAGTTTGGCGAGATGTATCCCGAACTGTTACAAGGTTGGCTAGTTCAGCGAGGCATATCCCGAGCTGTTACAAGGTTGGCCAGTTCGGCGAGGTATATCCCGATCTGTTACAAGGTTGGCCAGTTCGGCGAGGTATATCCCGAGCTGTTACAAGGTCGGCCAGTTCGGCGAGGTATATCCCGAGCTGTTACAAGGTTGGCCAGTTCAGCGAGGTATATCCCGAGCTGTTACAAGGTTGGCCAGTTCGGATTACTCTGGTTTTGGGCCAAGGGTGAGTTCGGGCCCCGTAGGGAGTTTGGTCCACTGGTGTCCCCTTGTTCACGCCTTAGGCTTGGCCCTTTTGCCGAGCTGTTGTTTCTGCCATGTGCCGCATAACTATGAGGTCGGGCCAAATCTTCCTTCATCAATTGCCCCCCACTCCTCGTGCCAAGGGTCTTGCCCTGGTGTGGGGAGTTTCGCGAGGTAGTAGGTGGATTTGTCCCGTCCTTCGAATCTTGACTACGCGAGTTGCTTTTGCCAGGGTTCTTCGGTTTCCGAGAAGGCTGGAAACGTGGCTACTCATAAATGCTAATGGTTGTGACAGTGTGCGTTTTAAATTTCAAAAGTTCGCGCCGCTGGGACGTGACAGCGGGTCATTCAAAAAGGCGTGCCACTGTTGTACGTGCACGGGCGGCTGTCAGGGAGACGTGCGGCGCAGTCAGTTTCGGAAAGACGGGTGTCGGCGCAACGTCGGTTTCAAAAAGGTGTGCGCTGACGTTTTGCTCTTTTCGAAAAGACGTGCTCCAATCACGTCTCGACCTTATGGGACGTGCGGTCAGTGAAAATGTGGGCCGTCGGATCGTCTTTGATCTGCACGGTCGATTCTTGGTTACTGTAGCTATAAATAGTGGGGGACCCCAGTCGATTTGTCACTTCTGCGGTTTGTCTACTGAGCTCGTGTCCAACTTTTCAGCTCGCGTCCAAGTTTTTTCCAGCTCGCGTCAAGGCTGGTCACAGCCTTCAAGGTTCTTTGGCTTGTTCCCGTCTCCGAATCCTTCAAAACTTTCTTCCGGTGAGTACCTTCCTGAATCCACCTTTTCCTCAATGTCTAGCTTTGATAGCTCAGACGACTCTTCAAGTAGGGCCGACGTAGGTTCTACCAACCGAGCCGTGTCCCCCGACTGCCTCAGTGATCCTGAGGTGGAACTCGAGGACTATGAACCAGTAGGCCGAGCCGCTTTGGGCAGTTTGGCGTCTACCTCTCGCCGAGGTCGGATGCTAGACAGGTTTGGTCCCTCGACCATGACGCCTGAGGGGCTTCAATCCATACTTATGTCTTACAACCTTCCTGGGGGGTATACATATTTTATTCCTTCGGGTAGCTTTCCTTGGGAACACGGTCCTGATGAGATCGTGATTTTTCGAGAGCAGCTCGCTGCGGGGTTGCGAATTCCTTTCCACCCCCTTCTCGTCGAAGTCATAAACCACTTCGGTGTCACCATTGACCAACTTCATCCGAACTCTATCCGGAACCTGGTGGGGACAGTTTCCCTTTTTTGCGAGCAGAATTTCCTCTTGGACTTAGAGATATTCTCCTCCATCTTGATGCTCAAGAGACAGGCGGGTTCTCTTCCTAGGGGAAGGCGGGCGTATTACCTTTCTCCTCGCTAGGGTTTTAAGCTTCTGCACGATCTTCCTAATAAGGTCCCGGCGTGGAAGCGGGGCTACTTCGATGTGCGAAGTGCACAAGGATGTCCCTTTCAGACCGGGTGGGGTGAGGCCGCTCCTGATTCAGGTGTTACTCTCGATAAAGAGACGGTGAAGGGCCTCCGGCAATGGGCACGACAAGGTTTAAAGTGCCATCACTACTTAAACGGAGGCCAAGCTTATTGCGGCCGGCCTGAGTTCGGGTAGGTTTCTAGCTATGCGGTTTCTTGCTTGCTTTGTTCTTTTCACTTTTTCTGATGTCGGACTCGTTTCTGCAGGTGTGATAGACGCGGAGAGAACTCGTGGGGGGCGTATGTTCCAAGGTATGAAGAGGAGGAAGCGGGTCGCCAATCGAACTCGTACCGAGCTGCCCCTGGATGAGGAGCCCCAAGTTCCAGACCACACGCCGGAGGATCTGCCCAGGGAGCCCGAGGTGACTCCACCGATGCATGAAACTACCGGGGCGCCTTACGCTGAGACCACTCATACGGGCGCTCCTACATACTCAAGTGCTCCTGCTCACTCTGGGTCCGCTCATACGCAGGCTGGGCCCTCGGGTTCGGGAGCTCAAGGGGAGTTCAGGAGCATGTTGACGCCGAACTACGCTCTTCATAAGAGTAGGGAGGCTACTTTCCCTGAGGAGATCGCGGCGTGGACCGGTCTTTCTTTGAATCAGGTCGCCTGCCGCGCCGTAACACATGCTATGGTGGTAAGTTAGATTCCGTCTGCCTTTTTCATTTTCTGACGCTTTTGCTGTTATTGCTCACTTGTTTCTTTCGGTAGGTGAATTCTTCAATTCATGCCTTAGCGGCCCAAGTGGAGAGGAGCTCGCGACAGGCGCGAGCTGCTGAGGCTGCCGCTCATGCTGCTGAAGAAGCTTTCCGTGCTGCAGAGGCGAATACCCGAGCTGCTGAGGCGGCCGCTTATGCTGCCGAAGAGGCTGCTCGCGTCGCGATTGCCAGGCAGGCAAGGTCTCAGCGTGACGCCGAGGCCATGGGGATAGTTGTCAAGCATATGACGGACTTGAAGTTGGATTTGCAGCATCAAGTCGAATATCTTCAGGAGGACATCAAGGAGAGAACACAATTTTTTTCCCAAGGCATTGAAGACGCCAAGAAGAAGGCCTTTGAAGACTACATTGCCTCTCCGTGTTTTGACGATCTGATGGTGGATTCTTACAGGAGGGGGTTCAAACTGAGCAGGTGGATGATCCGGAATACGTACCCCAACCTCGATGTTAGTGACATATCCACTTCACGTATAACTCAGGAGATGGCCAATGCTACCGATGGTGAGCCGGACTCTGAAGGAGAGGCAGGGCCTTCGGGTGTTGTTGAAGTGCCTTCTAATGGCGAAGAAGTAGCTCCGGGCATGTAACAACCTTTTTTTTTGTAAGTTCCTTCTGATGGCCAATGTACTCCTGTTTCTTGCAACGAAATAGATAATCTTTTCGCCCAAGTGTTCCTTTTTCCCGAACTGATTCTTTGTCGAACTGTATGCCACTTTCTTGTCCGGGTTATTATACTTCCGCAACCTGTTTTGCCGCGAAGGCTTTTTGCAGTGAACTGATTTTTTGTCGAGCTGATAATATGCTCGACTTCTTTGCTTGTTTACGCCGAGGTTCCTCTTGGCTCTGCATCGTGGCACATAGGTCCTGATTTCGTCCACTTCGCTTGGCGGTTTATAGGTAGTATCGCCTTAAGTTCATGATGTTCCATGCTCGAGGTACTTGTTTGCCTTCCAAGGTTTCGAGTTCGTATGCCCCCCCCCGAGCGCTCTTTTTACTTTATAGGGCCCTTCCCAGTTTGGTCCAAGTTTGCCCACGCCGGGTTCGGGTACCATAATCTTACGAAGGACCAGGTCACCGACTCGGAAGCTTCATTGCTTTACTCTGTTATTGTAGTAACGAGCTACCTACTACAGGTATGCCGCTGTTCGGATGTGCGCGAGGTCCCTTACCTCGTCCAATAGGTCAAGGTTGGTACGTAACTCGTCTCCGTTCGTCCGATCGTCATATGTTTCTAGTCGCAATGTTGGTACTTCGATTTTCGCCGGGATCACTGCTTTAGTGTCGTAGGTGAGGTTGAAGGGGGTTTCTCCCATGGCAGTTTTTTCTGTAGTTCGGTGAGCCCATAAGACACTTGGTAGCTCTTCGGCCCATAATCCCTTAGCTTGATCCAGACGTGCTTTCAGTCCGCACAGGATGGCTCTATTCATTACTTCCGTCTGACCGTTTGCCTGCGGGTGCGCGACTGATGTGAAGTTTTGCCGAATCCCCATGTTCCGACACCACTCTTGGAACTTGATATCCTCGAATTGCTTGCCGTTGTCGGAGATTAGTATCAGAGGCAACCCGAAGCGACATACTATGTTCTTCCAAAAGAAGTTCTGTATGTTTCGGGCCGTAACAGTTGCTAGAGGTTCGGCTTCTACCAATTTCGTAAAGTAGTCTACTGCAACAACTAGGAATTTTCTTCCACCTGTTGCTGGTGGGAATGGCCCCAGGAGGTCGATGCCCCATTGTGTAAAGGGCCACGGCCTGGCAAGGTATTTGAGGTCGGAGGCAGGTTGATGGTGGATATTGGCGTGCTTCTAACACTTGTCACATTTTCTGACGAGCTCGACAGCTTCTGCCTTCATCGTTGGCCAGTAGTATCCTTGTCGAAGTGCTTTTTGGGTGAGTGATCTGCCCCCCAAGTGTCCGCCGCACAGGCCTTCATGAGTGTCGCGGAGTACGAACTCGGCTTCGGCAGGTCGCAGGCAATGCAAGTAGGGGAGCGTGTACGACCGTCGGTATAACCGTTCGTCTATTATGACGTATTTGGCTGCCTAGCGCTGCACCCTCTTGGCCGCATTGCGTTCTGTAGGGAGGGTTCCTTCTATCAAGAAGCTCGCGAGTGGGTCGATCCAGCTTGGCTCTGCTTCCAAGACGGGAGCGACCTCCTCTGTCCCCCCGAGAATACTAGGCCGAGGTAAGTCCTCTATGTACACAGTTCTCGTGTTGTTGTGACTTGTGTTGGCTAACCGGGATAGAGCGTCGGCCTTAGTGTTCTCTGACCTTGGGATTTGCCTGATGAAGTGTGACTAGAAGTTGAGCAGGGCTTCTTTTACTTTCGCCAAAGATGCGATCATGGAAAGCTCGCGTGCTTCATACTCGCCCGTAACTTGATTGACCACGAGCTGGGAATCGCTGTAGATGACCAAGTGTTTTGCCTTTACCTTTCGTACTAGATCCAGCCCAACTATCAGTGCTTCACACCCTGCCTCGTTGTTGGATGCCGCGAACTCAAAGCGTAGTGCGTATTCTAATTTTGTGCCGCCCGGGCCGCATAAGACTATTCCAGCTCCGCTGCCTTGCCGGTTCGAGGAACCATCCACGTGAAGGATCCAGGGCTCCTCATCCCAATTCGCGTTTCGCCTGACCAGGAGAGATGCCACACTGGTTGCTACTTCACGGGGTTCAGACTCTATTGACTCGGGAGCTCCGGGTTCGCCCGAACTAGGGACTTCGGGCTCGACCTCTGGGGCTTCGTGGCTGAAAGTGCACTCGGCGATAAAATCTGTCAAAGCTTGGGCCATAATAGCAGTTCTTGGCTTGTACTGGAGGTCATACTCGCTGAGTTCGATGGTCCATTTCGTCAATCGACCGGAAACCTTGGGTTTGAGTAAAACTTGTCTCAGAGGTTTGTCAGTCATGACGATGACGGGGTGAGCCTGGAAGTATGGGCAGAGTTTCCGAGCTGCTGTCACTAGTGCGTATGCTAGTTTTTCTATCTGCGGGTACCTTGTCTCTGCTCCCTGCAAAATTTTACTAACATAATAGATGGGTCGCTGGACCCGGTCTGTTTCTTTTATTAGTACCGAACTGACCACCTCGTCGCTTGCCGAGAGGTACAGTTCTAGGACCTCGCCCTCCTCGGGCCGGGCTAAGGTTGGCACACTAGCGATGTAACCTTTTAGCTCGTCAAACGCGAGCTGGCAATCCTGGGTCCACTCAAACCCTTTGCCTTTGATTGCTTTGAAGAAAGGTAGGCAGCGGTCTGCCGATTTGGACATTAAGCGGCTTAGAGCGGCTATGCGGCCGTTTAGCCTCTGAACTTCTTTTACTTTCCGAGGTGGTCTCATATCTAGAATGGCTTTTATCTTGTCCGGGTTGGCCTCAATACCGCGCCGATTGACAATGTACCCTAGGAATTTGCCCGAGGTGACGCCGAAGACACATTTGTTGGGGTTCAATTTCATGCTAAACTGACGCAGGATTTGGAAGGCAGAATCTAAGTCTTGTATTAATTCTTGTGAAAACTGAGTCTTGACGACCATGTCGTCTACATAGCACTCTATCTTCATGCCAATCAGGGGCCGAAACAAGCTATTTACAAGTCTTTGGAAAGTCGCCTCGGCATTTTTTAGTCCAAAGGGCATGACCTTGTAGCAATATAGGTCAAACTCGGTTATGAAGTTGGTTTTTTCCTCATCGGATGGGTCCATCTGGATTTGGTTGTAGCCCGAGTAGGCGTCCAAGAAGCTTAGCAACTCATTTCCCGAGGTCGCGTCCACTAAGCGCTCAATTCTGGGGAGGGGGAAGCAATCTTTCGGGCAAGCTCGGTTCAGGTAGGTGTAGTCGACGCACATGCGCCACTTGCCGTTTGCCTTTTTTACCAACACCGGGTTGGCCACCCAGCTCGGGTAATGGACTTCCCTTATGATGTTTGTTGCGAGGAGCTTCTCGACCTCCTCGTCGACCGCCCTCCCGCGTTCTGGCGCTAAGTTGCGTTTCTTTTATCTAACGGGTCTGACTACAGGGTCAGTATTAAGTTTGTGAGTTATCAGGCCGGGGCTAATGCCGGGCATGTCGGCCGCGGACCAGGCGAAAATATCTAAATTTTGAAGTAAAAAACTCACCAGTTCGGTTCGTAGGGGTTCCTCCACGGAAGCTCCGATCTGAAGTGTGCGAGCTGGGTCCGTAGCCGAAGTCGGGATTGTGACCGTTTCCTCCGTGGGCGAAGCTCGTTCCGCACCTTGCTCCGCAGGCCGCTCCAGTTCGAGGTCGTCGGCCGCCTTGGTTTTTCCCTTCAGGGCGGCAACATAACACTTGCGGGACTCGAGCTGGTCGCCCCGCGCTACCCCCACACCGAAGTCCGTAGGGAACTTCATGGCCAAATAGTAGGTGGAGACCACCGCCCGTAGGATATGCATGATCGGCCGCCCTATTATGGCATTGTATGGGGAGGGGGTCGCGACCACCAGGAAATCATGGTTGAGTCTGACCGCACAAGCCCATGTGCCGACTTCCACAGGTATTGTTATTTTTCTAAGGGGCCTGACTTCCTCTCCGCTGAAACCCACTTGGGGAGTGTTCGCGGGCTTCAGCTCGCTCCTCTGTAGCTGTAGCTGGTCAAATGCAGATTTAAAGAGGATGTCCGCTGAGCTGCCCGAATCTACGAGTATGCGTCTGACCTCGAAGTCGCTGATCCTTAGCTTAATGACAAGCGCGTCATCATGGGGGTAGCGGACCCCTCGCGCGTCGTCCTCCGTGAAGAAGATTGGTTCTTCGGTCTTTGGTCTCTTTGGGGGGTTCCGTTCCTCGAGGGCCGCTACGTGAACTGAAGTCTGGGTCGCTGCCGAGGTACACCCTGCTACCACCGAACCTCCCGCAATTACATGGATGGTTCCCCGAACTGGCCTCTCTTCCGGAGGCTGTCACTGCAACGGTTCGGCAGGTCTGCTGCTAGACTCAGGGGCATCCTTTTTGTGCTCCCCTTGCCGACCTGCCTTATTGTTATTATTGTTGTGTTGTACAAAGTTTCTCAAGTATCCGCGATGGATGAGCCCCTCTATCTCGTCCCGGAGGTTATTACACTACTCGGTACTATGACCATGGTCTCTAGGGAAACTACAATACAAATTCATATTTCTCTCGTTTGGATTTCCCTTTAGGCGAGGTGGCCACTTCACGTACGGGGCGTCTTTGACCGTCATTAAGATCCCGGTCCGCCTTGTGTTTAACGGCGTGTAATCTGTCCGAACTGCTAGGGGAGCTCGGAACGACTGGTTCGGCTTCGGCTTCGGCTCCCGGGCTGGGTTTTTCCTGTCGACCGGGTTGGAGAGCTCGCCTTCCCTCCTTCTTTTCTCGTTCCCGCCTTCAGTTCGTTGGTTGATTTCTTCCTCTGTCCTCATGAACTTGTCCGCGAGCTTGAGGAATTCGGCCACGATTGCGGGCTGGTTAGCCACCATGTGCCATTTGAATTCTTTGTGCGTTATCCCTCTTTTGGCCGCCGCGAGCTGCACTGCGGGGTCCAACCGCGGTATCCGCAAGCATGCTTCGTTGAATCGCTTGATGTAGCCCCGGATGGATTCTCCTTCCCTTTGGACTACTCTGAAGATGCTTTCCTCTGTTCTGGGGCACCGCTGGCTGCTGACAAAGTGTGCGGTGAAGACCTGCGCGAACTGGGCCTAGCACTTTATCGACCCGGGGGCCAGGTTCCTGTACCAAGTGCGGGCTACTCCCCTGAGGGTGGTGGTGAAGGCCACGCACATGCACGATTCGCTGGCCCTGGCGAGGTGCATTTGGGACTGGAAAGCGTCAACGTGGTCGTTGGGGTCGAAGGACCCGTTGTACTTGTCCAGAGGTGGGAGCTTGAAATTTCTAGGTAAGGGGACCGCCAGGAGTTCTGATGCGAGGGGGGAAGGAACTGAGAGAATCGGGGCAGCTCCTACCTCATCCGAGCTAGTCTCTTTGCCTCTAAGTTCTGACAAGACACGGGTGGTGGTTCGGCGACTTCGTTGCTGAGTGGGCCTTGTACTGGCGCTACTGGCCTCCGTGTTATCGAGCTCGATGGGCTCGGAATGCTGGTAGTCTGCCACCAGGGCACCGAATCGGTTTTCCGTGAGCGGGAACTCGGGCTTGGAGCGCCGGGGTGCCGGTCTCGCGGGCGAGGTTCCCGACCCGCCTGCAAATTGCGAGGCGGGGATGATATTTTTCTCTCTTCGGCCTGGGGACGAGGCCTGGCTGTTAGGGGGGTTCTGGGGCCGGGAGGCCTTTCCTCGGTGAGGGCATCCACCCTGAGGGGAAGCCTTAACCGGCTTCGGAGTAGGGTGTCGAGGTGGAAGCAACGACTGGTTCAAGGGCAGTTGGGGAAACTGATGCTGATAGTGATGTTGAGAGAGGTGGTGCAGTACTTGGTACTGCTGGAATTGTTGCATTTGGGCTTGCATTGCCCGCATGCATTGCATCAGGTTGTCAAACTGGTTCTAGCTGGTCGCCAAGGGCACAGCAATTGATTCAACAAAAGTTGTTTCGATAGGGACTGGAAGGGGGATGCTCATGGCAGGAAGGCTTATGGGTGCCCCTGTTTGTGGTGCATTCAAGCTGGGGATCCCATCCACCCAAAGGGGGATGGTGAACTGTCCAACGCACACCACGGGAACTTGAAGTTGTTCCCCGGTGGTGTTTGTCTCCGTGCCACCTCCGGCATTGCTAGAGGAGGCCATGAGTGTTGGGTTTTTTTGAAGAAAAGGGGTTATGAAAGTTTGGAGGGAGGCTTTTTGAAGCGTTCCCACAGACGGCGCCAATTGATGAAGCGCGATCCGGTCGGTCTTAGCTGTCAACGACCTTGCTCTTGAACTGGGTAGCAGGGAACCTGAAATGGAGGAGATGAGGAAGCTCCGGGGGGGAACCCGATGTAGCGGCTCCGAAGCTCAAGTTAGAATCCTTCAAAAGCAAGATAACACCAGATAGCGCAAAGTTTGCATACCTTGTTTGTTGGGGGCAGGGGGCTCTTATAATCACTTCGCGCACTCGCTCCGAGGCCCTTGTCAGGTCGGGTATGATTACCCTTGCGCTTGTCAATTTGGCCGTCATCCTTTCTGTTGGGACAGAACCGTCACTGCCTAACCGTCTCTCTAACTGGAGATGGCGGTGTCAGTGGCGGTGGCAGGTGGCCGTTTAGAGTGCGGCCGCCAAGCGTTAGATCCCAAGTCTGTCAGGTGCGGCGCCCTCAGGCACGGACTTCCTCAGTGTCAGGCATGGTACGACTTGTTTGGTTTTGGTGACCAGAAGGTGATGCGGAGTGGTGAGCGAGGCGAAGTCTTGAGTTCGGAGGTATCTATAGGGCAGGTCAGTTCGGCGAGGTGTATCCCGAACTGTTACAAGGTTGGCCAGTTCGGCAAGGCATATCCTGAGCTGTTACAAGGTTGGCCAGTTCGGTGAGGAATATCCCGAGCTATTACAAGGTTGGCCAGTTCGGCGAGGTATATCCCGAGCTGTTACAAGGTCGGCCAGTTCGGCGAGGTATATCCCGAGCTGTTACAAGATTGGCCAGTTCGGTGAGGTATATCCCGAGCTGTTACAAGGTTGGCCAGTTCGGCGAGGTATATCCCGAGCTGTTACAAGGTTGGCTAGTTCGGATTACTCTGGTTTTGGGCCAAGGGTGAGTTTGGGCCCCACGTAGGGAGTTCGGTCCGCTGGTGTCCCCTTGTTCACGCCTTAGGCTTGGCCCTTTTGCCGAGCTGTTGTTTCTACCACGTGTCGCATAACTGTGAGATCGGGCCAAATCTTCCTTTATCAATTTCCACCCAAGAAACTAAACCTACATTTTAGTCTTTTTCTTTTTTCTTTCTTTTCTTTTTCTCCCATAGTCTCTCGTTTCTCATGCCAGGAAATGTTAAAACTTTATCCTTTCTTGGCCAAAAATTCCTTCAGGCTCAATTTGGAAGGAGTATAAATACAAATATATACACTATAAATACAAACAAAATACAAGGTTTTGCAGTTAACATATTTCTATTTATAACCCTTCCAAATAGAGTCTCAAGATTCAATCTTATTTTTTGTTATTTCTTTTTTCTCAGGCAATCAATCGTCGTTGTGGTTATCGGAATCCATGGCAATTTGGTCAGTGATGTCTTTATCACCATTCAAATAAATAAAAAAAGGACAGTTTAGAGATTTAAAAAAAAATAAACAGTTAAATGAAAATCTTTTTTGAAATTAACTGAGAGAAAGTCTTTATCTCGCAGATAAAGTTCAAAGAGATCAATGTCGCAAATTAAAGTATAGGGTCTTTTTCATTTACCCCATAATACTGGGGGTCTTTATAATTTACCCAAAATTAATAATTTTTTTTAACCCTTCTCATCATTTAGCATGTAATCTTCGCATTGGGGAAGGTGTAGCATGTGTAATGAAACCTGTGTCTCTCCCTAGATAGGACATCAAATTGAAATTGGTAGAGCCGTCAGTGGGTAGACCCGGTGGCGAGTGCCGATGAGAAAGTCCAAAACCCATGTACATCCAGTCTTGAATCAGACCTTTATAATACACGACCCAAAACCTAGCCAATTGTCAACCGAGCTATTTGGGTTTGACCCAATAAGAGCTGATTACACCAAGGCATGATTAAAATTTCAATATTATAATGAGAAATTATAAGCATAACCACCATTTTGGGAATCTGCTGCTTGCACGACTGTGTATCAGTTGCTAGTTGCTAAATCAATCACGAGTGAGCAAATTCTTTCTTTTGGAAAGCGCCTCTTTCAGGGAAGAACGTGGATGGGAGTTTTATATGTACGGGCAGGTTAGGTTTTGGTGCAATGCTAAGGAATGAAATTGGTACAGTAATTGTTGTAGTTTTTGGCAAATCTTCAGTATCATCTCCTATTCAAATTGAAGGTCTGCAGGTTTATTCAAGCTCTAGCTAACCAAGACTTAGTTAGACCTTGACTGATTTTGTCCCGTATTTGATGACTTTGTTTAATTAATGATATCAGCTTGCTTATCTTTATCAAAATAATAATAATAATAATAATAATAATAATACATGATACCTACAGATCTCTGGCGTGTCCATTTCTGATTGGTTATGTAACAAGCGATAACATTGCAAGTAGTACATCCAAGTTCCAAAAGACTTGGCCCATTGAGCTATCTCATGGGCCAATGTGTTCTTCACTGAGGAATATTTCTAAAAGACATAAGAATATTTTACAGATAAAAAGTGGCATGGATTAGGTGCTATGGTTTGGGCCTCTCCTGCTTTTACGTTTTCAATTATGGCATGGATTGAGTGTCATGGTACTTGTTTTCTCTATACCCTTTGAGGGTTTTACATAATGGATCCAAACTCATTTGATAGGGAGACACTTGCTGGCTTCATTTCTATTGAAGGCAGTTAATCGACCTTTTTGGCGTCACTTAAATTTGCACAAGTTGCAGAAATTTCTCAAATCATTTTTTCTCTTAATATTTGTGATTACATTTTTTTTTGTCTCATCACGGTTAATATGCTTTTTTTATTGTATTTTTCATTATTGTTAATTTTTCTACTTTATAACCTGAGTATTTATAAATGAACTTACTTTTAGGCGTAAGAAAAAATGTGTATATGCACTTTGGCTTGTATTTAGTAACAATGCATATTTATGTATAAAAAGTGACAGCTTTCGCAAATCTCAACAATATGCTTGCATCCAAAATGAATGTGACGTTTTTACAAATTTATCAATGCAAAATTGATTAATTTTGCATTTTGTATTTACATTTTTCCCAAACGGAACCTTATGTATTTACGTCAAAGTAACCATCCTCGATCTAAAACAATTTAGTATTGCTTTGGATCATAATTCAAATTATGAATCAAAACATTAGAAGACATGGAATCATCTTGTCATCTTTTTTGTCAAAATGATATTATCGGACTATACTTGATATTTATATCAATTAACGAAGGACCAAAATGCAAATACACAAAAAAAAGTACGTTGAGTTTTTTAAACAATTCGAATGATCGCAAGGTTTGTCTTTTTGGTAAAACAGATAAAAGAATATTGAGAACATGGTAACCGGTTGTACATCAAAACATATCTTGCATGTTTATTTATTAAATTCACGGAGAGATGTTCCTCACGTGCAACAATGCTAAAATGGTTTTTGCTTTTAAACTCCTCATGTTGCAGAGCACTCTCTCAATAGCAAATCTGAATTCTTTAAAAAAAAAAAAAAAATCCCATTCCTTTCCAGCATCCAAAATGAATCAAGATCCCTTAAAATAAGAACTTGAACACTAAGAGAGAATAGGCATCGGTTGGATATCCAGTTCTCAATTTCTCATATTCATAATTTTTAAACCACCATTGATTTGGATGGTCCGATCATTTGTCTCAGGAACCGTAAGGCAATTGGTTCCGTTTTATCTTAAATCTGATTTTTGGTTAAAAATCATTGAATCAGTGAACGATCTGTTGATTCAAGCAGTCGAACTGCCGATCCATTCAACCTGTTCAACGATTTTGAACATTTTTATTTTTTTTTTAATTTATTTTGTCAAAACAGACTATCCATTTGGACTGGATGGTCGAACCATCAACCCAAAAAACAGTGACTAAAACAGTTCGGTTTCGGGTCATTTTTTAAAACATTGCTCATAGATTTGTTTTCAGGAGATCCGAGCTACCATAGTTTTTCTTAGTTTTAATATACTCCCAACAAAATACATTCCAGACACACCTCCAACATGATTAAGGACTAATATTTCATACATCATAGGTCTGTCTTATGGTGAGATGTATGATGTCAAATCATGTTGGAAGTAGGGCTTCAAATTGAATCAAAACCTTTTGGAATCTGATTTTGATCAAATAAGAGTTGGATTCGGATACATCCATTGATCTCAATAAATCGGATCGAATTGGAAAAAAATCGTTCCATTTAATTAATGAATCAAATTCCAATATACCCCGATCTGAACTGCCATGGCCCAATCCAATCACTTAATTATGAATTATTATTATTATTATCATTATTATTATTATTATTATTGATGGAGCACGATTTGGATGCTTCTAGTTGGGGTATGATTTGGAACTTGGTTGTGTGGCGAGCTAGTTCGGTCTGCAAAACAGTGAAGCTCAAAGAACCCGGGGTGGCTAACCTGGCGAGGTCACTTCAATGCTTAAGTTAGTATTGTGAGCTAAAAAGTTGAATGATAAGTGTACTAGTGAGCAATTAATCGCGCGTACTTGGGCCCTGGAGGGGTTGTTGCCCTTATATAGCTGAGTTGTCGTGTGTCTCACGAAACGGTTCCAGGATCTTTGGCCTGAGTGGATGAGATCCGTTTCCGCTTTAGTTGGGGGAGTAACATATCGGTTAACGGAGTCTATCATCTCTGTCCGATCCAAGCGGAGGGAGGATAAGGCTTGCCATCACGCAGCGTGATCCCGTGAAGTTCGGAGTCTGCTGGGAAGTTTCCAGAATCGATTACGTGTCACTTCGATTCTTGGGCCCCGAATTGGATTAGGTGCTGAGGTGCCTTTACGCAGAGTTGGCTTTATTCCGAGGTGGCTTTGTGCTAAGGTGACCGAACACCCGAGCTCTAAAAACTGCTAACTAGGCTCCTTTTGCTGAGATGTCATCCTTTGGGCAGATTGCATTCATGTGACCTTTAGTTACTAGGTCGTGCCAAATCACTCCTTATCAACTATTATTATTGTTGTTGTTGTTGTTGTTGTTGTTATCATCATCATCATCATTATATTATATATAAATAATATATTAATTTTATTGGATTTCAATAGTTGTATTGGGAGAAAATCCAACTTGTTTTTCCTAGTAGTGGGAACTTCCCTTTGATTTTGTTAATGTCCACTATCAATCTACTAGGGGTGGCCATGAGTCGAGCTTCTCACAAGCTATTCGAGTTCAGCTTGTGAAAATCTTAGCTTGGCTCGGTTTAAATCGAGCTTCGAATCAAACTCGAGCCTAATATATAGGCTTGTTTGCTAGTTGAGCCAAGGTTCAAAATATTAGTTATTTATGAAATTTAATTATCCATATAATCATAATATATACTATTATTGCATAATTTCATTATTAATTTTGTAATATATTAAATTATTATTAATTTCAATATTATGTTATAATTAATTTTCTATTTTAAAGAAATTTTTAAATTTATTACACAATTTCGTTATTTTAACTATTACATATTATTAAATGTTTGAAAAACATTTAAATTGATGATAAAAAGCCCAGTAAAGCTCGGCTCGTGAGGCTCACGAGCCTAGTATAATAAATAAATAATTTTTTATTATATACATACATACATACATACATATACATTTAAATATATAAATATATAATAAATATTTTTTATTATATAATATTTTTATTTTTTATGTATAATGGTAAATCATTTTTACAATTTCTAATTTTTTGTATGTAAAATAAAAACATTATTTATATGTATAATAATAAATGATTTTTATAATTCTTAATTTTTTTGTATGTAAAACAAAAAAAAAATAAATGTATACTTTTAATTTTTTAGAAAAAAACCGGCTTGCAATCGAGCTTGAGTCGAGCTGAGCTTGAACTTGCGAGCTTTGAACAGAGTCGAGCTCGAGCTCAAATCTCTATTTCGAACCTAACACAGTTTTGGCAAACTGAACTCGAATAGCCAAGTATTCGGCTTGCCTGAAATTGAGAATGGAGTGGGGATGAGATTTGCATATAATTCTCCAAACCCACCCCAAACTTAATGGTATATTGTTAAAATATTTATAGGTTTAATATTAAATTTTAAAATACCCTTTAATCCCCTAAATTTCAAAAAACCTAAGATCCCATCATCACATTTCTAAAATAACCCCTAAAGTTTAATATATTTTTAGGTATTTTTTTAGAATAAGGAAAATTCCATGATTCCCCATTTCCAATAGGGAAGGATGCCACACCCAGAACTCGCCCCATCATCAATTGATGATGTGCATTTCGCAGCTCCCGGCTGGCAGGTAACTTAGATGCCTGGTTGAATAATCCCTACCAGGAATGTGGCTTGGATGCCTAGCTGAATGGTTCTTATTTGGAAGGTGGCTTGGACGCCTAGCTAAATGGTGACGAGCTGGAGAGGTGGCTCTGATGCGACCTGCAAGGACACAGTGTCAGAGTGCCCGGGTTGCTTTACCTGGGGTGGATATTCCGATGCTTAAGTTAGCAAATCAAAGACTTTAGGATAGCTAAATGTGAGAGAGCTGGAGAGCTGCGAGAACTAAATTGCGCATCTCCCCCTGGAGTTGGAGGTAAGGCCTTTATATAGGCATTGTTTTGCGTGAGCATCACGCAACACATCCAGGATCTCCAGGAGGACGTGCCTAACTGCTCTGAAGTCCTCAGAGGTAGTTGTGCATGTAGGCCAATCTTTGCGCCTTACTCGGTTTCTCCCAAAACATTCGATGTGAGAGCTGACTTCCGAGAGACCTGGGAGTGATGGGATGCATGTAGAAATCGATGACGAACACGTCTCATAGGTTGCCACCTGGACCTCAATCAGGTCGACAAGCCCTCGAGGGAGGTCGCTCCCCACGTCGAGGTCGCTTCTGCCGACTTTCGACCCTAGACGAGGTGTTGCTAGCTGCCCTGAGTCATGGACGAGGTCGCTGGCTAGGTTTCTACTAGGTTGGGGGTGGAGGTAGGTCACCTGGTTGCCGCTAGAGGCAAGTCGCCAAGTCGGTAGTGGAGGCAGGTCACAAAGTTGGCAACAAGGGCAAGTCACCAGGTTGGCGCTAGAGGCAGGTTGCCAAGTCGACACTAGAGGCAGGTCACCAGGTCGGCGCTAGAGGCAGGTCGCCAGGTCGGCGGTAGTGCCAGGTCGCTAGCTGGGACTCCATCGTTTTGGCTAAGGCAAGTTGTCGCCTAGGTGGTTCTGTGTGTCACCCAATTGTTCCGAGATGCTATGTGTCATGATGTTAGTGGAGGGACAAATCTGCCCTAATCAATTGCCCCCCACTCCCGATAAGAGATCAGCTCAGCGAAGGGAGTAGATTTGTGCTTCGTTGTAGGTCCTTAGGCCTATTACCAACATATTTTGAGGTCGGGTTAGGGGCCCTTGATGCTAAAGGCAGTTTGGCTTCCCCTTGTGATATGTGCGTCGATGTTGGAATTTAAATAGCGGGTCGATGTCACAGCTGCGTTGTATCAGTCCTTTAAGGTGTTGGTCATCTACTCCTACGATAAGCCACAAGGAGCTCAACCTGTGGGGGCAGCTTTACAAACTGCAAGTTGTCAGCTCGCATGGGAACCTTGAAAGGTTCAACCCGCAGGGGCGATTGTAGTCTGTTGGCCACTGACTCCTGCAGGAGCCACAAAGGGCTTGACCTGTAGGGGCGACCTCGCGAACAAGGCTGACAAGGCTCATCCAAGCTGATTGCGTGTGTCGCCAGGTCGTCAGAACTTTGACAGTCTAGTTTTGCTCTCAGCACCTCAGCCTATAGGCACATCGTCACCTCGGCAGGATTGACCTGTGAGGTCAGCTCCACAACCTGCTGGCCATCAACTCCTACGTAAAGCATTGAGGGCTCGATCTGCGGCGTGACCTCACAGTTTGTTGGCTATCAACTCCCACGGGAACCACGGTGGGCTCAACCTGTGGGGTGGCCTCATATTCTATTGGTCATCAACTCTCACAAAGAGCACGTGGAGCTTGACATATGGGGGTGGCCTCACAATTAGGGAGATTCTGTCAGGACAAGACTGCGATAAGTCATCTAGGCTAATCATTTTGCTTCTGCCCAGCTAGGGGGTTCTTTCGATCAAGCGTTGTCGTTGTTGCTTGAAGATGTTATTACTTGAGGCTTAGAGAATCGGGTGAGAAAATAGCCTTTTGTAGCATTTCCCACAGACAACGCCAATTGATGATGCGCATTTCACAGCTTCCGGCTCGCAGGTGACTAGGATGGTTGGCTGAATAATACCTACCTGGAATGTGGCTTGGATGCCTATCCGAATGGTTCCTACCTGGAAGGTGGCTTGGATGCCTAGCTAAATAGTGACGAGCTGGAGAAGTGGCTCTGACGCCCAACTGAATGGTGACAAGCTGGAGAGGTGGCTTTGATGCGACCTACAAGGACACAGTGTCAGAGTGCCCGGGTTGCTTTACCCAGGGTGGACACTCCAATGCTTAAGTTAGCGAATCAAAAATTTTAAGATAGCTAAATGTGAGAGAGCTGGAGAGCTGCGAGAACTAAATTATGCATCTCCCCCCTGGAGTTGGAGGTAAGGCCTTTATATAGGCATTGTTTGGCGTGAGCATCATGCAACACGTCCAGGATCTCCAGGAAGACGTGCCTAACTGCTCCGAAGTCCTCGAAGGTAGTTGTGCACGTAGGCCAATCTTTGCGCCTTACACGGTTTCTCCCAAAACATTCGGTGTGAGAACTGACTTCCGAGAGACCCGAGAGTGATGGGATGCTTGCAAAAATTGATGGCAAGCACATCTCGTAGGTCACCACCTAGACCTCAATCAGGTCGGCAAGCACTCGAGGGAGGTCGCTCCCCACGTCGAGGTCGCTTCAGCCGATACTGGCGAGGTACCACAAGTCGGCCCTGGACGAGGTGCTGCTAGCCGCCCTGAGTCATGGACGTGGTTGTTGGCTAGGTTTCTACTAGGTTGGGGGTGGAGGAAGGTCGCTAGGTCGGCGCTAGAGGCAGGTTGCCAAGTCGACGGTGGAGGCAGGTCGCCAAGTCAACAATAGGGGTAGGTCGCCAAGTCAGCACCAGAGGTAGGTTGCCAAGTTGGCACCAGAGGTAGGTCGCCAGGTCGGCGACAGTGCTAGGTCGCTAGCTGGGACTCCATCATTTTGGCTAAGGTAAATTGTCACCTAGGTGGATTAGCGTGTCACCCAGCTGTTCTGAGATGCCATGTGTTATGATGTTAATGGAGGGCCAAATCTGCACTCATCAAAGTAGTAGCGGGTAAAGGATTTTGGTTACTATGTAGGGAAATTCAAATCTACACGTCGTGGGCGCCCCACAACACATCCCAACCCTGTCCGTATTTCTCCGATCATTTTATTCCACAACGGCCATAGAGCGCTCTCCACAGTCCATACGCGCGGCACAATTCTATGGTGCTCTCCACAGTCCACACGCGCAGCACAATTCACCCGTTCATTGGCTGGTGTTGGTGGCGATTAAATTCAGCTAAAACCTTTTCTTGCGAACCTGATTCTGTAGCGAGTCGGATTTGGTGTTCACACCGTTTTCATAGCACTTTTTAGCCGTATATTGGAATTATCTCCTCACGAATAAAAAAGAAAATACAAATATAAAAATATTTCCGATGTATGGCTGAAAGGGGCTGTACATGTGAGAACGGTGTGAAGACAATTGTGTGGGACTTACTCCGCCTTCGGTAGGCAGCGGCCGCGAGTATGCGCTTAAGCCAATACTTCACTGTATACGTATAAATTCAGTAAAAGCGATGCCGATACATACATCAGACCAGACCAGAGTGTAGACCGTAGACAAAGAGGAGATTGGAGAAGGCTAAAAAGAGCTCCACCTGGTTAGAGCTTTGCCGCAACTGTTCTAAAATGGAGCTCTATACCTCTCTCGCCATCTTAAATCTTCCTCCTCACAAATTCTACAGGTCCAGCGCCTCGCTTCTTCTTTCGACGACAACATCTCTACCACTGAAGAAAACCATAATCTCTTACAAGAAGCCAGGTTCATTTCCTTTCCCGCTTACCACTCTCTTTATTACTATTTACGTTCCGCCACAAACCAAAACCCTAGGTTTCTTTCTAAGAAAGAAAAAAGAAACTACATAATTTATCTCCATTCCTCCATTGGGATATATGCCTCTGCACATGCGGTTTTTTCTTCCACTGCAATTGTCTATTACTCTGTATTTGCTTGACGTCGTCTTTCGTTGCTTTTCCTATTTTGTAATGCCTGCTATCTGCAATTGATCCTTATTTTTTCGCAAAATTTCGTTCTGAAAATCATAGGAATGCTTTAATTTGTGGTTTATGCATGAAAACTTCACTAGAAGACGTGTGTGATGAACAATCAATGAAGAAGGTTTTCGAAATTGAGTGTGGTTCACAAGTAATAATCAATCGTTGAAGTGACCGGAAGCAGCTTGTGTGCCACCGAATGACATAGGTCATATTTTGTCAGGAGCAAGGTTGTTTTGATCTCTAACATCTCCTGATTACGAGATTCCTTTTCATAGAACAGTAAGGGATTCCATGTGCTGGTCAATTCCAGTATACTGAGTTTGTTTTTGGATACTATTTGAATTATTCATCTGAATATTCCTAGCATTTCATTTTCATTTATTCCTTTGATTTTGTCGTGCTAATTCAGACATATATCAGAGTTTAATCACAAGTTATTTGTTTTGCAATTTCTCTTTTCTGCATTTTCTAACATATGCATTACTAGTAACTTTATCTTTCAAACTGGGATCTTTTATTTGATTTATTCATGATTTTTTTTATAACCTACCATTGGGCCTTATTACTTGTATGCCTTCTGGAAGGATGGTTGACGGACATGTATATGGACAATTCTGTCAAAATGTCTAGGTGGGCTTGCTTCGAGGCCTTTTCTTTTTCTTTATTTCTCTCTCTCTCTCTCTTTATGCGGCACTTGTTTCTGTTTTACAAAACAAAATCATCCATATTGGTGAACACCCCCTAAATCTATTGTCTAGTTGACAAGCATTCATCATTTGATTTCTGGCATAAAAAATTTCTACACATCTTTTCCAATGCTACTTGATTTTTTTACCTTAATTTAATATGAAACTCAAGATTTTAAAATGCTAATCTTAACCATCTAGTCTCTATAATGATACAGTTGGATTGGGAACTCAATAATGCAATCCAATCTAGTAATCATGGCTTTAGAAGAGATGATCTTTCCTTGTAAGACTCTCCTTTTGTTCTACCATTCCAAGATATTGAAACCCACCAGTCTTGTTGAAATAAAAAAAAAGAACGACCGGTCTTGTGAATCCATATTGATAGCCGTGAGGGGCTTTACTAAGAAACAAATATTCAGGTGGTTGGTGAAGAATCTAGTAAAGACTTTGGAACACATTAAAATTTCAAGCTTCAGAATGTAACATTCTAAAATTAGAAAGTTAGACACATTGTAATTTGGACACAATTTTCTAAAAATAATATTATTTCTAGGACTAGATCATGCGACAATTCTTAAAACAAAGAATGTTTTGTGAAAAAAAAAGAAAAAAAACTTGTAAAAAAATAGAATGTTTTGTGACAACCATACAAAAGTGAAGTGTCTTTATTGATGGAAACATTAGTGTATGCATTGTCCATATTCTGGCCATAAATCACATATATATTATTAATTATATATACTCTTTTGGATAGGAAAGATGTAAGTGGTCTGTGGTTAGAGATGAAGGCAGGATTTGTTCAACCAACTAGCTAGTTGGCAACTTCAATATCTGTTTCATGCATATAATGTTTATATGTGTTTATATATATATATATATATATATATATATATATATAGTGTTTTTTCAATTTATTAGAGAAAACTTTCTATGTAACTTACATCCTTCTTAGTACACAAGATACCCATATGAGCCAAAAATGATGTTAACATGCCATTATGGAAGCTGGTAAGATAATTTATTGTCTGGTAATGAATGATCCTGTGAGCATGATCTTATGTTGTTCCTTTCAGGTTTGCATTATTTTGCTACTCCATTGCTCAGAGCTACAGCATCTGAAGAGGCTCCAACTAGCGTGAATGAGCAGCTCAAAGAAGCACCTGATGGAGTAACAATTGTGGAAGAAACCCCACCAGTCCTAGCAAATGAACAGAATGCACCCAATGAAGCAGCTATGGGTGAACAGCTACAACCTTTGGAATTTCTAGATAAGCTTGACATAAAGGTTTGATTGAATCCTTAGAATTTTATTCTGCCTTTGTAATTGTGTCGTTACATGTATCTAGCATTAATTAGCACAATATCTTTAGCGGCATATGTGTCTAAACCTATATACAGATTAAAAAAAAAGTGCAAAATTTCCTCCTTTATCTGGGCTTGGGACTGGTGGTGTAAGATGAGCTTACACTAGTGGCGTTAATAGTTCCCTGCTTAAGTGATTTTTAACATAACGACTCTATCTTATGCATGTTATTGGAATTCCTTATTAATGATTTTGGAAATAGCTCTTCCACCTTCCACTTTATCACCTTCTCCTTTACCAGATTTTATGGTAATTGCTGCAAATACATCTAGGATATTGTAGAAGGTCAAAGGAGAAGTGTTGAACGAAGATGTAAGCTTTGTTTAAGTTGCATGAAGATTTAACTTGTGTATGGGTTATATACATACATTATAAAATATCTCTACATGTTTAGTGATTCATTTTTGTCACTTTGGCAATGCTTTGTTGACTCCTAGGCAACAGCTAGCCACCTAAGCTATACTTAAAAATAGAGGATAGTCTAAACGTTTTGGGGCATGCAAATAGAATTCCACTCTCTCCTTTTATCAAACCAAGGCTAGTCATCATATTAGGTGCTTTACTCTTTACTTTGCTTGTGGATGCATGCTGGGTGGTGTTCATGCTGTTGAATGTTGGAGGTTTAGTGTCATCTTTCTCTTTGCACCAAAGGGATTCATCTAGAGAGGTAATGCCTTGGCTGCTTTGCAAATGTATTGACTATTAATCAAAAGCTAGGAAAAGAATGAGGAGTGATATGAAGATATCAGAGAGGGAGAGAGAGAGTGAATCCAAAAAATTGTAACATAGGTACTCTCTGTGCTAATCGATCTATCTAACCTTCGTTAAAAACCAAAAAAATGCAACACAAGTACTCTAATCCATTGTCTTCTGCCATTAATAGGGCTTTTGTTAATTTCTCCAAAAGCAGAATTGTGGGAATAAACATAGCAGATGGGAACCTCCTGGAAAGTTTCGAGATAGTTTTTGGTTGCAAAGTGAAGGATCTTCCTATATCCTATTTTGGGATACCGCTTGGAGGGAATCCAAAAAGTGAAAGATTTTGGGAGATGATGGTGGAGAAATGTGAGAAGTTGGTTATGTGTAAAAGGAATTATCCCTCAAAAGGGGGGAGGGTGGCTCACTCTAATAAAGGTTTCCCTTGCTAATCTGCCTATTATCTTCCCTAGGTGTTTCAAATCCCAAACAAAATTAGGAATCAAATTGAAAGGCTTCAAAGGAACTTCTTATGGGATGGTAGAGCCGTGGTGGTGAGGAAAAAAAAAGCCATTTAGGCATTTAGTGAGTTAGGAGCATGTGTTTAAACCCAAGGAGGCTGGTGGTTTGGGAATTGGGCATGTAAAAGAAAAGAACGTATCTCCTTTTGGCAAATGGCTGTGGAGAATCTAGAGATTTCCCCTTGAACCCAGCTCTCTTTGGGTTGTCATCATCACCAGCAAATATGGGATAAATGCTAACAGGCGGGATAGCAAAATCTACTTGAATAAGGTTAAACCTGCCAATCCTTGGTAAAACGTCCACTTATAATATTCTTCTAAAAACTTTTAATGTTTGGTTAGAATATTACCTGCAAAATGCATAGGTTTTTATGAAAACTGGTTTACTGGAGATGGCAGCAGTTAACCGGAGGCAGGGGGGGTCCCCAGCCCCCGATGAGGCTGGGCCAAAAAAGATGTAATCTTTGGGGCTACCGCTGTTTTCTTAGAAAAAATATGCAGAAGGGAAGAATATTTCAAGGACTGAGAAGATCTTCAACACTCCAGCTTTGGCCTTCCCAGGGTGAAGTGCTAATCAAAGCCAACTCCAGATCCTTTTTCCTGGAACTGAACAGGAAAAGCACGCTGGAACAATCCGAGTTCCTGCAATCTTGTTTGGTAGGAAGTTTCGACCGGAAAAAACTTGATCTGGAGGAAGTACGTTCCTGGTCTTCAAGGGTGTGGAGATGTAATCAGGGCTTCGACGTGAGGCGTCTGGATGGAGAAAATTGGCTGTTCTTCCCAATCTCTAAGGAAGAAGCTCGGAGAATTTTGAATACCGGTGCAAGGTGTTTTGGGGGATCACTTTTGCACCTAGAACCCTGGACGGAGTACATCAGGGTTTGGCAGAAAAGAGAGGATATGCAGGGAACTTTTGGATTAGAGTGTTCAGCCTCCCGGTACATTTGTGGAATAACGAAATAGGACGGAAGATTGGAGATATGTGTGGGGGTTTCATGGAAGTGGACGACTCAAGAGGCTTCAGGGAATCTTTCGAATGTATGAGAATAAAGGTACGGTGGATGGGGCTGCCTCCACAAACAGTTAATGTAGTGGTTGGGGAGACGATGTATGCAACTACGATCTGGCCGGAAATCAAAGCTGAAAAATGAAAACCCCAGCGAATTACAAGGAGGCAGTCTCAATAGGCATGGACTGTATCTCTCAGGTTTTAACAGGGAAATCAGCCGAGGAAGAAGCACGGGCAGTGCTGGAATATTCTGAGAAAGAAGAAATGTAGATTGCTCCAGTCTACACTTCTGGTAACCTGCAAAGTGCAGAACTCGCTGGAGGTCAGGAGGAAGGATGGAAGAAAGTGGAGAGGAGGAAAAGAAGAAGATGAAATCCTAGCCATAGACCTTCAAACAAATCCTACGGTTAGGAGTTTTGCGCGTCTGACAAAGGAAAAAGGACAAGGTGGGGTCGGTTTCAAATCTCTTTAGTTTGAAATATGCCGACGTGGCCTTAGTAGATAAGCTGGCTGACACAATAGCGGACTGGCTAAAAAATACACTCAGGAGTTGGGCTTTGAAGCCCGCGATTTCAGGGAAAAGAACAAGCCTGCCCATCCTTTTAACCCAAGCCCAGTCCGTTTTAAAAGCCCAGCCCAAAACATCAATCGGAAGCCCAACACAGGTGGATCTGAAGGAAAAGGCAAAATGTGTTTTCGGCTTCATCCTCAGAGACTGAAGATACTGTATTCGATGGAAAAGGATCAAGCTTTCAGGAGAGATGGGACGCTGTGTATCAATGCAATAGTGAGAGAAGCGGTGAAACTCTGTATGACAATGTGCTATCAAGCTCGGGTGAAGCTGGTGAAGAAGAAGGTTCCTCTAGTAAAAGTCCAAAGGCAAGGGGCAGGTCGATTATTCCGAAGGACCCTGTTCAAGGCAAGTCATTCTCAGATGCAGTCAGAGGCTCGGAAGAGAAGGAAAAGGGCATGACAGCGAGTTTGGAGGAACAAAATAGCATGGCAATGGTAGGTACAGCAGTGGAAGCGTTGGAGAAAAAGAAGATTTTCCACCGCTATGTCAAACACAGTTGCAACACACTCTAGAACCTCTTGCAGTGGTCCTACCAGCTGATGGATACTCTCAGATCCATTCTCAATCAGTAAATCTAAGGTACGTAAAAGAAAACGAAATTTCAAATTGGGTTCTCTCTAAGTTTTTGAGTTTTGGGGATTTTCTGCAAGTTTCTTTCAAAGGGTTAGAGGAGGAAACGAAAGCACTGCTGGCTGCCATTGAAAATAGATTTTTGGTGGAAAAAGGAAAAAAGAACAGGAGGCAGTCGAAAGAACTGTTGAGACTAACCTGGGGTTTAAACAACTCGGCAGGAAGTGGGAGATGTAATAGGAAATTTTAAAAATCAATAAATGGAGAGAATTAAAATACTTTCTTGGATTGTTCGAGGCCTGTGCTCAGGCAGAAGGAGGATGGTAATCGGGGACTTTATAAAAGACAGGAAACCTGATATCCTAATTTTACAGGAGACCAAGTTACAGAATTTAACCTTCAGAGAGGTGAGAAGTGTTTGGGGTTTTGACCCAGTTGATTGGGTCGAACTCCCAGCGGTGAATACTGCTGGTGGAGTAGCTTTATTGTGGAATAATAGTGCCTTCAAACTTTTGGACAAGAGGATAGGTTTGTATTCCATATCAGTCAAACTTCTGTGGGAAGTAAAGAACATACAGCTACTGATAACAGGGGTGTATGGGACAGCGGACTACAGAGTACAGACTGAAAGAAGTTTTCTGGGAAGAGCTGAACTCACTCAATTAGAAGAGATTGGGGAGACCCTTGGGTGATGGGAGGACGGGATTTCAATGCCATAGTAGACCCAGAAGACAGGAAAGGTTGTAAAAGGAGAAACAATTGCATGAGTCTATTCAAGGATTTTATTCAAAATTGGGAGCTAATCAATTTGCCATTCTCTGGAGCTAGGTATACCTGGACCAATAATCAAGATAGGCCTTCATCGGTAAGAATAGGCAGATTCTTTTTTTTGATAAATAGACTAGGCAGATTCTTGATCTCTACTGATTGGGAAGATGCCTTCCCCAACTCAAAGCAGGAAGCCCTTCCAAGATTTGTTTCTGACCACATTCCACTTCTATTAGACACAGGTGGTTTGAGAAAATTTCCACCCCCTTTAGATTTGAACACTGTTGGCTGGAATCAGAGCAGCTGGTTTCCAATATCCAGCAATGGTGGGCTGAAAGTTTCTTCGAAGGCACAGCCAGCCATGTGTTTTTTTAAAAACTCCAGTGGCTGAAAGCTAAACCAAAACAGTGGCAGAAAGAAAGATCAAGGAAAGATGAGGAGAAAAAGGACTTTTGCTGGAAATTAATTGCTGATTTGGATGCAGAGGAGGAAACTGGACCTTTGGATGAGGAGAAGAGAAGGAGAAGGGCAGGAGCAAAGACGGATTATGAATCCTTAGCTTACCAAAATGAAATTAAATGGAGACAAAGGTCAAGGGCTATGTGGCTAAAAGCTGGAGATAGTAATTCAACTTTCTTTCACAAATTAGCTAATGCTAGAAGAAGGCTAAATTCCATAAACCAGGCAGTGGGAGATAAGACTGTATCTCAAGAAAAAGAAATTGCTGAAGCTTGTGAATTCTTCTTCAAAAATCTTTTCAGTAAACCTTGCAACGAAGACCAAAGCTGAATGGTATTCAGTTTGAAACCCTCATGGATCAGCAGGCCAAGGATCTAGAAAAGCCTTTCTCGGAAAGAGAAGTTAAGAAGGCTATTGACAGTTTGGAAGGGGAAAAGGCCCCTAGGCCAGATGGATTTACTATCCTTTTCTGCAAGAAATTCTGGGAACTAATTAACAGCGAATATGGCTTTAAATAGAATGGATTGGCAAAACAGGAGTCATGTAGTTGATCCCATATAATTGGGATAACGCATGGTCGCATAGATGACGATGATGATATTTATATACACTTATTATACACACAGCTTTTTAGAACTTTTTTTATTTTTTGGTCATTTTAAAACAATAAGATGGTTGTGGATTAAATCCAAATCCAATCCAAAATTCAACATGATAATTGGATGTGGATGCGGATTTAGAGGTCTCATAATCGGATGTGGATGAGAATTGCAGATGCAGCTAGATACGGTCCGTTTATAGCCCTATCCCACAGTACTGAGTACTCATAGTTGTAACTTGTGGGTCACAAGCTCCCATCTATTTAAAGGTATTTCTATTAGTGACCTGTATAAGAACATCATCAGGCCCCTATCCATCCCCTGAGTTCAAGGTACTAGAAAGGAAATGGCAATGACTACTAAACTGAATAGAGTATGTGTTTCTCTCGTATCCTGCACGAGGAGGCCCTTTTGTGTCACAAGTACAAAGGATGTGGAATGGGCAGGGGGAGGTGCTAGAATATAGGTAAGGGATTTTAGAGGGCAGTGAGGTACAGAGGGAAGTGCTTGGGGCCAAAATGCATGGGTTGGTTCAATAATGTATGGGAGTGCATGCCGTTGGACATTTTGGTCATTTAAGATGATTATTTGTGATTAAATTCAAGTGATGGAAGGGAATAAGAATAATGGTCATTTTCACTTATTACATTACAAAAACGATTAAACCAACCAAAATAATGACACATTAACTATATATATATATATATATATATATATATATATCAATTTTCCTGATATTTTTCTTTGGCTACAATACAAAACCTGTAGATAGATACCGGCTTTAGAGATTCAGTTCTGAAACCTTCTGCTACCGGCTTAACCTAGCCATATCTTATTAACTTTTGCAGCTAGATTTGGAAGATACGTACTCGATCCTTCTGTATGGAGGTAGTGCTCTGGTGGCCGTGTGGTTAGCATCAGCTATTGTTGGTGCCGTTGATTCCATTCCTCTGGTTCGTACTTCTTCTTACATCTTCATCTGAGAAGTCGAATTCCATTAAAGTTTCTTTTTCTGAGATTACTCTCTTTTATTCTGTAAAACAGTTCCCAAAGGTGATGGAAGTTGTGGGTCTGGCCTACACAATCTGGTTTACAACCCGCTATTTGATCTTTAAGGTAGTGTGCTTTTGTAATGTTTTGATTTTCAACACTTCACTGTTTATAAGGAAGCGAATTTATTGATTAATGCTTTCTCACATTTTTGCAGAAAAGTAGGGACGAATTGGCAGCTAAAATTAAAGATGTTAAGCAGCAGGTTCTTGGTCCAACTGATGATTGATTGATATGTATTGAGATCATTTTTATGTATTGTTTTGATTGCTGTTGCTGCATCAAGCAAACTGTGTACAGTTTTAGTGGAGGAGATCGTGCGTGATCATTTCATGATGACTTGTGATTCATAATTATCTTCTTATGGGGATAGTATTTTGTTGAGGGTGATCTGGTGTTATTTACCACCTTCCCCAGCTGGGAATTGAGAGCTTCATGCATTCCAGTTGCTGATTAGTAACAATGCAATCGATTTTGTACTTCTATGATAGCCAAACAATTCTAACTGTCCATTGTGGGCATCCAAGCGAGAAATATCTGGATTCTGGAGAGATCGTTGAAGGCTCAAGTCGAATGGGTTATCGTCTATTTTGCTACAATTCATCGTCGCCCCTGTTTGGCTCATAATCGAGCGTTGAGTTCAAGCTTTGCATTTGCTATACCAAAATTATACTGTTCATGGATGATGGCGCCACCTACCTCGCTGGCTGTCTCTGTTGTCTGGGAATGAAATTATCTAAAGTTTTGCTTGTAACACGGGCTGTCTCAACACGCCACATCAATTTTGTATCACGTAGGCAGCTGTCCTTTGTTGTTTCTTCTTCACGGGACTTGACTTGGCAGGTTCTGATTGGCCCAGTACCATAAAATTAACGAGATAAATCATATAGGATTCAGGGTGGTTTGGTACATCGCCTTGTTGTAACTCGGTTATCCCATCAGGGCTGTTTAATTGGTGTCACCACCTTTCTCGAGTTCAGTTTTCCTCCTCTCTGCACGTTGCAGCCGGACATCGGGAATATCTCCCGTAGATTATGTTCTCATTCGTGGGAGATGTTTCTCAATGCTCCAGTGCACGTCTGCAGCCTGCAGGTGCTGTGATGTGTGAGCCATTCTGTGAGGAGGAAATCCGGGTTCTATTTTCCTGGACGTGAGAATAGCTCCCGTCAAACTCTCAAAGACAACAGACCTCTAGCCGAGTAATCTAGATTCCAGATGCACACGTATAGCACATTTCATTTTGATATTTTGGTACTGGGCAATAGTTTCAGTTTCTTCTAATTCTTGAATCTGGAAATTTCAGAACTCTTTGAGAAAGCAAACGTAGCATAAAATTTTAGATAAGCCGGTGTGCTTTGTAATCGTAGCGAATGGATGGTTCAATAAAATCTAGAAAATTTTTAATATTTCTGGTAGGAGTTTGGATTGAAAATTTTGTCTCTGTTTCCTCCTGGAAGGAGATCGGATTAAATGTTTTTTTTAAACCTCTTACAGAGGAACGTTTTTTTTTTTTTTTTATACTTTTTACAGAGGAATCGGGGATTGGATTAAAAAGATTACTGACTTGTTTTTTAGCAGGCAAAATTTTACACTAATTAGTGTGTTGAGGGCCGAGTAAATGGGTTGATTTAGATGTATCCTCGCGTATCATATGAACTATCTTGATTTTTATCCCAAAAAAGAACTATACTGATTTGAAGGAGTTCGCCTTTTGAAGTTTGAGAAGTTCTTTGTGTGTTCTTTTTCGGTAATAAGAGAAATTCTTTGTTTTTTTTTGCTACTATTAACGTGAGAAATTCTTGAACCTTCTTCCGGACTAATAAAGGTTGGTTATCTTGCCTTTTAGTTGGGACCCATACAATGGTGGGATTCCATTCATTCAGACTCATCAAAGTCCTGTATCCACGAACTCAGAACTCTTTTCTTTTATGTGGTTTCCGTTTTTGCTAGGCAGTAATATATGCGTAGTTGCATTGCCACTACTAGGGTTGGGGGGTTATGGGTTTGGGGGATGGGCATGGGCATGGGCATGGGCATGGGCTACGGACTACGGGCTACCCCGTTGTTCTGTACTGTGGCTGGCCCCATGAAGCCAAAATATCTGCGTAGGAAGTAGGAAATCTGGGTTCTTGTCGCTTTTTCAAATCCTTGTTTCTATCCGCGCACATTCTTGTTAAGTCTGGCTCTTTTTATCGAACAGTTGACGCGCCAAAATAGCGACTAATGGCTGCCGTCTTTCTCTCAAATGATATCTCCCTTCACGGCTTTACCCTTTGAGGATCTCTCTCAATGATTATTACAGGCTACATGCGAATTTACTTCAAGTGTCAACGCTGTTTCTCCTCCTCCTCAGTCTCGCTTCCATGGATCTCTCCTCTCCAGTACCTCAAACCCACCAGGCCAAAACCAGATCCTCCACCCCAGACTTCCACATTGCTCCAAGAACCCCAAAGAAAGCCCAAATTCATCTCGCACGAGTCCGCTACCAACATGATCAAACGCGAGAAAGATCCCCAACGTGCCCTAGAAATCTTTAACATGGTGTCGTTGCAGCGGGGTTTCAATCACAACCACTCCACATACTCTGTTATCCTCCATAAACTTGCTCAATCCAAGAAATTTAAAGCCGTTGATGCGATTCTTCGGCAGATGACATTTGAAACCTGTAAATTTCATGAGGGTCTGTTTCTCAATCTCATGGCCCATTATTCCAAATGTTCTCTACACGAAAAGACAATAGAGATGTTTTATGCAATCCAGCCAATTGTTCGTGAAAAGCCCTCACTCAAAGCTGTTAGCACTTGTCTCAATCTCCTCGTTGAATCACATCGGATGGATTTGGCCCGGAAGCTTCTCTCGGATTCGAAGAAGAGTCTCAACTTGAAGCCCAACACGTGCATTTTCAATATCTTGGTTAAGCATCACTGCAGGAAGGGAGACCTAAATTCTGCTTTTGAGGTGGTGAAGGTGATGAAAAAGGCAGAGATTTCTTATCCTAATTTAATCACCTACTCTACTCTAATGGGTGGTCTTTGTGACAATGGAAGACTCAAAGAAGCAATTGAATTGTTTGAGGATATGGTTTCCAAAGATAAGATCTTACCCGACACCCTAACTTACAATGTTTTGATCAATGGTTTCTGCCGAGGAGGGAAAGTTGATAGGGCCGGAAAGATAATGGACTTCATGCGAAAAAATGGATGCCAACCGAATATATTTAATTACTCAGCCCTGATGAATGGGTACTGTAAAGAAGGGAGACTGCAAGAGGCCAAGGATATTTTCAATGAGATGAGGAACTCTGGTCTGGATGTCGATGCAGTTGGTTATACTACTTTGATAAATTGCTGCTGTAGGGCTGGGAGAGTAGATGAAGCTATTGAACTGCTGGAAGAGATGAAAGAGAAGGAATGCAAAGCTGATGTTGTCACTTTTAATGTGATACTTGGTGGTCTGTGCCGGGAGGGAAGGTTTGAAGAGGCTCTGGGAATGCTTGAGAAGCTGCCCTACGAGGGTGTTTATCTGAACAAGGCAAGCTACAGGATCGTGTTAAATTTCTTGTGCAAGGAAAAGGAGATGGACAGAGCATCATATTTATTGGGTCTGATGCTGGGAAGGGGATTCCTGCCTCATTTTGCAACTTCAAATGAATTGCTCGTTGGTCTATGTGAGTCTGGAAAGGTAGCAGAGGCAACTGTTGCATTGTCTGAATTGGGAGAGATGGGTTTTAAGCCAGAGCCAAGTTCATGGACTCGGTTGGTTGAGTCAACCTGTAGAGAAAGGAAGCTAGTAAAGGTATATGAACTGCTTGACGAGTTAATTATTGCAAGAAGGTGAATTTTCTGAAACATTTTCCTTTCAGCATTTAGATTTCAATGCATCTAGGGGAAAGTATGCAAACAATAGAGTATTGAATCACAGAAGGATGAAGAAGATATTGAAGTAGAGGGGAATAATTGTGAGAAGAAAATTTGTCTAAATGGTCACGAGGAAAGGAAATTGTGGGATTTTAGTGTGTGTATTTTAGGCCATAAGCTTCATGGTTACTGCCTTACTCCTCAAAAGATGGTGAATGATGAATAAGATTGCAGAAATCTCTCCTCAATAGTGGAGATTAGTGGACAGAACTGGTTAACTGCTTGTAGTCGCATTATGAGTTGTATTTCTTCAACGGAAGTCTCTTTGGGTTAATTGCGAGTCACTGAACAAAAATTAGCAAAGGTCTCTGATTTGGCACTGCTGCTTGAGAAGTAGGCTTTGAATTTTTGTAAGCAAAATATCATCATGAAAGGTAAAAGGGCAACACCTGTCTGCAGGAGACTATTGAGCAACAACAGACACATGCATGAACTACTTGTGATCCTGCTTCTTGCATACATCAGCATTCTTCAGTTGAACAGAACAATAAGTGGATTTGCTCAAAGTTCACCTTGTGATGAGAGCTTTGTTGCCTCTGGGCCAAGCAGCTATTGCAAATGAGTTAAAAAAATTGAGGATTCGTGCCTACAATTGTGACGTCTTCCTCTATGCAAGTATGAGTCCAAAAAATTGAGGACTCGTGTCTGGTTGTCTACAAGTCTAGGTCATGCATGTTTCGATTAAGAACTAGTTGGCTCTGTCATCAACTTGCCATCATCAATCTGCACCACTGAAGGTATATGGTTAAATAGCACATTCATCAGTGCAGCTTGGGACCTTCAGGGTCTGGAATTATAGACTCTATAAGGAGCTTTTCATGCTATGTGGTGAAGGTAAAGAGCTTCATTTCCAATACCACCATGCCATCTTTATTCTCAGCAAAGAAATTGGTAGGCAATGTCCTAGAATTGAAAGTCGCATACTATGGACTTGCAAATATTACTTCTCTTCTGTGGATTCTGTAGTCTAGCCACTTTGTGCATTATTTTGATTATACTTGGATATCAAGATTGACAACATGCTACATGTGACGTCTTCCTCTATGCAAGTACGAGTCCAAAAAATTGAGGACTCGTGTCTGGTTGTCTACAAGTCTAGGTCGTGCATGTTTCGATTAAGAACTAGTTGGCTCCGTCATCAACTTGCCATCATCAATCTGCACCACTGAAGGTATATGGTTAAATAGCACATTCATCAGTGCAGCATGGGACCTTCAGGGTCTGGAATTATAGACTCTATAAGGAGCTTTTCATGCTATGTGGTGAAGGTAAAGAGCTTCATTTCCAATACCACCATGCCATCTTTATTCTCAGCAATGAAATTGGTAGGCAATGTCCTAGAATTGAAAGTCGCATACTATGGACTTGCAAATATTACTTCTCTTCTGTGGATTCCGTAGTCTAGCCACTTTGTGCATTATTTTTATTATACTTGGATATCAAGATTGACAACATGCTACATGTGACGTCTTCCTCTATGCAAGTATGAGTCCAAAAAATTGAGGACTCGTGTCTGGTTGTCTACAAGTCTAGGTCATGCATGTTTCGATTAAGAACTAGTTGGCTCCGTCATCAACTTGCCATCATCAATCTGCACCACTGAAGGTAATGGTTAAATAGCACATTCATCAGCGCAGCTTGGGACCTTCAGGGTCTGGAATTATAGACTCTATAAGGAGCTTTTCATGCTATGTGGTGAAGGTAAAGAGCTTCATTTCAAATACCACCATGCGATCTTTATTCTCAGCAATGAAATTGGTAGGCAATGTCCTAGAATTGAAAGTCGCATACTATGGACTTGCAAATATTACTTCTCTTCTGTGGATTCTGTAGTCTAGCCACTTTGTGCATTATTTTTATAATACTTGGATATCAAGATTGACAACATGCTACATGTGCAGCATCATGCATTGAGAGGTTGCTTTGTATCCTTGTTGAGACATCTTGTAGGTGAATCAAAGAGTGCATTGGGACATGATGAAACCAGTGATGGTGAATGTACCATACAGAAGTTGAACTATTGTAATGCCAATATGTCATGCAATTATTTAGAACATACTGATGACGTTATGTAACTTAGATTACCAGCAAGATCTAAGTATGATGCACATCAGTTTTCAGGGTGGGCAATACACGAAATACTGAGAATTTGGGAGAGTGAAGATGTTCAAATCTTGATATTCATTAGGGAAAACTAAGATTTCAAAGCTTGTTATGAAATTCTGGCATTTTCAAAGAGTATTGATGTTCAAATCTTGGTTGCCAGAGCACCAACGGTAAAAACTCAAATCAACTCAGCCTTTAATTACTTGGACTCTTGTCGGCCTTATTCAATTGTTTGGCTCCTTGCTATACATACAACCCACGTCCTTTTCTCACTCACTCCCCTTGACTCTGTTGAAACCCTTGTATCATCAGTTATTAGTGGCACAGTGATGATGTATACTGTACCAACTTGTCTGGATTCGAATTTAATTAAGTATAGCAGAGTCTAATGCTGTTCTAAATTTAACAATTAAAATATCATAGGCAGGAAGAAGCCGCACTCTGAAACCTGCATATTCATGTAAGCGTATTCAATAGGCTATATTGGCACAAAGATTTCATGCTAAAAATAACCATTACAAACAGGAGAAGGGCCAGAAGGCCTGATATTTTACTTATACTTTATACCTATTGAAAAGCCAGAAAGAAATACACGATTTTCACTATCCTATTACGATTAAATTTACAGCCATCATCACATCATCCATCATCCCATATTTTCACTCTTATCCAATTCTACTAGTTGCGACTTGCGAGCACCAGCCAATCCTAAAGATCTTTGCTTTCGATGTTTTAACTGTCACTTTTGAATCTTAAATCAAGACTTCCAAGTAAAGGCTTTGAAGATGAATTTGGTAACATTATTTTCATTCTTGGATGAATCTAATGCTGTTTCATTTGACAGTGATGTGATTCAATCGCAACAAATTCCATTGCAGTTCAGACTTCAGAACGAGTGAACAGAGTTGGGGCTTAAACTTTAAAATTTAAACTACAGTTTACTTCAGCATCCTCGCATATTCCGGTCATTCCCCCTCACAAGACAAAGCACGTGCACACGGGCAGTTGGGCACAAACTATGGTTTTAAAAAACAACTCGGAAACAGAACCATTCTGGCCATCTGTTTTCAGGTTAAAAGTCCAACCGTCTTGTTCGAATGGATGGCCCATTTTGACAAAAATAATAAAAATAAAAACGGTCAAAAACCATTAAACGAGTCAATAGATCAACAGTTCAATCGCCTGAGTCAACTGGTTTTGGCTTTTTCAACAGTTTTGTATCAAAGACCAGGTTTAGGGTAAAACAGAACTAATTGCCTGGATAATTCCCAGGCCGAACTGTCCAACCGTCTGGATCAACAACAGTTTGAAAACATTGGCACAAACACTAGTCCTAAAACGACCATATGCTCTATTCATCTGTAATCATGCTCCGTTTAGGAAGACGGGAAGAGTGACGGGAAGAGTGCAAATAAGTTTGTTTGGTTTTGCATTGATCTTACTAAATGGTTTTTGGTTGTTATGGGCATATACACGAATTCCAAGACTAAAATCCAACTTTATTTATCATTGATCTGAGAGCAGAAGTTTGTATCATTTTTTAGATGTGAATTTTGCTCTTATGATGAATGCAAACATGTCCAGGAATTCATGATTGCCAACACATGTATTCTTATCTAACACCTTTAAAACTGAACCAGAGTACAAACATGTACCAAACTGACATTAAAAACGACAGTAATCACGAATTCCACAGCATATTTGCATTAAAAAAGAGTAAAATCCACATCTAAAAAAAATGAATGCAAACTTTTACACTCAGTTGGACAATTAATAACTGGTCAAAGCCTTTACCCTATTATAGATTTTCCCTAATAAAAAGGTGAATTTCAGTCTTGAAATTCATGTTCATATTCATCACAACTAAAAATTGTTTGACAAGGAGTACGAAACTATCATTGCACAATAAAACATATTTGTAATTGCACTCTTCCCTAGCGGAGCGTTTGCCTCCTTTTACACCGATAACCTAAAATTTGATTTGAAACAAGCACCTGTAACCAAATTTACCAAAAAAACAAACACCCGTAACCACAGAGCACTCAAGGTTCGATGCCTTTGCATCAAACCACAGGAAACGAGTGAGAAAGAAATGGAACATCATTCCATATCATAAAATATTGGGAAGAGTGACACATGCCAAGATCTTCAAAAGATTAGTTACATTTGTGAAATGCCAATACAAATATTTGGCTGTTCTGTCCTCTTGATCTGTTGTAATAACTTATAGCCTGGTTTACCTCAAAACTCCAGTGACTCCCGAGTCTCTAGTCTAAGGTATCCACAATCAATTTCCTCATCAACAACCCTTGTATGCTCCCCATTATATTTGCCAGATCGAATTTCTGATTCCAAGGCCGTTGCATGTTAAGATCAATCCTTTATATCGGTTAAGGTACTCCTGTAAACAGAAAACCACAGAAATGGTTGAATTGAGAGGAACAAAAAAACGGAACATTAACAATGAGATAAGAGATGGAAGAAATCTTACAATGATGTTGTAATCATACACACGTTCCATCCCTTTACTATCATATTCTCTCCTTTTAACAGGATCACTTAGAACTGTGAGAAAGGAAAGCATCCATAATGTCAAATACAGATCTATTTCACGTTATTGTCCATGCAAATTAAGGAGTCTAACAAACTCATATCTATCCGTTTCAATATATAGACCAATAGCAAATAGTAGAAAAGAAAAAATACTTAGATAAAAAAGGTGCATACGGTTATATAAGAATAAATAACAACAACACACCCTTACAAGGAAAAGAATGAAACCATGTGATAAATGTTATGCTTTCCCCATTACTCAAGTCAAATAAGATGGTTTTAATCCCAACTATTTGGATTTTGTTAGACAAATCCTGTCCCACCATTGCTATATGCTCCACCCTCATATATGCTTATTTTTTCATTGCTAACCATAAGTGGAACATTTTAGTTAATTTCAGTCACTTTCTCCCCATTCCTTTTGGTCTACATCCTCATGGTCATGGTTTGAATGTAGAATGCAAAAACTGAAAAACCTCTCTGCTTTCGCAGTTCAAGCGTAATCCTTTGCATGAAGTGATAAGATATATCTAAAATAAGGTGAAAGTAATACACTAATACTAACCTTGGTAAGCCTCATTTATCTCTTGAAATCTAGAAGTTGCGCCATCCTGATCCTTCCTTTTATCTGGATGCCATTTCTGTAAAAAAGAAGATGATGTTGATGAGATGTTCTAATGCATGGGTTTTCTCAACAGTAGGAATTTAAAAAAAAAGAAAAAGAAAAATGTATAAACAAACAAACAAATAGGATAAAAGGCTTCTTTATGTTTTAGTTCACACGAACTTGAACAGAGCTCCACAAATGAATAATAAAGTTAAAATAATGCCATAAATGAAATCAAATTGTGGTATTTAAAGTATGGGCACATAAAATATACGAATATTCACCAAAGGATAATGAGACAAAATTAAATACAAACCAATGCAAGACGGATATAGTTGGATCGTATGGTGTCTTCTGTAGCATCATAAGACACTTCCAGTATTTTATAGTAGTCCTACATGGGAAATTCCACACTGATGATTAGAACTATAAGCCAAAAAATTGAGTGAAATGTTTTCAAGTACTTCAAAAATATGAGATACATAACACAAAATACCACATAATAAAATCGTACAAGCAAAAATTGTATCTCCAGGTAATATCTCCTCATGCTTTCTCATAATGCAGGAGGTATTTTAAAGGCTTGCACATTAAAGTACTTCACTAGCTCAGATGAATACTTTCATGTCATAAGAAGTATACTGAGCAGCTATATATGCCTGAGGTTTCTGAAATTGACTTCCAATAACCTCTTGCTTCAAAAATTATGTGCCGACTCTTTAATTGAGTACAAATTTATTCTCTCTATGCACAATCACCATATTCCTCCCTTTCATGCATCTTCTGATCTTCTACAATGATGAAATTACTTCCATACTCTAACCCCCTCCATATTCTTCCGGCAGGGATAGTTCTTCCTAAAATACATCTCTATTAAGTTTTTTACACGCAATAACCAGAAATCAGTTTTCAGAATCAGGCAAGGTACCTACTGATCTAGGAATGGCAAGTGTATGGCAATCAGAATCTGTTATGTGCCTTATGGGAACTCACCTCTAAAAATCTAGCTGTTAGAGGGAGGGAACCCAAGCACATATATACCCCACAACAGCATCCCATGCTACCGATGTAGGATACCTTACATTAGCATTCCATACTACTACCAACATGGGACAAATGGACCGTAACAAAATCTATGACCTCGAGGAAAACCTTATTTGAAACATTTAGGTGAAAACTCATCGGAAGGAGAAAAGATTTTCTAACATTTTGTCTTCTTTTTTCGTTAGAGGAGGATGGAGTGCCGCACAACACCAAGGTAGCCAACCCCAACAGATCCACGAGAATCTGCTGTCTATGGCTATGCTATGACAGTCTTTAATCAGGGTTTCCGAGTTCCGTGGAGGTTCGATTTTCCCATTCAAGCAACCCAGAACTTAAGATCTTCTGTAATTCAGACCAACTGTTTTGAGCAGTATTTCCTAGCTGTCTCCATAAACACATAAGCGCAGAATGCCTCCCCCGTCCAGCAGTATTTTGGTAAGAGATATTTAACCATTTTCCTGCTCCCACCACCAACCACTCCATCTTCGTAATTCCAATTGGTCTTATTAAACTTCCTAAACACCCAACCAAAATAACCATCAAACAAATGTCTGAAGAACAACGAAACTCGCTTCAGATATTCAATCAAATAGTACATAAACCCTAAGACGTTATTGTTCTTCTTCGTGGCAAGTGTTTCATCAAAAGTTGAACACAAAAAGGAAATAGAAAACAACTGAATTAACGACAGAGACCATACCTTAGGCTTAGGTAACAGCGAAAGGAAATCGAAATCAACGGGACCGTCTTGCTCCACTTCCTCTTCTTCTTTGTCGTCCCCTGCCTGATATTCCCACTCTTCCCACATCATTTTCTTCACGTAGGAACGAGTACACCCAAAAACCAAATAACAACAGACGAAAGTACACAGATAGCGTTTGAGGTAAACCCCGGGAACACTTTCTGCTTTTTTTACTTTTTTGTCCCTTTCGCGGTTTCGTCTGTTGAGCATTTTCACCCGCTGAAGAGTGAAGAGTTCGGATTGGCTGCCTCACAAAGCTCGCCCCACTATCTTAACCGTGTATGGGGAATATCTCCCGTACTTGTCATTGGGACTTATTCCAGTATACGGTTGAGATGTACTATAGAGGCACGTGTGAAGCGCGCTCTGTGAAGAACCCGTGCGCTCTCGGAAAATTCTAGATGCGTGCTTTTTTTTAGGACATAGACATGGATATTGAAGGAGTTTTAAAAATTAATAATAACAAGAAAAATCGTGAGTTCCTGTTGCATTGTGTTTGGGATTCTGATTGCTCTAGTTCTGTCATTCTGATTGCTCTGGTTCTCTCATTCTCTCTTTTTGAAAAATCGTGAATGTTTAATTGCGGTAGGGTTTTAATCACCGGCAACTTCCTTTCTCCCTCCTTTTTCCTCTTTCTGCCACCGCTGCTGCAATTCGAACGAGCGGCGGTAGCAATTTCCTCACTGGATGACAATCGGATTTGAGTACCAGCATATCTGAGTACCTACATCAAAACGGCGAATGAGAGATACTCAGATCTGGTTTCCTTCTACGATTTGGGCTTGTCGAACATTATTTCTACTTTGCTTCTTAGACCCTTTTGGACTCAAGGGAAATTGAGCTCAGATGAGCTTCTGTCGACAATGGTGGCGGAGAAACACTGTAACTGCCGCCGGGGAGAAAGATGATGAAAAAGAAGGGAGAGGAACGAAGGGCAAAATTGGGTTTTTAAAAATTCATACATCACGTGGTGTCACGTGTGTATGAATTTCGATGGAACAGTAACGGATATTAAAGATACGAGTAGAATTAGTCAATTGTAACAAAATTAAGGGTATCTAAACACTTGGAGGTGGTTTAAGATGTTTATCCTTTAAAAAATGACATGGAATAAAAAAATAAATTCTAGACTGCTTTATTATGTATATATGTATATAGATATAGATATAGATTATATAATAAATATAGATGAAGATTTTAAAATTATTATTAATAAATATTAATTTTTTTGAAAATTATTTTCTTGAATTATTATTTGATATAAGTGAAATTAGTTATTTACAATATTATGTAAAAAATTAAATTATTATTAATTTCAATATTATGTTATAATTATTTTTATACTTTTCAAACAAAATGTAAATTTATTATATAATTTATTTATTTTAACTATTTAAAATCTAGTTATGTTAAATATTTGTTATTTAAAATATCCAGCTATTTAAATACTTAAATAATATGTAAAATATTTAAATTTTGAAATGTTAGTTATTTATGGAATTTAATTATCCATAAAATCATAATTTATACTATTATTACATAATTTCACTATTCATTTTGTAATATATTAAATTATTATTAATTTCAATATTATGTTATAATTATTTTTCTGCTTTAAAGAAAATTTTAAATTTATTACATAATTTTGTTATTTTAACTATTTAAAATCTAGTTATGATAAATATCTAGTTATTTAAATATTTAAATAATATATAAATATTTAATTTTCTTATTTGAATTTTATTTATTTGAAGCTATGACATATCATTAAATGTTTGAAAAACATAATTTAAATTGTTAGTACATAATTTTGTGATATATTTTGTAAAAATATAAAATTATTTAATAAATTATTTCGTTATTTTAACTATTTAAAATATAGTTATGATAAATATTTAGTTAATTGAATATTTAAATAATTTATAAAATTATTTAATTTTTTGTTATTTGAATTTTATTTATTTAAAGCTATTACATATTATTAAATATTTGAAAAACATTTAAATTGATAATCCGGAAAAACATAATTTAAATTTTTAGTACATAATTTCGTGATATACTTTGTAAAAATGTAAAATTATTTTTTGTGTTTTTAATAAATACTTTAAAGTTATTATATAATTTTATTATAATATTAAATAATTCTTAAATTTTTTAATCAAAACTTTCTTTAGATAGATATAGATAGAAAGTAGGGGAGAGGATAAATAGGAATTAGAGATAATTTAGAAGATAAATAGGAATTAGAGATAATTCTGGAGAAAGTAGGGGAGGTAGTTTAGGATAAATTTTAGGATAAGATATTATTTAGGATATTGGGAAAGTGCATCTCATTAGTTATTTCAAAAGTGACATGAAATAAAAAAATAAAAAATTCATATATATATATATAGATAGATATATATATATATAGAGAGAGAGAGAGAGAGAGAGAGAATCAATCATTTGATGATTGGGGGAAGAAGAGAAGAGAAACATTTGACTTTGACCATGCTCTTGAAAAATTGATAATACATAGTCGTAGGTAGAATCAACCATTTGGTTCGAGACTTCGAGGAGACATAACATCATCCGTTGAGATCCATCCAGGCTCAATTGCATCTTTACCCTTTTTGATTGGTCAAAGTTGTATGGGTATCATACCTTTTAGGCATCGTAGAATCATAGTACGCAGCGATTCCGAGGAGATACATGTTGGGCGGTCCCATTCTTCTCAAAGCCTCCAAAAATCTTCTCAGACTGGTGCTATGCTGAAATGTCAGCACCGGAGGCATGTTTTAATCACTGGCAACTTCCTTTCTCCCCCCTTTTTCCTTTTCTTTTTCTTTTTCTTTCTCCCCTGTTATGCTACCGTTGCTGAAACTCGAACGAGCGGCAGTAGCTACTTCCTCACTGGATGACAATTGGATTTGAGTACCAGCATATCTAAGTACCAACTTCCTTACTCAGATCTGGTTTCCTTCTACGATCTGGGCTTGACGAACATTATTTCTACTTTGCTTCTTAGACCCTTTTGGACTCAAGGGAAGTTGAGCTCAAATGAGCTTTTGTTGACAATTTACAGACAATGACAGTGGTGGCAGAGAAACAGGGAGTGGTTGATCTAGAAGGTGGATGCTTGTAATTTTCTAGTGCATGTTTTTCATAAAGAATAGTGTGCGAAAGGGAAAATAAGTTGGACAATTCAGACCTTTTTTGTGAAGATTTAACCACTTATAGTGTGATCTAAACCAATAATCATGAATAGTGAAGACTCAACCACCTCCAGTGTTTCCTTAATGCAGAATGAACTGAGTGGGAGTATGGATTTATCCTTCCATATGGCTGTCATACCTCTTGATGGGCTAAATTACTTAGAATGGCCGAAGGGGATCAAGCTATACATTAATGCAAGGGGAAAAATATGCTATATAAATGGAAGAATTAAATAACCTAATTATGAGAGTACTAAGCATGACAGATGGAACCAGGAGAACAACATGGTAATGTCATGGCTCTTAGTGCCTATGCAATCTCAAGTGAGAAGAAATTTGATGTGGGCTGAAATAGCTTATGAAATTTGAGAACAAGCCAAGTCAACCTATTTTGAATTGAGACACTATGCAAAGATCTATCAGTTACATGCAGAATCCTCTACGTGCAAACATGGGAGAGGAGTCTCTCTATGTATTATTCAGACTTGTCTTCCATCTAGAAAGAGTTGGATCATTATCAAAGTGTACATAGGAAGTGCGATGACGATGTGAAAGCATATAAGTCTCTTGTTTCTTAGCAGAGGGTTTTTGCCTTTCTTTTTGGTCTAAACCCTATATATGAATCCATTAAAGTGCAGATCCTTGGAAGCAAGGATCTCTCATCTGTCAGAAGAAAGTAGAAATTTGATAAATAATTATGGGGGAGATGTAGTTGTGTTGGCATCAAAAGGAAGTATTGTTACAAGTGACGGAAATCCCTTTTAAAAAGGGAGACTCTAAAAAAAAATGGTGGATGACAATGAAAATTTGTGGTGCACCCATTGCCAGAAGCCTCGACACACTTGTGACACATGTTAAGTTGAAATAGGCTTAGAAATTGAGTAAGAAACAAGGTTCAAATTTGAATAAGAAGTCGAGACAGCAAGGTTCAAGAAAATTCACTACATCAAACATGGCTACTCAAGAGAACCAGCCCCCTCCTACTACTTCTATTCAGACATACACCTTTGGTTTTGACCCTAGGGAGGATATCGTTAATTCCTTTTGTGATCGTTTAGAACTTCATATGCGTCTACATTAGGTAATTTTGCCACAACTCTCCATGTATCGTCTCATTCATCTCTCTCATTGGATAATTAATTATGGATCGTCAAAACATATGACTAGTAAGTCTACTTATTTTCAGACCTATCATCTTCTCTCTTCCTTTTGGTTCTACACTTTCTAATGTTTTACATGTTCATCAATTCCCAGTTAATTTGTTTTCTGCTAGTAGTATAACCAATTATTTAAACTGTTTAGAAACCTTCTCTTATTATTATGTGTTTCAGGATTTAAACTCGGGGAAGATGATTCGTAGAGGGTGTATAGTGGATGGTACCTACTTGTTGGAGAATAAGGTTGACCTTGTAGTTATCAAATCTAAGAATTGGTCTAGTAAGAGTTATGCCTATTTATGGCATAGTCGTCTTGGTCATTTATCCTTTAATTCCTTAAATATTGTATTTCCAGAGTTGTTTAAGTCAGTGTCAATGTTAGATTTGATATGTTAAATTTGTTAGTTGAGTAAACATTGTAGAACTCATTTTTCTTCAAATAATAATAAATTTGAATTTCTTTTTCATATTGTTCACTCTGATGGTTAGGGCCCAGTTACTTTACCATCTAAAAGTGGCTACAAGTATTTTATTACCTTTATTGATGATTATTCCAGGTAGACATGGGTATATCCTATGTGAAATAGGGATGAAGTACCAAAAATTATCCAAGATTTTCATATAATGATTTTCACCCAATCTCAAACTGAAATCCAAATCTTCCAATCTGATAATGCCAAATAATACTTCCATAATGATCTTACGGAGTTCTTTGCTTCATGTGGACCACTCCACCGTAGCTCCTGTATCCGAACATCACAAGAAAATGGTGTTGTTGAAAGAAAGAACCACCATATTCTTGAAATAGCTCGGGGATTATTGATTCATATGAATGTCCCCAAACGTTTTTGGCTTGAAGGTTTCCCTTATGCTGCCTATCTCATTAATTGCATGCCCTCTTGGTGGTTAAAGTACAAAGCCTCACATCATCTTCTGTGTTCCCAAGGCTCATCTGTTGTCTATTCTTCTCTATGTTTTTTGTTGTTGTTGCTTTGTTCAAAACCTGTCACCCATTTGAGGGAAATTAGATCATTGTGCTATTCTTTGCATATTTTTGGGGTACCCTACAAATCATAAGGGGTACTAGTGTTTTGATCCCATCTCTTAGAAATATCATGTTTCTATAGATGTCTCCTTTTTTTAGAGTAAACTTTTCTTTCATGTGTTTCCTTAGGGGGAGTGTAGGTATGAGGACAAATGGGTTCAGAATCCTCCCCTACCTCAGATTTAGCTCCCCCCTCTACCTGATCCTCCTCTCGCCCATGCTTTCTATCATCATCATAAAGGCTAACCAAGTTCAAGAGCTATGCAGTATCTAGAAGTTGTACCACCAATGCCATCAAATTCTTTGGGGATGGATCCTACCTAGCCAGGTACCTTAGTTCTCATTCATATTTCTAACTTTATTGCTATCGATACCTCCAGTGTTGATGATCTTAATCTTCATATTGCTCACTGGAAGGGTGTTAGATTTTGCACCACCAAATACCCAATTTCCCACTTTGTTTCCTATGAAAACATTTTACCTTCCTTTTGGGCTTTTCCTCTCTTCCATTGATAGTGTCCCTATTCCTAAAAATGTGGAAGAAGCTCTATTGGTGCCTGAATGGACATATGCAATGAAGGAAGAAATTAATGCATTACATAAAAATTGTACATGAGAATTGGTGGATTTTCCAGAGGAAAAAGAACTATTTGGATGTAAATGGGTATTTACAATGAAACATAGGGTTGATGGCATAGTGGAAATGTATTTACAATGAAGGGATGGGAGATCCATCATATGTATGGCCGAACCATGCAGAGTGGTTGGGCGAAATTTCAAAAATTTCATTCTCCCATCCGGGAATCCTATTCCCTAATTTAGAAAACTACATTTTCAATGTTCGTTTGTTGAAACAAACCGGATCAAATCTGAAACAAAAAATAAGTAAGGATGTACCTGATACGGAATAACAGTAACTCCCAACGTGGGTGTTCACGCCCAAAGAGGTGGCCAAAACCTGCCTTCACTAAAGATGACACAGCTTATGGTGAGGTAGATCCACAAAGTGGTTCTTCAGCAATAACCCTAATTTTTCAGCAAGAATCACGCAAGGGGCTGGTGAGCACGACTTTAGATTATTTCTTATAGCAAGGAACAATATCAAGAACTATTCTTGACCAGATCCAAAAGTGAAAATCGAATTGGGTAGGGGCAACAAGAACTAAAGGAGAATTCTGCAGATTGCTGAGTGCATAAACTAGTGAATTCACCCCTATTTATAGTCTTCTTTGGATCAACTTCCTAATCCAATTAGGAAAGAGTTTCTTGATCCAAATCTAATATTTGGATTTGGACTCTTAAATGGATAAGACTTATCTTATCCTTTAGCTAATATTGATTAGATTATTAATCAGAACTCGCCTCATTTTAATTAACTCACTTAAGCCTAGTTCAAAATGGGCTTTAGGCCCATTTAGTCACATAGCTCATTTTCCCTTTATGTCCTGGCTAGTTATGGTGGGTGACCCTAGCATTGATCTATACATCAGCCACAAGGGTTCAGCCCAGCATCTGTTACAAGGCCTTGCTGAATTCACTGCAGAACACAGTGAACCCCTGAGTCCATCAGTATGAGCTCTTAATGGGCCCAACATTTACACTAAATGGTCATTGGGTCCAGCCACCTTATGAAGGCCCAAGGACTATGGGCAAGTGCAAGATTAGCTGATCAGTATCACCCTCAATAGTTTTACACTTAACTTCTCAGCCTAAAATGATCAAACACTACTCGATAAGAGAGGACCTCTCCCTCGGCTGCAAGGTACAATGTTGCACTCTCTACTCACATAGATCATGGGAATTAAAACATTTGCAAACATTTTGTGAAATCATAATATATAAGTATATATCTATATAAATATATTTTGCAAAACAAATTTGAACAAGTTTGAAATCAACTGCCGGCAGGTTAGGTTTCCATTAGAGAGAGTGCATCCCCAATCATTCACTTTGTTCGACAAAGGGACTGATCCTGTCACTACAATCACCCACTCAGGTGAATTCTTGGATTGTCCCAACATACCCAGGTTTTAATCCCTATTAAAGATCTCACTGATTAGCATATCAAAGACAGTCCAATCTAACACTTAGTGTAATACCATAATCAAGTCTAGGGTCAGGTGTAACATTTCAATTTTGCCCATATGTCTCCAAGGTCTAGGGCAATACTGGAATTTGGTCCGGTTCGAGGTTTCAAGGAAACCCACACTACATGTACCTCAAGTCTCGTCCTGTTAGCTAAGACAAGCCACCCAAACCCACTTGGTGGCACATCAGTATTAGCATTGGCAGGATAAATATTCCCAAATCTATCAAACGACTATGAAGAATCTGAACTAACACGAATCTCGTAAGTGTCCAGTTTAAGGGTATTACACAGAAACACACCAAAATAACATGAATCAGTTATGCACTTTATTTATTTACAACAAATGTTAATAAGTACATCAATCTGATTGGAGCTAAGGGCATAACTGTCTAACAATTTACAATGAAACATAGGGTTGATGGCACAGTGAAAAGGTATAAAGCTCGTTTAGTGGCAAAAGGGTTCACTCAAGTGTATGGGTGGATTATGCAAAAACTTTTGCACTAGTTGCTAAGATGAACTCCATTAGGATTCTCTTCTCTTTAGCTGCAAACTTTAATTGGGACCTTCACTAATTGAACATCAATAATGCATTTTTAAATGGTGATCTAGAAGAAATAGTGTACATGGTACAACCTCTTAGTTTTTGTGCTCAAGGTAATGAACAAAATGTATGCAGGTTAAAAAAGTCATTATATGGCTTGAAATAATCACCAAGAGCTTGGTTCAGCAGATTCCAAGTAGTTGTATAATAAAAGGGCTACAAGCAATGTCAATCTAATCATACATTGTTTGTGAAAAGATGAGAAAGGAAAATTGCAGCCCCAATAGTGTATGTTGATGATATAGTTATCTATAGTGATTGGAAATATGAAATTCAATGATTGAAGGGATTTCTTGCTACTTAGTTTGAGGTGAAAGATATAGGTCATTTGAGATACTTCCTTAGAATTAAAGTTGCCCGCTCGCAAAAGGATATCTTCATTTATTAGAGAAAAAGTATGTCCTAGATCTATTACAGGATATAGGAAAATTGAGAGTGAAACCCGTTGATTCTTCTGTTGATCATAATAAGAAAATAAGTGATTGTCCATGTGAATTCATCAAATTTGTGAATCAATTTCAGAGGCTTGTAAGAAGATTGCTATATTTCTCCATGACTCAGCTAGATATTGCTTATGTAGTGAGTTTTCTAAGTCAATTCATGCATGCCCCTAAGACCACCCACCTTGAAACAGTTGAAAGAATTCTCAGATATCTTAAGAAATTCACAGGTACAGGTTTATTGGTCCAAAAGCATGAACATTTGAAGGTTGAAGTGTATACTAATGCAAATTGGGCAGGATCACTAGACGATAAGAAGTCTACCAATGATTATTGTACCTTTGTGGGAGCAAAACTTAGACACTTGGAGAAGCAAAAAACAGAATGTGGTGGCTATATCTAATGCTGGAGTTGAATATAGAGCAATTTCTCATGGAGTGGCTAAAATAATGTGGCTAAAAAGTCTATTGAGTGAATTGGGATTTATAATTGATGGATCTATGACTTTATATTGTGACAACAAGGCAAAGATAAACATTGTTGTTAATCCAGTACTGCATGATATAACCAAGCACATTGAAGTAGACAACCATTTCATTAGAGAAAATATTGTCAAAGGGAAAGCGTGCACCCCCTATGTTGAGCCCAAAGATTAACTTGCAGACATCGTCATAAAAGTGCTACATCATTTGCAGCACAATGATCTATGTGACAAGGTGGGCATGATTGTCATCTATGTCCCAACATGAGGGGGAGTGTTAAAAGGCTGGTTATAAGTTGTTTTTATTTTTGTTAGTGTCACAGGGATACTATTGTAATTCCCCTCACTTTATGTTATGATTTGGTCACCCTAATATAAATACTAAAAAGCCAACACCCCAGTAACTCTTCTATCTCTCAAATCTCTCTTATCTCTTTCTCTCTTTTCTCTTCTCTTCACTTCAGCTTCTGGACAATATTTTGAATTTTCAAATTATGCTTCCACCTGTGTTGGTTTCTCAAACAAGTCTCCAAGCCACAAAGAGATGAGAAATAGATTGAGATGGATGCCTCATCGAGTGGTGATCGTCTCTATTTATAGGTGTTCTTGAGGCAATCCCAAGGTCCACCCATCAAGGACCTTGATGCCCCTAAACATTTCAAAATGCTCAGATCTCTAACGACTCAATAAATGTATTTAATCAATAACAACATGACCAACTATGTTACTTGGTCAGTCTAACACCTGGTCCTTACTTGCAATCCCTCCTTATTATAGGAAAACAAAATTAAAAGATAAAGCAAACCATGATAATAAACTAGATTTTTATCTGAAATAAGCAAAAGAATATAAATAATTACCCAAATAAACAAAGCAATATGTGATGCATGGGCACTATCAAGAGAAAATTGTGGCAAAAGGAGCCTTGTGACATTCACAATTAGGTAAAGTGGTACCAAAGTCCAACCCAAACACGTGGTTACATATTGTTAGATGTGTGTTACTTTTCATTATCTATCTTAATTTTTATTGTTTTAATACATTGAATAAATTTATTACTATTAAATGGGTTTTCGATTATTTTTTAGATAAAACTTATTATTTATTTGTAGTTCTATTAAATTGTTTTAATTGTCATTGAACTTTTATTTAGTGATGTTAGTTTTCTTACATTATCAATTCCAAACTCGGATAAATTAGGGTTGCATTAGGTTGGTTGTTGACACTAAAACTTTTGCTAAACCTTCATGAATATGGATATTGCTTTATCTTTTTGTACTCATGATAAGACATTCTTCAAAAACTACACGCTACGCCCTAACTCGAGTATAGTGTTTAGTGACAAGGGTTTGCTAGGATGGTCCTCGTAAGTGACATAGCACAACAACACCCAATTGCGGTGTCAATCAAGCAATGATTCCCACATCATTATGGACAAGAGCAGATAAAGAAACTAATCTAAGAAACATGACTTCCTTCATCCACTTTAAATGTATGAACATTAATATAAAAGCTATGGAAGTAGTAGACATTCTGAAAAATATAAGGGTTAATGTTGTATGTTTACAAACAACTAAATGGAAAGGTAAACAAACTAAAGAAATTGATGGCTACAAATTATGGTACACAAGAGAAGTGAATAATGGAAATGGCGAGGCAATAATAATAAATAAGTATTTAAAAAATGATATCATAAATGTTAAAATAATTAAGGATGGAATTATTACTTATTTTACATGAGAAAATCATTAACATAATTAGTGCTTATGCATTTTAAGTGAGTTTAGAAGAAAATATTAAAATACAATTTTGGAAAAACTTAGAATGATTAATTCAAGAAATTTCAAACAAAGAGATGATTTTTATAGGAGGGGACTTAAATGGGCATATAGGTAAGAAAAGTATTGAATATGATATTGTACATGGAGGATTTGGATTTTGGGAAAAGAATGAATCATGGGGAACAATATTAAATATTGTAGTAGTTAATGGTATAGTAAATTTAATAACTTATAAAAGTTGACCAAACATAAATAAAATAAAAATTTTCCTAAATAGAAGAACAAAACAAATGATGCATGTAAAGATTGCAAAGTTATTCGAAGAAAAGGTTTATTAACACAGCATAGATTAGCAATAGTGTATATGTGTGTGTGTGTGTGTGTGTGTGTGTATTAAGAAATAGAAGAGAAATAGAGAAAGAAAGTAGGTGTCCATGTATTAGGTGAAAAAACATAAAAAGGAAAAAAGATAGCTCAATTTAGAAATAAGTTGATAATAAAAAAGAATTGGCCTAGCCCAATCTAAGTCAGGCTTGGACAGGATTTTAGGCCTGCAGGCTCGGGGTTGACCTTTTTTGGGCCAGGCTCATTCTTTTTCAAAATATCCTGGCCTGAGCCTAAGCCCCACTTGATAATGTATTATATAATAAAAATATATTTTTATATAATAAATAAATATATAATATTTTTCTTTCTTATTATTCTCTTTTTTCAAGTAATAGTGAGATCTTTCATTATTTTTTAGGTTTTGAGGTATTTTAATATAAATAAAAATATTTTTTAATTGAATAAAAAATAAAATATTTCTAAATTTCTGGTTGGGCTTAGGCTTGGGCCTGGGCTTCAGGATTTATATGAGGTTCGGGCTCTGGCTCAAAACCTAGGCCCATTGGTCAGGTCGGGCTCGAACTCGAACTCGGGCCTGAGCTTATTCTATTAATATAAAGGCAAAAGCTGCTCCAACCCGTGAACAGGTCTGACATCCTTAGTGAAGTCGCAAAAATGTTAGGGTTGGATCCTACTACAATATACATGATAGGATCTAAGAGGCCAATTAACCCAAGACCAAAGAGGGTGACTTGACCTGGTTCTTCTACAATAGAAAACTCGCATTGACTAACCCTGAATATGAGAACCGGGCTTTAGCCTAACTTTCACCCCAAGAGAGACCAAAATTTCTCCATGACGGGATGAGGCATGTTTTGTGGACCATTCTTAAGTCCCTTTTCACCTACCTCCTCTAATGCCCTAAATGGTGTCTCCAAGGGGGTATTTATAACTGTCATTACCTCCTTCCCCCTTTGCCCCCTTGCACACGCCATAAGGGAGGAGAAGTTTGAAGTCCTTATTACGCCTACTCCCCCAAAGGGTCCTCCTTCATACCTAGTTTTGCCTAAAATTATCACTTTTAATCACGCATGTCACCTCAACTTAGCGATTAATAGATCTCGTACTAGTGTGGTTACACTGCATTAATTCTTATCATAAATGAGTGCCACTAACTCTACGCCTGTCATTAATTGTGGATTTTCGTGGTGCTTCACAATTACGACAGAATGGTAGTAGGCTGGACAAATTGAGGGGTGCATTTGGACTTTTGTATAATAGGAGAATAGCAAGGAAAATTCTATAAAATAATTGTAAGACCAACTATGTATGGAGTAGAGTGTTGGGCAATCAAGAAAAGACATGTTTAGAAAAAGTGAGTATAGCATAAATGCAAATGCAAAAATGGATGAGTAAAAAACCTAGAAAGAATATGATCAATAATGAAACTATCCATAGAAACCTAGGAATAACTCAAGTAAGTGAGAAAATGAGAAAGAATAGGGTAAGATGGTTTGCTCATGTGCATAGAATACCACCCACTCTAGTTAGAATAAGTGACTTGTTACAAGTGGAGGGGGCTAGAAGATGTGGGGGTAGACCAAAAAGAACATAGTAGAAGTAGTAATAAATGATTTAAACACCAATAATTTAAAAGTGGATATGATTTTAAATGGAATAAATTGACAAAATAAGATTCATATAGCTGACCCCATATAGTTGGGCTAAGGCATGGATGATGATGATGATGAATAATTAAATATAAAACTAATAATTTTGTTAAATTTTAATTTTATTAATAAATTTACAATAGTATTTAGTCTCATTATTTTTTACTTATTTTTATTATTTTATATTATCTAATATTTTTATTGAAATTGAATTTAAATAATTTATTATTTGTTGTTTATTTTTAAGATGGCTGAAATTGAAATGCCATGTGGATGGGGAAGGAGAGAGAAAACCATTAAAATAATAGTAAATTATAGTATTAGAGTTAGTTAGAGAAGGGAATGTGCAATATAAATATAAAGTTTAGAAATATCATATACAATAGAAATACATGCATTAGGCTCTAAAATGCAAAACCTTGTATATTATATATTTGCACTATATATATTTGTATTTGTAATCCTTCCAAACTGACGTTTAAAACCAAAACCTTAATACGGGTATGCCAATGGCTGGTGTGACTTCACTCCAATTACTTTAATCTTATCCACTATATTCATCTCTCTTTATATCGCTCATCACATGGCAAATGGCTAGGGAGAGGTTGTTGGAATGGTGGAAGATGAAGAGTTCACATCCTATGAACTTGTGGGTTTACAGAAAGCCTGAACCCACCAATTAGTAGCGACTACGTCAGTGTATTAAAAAATGCTTAATGCTGACGGGCCTTTACGTGTTAGCTGAAGGTATTTGGTTCAACCAGATACAAAAGGACAAAAAAAAAAACATAACTCATTTTTAATTAACCTGGATGTTCGATCTCCCTCGCCTACAAGCATCCACCGACGATCTCACTACACACGGACAAAATGGTGACTTATTGGAGGAGTTTGAGGAGCTTCACCGATCGAAGTGATTCAGAACATCCGAAGCCAATTGGGGCGCGATCGCCAAGTGGTACATGATGTCGTTGAAGTTGGCGATCTCCATCGTCATCATCTGGAGCTGTTACGTCTTCTCTTCCGTGAAGCAGCCCGCATCAAATCGAGGTCTTAGCTGTGCCATTGCTGACTCGAAATCAGATTTTGCCCTTGTCTTAACATATACTACACATAAACACATGGATTGAAATCCCTCTCAGCCATCCATTCCCGAAATATTTCCAACACCTTACACCTTGCTGCTCCATCCCTTATTGATTCCAAGAATAGCCTCAAGTTGAGCCATGCTCGTTCAGTTAACACCAATCATTCGTTCAATCAGAGTAATAACGAACTAACCTTTACCTGGTTTGCAAGCTTACGACTCTACCCACATCCAGCCTCGCCCACTTGCGTTGGCCTCCCTATAATTTCAAGCAATGGGGACAACCAATTCACCACTTTGTTATCCCCGCTAGCGAATATGGCCAACTTTTCCTTCTACCTTTTCTTTTTTTTTTTTTTTTTTCTTTTTTGGTTTTTCTATGAAGTTTCACAAGGCTGTTCCCTACTTATTCTTGACTCCACTTCTACAGATTGATTTACTGGTAACAGAGTTTGTGTTTGTAGGCAAAAATATATACTTCTTTTTCCCTTCCCTCTCCGGTCTCCACTCAAACTCCATTCGCCTAATACGGTCAGAGCAATAGAAGTGAGTTTCTGGTATGGTCTTCTCATATCTCTCTCTCTCTCACACACACATACACACACTCTCTCTTTCTCTCTCTTTGCTATTGTTTTATGATTTTGTTGTGTTTGTTCTGTAATTTCAAGTATTTGATTTTCTTGTATTCGTCAATGCCCTCTGGTTCCCAAATCTATTCTTCAATCAGTGGTTATTGATTAGTTTAACCTTAGATCTAGTTCTCTATTTTTCTTTGTTTCGAAGTTTTTCTATTTAAGTTGTTAGATCACCTGCTGATCTACGTTTTGATAACATTTTTCCCCTCGATCTTTGGTTTGCCTTACGTTCAGTGGTGCATTTGTAGATAAAACGTGTTACCGGTGTCATTGTGATCCTTTGTTTTAAAGCTGTTGCACTTTACTTTCTATGGTGTCACCTCACTTTATTTTCTCATGTTTCATCTCTTCTCTTCTCCTTGATTTTCCCATATATTTTTATTATTTTGGTGGCGGTTCAACTAATTGGACCGCCGTTAATACTGCACCCCTGCTAAATTTATTAAGGTGATATAATCAATTTTTATTTGCATATTTATGCTTCCCGTGAACCCACGTAGGTTCACAGAGAGAGTTCGGCTTCAGTCAGGCATGTACCACATTCGTGCAAATGGAGGACGCACCACACGTCTTTTCTCCCGTGTAGCCGTTGAAAGGCGTTGATAGTAAGCTCTGTTAGAATACATTCGAAAAAACTGCTCGTTGCCGCTTGCACCGAACTCTGTTCCCTCCCGTTTTCTCCCTCTCCAACCGGTGGCGACCGCAACTATCAGAGGAAAAACTCAGGTGTTGTTTTTTTTATTTCTAGTTTTTCTTCCCAAAACATTGCATTAGGCATTGTATTATTCTTAACTTTTGTTTCCCAAAAACCTTGTAGTTTATTTTCTTTGTGCGGCAAATGGCAAACGGCGAATGGTAACCGATGAACATTTCCTTCGTTTGTTCAAAAGTTAAGAATAATGTAATACCTGATGCAATGTTTTCGGAAAGAAAAACTGAAAAAAAAAAACAACACCCGAGTTTTTCCTCCGGTCGCCGCCGGTTGGAGAGGGAGAGAGTCAGAGAACAGGAGAGAACAAGGTTCGGTGCGAGGCGACAACGAACTATTTTTTTCAAACGAATTCAAGCGTAGCTTACCATGACCACTAAGGGAACAGGGTTCGGTGGAGCTGCCCTGACTGAGGCCGAACACATTCACGGAATGCGAACTCGAAGATGGATGGTGATTGGCAGGTGCTGAGTAATGCATTTTTACATTCAGTGGTCATGATACGAGTTATTTGGTGGGCACGTAATAAATTAATTTTCTTTAGCAGCAATCTGCTTGACCTTTTCTCAATTCTCACCCAGGCCCAACCGTATGTTGAATTACTCTTTCAATTTGGATTTTGGAGAGTTAAGGACTGTGTGGAGGGGAGTATTGAAAGAGATGCTGTCATGCATTATTAACTATTGACTCCAGCCCAAGCGGCCAAGCTTGATATTATCAAAATTAATGTTGATAGAGATCTGGTGATGTATCAACGCTGGAATCGTCATTCGTTCTCACTATGGTCACCATATCTGTCTTTTTCTGAGGCCGATGCCTTAGCATTCATTCCATCTTGATATCAAATTTGGTATGGAATCATCATTTCACTCTCTTGTTATCATGAAGCTGCAGTTGCAGTTGGTGGATTCCATTGAACGAATTAACACCGTCTGTTTCCTTTGGTGTAGAAAATTATTTTCTATATCAGATCAATAAAACATTACAACCTGCCCCTTCAACCTGTTTTTCTTCGTTTCAAAATTAAAAATGAATTTTCATATATTTGCCTCGCTTTCTTCTTAATTGATAACTTGTATTAGACAGTCTGCCAACATGGCTGCCAAACCGGATTAAGTCAGCGCAAAGCCATAAAGCAAGAAGTGCGAAGATGTTCCAAATCCAAGCCTCTAAAGACTGTTCATCGTAATAGGCCTTGCACGGACTGAAGCCGATTTCTCATCATATTGCTACATTTGCTCTTAATTGTTTCTAATTATACACGTGGTTAACTTTATGTTGTGTTTGGTTTGAAGGAAAAGACAAAGAAAAAGATAGCTTTATTGTCCTGATTTTCTTTATAAACCTTATATATATATATAAGTTTCTTTATCTTTCCCTTTCTTTTATTACTTTTTCCTTTGAACCAAACATGGCTTTATTGTCCTGATTTTCTTTCTAGCAAGCATTATAGCTTTAACTACAGTACACCAACTAATGACATGAATGGATAATGTTATGCCCTTTAGCTCTATTCAGATTGATGTAACTTTTTGACATTTATTGTAAATGAATAAAGTACATAATTGATTCACGTCATTGTGGTATATTTCTGTGTAATACCCTTAAACTGGACACTTAATGAGACTTGTGTTAGTTTAGAATCTTCACATCTATTGGATAGATCTGGGGAGATTTATTCTGCCAATGATGACATTGATGTATCGCCAAGTTGGTTGGGGTAGCTTGTCTCAGCTGCCAGGGTGAGACCTAAGGTACATGCATGGGTTTTCTTGAAACCCTAAACGGGACCAAAATTTCAGTATTGCCCAGGACCTTGGAGATAGATGGGCAAAACTGAAATATTACACCTGGTCCCTAGACTTGATTATGGTACTGCACTGGGTGTCGGATTAGGCTGTCTTTGATATGCCAATTAGTGAGATCCTTAGAGGGGGTCAAAACCTGGGTATATTGGGACAGTCCAAAAATTCATCTGAGTGGGTGGTCATAGTGACAGGATCAACCCCTTTGCAAAAGGTTTTAATTCCCGGGATCCATGTGAGTAGAGAGTGCGGCACTGCACTTTGTAGCTGAGGGAGATGTCCTCTCTTGTTGGGCAGTGTTTGATCATTATGGGCTGAGAGGTTAAGTATAAGACCATTGAGGGTAATACCTGATGGATTAATCTTGTATCTGCACACAGTCCTTGGGTTTTCATAAGGTGGTTGGACCCAATGACCATTTAGTGTAAATGTTGGGCCCGTTAAGAGCCCATGGTGATGGACTCAGGGGTTCGTTGTCTCCTACAGTGAATTCAGCCAGGCCTTGTAACAAAGGCTAAGCTGAACCCATGTGACTAATGCATAGATCAATGTTTGGGTCCCATGCCATACAAGGGTAGCCAACTGGGCAACATGTTAAAAGGTTAAGTGAGCACATAGACTTAATGGGCCTAAAGCCCATTCGAACTGGCTTAATGAAATTAATTAAATAAGGGGTAGTTATGGGATTTGGATCAGCTGATAGAATAATGGACTATCCCTATACACTCAAAGAGTTCATATTCAAATAAAGATTTAGATAAGGAAAACTCCTAATTTGATTAGGAAGGCTGATCTTTATCTGCATATAAGAAAATGGATTATCCTTTTCTCTTAAAGAGAGTCCAGATCCAAATATAAGATTTGGATTAGGGAACTCCTAACAGGATTAGGAGAACCTTTCTTTAAGACTATAAATAGAAGAGCAATGCGAACCTCCAAAATACACTCACAGTCTGCTGAATTAAGAGAGAAGACAACACATAGTTTGACTGCTCATGTCTTCTGCTCTTTTCTCCCTGTTCTTGCCGCCCCTACCTAGTTCGATCTCTACCTGTGAGAGTGATCGAGAATCATTTTTGATATTGCTTCTTGCTAGAAGAGGCAATATGAAATTGTGCTCATCAGCCCTTTACTACATTCTTGTTGAAGAATTCAGTTGTTGCTGAAGAGTCGTCCTACTGATTCTGCTTCACCTCACACTGTGTCAGTTAAGTGGAAACAGATTTTGGTTTTCTCCTTAGGTGTGAACACATTCGTTGGGAGTTACTGTTACTCCGTATCATGTATATCATTCTCCTCTCTTTTTGGTTTCAGCCCTGATCTGGTTTGTTTCAAGATTGATAATTGAAAATGCAGTTTTCTAAAATAGGAAATGCGATTTCCATATATAAGAAAGAAAAATTTTTAAAATTTTGCTCAACCTTCCTGCATGGTCTATCTATCCATATGATGGATCTCTCATCCCTTCGTAATAACATGTCAACACCAAGTAATAACATGAATGGATAATGAACATGTGAGATGGCAGGGTCAATTCGTTTACTTACCAATCGCTCATAAGAGTTCACATTGGATCGTGTGTATATGTATGTAGTTTGTATTTACCCGATTGAATGTACTTTTGATTGTAGCAGGATATTGAATGGTGCGATAAAGGAAAGGAAGAGAAGACAGATCAGTCCATGTTTAGCGTGAAGAGCCTCCTCTGGCATGGCGGCTCCGTTTATGACGCCTGGTTCAGTTGCGCTTCGAATCAAGTAAAACCCACAAAGACCCAGATAATAAAAATGAATTCCATTAGCTCCTTTGCTCAATGTTGTCTGAGGAAATTCAATCTTGCCTTTCATTACAGGTAGCTCAGGTGCTGTTAACGTTGCCATACTCGTTCTCCCAGCTGGGAATGCTCTCAGGCATATTATTCTAGATATTCTACGGCCTTGTCAGTAGCTGGACTGCTTATCTCATCAGCGTCCTATACATTGAGTACCGAAGTAGAAAGGAGAAGGAGAACGTGAGCTTTAAGAACCATGTGATACAGGTAACCTTCCAAAATAGCATATCAAAGAAAGCGAAAAAAGAAAATCAGGAGTTGCAGAAAGTTCATGCTTCGCCTTCTTAATTAATTCCACTAAAGCATAGCCACTGACTACCATTTGTCATTTCAGTGGTTAGAAGTGCTTGACGGATCACTGGGTCCATACTGTAAAGCTGTGGGACTGGCCTTCAACTGTACATTTATCCTCTTTGGGTCCGTTATACAGCTAATAGCTTGCGCAAGGTGAGCTTTTTCTGTTTTCATTTCTTTTGCACAGTTCCAAAAGCCCAGCAAAGAACAAGAGCGTTGATTTGATTAGCTGATCTATGGTGGGTTCGATGATGAGAGCAGCAACATATATTACATAAACGACCGACTGGATAAGAGGACATGGACGTACATCTTCGGAGCTTGCTGTGAGACGACGGTATTCATACCTTCCATCCACAACTATCGGATTTGGTCTTTTCTAGGGCTCGGGATGACCACTTACACCACCTGGTATCTGGCCAAGCCCCATGCTTCTCTCAGCCGCGTATTAGTTCATCCACTGTTAACAGATCTGTTCGTTCCAAGACCCTGACCCCTTCAAACCTTGAGGATCACTTTACTGCTGAAATCTCCCCGTCGTCCCGGTATTCAGATCAGGCAGCGTCAGCGGTCTTTTCCCCATCTCACAAATCAGTGGTTCTCAACCAGTTCCAGCAACAACAGAGCATGCCATCGCCAATCAACACACGAATGTTTTCTCCCCCAAAATCGTTGTTCATTCACTCTTACAGGCATACTTTGGTGATCCATTCCCGGGTAGGATGTCACCTCGAAGCATGGAACCTCTCTCCGATGAGCTCTTGACTCTTGCATTTGCTCAGTGTGAGAAGCAGCAGCAGGGTACCTGTCGGGAATTTTTCTCCCACTTGAAGAGAAATTATAGTAGTCATTTTTGTAATTTTGATCGAAAATCATGCAGTAATCAGAATAGATGATGGGTAATTAAGTCTTTTTTGTTTTTTAATTATGATGAAATCGTGGCAAAATTAAACGTCACATACTAGATCATCGCATTTTAAAATTGGGATACTAAATTGATACTCAACCTAAATTACAGGGTAGAATTTGGCAGATTCGGAAATGACGAGTTATTTTGGTAACCCTGGTCAATCCAACCCTTAATGCTGCTGTTTGGCATGCGTGGGCAGGTGACAACCTTTCGCGTGCATTACAGCCTAGCATTCCTCTTAAATTGTCATTGTTAACGTTAGGTAGATACAAAAAACCAAAAAAAGCGTCGTTATCTAGCTAGGTGATGCTTTAGACTTAATTATTCAAATGGAACTTGATGGGACTCTCTCCCCACGTTCATTTGTCAAGTTCAAAGTCTGCGTTCCATCTCACTTGGGATCATATGTTTGTTACGTCTTACGTGGTATGAGTCCAAATTTCTCTATTTTCGTTTACGATGGTGTTTGGTATCGTTTTCTTTCCCTCATTACAGCGTTTAATACAAGTTTGCAGTATGCCGGTATCAACATTTCAACATAGGTGGAAAAGAAAGTCGTTTTTGTTCAAATCTGATCAAGCAAAAATACCAAACAGTGCATACATTTTTGTACAAGGGATGATTGCCAGAAACACCATCGCACATGCCTCTGCCAAAACATGTTTCTGGTAGGTATCGTTTATCGTTATGTTGCTGATTAGGTTCAAACAGAACTGTCAACGGTTCAGGGACGGATAGAAAGAAAGGGTTTTCACGTGTTTCCTGCACCATCATCTATTCAACTGTTTGTGGACAAATTTCAGCCGCTGCCTAACAACCCCTGGCCCTGATAAGGTGGGTAAGTTAAAATATCTTCCTTATTATCATCAATTGGGAGGAAGGTCGATACACGGACGGATAAAGGAGGGCATATATACAATTATACATATACCATTATCATCCCTTTGTTTGAAGGTTTCCACTTCCTGGGTGATCCGATCAGAAACATCCAAATTAAAAAGGGTGTAGAGTGAAACCATATTGACTTCAAACGGCCGCACTAGAGGGAGGTAGGTGGTCCGTGGTCGATACCGATTTCGCCTGTGATTGTGAGTCGACGACGACAGTCGAGAGGCGAGAGCCGAGAAGACCTCGGTCATTTTCGTTTCCTAGAAGAGTACAGGCTTACATTAACTGCGGACGCGGACGCGGACGCGGACGTTGAGGATTGGTGTCCCAAGCTTCGAATATTCCTTAAGGCCATTACGGCAATTTCAATGTTTACCAAGGTTATATCCGACTCTTCACCATCACCCTGGAAAACAAGAGAATAAAGTCATAAACTACCTAAAATAACAAAGTTGCATTGGAGTCAGAGGAGTGCGATCTCTCTGCTCTCTTGATCAGTTGATCTTCGTCCCCACGGGTACGCGGGTAACTACTGAATCAGGATTCCGGAAAGATTTGAACAGTTATCAGCTTTTAAAGTTTCTAGCATCAGTCCGGAGAAAGAAAAAGGGGGGAAATTCCAAATTAATGTAAGAGACTTATTTCCGGTTACCAAAAAAATCTTGTTCACATTTCGTCGTCTCCGAGCAGCTCCGATGGCGTCCGTCTCGGGCGTCTGTACTTCATCTTCGTCGACATTCAAACCCGAACGAATCACCTCTAGAGCAACAAGAACAGCAGCTACAGCATCAGCTTCTCTTTCTCCATCTCTACGATTTCTTCGAAATGATTCTGCATCATGTCCGAACCGTTCCAAACTTGTCAGCCGGCCTTGCGATCGACTTCTTCATCTCAGGCCGACTCAGTCCGTTGCTCGAGAAGCTCCAGCGAATTTCTCGAGTTCGGAGGTTGTTCCTAAAGAGAGTAAGGGATTGGAGAAGGACCCAATCTCTCTGTGGCATCGATACGTTGAGTGGCTTTACCAGCACAAGGAACTAGGGTTGTATCTTGATGTGAGTCGGATTGGATTTACGGACGAGTTCTTCAAGGAGATGGAGCCGAGGTTCCAAGCTTCTTTCAGGGCCATGGAGGAGCTAGAGAGGGGAGCAATTGCTAATCCTGACGAGGGGCGAATGGTTGGCCATTACTGGCTTCGGAGCTCTCATCTTGCTCCTACGCCCTTTCTCCGCTCGCAGATTGATAAGACGCTCGACGCCATCTGCAAATTCGCCGATGATGTTGTCGGCGGTAAGGTCAGGTTTTTCTTCTTTGTTCTTCCTTTTGTTATTTATTCGACATTGTTTCGTTTGTAGACTAAGGAAGTTTTCTAGGCTACAGAAAAAGACTGATTATCTTTCGCCTCGATAAGCGAATGGTATTGAGCACTTGTGCAGTGTAGCTGACCAAAAATGGTTTTCTATATACTCTAACTTTAGGCGAAACCACGAAAGATCAAGTTCGCTTGTTCGAGCCTCATTGCAAGGGTTGGCTTTATTGTGAATTATGCTTGACAAGACTAAAAAGAATAACAACTGAAATAGTCTATGAATCATAACATTGGAAATAATATATGGATTATTTATTCCTCTCTTTGTATTTTTTTTTTTTTCAAAACCTGAAGCCCAAATGTCCAAAGAGGTTTACTGCAAACTCTCCCTCTCTTAGGAAAGAGAATCTCAAAGAAGCAAGCAGATGCGACTTAAAAACATTAGGACATTCTTAATTTGAGTACAACGTATAGGATCAGGTGCTGAAAGTTCTTGGCACCTAGTTCCCTTGTATAGTGACCGGCTTTATGCAATAGATGCAAAATACAGTCGCCTGCTATAGCAAGTGGGTTTTGCTGGTAGGAATTAACATTTACGCTTTATTTATGTTATTGCACGTTTTATTGGCAAAACTGCTGTTTCTTTTATCATCACCCTCCTCCCACATGCCATTTTAGAATATGATTTTGAGTGAAATTAGAACCTCTAAATGTGTGTATAAGGTTCAAAGTATGTGATAAATCATTCTTAGTCTGGTTGTCAAGTGCAATTTGTTATCATCTGCAACAATACTGCATGGTGAAAATTCTTGGTACTTGTTAATTATCAAAAAAAAAAACTTGGTACTTGTTAGAGTTCTCCCTGTTTCTTCTGGTTTCCCATTATTCTATATTTAACATTTTAAGTTTTTGCAGATCAAGCCTCTATCATCTCCAGCGGGCCGCTTTACCCAGATACTTTCTGTGGGGATTGGAGGTTCAGCTCTGGGACCACAGTTTGTTGCAGAGGCTTTGGCTCCAGATAATCCTCCTCTTAAGGTATGCCTGCAAAGTTACAAGACACGGTTTGCCATTCAAAGTGAAAATTTTGACCCTCCTTGTAAAGATAAGTTTGTGGAACTGTTGTAGAAATAGTACTTTTTCTTCGTCAAAGGTATCTTTCTTAAGTGAATGGATTTTTTCTTATTTGATATTAGACTTCTTCTATATATAGTCTCAATTATCTATCTTACAAAGTATAGACATTGTGATTTGTGATTGATCATGATCATGATCATCATCTGAGTCTTTTCTCTTTCATTCTGAGTCGGTTACATGAACCTGTCCTGCCATCCTCTGTATCTAGGGATTTTCCAGTGTGGCATTCTTTCATTTCTCACTATCTCAACTAGTGTCCTTTGCAGAGCTTTCAAACAATGGGACATTTCTGGTACCATTGGATTTCTAAGTTTATTATTTTACCTTTTGTATTTTTAGTTTTTATCTATTTGATTATTTTTATCCTGGTTATGCTCATTTTGTGACATTTCATTTCTAAATTGCAAACATTTCTCTTTAAAACCTAGATACTTGATATATTGTTAACTTGTAAGTTGAGTGAAAGGTTTGTTTTTTCTTACTTTGTCAAAAAAAGGTATGTGTTTTCTTTGGTCTTTTCAATCAGCTGCAACTGGTGTTAGAAATCAGTGAAGTGGTAAAACTTTTTTATGGTAATAAATAAAACAGAAAATTTTATTAATAAAAGGAATTTAGTAAGGGTGACGAGGAATCACCACCAAAATCTTACAGTAAAGCCATAATTCAAGTACATCAAACAAGAAAAAAAACTCACTACTTGATTCCAATTCAAGAAGAAACTATAAGTTAGTGACAAGATCTTCCTTTGAGATTCCTTCAAAATCTGGGAGAATAAGAACCCAATCCATTATCCTTTTCCGACATAAGGGAGTGATCTGATCCCTTCCTTGAGCTTTGTCTCTAAAAATTCTTCTATTTCTTTCTTTCATAATTTCCCAGCAAATGGCAACAGAAATGCAGCTCCACACACTATTTGCACTTTGAATTTTCCTCTCATTATAGGCCAACAAGCAAAAATGTCTGCCAGGGTCCTTGTTTCCACCATATTAGTTTTGAAGAGTCCAAAGAAGAATCCCCATATGAACTTTGAGAAGGGACGACCAAAACATATATGCAAACATTCTCTTCAGCCACTTACGTAACATCTTTCCGCCAACTGAATACCCTAACCCCGACATTCAATGTGATCCAATTAGTGTTTTAAAAGCGCAAGGAGCATTTTGTGCCTAAGGCATGAGCCTTTTCGAAGCAAGGCGTAAAAATGCAAAAAAATGCTAAAAAAATCCAAAAAGCCAAAAAATTAAAAAAACGAAAAAAAAGCATAATATTAATTAAAAACATAAACTATAAAACATATTAATATTAATTAAAAATATTAAATATGAAAGTAAGCATAACATGTAAAAGTAAAACATATTTAAAATGAAAATTTAAAAATAAAATCAAGCATGACATATAAAACATATTCCAGCATGTAAAACTCTCTTTACTCTTTTCCCAATTGCATTACTTCAAATAGCTAATGTGATGTTTTATACAAATTACATACCGCCTTTGTATCAAGCCCCTCGAGGCAAGCTCAAACAAGTCCATATTAGGGTCTTAAATTCTTAATCCCTATAAAAAAGATTTTATAACTTTGATGTCTTTTTTAAAATATCTTTTATTAAGATGAATGAATGAGTAACATTAGCAAATATGGGGTTTTCGGAGCCACTAGGCATAAGAAATAACAGAAAAAAATAAAAAAAGGGCACAAATTTTCAAAAGGTGTGTGCTTGGGCTGAAGTGCAAGGCACACCATGCGCACGCCTAGGCGCACTAGGCATGTGCCTTTTGAAAGTGCTTTGCCTGTGGGCTAGGCGGCTTGTGTGCCTAGGCGTGCCTTTTAAATAACTGGATCCAATGTGAAGTGGTAAAACTTCTGTTTTGCATTGTTCTTGTTTTTGGTCCTTCCCTCCTGCCTAGCAAGCACTTTGAGTACATATAAGAAATAAAACAGAAGAAGATTACTTTGTAAAGTTTTTAATCTGCTATTGCCTCTCTATGATTGTTGCTATAAAATCTAGTTGGTGGGTTAGCAGGGGTGATAGAGTGGAGGGTAGTTGTTCTTTTCTAAAGTTTTCACCAGGTTTCACTTTACTTTTGGTCATTCTCTCTTGTTATTAGGTTATTTATTATTTGTCTTTCACCTTATTATTTTTCCCTTAATTCCTTTTTGATCATTGCATATTCTGTATATGGACAACAACTAGGTTCTCTTGACCAGCAGTTAGAATGTTTATTCAACTGAGTCCTTAGTGGTTCTGTAAGTTTGCTGATTGACAATCTATGTTTAGATTAAGATCTAAACAATGAGCTTTGTTTCATTGAGGGATAATTCTCTCAATTTCTTGCTGATTAAGAATCAATTTTGTTAGAGTTTTCTAGCTCAAGATTTTCCTATCTGCTTTGATATTTTTGGTGGTGCAGGCAGCTTCAATTTATCTATTTATTTATTTGTTGTTCTTGGGGCAGATACGATTCATTGATAACACAGATCCGGGTGGAATTGATCACCAAATTGCACAGCTTGGATCTGAATTGGCTTCAACACTTGTTATAGTGATTTCCAAGGTAAGTTTCATGGATATTTTCAAAGTTTAGCAGTATTTATTTGTTTTTGGTGAAAATATAATTCATTAAAACTCAAACAGGTATATCTTTCACTGAAGGGGCAGATGGTCCCTCAAGGGTTTTCAGTTTTCTAGCAATTACATGAGCAGAGTGTTTTGCTTTGTATGCCATTCTTGCATGCATATCTTATGTTAAGTTGCATTTGATATTTACTCAGAGTGGAGGTACCCCTGAAACTCGAAATGGTCTGTTGGAAGTACAGAAGGCATTTCGTGAGGCTGGCCTTGATTTCTCAAAACAGGTTTAACTCTTATTTTTTCTTTTAGTTTTAATTTTATTATTTTGTACTTCTTGGCTTACAAATTGTTCTCCGTTAACAAAGTGGCAACCCAAATTGTGATTAGAAAGTGCTCACCATACATCATGCTTCCAGGATCTTTTTTTTTTTCCTTTTTTGAGAAAAGGTAACTATTATTTTCAAATGGGGCGTGTACCAAATATGCAACTTGCAACTTTATTGTGTAGTAGAGGCATCTTGTGGACAACTTGTCTTGTGCCTAACACCTCACATGATTCTTGAACCACTCTCATGTTGGCCCTAAGTTGAAGTTTCATAAACAGGGAGAATTACAACCTCATTGATGTATTCAAAATGTAGTCTGTTAACTGCACACCCTTGGAACTAACCCACTGAAATATAATTTTGTTGTATTTGAACTTCTCCTTTTCATGCTTTTAAGATTGCAGAAATTTAATATTTTTGTTACAATGGATCTATGTGCAGGGTGTTGCTATTACACAAGAAAATTCTTTGTTAGATAATACAGCAAGGATTGAAGGTTGGTTAGCAAGATTTCCAATGTTTGATTGGGTGGGAGGTAGAACATCTGAAATGTCTGCAGTTGGTTTACTTCCTGCAGCACTCCAGGCATGTCTTTGTTAAACTAATTGGTGCTTGGTAAATTTAATTGTCAAGTCTCAACACCTATTCTTATTCTTAAAATATTGTAAATATTGTTATTCCAGGGAATAGATATTAAAGAAATGCTTGCAGGCGCATCCTTAATGGATGAAGCAAATAGGACCACCGTGGTAAAGTTTTGTCCTTTTCTCTTCCTTCATTATAACTCATATGATTTCCATTTTGTTAAGGCTGTATTTGGATCAGGGGAGTGGAATGGAAATGAGTTTCACTCCTAATCGAATTGCATAAATTTCAAATGACCCCCTGGGTTCCAAAATTGTAAAATATGTGGTTTTATGTTTAATTGTAACACTACCAGAATTGGCCTCCACCTGCATTCAATTTCCATTTCTGCTCTGATTCAAACCCAGCCTTATTAACTGTTGGATGTGAATAATGAATCAAGTCACAGACTCACAGACCAATAAAAAAACACAGAATCATGTCACAGAAAATACAACTGATCTTGATTTTTTTGGGTGTTTGAATTGATCTTGATTACACATAATCTTTGATGTAGGGTGGTCTAGGAATGATTAAAAATTATCACAAATAGAATAATGAAGGAGAAAGAGTCAAGTATGTAACCATTGCAAACTCGATACCATGCCTTAATGGAGTCATACCAAAGAAGAAAAGTTCTTGAGCATCATACCCCAAAGGAAGAAACTATAAGGCAAAGTTTTGTTTTCGATCTTATCACCCTCATTTGTAACAATTTATGAACCTTCTGTAACTTATTTTTCCTAATTTAAAGACTCTTAATCATTCCCAGCTCATAGTTGAAAGTTTGACTATGATACCGGAAAAACATGTAATCAATGAACCAGTATCATAAAAAGTGGTAACTCACCAGGTGTTATTTATCAGAATCCACTGGGGGTGGGTTGTTTGGTTAAAGCCTTCCTATATCATGTTTTTCCGGCAGCATAGATTTTCCCGGCTTCAAAACTACTGTATCTTAAAAAATCTTTTAAAATTGACTTTTTGACCCATTACAAGTTAGAGTCAAATTTCCAATAAGATAACGACTTTTAAAATTGACACCTATCAAAAAATAAATCCTAAAACTACCATATCTCTAATTAAAATTCAAATATAAAAACAATTTGTTAGTGTCAACTGTATAGGGGCAGTTTGGTCTTTTTATTTATGTTTTGGTGTGAGGTGTAATGTTTAATTGATGTGTCTCATACTTAAGTAGGGGCACAACAGTCATTTTGCTTATATTATAGAAAACTATAAATATAACCTGGCCGACTAGAGAGAGTTGACTTTGCTCTCTAGTTCGAACTGCCCTTTTCTCCTTATTCTCTTTTCTTCTCTTCTTCTCTCTTCTCTCTTTCTTCTCTATTATTATTTTTTTTTTATCAATAACAGCAGCACTTTTATTAAAAGAGATAAATAAGATACAACCAGAAAGGAGGGGTAAAGTGTCTTTCTTCTCTATTATTAACAAACTAATTCTGGTTCAGATCTGAGTTTTATAACAATCCTTTAAGAGACTCCATGGCTGTCTGTGAATTGGCCATACTTGGTGCAATTGGCCGATTTGGCTCATTTGCTGTATGGAATGTGCAATCTTGGTCTTGTTTAATAGCTAAATGTTCTATCTAATGACACCAAAATCAAGTCAAATGGGCAAGTTTTGACTCTTCAGGACATGAGTTGATCAGTTGAGTGATAGGGCTGAAATAATTTTCTCTTCGGTTTTAAATGAAAAATAATACTGGCTCCTTTATATCCTTTGTCAATCTTCCTCCACTATACAGTATAATAACCTTGAAGTGCATATGCCTTCAAATAAGTGCTTCGATTGGGAAATGCTTCAGAAAAGCAAACTGCAAAGGTGCACTAAAAATTATTTTGAAAGGGATATTGGGAAAACAATAGATTAGGTGGAGGATAAGGACGTAAGAAGGTAATAGATGTCTGAAGAATCTTAACTTGAGGGGATTCATTAAAGTTGCAGGAGCCCCGAGTCCTTAGCTATAGAACATCATCTTAGAGAACCATTGGTTGGCAAAAGAAAATTGTTGTAAAGCTTATTTAATTGTTACTTTGTAGTTGCTGCTAGTAGGCTGACTTCTTAAGATATTGTCAGTTAGTTACTTTTCTTTTTTCCTTATTAGTTTGGTTCTAGGGTGTGCCGCCAGGGGCATACTTGTAATTTCCATTCTTTTTATTAAGTTAATATAAATAGATAATTGGCGGCAGCCAGTAGTGAGTTTTTTTTTCCTCTCAATCGTATCTCCCTTTTCTTCTCTTTCTCTCTCTCTCTCTCTCTCGTCTCCCACTCTCCATGAATGATTACATGGTATCAGAACAAGGTTTTCTGGGCTGTAAAAGACCTTCGATCCCTCTTGTTTTGGACCTGCTTCGCCTTTTTATCCTTCTTCAAATTCTTGGACATGGAAGACAGAGAAACCCTAGCAGATTACTGGCGGCACCTTCTATGGTTTTTTCCTTAGTCGTAATATCAAGGAAACCCTAGTCGGAGAAGGGTGATGCTGATAGAGGCTCTCTTCCTTCTGTGTTCGATGCTGTGAAGTTGATTTCAGGTTGGCACCTTCGTATAGGTGCTGGACAAGTGTGTTCTTGTTTTTGTCTTTTTTATGGTGTGAATGGCTTATTCCTTGGTTCTATATATTTGTTTGGATGCTGGACTGTTAGACTGTATGAGCTGCAGTCGGACTGATAGTAATGTCTGTCTTGGCTGTGTTGGACTGATTACTGGGCTGGTTTAATGATTGAACCATCTCAAAGTTGATTTCAGCAGTGTCTTGTTCTCTTCCTCACATCCTAGAAGTAAATTCCTCAAGAGTGGTATTCTACTTGTGGCTGTTGTGTAGTTGTGTGGTGTTTGGATTGTTTTTAGCAGTGTCTTATGGCAAATTATGAATCAACTTCATCGGGGGTTACACCGATCCGTAGCACAACTGGTATGGGAGGTGAAAACATGATGTTTTCCATGCCAATTACCCCTTTAAATGGCCTGAACTACCTGGAGTGGGCTAAAAATGTAAAACTCAATGTAATGGCAAGGGGTAAAGTTGGTTTCATAAGTGGAAGGGTGAAAGAACCAAGGGTGAGAATCACATTCTCTGTTTTAGAAAACTGCATTTTCAATGATCAATCTTGAACCCTAAACTGGATCAGATCTGAAACCAAAGGTAGGAGAGGGTTGTACCTGATACGGAGTAGCAGTAACTCCCAACGGAGGTGTTCACGCCCAAGGAAAAACACCAAAGACTGATCCCACTGAAGATGACACAGTGTAGGGTGAAGCAGAATCAACAAGTGGTTCTTCAGCAAGAACCAAACTCTTCAGCAAGAATTCGATGGAGGGTGAGTGAGCACGACTTCGGGTCAGTTTTTTCACCACAAACTGATATCAAGAACGTTTCTTGATCGCTTCTACTGGTGGAGAACGAACTGGCTATGACGGCAGCAATAGAGGGATGCAAGAGCAGAAGATGGCGTCAGTCTAACTGGAGCTGTCTTCTCTCTTGAATCTGTAATCTTGTTGGATGAACTAGGGTTCACCCTCCTCCTCTATTTATAGCCTTAAAGAGAGCTTCTCCTAATCATATTAGGAGTTTCCTAATCCAAATCTTATTTGGATCAGGACTCCCTTTAAGAGATAAGGATAAACCCTTATCTTATCTGCAGATAAAGATCAGCCCTCCTAATCTTATTAGGAGTTTCCTAATCCAAATCTTTATTTGGATCTGGACTCTTTGAGTGGATAGAGATAACTCCCTATCCTATCTGCTAATCTGAATCCCAGGAACCGCCCCTCTTTAATTAATCAAATTAAACCAGCTCAATTTGGGCTTTAGGCCCATTAAGTCCATGTGCTCATTCAGCCTCCAAACTGCTGCCCAGTTGGGTATCCTTGTATGGCGTGGGACCCAAACATTGATCTACACATCAACCACATGGGTTTAGCCCAGCCTCTGTTATAAGGCTTAGTCGAATTCACCGTAGGAAACAGTGAACCCCTGAGCCCATCACCATGGGCTCTTATGGGCTTTTAATGGGCCTAACACTTACACTAAGTGGTCCTTGGGTCAAACCACCTTATAAAAACCCAAGGACTGTGGGCAGATGCAAGATTAGCCTATCAGGTATTACCCTCAATGGTCTTACACTTAACCTCTCAGCCCATAATGATCAAACACTGCCCGACAAGAGAGGACCTCTCCCTCGGCTGCAAGGAACAATGCTGCACTCTCTACTCACATGGATCCCGGGAATTAAAACCTTTTGCAAACATTTTGAAACCGTAATATATATATATATATATATATATATATATATATATATATATATATATATATATATATATATATATATATATTTGCAAAACAAATTTCAACGATTGAAATCAACTGTCGGCAGTTTTGGTTTCCATCAGAGAGAGTGCATCCCTGATCATTCACTTTGTTCGACAAAGGGGCTGATCCTGTCACTATGATCACCCACTCAGATGAATTATCGGACTGCCCCAACATACCCAGGTTTTGACCCCCTCTAAGGATCTCACTAATTGGCATATCAAAGACAGCCCAATTCGACACTTAGTGCAGTATCATAATCGAGTCTAGGGGTCAGGTGTAACATTCCAGTTTTGCCCATCAATCTCCAAGGTCCAAGGCAATATTGGAATTTTGGTCCGGTTCAGGGTTTCAAGAAAACCCACACTGCATGTACCTCAGGCCTCACCCTGGCAACTAAGACAAGCCACCCCAACCAACTTGGCGGCACATCAGTGTCAGCCTTGGCAGGATAAATCTCCCCAGATCTATCCAACGACTGTGAAGATTCTAAACTAACACGAGTCTCATATGTGTCCAGTTTAAGAGTATTACATAGAAACACACCATAATAACATGAATCAAATATGTACTTTATACATTTACATTAAATGTCATAATGTACATCATTCTAATTGGAGCTAAGGGCATACACTGTCTAACAAGCTGAACATGATAGGTGGGACCAAGAAAACAGTATGGTGATGTCTTGGCTCCTAGCAACCATGGAACCTGATGTGAGGAACTTTATGTGGGCAGACACCGCTAGTGAGATTTGGGAACAGGCCAAAACTACCTATTATGAGCAAAGACATTATACCAAGGTTTACCAGTTACAAGTTGAATCTTCAACCTGTAAACAGGGAAACTGTAGTTTGTCTTCATATTATTCAGCCCTTACCTCCATATGGAAAGAATTGGATCATTATCAGGCTATAGAGTGGAAACATGATGATGATGCTAAGGCCTATGGGAAGCTGGTCTCTCAGCAACGTGTGTTTGCCTTCTTGTTGGGATTGAACCTTGCATATGAACCGTTGATTGTTTAGATGCTAGGAAGCAAAGAGTTGTCGTCGGTTCATGAGGTATATTCCCTTGTTCAATCGAAAGAAAACAGGCAGAGTTGATGGTTACAGTTGAGGGGGAGCAACAAGTTGCTTTGGCTGCAATGAATAATAACTCCACGGGGAAGAAAAGTGACACTAAGAAGACTGATGATAAAGATAAGTTATTCTGTACCCACTGTCGGCGTTCACGGCATACACGTGACACTTGTTGGGACATCCACGGGAAACCCAAGTGGGCAGTGAAGAATCAAGAACAGGGTAAAGGTCAATGTCAAAAGAAGATGAACACAACACAGAATGTAACACATGTGGCAACCCAAGAGACTCAGGTTGCCGGTAGTACCCAGGACCACCTTAATAATTCTGACCCCAAGGAAGATATAATGAATTCCTTCAGAGAAAACCTAGAATCTTATAGTAGGGCTTTGCGACAAATGGACAACTTAGTCACTGATACTCCCTCTACTTCATTTGCATCTACTTCAGGTAATACGACTTCTGCATTCCATGTCACTCCCACGGATTCCCCTTGGATCATTGACTCAGGGGCTTCCAACCACATGACCGGTAAGCCAAACCTGTTTCAGACTTGTAGCCTTTTGTTAGGAAGGGATAGAGTGAGACTTGTAGATGGCTCTTTTTCCTCCATTGCAGGCCAAGGATCAATATCTCTTTCTCATGGCCTAAACCTGAATTGTGTATTGCATGTCCCTCAACTTCCTATAAATTTGCTTTCAATTAGTAGTACTACAAGCTCTTTAAACTGTAGTGTAACCTTTTTTGCTGATTCATTTGTTTTTTAGGACCTAACTTCTGGGAGGACGATTGATAGAGGGAGCCTAGTGGATGGTCTCTACATTCTCGACAACAAAGCTGGTCTCTCGGTGTCATCCTCAGAGTCACATAGTCAGTCAAATAAGAGTCAATTTTTTTCTGTGGCATAGTCGTTTAGGTCATTGTTTCTTTTGAAATAATAAGTCTTTGTTTCCGGTTTTATTTAAGTCGTGTTCAGTGTCAAAGTTCCAGTGTCAAACGTGTCAGTTGAGCAAATAATGTAGAACAACTTTTCACTCAAGTAATAAAAGATCAAATGTTCCTTTTCTTGTTGTGTATTCTGATGTATGGGGGCCTACTAATGTAATCTCTGAGGGCAGATATAAGTACTTTATCACATTGATGATGATTATTCTCGCTACCCATGCGTAGTAGAGATGAAGTTTCAAAGATTGTGAAAGACTTCCAGAGGATGGTATTTATGCAGTTCCATGTTGAAATACAGATCTTCCAATCCGACAATGCAAAAGAATACTTCCATGGGGAGCTCAATGAGTTCTTTGTCTCCCACGGATCTATTCATAGGAGCTCATGCGCCAGAACACCACAACAAAATGGTGTTGCGGAGAGAAAAAACAGACACCTCCTTGAGGTGGCTCGCGGGATGATGCTACACATGAATGTTCCAAAAAGGTTTTGGGTGGATGCTATACTTGCAGCTGCTTATGTCATCAATCGCATGCCCTCCAAAGTGCTGAACTACATGGCCCCTCATCAGTTATTGTACCCTCAGTCTCCTTTATTCTCCATTTCTATGAAAGTCTTTGGTTGTCGTGCCTTTGTCCATGATTTATCTCCATCTCGAGGTAAGTTAGACCCTCGGTCCATTCCTTGTATCTTTCTAGGGTATCTCTCCTCTCAAAAAGGGTATCAGTGCTTTGATCCCGTTAGTCGTAAGTTTTTTGTGTCTATGGATGTTTCCTTCTTTGAGTCTGAGCCATTCTTCCCTGCTTTTCCTCAGGGGGAGAATAGTAGTGTGGAAGAGGAGAAGCAAGTTCAGGTATCTCTTCCTTCTATTCCGGACCTTGCTCCCTTTCGTGTCTTCCAACGTACACGCCGTAGAGATCAGTGATGTGATAGAGATGTGGAGCAGTCAAACACTGGGCAACCGACACCGTTAGACTCCTAGGAGGAAAGTCCACTCCCTAACCCTACTCCTACTGTGGATGACCTTGACATTCCTATTGCTCAACGAAAGGGAGTCAGGTCATGCACTACCAAACACCCCATTACCCATTTTGTCTCCTATGGTCACATTTCCCCCTCATACCAAGCCTTCTTATCTGTAGTTGATTGCATCCCTATTCCTAGAAATGTTGCAAAAGCCTTAAAATGCCCTGAATGGACATATGCCATGAAGGAGGAGATTAATGCTCTTCACAAAAATCAAACTTGGGAATTGGTGGATCTTCCAAAGGGGAACGACCCTGTGGGGTGTAAATGGGTGTTCACGATTAAACACAAGGCAGATGGAACAGTTGAAAGGTACAAAGCAAGATTAGTAACCAAAGGGTACACACAAGTATACGGGGTTGACTATGATGAGACTTTTGCTCCAGTAGCTAAGATGAAATCAATTTGGGTTCTCATGTCCTTAGCTGTTAATCTTGACTGGGAATTGCATCAACTGGACATAAAGAATGCTTTTCTGAATGGTGACCTTGAGGAGGAAATTACATGGTTCAACCCCCTGGATTCTGTGCCAAGGGAAGTGAAAATAAGGTGTGCAAGTTGCGAAAGTCTCTTTATGGCTTAAAACAATCTCCCAGAGCCTAGTTCAATAAGTTTCACACGGCAGTTCAGCATATGGGCTTTAAACAATGTTAGTCTGATCATACACTTTTTGTGAAGAGATGTCAGGAACAAGTTGTTTTATTGATAGTGTATGTGAATGATATCATCATTACAGGAAGTTGGAGTTTAGAGATACAAAAATTGAAACAATTCCTTGCATCTAAATTTGAAGTGAAAGATCTAGGTCCCCTGAAGTATTTCCTTGGGATTAAAGTTGCCCGCTCAGAAAAGGATATCTTTATCTCTCAAAGGAAATACACCCTTGATTTATTACAGGACACAGGCAAATTAGGTGCAAGGCCGACAGATACTCCCATGGATGTTGACCACAAGTTAGGTGACTGTGATGGTGAACCTCCGAAAGATGTGAAACAGTTCCAAAGGTTAGTGGGAAAGCTGATTTATTTGTCCATGACCTGTCCAGGCATTGCGTATTTCGTTGGGGTTCTAAGCCAATTCATGCACTCTCCTAAGAAACCACACATGGAGGCAGCAGAGAGAGTTCTTAGATACTTGAAAAAATATCTCGGAACAGGTCTACTATTCAGTAAACACAATCACCTAAAGGTGGAAGTCTTTACAGATGCTGATTGGGTAGGTGCTGTGGATGATAGAAAGTTCACAAGTGGCTATTGCACATTTGTGGGAGGAAATCTAGTGACCTGGAAAAGCAAGAAACAAAGTGTGGTAGCAAGGTCAAGCACTGAAGCTGAATATAGAGCTATGGCACATGGGGTGGCTGAAGTCCTTTGGCTAAAGAATCTTCTAGGGGAACTTGAAGTTGTTGTTCATAGTCCTATGTCTCTTTACTGTGACAACAAGGCTGCAATAAACATCGCCAGCAACCCTGTTCTACATGAGAGGACCAAGCACATTGAGGTGGGCAAACACTTCATAAGGGAAAAATTGGAAAAAAGGGAAATTTGCATCCCCTATGTCAACTCCAAGGAACAACTTGCTGATGCCCTCACAAAGGGGCTTCCATACTCGTGGCACAATAAGTTATGTGACAAGCTGGGCATGATAGGTATAGTAGAAAGCCTTATGTGCTAATTCGGCCAAGCTTCTTATGAAAGGAAGAGGAGAAAGTTGTAGATTTCAGCAATAGACAGAGGAGAGGAAGAAAAGAAGAAGATGGTCAACTAGGATTGTGTATCATAACCCTAGCCGCCAGCCCCTCATTCTATTTATAATTAGCATAAATATGAGATATTACAAAGATGCCCTTAGTAGGGCGGCAACCCAAACTAAATAATTACAGTTCTTTAAAAAATAAAAGACTAATGGGCTCAAGGCCCAACAACATCTTAATTTAAAAGAAAATAAACTAAACACAAGTCGGCCCACTCAACACTCCCCTCAAGTTGGGAGTAGATGTCACACATCCCCAACTTGCGTAGATCATGCTCCAGCTTATTCCTTGCAACGCTTTTTGTGAGGACATCAACAAGCTGCAGATCATAAGAAATGTATGGAAGACAAACTTCTCCAGAAGTTACCCTTTCTCTGATAAAATGTCTATGTACTTCAATGTGCTTTGTTCGATCATGCTGGACTGGGTTATGGGCAATATTAATTGCTGCCTGGTTATCGCAGTATAGCATCATAGGTTCTTCTGCCTGAACACCGATTTCTTGTAACAGGGAACGAATCCAGAGAAGTTCTGAAACTCCATGTGCCATGGCCCTATATTCGGCTTCTGCACTTGATCTTGCCACATCTGTTTGTTTTTTACTCTTCCATGAGACTAGGTTACCCCCAACTAGGGTGCACATTCAGCTGTCCATGATCAGTAAACAATATGCCTCTGCCTGGATGTCCCTTCAAATAAGCAAGGATCCTGTCAATTGCCTTCCAGTGCTGGTCTCGTGGAGCATGCATGTATTGACTCACTACACTTACTGCATTGGAGATGTCCAGTCTTGTCATACACAAGTATAGTAGCCGACCCACAAGTCTTTGGTACCTCCCAAGGTCCTTTACTGGTTCACCTTCTGATGCACTGATTCTATGGTTCTGATCAATGGGGGTACTAGCTGCCTTTGTTCCAAGTTTCCTTATTTCTTGGAGAAGATCCAAGATATACTTCCTTTGAGAGATAAAAATTCCATGTTTTGATCTTGCAACTTCGATGCCTAAGAAGTATCTCAGTTCTCCAAGGTCAATATCAAATTCCTTATGCAGGTTCCTCTTCAGACTATCAATCTCACTCAGATCATTCCCAGTGACAACAATATCATCCACATAAACAATTAGGATTGACACTAAGGATCCCTTGCGCTTCACAAACAAGGTGTGATCAGATTGAGTTTGAGTGTAGCAAAAAACAATCAGGGCTTTTCTGAATCTGTCGAACCATGCTCTGGGAGACTATTTCAAGCCATATAGTGATTTCTTCAGCTTGCATACCTTTCCCTTTCCGGCATTATCATAAAAACCAGCTGGAAGATCCATATACACCTCTTCTTGTAGATCCCCATTTAGGAAAGCATTCTTCACATCCAGTTGAAACAAGGGACAAGAGTATGAGGCAGCAAGAGAAAGGAGTATCTGAACAGATGTCATCTTTGCAACTGGTGCAAAAGTCTCTAGATAATCAATGCCATAGGTCTGTTTGTATCCTTTTGCAACAAGTCTTGCCTTGTACCTCTCTATGCTTCCATCTTCCTTATACTTTACTGTGTAAACTCATCTGCATCCAGTTGTCTCCTTGCCTTCTGGTAGGTCCACAATCTCCCATGTCTAATTCTTAATTAAAGCCTCCATCTCTTCCTGCATAGCTATCTTCCACTCAGGTTTGGAGAGAGCCTCACTAACACCCTTGGGTATAGACACGGAATCAAGAGAAGAGAGAAAAACACAGTAGGAAGGAGAAAGTCCACTGTAGGATAAGTATTGTGATATGCAATGAGTAGTGCACTTCCTCTTCCCTTTTCTAAGAACAATAGGGAGATCTGTTAGTGGGACCAATGGGAACTGAAATAGTAGTGGGGTCAAGAGGAATACTTGGATCTGTATCAGCCGAATCTGGAATCAACCTCCTTATAAAGTCTCTGCCATGAGTAATATTGTGAGACGAAACGCAAAGGGGGTGGCAAGGTAGGTGACATCGGGTGGTTGTCAAGTACAGTAGTAGACACAGGAACTGGAACTAGGAGAGGGATAGATTGTTGACTTACTTCCCCAAAACACTCCCCCTGAGAAGGATTCCTTGAGAAGAAGTATGTAGATTCGAAAAAGGTAATGTCCATAGTAACAAACTGCTTCCCAGAGACTGGATCATAGCAGCGATACCCTTTCTGATTCTCTACATATCCAAGGAAGACACATTTCTTTGCCTTGGGATCAAGCTTCGAACGGTAAGGACCAAGAATGCGCAAAGCAGACACACCCAAACACCCTTAGAGGAATGTGAGGCATCTCCCCCTGAGGAAAAAGAAGGCTGAATGGAGTGTTGAATCCAAGTATACGAGAGGACACCCTGTTAATCAGATATACTGCCGTGAGAACAACATCACCCAAAAAACGAATCGGAACTGTAACTGTGATCATCATGCTTCTTGTCGTCTCAACAATGTGTTTGTTCTTTCTCTCTGCAACACTATTTTGCTGTGGATTGTAGGAGCAACTACTCTGATGGACAACACCATACTCCAACAGATATGAGGCAAGATGTCTCTCAAAATATTCCCTAGCATTGTCAGATCTAAACATCTTGATTCTAGTTCCAAATTGTGTTAATACCATTTGGTGGAATTGCCTCACCAAGGATGGTACCTCATCACGTGATTTCATCAGGTAAATCCAGGAATATCGAGAGAAATCATCCACAAACAGGAGAAAATAGCGATAGCCGCCCATAGAGGGAACATGATAAAGGCCCCACACATTCGAACGAATAATATCGAAAGGAGAAGAACATCTTTTATTACTCGGTTTAAAAGAGTGTCTACAATGCATTCCAAGTTCACAACCTTCACACTTCAACCTTGACAGACTCACAGACTCAAACAACTTTGGAAATAAAGAACTTAAAGAAGGAAAAGACAAATGACCAAGACGATTATGCCAAAGTATAATCTGATCCACAGGTTTTGACTCACTGTCCTTGCAAACGTGATGACTTTGGTAAAACGGAGGAGTATCCAAGAGGTAGATTCCATTCACTTCACGACCACTCCCAATCGTCCTCTTTGAATCCAGACCCTGCAAAATACAATGTCCAGGAGAAAAAATTACTGAGCAGTTCAAATTCTTAGTCAAACTACTAACAGATAACAAGTTGGTGCTCAATCTAGGAACATGGAGGACAGAGGGTAAACAAATGGAATCATTAATCTTGACAGATCCCTTCCCAGGAATAGGAACATGGGATCCACCAGCTGTGGAGGCCCTATCTCTGCCAGAACTGAGCTAGTAAGAGGAGAAAATGGTGGACCAATGGGTCATGTGCTTTGAGGCTCCAGAGTCTATAATCCGAGGAGATCTCTCCTTACCTGAAGCAGAAACATAGTTTGCAGTGACATGTGGACTACCTGTGTGGGCAAGGGAGGTAGAGTGAGCTCCACCTGTGCTACCTGTACCTTGTCGTCTGGTCGCGACTGAATTGGAACTAGCTGTATCCCTCTGATTCAGAAGTAACCCAAACCTCTCAAGCTTGGCCCTTACTGCAGCAGCTGCAACGGATTCCAAGGCAGCTGTAGTAGGGGGGCCCGGAGTGTCACTAGTAACAGCCATGTCATTTCCTTTCTTATTCTTCAATCTGGTCTTCACAAGATGTGGGTGAAGCTTCCAACAAGTATCTCTTGTATGCTTCGGTTTTTTACAGTAGTCACAGACTAAGTCCCTTTTGTCTTCTATCTTGTTCTCATTGCCATTCTATTTAAATTTCACAGCACTTACCATAGCGGACTGATCAGACATGAGATTCTTCATCATTACATCCCTCCTGCACTCCTCTCCTGACACAAATGCATATGCTTGGGAGAGAGTGACACTATCTCTGGAAAGAAGATGCTGTCATGCAATGTCATACTCAGGGTTAAGGCCAGCAAGGAATTCGAACACCCTATACTTCTCTAAGTGTCTTCGATAGGTAGTTGCATCCTTGGTGGTTTCCCAAGCAAAGGTATCTAGATGGTCAATCTCCTGCCACAGGGTCTTAAGGACTGAAAAATAAGCTGCAACAGATCTATCTCCTTGCCTAGTAGCAATAATCTGATTTCTCAGTTGATAAGCCCTAGCAACATTCTCCTTCTATGAATAGGTTTCTGCAACCCCATCCCATATCTCCTTAGCAGTATTTGCCCATAAAAAAAATTTACTTATATGTGGCAACATGGAATTACACAACCATATCATCACCATATAATTTTCCTGCACCCACCGGGAGTTGTCAGTTTCAGGTTTCACCTCTTCACCAGTAATATGCCCCAATTTTCCACAAGCCCCAATGGCCATCTTTGCAGATTGGGACCATTCCAAGTAGCTTGTACCATCCAACCTAACCGTAGTAATGGTTCCAGCTCTGAAGGGGTCTCCAACACCTCCTCCCACAGGTCCCATTTCATTCCCGGGCTTATATTCAACTTTGTGTCCCTCCATGCTTCTCAAAAGGATATAGAAAACAAATAAAAAATGCAGCAAAAACAAACAAAACACCTTCTGGAACCAACGACACTTCTTTGGTGTCCTGAACTTTCTCCCCACAAAAGATTCCTTTTCTGTGGGGTAGGAGAAGAGAGAGAAAAAGCAACCACCCTCTCTAGAAGCCTCCAAACCACGTGGGACTTGAATCGCCCCTTATAAACTCCAAAGAACCCTAAAAAAATAGGGCGCCACTACCTAGGTCAAAATTGAAGAGTCCAACAAAAACATGACTCTTCCCCTTTTTCCAGTTTTTCCTGATTCTAATGAGAAACCCTAGATCAGCTACAGGGCATATAGATCCATCAAGAAAATCCAAAAACTGGGCTTACCTGAGAGCTTCGATCAGCCTCTTAAATCTCCATGCAGTCGGCCGATATAGGGCTGCATGAGAGATTCAAGAACCTTCAACCTGCTCTTATACCAAGTAGAAAGCCTTATGTGCTGATTCGGCCAAGCTTCTTGTGAAAGGAAGAGGAGAAAGTTGTAGATTTCAGCAATAGATAGAGGAGAGGAAGAAAAGAAGAAGGTCAACTAGGATTGTGTACATAACCCTAGCCGCCAGCCCCTCGTTCTATTTATAATTAGCATAAATATGAGATATTACAAAGATGCCCTTAGTAGGGCGGCAACTCAAACTAAATAATTACAGCTCTTTAAAAAATAAGACTAATGGGCCCAAGGCCCAACAACATCTTAATTTAAAAGAAAATAAACTAAACACAAGTCGGCCCACTCAACAGACATATTCAGCCCAACTTGAGGGGGAGTGTTGTAAGGCTTATTTAATTGTTACTTTGTAGTTGCTGTTAGTAGGCTGACTTCTTAAGATACTGTCAGTTAGTTACTTTTCTTTTTTCCTTATTAGTTTGGTTCTAGGGTGTGCCGCCAGGGGCATACTTGTAATTTCTATTCTTTTTATTAAGTTAATATAAATAGAGAACTGGCGGCAGCCAGTAGTGAGTTTTCTTTTCCTCTCAATCGTATCTCCCTTTTCTTCTCTTTCTCTCTCTCTCTCTCTCTCTCATCTCCCACTCTCCATGAACGATTACAAAAATCAACTGTAGACAATTAGCCAGAAAACATGGTTTACCTTCTGGTATTCAAATATCAGATTTTGTTTCCGTTTTTACTCACTTATTTAGAGTCCATTTCGTTTTCTTTAACTTGGTCACTATGGGTTTCTGTAATTAGGCATCTTACCAGAATGCTGCAGACAATTACACAGTGAAGATAGTTTCTTCTACTTCCATTTTCAAAATGCAACTGTTTTTTTAGGAATTATCTAACTGTATTATAGGCCTTTGTCGAAGGGACTAGAACTTGGTAAAAAAGACATCAATTATTACTTTTTGTTCAATAAAAACCTTTAATAATTGTTCAAATTTAGTGTCTTAGTCTATTAGAGTAATTTAGAATTGGTTCCTTGATTTAAACACAGAAACAAGGAAAAAGATCCACGGGGAAATAAATCTTCTTCTTATTCTTGCACTAGTGACAAAATTGTAATTTTAGGTGTTTGGGATTCTGGTCAACTTGAGTATTTTACAAATTATTTAGCTTGTTAGTATCTTACTATAGAGTTAACCTTCTTATAGGGTTAAGGCCAAACTAATTCAAAGAGTTACTGTGGAGGTATTAGAAATTTGAAAAGGTTGCATCACTTTTTCTTCCCTTCGAACTTATTTTTAAAGAGGGAAAACTTGTGATTTTGGTATCATCAGATAGGTTATTGAGTTATCTTTTAAATGAGACCTGTTTCTTCTAAATGATACATGTTTTGAGAGAGCTATGGCTGTTTTTTTGTTAGGGTTGTTAGTCTATGATGGGATTTGGTTTTTTCTATTTCTTTATACATCAATTTTGAAATTGTTTTTTTTTCCAATTTTTATTTCTTTAGTTTTGTTAGAATTGACAATGGATATTTAGAGTTGCTTTAGGAATTGGATTTCTTATTTGAGTGTTGATAATAGGTTACCTATGGATTTGCCTTGGTTCTAAAGTAATTAGAACTCAGAAGTTGTTTTTGGTTAGTTTCCTAGGTCCTATCCCAAATTGGAGTTTGTAAAGGAAGATCCAGGCCATTATGTAGAGTCTATACAGAGTTAAATGTGATTGAGATTTAAGAGTTGTTTTGATGAACAAAAGCTATGTTTTAGTGAATTGTGGTTGTGGGAACATGCTCCAAGTACCTCCTCTTCTTCTTTTTCTCCTTTTCTTCTAAAGGTGCAGTCTTTCTTCCTTTCTCTTGATCTGAATATTTTTTTTTTCATTTTCAGATCTTTAAGTTCATGAGAAGAAAAAGAAGAAAGAAAAGAAAATTCAGAAAATAGAGGGGCTGAGCCCATGCTTTTGAGGTCTTTAAGTTCTTCCTTGCTTATTGATTCATGTTTTGTTGATTGAACCCTAATGAAGAACAAAATAATAAAAAGAAACTAGTGCAATGCAGTGTTTTAAAGGCACAAGGTGAGGCATGCACCTTTTTTAAAAGATAAGTAAAACTAAATTATACAACCAACCTTTTAAGTGGGGATTAAGAATTTAAGACCCTAGCATGGACTTATTTGGGCTTGCCTCAAGGGGCTTGGTTGGGAGTTGCCATGCTTAATAAAAGTACAAAAGGCGCCAAAGTTAACAAAGGCACGTGCGGGCTGAGGCACAAGGTGCACCAGTGTGTCTAAAGCGGCTGTGCTTGGGCCTAGGTGAGGCACAAGCCTTTAAATGCGCATCACCTGTGCACCTAGGTGTGCCTTTTCAATCACTGGTGCCATGTTCAAAATAGCTATGCACTTAATCAACATGACCTTCCATGGGTGACTTGATGCCTAAATGAATCAGATCTGACTCATTTGCAGCCCTAGTCCTGGTTTGCATCAATTGGGACTGTATAAATTTTTTGAAGTACAGAAGAATATTTCTGCCTGGTTAATGCAAAGAGACTTGGAGAAATAAGAAACATAATAACACTGGGAAGTGAGCATAGCCCCAAAATATAAGCCAGTCCTGTCACCTCACTTTTGTGCAAGGTTGTTGAGTTGTTCACCAATGGCCAACCTAAAAATCCAAGTGAACAAATTATGTTATCTGGAAGCCAAGTTATGGCTTTCTCTAAGTAGAAGCTAACCTTCACGAGATCATGCGATGCATTTTAGCTACACAAAGCATTGCTTGAATCTCTGTTTGCAGAAATTAATAAATTTATGCCCTTTCAGTAAAGCCAATATTTCAGATTTAGATGACCATCCATTTGTGTTTAGAGCTTACAAACAGTCAATTTACTCCATCACCATCTCTGAAAGCTTCATTTAAAGGCATGGTTGTATCTGTACTTTGTGGTGGCTCTAGACAGTCTCTAATGGCCTAGGCTCCTTTGTACTGATTTTTGTTTTAATAAATTACCTTACCTTTTCAAAAAAAAAAAAAAAGGCATGGGTTGGTTCCCAAAGAGCAGATTAAAGTTGATTTTGATTGCTCCTTCGCTTGATTAGGTGGATAACCAAGGCATCCTGGCCTTGATTATCTGATTGACCAAAATGCCTCTAAGCACAGAAACTAGATGCACTAATTGCTTTCTTGTTGATTGTGGCTGCAGAAATTCATTACAGATATTTTTATTCCTGACTAATGTGTAAAGTTGCATTCTTTTATTTGGAGTTGTAACTTCCTTTATGATATTGATAATGCTTAATATTCATGCTAAAGTTGACGGTTACAGTTTTTACCCCTTTTGCTTTGGCTTCTGTATCATGCATCACAAATATGCAAGATGCATACTAGGTGAATTGTAGAAAATTCATGCTCAGGTGTGACTTTTTGTCTCTGCTATGTACAAGATCTAGCAATTAATATCCTATTCATACTGCATTTTTTCTCTCTTTTAATTGATATTCTTTTCCTCAGGTAAAGAATAATCCTGCAGCCTTGCTGGCTTTATGTTGGTATTGGGCTTCTGATGGAGTGGGATCAAAGGTTTGCATTCCATTTTTATATTGATGCTTCCAATGTTTGAAATGTTTCCTTTCTTTGAATTTGTCTCATTGATGGGTATGCTTTGGCTACTTTTGGCTTTTCACAGGATATGGTTGTACTTCCTTACAAGGACAGTCTCTTACTTTTTAGTAGGTATTTGCAGCAGTTGGTTATGGAGTCACTTGGGAAGGAGTTTGACCTTGATGGCAATCGGGTATGCATACAAGGAACCATTATCAAAACTAAGGCTTGTTATAATTGTTGGTTTGTGAATTCTTGGATACACTTTGGATGAAGTAGTCTGGACTAAGTTAATAGAGCCTCTTGATGCCCTTTTGTCAGGAAAGAGTACTCTTAACTTGATAATTGCCATGTCCACAAAGCAGAAAAGGGGGCATTACCCAATGTGGATCCTTGGTATCTAGGGTCTTGTGAGGGGTGAACTGGATTTGCAGATCTAACCTTTGACATTTTTAACATGAACTGGCAGCCCTCAACTCGTACTCACATTCTCACGCTTGTCTGCAATCAACCAAGCAGTGTCCCCTTAACTACAAACACAATGTAGATAGTATAAAAATACAATGGATATTTAAGCTTCAAGTCCAAGTTACCCAAGTTGGGAAGAAGTTTGTGTCAAAATTTTGGGTGAACTTTGTGGTAAAAAATTGTCGAGCTTTGTGTGTCTCTAACGAGAGAAATTTCATTAATAGAAGGCAGAAAAAAATCCAAAGAAGGAAACATACAAATGGTGACAAAAACTGCACAAAATATAATGAGAGCATAAATTGAGGAATCACCAATACACTGTTTTTTTTTTTTTTTTTTTTTTTTTTTTTTTTTTATGAATGCAATACTCACTGGATTTTCAAAAATATTGGATTTTTTATTTCAACTAGGAGTCTCTCTGTCTCTGGGCAATTTCACAAGTCAACTGGGAAGGCCAAAAGCATCTCTTAGTATCAAGATTAAATGTGGGATGGAGTTGTTCTTCATTCCAAAATATTTATTGTAGTCTTGCAGGTGAGGGGAAAGAAAGGTGGACAGGCAAGCAATCTCTTTAGACTGTAAGAGGGGAAAATGTGAAAACAAAAAAGAAGGAAAAAATGTTGTAGGCAGCAGGGATTGTGTGCTGAATTTCTGATATACAATTATACATGGGTTCCTTTCCTTTTGTAGTTTGGGTCTGTTAAGGCCTAATGTTTGATTTTCTGGCTGATAAATTTGCACTCTTGTCCTTAAATCCCTATATGGATTAACAAATGAACACCATGGCAATAGTCTTGGTGGTGCTTCTGGATGCTGTTGCCTTTCCTGAGAAGGGAAAAGATGAGGAAGTTAGAAAAAGGTCATGCAGCTAGGTGGGATTGTTCCCGACTTTCATGTGATTGTCTGCATCCATATGATGTGTGGTTCTGATCAAAGACCTTTTTCTTTTCTTTTCTGTTCTTTGATTTTAGTAAATCGGTAGTAAGATGTTCACAATATAGAAATTTGATAGTGTGGTGTATTCCTTGGAACTGTAGGCCTTAGAGATACTGCAAGTCCAAGTTTCATAGTCATAGACTTCATATTTGGAGATTTCTAAGTCAAATTCTCTGCTATGGCAGGTGAACCAAGGACTTACTGTTTATGGGAATAAAGGGAGCACAGATCAGCATGCGTAGGTTCTCTTGCATTTTTATTCCTATAATATGCATTTTTTTATTTCTTTTTGAAGGGCTACACAACAGGGGGTAGCCCATCCCCCAAGGCCCCAACCCATAACCCCCCCCCCCCCCCCCACCCCACCCCAGGTGCAGGCGGGATTTGATCCCAAGTCTCTGCTATGACCAGCTGGAGGCCTTACCAACCAGCTGGTTGGCACCTTGCCATAATATGCATTTTCACATGTTAAGAATGATTAAGTCTAACACACATATAATGCTCTTGTTCTGCAGCTACATTCAACAACTGAGAGAGGGGGTGCACAATTTCTTTGTTACTTTCATTGAAGTATTACGTGATAGACCCCCTGGTCATGATTGGGAGCTTGAGCCAGGTGTTACATGTGGTGACTATTTGTTTGGAATGCTACAGGTTAGTTTTCTAATTTGCCATGGTTTAACTGTAATTATGTGGATCACATCTGCAGTAATGCAGTTGCATATTTGGGTACCTCCAGAAATGGTGGTATGCATCAATAGATTTTTTTTTTGGTAATAAAATAAAAATTTATTAAAAGAAAGAAGAAAATACAGAGAAGGGTGACCTAAGATCACCCGAGAGAAGAACGAGAAAAAGTAAGAACTTCAACTCCCACCTGAGCAACCAAACCAACCGAAGCTCAACAAAACCATTACAAACTCAGAAGCCTAGCAAAACACCAAAACAAACCCCCTCGATACCAGAAGAACAAAAGAAACCCAACAAACAACTCAGACTCAAAGAAGAAGTGAAAAACACAAAAGATTCAACTCTCACTCGCAAGCATAACTAGCCCAAAAACACCCTCACAAAAATACAGCTTTTAGATCACTAAAGCAATTAAGATCTTCTTGTGGGCTTCTGGATCTTCAAGATTTTCTTGTTTGGTCTAATCCCGAAGAGATTCCCTTTTAGTCTAGCAAAAGGCAGCTATTGGAACCAATCCTTTTATATGATTGTGACCTTACCTTACAGTTCCATATTTTTTACTACATTTATTCTAGATTTTCCCTATTTGTTACATGTTTTCCCCCTGAAGTTTTTTTACAAAACTTCTTTGGATTACTTTTGTTGTCTGTTTTCTCTCCCTCCTTAATTTTGAGAAATTCCAAAACCAAATAGTTGATGTCACTTAGAATTTTTTTGGTTGGTCTTGTCTTGTGCTCTCTACCCCTCTATTTTTTGTAGAAATTCTCAAGTGAATTGTTTATGCAACTTGGCATTATACTGGTATACTACCTTAGGTTGTTGTAAAAAACAGTATTTTTAGGTAAGAATGCCATTAACCAGTAGAGTTACAGGATGGACTTGTTTTCTCTTTCTACAAAATGTAGTTGTCTATTTGTTGGTGTCTTGGTGAGACTGTATTTCTTTATGGTTGCTTTGAACACAATTAATCTGGTACTTCTTGTGGGGCCTGATGTTGAAAACCAGAACCCAAACTTGTTGACCTCTGCAAGATGTACATCTTGTAATGAATGGTATGGTATTATTATGATTTGAATCCTTTTCCACTTCCTACTATACAAATTTTCTTCCTTTATTTCTCAAGAGGGAATTTTCTCAGCATGATGCAAATGCAATTCACAAATTTCTCAGTAATCACTATTCCTAGATTTTGGAGTCTGTTCAGGATCTTGTATGTCATCATTCAACTGTGGCTTGGATTATGGATATCCATGTACGATCAGTCTATTGCCTCTTGCTAAAGATCCAGATTGGTTGGGGAAGTGAAAGTGCATAATCTTGCTATCATACGTAGGCTGATTTCTTTGGAACTATGATACCCAGATGCCACTACAAGGGTGCTGTATAATGTTGGATATTTAAACTTTTAGTGTAAATTCCGTATCCAATACTATATCCAGCCATGTCCTTGCCATATCTGGGTAACATAGCTGTAGAATAGTTCACAAGCAATTCTGCTGCCACATGTTACATACTAGAGTGTTGCCCAGGCTTATGGATTTTACAATACAAGTTTTTATGAAGTCATATAACCATTAAAGTTTATGCCATCTATAATACTAGAGATTTTGCATGTGCATTTTGAGTGATAGTAGGCTTAGAGGGATTTATATGGTATTTGAATATTGTCGTAAATGGTGTTTTTTTTTTCTTTTTTGATAAAATTTCATTGCCTTCTTTGAGAGAAAATCTGATTTTTTTGTGTGGTTTTCCAAACCCTAATAAGTCCATTTTTTATTGCTTCTGATTAATTTAATTACCTTCATTCCTTCATGGTTTAATTATTCCAATTTTACTACTGTATCTAGTTCTCTATCTATTCTATATTGCTAGACTGATTATTTTTGCTACTACTTGTTCTCGGATTCTGTCTGTGTTTTCTCTACATCAGAGCAATAAAAGGAAAGTTTCTTAATCTAGGGTTTTAGCTTTAAGGTCTCTAAACTGCGAAGTGTATGTGTTGCTAGTCTAATTATTAGGTGCATAATAATTATAATACGTTGTAGTAGTTAGACTGTAATGTGTATGAGGAGTGGCTGTGCTTCAGGAAGGAAATTTATATTCAAGGACTTTAATGTAATATCAACTCCATTATGCTTTGTTTTGTAATTAGGATAATTTTAATGTTTAATACAAAGTGTCTCTCTAATTAGAGAGATTTATAGTCATGTGGTAAGTGGTATTGTTATCCCTTGAGTTTTCTCTTATTTCTTCTCTCGTTTTCTCTTTTCTCATTATTTATGACAATATAGTATCGGAGCTTCAAGACTCTGAAGGTGATGATGATTTCAACAAAAATGATCTCCTGAAACCTGTTGAATTTTATCCTTATGTTCTGATTATCTGTTTATTCCACTGCTTTTTGGTTCAACGTTTCTATTTATCTCTTGCTTCCTTGGTTTGTCTTCTATTGCTAAGCTATGTTTTATTTGTGGGTTGCTAGTTGCTATCAGCTTTCCCTTCGTTTTTTCTTTTCTTTTCTTTTCTTTTTTTTATTTATTTATTTATGGTTGTATTGAGGTTAACCGTATGTATCTTGTTGGTCCATTGGGTTGCCTGCTGCTTATCTACTTGTGCACCCTTCTATTTTTCTTGTTGAGTGATCTAAGTCAATTTTGCTAACTTTGTTTCTATTCTAGCTTGTTTGTTTACTAATTATATCTGCACATGTCTTTTATTTTTTATTTTTTGAAAAATACATGTCTTTTCGGTCATCCTTTTTTTCCTTTCTTGAATTAGTTGCCTTGCATTTGCCCCTCTTGAAGTTAAAGGCTTAAGGTCAGTAGGTAACAGTTTTTGGTGCTTTCCAAGGGGAGGTGGAAATTTTTTGCTTCTTGAATGTTCACCTAATTTTCTTTGTATGAAGTAGCCTTCAAGGTTTCTTCATAGCTAGTGGAACTTTAGAACTGAACCTAGGACAGGGGGATGTTCTTTCAGAACAGCAGTTGCTTGCTGACCTTTTCAGCCAAGTTTTCATGTAAAATGGTGTGCAATGTGGTTGCTCAATAAAATGTATGAGAGGCTGCTGCACTTTCCAATGCTTACATTACTCTTTTGTCTGGATTTGTGATGCATGCTACAAAACAGATTTTGGTTGAATGTCCAAGTGTTTCAAGCACTCAAATACATTGTGTCACGTATATGTTTGATGGAATCCCGATTTATCAAAAAAAAGTTTGACGGAATCCCCATGTGATTATAAGTTTGTTAAAGGGGAGCCTTCTTGTCTTGTTCAAGGGCCATTTTCTTTTTCTTTTTCTTTTTTTTTTCTTGTGTGTCATTGCAGTATTTGAAGGGGAGTGTTGGAGTATTCAGGTTGTAAATTGCATGAAGAATGATGGTACTTTATGAAGACAATTGATATTTATGAACTTAAATGTAATATTAGTCCCATCAGGGTCTGTTTTGTAAGTTGGATAGTTTAATATAAACCTCATTAAGGAGAGATATAGGTTGTGTGGTATTGTTAGTTCTGACAGTTTCTCTTCTTTCTTCTCTATTTCTCTTTTCTCGCCTGATTTTTGACAAGATAATGCATTAGTATTCTAGCTGAAACAATATGCATTCGAGTAATCTCTTTCTGAACCATGAATTTCATGCCTTACCAGTTACTAGAAACTGGTCACTAGAATGTTTGGCTTCCTTTTTAGAGACCCAAACATGGTTATTATTTATTGATGTTGACATTATCTGTCAGTATGGGCTCATGATTATAGTAATGCATTGACAACTTTTTCTTTTGGAGTTAATCTGTGCACAAGGAAGCAACTTTCTGTTCAGTATGTGGACTTAACAATGTTTCCTAAGAATAAGCAACAGTTAAATAGTTGGTTATGGAGCATTACATTGTTCTGCTTCTACTACTAGTCAATGTTATGTGTCTTTAGCAAAAATGGAAAACTTACAAGGTTTTCCTACAACTCTTCTGTTAAAGTTGACATAAAATTTTACAGGGAACAAGGTCAGCCCTTTATGCCAATAACCGAGAATCCATTACAGTCACTGTGCAAGAAGTGAGTCCTAGATCTGTGGGGGCTTTAATAGCACTTTATGAACGAGCTGTTGGGATCTATGCTTCACTGATTAACATCAATGCTTATCATCAACCTGGTAATTCTGTGCTGCATTTTGTCTCATCATCATTATTCTTTTGGTACCAGCTTCTCCCGTCGAACTTCATTTGACTAGTTTGTCTGCTGTTTCATTCTTTAATATAAATTTCAGGTGTAGAAGCTGGGAAAAAGGCAGCAGGGGAAGTACTAGCTCTACAGAAGAGGGTTTTGGTTGTACTAAATGAAGCTAGGTATGCTTCAAATCAATTACTAAATTAGGATTCAAGTATATTTCTTCCGAATGACAAGCCTCATGTTTTCCGTGTGTGTGTGTATGTGTATTCTTCATTGTTCATTTTCATGAAAGTCAAATTCCACAAAATTTAGGAAATGAGCCATACCATCATTTGCAAAGGCTATTGAATGACTTGATGTAACTGTAGCTCTTTCTATTTTCACAACATTCTAGAACTTGAAAAAAAATGCTTCTTTTAAATACATAAATGTTCTTAGGCAACTTAAAATAGAATGTTGTTCCAATTGGTTCTGTTTTCATGGGGAAAAATTCTTTAACATAATATTCTTGTTTTTAAAAATCAAAGCACTTTATAATACCAAATTCAGTGGTTTTGGATGAAATCTTTGGTTCAGGTGGTGAGCAATTATTTTAGGTCCCGTATAACAGTGGATATGACAGTGAACAGAGTAGAATCCCGGAACTAGATTAATGTAGATGATCCCATATAGTTGCGACAGGGCTTAGTTTAGTTGCGTACCATTTATCTTTTCACCTTTTACATGGGTGGGGTTCATCCTCCACCTGACTGGCCTTCTACAATTGGCCCTGACATTAAATTCTAGGGTATGCTATTGAATTTGATGTTTCTGCATATACTGGCCTAGGCATACATGATTTGCCTGTTTATGCAAAAATTCTGAAATTGATAAATGTAAATGCAACGACAGATAAGCACCTTGATGCCAAGCATCCTCTTCATCAGTTCCTGATCAATTTCAGCTATCCTATTTGTGAAGGATAAGATGAGGAATCCACTAATAGATCCTCAATTTTCAGTTTGGTCAGATGCTTGGAAATAGCCTTTCAAGGAAGATCCGCACAGTTGAATTCAAGCAATCAGCAATTTGATTGAACTGGTCATTGACTAGTTGACCATGGCTTTCATTTAAATACTTCTCAGCCTAATGGATCCACAATTCAGTTTATTAACTTTGGGGGGAGGGAAGTGTCTAATGTCATCTGATATAATAGGTTTTTTTTTTTTTTTTATTTCATGTCAGGTCACTTCAATTAGCTGTTTGGGTATAATCTTGTTTGTACTTTAGTGGTCTTCAAGGTTTAGTCCAAGTTTGTATAATTTTTAAGTGCATTAAATATGGGAACTGCAAATAGTGACATAAACAGTGACGTTTTTTCTTCCTTTTTTCAACAACAAACTGCTTTGCTTCCTTAGTCTCCTCTTTCCATATTTTATCTTCATCTTTATTATTCTTGGGGTCTTTCTCAGTTATCATGTTGCTCTAAGTACTTACTGCTTGTACTTTTTTTTCTGCTTTCAGTTGCAAGGAGCCTGTTGAACCTTTGACGCCAGAAGAGATAGCAGACCGTTGCCATGTTCCTGAAGATGTATGTGTTGAATCCTTTTATCCAGTTCCATGCCTAGCACTTGCGTGTATGATTGTGCTATGTGGTGATTGTTTCTTTCTTTATTGTTGCAGATTGAAATGATATACAAGATTGTTGCACATATGGCAGCTAATGACAGAGCAATTATTGCTGAAGGCAGCTGTGGTTCACCTAGGAGCATTAAAATTTACCTTGGGGAGTGTAATGTTGATGAGCTGTAAGCCTGAGCTGTACAAGGAATTTTTTTTTCAGTTGTAGGAAGGGTTCCAATCAATGGTCTCTGGCAATGAAATAAAAATAACCCATCCGTATGAAACAAGGAAATTTTCAGTTGGAATCTGCCAATGTTTCTAACCAACTGCACCATTCAGAGAGAGAAGGCCAAGTTTTGAGTATTTTTTGGTGTAAATTATACATCTTTCAGTCTGATATCTCATTGGCTTGAATTCTGTAATCTGATCTCAATAAATTGGTTACGTTCACACAACTCGTGTTTACTTTAGTACCTGTGTGAATCTTGTTACTTTCTGGTCCTCTCATTGTTCTATCATTCTCATCTCTTTGGCGCTTTACATTCACTTGTTAGTTATTACTTTGAGCATTTTTTTTCTCTGATGTCAATGGTAGAAATGGTGTTGCCATTGATTTTGTGACCTGTATCGACTGTTTCCTGCATTTAAATCTGATGCCCCAATTCTTGCCACTGACCTGTAATGTTCAAAAGGGTATAGATAATCTTATGAGAAAAATGTAAGTACCAGTACAATATAGGAACCTTATAGCCTGTTGGTTTGGTTCGCATCTTAATATACAGGTTTTGGTACGAAATAGCAAACATTTTCGTCATTTATGAAAGATATCATCTCTAGAAATGTTCGTAGCAGTAGGTGAAAGAAGTCATTTTGAATCCAATTTCTATTATTGTTTATCATATGGCAGGAAACCTGCCTCCTAATACTTGCTAGTCAGAAATCTATTTGGCATCCTATCTCATCTGTATAACCTTCACTGTAGAACTCAGTGGTTAATTAATGATACAGCTACGTGGTCCCCGCCCTACTGTGTCTGGATACAAATCATTATAGAACATAAAGACTCAAGCATGCTCAATGATACCATAGAGTCATAGATAAAAGAAAAAGATTCTATAGTCTTATGGTTCTGTTGCTAAAGACCATGATTCTCAATGCAGCAAGAAGGGGTCTCGTCCTTATCTGACCATAGAAGCCAAGGTGATGGCTCTTGTGTTAGCTATTATTCCATTAACTTGGTGCTTTTGGAGACAAAAAGACTCGTTGGTAGGAGTAGCAGCTCTTCAGGATTAAGCCAACTTGGTGACTTGGAGACTTGCGCACTTAATGATATTTTATAATTCTGTTACAATCCAAGTCTTTTGATGATTTTGTTTTTTTTTGTTATACTAAGTAGAAACTTGAGCCATCTTACAGACAGAATTGTCAAGGAGCCAAAATTTTTTATAGTAGATAGATAATGAATGGTTTAATAATCACCCTCTCTCTAGAGGGCATTTGCATTGAAGATTTCTGATGCCTTGATATATTGTTCTGTTGTTTGGATGGCATACATACAGGAGAGCCTTATAGATGCAGAATATGCTTACCTTGATCTACGGATCTGTTTTCACTTCAGAATCATTTTGTTATAAGGTGTCTCTAAATGCTACTGGTTTTTACTCTTCTACATACGTGCCTACCGCTGATATATCTTTGATGGAGTGGTACTGACCTAACGTGGCTATTCTACCTAACTTCTGCCTATTCTCTTATCTGTTGCATTTTCATTCTCATTTGCAATTTGCATATGGTCGTAATTTAATAAAAGCCTCATCTCTTGTCGCCAGTAGGGGTGTCAATGGACCGGTTTTGGGTTGGACTCCATCCAAATCAAAATCCATTTGGACTGATTGGATGGACCAATATGACATATTGGATTGTACATGATCCGTCCATAATGAATTTATATTGGATTGAGCCAATATTTGGTCCATTGATAGAAAATAAGAATATAGGTGTCAATGGACCAGGTTTGAGTTGAATTCAATCTAAATTAACAGGAATTTGAACAGATTGGGCAGTCTCTGAACTGGTCGAAAATGGTCCAAAATATTCATTGGATTGGATTGGACCAGGTCCATTTGTAATGGACTCACATTGGACTGGACCGGCTTGGACCAACTCCAGTCCAATTGACACCCCTAATCGCCAGTAGTAAGCGGAGTTTCCTTCAACCTATGCTGTAATGGGGGTTGAATACTGGAATGTTTCATAACAAGTGCTGTTGTAATCTGTTCCTCCTTGAATTTGGGATGGTTTCCACCTACCTTTAAAATTATCTTTTCTCATTCAGATTGTGATACCCCTTTGTATTGTTCAGATTGTCTAAAAGACAAACTCTCTGAAATCTGAACCCCGTTCTTCTTCCACAGAATCCTTTAGATTGGCCATGCGTTTACTCTCATTCTACGTGAGCTATCGCCCCATTTGTTGCACCTTTTCGTTTAGTGCTGTTAGCAGTGTACTTAGCCCTAAAATTTACAGAATTCTGCATTTAGCTGCAGTGTACTTAGCCCTAAAATTTATCCATGAATAGAGGGTAGATGCAGAGTTATGCGATTTCCTTTTAGCACGCTGAAGACCACAATAGATCCTGTTATTGAGTTGATTATGTGAGTGCTTTTTTCAATCCTCTGGTGAAGAGCAGCCAAACTTTCTAGGGAAAGACTCGATTGAACTAGACGATTATACCAGTTTGTCCGTGACAATAAGGGACATTGACCGACAACCATTTCAGTGCAGTGATGCTTGCTGGACCCAGATCGGCAACCTTCCCTTTCACTGACTTTCTCTTCAGCTGTCCAGCAGCAGAATGTGGACACAGAAAGGTAGCAATGTGACTATCAAATCTAATGTTTTCTTTTCTTTCCTGAGGAGCAGCAGAACGTGGACCAGGAATAGCGGATTTTTTTTCGGGTAATTAGAATTGTAGACGCTGGACAATGCGATGACTCTTCTTTAATTTAATCCAATCAGAGCTGTCCAGCAGCAGAATGTGGACACAGAAAGGTAGCAATGTGACTATCAAATCTAATGTTTTCTTTTCTTTCCTGAGGAGCAGCAGAACGTGGACCAGGAATAGCGGATTTTTTTTTCGGGTAATTAGAATTGTAGACGTTGGACAATGCGATGACTCTTCTTTAATTTAATCCAATCAGAGATTGAATTGGTAGTAAACCCATGTGTTCCGAACTGAGATTGGATGAAGAAAGTGGTCGGTAGGTCACCTTATTCTAAGACTAACCCAATAAAACAACTAAAATCAAGTAAGATGACACTTTGATTAATAAGAGTAGAGAAGGATAAGGGAATAAAAAAGAATAACAGAGACCAGACATGTGAACTAGCCATCTTGACTTACTTGGCAAAACCTAGATGAGGGAAAACAATGTCATTTATTTCCATTCCCATCATGCAAGTATGGGACTGATCTACAAGCGTGATCCTATCCATCTGTAACCATGTTTGCCAGGTGGCAACCCAGAAAGGCTTGTTATTTGTAAACATTTATTTATGATTCGGTAAAAAGTCGAATAATGAACACTCGGTCAATCGCTAGCAGTATAGAAAACCACTCCCTCTCGTCCTTGAGATGATTCTATGTAATGACTAACGATGATACTGATATTAGTATTTAGAAATTAAAATCATAATGTTCTTAAGTTCTTTCTCTTTCTCTACACGTACACTCCTTTTTTATTTATTGATATAAAATTATAAATTATAAACAAGTTACTTTGGCTTTGTTTATTTATTTATTTATTGATGGGGATGGAAAGGTGGAAAGGTAACTAAGCTTCTTCAAGACAATATATCCCATTACAGCCACGTGGAAAGATGATGTGCCCAATCTGCACCATTTTATTAATTAATAAAACTAATCTATGGTCCCTGGCGTGGCTTAGGAAAAACTGAAACCACTTTGCCCCTGGCTTTGGGCAGTGACAAGATAAAGCAGTTCTTTAGTGTCGTGTTAAGTCGTATAAACACCATCTCTCTCGCTGAACTGGGAAAACTTTAGATGGGGTGATTGGGCTCGAATTTGATCTGTCTGATGGCCCATTAACTTGTTAGAATAAATATTTGAATTCGCTGTTCCCTCGGGCCCAAGACGTCCACGTACTCATTTACCGTAATGCAGAGTTTCAAAAATCAACATTTCAAACCTCTTTGTATTTCTCTCTTGACTCTCTCCTCCGGTTGTCGTTACTTGTTAGAGAAGTGGCCCCTGGCCGTTCACCACGAGTCACGAGTCTTCTGAAATCTGAATTAGGAGGAGCATCTCAATGTCTCTCTAATGTACATGAGGACCCAGAATTAAAAGGAACCAGATATCTTTTTAGCCGTTTGATTTATACACATATTTTCGTAAGTCACGTTCACGACACTATGAATCTGACGAATATCTATTTTTTTCTTGTCCACCTGGCTAAAAGCCTAATAGGGCAAACTTGATGAGCTGGTGGTACGTTCAACACGTGGAATTTAGGTGATCCAACTCAGCTTCCTCCAGCTAACTTTCCTTGATCGCGAAGAAATATAGGGGTAATTAAGACATTTCATCAGTCATGGAAAACATTAAACATCTCTGTATATGAATTTGAACATGAGAGAGAGAAAGAGACAGAGAAGACAGAAAGCGTTGGAGGGCCCACATGCCATGTGATCGTGACCGCGTCTTGTTTCGCGGAGCACTGTGTAGTGTTCCCGCAGGGACCGGCCCCACTTAAAAAACGTTCGACTTCTGCCCTCCACGTCATCTTCCCGTTACTCTCCACACCGACGGCGATCCTTCGTGCGCTTTATTTTCGGATTATTTTAATTAACTTAATTAACTAATTGGATTTTTGGAACGAAAAGAACTAAAGAAGAAACGAATACCTTACTGCTACTAACATCAGAAAAGTGGTAAATGACTAAATTCTAGCTTTGTACCTGAAATTTGCCAAAGAAAATTTGAAATATTAAAAAGCAGAGGGAATGGGAATCCCAATTCCTAAACTTAGAAAATGAAGGGTTCGGAGTTCGTACTCTGAAGAAGCGAGAAAAAACAATTAAACCACAGTTGTGCACGTAAGGAAGAGAGCAGCAGAAGACTAGAGCGTTTTGGGGGCCAAGTGACGGACGAATCTGACCGACTTTTCTTCTTCTGAATCTCTGGATCGTTCCTTTATTTTTTTCTACTGTATGTAGTATAGTTGTAGTATTCTCCAATCGATCTGCTTCTTTCTTTTAGCCATTTCTGTAAGCAGTTGTTCTTTGATCAAGGGAAACCCCTTTTTTTCATAATTTTCAGTAGATTGCTGAGTTGTGTTTTTGGGTTTTCTGATGTAGGTGAAGACGAAGAGCGGGTAATAATGTTCACAGACGGCCTGGATAACAATGCCCTTAGATGGGTCAGGGAGGTAAGCCTGAATTCAAATTTACGTATCTTCTTCTTCTTTGAATTCCTGCCCTTCCTTTTTTTCAATTTCTTTTTCTTTTTTTTTTCTTTTTTTTTTTTTTGCGTTTTAAAGATGGATGAAGGCTTGCACTTATGATTTTTCTTTTTTTCGCTACTCACATTTGTGAAAATTTTAAATCAGGGGACTGGTGGTAAGCAAAGGGAAGTGCCTTCGTCAATTTCAAATCAGAGGCCTCGGATCGACCCAGTGACCAACGTCAGGAACAACGGCCGAGGCTTCGGATTGCCTCCTCCTGCTAAGTTCAGAAGTGGGCATTTGCCGTCAGGGGTAATTCCGGTGTCTCGAGCTATCCCTGGTGATGTGGATGATAGTGGATTTGGGTCTGACATGGACGAGACGACTGATTCTGAGGAAGAGGTATACGGGGGGCGGTACTCACTGGATTCATCTCCACAGGACGACCGGCGCATGCCTAATGGTGTTGCTCACAACAGATACACCACTCCGGTTCAAAGGCAACCTCGTTACGCCAGTGAAAATGGTTACTCTGATTTTAGTTCATCAAGGGAAGCTGTTCAGCATAGACAGGGCCATACGGTGGAGAGACCTGGAGGGGTAGGTGGTAGATATTCGGCCGCGCAGCATGAATATACGGAGTATGAGTCTTCGGATTCTGCTGCAAGCTCTGAATTTGCATCGACACGGCTTGGGAGCAACACTGGCTCCTTGTACCGAGGAGGGACTTGCACTTCAGAAAGCTATTCTTCCAGTGTTCCTTCACGGGCCAATGTGGAGATTACTACTGAAAAGGTCGGTATCGCGTTGCTTCTGAATGTTCATGGCTCATAACGGTATGCGTTCATTGTATTACTATTCGTCCTCATTATAAACCCATGTTTATTGTTCCTGGGGAATTAGAGAATCGGATGCTAACTTGAGTTCCCAACTTAAAGATGGATGATAATATTTGATTAAATAGTTAGTTTTTGGTAAATTTTCAGGTCCCTTTACCTTATTTAGGTTGCCCCTTCTTACTGATGTGATCATAGCTGGGCTGAGAATTGATAATTTGATATTGGATTTTCCCTATTTTTCCATAGAAGATAAATTTTCTTTTTCTTTACATGTGTTTTTAATGATATGGACACTTTAAAACCTAAATAACCTGTAAATAATTTCCAATTTAGTACTCCGATTTGCTTCATGGTATCATTGGTTTTAGTTGCCTAAAAGTCGGAACACTCTTTTGGTTCCTAAAGTTTAATTTTTGTTCAATACATTGGAATTTCTACTCATTGTCAAAGAGATGTAGTTGTAAGTGCAAATCAACAGTTCACAAGAAGATATCCAAATCATCTCTTTTATACTTGTTGTTGCTGATTAAAATATCCCATTTTTACACATTAAAGAGTAACAACACATTTGCTCTAGTTATTACTGTAATCTTGGTCATTTAAGCCTAAGATTAGGGAGTTCCCAGCCAATTATATACTTACTAGCAAGAATGGGGAAATTGTTCATTGAAGCCTATTAAATGGTTTAGTACAATTATCGTTTCTTGTCAGGGAGTTTTTTTCAGAGTATAATGGTAGAATGCTAAGTTTGTCAAAGAATGCCTTCTTTGAAAAGAGTATTTTAAATCTTTTTAGAGTAGCTTTCATTCTTAATTGGTTCATCTCTGACATTCTGATGGATGCCAAGAGTTAAGACTTGAGGGTCCTTAATGTACCTTGACATGAACAACCAATAAATTGACCTGAAAAATTCAATCATTGAAATTTTCCTTGATGGTCTAAACCCTAACAGCATCCAATTCCAATCCAGAGTCTTCCTGATCCATCAATGATTTAGATTTGTTAGATAGCTTGTGAATATTCTTAATTTCTGGGGAGAAAGGCAGACATCATATAGGTAGGATTTGTTTGTTTGGGACTACTTTAGGTATGCCAATTAAATCATAGTTGTCAAGGTGACGCCTAGGCCACAAGGCGCCCTTTGAGGCTCGCCTCGCCTAATCGCCAAGCAGTTTTGTACTATGTATTGTAAAATACTTTTTTATTCTTTATTTTTTGACATTATAATTATAAAATAGGCACTATTAAACTAAAATATTCATTTTGTGTGTTTATATACTAATTTGTTTTTATTATTTTCTTATTTGTTAGGATTTAATCAGTACAAACATTGCTAAATGCTGTATTGAACCCTCAAAGACTTTAAAACCTGAACCAATAAGTAAGGAAGAACTTAAAATTTTGTCTAATCAACACATTTTCTGTTCTTCTTTTCCTATAACAAAAATAAGGGTTCAGCCCCTATATTTTTTTAATTTTCTTTTCCTTCTTTTTTTTTCTTCTCATGAATATGTTGATTTTCTATACTTTAACATGAACTCTATACTTTTCTTATGAAAATTATGAATAATTATTAAGGAAATATGGCTATGGTACCTAGGGAACTACCCTAGGATCTATATTTTCTATATAAAAAAATCCATCCCTAGGTGACTAGGCGACAAGGTGCCCCCTGACGCCCACCTCGCCTTGGCGCCTTGAAAACTACGAATTAAATGTTTACTTTCTATTGGAAAGTTTGAGCCAGTGAACGGAAATAAAATACTTAACCATTTCACAATTTATCAAGGATGAATGCTTATCCTCTTTGCAGCATAGGATTAGAGATCTACTTTCGCTCTTTGCTTTACATGACATATGTTAGTATCCTTAGCATGAATGCTTGAAAAGCCAAGGGAATTGAGTGTATCTTTAGTCCTACCTTTGAGTGCAATTAACATTCCATCTTGTCACATTCATAGTAGTAGTGATACCCTTATACTACGATTTTATTCCTTGCACTTACAGGGTTCACAGTTACACACTTACACTATGGGTTGAAAATTGTACTTGCTATGCCATGCTTACTGGGGTATAGTGTTTGCAGGAATACCATGTCAGAGGTGTCGGAGGTATGCAAAGTAAGAAGCTCTCTGATGATGATGTCCCTAGTGCACCTCCATTTCGTGGCCCTGTTGTGGAAATTAGCCAAGATGCTGAAAAAATTCAAGCTCGTAGTACACAGGGTACACCATGCACCACAGAAAGAAATGAGCCAAACACCTTAAAAAGCAATATTTCTGGGGTCTCTGCCCAAGGAAATACTGGGAATAGGATTCCAGAGCAGTCTACGAGGTCTGTGAAGTTCTTTTTCTGTTTTTCTTGAGCTGATCTAACATTGTAATCATTAGGTTTCCTTGTAATTTGAATAAACTACACCTTTTATTCATGACTCCTCTTTTGCTTCAAACTGTTCTCTTTCAAAGTTAAACAAATAAACTAAAGCTTTTATGTTTCATAGTGCTACTGTTGGTGTGGAAGCTACTGTCTCTACTGCTGCAGTACCAGCTCGCCTTCCTACATTTCATGCTAGGTACATTCTTTTAGACCTTTGATTTCATCTCAGTTCTTGATTCTGGCATTTAGTTGATATATTCCATTTCACTTCTGTCATTTTTCATCTCGTTTAATAATCTCATACCTTGTAAATTGGTTTCAGTGGACAAGGGCCCTGGTGTTCTGTGCTCTCTTATGATGCATGTGTTCGGCTTTGTCTTCATGCATGGGCCAGGGGCTGCATGGAAGCTCCTATGTTTTTGGAAAATGAATGTGCACTGCTGCGAAATGCATTTGGGTAAGGGGGATCTTTTGTTTCTATTATTCTTCTAAAATGCCATCTTTATTTAGGGTTTATTGCATTCTGGAGAATGACTGAAATTAGCAAGAGAATAGTGGAAAATGCAAGAAAATGCAAGTATTGGCTTTAGGTAGAAAGTGAAAGAAATTGCAAAGAAATAAACTTCCTGGAGTGAAGAAAGTTTGTTCACTGTGGTAGATAAGTTCCTGAGGTACTTTAGGCAGCAGAAAAATATTAGCAATTAAAGAAGGCAAAGTTTTGTATATAATGTTATAATAACTTTTTAGGATTTTTGCAATGAATTTGACTACAGGATTTGCTTTTATTATCTTTCAGTGGCCAATCTGGTATTGTAGTAAAAAAACTTGACTTCTGTCTGTGATAGCTTATGGCTCCTATGAATTTCAATTTGTAAATTTAAGCTGCACATGGCACCTGGTAACAAAGACATTCTATGTTCTGAAGGTTATCATGTCAGAATCTTATCACTGAGTAATGTGCATTTACATGGCATAACATGTGGCACTGAATGTAGGTTCGTGATTTCCTATAACTCCTAGCTTACTGTTTTTATGTTTGTTTTATAGTTTACAGCAAATTCTTTTACAATCAGAGGAGGAATTGTTGACAAGACGATCTTCAGACCTTGTCAGTGAGGGAGCTGCACCAAAACCTAAGAAAACGATTGGCAAAATGAAGGTGCAAGGTAGTGCAACTTCTTATCATATGGCAATCATTGCATCAGTTTCTGTCAAGATGTGCATGGAAAAACTACTATTAGCCTAAGACTTTCTTGATATGCAGTTCGTAAGGTGAAAATGGCTCTGGATCCACCCACAGGCTGCAGTTTTTCATCTTTAAGGGCACCAGTGAAAATGGAATCTCTTCGACATCGTGTTTCCAATTTACAGTCAACTCTCTCTTCTGGATGGGAAGCACTTCGGAGAATTCGTGTGGTGCCTCGTGTACCTGCCAATGGCTCTTTTTCACGTCATAGCTTGGCTTATGTCCATGCTGGCGCTCAATATATAAAGCAGGTGTCTGGACTGCTAAAAGTTGGTGTGACTACACTACGTAACAGTTCAGCATCTTATGAAGTAGTGCAAGGTATTTGGACTATGTATTTAATCTGGATTTGATTTTTTAATGGGTCTTAAATTCTTAATAATGTCCTCAATACCATTAAGGCCTTGTTTATTTTTCGGTAAATTTGAGTGGGTAAATTGGTCAGCACAAGAGTTGACCAATTTATCCATGTTCATTTTTCAGTATTAGTGGGTCCCATGGAAAAGAATGATTCCTGAATGTGGCAGTTACCTGGGTAAGTATTACTCTCCACCACTTGGGTAAATAACTTTTCCGCCTGCGGGGAAATTTGCCAACACGTGATGGGACAACATTGTCACTTTAATACTGAAAAGTGCACTTACCCGGGTAAGTGTTTCCCAGGAAACTATTGCTTGGGTAAGCGCATTTACATAGGTAAATGGCTTCCTAAAAAGCGAACAAGGCCTAAGTATATTGTATATCTCATATTAGCCAAACAACTTAGTTGTTTGGGATGTTTCACGTCACCGCTTTTTGCTGCCCACCTGGGAAGCCTCTGTGTAATGTTTGGTGAAAAAACCAGGGAGCCCAAACTGACTGTAAGCCACATACATGGCTCTCCCTTGAAGCTTCTTTTAGTTTCTTCTCCAAAGTGGTTGAGCTAAAACAACTCAACCAAAGCTAAACCCTCCCAAATGGGGTCTTATCATTGTGCTGTCGATTCACACCTTAATTGACCACCTCACGAACAGATCAGGTTCCAGAAATTAGAATTCGTTTTTTATGGTCAGGGGCATCTGGTAGTTGTGATTTGGCAACCTATGGCCCATTATTGACCTTGTCCCATTGATTTCTTTGGAAATGTGGCAAACCAGCTTTTGGATATAATATTTGCATACTGTTATTGACTTGCTTTTTTTTTCTTTTTTGGCTTTTAAAATTTTGAACTTAAATGTGACATTGAGTAAATTTTGTCAGAAACATACTCATGTTTGTTGAGGTTGAAAAGTTCAACTGAAGAGGATGCTGTTCGGATGCAACCTGGATCTGGTGAAACACATGTATTGTATGTAGTCTTGTGCCATATTTCTGTTTGTTATAACTTTATTCTCTTTTTAGGTTTTTCAAATAATTTTGTTATGTCATTATGCAGCTTTCCAGATAGTATGGGAGATGATCTAATTATGGAGGTCCAGGATTCCAAGGGAAAGTATTATGGTCGAGTCCTTGCTCAGGTGGCTACCATTGCTGATGACCCGGTAAGGTTTTCTGGATCCTCTCAGTAGTATTAAGAATTAGGAAAACAGACTGTATAGGAAACTTATATATGCACTCATTGTAGGGAGACAAGCTTCGCTGGTGGCCTATTTATTGTGAACCAGAGCATGAACTTGTCGGTAGAGTACAGCTCTATGTAAATTATTCAACTTGTCCAGATGAAAATGGTTTGAAGGTATGATGTCCATATTCTCACTTCCAATGAGCTTTTCTCCACTTGAGTTAAACTTCAGTTTCCAAGTTGTAGTTCAAATGAAATCCTCTAGTTTAGATTTCTTTTAGACACAACACAAGACTGTGACATCATCAATGACCACATTGGAATATGACTAAGTTTTTTTTTTTTTTTTGTTCTTTTTTTATTTAAGACAAGTTATTACTAGGGCCCATTTACTGGGGTTTATAGCTAAAACAACTTTCACTTCTATTCTGATAAGATCATTGATTTGAACGAAGTTGTTGTAGATCTTTCAATTTAGTAGTATGCTTCTTGTATTCACCTTGTTAATTCCCGGTTCAAGATGACACTTCTAAAAAACAAAGAAAAGCATAAGTATGAACCAACCAAGTCCAAATGTGATATTAGTTGGTAATTTTCTATGTTATTAAATTATTGATATGAACTTTAAAATCAGAACTTTAGTAATTCTTTTTTGGTTTGACTCGATGTTTCAAAATGTGGAGGCATGACATAAGAGGTGTAACACTTGGTGGAGCTCGCTGAATCAGAGGAGGATGATAAAAAGATGTTGGGGGGGGGGATCTGTGGGGTGAAGCCCCCTAGCTAAGGGGGTCGCGGGTGGAGCTCTCGGCTCAAACTTTCTTTCTTTCTCTCTCTCTCTCTCTCTCTTTCTTTCCCGTCCCTTTTCTTTTTTTTTTTCTTTCTTTTTGCACGAGGTGTGCAGGATGCATACCTCTAGCATGCCTCAGGGTGTTTTGGGGGCGCCTCACCTATCTTTTGGAAGATGCCCCTCCCCATGTCCATTTGTTGTTTGTATGGATTTAGTGCCATTTCTAGGCCGTGAAAAGTGATGTACCAAATGACACCTAAAATCCAGACAATCAAAATGGCCTTCTGAGATCATCATATGTATTACCAAGATTTCATCTAATCTAATCCATTCAAATAATGTACCCAATCAACATAAAGATATAGACCATTAAAGTAGTTGTCTAAGATTGATGAAATAATCTCACCCATGAAGGTGATATTACTAAGGTTTCAACTAAGCCCAGCCATTCAAGTAATGCATGAAATTTTCTATAGAAAATCCAGGCCATGTAAAGTGGAAAATCAAATAAAAACTAAGAAATGGACCATCAAAATGGTCTATCCAGGGCCTTGGGAAGGGTGAACTGGATACCAACCTAAGCTTTGGCACTTCCTTGTTTGAAGTTGCTTCTCCTCTCAGACCCAAACCTGTCTTCTCACTCATACATTTCAGTTTGAGATTTTACCATTTTTCTCTGCAATTGTCATTATCTCTTCAGTACATATATTTACAAAATTAACCCCTTTCTTTCATTTTGTAGTGTGGCTCTGTTGCAGAAACTGTGGCATATGACTTGGTTTTAGAAGTTGCAATGAAGGTTCAAAATTTTCAGCAGAGGAATTTATTATTGTATGGCCCATGGAAGTGGTTACTGACTGAATTTGCATCATACTATGGTGTTTCAGATGCTTACACCAAGCTAAGGTAATGGAATGTGGTTAGCTGGAGACCTTTCTCGCCACATCAAACATTAACATATGCCAATATTTCTTGTTTTAGCAGTTAATATGGGTAATATTTTTGTTAATAGTTTCTTAAATTTGCAATGTTTTTTAGATATCTATCCTATGTTATGGATGTTGCTACACCGACAGCAGACTGTCTCTGTTTGGTGCACGATTTGCTATTACCTGTAATAATGAAGGGCCACAGTAAGGGCACATTGAGCCATCAAGAGGTATGTGTTTTTCATAAAATTCTCTCACCTGAAGTTTGTCTTAACATAGTGCTTGTCTATCAATTTCTTTTGACTTCTAAAGGGACTGTCAAGATTTCTAGGGAAATACAAGCGATTTACTTCTGTTTGTTCAATAACATGAATGCATTCATGTTCTATCTACCTCTCTCCCTTGTAATTCTTGTCTTGTTTGTTAGCAGTTCAGTTCTGCTTTCAGCACAAAATATGACATTTTTATTGTTATCTCTCAGCCAATATTAATCAATCATTTTTTCTTGCTTTTCTATATAAAAAAATTAGAACTTAATGAGTGGTTGTTGTCTGCTGAACCAGAACCGTATCTTAGGAGAAGTTGAAGAGCAACTTGAGCAGATTCTTGCTCTTGTTTTTGAAAACTATAAATCCTTGGACGAGTCATCACCATCAGGCATGATGGATGTTTTCAGGCCTGCAACTGGTTCTGCATCCCCGGCTTTGGCTCCTGCTGTAAAGCTATATACTCTTCTTCATGATGTATTATCTCCAGAGGCACAGTTGAAACTATGCAGCTATTTCCAGGTCAAAGTTTCTTTTTCATGATGATTCCCTTCTTTAGTCTACTATCTGCTTCTAGTTTTGAAGCTTTGGTGTCATTGCAGACTGCTGCAAGAAAGAGATCAAGGAGGCACTTGGCAGAGACAGATGAATTTGTTACCAACAATAATGAAGGAACCTTGATGGATGCTGTAACTCTTTCTACAGCTTACCAGAAGATGAAATTTCTTTGCTTGAATATTAGAAATGAAGTTTTCACTGATATAGAAATCCATAATCAGCATGTTCTTCCCAGGTATGCATTATAGGATGTTGTAAAACTTTCTTTTAGCTGCAATTGGTTATTGGAATCATGTTTGTTTGGTCCTAGTGAAATCCATTAGCATGTTGGGCATCTATGACCATGTGACACAGAACTCAACAATACGAATTTATCACATGATGTTAACAAACCAATCTGGAAGAACTATGACTTCCATAAGGACAGGAAGCACAAATATGGGAAGAAGTAACCATGATCTTTTGAGTTCTGAATGAAGGGGATGGGAACCAATCATTAGTATCTGCTTATGGTTTTCCTTCTGATTTGTTTTTCTATTTATTATCTTTTACTTCCCTATCTAAGTTTTGGATGATAATCACATTCTGTTAATGACCTATTTTCTCTGTCTGCAGTTTTATAGACCTCCCAAATATTTCTTCGTCCATCTATAGTGTGGAGCTTTGCAGTAGATTACGTGCATTCCTTGTTGCATGTCCTCCTACTGGTCCATCACCTCCTGTTGCAGATCTTGTGATTGCAACAGCAGATTTCCAAAGGGATCTTGCTAGTTGGAACATTAAGTATGTTCTTTTTTACTTCAGTCCATGTCAAGAATATAACACAGTATTTTGTTAGTTTGCTTAATCTCCACTGACCAAATGATATTTTCTAGTCCTGTCAAAGGAGGAGTTGATGCAAAGGAGTTATTCCACTTGTATATCATCCTCTGGATTCAAGATAAACGCCTTTCATTGCTCGAGTCCTGTAAATTGGATAAGGTATTATCAATCCTTCTGTGTCACTGTATGCATGCTTTTTACTCCTTGTGCTCCTTAAACCTTCATGGTGGCATTTTTCATTCTATGCTATTATAGAAGAAAACTTCCAGGGTACTTGAACATAATATCCTTTTTAACTATTATCAATAACTTTTATTTTTGAAATGGTAGTATAGTGTGGCATTTTATGTACCAAAAGATGTTTACATCAGAAGCCATATACAAGTATAAAACAAGGGACTGTGCAATGGGGACATAATAAATGTAAATAAGCAAAGATTGCAATCTGTTAACCTATCAGATTTTCGAATACAAATATAATGTTAATTGTTATAGGAAACTCCCCTGAAATCTTTGTGTATTGCTAACCATGTGTATAAGGTACCTGTTGCCTTTAAATCATCCCAGCAGGAGTGTTCGCTTTCAAAAAATTAGTTGTTTCTCCCACAAAAAAAAAAAAAAAAAACTGTCCAAAGTATTGCAAAAGAAAAGAATCTATTGGATTGAAGTCTTTATATGTATGAGTATTCGGTTGATAAGAGTTCTTATGAGCCTATACTTAAGTTTAAGTTGTCCTGTACTGGGCCTTTGTTAATGGGCCTAATCCTGTTTAATGTTTTAAGTTGCCTGGGTGTCCCATCACTAATCAGGGGCATTCTAATAACTTCCTGTATCATTGTACTACATCATAATATAAATAATAGTACTGTCGACTGAGCAATGCAGTTCGACATTCCAGCATCTCTTCTTCTTCTTCTCTTTTCTGCTACTTCGGCTACAGTAATTTAGCTTTCATGGTATCAGAGCATTAGCTTCTTCCTGGTTTCAGCCAGCACACACTCTCTTCTCTTGCTGTCTTTTCATCTTTTCTCTTCCTTTTCTGGGTTGCTGCAGTGAAGACCTAGGGGTGTAAGAGAGTAAAGCAAGTTCGAACCTAGGGTTTCTCTTGGTTGTAGGACTCAAGGGAAGTAAGACCCAGAAGTAGATGTCCTACTAGGTTATTTCCAGCAAATAGTAGCTATTTGGCTACTAAGAGAGGTCTGTGTAGGACAGACCGAGTTGAGGACTGATTTCAGCAGTCCTAGCACTAGCTGAAAGGGGCTTAGCTACTTCTACAGTTGCAGCTTCGGTGCTCCAGCAAGACTCGCACAGACTTAGCTTCTTCTACAGAGCCACTGTTCACTTGCTACTGTTGCAGCCTCGAACTGTTCACTCGCTACTGTACCCGAACTGTTGCAGTTTTTAGGTTCAGCCCAAGTGAAGTCTATCTAGTGTTCTACCAGCACTGTGAACACTTCTACCAGCATAGCAATGTGGCAAACAGATCCAAGCTCAGGGTGGTTATCAGTCCGAAACCCCTCACCACTGCTGTGAGATTACCTAGGGAGCTGCCAGCTCCAGATCGTTCAGCACTGTGAACCCTAGTTGAGGACAATCTCTTTACAAGGAAGGGCACTCTCTTTACAGTCCTAGTATTGGCTGCAAGGAAGGGCACTCTCTTTACAGTTGCAGTACTCAAAGTTCAAGTGGAGTCTGCATAGCACAATAGTTGAGAACCCTTAGCTTCAGGTTGGTTACCAGCCCAGAACTCCTTGCTTCTTGTTGAAACTGAACTGTTTCAGAACTGTGACAGTCTCGGGAAGTCTGAAACTGTGTCGAGTGCTGTCAGAACCTGCTGTGATCATTTCAGCTAATCAGATCTGCTCCATAACTGGTTCAGAACCTTCAGAACTGCTTCGGCTAGTCTTAATCAGTGTCACCTACACAGTGGCTGCAGTCAAGATGTCTTCAATACCCAGAGATGTTTCTTCTAGAGATAACAAGCCTGCGGCAAGTGGGAATTTTGTCACCAGCAACAATGATGACAACTCACAAAATACTCCAACAGTGTCTTCTTCTCCTATGGGATAGGTTCCTGATTCCTCTGGAACTGGTACTTTGGGCTTCACTGCTAGTGAGGTTGAGGTCCTTAGCATGGCATTACCCCGTCTAAGAAACAATTCTTTTTCTTCTACATCTCTGGTTAGATCAGGTACAGCTTCTGCCTTCAGTGCCACTGGCTCTATTGACTCTACTTCTTGGGTTATTGATTCCGGTGCTACTGACCATATGACACATATGTCTTCCCTATTCTCTTCATATCATTTGTTGTCTGGTCAGGATAAGATGAGAGTTGCTAACGGGTCTTTCTCCACTATCTCTGGAAAGGGAATTGTTGACCTAAGCGAGGACCTCTCTCTTAAATCAGTTTTACATATTCCTAGTCTTACCTCAAATCTTTTGTCTGTTTCAAAACTTACCAAAAATTTGAACTGTAGTATAACCTTTTTTCCTACTCATTGTGTCTTCCAGGACAGATTGACAAGGAGAATGATTGGGTGTGGTCATGAGTATGGAGGCCTCTACTACCTTAATGCAGACATCGGCTCAGCCTTACAAGCATCTGTTGCTAGTAATTCGGAAAGTGTGGAGCCAATAGCTAAGCTGCATCTTTGGCATGCTAGGCTAGGTCATGTGTCTTTCTCCTCATTAGAAATGTTGTTTCCCGAATTGTTTAAGGGCATTCCAAGACAGAGTCTAACCTGTGAAGTATGTCAAATGTCAAAACAATGTAGAACTGTGTATCCAATTTCCAGCAATGAAATTTGTGCTCCTTTTGATTTGGTTCATTCTGATGTCTGGGGCCCTTCACCCATTGTTTCTTTTGATGGCTTCCGGTACTTTATCAGTTTTATTGACCACTACTCTCGTTGTACATGGATCTATCTGTTAAAAGGACGGGATGAAGTACCACGGATAACCATGGCATTTTGCAAGATGATTGAAACACAGTTTAATAAGAAGATTAAGCAATTCAGGTCAGACAATGCTGTCGAATACTTTGAAAAATCCTTGAACTTATTCATGGAAGATGCTGGCATACTACATCAGTCATCATGTGCTTATACTCCTCAGCAGAATGGGATTGCTGAGCGCAAGAATAAACATCTATTGGAGATAGCTCAAGCCTTACTATTCTAGTACAAAGTCCCCAAGCAATACTGTTCTCAAGTTGTACTTTCTGCATCATATCTGATAAACTGGATGCCATCTAAGGTGTTGGGTATGAAAACCCCTTTCTCTGTTTTGTGCCCCACTCTTCCAGACTTTCCCCTTCCTCCTCGAGTCTTTGGCTATATATGTTTCATACATGTGAAGGATCCAAAGAAGACCAAGTTGGATCCTAAGGCTACAAAGGGAATATTCTTGGGGTACTCTCCTACACAAAAGGGTTACAAGTGTTCTGACCCTGTCTCCAAGAGAAAGTATGTCACCAGAGATGTAGTCTTCTTTGAGTCTCAACTCTATTTTCAGTCTCCTCAGAATCCTCTTCAGGGGGAGACTAGTGGGATGGAAGAGGATTCTCATTCTCCCTCCTTTTTTGTTCCCCTATCTGCTTCGGGTCTTCCATCCTCTCCTCCTACTCCTTGTTGCGACATTTCGGGTCAACCCAGTGATGCTCCCACTGTGCCGGTTACCTCTCATGATGCTGTAGATGTTCCTGAAGGCTCCAGTAGGCAACAAAAAGAGATACATACAACAGAAGAAAAAGGGGCCCTCAACCTCATGACAGCAACCAGTTGGACTCGGATCAATCTATCTCTACAATCCAAGGTAATTTCAACTCTCATGCTTCTGATTTGGATCTTCCTATTGCTCTCCGTACGCCTATCCGCTCTTGCACCACCCGACACCCCATTGTTGATTTCGTTTCTTACTCACATTTATCTCCTGCCTATCACTCCTTTGTGTCTGCTCTTTTCTCTGTGCGTGTTCCTTCTACGTACTCAAAGGCTATGTCTGATCCAAGGTGGAAAGAAGCTATGAATGAAGAGATGAAAGCCCTAATGAAAGCAAGAACTTGGGAATTAGTGGATCTGCCAGAGGGGAAGACCACTGTTGGGTGCAAGTGGGTGTTTACTGTAAAGCACAGGGAGGACGGGTCCATTGAAAGGTACAAGACCAGACTTGTGGCAAAGGGGTTTACTCAGAAAGAAGGGATTGACTACAAAGAAACCTTTGCCCCAGTAGCAAAGCTCAACACAATTCGGGTTCTATTGTCACTAGCAGCAAATTTTTCATGGGAACTTCATCAGCTGGATGTGAAGAATGCCTTCTTAAATGGTGACCTTCATGAAGAGGTATTTATGGAACCTCCACCAGTCATAGAAAGGTGTGCAAATTGAGGAAAGCATTATATGGGTTGAAGCAATCTCCCCGTGCATGGTTTGAGAGGCTCTGTGGGGCCATGAAGAAAGTGGGGTACACTCAGAGTGGTGCAGGCCATACCTTGTTCATAAGGAGACAAGATAGCAAATTTACTGCACTCATTGTTTATGTGGATGATATGATAATTACCGGGAATGACTTGGAAGAGATAAAAAGACTGAAGGAGTTTCTAGCTTTTGAATTTGAGATCAAAGACTTGGGTCATTTGAGATATTTTCTTAGGATTGAAGTTGCCAGGTCAAGAGAGGGAATCTACATATGTCAGCGGAAGTATGTTCTTGACCTCCTAGAGGAAACAGGCATGATGGGGTGCAGGCCAGCAGATACTCTAATGGAACAGAATCATGGCCTGTAGGAATCAGTAGGGGATGACTACTGTGATAAAGAGATACCAAAAATTGGTAGGGAAGCTGATATACTTATCCCTCACTCGGCCAGATATTGCTTATGTTGTGCATGTTGTCAGTCAATTTATGCACTCTCCAAAGATTCCTCATATGAAAGCAGTTGAAAAGATTCTCAGGCACTTGAAGACTTGCCCAGGGAAGGGAATTCTCTTTAGGAAAAGCAATAGAATTGAAATTGAAGCCTACACTAATGCAGATTGGGCTGGGTCTGTTGGAGATAGGAAGTCAACCTCGGGTTACTGTACATTTGTGGGAGGAAACCTGGTCACATGGCGCAGTAAGAAGCAGAATGTAGTGGCTAGATCAAGTGCAGAAGCAAAGTATAGAGCTATGGCCCACAGGGTTGCTGAACTCTTATGGCTCAGAACTCTTCTTAATGAACTTGGCATTAAGGCTGAAGGTCTTCTCAGGCTGTATTGTGACAATAAAGCTGCCATCAACATTGCCAACAATCCCGTGCAACATGACAGGACAAAACATATTGAGATTGATCGGCACTTTGTTAGAGAAAGAATTGTCTCGGGTGAACTCTGTGTGCCTTATACTCCATCTGAGATGCAAATTGCAGATGTACTGACTAAAGGGCTGGCAGTAGCAAAGTTTAGGGACATGCTTGGCAAGCTAAACATGATTGATATCCATGCTTAGCCTGAGGGGGAGTGTTGGATTGAAGTCTTTGTATGAGTATTCGGCTGATAAGAGTTCTTATGTGCCTATACTTAAGTTTAAGTTGTCTTGTACCGGGCCTTTGTTAATGGGCCTAATACTGTTTAATGTTTTAAGTTGTCTGGGTGTCCCATCACTAATCAGGGGCATTCTAGTAACTTCTTGTATCATTGTACTACATCATAATATAAATAATAGTACTGTCGACTGAGCAGTGCAGTTTGACATTCCAGCATCTCTTCTTCTTCTTCTTCTCTTTTCTGCTACTTCGGCTACAGTAATTTAGCTTTCAGAATCATGCCCCACACTGCCTTTCCCTTCTTTCTTAACCCTTTCAGCTGCCAGCAATGAAAGAAATCCTCTATGATGGCTGGAAAGGAAAAGAGTTGAAACCATAGAAAAATAGAATAGAGATAAAATATGGCACATTGATAAAAATAATAAATAAAATATGCCACGACCTGCCTGAGATAAGCTAGCTGATGTAGGACCAGCTCAGTTCTAGTCCTTAGAGAATGTTGAATGGTCTTCTTTGATCAGAATTTTATGGCTGTTGATGGCTGTAATGGCTTCTTGAAGGAATATGAGAGAAAATAGGGAGAGAAAGAACCTAGAATCACTCAAAGGGTGCCTAGAATCACTCTAGGGCATGGGAATCACTCACCATAGCTAGAATAAGCTGAAGAAAACTCAATAAACTCCATTGCCTTTTGTGTAAAACGTCCATACATATTTATAGATTCTAAACTCATAATAATCCTAGGAGTCAAACTGTTAGACTCATGATAGTCTTAGGAGACATTGTTTAACTCAATAGGACTCAAACTAAGCTGTCATATCCTATTTCAATTCAAAGAAGACTCAATAATTCTAATCCTAGTTATGCAATGACTCTCAAATTTTAAACATAAACAGACTATAAATAGACAATCAAATCTTATTATTAGACCCTTCAGAAAATTGCAAAATGACAAAAATACCCTTGGTGTTCAATTCAGTCCAAATCCCAAGTACCATCACTATGCCATACTGTTGTAAGGACTTCTTTCTAGAATAAGTTTTCAAGGGTGCTGTTCGATTCCTATCACTAGCCAAACCAAGGATGTCATCAGCACTAAAATACCAACCCTGATGCTCAGATCCACACAATAACTCTTTGTGGTGAAACTCTTCCTTGGTCAACATATCAGCTATAGTTAGCCTCAATAATTCTAATCCTAGTTATGCAATGACTCTCAAATTTTAAACATAAACAGACTATAAATAGACAATCAAATCTTATTATTAGACCCTTCAGAAAATTGCAAAATGACAAAAATACCCTTGGTGTTCAATTCAGTCCAAATCCCAAGTACCGTCACTATGCCATACTGTTGTAAGGACTTCTTTCTAGAATAAGTCTTCAAGGGTGTTGTTCGATTCCTATCACTAGCCAAACCAAGGATGTCATCAGCACTAAAATACCAACCCTGATGCTCAGATCCACACAATAACTCTTTGTGGTGAAACTCTTCCTTGGTCAACATATCAGCTATAGTTAGCTGGACTTGGCACCCAATTGTATAAGGCGTTTATCTTGAATATGTCTCTTTTAATAGATACTATAATTAAATATTTATATCTCATTTCCTTTCCACTTTATTCTTTAATGCAAAATATGAAGTATGCACATTTTGGTGAACAAACTTCATTTGCCAAGTCTTATCCCAACTATATGCGGTCAACTACATGAATCCTGTTTCATCATTCCATTCCATTCCATTTAATGCAATATCTGTTGTTAATTTATTAGCACTTATCATTTCTTACTACTTCAACTCATGTCCTTTTTGGTCTACCCCTACCCTTTCTAGCCCCTTAAACTTGCAATGGATCACTCTGCCTTATGGGTGATGTCAAAGGTCTTCTATGCATATGACTGAACCATCTTAGTCTACTTTCTCTCTTTTTATTACCTATTGCAGCTACACCCAGTTTCCTTTGAATGACTTTTGTAAGCAGGGAGGTAAGGCGACAGTAGGGGTCTACCCCTACATGGCCTGAGAGAGGGGAGAGGAAGATGGGGAGAAAGGAAGGGGATTAAGGAACGATGCGCCTTGCACTTCAGCCCAGGCGTGCGCCTTTTGAAAATTTGGCGCTTTTTTGCTTTTTTTGGACATATCCTAATAAAGTGTCTTCTTAAAAAGCTAAAACTATAAAATCATTATTTTGTCTGAAAACTAAGAATTTAAGACTTAATGTGGACTTGTTTGGGCTTGCCTCGAGGGATGTGGCACAAAGGCGGCTCATAGAATCAGGAATGTAAAATTTTTTACATTACATTAGCTATGCAAAGTACTGCAATTGAGTGAAAAAAGAGATTAGAGGTTTTACATGCTTGAAAACGTTTTATATGTTTGATTTTATTTTTAAATTCTCATTTGAATATGCTTTATATCTTATGTTTATGTATTTTAATTTTAGATAATAGGTTTCTTAAAACATTATTTTAAAATTTAACTTTATATTTTTTTAGTAATATTATGTTTAGTTTTTTTTTTTTTGAATTTTTTGACATTTTCTTGAATTTTCTAACTTTCTTGTTATTTTTTAGCATTTTTTTGTATGTTTGCGCCTTGCTTCAAAAAGGTGCACGCCTTGCCTTGCGCCTCAGGCACAAATTGACCCCTGCGCCTTTTTTGCACCTCACGCTTTTAAAACATTGCTTTAATGTAGGCTAAGAGTGCGGCTTGGCAGAGCTTATGCACAGAGATGATTTCAATGTGTGAGAAGAGCTTCGGGTCTCCTCTATTTAAAGAAAAAACTCCCTGACAGAATAGGAAGTCATGTAATATAAGAGGGAACTTACCCCAAAGCGGGAAAGTCTATTATTTTGTTAGATCTGAGACAGAGACCACAAGTAGGGTTTTGCTACATGTCACTGCGGAGATCCTGAGTTTTGGGTTCTCGCCCTTTTTCTTGGGGTTTGCACATGAGCACAAACTCAGCTATAGCTCTGCTTCTAGAAACTTCTCATGCCTTAGATGTTTGGGTTGAAGTTTTGATATGCTGGTTTATCACCACGACTTTCATGAGTATTACATAACTGTGCTGTAGCGCTTAAGTGGTGCGTTGTCACCAACCTGTATGTTATCCTGATGCACTACAGCACTTTTGGTGATACACCACCATAGTGCAAAAAACTACCATGCAAATGAGATCACGGGGCACTAAGGTTGATGTGTCCTATGCTGTTACGACATTTTGCCATGTCTTACTGTTTGTTCATTGTGGTTTAGCTGCTAAGTGAGACTGCACATAGGGCATCCTTCAACACAGTTTATTTGTTTGAATGTGGGGGTTTAACTTTGTGATGCGATATGGTTGTGCTATGGTCACTTAATTGGGTGTCTATGGTTCTATCTCTATAAAGTCTGAATTAATGTACTTACATTAGCTCCCCTGCTTATTGACAAAAAGTATTTTGTCTATGAGCAAAGTTTGTTTCCACGCTAATTGGAAAAAAATCGGTCTGGTCATTTTGCGATTTACCCAATGTAAGATAGCCCCCTGTTATTAACAAAAGTATTTTTGTTGATAAGCATATGTGATAAGAGAGTTAGCACTAGGTCACTGTATTAAATTGCGCTGCGCTAGGAAGGTTTCAGTTTTAAATTTGGATTGTTTAGTGTCGTATACTTGTGTTTGTAACAGCTATGTATTTGGACGTAACATTTCATTTAATGTGACATGCATGGGGGCATGATTGATGCATTATAGTGATCACATTAATGCAAAACACATGATTAACCATTACTGCAGCAGTGCATCAATAGCACACCTATTAAATGCCTAACATGTAATGATAAGATTTATAAGGAGTGATGGGTGAATACTGGAAACCTGAAACTCCTTAAAGTCAATTCTTTCCAAACACGGGATTAACCCCATTACACCACGTGTCAACACATGCTGGCTTTCCCTCTTTTATTTAAGGATGGTGGTTTGAAGAAACTGCTTGGGCTTTCAAATTCCCAAACTTTACTGGTCATCTTCTTCCCTAAACCCTTGGTCACAGAGTTCTCCCTGCTTCCATTCTCTTTCTTTGTTATCATTTTCACTGTGAAAATGTCTCAGTCTACCTCATCATCTTCGTCCGTTGTCTGTGAGATCCGTTCTTCTGAAATGCACCCATTTGAGGAAATTCTGAACCAGGTAGACCTCAAATACTTGTGGAACCAAGCCACTTAAAGCAGATAGCAACAGTGTTTTGTCTGCCATTACCGGTTAGTTTTGACAATAACAGTCAGTATGATTCAATTTCTTGGGACTCTATGCTTTGTTTCTACAATGTTTTTGGGAAGGACATTATCTATTGCTGTCGTGAGTCTGATGGGGAGGAGACGAGTACACCAAATCGGCAAACTGGATTCTCAATTGCCCCATTTTCTATAAATTTCTTAAGTCTGGCTGGATTATTGATGGCCATAGATTGTTTTAGAGGGATGGCCAAGAGAAGAGGGGTAGACATGAAACCCCTCTTAGCTCAGAGTCTAAAGGCTCACACTTTCCTGGGTGCCTTCGGGGAGCTTGGTATCTCCTTGGAGAACATATACTCTCTTCTTTCGCTGAATCAAGAGGGGATTTCACTCCAGCGCAATTGGCTAATGCCGAGTGCCACCCGCAGGAGTTAACTCCTATGTTTAAGGAGATACAAGATGAGATCACATTCAAGTTGTCCCTGCCCAGTACTGGTGTGTGGGCAAAGGTTCCCCTGAATAAATGGTTAAAGTTTTGGTATGGCGCAAAGAAAGACAGGATTACAATTAGGGGTGATGGCGATTAGAAACACTCTGTTGCTTTTAGGGGTGTCAACAGTATTCGAAAATCCGATTTCGAATTCGATATTCGATATAATCGAATCGAATTCAGATAATTCGAATATCTAATCGGTCGAATTTGGATATCCTATTCTTACTGAATAGTTAGTCAGATTCGAATTTGGATGACGTGATTCGATTCGATAAATATCCGAATTCGACCGATTATTTAATTCTCATATATTATATATAAAATATTTTATATAATATATATAATAATTAAGTTATATAAATAATTTATATATTTATTTACTTTATATCAATAAAATATTTATTTTATATATTTATTAATTATCTAAAATAATTAATTAATCGAATTCAAATCGAATCGGATATTCAAATATTTAATCGGATTCGAATTCGGATATCGGATTTTCTAGTCAAATTCGAATTTGGATATTGCCTGAACCGATTCGAATTTGATCCGTTTACACCCCTAGTTACTTTTATCCTTTACTTTTTATCGCAATTTCCTTTTCCTGGGAAACCGGACTTTGGCATATGGGACACTATGCTTCCTATGGCAGTATTGGCAGCAGTTGGATAGATGGCCTGATAGGTAAGCGAGGATTGTAGGGAGAAGGTGACAGTAGAGGTCTACCTGAAAGATGAAACTGGCCCGAGAGGGAAGAGGGAGACAAGGAGAAAGGAAGGGGGGTTGCAGAAAGCTTTTATGGAGACTGAGTGCAGTTTGGCAGAGCTTACGCACGGAGATGATCTGAACGTGTGAGGAGAGCTTCGGGTCCCTTCTATTTATAGGAAGTCAGGTAATACAAGAGGGAACTTTCCCTAAAGCGGCAAAGCCTGTTATTCTGTTAGATCTGAGACAGAGAGACCACAATTAGGGTTTTACCACGTATCAGTGTGGAGATTCTGAGTTCTGGATTCCATCCTTTTCCTTGGGGTCCGCACATGAGCATGAACTCATCTATATCCCTGCTTCTAAAAACCTCTCATGCTTTGGATGTTTTGGTTATAGTGTTGATACGCTGGACAGCGCTGTAGCTCTTAAGTGGTGCCCTGTTGCTGTCCTGTAGTTGTACTGTTGCGTGACAGCACATTTGGTGATACGCCACCGTAACGCAGAAGACTACCGCGCTGATAGGTTAGATCACAGGTTACTAAGGTCGTTGTGTTCTACACTGACAACAATTTGCTATGTCTTACTGTTTGTTCGTTGTGGTTTATCTGCTAAGGAATTGGGCTGAAATAGCACAAACAGATGTACTCAAAGTTTTTGTAAGCATGGAATGGAAGCCATCAGCATGGAACAAACTAAAACTGGATTTCGATGGGAGTTCTCTTGGCAACCCTGGAAGGGCAGGCATGGGGCGTATGTTTAGAAATTATCTTGGTGTGGTGGTGGCACTCTACTCTGGACCAATAGGTTATGGTGACTCAATACAGGCTGGATCTCTAGCCCTACTTCAAGGTCTAAAGATGGCTGAGCAGATAGGAACAACAGACTTAGAAATTGAAGGAGACTCTCTATTGGTCATCTCTTGGGCCAAAAACATCACATCAGCACCTTGGAAGCTCAAGTTTATTTTCAGAGAAATTGACACACTTGCAAGGAAGTTCAACTCTCAGTTTGGTTGGGTTAAAAGGGATGCAAATGGGGTGGCGGATACCCTAGCAAAACAAGGGGCAAATAGATCTTCATTGTATTGGGCAGAACTGTAACTAACTGCTGGAGATTGCAATTTCCTATGCAATCTTTAGCTATTGTATCTTAATCTCTCTGTTATTAATGAAAGATTTTTACTGATAAAAAAAACAATAACAATTAGGGCATCCTTCAGCACAGTTTATGGGGCAAATAGATCTTCATCGTATTGGGCAGAATTGTAACTGACTGCTGGAGATTGCAATTTCCTATGCAATCTTTAGCTATTGCATCTTAATCTCTCTGTTATTAATGAAAGATTTTTACTGATCAAAAAAAAAATAACGATTAGGGCATCCTTCAGCACAGTTTATTTGAATGTGGGGATTTGAGTTTGTGATGCAATATTGTTGTGTTGTGGTGACTTAATTGGGTGTATACAGCACAATCTCTATATTGTCTGAATCTATGTACTTACAGCTTCATTTTTTACCTTGTCCTTTCTAGTTTTTCCACTAATACATTACATTGATACGAGCAAAAATTTTAGTTGACTTCAACTCAATTCAGTGCAGTTCTTTTTGCTGCTTTGGCAACATTGTGGTATTGCATAACTAGGCCAAAAGAACTGCTCTGAATTGGAGCTTTTGGATCTTTTTTTTCCTTATTTGCATTTGTAGATTTTTTTTGCTGCATTTCAAAGACTATTCCACTGACATTCATCAGGCACTACAAAGGCTGCACATCCTATTATGATTTTCTATCATGAACTTTTTGTTTTAATTAAATTCATGCTTCAAATTTGCAGGTAAAATGGTCTGGAGTTAGGACACAGCATTCTACAACTCCATTTGTTGATGATATGTATGACCGGCTAAAAGAGACTATGAATGAGTATGAGGTCATCATTTGCCGCTGGCCCGAGTACACGTTTGTTTTGGAGAATGTATGTTTAAACATGCTTTTCTCTTCCTAAAGAGATTTTCTTTTTCAATTTGGGTAGTATTACTGAGTGTAGGAGCTTGTACTGACAAGAGGTTGGATCACAGTATTGGATGGGTCCAAACTTCAAGATCCCCTAGGTCTAAGATCCCAATATTTGCTAGCAGTAACATGGAACAATATAAACCTTCAGATAGCTGCTTTTGATTGGCAGTTTAATAACAATTTTGGCACCTTATATTTCAGTTACTTAGCCTTTGACAATTCATCAGGACTTTCATTAATTTGTTTTTTTTTTTATGTTTTTTGCTTGAATCTATAAAAGGCTATTGCTGATGTTGAAAAGGCAGTTGTGGAGGCTTTGGAGAAGCAGTATGCTGATGTTCTATCACCATTGAAGGACAATCTGGCCCCAAAGAAATTTGGCCTGAAATATGTCCAGAAGCTTGCTAAACGTTCTGCAAGCATGTACACTGTCCCTGATGAGGCAAGCTATGCATCTTTGTTTCTCATAATTTGTAGTTTTATTTGCATTAGATTTTGAAGATGTTGACCTGATATCTGGCTGTGCTTTCCAGTTGGGAATTCTTTTGAACTCCATGAAGAGAATGCTCGATGTACTTCGGCCCAGGATAGAGACCCAGTTGAAGTCATGGGGTTCTTGTATCCCTGATGGTGGAAGCGCAGTTCCTGGAGAGCGTCTGAGTGAAATTACAGTGATGTTGAGAGCCAAGTTCAGAAATTACCTGCAAGCAGTTGTGGAGAAACTTGCAGAGAATGTAAGTGCCTTTCCAAAAGGAATGCTCTTGTACTTGAAACTTTATTGTGTCATGCAATTTGTATTTTGTCTTAACAATTGAGGAAATCATATATTCATATGTTTTGAAGAAGAGAATAAGAAATTCTGAAGAAAACAATTGTGAAATAATAGTGGGAATAGATGTTAAACAGCGATCTTGGAAATACAGTACTATTATTTATCAAAAAAAAAAAAGAAATACAGTACTATTGATTCTGCAGGTTCAATCTCATCTTCATTACCAAAATAGGTACCTAAGAGTTAAAATACGTGAAGTTCTAAAGTAATGGTTAATAAATAGGATGGTGATCATAATCAGGTTGTTTTTCAGAATTAAAGATACAGTTCCAGCCCCCCCCCCCCCTTCCTTGGGGGTGTCTCTTTTGTATCACTTCTTCTGTTTCTAGTTCCCTTTCTGTTGTAATGAAAGTTATGTCTGTATTTGATTTTAAAAAAATAAGGGAAATAAACCGTTACCTTGAAAATTGAAACTCATTATTCTTGGCCACATTGTTTGTGTGTATAAAATGTTTGCATGCATGAATTTCATGCCCTAGGGAAATTAATTATTCTTTCTGCTAATATTTGGAATATAGTAATTTTAATGCTTAAAGTGATTGATTTATGACTTGATTTTTCTAATCTTCAGACAAGAGTGCAGAGCACAACAAAACTGAAAAAGATCATCCAAGATTCAAAGGAGACAGTTGTAGAATCAGATGTTCGAAGTAGAATGCAACCCTTGAAAGAGCAACTAACAAATACAATAGATCACCTCCATACCATCTTTGAGACTCATGTGTTCATAGCAATCTGCCGGGGCTTTTGGGATAGAATGGGACAGGTAATTTTCATCTTGATATATCTGTTACATGCTTACATTTTATCTCATATATATATATATATATATATATATATATATAAACTTGATGCAGGTTTACATTTCTGAATGTCTTACATGGGTTTTATGTTTTGTGCAGGATGTTCTTAGTTTTCTGGAGAATAGGAAAGAGAACAGGTCCTGGTATAAGGGTTCACGTGTTGCAGTTGCTGTAAGTAGTAGCCTATTCTTTGGTTCATTCTAAAACACATATTCTAAGTTCTAAAGTAATAATTCTCTTCTAGTGACAAAGTTGTCCGCATGGTACCTATACAAGGACTTGTTTACCAGCTCTTAAATGAAAGTGCATCTCGTATATCTAACAACAAAAGATCGGAACTGAATCATCGGATCAGACATATTCTTGGAATGCTCAGCAGTCATGGTTGTTTGATGTCTGCTTTGGTTTTTGAAACATTGATAATCATTCCCAGTGTTCCTGTATACTGCTTTTACTTTTTGTACCTTTTTCGTCTAAACGAGTATGATTTATTTAAATTAGAAGGGTTTTCAAACATCAAATTTCGATAATATAATTATGGTCGTTTCTGTTCTCTATAAGACCTTCAGGTGTTTACCCCCTCGTTTGTTTTTGCAGATCCTGGATGATACTTTTGCATCACAGATGCAGCAATTGCTTGGGAATGCACTACAAGAAAAAGACCTGGAACCACCAAGATCAATCATTGAAGTACGCTCAATGCTGTGCAAGGATGCTCCAAACCACAAGGACAACAGTTATTACTATTAGATCACAAGATATGTATATATGTTCCAAAGAAGTATCAGTTTTCAAAAGAGATCATTGAGAAAATGAGTTCTTCCAATTTTTTGTACAGGGAGAGAACAGCTTGGGTTAAATTGATTAAGGGTTACCCTCCTAAATGGTCCTTGATGCAGGCGCCCATCAGTCCTGTTTCTCTTTTTGCCCCCTTTATATCTTATCCTCAACACAAAATATTGTAGAGCACTGAAACTGATCCTGCCATTCGTGTTCTCTATAATCAAATGTCATTTATACATCTCTATAATGAAATCAATAGTTTTTTTCTAGTCAACTCTTGTTGCATGTTTGTCACTTTTGGCAGTTTCATCAACGTTTCTCGAATTCCCCTGCAAATTAAACATAATAAATTTATTTAAAGAAGCCGAGAAACAACCAAAGTACCTTGCCATCGTGAAATACTAGCACAAACTGTTGCGGGATCCCACTCTTTACATGGTCTCCTGATGAGATTCAAATCTAGTTTGTGGTGTGTTCTTTGTGGATCTACTCCAAAAGAAGAAAGCCAATACTTGTTTGTCACCTTAGTGGTGTGTTCTTTGTAAGGCAGATGAGGAGATTGGTTTTCACCTACTGGTGTCTTGCCATTTTGTAAAGTCAATGTGGAAATGGGCTTTGTCCTTATTTGAATGTAGTTAGAATCCCCCATCAGACTTGTAGGACCTTTTTTCCCCTTCTCTTTTCAGGTGGTAGATAAAAAGGGGAAGGACAATGTGGAAAAGATTAAGGACTGCAGTATGTTGGACACTTTGAGAAGAAAGAAAATCCAGGATATTCTCAGAAACTCTGAGAGGAGCAGCAGATCTGAGGGCTATCATTCATATTAGGGCGGTACAATGGTTGAAATCTTTGAAACTTTTCATAGATTACACTGTGGATGACATGTAGAGAAAGGGGTGAAATTGCAAGTTGCACACAGACTAAGTCAATAATGAGTGGTTTGGACCCCTCCACTTGGTGGATTCGTGAAACTAAACTTTGATGGGTGTAGCAGGGGAAATCCGGGACAATCAGGGATTGAGGGTGTTTTTAATGATGAAAATAGGGTCATTTCTGCCATGTTCTCAGGCCCAATTGGAGTGGGTGATTATTCCCTTAGAGTTGAGATCTTTGCAGTTATGGAAAGAGTCCAGAAAGCAAAGGAATTGAACATCAGGAAACACTTAATTGAAGTGGATTCAGATGTGGTGATAGGGTGTCTAATTAAATATCACAATGGCTTATGGAAGTACAATAATGAAAGGAGGAAATTCAAGTGGCTGGTGCAGGAGATGAAAGTTAAGATATATTGGGTTAAAAGATCGGCTAATTTCATAGCTGACGGTTTAGCTAAACAAGGGGCAGAAAGGGATTCACTATTTTGGGCTAACCTGTAACTATAGTGTGTTTTCTTTCTTTTTTTCCTTTTCTCGGGGTTCTTTGTTGTTCTTGGAAGATAAATGTGTTTGTCTTCCTAACTATTTTGGGCTAAGCTGTAACTATAGTGTGTTTTCTTTCTTTTTTTCCTTGAGGTTTTTTGTTGTTTTTGGAAGATAAGTGTATTTGTCTTTCTAATGTAATTCTTCTATTGATGAATTAATGAAAGCGTTATTGATAAAAAAAAAAAAAAGACTCAAATCTAGCTTATATAAAAAAATAAAATAAAAAATTTGCCTCAGCCAACTAGAAAATTATAAAATGGCCCATGAAAGTACCACTAGAAGGTGGGAAACCGAGAACCACTGAACTATGATGACGTTCTAACGAGTAACGAGCATCCACCAGACTCAGGCGCCTATTATGGTAATTCCACTATGAACCTCTCTCTCTCACAGCTTGAGGAGCTCGATTCAATAGGTGAAAAAAAGGTGGCTTGATTCCTTCTGAATTTCGGAATGCAGTGCAGATGAGCGATAAATATGCAATTGTTTTGTGCAACAGTTCAAGCCTGCAAATCTGCAATAGACATCAGGCACATGATTGGGCGACTGACCATCGTTATCGTAGGCACAGCTTGGCCAACCCAAGTGTGAGGGAAAACATACATAATTACATACGTTGTTTCTGGACAAAATGATTTAACTTTTTAAGTGTTTATTGAAGCCACAATTTGCCTTCATTTCTCAAGCATCATACCAATCAGAGAAAAATCTATGCTTCAGGAAAGACGTGATACCAAAGATCCTTAAACAATCAAAACCCGGAACCCCCTGAATTTTGATGAGCATCACCTGATTGGTTACCACTTCTATAATACCGGTTAATTGGTTTACAGTTTTTTCCGGTATCATAGTCGAACCCTACCAGTCAAATCGAATGGCAATTGTCGGCCATTTCAAAGCCCCAAGTGTTTTTTATTTTGGCAGGATATCATCCAAGGGTCCATAATTTAACAATGAACGTGGCATTCACTGGTGGAACAGGACTAATGTAACCAACTCCATATGATTCGGAGTTGGGACAAAGTTTGGTTATAAAGCCCTAGATTAGGGTGTTGAAGTAATGGACCATTGCCGGAATAAAATACTAAATACAATGCTGTGGAGCAGTTCCCATCAAAGCACACCAGTCAATTTGGCTTAGCACAATCACTAACGATTGGCTGGATACTGAGATCTAGTCAACTCAATACAATTGGGTGATCCAAATTGATAACCGAACAAGAAAAAGATTTAGTAAATGGAAATATATACAGTGACACGACAACATGGTGGCAATAAATTAACTTGTAACCCAGATCACCGCTATGCGTAACAAATTTTGCAGTTACCCAGCTTCAGCTTTTAGACAACTTAATGGAACACAACAGTAAACTTCAGGCTTTCTCCAAAGTTGCGCCATACAATTTAGAAAAGCTTTGATATAACACCGCAGGAGGTCCAAAACGCCACTGAAGCGGCTCTAAATAGTGCTGGATTTTGATATATCCTATGCAACCAAAGATTCAAAAAGAAAGGCACAGAGGTCAGTAAACCTGCATGATATAAAGTGCTGCAAACTTGGATGAAGCCATGAGGTTGTGTCTGCATATATGTTGCAAAGATTTCAGGCACAGTTATAATGAAGACAAAATGCGCAAGTTAAAGTCATGGGGATCTGATGAAGCACTTGGCTTGCACTATTAAATTCAAACATTATTAAAATAAGAAAAAATATATATCTCCAGGACTGAAATCTACACAATTAAATATGCACGTTTGATAGATGACAAGCAGTCTAGCACTAGCACCAAAAATGCCCCGTCTTCTTTTACGATTTCCCCCCTTTCTTTTGGCTTCCTTCAGGTAGGATGATGTTGAATGATTCACCGGGTAAAGCTTAGCCCTTCCACCAAAATTGAATGAAAATTCATTCATTTCAAATAGGATATGTACACAATAAAAAACGGGTCATTAGGCCCATTACCCAATGTTGGTCCCAGCTTTCTGGGGTTTTGGGATGGATAGACTGGATACAGTCCTAACCTTTAGCATTTTTTTGGACATAGTGCCCTGCTCACAGACTTTAAACCTGCGTTACCCCTTTTTTATCAAAGAACCTGCGTTATCATTACACCAAGTAATGGCCCCTAGAGAGTAAACAATACCTTGGATAAAATGTTGCGTTCAGCCTCTAGAGGCTGACCACTATCCACTAACTTGCCTGCCTAATAACAGCCTTGGCAGACTACTTTCTAAGATTCCTCAACAATAGCAGCCTTAATGAATGAGATAACTTTATACAGCAACAACATTTTTGCAAAAATGGAAAGATAACATACTACTTAAGACTTCTCAACAATGAATTACCATAAATATCCTTAAAATCCAATTAAGGCACTCAATCAATTATACAAAAGAACAGCAAATTACAATCAGTTCAGTTCGTTCACAAGACCAGCCACAACATCTAGTCTAGGGCTGATTTGAACTAAATAAATCAATTATACAAGTACATAAAATGAACTAAATGCAACTTACCCAATGGCAGTTGCACCCCAAGATGCTACATTATAAATAACTTTGCTTCCATCCCATGCCTTTCGAAGCTTCCCCTTTTTCTTTTTCACAGAGAATGTTTTACTCAGGGCTGAAGAGAAAAACAAGACAATGTCAGAATTTTTTTCCAGTATAATGCAAAACCAACTAGTATTAGATGTATGAAAATTTGAATAACAGTAACAAACTCCATTGGCATTTAACTCTTCCTTGGGTAATCATCACAAACATTCTGGAAAGAAGAAAATCAAATTAACCTTCTTGGAGTTGATTTGGAGTCAAATCCTGCAAAACAAACACAGTATATCAAGTCTCACACTATCAATCTTCTCCAACAGGAAAACTAGACCAAAAACCTTAGTTTGTATTTCCCAGCCTCCAAACCAACTTTAGTTCAAGAGATTGATAGCAGATTATATTAATCAAAAAGCAGATGTTTAATATAAAAGGGAAGCCCAGTTCACGAGGCTCCTGCCAATGCGGGGTCTGGGAAGGGACAGATGTACACAGCCTTACCCCTGTGCACATACAGAGAGGTTGCTTCCAAGATTTGAACCCTGATCACCCAGGTCGCAGTGGAACAACCCAACCGTTGCATCATGGCTCACCCTCAGATGTTTAATATCCAAACATCAAATTTTGTTGCTAACAGCCCATTTATTGAACCTCACAAAATGGAGGACTGAAGCTTGGGTGAAAAGGGCAAGTAACAAGGCAAAAAATATATAGTTTATGTTAGTTTTTTGTTCATAATACTTTTCCGTTAGAGTTCTGTGGTTTGAACTTCTAATGCTTACTCTTAACAAGGATATGGTGCACCAATGAAACTACAATTTAAAGAAGAATTACACAGATCCTCAAACTATGAAAATGATCCACAATATTGTACAAAAGAGGTAGACAAGCTTCACCCTTAGGAAACCATGTTAATAAAATATCAATTGTAAAAAATAAAAGAAATATAATATACATAAAAATATGTATAATGTGTGTACAAGTATATGTATGTCAAAGGTACAGTCTAATGGCAAAGGGAATTAGAAAGCAGAAGCATCTGAACTTCTTCCTGCACACCTAAACCAATCCCACAACAAATTCCACCAGACCAAGAATATCCCTATAATGCAATTCTCCAATCTTTGAGGGATATTTTCCTTTACCTCCTCTGTAAGTATGATCTCGGTAATTATTAGTGAGAGTAGAAACCTTTCCATCACAGTATAGATAGTGGTGTCATGTAATTTGGAGGAAACAGTTTCTCATCTTGAGGTGCTTCAACAATCCAGACAAGAAGCCCCTAAAAGGTGCTGAAGGAGGGAAATTGGTACAGAGTGGACTGGGCAGGAACAAAGGAATATCTGAATAGGTTTATAAGTTGGGAAGAAGGCTGTGACAGATTTTGTGGTAGGAGAGGAATTAGAAAAGGTGTACCCTGGAAGGTTTGAGAATAGGGAATGAAGTTTTCACCGAGGGGGCTGGAGAATGGTTGGTGAAGCAAAATGTATCACCTGAGGAGAGATACTGCATTAGAAAAATCATACACTACTTCCATTTCTACCTCTAGCATTTTTAATAAAATTTTTGTTTTTAAATTCTTTTTTCATTAATAGTTTTCTTCTGTTAAAGATATAAAACATAAATGGCCCTTACATCCAGACACATAGATTACTGGATATGTTAATATTTAACGATTGCATATATATCCTAGTAGCATCCTTAATAACATCACATGAATCCATCCAGGTAGACAAACTAATATGTGATGATTTTCATAGCAGGAAAAACCTCCAATTCTAAGCAGCTAAGTTGTAAACTCAAAACAAATAAGTGTGCACATAAAGAAAGAGAAGTATGAAGCATGTTGCTAGACAATAATACTAAAGGATTAGTCACTTCCAATGATATCCAACCAATCATAAAGATAGCTAGATGTCAATTCAAATACAATGGACAAAATTGCAATCCTTTTACTATTTACAATATGAACTCAAACAAATATTTAAAAGAAACTCTACCAAGAACAAAAGAAGAACCTTCACATACTTTAGTTTGTTTTAGAGACAACAAATATGCAGCCATGAAACATGCAATGCCCTCTACAATATCTTCTTGCCTAACAAGAACATAACCTTCGTGTTCCAATTCAATATCTCCATTAACATTTCCACCTTCCCATAGATCATTTTCACTGACCAGATCCCAAGAGTTACCTTCTTCTGTAACAATACAAATAGAGCCCTTTTAGCACTTACCACTAATAATAGATCATAAAATAGTGCAACAGAAAAGCAGCACAACATAGTTATCCAAAATACTCAAGTCATTCAAATGTGAACATGGACATAGAAAGTTTACATATTTTCCAGTTAGATATCTTCTGAAGAAAAGGGGTATATAATTAAAATTCCATAATCTAGCATACCAGGGAATAAACCATTCTTAGATGCATACCAGCCATATTTTGTGGAACTTGGGCATTTTCCAGCTTTTCAAGGAAGTTTGGGGAGTCAAGTCTAGATTTCAGAAGATCACATAGCTGCATATGAAGAAGAAAGAATCTTAATTTTCAATTTTAAATCAGTAACCATTTGAAACAAACTACTAACAGAAGCATAACAGATACCATTAGTATGAATATATTGCTTCAGTGGAATGCCTAAAAATGATGAGAAAAATATTATAACCATTCATAATCACACCATTAAATAAAAGCTATATGATTCTTAACATATCTCTGCCTTCTGATTATTCAACACCAACTCTGATTAAACATGCTCAACAAAACTATTTCCTTGTCCCTAATGCTGACATTGGATGCAACGCTTAAATTTAAGAGCCTATCCTCATACCATACATGATAGACCATGACAGAAGGGAGTCCAATCTTCAAACTCTTATGGCACAAATTACACCATATAGCGCTGAAGTGTTATCTCAATAAAACCCAATTGGGAAATTTAATAATGCCTTCAAAAATGATGGTTGTCACTTGTCAAACATATACACTATGCATGATTCAATCTCTGACAAGATGGTGTCAAAGGGCATGGCAACCAAGAAAGGCCATACACAATTCTAGAGACTAAGGACCAAGAAGAAATAATGACCCCAACTGAAGGAATGCTGCCCAGCCGGAGCTAAAATAGAGCTAAAAATTTCCCACATTGACCAAATAAAGAAGCAACTAACAAAAGGATGTTAAACATTTCCCCTGATTGAGATGATTCGAAGTAAGAACTTTATCGAGGAAGACCAGCCACATAAATGTTTCAGTCTTAGGAATTTATGCGTGATATGCTCATTATTTCTCCATAGCCATCACGCCGTATTTATTTAGAAGCAACCAAATCCACATCATCCTGAGAACGACTAACTAGTAACTAGCAAATGGCAATAAATACTGGAGTTGTTTCAAAATGCTTGAGACACTTCTTAGTACAATTACTACACAGAAAAATATTCATTGACATGTATAGGAAAACAAACGAACTTAATTACTCTACATGATAGCTTGAAACGTTATTTTACAAGAACTCCTGCCAAACAACAATGACATCCAAGTATAACCGAATTTTCTGAGAGTGAAGACTCATATTCATAGATTTAAAGATATTGAACAGCAGGATCAGTAGAAAATTTCCCGAAATTGATTCTTTCTACAGCTGACTGGATAAGCATCCAAAAGATGCAAATTCCGTGCTAATTCGCCTAAAACAAATCAAATGAACTTACATGTAATCGGGTGAATGAAGTTACGCGCCATGAAACCCTAGACTCGACCCACACATAAGTCGATAGAAATGACCAACAATAAACAAAAGATAACTGTTAATTGCAACCATACCTCAGCCGTTTCAGAATCACCACACTGAGACGAAGATTCCTCATCCGTCTCCTCCTCCAATTCAACGCCTATATCTTCATCGCCGGCGTTCTTCAGTAATTCAAGAGCTCTCTGACATTGATCGAGCACAGTTTGCAAGGTTTGCCTCTTCACGCGAATTTGCTCTCTATCCCTCGTTCTAGAGCCTTCAATCGCCAAAGGTTTCGAACCAGAAACCTCGACCTCCATGACCGAAATAGAAAATTATACAGTCTCCCTTGATTATCAACACCAAGCCCTTCACACAACTCAATTACGAAAAAATCTTATCTGACATAATCTCTCTCTCTCTCTCTCCCCTTCCTTCTTTCTCTGGGGTTGTCTCTGCGTCTGTCTCCTCGATGACTGCGTTTGTTTTTGTTCTCCTCTCGCTTCAGCAGCTTCCTCCAACATTCGATTCGATGACCATTCGCCGAACCAGGTCGACGAGAGATAAAAACTAAAAACTTGAAAGATTTATAATCCAAGTAACCATAATACCATATAATATTGCGTATATGATTTTGTGGATTAGCTAACATAACTTTTCTGAGCTTCTGAATTAAGCTATGCTTTATCTACCGTCGGATTGGATTTAGAGATCCATCTCAGAGTAAGATCATCTGAATATTCCAATTCAACGCCATCAAGTAAACCTTCACCTGTTTGTTTTTTACAATGTTGACCCATCCTTCCCTTTATGGTCAGTCGTGCAAGGCGCGACGTCCCATTACCGATGCCTTTTCCCTGGTAAACAGAACTTCATCTTCATGCTTCGGCGACAATATTGAACGGTTGCACAAGCCGTCGTCGTTCGTACTTCGTACTCCGTTAACGACCCTGGATTATGAGAGAATATCGAAATTACCCCTTCCTCTTTTTTAACATGATGAAATTGGACGAACAGGATGGACTTGTTCAGTATAAATGGAAGCCCTAGGTCAAAGTTCAATTTGATCAACGAGTCATGGCCGTTCAATCAAAGATGTCACCTTGATTGATCAATATACACTGGTGGGTCCCAGCATATAATTGCGAGACGAGTGGGCCATGCATGGTGTGTAGGGCAGTAAGATCAGAATCAAAGAAGGTAACTGGTGAGGGGTTGCTAAAAACAAAGAGAACAAGTGGTCCTTTTAGTGTGATCAAAGGAATGCCATGGGCTCATCGCCATGGGCCTATCACGTATTTCATTCAGTTGTAGGCCCACTCCTTCACTGACATGTTGCACACTTGCATGAGTGAAACATGGGCAATACAATTGGAAATTTGGAAATTTTGGAATTGGACTCCAGTGTTTTTCTTTTTTTTCTCTTTTGATAAAGAAGACTCAGAATCAGTTTTCATTCCTTAGATTAATTGGTCCAATCAGGGACATTATTCTTAACAACAGATAAGAACAAATAATAATAATAATAATAATAATAGATGTAGATTGCTACTAAATGTATCAATCAATTTATGAAACGCTTGGATTATTCTCCAAAACAGTGGAATTCATGAAAAAACACACTACAAAACAAAAGAGTTGTACAAACTCGTCGTTGGACTGATAGTTTCTGAAATCTGACGAACAGTTGTATTTATTGTATATATTTGTTTTTTTTCATTTATTTTAGCTGTGTATTTATACATAAATTGATTTAAAAATCATTTATTTCTTTTCATTTTTCTGGTATAACATTACTTTCCACTTTCCAGATACCAGAGTGAAATCATCCCACAGGCCAAGTAAATGCAGGGATGGCGAGTGGTGTGGTGGGCCCTGTAACAAACTGATCTGATTAATAATTTAGTATAGGTTGTGTGTTTGGTTTGAAAGAAAATGAATGACTTTCCCTTCCTTTTTCTTTCAAACCAAACACAGCCATAAGGTTTTGGTGGTGCTGCCTTTCATGGGTTGGGTGGAGTAGAGTGCAAAGCCAATAGAATCAACCAACTTAAGGCTATTTTTTACTTCATAAAGCAATATTGAAGTTATTTCTAGTTCATTTCGTTGAATATAATGCTTAATATTCAGATTTTTTTTTATTTAATTCATTAATATGTATGAATCAAATCAATACCAATCTTTCAATTCGATGAAAAGATTATACTTGAATTCAAATTTTAATGTGATTGAATTTAAATCAATCATGTATGATCTGAATCAGACCCATTGAATTGATTCCATCAAAAAAATAATAATTCAGACCCATTGACAGCCTAATTTAAGCCTCCTAAGTCCTAATCACAGCATATCTGCTTCTGGCCCGAGAGCATTCCAATATTCCATTCATATGATGCATGTCGTCTGGTAAAAGACTATTGCATCTGAACCGTGATCCAATTGAACCTCACAATTCTACCAAATTAATTTGAGTTATAAGACATTCTTGTTTTGATTTGATATTATTTTCTTTTTGGCGCCAAGCACATAGTACACATTACAATGAAATCAAGGGTGGGGATAAGTTAGGATTATGGTTATAATCAAACCAGGATTATGGTTACAATTAAACAAATATAGTTTGGTCTCAAATTCAATTAGGCTCGGTTTAAGTTTGATTCTAATCAAGTTTAAATCTTTAAAGTAAGCTTGGTTAGTTATTTAAATCCGAGTTCGACTAATAAAATGTTCAGCTTGAAAGCTCATTAACATGGCTCGAGTAATATATACATAAAAACATATTTTATAATATATATTATAAAAATATATTTTTATGTAAAATACATTTTTATATTCTATATATAATATAAAAAATATAGTATATATTATAATATATATTTATAAAATATAAATATGTATTTATTTTCTGAGCTTTCGAACTCCAACTTAATAACATTTTAGCTTGACCAAGCCAAGCATAGATAAGTTCAGTCTGACTCTGCTTGGTTGCACCCCTAGTCAGGATGCATGTGATACCCACTGGTCATGCTACACAGAGCTCGTGGGTTATTGACATTGTTGGTTGTCAATTTTTAAAAATAGGGTTTTGAAATAATTTAAATAAAAATGAGTTGAAAAAATTAAAGTGGAGTAATTTCAGAAAAGGGGTATACATTCCTTATCATTGGTAAATCATTGGTAAAGGAGAAAAAAAAAAAGGAAAAGGTTAAAAATACACATGTTAAATGTTAAAGATTTTACCAAAAGAAAATGACAAAAGGGTCTTTCCTTGATACCAGAAACATTTACAACCAATCAACCGATATTATAAAAGTCTTAACCAATCTAATTTCATGGGATACATCCAATTTGTGATAAAAAGGGATATGCTCCTTATTATTGGTAGAAGAAGAAGGTGGTTTAAAATAGACATGTTAAATGTTAGAAAATTTTACCAAAAGAAACTGACAAAAAGGTTCTACCATGATAATAGAAAGATTTACAATCAATCAAAGTGGTAACCAATTAGGTGACATTCATCAAAGATACAATAGGGTTTTGATTGGTCAGAGTTCTTCTTATATCATACCTAGTTGGCATCAAAGATTAACCCATGATAAAAACACTTTAATGTGGCCTTTTAGTCTAGATTATAAAAAATATGGAATGGTCTGAACTTAATGCCAAAATGTTAAAAAAAAGATAGATTTATTAAATCACCCCAATTGTTTTTGACAATTGACTCACTGTATCCTTGATGTTAGCATCCGTTAATGTTCCATCAAAATTAGTGCACATGTGGCACCATGTGAATTATAAAATTTTTTAAAGCCCAATATTACCCCGTCCCTATTCTATAAACCAAGTAAAAATCATCAGCCATAAACAGGACTACTATGTTGGTTTACAGATCTGACGTTTCAAAGAATGGAGGAGATACACCGAATAGAGAGAGGGTCTCTGAGAAATGGAGAATGGCCACCAAGAAAATCTTCGATCTTTGGTACCGTATGTTGGATTTGAGGGTTTAACCTAGCGAGCATGGACGTATCAGCTTCTTCTTCTTCTTCTTCTTCTGTGTATGACATCATTCTCACCGAATACTTGCTCGATACTCTGAGAGTCAAATAGAAACTCAAGAGTCGTTACTGACTAATGTCTGCAAACAAGGTTGGTCTAGTCTAAAATAGAGACAACTAGGGCACTATGTTGCAACAGTGGTAACAATGAGAGAGAGAGAGAGAGGTTGAGATGAAGGTTCGATTGGAAGAAAGTGCAATCGAGCAAGCGAGGTCTTGTTCATTGTTGTAGGAAAAAAGAACAAAAAGGTGGGGTTTCCAAGAGAAAGATTTAAATTAAACGGTTGAAAGTAGGGGTGTCCATAAGAAACCGAAAAACTAGTTCAAACCAAAGAAATTGATATGAAAAGTCCAGTTAACCGAATTGGTCGGTTCGGTTTCAATTTGGTTTTTTAAAAAAACCGAAGGATCGGTTCGGTTTTCGATTAACCTATAAAAAAACCGGCGATTAACTGAACTGACCGGTTTTTATGTATTATATATTTTTATTTCATTTTAATATGTTTCCCCACCCCAGTGCCCCTCTCTCTCGGCCCAAGCCCAAAAAAAAAGTGTATTTTTTCATTCATTTGGACCCCAAAACAAAACCCCTCTTGAATTCTTTCTTCTTGTTTGAAGTTTGAACGGCATAAGCCACTCACCAGAAACCCTAGTAGCAAGTAAGTCCTCGCTCCTCTCCCATCGTCATCGTTGTCGCCTCTTCTTTCATCTCCTTCATCGCCATCGTCCAGTCCGCCAGTTATCTATTTCTTCCCCATCGCCATCACCTCTACCCTTTTCTAGTCTTCTTTCTTTTCATCAAGCATGACTGAACCATTTCTCCTCTCTAGTCATCGGTTCTATTTCTCCCCTGACGCCATCACCGTCGTCTAGTTCTCTTTCTCCCCCATTCTTCTCATTCTCTTAATCTGAATCTTTGGGCTTTGTTTTTCTTCTCCCTTCAGCAGTGGTAGACTTGCAGGTAAATGATTTTTTTAATTAAAATAATTGATATAAAATTTGTTTAAAACATGAGTGTCTCTTATTTGAATGTCGAATGATGCCTATTCGGCTTGAATCACGTTTTTTTCTTTTGTTATTTTTCTCATTTTAGATAGAAAACATTTTTTTAATAAAAATGAAAAAAAAAAATCGAAGACCAATTAATTGTTGAACCGATTAATCGCTTGTTTTGGTTCAGATTGATACAAAAACTAGTGATACAGTTCGGTTTGCAAAATATGCCCATGGTTCAGTAACCGAACTGTGGACGCCCCTAGTTGAGAGGTAGGGTTTAGTGCAAAAGTAATCTATTTAATATTAAAAGTGGAGTAGTTGAAGAGAGATGTGATTGTGATCTTGGTGAAGTTGTTTTGTCTTTATTCTGTTTCCTTTGTTTTTTTTTTCTTTTTTTTTTATTAGGTGCTATGCTCCATTAATAACTTCCACTTGACCCCTTTTTTCTTCCCAAAGTGTTGGTTGTGGGATTTGATTCCACGTCAATGCTGGAACAAACCAGCTAACACACCAACGAGCCAGCCCTCGGTTGGTGTCTTTTTTCCTATTTCCATGTATCTCAATTCTCACTACTAATGGAAATTAACCATTAGAGATTTGGAGTGTGGCACCACATGTTTATAGCTTAGAGTTAGGTGAATCTAAAGTAGAACTGTTAAACTTGTTGATTTTCTTTGTTCTTCATAGATATAATTATTTTTTTCATTTTCTAAATGTTTTTCTTTTACAATCTGAAACATAACTGTTTGCTAACATGGGCAGTTTATCAAAAGCCTTCTCCATGGTTGAAAGATTGGACTTTGGAGACAAATTGAAGTTGGAATCACCCAAGGAATGGAGAGCAAGAAAGGAAGAATAGTGGAGGGAAATTTTGACATTTTGTTTCTTTCCGTTAGCACTTATCAACTATGACGGTGTTTGGAAGCGTTGGCGTTTTCTGGGACCGATTTTAAAGAAAAAACGCCCATGCTTCCAAGACCCATTTTTCACAAAAAAAAAAAAAAAAAAAAACACTTTTGCCACGTAGGCAGTGAGCAACACTATGTTGTTTGGCAAGGTGATTTTCATCATTGTTTTTCATGTATGTGCTAACAGGTAAGTACCACATAGGATACACATCAGCCAACCATTGGGGGAAACGGTTCACCAATTGGTGTTTCATGCATTGGTGGGGTCCCGATTTACGAGGCATGCTCGATTTTTCAATAAACGCATGAACCAAACATTCATATATATGGGCGTTTGTTGAAATGCCTATGTGGATTCGACGTGGCACCATTTTTATGAAAAATGGCCACAGTTCCAAACATCCCCTATGTTAATTGTTAGAAACAATAGAAGTACCTTAAGACATATAAACAGTAAGAGTATTGTTAATCAATTAACTAAACCATAAAGGTAGTTTAAGAAATTTGCCATTAACAAAATGTTCGGCTCTAATATGGAGAAAATATGTAATCAATTAATCTATACTATATATTAGGGCTGTTCATAAGAATGCCCAACCCGACCAAACCGACCAACCCAGACCGACCCAACCCGAGTCGAGCGGGTTTCATCAGTACCTGTCGGTTTTGGGTTGGGCAAATATATAAACCGATATATCGGGTCGGTTTTGGTTTTATTGTGTAAAAACTGAAACCAACCCGACCCGAACTGAACTAGTCTTCTACTAGTTCGGTAGTTCCTAGTTTGAGTAGTTTCCTACTTAACTATAACTAGTCTTCTACTATAACCATAAGGCCCATTAGTCAATTACAATTAGAATAGGCAATCTATCATAGTTTCTAACTTTCTATAATCTTTTACACCAAATAGGCAACCCATTAGGCAATTACAATTAGAATTCAATTAGGTGTCCTTTTGTATAGAAGCAAAACCAAAACCAACCCAACTCGACTCAAACCGACCAGGTCGGTTTGGCCTATCAGTGGGTCGGTTTCGGGTCGGGTGGGAAAATCCCAATAAACCAACCCAACCTGACCCGTGAACACCCCTACTATATATAAAAGTGTGAAACTTTTCTTGGACTAAAATTATCCTCTATTTTTTTTGTTTGAGAAAGGGTATAAAAGTCATTTTATTATAGCTTTAATGTCAACTTTAATAGCTACTATAATGATCATATTTGTAATCTGTGTATTTAATCAATTTCTAATTGTAAGGGTTGAAAATATAACTTCAATTATTACTTTCACCTTATTTAATCCCCTCTCATTAAGTCTTATACTTAAAGTTATTAACTCCCATTTTATCTTATTAAATTCTATATTTAAGTTATTTTTCACCAATAAATGTTATAGTTAGATCTATGTCAATATTTTTAACAATGTAAACCCATATATTTTAGAACTAGCTAAAAAACAAAAATATTATTTATCCAAGCAATGACTAAGCAATTCAACCATTCGAATCAAAGTGATAAACATGTGGTCATAGTTAGGTAACAAAATTTATAACATAAAAATAAATATAGAAAATTACAAAAAATGTAAAAAAAATTTACACATTTATGATACTTTTATTAGCCAAATAAAAAAAAAGTGTAATAAAAAGAATTATCTTTATTGATAATAAAAATGAAGTTATTTTACTATTTGGCAAAGATAAATAGTTCAACTTCTGGGTCAAATGTATTAACATTTAATGTCATAAATAAATGATAAAAATTAATAAAATATAAAAATACAAAAATGAAAAAAATACGTAAATGTTGCCAAAAAAACATTCAGTCACAAGTATAATATTAATTAATTATCACATTAAACAAAAAGTAAGTGTGACATATCAAAATTATTTTTACACAGAAAATAAAACAAATATAGAAAAATTGAACACATCTATAATTCTATATTATACTACTATTAAAAAGATAAATAAGATTGTGGAACTTTCTTTTGGATAAAATCAATGTTTTAAAAACCAACCAAAAAAATGGAACCGCTTTGGCTTCCGGTTTCTAAGTCAACGGTTTAACTGTCGCCACAACACCGCCGGTTGCCCTCTTATTACATCTCTCCCTTCTTTCTAAATCTTTCTCAAATCTCAAATCATTTGATTCATTTGTGTATCTGAGATTTTAATATAAGATCAGTGTTTGATCTCTCATCTCTTGCATCAAATCTTCAACTTCGTCGATAGAGTTGCATTTTTTTTGTTATAACTTAAAAAGAATCACATAAATGGGGAAACTTAAAATCAAAATGGAATAACTAAAAAACCTAAGTAATTTTGGCCATTGGGAATAATCAAACAAGACTTTGAGATATGAAAGTTTTTTTGTCTTTTTTTTTTTATAGTTTCTATTTTAAAATAAAAAAAATGGAATTAGTTTGAAAGCAACCCGAGAATCGTTAATCGGGTTGAATGTTTTAACAGTTAAACTGTCTGGATCAATAGTTTTTGACCATTTCAACAGTTTTTTTTTCTCTTTCTTTTTTTTTTTATAAAATGATAGTTCATGGCCAAAATAGAACCGATGACTTGACCATTTCCTAGGCCAAAAATGGTTTTACCATCCAATATGGTCAGATTTTGAAAACATTGACTAAAATACTCATTTTTAAATTTAGTCCCTATTTAATTATAAGGTTTTAATTGTCAATTGAACTACTGCTTTCACCTCATTTAATCCCCTCTATTTAAATCTTACATTTTTTGATAAATAAACAAAAGAAAAAAAAAGATCTATACTATATATAAAAGTGTGGATGCAAAGTGGAAGTTTTTTTTAACCAGATTAACTTCTATTTATTTGTTTGATAAAGGGGGTGGAAGTCATTTTATTACAATTTTAATGCCAACTTTTGATGACTACTAAAATTCCCATATTTTTTCTATTTATTACATCTCTAATTGTAAGCATTGAGAATGTAACTCTTATTATTACTTTTCACCTCATTTAATCCTCTTTCATTAAGTAATACTTAAATGTATTAACTCCTATTTTATCTTATTAAATCCTAATTAGATCCATGTCAATATATTTAACAATATAAACCCATATATTTTAAAACTAGCTAAAAAACAAAAATATTCTTTATCCAAGTGATGGTTAAGTAATTCAACCATTCGAATCAAATTGACAAACCTATGAAGTCATAGTTAAGTAATAAAATTTGTAAAAAGAAATAAATATACAAAATTACAAAAGTGTAGAAAAAATAGACACATTTATGATACTTTTATTAATCAAATTAAAAAAAAAAAACAAGTGTAACAAAAATAATTAGTTTTATTGATAATGAAAATGAAATACATACTTTAGAACTGACCAAAAATGAAATTCTTTTATTATTTGGCAATGATCAATAGTTAAACTTTTAGGTCAAATGTATTAACATTTAATATAATAAATAAATAATAAAATTTGATAAAATAAAAATAAAAATACATAAATTATGCAAAAAAAAATTTCAGGCACATGTATAATATTAATTAACTATCATATTAAACAAAACGTAAGTGTTGACATATTGGAATTATTTTTACACAAAAAATATAGAAAAACTGAATACATCTATAATTCTATATTTACACTATTATTAAAACTATAAATAAGATTGTGGAACTTTCTTTTAACTAAAATACTCATTTTTGAATTTAGTCCATATTTAATTGTGAGGTTTATATTGTAAATTTAACTAATATTTTTCATATCATTCAATTCACTCTATTTAAATCTTACATTTTTTGATAAATAAACAGGAAAACACCAAAAAGATAATATATTATAAAAATAATAATATAACCATTCAATTCCCTCTATTTAAATTGCAATATGAATTTGATTAATAATAAAAAACAAAAAGCATATAAAAATAAAATAAAAATACATATTTATAGAATTTTTTTGATATATTATTAATATCATTATCAAATACTTATTAGTCACTATCTAAGTGGTAACCAATCAAATGGTATTGTTATTTATCAAAATTCACAGTAAGGAGTTGATTGGTAAAGCTCTTCCGGTATTCTATTCTTTCTAGCAACATAGATTTAAAAGAAAAAAAAAAGGAATATATGGGGGTGCCCAAAAGCATCAATACATTTGTTTTGATTTGTTTTTGAAATTATCACATCAACTAAAAAATCAAAGAAAAAAAGACAGCAAAAAAGAAGCTCTGGAGCTGTATATATATATATATATATATATTTGATCCAAGTAATATAGATGCTTTATGATTCAAAGAATATGGAAAAGAAAACAGAGGTTTAAGAATACATTTTCCGTTTCGTGTTTCAAAACAAAAAAGTAAATTGACATTTCTTATTGTGTATTTGTGGAGCTAGACAAAAAAATAAATGCACAATCAATAACACGTGTTTCTGTATTTTTATTTAAGAATCAATTTGTAGTTAAACCGGATGATCTCTAATTCTCTATTGATTTTGTTTTTTTGAATCCTTAAGCAATGAAGCTTCCTTTTCTCCATAAAAATTATTTAATTCATTTTTTAAACTCACAACCAAAAAAAAATCACATCAGAGACACAACTTCCTAAATCATCCAAAGAATGAAAAAAACCGGTATTGGAGAACAGGGATGATGGTATTGTTATGGATCCCTCGTAACTTGTCGTCATATCGTGTAGCGGATCTTGAAGATCAGGATCCAATACCAGACGGATCCGCCCAAGATAGGACCTACATAAATAAATAAATAAATAAAATCAGCTAGATATCATTCATGCATCAGTTGCAGGGTTCCAAACAGTTTAAATGAAGAATTTGTCTACAGTTATCTAAATGGTCCACCCAACGTATATTGAAAAGCGGGTTCTGGGCAGCTGATTGGTCATGGTCCCATAGTGGTAACGGATCCTGTGTCTCCGGACCCTAGTTTCTGTTCTGCCTTGCCTTGTGAATCTAAAATGATGTGTTTTGTGAGATCCGATCTGCTACTCACACTGAGGGCGCCTCACACGGATCTTACCTGCACATCTCACTATGCATCTAGGAACATCTCCTGCTAATAATAATGTACAACTACAAGAAATGTTCCCAATGCATGGTGGGAGATATGCCTCTGAGGTCAGTGTGAAATGCCATGTGTGAGGAGCAGATCCCAATTCGTGTTTTGTTTGGTTTAACCCATCAATTTGGGCTGTTAGTTCCTAATCTAGACCTACCATTGAGAAACCGGATTGAGTCAATGCAAAGTCCATTTGAACAACCATTATAATCTTGCATTGGGAATATCTCCCACGAAATAAAGAACAAAAGTACAAAGATATTCTTGATGCAAAGCTGTAAAGGTTATTCGATCACTGTTCGAACAGACTCTGCACTGATTGAAGCCGATCTCCACCATTGAGGGGTGTCAATTGGAACGATTTGGTCTAATCCAAATCGCTTCAATATGAATCCATTACAAATGGACCAGGTCCAATTCTTTTGGATTAATCTAATTTAATGTCCAGACCGTTTAATATGTTCAAAATTGGTTTTAATTTAAATTGGTTCCAATCCAAGCATGATCCATTAATACCTGTATTTTTAATGAATCAGATATTGATTCAACCCAATCCAATCAATACAAATTTACTATGGATTGATCAGGTTCAATCCAATCAAATAATACTTTAGAGTTTGGGCATTAAATCTTGATTGGTCCAATTCAATATGTCTTATTGATGTGTCCAATTTATCTAAATTGATTTTGATTTGGGTGGAGTCCAATCCACAATTAATACATTTGACACTCCTATCTACCATGTATCAGTGTGATGTCAGATCATGTTAAAATGTATTTTGCAGTAAGCAGATCCCAACTCCTATAAATCCGTAAATTACTTGATTGATTGTAGCAAAGAATTGGGGATCAAATTCTGCTTTTATCAGTTTTTATTTTTCCTTTTCCTTTTGTGGTAGGATGATTGGTTTCAGTCGAGGTTTTTAAAAAAGACCCGGAAACAGAACTGGTCAGGGGACTATTTTCTGATTCATCGGTTCAACCGTTTGGGTCAATGGTTCAACCAGTGACATCATAGATCAATTAAAAAAAATATATATTTATAAATAATAACAAATAGCATAAAATTAAATAAAATACAGAAAATAAAACTGTCTAAATACAAATATAATAAAGTACAGAATACATAAAAATATAAAAATAAAATACAGAAAACAAAATATATATATATATATATATAGAGAGAGAGAGAGAGAGAGAGAGAGAGAGAGAAATACAGAAAAAGCATTTCTTCAACGAGGGCCTTTACCACTGATTTTCTGCGCACATACATTTGTTGGATTTTCATTTCTATGCTCTTCTTAGAAACCCATATTAGATATGGGAAGAAGTCTCTCCAATCCACCTCAATTGCACCCATTATTGGATCCACCACTAACACTACAAAGATCTCCTCTCTTGACAGTTCGACATCCTTGCCCAGAGCCTATAAGTAATATCCCCCTCCCCCCATTTCAGTTTTCAGTGTTAGCCCTCTCTATTTTCTTTGAATAAAACATACACAAGAAAGCAAAAAACAAAAAAAAAAACAAAAGCCAGTATCTTACTTGTTTCAAAACTAATCCAAAGAGTTCATTCCTTAATATTTTTCTGAAGTCTACAGCTTGAAGAGGATCTTTCCTGACATATGCAAGCAAGAAGTTGCATACATTCTCTATCATGGTATCCCTATGACAACGAAATCGCTTTTGGAAGTTGCAGAAATAAAACATCAGAGGGAGAGTGAGAGAGAGTAGAAGACTTGAGTGTTTTGAGATGCTCGACATATATTAGCTAACCTGAGCATTCGCTCCCAAGACACCCGTCATTATAAATCGTTTCACCATTTTGTGGAACTCATCATACTCGCTTGTGGCGACCATGCACTTATTGAAAGTGATCCCACTGCACCATTTTGTGGTTTAACGGTTCAACCGCCTGAGTCAATGGTTTTTGGCATTTTTAACAGTTTTTTAGGATTTAGCAATTTATAGTATAAATGAACCCGAAGGGCTGAACGGTTATCAGTTTTTCCGATCTACCATCTGATCCAGTATAGTTTTGAAAATCATGATTTCAGTGATGAATTACTTTTCATTGTATGGTTATAATGGACTAAAGAGGGAAATGCTTTATGGGTTACTTTTTTTCAAGTAGTGGTTAACCTGTTTAGCTCATAAAAAGTGTTGCCCCATGAGTAGACCTGTTTATGGGTCGGGTGGCCCGATTCCCGGACAGGCTTGAACAGGTATATAGGCCCGCGGGCTTAACCTCAGGACAAAAAGCCCAGCCCGCAATAAATTCGAGCCGGACTCAGGATTTGCCAAAATAGCCCAGTCCGAGCCTAGCTCGGCCTGACCTATAACTAAACCTAAAAACCCTAGTTGAATACTCCTCTTTTTTTCACCTCCTTCCCTTCTTTTTCTAACTGAATTCTTCTTCTCCACATCTTCTTTCCCTTCTTTATATTCTTTTTTTAATATAAATAAAATTTGAATTTATATATATTTTTAATGTAAATAAATTCTAATTTATATTGATTATTGAATAGGGAAAATTTCTAATTTTTTTTATTAGGTTGGGCTTCGGGCTTTTTATTAGGGTCGGGCTTGGGCCCAAGTTGTAAGCCCGTTGGTCGGGCCAGGCTCGGGCTCGGGCCTAACATATTTCTGTTAATGGAGAGTAAAAGCCCGGCCCATGAGCAGGTCTACCCATGAGGTATCATGGGAGATGTTCTCAGGTTGGGATATATTATGAGACCCACATGGGCAATGCTCCATGAGGTATTGATGCGAATTCATTGAATTTGAACCTAAAACGGTTGCCATTTCCTATATTCCAATTCAATTGTCTAGTCTGATCCAAATCCTTAACAAGGTTCTATTGAACAAATAAAAAAGGGGAAATTCCTAATTAGTACCCTATATTTTGGGTCTGGTGCCACTTTGGTTCCCGAACTTTAAAATATTATAATTCATCATCCAAACTTTTAAAATGTGTCAATCCGATACTTTCTGTTAACCAGTTGTTAAGTGACATTTGAAAAGACAAATGCCCTTCGATTGTCATTTAATTCTCTTTATCAACCTTCCAAATATTAACAAAAAAAGTGGACAATCCCAAATCCTTGACTCTTCTATTTAAGAAAGTTGGGGTCACGAGAATGCTTACTAACACGTGGCCATTCTTTTTTTTTATCAATATTTAAAAAATCAAAACAAAAATGACATTCAAAGAATATTTATATCTTTTCAAATCTCACTTAATAGCTAATTAGCAAATTTATTAATGAAAAATAGTGGATTCACACATTTTAAAAATTTAGATACTAAATTATCGTATTTTAAAATTCAAAAAGGTCACACTAAAATACAACAAAATTTTCCCTAAAAAAACTGGTCGATTGTAGAAGGTTGGAACTTGGAACATATATTAATGCAGCGCCCACTATTCATATTTCATAGTGTGGATGGCAGACGGAAAGGAGAATAAAGACGATCCCTTTCACGTGGAGGATACTGTGAACTTGCAGCTCTGAAACGATGCTCGAGTGTAAAGAACGACTCAAAGCTCAAGCACATGAAGCCAATTATCATTAAAGAAAATCGATAATGGAATCCTGACCAAGCCAATAGGTGACTACCCAATTAAATATTAGGAATGCCAACATTCCACGGTATATGAGTACATCAATTTTTTGTCTATGTCCCCACCAAGCCAATGGGGGCAAAAGTTGCATAAATAGATTGTTTATTTAGGCTGCATTTGAAAAGGACGTAAATGCCAGTGCATTATCACAACTTGGTTCTGATAATCTGATTTATATACATCTGGAAACACTGTGAAAATGTTCATTAAGATTCAAGTAACTTTGTACATTTGTCCAGGAGTGAAAAACTGTTTTGATTTTAACTAAATAAATAATTATGTATTTTCATTTACGGGAAACATGTTTTGCATCATTATTTGTCAAACGAGAAGAGTGCGCAAAATAAAGTGAAAATACAGTCCCACTTTGCACGCACCTGAATGGCTGAATTCGAGGTGTCATGAATCATGATTTATAATGTTTATTATTTCCTTAACACCATTTCCAAACGCAGCTTTAAGATTCATTTGTTTAGCTTTAGCAGGAACATGGGCCTGAATTTGAAATCGGGATAACCAATTCAAATTCCGGGTGGAATGAGATTCCGATTCCAATTATTCGCATTTTGTACTTCAACCCGGCACACTGAGTAAAACCTTTAGCCAATTAATCATAGTTGCTTTCATTGCTTAAAAAATAAAAAATAAAAATATTAACGTGCATTGTTGTCTTGGTGGATGGATGGCATACACCGTAAAGACCATCAATCATTTGAATGGAAGCCATGTCATCAGCCTACCCTAACACATGTATTCTTTGTGGAATCTATAATTCTCTCTTTCCCTTTCTCTCTCTAGAAAATTTCACCTTAGTACCTTAAATTTTTTAGGTAGCATCGAGTTAGTATCTGAACTTTTAAATGTATGATTATATTATACAGGCTTTCAAAAGGTGTCAAATTGGTCTGTGCCGTTAGTATTCCATCTGTTATATCCGTCATGTGATAATTTAAATTTTTCAATATGTCAAAATGCCCTTTAATCCAGTTTGAAGACCATTTTACCCTTTCCACACATGTTTAACATTTGGGAATGTAGGGTTGAAGCTTAACGACAAAGACTGTGAATATTGTCTATGATCCACCACTGCGTGTTTGTTTGAGCTACACCAACCAGAGAACTATTGAACGGACGACGATCCATATTAACCTTGTACAATATCTATTTTCCGGTTATTTCATCATTTATGTTTTCGTGTTGATGTTGTTGGTGGCTCGATTGAGGAAGGCTTTGCTTTGGGTAGCGGTGAAGCGTTCAAAATATGAGAGTTTGAAAGGAAACTCATGGTGGTTTCCACCATTTTCTTCTATTATCTAAACCAATTATGATTCTGATGGATGACAAGGGATTAAAGGAAGTATGACGGAATATATATATATATATATAGAGAGAGAGAGAGAGAGAGAGAGAGAGAGAGAGAGAGAGAGTTGTGCTGAATAATGGGAAATCTCAGGTCATCTCGGCCACTAGATCCCTGAATATCATTCATTCGATGTCCAACATCATCTCTAACATCTCCTCGGGGCAGTCCCCTCATCCATTGATGCCATATCCAGCCATATCCTTGTGAAACACTCGGAAATTGATGTTGGATTTTAATCTCATTAGAGATTAAACACAATGGGGTTTGATTCATCAAATTATATGAAAAAAATACCTGCACACATGTCTTGAAAAATAGTTTTTTTTCATATTAAAATCAGTTTTAACTTATCCCACATTGGAAAATTACAAAACTTGTTTTGAGTTTTTAAATAGTAGTTTATTTACACTCTTTAGATATAAAAAGGAACGTATGGAGACTTGTTACCGCGCAATGTGTGCGCACGGCACAATGAGGCGCTTTAGAGGTGCACTTTGCTCATGAATGGTGGCTTTGACTTTTGGTGTGAGGCTGACCATTGATGTTTTAACGGCTACGATTTGATTAGGTGTGATCAAGATGCACTATTCAAAGTTTAACAGTCATTAACTGTTAATTACATTTTTAAGAATCACAATTTTTTAAATTGTGTCTGTTCAATAAACCTTTTTTGAACCAACACCTTTCTCTGTTCCATGACTCTTCATATATTATTTAAAGAGTGTGAAATCAAGCAATTGCACACACAAGTTTTGAAAGTCACTCTTGTTTCTTTCAGTCCGATCTGCTATTGCCTCATGAAAGGTTTCTTTGGAAACTCTTCAATTTTATTGGTTGTACATTCTCGCCCAATGCTCTGTTGTATCTTAGGAATGGATTTCCTTATAACCCAACATCAAACTCAGTGGAATTGAGTGGGGGCAAATTACATTTTAAAGACAGTACCTTCAGACGCGGCTTAGAACTTCTAGCCTATAGGTAGATTGATTGGTTAAATTGAGCATGGAGGTAATGGGAATGGATGATGGATGTCCAAAGGAAATAGTCTTCATAGGGGGGATTTGATCGAATAATTGAGAGGGGTATCAGAGGTTATTGTTGGGAAACTGGAGGACCCGCGTGGTGAGATGAATCAAGAGTTGATTTCGGAGGTGGTTGCTGGTCAAAGATCAGATACCAGTCATAGGAAAAATAGATAATAGGTGAAGGGTATTTTTATCCTTTTACATGATACTTAACGTCCATTGTTAGTTTTGGACCAATTTGACAAATTTTGAAAGTTTAGGTACTAAAGCGACACATCTGAAATGCCCCCAAAATTCAGGGTGCTAAAGTGAAAATTTCCCTATATATATACATTGCAATTTTTTCTTATCCAAAACAAATGAGTGTTAAATATTACAAGGTAAGCATCACTTAAATTTATTGGGTCTTATCCATGCTTGCTTAAGCATATCTTAATATATCTTAAATTTGTCTTTTTTTCCTATACTTTTACATTATCAATATCAATACTTTGAACATTATTAGCATATGAGATCCGATCACCATTCTCCCGCTTACCTCATACTCACATTACTTTACAGCAACACATCCTAACATCTTCTGTACTTCTTGTTTTTTATTCACTAGAAGATGATTTCAATGAACACTTATAAGTGCTGTGAGAAGGAAGTTCATGGCTTAATTGATAGAGCATATGAGAAATAACCACAATGTTAGAGGTTTAAGCCCTTCTTTTAGAATTTAGGATTTAATGTTTTAAGCTTAATGGTTTAATATTTAAGGTTAGATTTTTAATTTATTTTAGGGTTTAGTATTTAGGATTTAATGTTTTAAGGTTAATGGTTTAATATTTAAGGTTAGTTTTTTTAATTTATTTTAGGGTTTAGAATTTAGGATTTAATGTTTTAAGGTTAATGGTTTAATATTTAAGGTTGTTTTTTTTTTAATTTATTTTAGGGATTAGGATTTAGATATACTCATATACAATCTAATAGGTGCCATGAAATAACATGACATGCAAGTCTTGTTGACAACCCAAGCTATCGAGCAAGAATCCTTTCAGTTGGGGTGCTCATGTTTTGGTTAAACGAACCATGGGCTTATTTTTGAAACTGAACTGGTACTTCCAATTTCTAGAAAACTAGTGACCAAATCCGAACCAAAGCCAATTGATTAATTGGTTGACTAGTTCAGTTAACCGTTGGTTTAATTCCTCAGTTTTTCAAAATTTGTTAATATTTATAATGTATATATTTTTTATAATATATAAATATATAATAAAAGCTAGAAATACACATAAAAAGTTATATTTTAAATAATAAATAATAAATGATATATTATATATTATAAATATATATATTTATACATATATATATAATGCATAGTTATTAATTAATAATATATGGATAATATAAAATATATATGAAAAACATATATAATATATAGAAATATATGTATACCAGTTGGTTCGAATAACCATGGATTTTTTATATTGGTTAACCAAAACCAAACTGATACCCTATGTTTTTTAAAAATATTGAACTGAAACTGAATCGGTCAATTCGGTTAACTAAAATTTTTTATTCGATTTCGTCGGTTCAATTCAATTTTGTAGTTTTTCTCTCTACCCTACCTTCCAGGGTTTAATAGTTCATGTGTTTAGGATTTATGGTGATTTAAGATTTGGTTTTAAAGTTTTTATTTTTTAATTTTAAGATTTAAAAGTTTAATGTTTAGGATTTAGATTTAAAAATATAATAAGTACCATTGTAGGAGTGAAAAGAACATTGTAGAATGGAATAACATGACATGCGGATGGAGTCTACTTGACAACTCAAATTGTTGGACTAGAGCCCTTCTTTTAGGGATTAATGGTTCAGGGGTTTTGGTTTAGTGTTTAAGATTTAAGATATAAAATCTAAGAGGTATTATGGTAGAGCGAAAAAACCATTGCAGGATGAAGTAACGTGGCATGCAGATAGAGTCTTGTTGACAGTCCAGGCTGTCGAACGAAGACAAACTTGGTTCGGCGATCCAACCATCCAGGCGGGGTTCGGCTAGGCGAGTCGTTGCGCACTAATTGGGGGCAAACAAAACGCTGTCTTCGGCCCCTCGAAAATGGAGGGCTCCTACTGAACCGCGCGAGATTGGAATATATTTCGGTTCTCAGATCGGGGGACGTCGTCTAATGAATGTACTTTTTATTTTTATTATTTTAAATATTTTTTAATAGAAATCAAGAGTGGCTACATAAGACGGGGGTAGCGCGTCCGCATAAATCAGAATTACAAATATAATTTAGATTACAAAGAAGATCACTAAGATTGATACTTACTTTCCGATTTTACCTTCCGCATTGGTCCACCTTGGGCCTTGGCGCATTTGCTCCGTTAATTATCTCAAATTACCACAACTGCCCTCCACGTTTTCCCTCCAATCCCGAAAAGTTCTTGTATTCGTATGCACACATGAAATTGACCTGTACAGACCCCCGCGTTCCGAGGGGCCGTTTAAAATCGGTTGCTTGTCCAACGGGTTTCGGTTGGGAAATCTGAGAAGACCAGACTGGGATGCGACAGAGAGGCCGAAAGCGAATTTTTGCAGCCTGCACATCGTCTCCTTCCTTCTTTCTAGTCTTTCGGTCTTTCTTTGCTTACCAGATGAAGTTTTCTTTATGAGGTATTACTAAGCTACATTGCCTGTATCTGTTTCCTTTTTGTCTTTTGGTTTCTTTTTATTGCTTTGTGTTCAAGTCTACACGTCCTTCTTCTCGTTTGGAGGTTTGAATTCTTTTACCTTGAGGCGACCACCTGTTTATATTTGTTGTTATTGTACCTGTCAATTGATTGCGATGATAATAAGAAAAATTCGCTTTTGGCTTATACATATGTTGCATTGCGAAATCGATCAATGATAATGCAGGTTTCTGCTGAGTGCTTTTGATCTTGCTGATCGTGCATGGTGATCCTCTGGGATGTGAACGAGAATCAAGGATGGCTACCCGAAGCGCAGAGTCTTCACATGTATGTTAGAGATATGTTCAATGGGGATCTCTTGCAGTATCATTATTTCCCCCCTTATCTATTTATGCTTTAAATTATTTTAGTTTAAACGTTGGAGAACATGATTGATTTGATGAATGTACGATAAGGGTAGTATGTTTAGTCAACGAAAAGGGAACACTTAAGAAAGCCTCTTTAACAAAAACAAAAACCAAAAAAAAAAAAAAAAAAGAAGAAAGGGAACACTTAAGAGTGCCTGATTTTATGTTTCAGGGAGATGGCGGTCCAACATCCGCCTCCTCTTGTGCTGGCAACGTGGTAATTGGCTATTTTCTATCTTCAACATCCTTTCTGGTTTACCGTGTCATCCAAGTTTTATGACATTGGTGAAACCGATCCATATGCCATTTCCATTACATTCCCACACGTTTCAAGTTGTGAAGTGATGGGATTGGTTGAGTCACAAAAGCACTCAGTTGAGAGTTAAATGACAAGAATTACTAATGAAGGAAGTTGAATGTCAGTATTAGAGGATGCCATGGAAAAGTTACTTAAAGGATTCCTCCTCCTCCTCGAGTGTATCTCATTGATTAATAACAAGCAACAAAATATTTAAAGTTGATCATGATTAATTTCCAATATGTAAAAAAAAAATATTATGCATCTAAATGCACCTTTACCCTTTTTTTTTGAAGGGTAACACCTTCTTGAACTGATGAATAATAACTAATATGCCAGCTTAGAATCTCATATAGACGAGTTTACCTAATAGCCTTGTCAACATATTTTCTGATCCTGCCTCCCCCCCCTTTTTAAGTTTAAACTGAGTATGCAAACGAAATAGGGGTGAATAACAATCTGGATCCCACTAAGCTATTTGCCACCTGGGCCTGTTTGATCAACAAGGGTAATGAAGTTAAAGGCTTAACTTCTTTTTGACTCTAATTACTCCATAAGAGGGTCATTCTTTATATATAAACATTCATGTGAATAAAAATCTTTTAAGTAAAGCAAATTCCATTTGTATTTTAGACTAACATAACTGCTAAAGTAGGCAACAATACATTCTACTTTTTTTTTTCTTCCTGGATACACTGATGATTTACCTCTGTGTTGGATTCTGTCATATTGGCTGGGTTTGAATTATATTAAGGGAAAATTCCAGAATAGTACCCTGTACTTTAGGGGTAGTCTCAGTTTAGTACCCGAACTTCAAAACGTGCCACTGACATGAACTCTTAAAAGCTGTTAATTTATCCCTGTCGTTAACAGTCTGTCAGTTATCCATATCACGAGATGACATGTGTGACTTAAAACTTTTAAAAATGTCAAAACTGCCCTTTGAAGAAGACACTGTTCATTGGCTTCTACCTTGGGACTGAACCAAAACAAACATTGTTTTCATGCCATGAAAACTCAATGGGGTTTCGCCAAGTTCATCCCCCTCGCCACTTTCAATGACATTTCACCAAATACTTAAAAGAAAGTTCTAATTTACGGAAAATGATTTGAAATGATGCTAAAAAAAAGAAATGTTTCAAATGACTCTAACTCTATCATTCCCAGCCTGTAGCAGGAGCTGGAATAGTCATTGGTGGTGCAGCTGCTGCACCTTCTCCGAGTTTGGTCCAAGTTCAGAAAAAGCCTTCCCAAGAGAGTTTCTTTTACATTCATGCAAAAGTTTGACTGCCTTGCCAAAATCTTGCTAGAGATTGTCCCAGTTCTGCGAACATGGATAAGCTAGACGAGCAGATTTATATGCTATTTGAATGTGAAATTTGGGAAGGCTAAAAGAAATGAAAGTTTTATAACAGATGGAGAACATTCAAGAAACCAGTAATTACTTTTCAAGATTATCTGTGCCTCTTCACCAGACAAAAAAGCATGTGTTTGTGCTTCTGCTAGGTGATCTTCAAATTTAAATATGTAATGTTTAAGTTTCTCATATTCAGGATTTGATTCTTCCAACGGATTTTCCTTTCCAAGAACGTCACTTGCTTTGGATTGCACAGCCTGTCAAAGATTAAAAGCAGCAAGGGGGAGGGAATCATGATAGTGTTGTCTCACACTAGAGTATTGAAAGGGAACCTTTTATTAACTAAAAAGGTTCCTCTTTGTCCAGTTGACACTAGAGGACTCCAGTCAACAATTGCCAGAAATGGGATGCCATGGTGGAACAGTATTGTGAGAACTTCAATACTGCCCTCTGACCATAAGGCCTTGCAACTTCTCCCATGTTTTCCCTAGGTTAGTAATGAATATACCGTCAGTTTGCCTCTTGAAGACATAATGTCCCATCTGGAAATCACAATTCTTGGTCCTGAGATGGACGTCCATGGCCAACATAATCTGAATGTCGGCCTCCTTCTGTGACAGCCATTCAGTGTAGTCAACATGGCTTCTGTTAGAGTAGTGCTCTCGATCGAGTAGATCTGACGGTAGCAGAGGAAGAAAAGAATGAGTGAAACCCTAAACCTTCTCTTCTCTGTTAGTATTGAGACTGCTGAGGGTTGTCTGGTAATATCTGAAGTAGCTGAATCCCATGATTTTTTAGAGTGAATAAAATCGTTTCCGTCTTCAGTCTCAAGGTAGAAGACAATGAACAGTGTCTTCTTTCGAAGGGTTTTTTTGACATTTTCAAAATTGACGGTTGGTACTAAACTGAGACTAAACTGACGGTTTGGTACTAAACTGATACTACCCCTAAAGTACAGGGTAATTCTGGAATTTTCCTTTATATCAATTACAGCCTCAATGTGACAATATGAGTAAATTGGAAACTGCAAAGGAAATTTCAGTTCATGTAAATGGATTGTCTGCCAAAGTAAAATCTTATTTTCTTTGTCCATCAGGAATATCCACTACTTCAAAATTAACATTATTTTCTAAACCCTTCATCTCTTCATACATGTCACGCCTCAATTTAGATGCCAGAGCTTCTGCAATGCTTAAAGCAACATCCATAGGAGAGAAGTTCCAAAAGAGCAACAAAAAAGGTGATAGGACTCTAAGAGAAACCAAGCTATGCATATGATATTTGCAAAGTGAAAAGGAAAGCTAAATCCTTTTTAGAATTAAGAAAGGATCAGTTCTAAGAAGTGAACAATATGAGAGCACATCAACTGCCAAGAACATATATTACCTAGATATGGTTGGGCAAAGTGTCAGATATGGAATTTAAATTGAAAATTGAAGTATCTGAAATGATATGCACCCTTGTACAGGTATTTGAGTATCATCGGCAATAATTTGTCATGGTGGTTGTAACCTTGGGTTTATTGCATATAGATATGCCTTTGGCTTTCTCCCTTTTCTTGTACTTCCCTTTTTGAAATCATGTGATTAATTGATGAAATATGGAAATAATAAAAAAGGGGGAATATGAATAAGAAAAGTAGGAGAAGTGGTTTGCCTCTTTTGAACAGTTGAGAATGGTTAGATGGGGTGTTTTTGGTCTTTTTCTCCTTTTTTATACTCTCTCAGTATTTGAGCACCTAGATAGGGGCCTTCTTGTAATTATTATTTTTTCAATTATAAAGCGAACTTTTGAGGGTGTGAACAGTGAACAACACACACCTCTCGACACATTGCATTCTTCTTCCTCTTCTTCTTCTTCTTCTTCTTCTTCTATTCTCTTCTTTCTTTCTCTCTCTTGAAACCCTAGCTTTTGCAACTTGGTATCAGAGCAGGTAGAAGCATTTGGGAGTTAGTTTTTTGCTGATCTCCTACCTAGAGGTGAACTGTTGATGTCAGACCACCGCCGGATGACATCAACAGTCTGTATAGGTGTCGGCGACAGTTTATGAAACCAGTATAGTTTGATTTGCCTTGATTTTAGAAAAAATTTGGTATGACTCTTGTTGTTATATGAATCTTCTATGATTTTTGGTGGATTTTTCAAGGAAAAAATTGCAGAAATTCCAAATCTAATGTTGAGCCATGTACAACGGGTTTAATGATTTTTTTCTCTGCTGTAAAACCTAGATCATTCAAGTCGTTTTTCAATGTGGGATTGATGGGAAGTGGTCCTGTAATTTTCTGAGCACCGTGTGATTTTTGGGAGATTTTTTTCTCCCTCTATTTTGCTGCCAACCTAGTTTTTTGGGTCTTCCTTTGGTTCTTAACCGTTGGGTAACCTTGTTTTGGGGTTTGGAACCTTGGTTAAAGTGTTAGGGGTCCTTTTGGTTGGTGAAAAGGTGTCTTGTTAGAATATGGAATCATCTAAGGATTTTCAGATGGTTCCTGGCGTGCTCCCGGGAGCTGCAGATATTCCCAATGATATGATAACTACTGTTAAAATGGATGAAAGTAATTTTTTAGAGTGGTCTCAGTATGCTAAACTTACCATTGCTGGGAGGGGTAAACTGGGATTCATCACAGGAAGGGAAGTGAAGCCAAGTTCTGAAGACCCGAAATTTGCAAGGTGGGGATAGGACAACTCCCTTGTTATGTCATGGCTGATTTGCTCAATGCAACCTCATATTGCCCGAAATTACATGTTTCTTCCATCAGCCAAGGATATCTGGGATAAGGGTAGTTGCTACTTATTCCCAAGTTAACAATACTGCTAGAATGTATCGGATTCGGAGGGAAGCTTGCAGTATGCATTAGGGGAAGAGATCTGTTGCTATGTATTTCTCTTCTCTATAGAAATGGATCACTTGAATGCTCTAGTTTGGAAGGACCCTAAAGATGGTGAGCAGTATCGGAAATACATAGAGGAGAATAGAGTCTTTGATTTTTTGGATGGCTTAAACCCAGAGTTTGATTTTACCAGGCAACACATTCTTAGTGCAAGCATTGTTTCTTTTGCTACTGCTTATTCTCTTGTACAAGGGGAAAAAGTTGAAGAACCGTCATGATGCAATCCTTTGTGAGTGATCATTTTGCCTTTATGTCATCTCAATCCAAGCAAAATTCTAGCAAACATCCCATTACAGAGAAGGTTGATGATGTTATTTGTGAGTACTGCAAGCCAAGACACACTAAAGAAAGGTGCTGGAAGCTCAGTTCTCATTAAAACGGAGAAGTACAAAACCAGGAAGAAGGGCAATGGCTACAATTGGTAATGATGCTCAACCCTCGGATGTGCTTGACTCCTTTGATGTGATGGCCAAACTCAGGAATATATTGTTATAGCTAGAGAAGGGTGGTATATCCTCGTCATTTGGTTTTGGACTTAGTAATCTATCTAGTTCATATGCCAAGATAGGTAATGCACCTGCTTGTTCCACCTATTTAGCCCATGGATTGTAGACTCTGGGGCTAGTGTCCATATGACTGGTATGCCTTCACATTTTACCTCATATAAGTTAACCTCGGGGAAGGGCAAAATTATTGTTGCTGATGGAGCTCAGACCCCAATCTTGGGTCAGGGTGAAGTCAGAATCACTAATAACCTTTCTCTTGACTCTGTTCTACATGTACCCCAGCTACAAAAAAATTTATTATCTGTTAGTTCTCTAACAAAATCCCACAATTGCTTAGTGATATCTTTTTTCCACCCATTGTGTTTTTCAGGACAGGAGCACGGGGAAGGCGATTGGAAGTGGGAATGAAGTGGATGGAGTCTACCTCCTGGATGGACCTTCAGAGCATGGATTGTCGAGCCAGACTGAGTTTTGTTCCAATGAGAAAATGAGTCTTTTGAAATTATGGCATTGTTGCCTTGGTCATATGTCTGTCAATTCTGTCAAGTTTTTGTTTCCAAACTTGTTTGATTTTGTGCCCAAATTGAATTTTGAACGTGAGGTTTCATTTATCCAAACAATGTAGAAACACATATTCTGCAAGCAGTAAAAGAAGTAATGTTGCTTTGCATTTGATCCATACTGATGTTTGGGGCCCATATGTTGTCCCCTGTAAGGGGGAGTTTCAGTATTTCATTCTCTTCGTTGATGACTACAGGCGGTATACATGGCTTTACTTGATGAAAAGTAAAGATGAAGTTCCTATGGTTGTTCAAAACTTCATGAATATGGTCGAGACACAGTTTGAGAAAAGAGTTAAGATAATAAGATTTAACAATGCCAATGAATACTTTGAACATCACTTGCATAGATTTCTTGAAGTCAGGGGCACTATTCACCAAAGTTCATGTAGTCATACTTCACAATAAAGTGGGGTGGCTGAAAGAAAAAACAGGCATGTGGTTGAAGTTGCTCGAGGCTTATTGTTTCAAACTCATGTTCCAACTTGTTTTTGGGGTGATGCTGTTGAGATAGCTGTATATCTCATTAACAAATTCCCATCAAGGGTCCTTAACCTTCATTCTCCTCATCAACTACTCTTCCTTGATGAACTTCCTTTTAATCTATCCCTTTAGGTCTTTGGTTGTGTTTGTTTTGTTCATGATATGAGTCATTCCCAGCGCAAGTTTGATCCTAAATCAGTTAAGTGTGTATTCCTTGGTTACTCTCCAGTCTAGAAAGGGTATAGATGCTTTGATGCTCTCTCTGGAAAGAGATATGTCTCTAAGGATGTTACCTTTTTGGAATCCTCTTCCTTTTTCCAATCATCCCGTCCTTCTCTTCAGGGGGAGAATGCAAGTGAAGATTGGACTCCCTTCTGCCTTCCTATTCCTACCTCTATTCCTCTTTTTATTCCTTCTCCTCCTCCTCCTGTGTATCGACCTTGGTCATGGCAACAGTTTTTCATCAGGCGCAGTAAAAGGGTGGCTTCTGAAGCAGAATGCCCATCACATTCTAATTCCCCAGACTCAGGTAATCTTGAACCTCCTGATGATCCTATTATTTATTATAACCTTGATCTTCCTATTGCCATTTGAAAAGAGAAGAGGACATGTAGCAAGTATCCTATTACTAACTATGTGTCTTATGATGCTCTCTCACTTTCCTATTGTGCCTATATTTCTGTTATATCTTCTGTTTCCATCCCTCGCAATGTTATAGAGCCTATGCAGTGCCCCCATTGGAAGGAAGCTATGAACCAAGAAATGGAGGTCCTAATAAAGAATCAGACTTGGGAGGTTGTTCCTTACCCTAAAGATAAGATTCCTGTTGGGCGTAAGTGGGTTTATACTGTTAAGCACAAGGCAGCTGGCTCAATTAAAAGATACAAAGCTTGGCTTGTAGCCAAAGGATACACTTGGACTTATGGCATTGATTATCTGGAAACCTTTGCTCCAGTTGCTAGAATGAACTCTATTCGTGTGATCATGTCTCTTGCTGCCCATTACTCGTGGCCTTTATATCAAATGGATGTAAAGAACGCCTTCCTTAATTGGGACTTACAAGAGGAAGTGTATATAGACTTACCACCTGGGGTAAGTTTCCTTAGCAGTGATGGAAAAGTGTGCCGCTTGAAGAAGTCTTTGTATGGGTTAAAACAATCTCCAAGAGCATGGTTTGACAGGTTCGGGAATGTCATCTTGAAGATTGGTTTTTCTTAATTTCAGGCTGACCACACCTTATTTATTAGAAGAGTTGATGGTAGAGTAATAATGTTGATAGTATATGTTGATGACATTGTTGTGACAGGTGATGATATCACATGTATCTCTCAGTTAAAGTCATTCCTTGCTTTTGAATTTGAGATTAAGGACCTTGGTGATCTCCGATATTTTCTTGGCATTGAAGTTGCAAGATCCAAGAAGGGGATTTTTCTGTCACAAAGGAAACATGTACTCGATTTGCTTCATAAGTTTGGAAATTAGGGTGTAAGCATGTAGAAACTCCAATTGATCCCAACCACAAGTTGAATTCTACTGAAGGAGAAGCTATTCTAGACAGGGGAGTATATCAGAGATTGGTGGGACGCCTTCTGTATCTTTGTTTGACTAGACCTGACATTTCCTATACTGTTGGAGTGGTTAGCCAATATATGCATGAACCAGGACATCTCATATGTAGGCAATTAACTGAATTTTAGCCTACCTAAAAACCATAGCAAAGGGATGTTGTATTCCAACCACGACCATCTAAATATTAAGGTTTACACAGATGCTGATTGGGTAGGGTCCATCGATTATAGAAGATCTACATTGTGTTTTTGGTCTTATTCTCCTTTCTTATACTCTCTCAATATTTGGGCACCCATATAGGGGCCTTTTTGTAATTATTATTTTTTCAATTATAAAGTGAACTTTTGAGGGTGTGAACAGTGAACATCATACACCTCTCGACACATTGCTTTCTTCTTCTTCTATTCTCTTCTTTCTTTCTCTTTCTTGAAACCCTAGCTTTTGCAACTTGAACAAACAATTCTCTAAAAGGATGCTGCAGAAAAGCAAGAGATATAGGTTTAGGATAGGTTAAATCCATCAAAATGGTTCAAGTAATGGCAATCCTTATTTTTCTATCATAATTCTTTGTTGCTGGATTTAATTTTAATTATTGGATTAGAGTTATGGGGCATATTATTCAGTTATTAACAATGAGGGGTTTAACTAGGCATAGAGCATTGAACTGGATTCCTACATGTAAGTAAACACCAGGTCTCATCCTGACTTGGTGTAGCATTTTACTTAGTTAATACATCAATTGTATCTTTTTTATATTATTTGTTGCATTGAAGTGCTTATTTCTTTTTTTTTTGTTTTTTGTTTTTGGGTTACAACTCCATGCAGGTTTTCAAGAGTGGGCCCCTTTTCATATCGTCAAAAGGTCTGTCTGCCTTCTTCATCTGGTACTTGGTACTTTATTTTTTCACTGAATGATAATACAATAATCTTCAGATGCTTCAAATGCTTGAAGTTCTTTCCTTTGTCTTTGTGGTTGTCGGTTTATGCCCTTTTCTGCAAGGCAAACTGACAGTTACTCTGTTGCCATTTTGATGCTTATCAAATATGGATTATTAACTTCTATTTTAAGTTTGCTATGTGATTTTGCTAACACATAAGGAAATTCCTGGTAGTACTGAATTGTATTATGTCCAATTAATTCCAACAATGAATGGTGGCACTGTAACACTGTTCGAAAATCTATGTTAAGTTTTACCATTCCTGACTCAAAATTGGATGATGGAGTTTTTCTCCAACCTAGGGAGAATGATACATGATGCAAAGCAAGTGATGCTCAAAGATCTGGGTCAATTACCTGAATCTCAACTCCAAGCAGGAAAGAAGTCAATATCGTGCTCATTACTTTCTTGTGTTGTAGATTTGAGGTGTTAAAACATGCCCATTTGGCTTGATTTTGGGATCATTAGAAAGATTATTTCTTTACGTATCTGACATACCATGATCATGCTATTCAAACATATGCAATGGCCAACTGACAGCAGAATGAATTTTTCGGCAGGAATCTTTATTCAAGGGGTATGTGGACATTCTTTTTTTTTTCCAGATTAAGCTGTAGATGAATGGTTTAGATTGATTTTTAGGTATTCTGTTTGGGGGAAATTGTTTGTTACATGGTAAAATCTCAAGCTAACAACTGTGAAAATATGAGTTCTCACTTCATGCTAAAAATGCTGGAAGTAGGTCTTTATCCAGTTCACACTTCCCAAGACCATGGATTGTTGGGACCAGCATTGGTTAATGGTCTTTTTAGTTTTAGGCGTTTTATTGTTTATAAAGTGATGTTACAGAAACATTGGAATTTTTTTTTATTACTATTGCAGCCAAAATAAAAATAATTTTATTATTGAATAGGTGGCTTTTCTTTTGGCATTTAGTTCCTCTAAGAACTCTTAGAATTGCTTGGATTAGGATGCCATAAGTGGTTTTTCCTTCAATTTTCCTCTAACAAACCTGGTCATAATTGAAATGATTCTACATAATTTCAAGGTTCTTGGCAGATGTAGTTTTCCCATTGTTTTAGTTCATTAGAGAACTGATTATCCTGAGGGAATCTAGATATCCTTGTATATAGGCAGTATTCGGTTGCCATTAGGGAAAAGTTGTTATAATTAATAGTGTGAGTAGCGCTTGGAAATTTCAATAACATACAAATAGGTATAAACACAAACACACAAACATATACAAAGAAGCTAGTCCCTTATATCTAGGGTACATATCTTGCTCCAATTTAGGGCTGCAAACAAATTGAATTGCATTTGGATTGGGGTATATTTGAATTTGATTCAATAGGATATATCCCCTATCTGATTCTATCTGATATCTGACAGATCTACAAAAAAAAAATAAAAACAATTCGAATCCCAATTTGTTAAAGGTGTCAGATATTTGGATTTGATTAGCTTAACAGTTCAAAGAAAATTCTAGCTAAAAAAATAAAAGAAAATGTAATTTGCACAAAGAAAAGCAAAACCAAGTACCAGACCTTTGATGCAGAAAGCAGGAGAACAAGAAGAAAGAAGAAATGCAGAAGACCATGCTAACTGATAAACTCAAACAAAGATAATGAAGCCACATATCATATTGTTAAATAACAGAAAAAAATAATTCTGCACATTAACTATTTCTCTTAGCTTGTAAGCAAAACATAGACCAACACCACTGCGATTATTAGGGATCTCTCTCTTCTTTATCTTGAACATTTCCCCCTTTATGAAACTGTAAGTGAGAAAAATCACTGAGATTCAAATGCTTTTTTTTTTAATCAGTAAAAATAGATTTTATTAATAACAAGTTCAAGTATTACGAATAGGTGGGATTTTTTCCACCTAAAGACAAACTTTATAATTTATAATTTTGCTCAAAACATTTGGTGCCTGGCTGTCCCTTGTTTAGCCAAAAATCCACTATCTCATTTGTTGCTTTCTCACCCATTTAAAAACAATATTCAGCTCCCTTGTTATGCTTTCTATTTCCCAAAAAGTATGTCTATGGATCCATGGGATTTGGGAGTTACATCTTGTCCATGAAATGACCACCTGAGAGTCTCCTTCCACCTCCAAGTTGTAGAAACCGAATTGCTTAGCAAATTTTAAGCCATGGAGCAATCCACACAGCTCTACTGTCAATGCATTACCATTTGCTAATGGTTCTGAAAACAATGCTAACACGTTTTCTTTTGTGTCTTGCAAGACCCCTCCTAGTCCAGTCACAGCCTGATTACCAATATAACTTTCGTCAAAATTGAGTTTAACAAAGTTGGTTGTTGGGGGTCTCCATTCTTTCCTTGGTTTGAGCTGATAATGCCACTTCCTTTCAAAGTTCCAACTTCTCAAAATGTCATTTGTTGAGAAACCTTGGAAATCCTCTAGGGTTTTCACCCAATGTGCCACTTTAATTTTCACCATATCAAATATTTCTATCTCTATTCTACTCTTTTCATAAAAATCCCTCCATTCCTTTCTTCCCATATTGTCCATAACATGGCATCTCTCATTGCTTTCTACATAATTCTTTCCCTTTTCTTTAACTGTCTCAAGAAGTTTGGGCCAAAGAGTCCCACCACGTCCTGAGTCGTCCACTTGCACCCAAAGAGATAACAAAGATGCTCCCAAATACAAACTACAAAAGAACAGGATAAAAGATATGGGAGATGGTTTAACCATTGTTTTCGCATAGAAAGCGCATGTGAGGGGATGGACACTTATTTGGCCTTCTTTTCTACAACATATCATGTGTTAATCTTTTTTTTTTTTTGATAAATGATTGATAATTTATTCATGATTGTGAAAACCTTATTTAGTCCTAGGTTACAATAGAGAAGAAGAAGAAGAAGAAGAAGAAGAAGAAGAAGAAGAAGAAGGGTTCGGCCAGTAGAGGAAAATCAGTCATCTCTCTAGTCGACCCACTTGTATTTATCTCCAATAACATAGTTACAAGAAAGATCATATTGTTCCTCATAAGTGATGGGACACATAACTTAAACTTAAATAAAACAAACCTTTCACTCTCAAATAGATAAAACCAAATGACCAAAATACCCCTATTTTGTGTAATCTAACACTCCCCCTTAAGTTGGAGAGTATATGCCATATAGTCCCAGCTTGTCACAAATATAATCTACTTTGCCCTGAGACAATCCCTTTGTAAAGAGATCTGCCCACTGATTTCCTGAGCTCACATGAGATGTGGTTATCACTTCACTTATCACTTTCTCTCTCACAAAGTGACAATCAACCTCAATATGCTTGGTTCTCTCATGGAAGACTAGGTTGGAAGAGATGTGAACAACAACTTGGTTATCATAGTATAGTCTCATGGGTTTGTCAACCGAGAACCCCATCTATTGTAACAAGTTCTTCAGCCATACTAATTCACATGTGGTATGAGCCATAGCTTTGTACTAAGCTTTTGCTCTACTCCTTGCCACCATTGTTTGTTTCTTGCTCTTCAAAGTTACAAGATTGCCACCAAAGAAGGTACAATACCCTGTAGTTGATCTCCTGTCTGATATAGAACCAGCCCAATCAGCATCTGTATACCCTACTATTTCAAGAGTCCCTCCACTTTGGTATAGCAAACCATGACTTGGAGCACCCTTCAGGTACCTAACAATCCTTAGAACTGCTTCCCAATGAGGAATCCGAGGATGTTGCATAAACTGACTCACCATACTCACAAGAAATGTTATATCTGGTCGGGTAATAGTTAGATAATTCAACTTTCCCACCAACCTCCTGTATCTTCTAGGATCATCAAACTCTTCACCTGCATCAATACTCAACTTGACATTAAGTTCCATAGGAGTCTCTACTGGTTTAGCACCTAACAGTCCTGTTTCTTCAAGTAGGTCAAGAACATATTTTCTTTGACATAAGTTAATTCCATGCCTTGACCTTGCAACTTCTATTCCCAGGAAGTACTTCAACTTATCTAAATCTTTCGTATTGAAGTGGTCCTGTAGGAATTTCTTCAACCTTTCAATCCCATTACTGTCACTCCCAGTTATGACAATATCATCCACATACACCACTAGCAAGATTTTCCCATCTTTTGAGTCATGGCTGAACACAAAATGGTCTACCTGACACTGTTTCATCCCAAAGTCTTTCACTACTTCACTGAACCTTCCAAACCATGCGTGTGGAGATTGTTTCAGTCCATAAATTGCCTTTTTGAGTCTACAAAACTTACCATCCTCCCCCTGAGCAACAAACCCTGGCGGTTGCTCCATATACACTTCCTTAATGAGATCACCATGTAGGAAAGCATTTTTGATGTCAAGTTGCACAAGAGGCCAATCATACATAGCAACTAATGAAATCAACACCCGAACTGAACCAATTTTAGCCACTGGAGAAAATGTCTCCATATAGTCCACACCATACAGTTGCCAATAGCCCTTAACCACTAACCTGGCCTTCAATCGCTCCACACTGCCATCTGGAAGATACTTCACTGTGTAAACCCACTTACACCCAACAACATGCTTACCAGGAGGAAGAGCAGTGAGTTCCTACGTGTGATTGTGTTGTAGAGCAGAGAGTTCTTCTTCCATGGCTTACTGCCACCTTGGGGAGGTAAGGGCTTCCCAGACAGTCTTGGGAATGGAAGCAGATGATAGCAATGATATAAAGTTGCGATGAGAAGCAGAAAGTTGACCAACTGAAACATAGTGTGAAATAGGATGAGAAGTACAAGTGTGTTTACCTTTCCGCAGGGCAATAGGAAGATCAAGGTCTAAGGGAGAAGAAGCAATGATAGGATCTGTCGACGAGGGTTGAATTGGAGGAGGGGCCGATGCTCTTCTGTGAGTATACACTTGTCTGATTGGTGGCCTCTCAGTAGTAATTGGCACGGGAGGTGAATCTGCAATTGGAATGGGAACCACGGGAAGGGGATCTGCAACAGGGACGGGAAGAGGAACTACGGGGGAAGGAGAAGAAACCACAGTATCTGAGAAAAAAGGAACCGATTCAAAGAAGGTGACATTGGAGCACACAAATGACTTATACCTTTTTTGAGTCCTTGAGTAACCAAGGAAGATACACTTAGTAGCTTGTGCATCTAACTTGTCTAAACTAGGCCCCAAGTTTTGAACAAAATAAACACATCCAAAGACTCTTGGGGTGAGAGGAAACGAAGACAATGTGGGAAACAACACCGAAAAGGGGGATTGACTTCCAAGGATGGACATGGACTTCCGATTGATGAGAAAACAGGATGTGAGGACAACATCACTCCAAAAATGCTTTGGGACATTCATATTAAGCATAAAAGATCGAGCAGTTTCAAGGAGATGTTGATTTTTCCGTTTAGCTACACAGTTTTGTTGTGGGGTGTAGGCACAAGAAGTTTGATGAATTATCCTATGGTGCTCTAAGTATTGCTGAAATGGTATGAGGTGTACTCTTTGGTATTATCGGAGCGAAGAATTTTAATATGAACACCAAATTGGGTACATATTTCTGCATAAAATTTTTGAAAAATAGAGAACAATTCACTGCGATCTTTCATAAGATAAATTCATGTCATCCTTGAAAAGTCATCAACAAAAATTACAAAATACTTATAGCCATTGTATGACATCACTTTGATCGGACCCCGGACATCAGAATGAACTAAAGAAAAAGGACTTAAGACATGACTATCAACTCTTGGACTAAAAGAGACTCTATGATGTTTCCCAAACTGACATGACTCACAATCCAAAGATGAAAGATGACTCAAGGAAGGAACCAACAACTTCAGAGCCTTGAGAGAAGGATGACCAAGTCTGTAGTGCCATTGAAGAGGAATAAGAGACGACTGAAAAGCTACTGGAGGGCCACCACCATCAAGGTAATACAATCCACCTGCCTCACGCCCTCCACCAATCTTCATCCCCGTCTTGAGATCTTGAAACACACAAGAAGAGGGATAAAAGGTTATGGAATAATTAAGTGACTTGGTTAATCTACTAACATATATAAGGTTAAACGGGAACTTGGGGACATATAAAACAGATGATAAAGACAAGGAGGAGAGATCAACATCACCAACACCACAGATGGAGATGTGGAGGATCGAGAAAGAGAAGAAAATACATTAGGAGTCCTAGACATATGGTTCGAGGCTCCAGAGTCAATGATCCAGTGTGAAGGCTTGGAAGCCAAGCAAGCCATAGCTGAATGGGCAAGGGTAGATGTTTTCTGCTGAGAAGATGTCTGAAGGAACTGCTCATATACTGCATGGGGTACACTCACCATCTCTTTCCCAGAAACACCAGTAGATGTGGAGGGGATCAGGTCAATTTGCTGACTTTCAGTAGCTGTACCACTACCCTTAGTCACAGCATGGTTAGCCAAAGTGTTGGGTGGACCATGTAAATCATAGTAGAAGTTAACCGTGTGCCCCTCTAATCCACAGTATGTACACTTCCTAGGGGCATTACTTCTTCCTTTACCAGTAGATGTGGAGGGGATCGGGTCAGTTTGCTGACTTTCAGTAGCTGTACCACTACCCTTAGTCACAACATGGTTAGCCCAAGTGTTGGGTGGACCATGTAAATCATAGTAGAAATTAACCGTGTGCCCCTCTAATCCACAATATGTACACTTCCTAGGGGCATTACTTCTTCCTTTACCACGACCTCCCCCTGAGTCCCGACCTCCACTCCGGCCACCAACACGGTTAAACATGGGACCATCACGGTTACTTGGGAAGTCCACGACGACCACCACCACCTCTATTTCCACGGCCTCCCCCTCTAGTCACCACAAAACCAGATCTGCCTGAGAGAGAAGAATGCTCTATAGACTCAACAGATGTTTTCCTAAGATGGGCAAAAACTTCTTCAAGTGAGGGAAGAGCAGACCCCCCCCCAGTATTTGTGCTCGGACAGGCTCATATTCAGCTTTCAAACCCACCAGAAACCTTGTCACCTCAAGTTGCTCACGCTGTTGTTGCTGAATCTGAACGTCCTGTGTCAGAGGATGATACACATTGAGCTCATTTCGGATATTCCTCAGACTTGCATAGTATTCCTCCAAGTTTTGATTGCCTTGCTTCAGATTAAAGTACTCTTGGTACAACTGATACACCCTAATTGTATTGTCTTGCCCAGAATACAGTTTCTTAGCATGATCCCAGATTTCTTTAGCTGTATCTAGGAACATAAAGTTCACGCTAATTTTTGGTTCCATGCTATTCCACAACCATGTCATTATTTGTGCATCTTCCTGTTCCTAGTCACTAAACCCTAGAGAATTAGAGGAGGGTTTCTCCTCTCTCACATGTTTTACTTTTTTCTTGGCTTTTAAAAACACCTCCACAGATTTTGCCCACGACACATAATTCTCACCATTCAACTTAATAAATGTCATTTGAACATTTAGGTAATATGGAGAAATCATAACGTCTGTTTTATTGTCATTCCCATCTCCAATCGATGCCATCTTAACTAATTCACCTTACCTCACAAAGAAATCACTGCTATATGTAGAGCATTCACCTTCAAAAATTCAGCACAACCTCACGCACTTCCACAAAACTTATCTCACTTTCAGCACCACCAACTTCTTCAAATACACATTACACATCAAATACAAAAGCTGAAATCACTCAGTCATTAAATCAAACACCTGTACTGCACACTGCAGAACCACTTACACACCAAATACAAGAGCTGAAATCACTTAGTCATTAAATCAAATACCTATACTGCACATTGCAGAACCATTCACACACCAAATACAAGGGCTGAAATCACTCAGCCATTAAACCAAACACTTACACTGCACTCTGCATAACCAACTTGTACTCAGCTGAACACTGTTCACCCGAACCTGCCTCTTCATACCATCGAATAGAGAGCTTCCTACCAATCACCGCAAACGGCCACTGCACCACAAACCGGAGGCATGAAGGCCTCCTACAGAGAAAAACGACCACTCCTTTTCAACCTTTCCTTTAATCTCCCAGTGGTTCTTGAGAAATCTGCAAAACCCTCGAGAGGAGGGCCATAAAAAAACTAGGTAAACCAGAAAAAAAGAGCAAGACGAGCAGATCTGAACTTGTTATATGCGCTCTGATACCATGTGAAAACCTTATTTAGTCCTAGGTTTCAATAGAGGAGAAGGAGAAGGAGAAGAAGAAGAAGAAGAAGAAGAAGAAGAAGAAGAAGAAGGGTTCGGCCAGTAGAGGAAAATTAGTCCTCTCTCTAGTCGACCCACTTGTATTTATCTCCAATAACATAGTTACAAGAAAGAACATATTGTCCCTCATAAGTGATGGAACACATAACTTAAGCTTAAATAAAACAGACCTTTCACTCTCAAATAGATAAACCCAAATGACCAAAATAGCCCTGTTTTGTGTACTCTAATAATGATAATCAAAATGAAATTACAATACAACCTGCCCAAAGGAGAGGCACGAGCTGGTACCTCTCCACAACAATAAGAAAGTACTACACCAGACTAAGAAATGAAAGTTTGCATAGCTGCCCAGAATAAATGTTTCCTTGATACCCCTTGCTTAACTAACCCATCCGCTATGGTATTAGCTGTTCTACCCGCCCATTGATAATTAACATTCATGTTCCTTGAAAACCAATTGGCTTTCCTCATAATATCCCTGTAGCACCAAATAACTGAAGTTGGATTTTTTAACCAACCCACAACGACTTTGGAGTCTCCTTCAATAAGCAAATTCTGAACTCCTAACTGGTCTACAATCTGAATACCTTGTACTGCCACTAGAAGCTCAACTCTAATAGAATCTCCAATACCCACGGAGCTTGAGAATAAAGCTAATATATTACTGTCTTTATCTCTCAGCACCCTACCTATCCCTGACAGACCCGGATTTCCTTGGCTGCTACCATCAAAATTCAGCTTTGTCCAGCCTTTTGAAGGAGGCACCCACACAGCTGGTACCCTGTTCTTCCTGTAACTGCTATTAGCCACAGCAATCCAATTCCTCCAAATGTCATCAAAGGAATATATTTTAAAGAAATCCAATGATCTCAGCCAATGGATTGCTCTTGTCAAAATGCAATCCTTTACGTTCTGAATATTTCTCTCATTCTCTTGGAAAATCCTCGCATTTCTTTCTTCCCATATTGTCCACAAAGCAACATCTCTAATGCACCTCCACATAATTTTACCAATTTTTGTGGGCCTTACAAAGAAGGAAGGGTCAAAGATCTGATCTACAGCTGTGATCAAATTCCGTCTGCAACCAAACAAAGCAAAGATCCAACCCCAGATAGCATCAGAAAAAGAACAGGTTAAGACTAAGTGAGAGCAATCCTCGTCATTAGCCCTGCAAAGTACACACCAATTAGGAGACACATACATAGAAGGCCTTCTCTTCTGCAATAAGTTTGAAGTGTTGATTTTCTTATAGAACACCTCCCAGCAGAAAATGATAATTTTAGGACGTATAGGTTTATACAAAATCTCCTTAGCTGGGAAACCCACTTGTCCCGAGGGAGAGCAAAGAGACTCAAAGAAAGGGGCACACGTGAAGTATCGTTTTGGATTAGGGGACCAAAGTCTCACATCAGATCTTAAAGGGTCTAGAAAAGCATTTTCAAGAAGTGACAAAAGGTTTGAAACACAAGAGAGTTCATGATCCCTCAAGCCCCTACGAAACCCAAAGTCCCAATTTAGAGAGGATGGAGAAATATATGTTGGAAGAAAGTGAGGGATTGCTTTACCCTTGTAGCGAGAAAGGGAATAGAGAGAAGGGAAAGTGCCCTTAAGGGCAGAATTGCCCACCCAAATGTCTTCCTAGAGCAAAACAGAATTACCAGAATTGGCATCATACTTGATATAGTTGAGGAAAAGAGGGAGAATACTCTGAATTGCTTTCCAAGGAGTTGCCTATGTGGCTTGACACGATACACTAGCACCCCATCCATTTCCCGAACTGCCATGTATACTATCAATCACCTCATGCCATAGTCTCTCTTGTTCTAAGGGCCATCTCTACAACTATTTTCCTAGGAGCGCTTTATTCTTCAAAACTAAATTCCCTAGTCCCAACCCACCCTCCTCTTTCCTCCTACACACTATTCCCCAATTTATTAAGTGATATTTTTTTCCTCCCTTGGCTCCCAAAGAAAATTTCTCATTAATTTCTTGGCCTCCCTAACAGGAATCCTAAACACAGAGAAGTAATAAATCGACAGATTTGCTAAGGAAGCTTTCAGTAATGTTACTTTACCCCTTGAAAAAGTATAGTTCATTTTCCACGAAGCTAACCTCTTCTCAAACTTTTCCAGAACCGGGGCCCAAAAGGTGCTCTCTTTAGGGTTGGCTCCTAGAGGTAGACCTAAATACTGTAAGGGCCAAGAGGAAACGTGACAACCTATACACTCAACCACGGACTCATTAGTCCTCTTATCCATATTCAGACCCACCACACAACTCTTTTCCATGTTTATTTTAAGATTTGATACTCTCTCAAAGCGCTTTATCAAAGATTTGAGATTACTCACTGTTCTCCTATAATCCCCTTCACAAAAGATTATTAGGTCATTAGCAAACTGTAAGTGGGTCACCCTAATCCCGTTCCTTCCTATCCTCCAACCTCTCACTACTCCTTCCAAGTCTACCTTAGAGATCAAACTACTGAAAACATTTGCAACTAGGGTAAAGAGGAAGGGGGAAAGGGGGTCACCTTGCCTTAACCCTCTAAAAGCTTGGAAGAAATCCTTGACTACCCCATTAACCAAGACTGAAAAATGGCATGAACTTATACAGCCCTTTATCCAGTTACACCATCTAACTCCAAACCCACAACACCCTAGGACCTCTAATAAGAAACTCCAACCCACAAGATCAGAGGCCTTTTCTAAATCCAACTTACAAACAAAACCTTGCTTTCTTGGACGGATGCTCCCTGGGCTTGACTAATGATGGAGGGTAGCACTACTTTAATCCTCAAAGAAAACACTTTAGCCAGGATTTTGTAAATGCTAGTCACCAAACTGATCGGCCTAAAATCTTTTGGATTTTTGCTTCTTTCTTCTTAGGGATTAGGGCTATGAAAGTAGCATTAACTCTAGGTCTTACTTTGTTATTATCCTCAAAATCCTTAAACACAACACAAAGGTTTTCTCTGACCACATTGCAACAGTCTTGGTAAAAAGCCATGGTGAAGCCATTTGGCCCAGGGCCTTTGGATATATGTCCATTGAAAACACTGCATGGCTAATTTCCTTTTCTTCAAAACTTCTCTCTAACCAGATTGCTTGCTCTTCAGACAACCTGGCCCAATCTAGACCTTCCAACCTTAGTCTATTATTCAATGGCTTCCCTGCAATTGATTTAAAGTGATCCACCAACACTTTGGCTAATCTCATCTTGATTTGTGACTTCCTCCCCATCCACTTCTATTTTGACCACAATTTTTTCTTCTCCTCCCATTAGCAAGCGCATGGAAAATTTTGTATTGCCGTCCCCTTCTTTGATCCATTTGTGTCTTGACTTTTGCCTTCAGGAAATCTCCTCTCTAAGGAGAACTTCTTCTGATTCATTTTTTAAGCTACTTCTCAAAATCCTTTCTTGCTCATTCATGATTCTTTGGAGTCTAGCTCATCAATCCTAGACATCAAAATATTCTTTTGATCCTCTACCCTTCCAAAATGCTCCCGATTCCACTCTTTGATCCTAGCTCTCAATCTCTTCAACTTTTTGTGGAACCTTACACCTTTCCACTTTACCCCTCTCAATTCTTCATTCCACCACTCACCAAACTTTCGTTCAAAGTCTGGATGAGTCAGCCACATGTTCTCAAATCTAAAGGGTCGTGGTCCAAAGCCTAGAGTTTCTTGACCTAAGAGGATAGGGCAGTGATCAGATGTAACTCTAGGAAGGGTTCTAGCCACCAAATTCCTCCAATGGTCCTCCCACTCTACATTAAAAAGGAATCTATCAAGTTAGGAGCAAAGGGGGTTTTCTTGGAAATTGGACCATGTAAAATTAGCTTGTAGAAGGGGTAATTCCTTTAGACCATAGGTGCTAATTAATTCATTGAGAATTTTCATGCTTGTAGTAATCGATCTCTGGGGATTATTTGATTCATAATTCCATACAACTCCTCCCACATTTCCTTCCTTTCTCTATAACCATTTGGCCCGTAGACATTAGTTAACACCCAACTGAATCCGTCTTCCACATTTCTAAATTTTACAGACACTGAGAATCTCCCTATAAGTTCTTCCACGGATTCTACGACATCCTCCCTCCACAAGGTCATTATCCCTTCCAATGCTCCCCATGAGGGAGCCAAGGTCCAGCACACTCCTCTTGATTTCCACACACTTCTGACACATCTTCTATCCAAATCTGCCAACTTGGTTTCCTGTAACAGAACTATATCAGGCTTCTCCCTTCTCAGCAAGTCTTTAATTGCCCTTCTCTTTCTTGCACTCCCTAGCCCTCTCACATTCCAACTAATAATTTTCATAGTAAGACTCCTTTTAAACGCCCCTTATTAACCTGGTTCCATCTCTCAAAGAACCCTTCCTTCTCTCTCCCCTTCCACTAAACTCGATATCACCCTCTATATCTGATATTAGCCTCTCCACTTCTGATCTCTTTTTCTTTTTCCTTCTCACATTCCCCTCTATCTTTTCAGCCGACCCACTGACTTCACCCACCTCCCCCCCAATCTAGAACTTCTGTAACTCTCCTTGTTTTGAGGATTTGCTTCACGTTCCCTACCATCTAACCCCTCCTCCTTTGCTTTATACTCTTCCAATAATGCACAGATTTGCCCCCATATTCTTTCTAACTCTTCCTCTCGCTTTTTCTTAACCTCCAACTCTCCCTCACTCCTCCTTGCCTAAAAATTCCTCTCAGGCTGGAGTATCTGTTTCAACCACAGGAAAAGCATCAATACCTGAAACCGAAAGGACAAGAGTACCTTCATTGTTGGATCCAAATGAGCTTCTTCCAAGGGATCAGGCCCGGCATAAGGAGGCAAGTCTAATCCTGTCTCCTGTGGTCTGATCTGCTTAGGAGAATTTTCATAGGAAATCAACAACTTGTCAACTTCCGCAACTGAGTTAGTCTTCCACTGCCGTCTGGCTTTAGGTGTTCTTCCTGGGATAAAGAGTTAATCTCCCTTGCAAGTATAGACAGAACCTGAGTCCCAACCGTAGTTTCCTTCTGCAGCTCCATCGTGCTCTTCGGGCCTCCCTCAAAACTTTGAGAATCAGTTCCCTCCTCCTCCAGAAATAATACTTCCGTGCCAAAGTTATCTTCTTCAGAAAGGTCCTTTGATCTGCTGAGATTGATTTTTCCCAGACTCTCCAAATCATCCGATTCAGAATCGCTAGTCTTCATTATCAGAGAGCTCCTTCCTTTCCTCTGAAACGCTTCGTTTAACACACCTTGGGTTACGCTTTTCTGGCGACAGATTCTCTAATCTGACCGTTGGAATCCACTTTTTCAAAACTCCAGCTTGCGTATAGTTCATTCTTCCCGCTGCTCGGTCTGTAGCACTCGAAGAGGACGAAGATAGATGGTAATAACCATCTATCGAAGGCACATGCTCAGTCACGTGCCTTTTTACTTGTCTTTCTTTTGGGTTGGGCCCCTGAAATGGGCTCTCTGTATCCACCTGACCCACCTTAAGTGGGCTTAATTTTTGCAACCCATTTAAAGCTTCTGCCCCTGATCTTTTATATGGGCCTTTTTTAAAACGCCCAATATCCACTGCTTCCGATTTGGCCGGCCCAACTTTTAGAGTTCTGGGCTCACCAAACCTAGTTTTATTTTCTTCCTTTTGGCCCAACTGTTTAATCTTCCCATTTTCAGCATATTCTCCTAATTCTTTCTGATCTTCTCGCAGAAAAGAAGTTGTAGCTGATTTGGGATAGGCCACTTGTAATTGCATGGGCATAAGATATGTCAGAGGCCCAGCAGCTAACTTGTTGCCCACGATTCAAACTTTCCATCTTCTGCAAGCCTTTTGAACTTCCCAAGTTTTGTTCGCCCTTTTTTGTACAACTTTCCTTTCTTTGCAGGTCCTCCAATCCTTTGTTGCCACGTAAGATTTCATCTTCAACCTTTGCATCTTCCTCCTTCCTAGCTTCCCTCCACAGTTCGGCTTCCATGGAAGAAGCCAACCATACCTCCACGAAAGCACCTTCCACCTTCACATTTACTTTCCTGGGAATATCCTCGGGTTTAACTCCATTCAACAAAATAGCTGCAGATCTGAGATCTCCCCAGAATACACCTTCCAATTTCGCTCCACACACCACTGCTATCACTTCTGCAACTTCATCCTTCCAAAGATGGAAAGGTAACCCCACGGTACACACCACCACCCCATTTGAGATCGAGGAGACTTTTGGGTTAGAAGAAGGGGACCACCTGAAGATATTAATCGAGCCAAAATCATCCGGTAGACAAACAGCCTCAACTCCTACTCTGTTTTCAAGTGGATCCAGCAGGGCTTTGCACATATCAAAGGGTGTAAGGATATATTCCATTCTCAACTTCAAATGTTTTGTCAAAGAACCAGCAATTTCTTTCCACCCTCTAGAAGGTTTATCAATTTCAACAATCAGCTTCCTTGTCCAATCTCCTCTTTCAGCTGTTACTACCAGAGCTGCGTTAGTTCCAGTTTGTACTAATGCAGAGGCACATTCAAGATTGACTACTGTTCTTGAGATCTCCCCTTCTTCCTTCTTCTTTTCTGAACCACTTTTCTTTTCTGCTTTCACTCTTGATGTAAATTCCTTCAGAGCTTATGCTATCTCCATCCACCCCTGACTCCTTCTTCCTTCAGGAAAACAGACCAGTTGTTTCCTATTTTTATAAAAAAACTCTGAGAGAGCTATGAATGGCCCCTTATGATTTCTTCTGCATTCCACCAGATATCTTCTTCCCACCTTCATGGTGAGTTCTTTCCATATTCTGTCCTTCTCTCTTGCACTTGCTTTTGCTACAAAATCTGTGAACCATTCTATCATGTCCAACCCAACCAGCAGTACTAAAGCCTTCTTAGCTTCCCTGATTTTCAAACTAGTCTGTCCTCTGATTTTTAGTTCCTCCATCAGAAAACTTTTCGCCTCCACCTTTAGAAATCTTCTCCACCGATTGGTCTCCACAAAGTTCTCCATACCCAATATGCCTGCTTCAGACTTGAACAGATATAATCTTTCCAAGGAAAGCTTCCCAACAAAGTGCTTGGATTTTAGGAGGGATTGGCTTACTCCAAATTTCATTTACCAGGAAATTTACCCCCAAGGTTGAAGGCTAAACTAAGAAGTTGAAAAAGGAAGCACGAGTGAAAAGACCATTTGAGGTAATAGGCCACACCCTCTTGTCCTCTACATTTTTTGCCAAAAAAAAAGTGTCAAGACTGGCCAAAAGAAGAATAAGAGATTCACATTCTGTTTCCCTAATGCCCCTTCTGAATCCAAGATCCCAATTTAGGCTCAATTCAGAGAAGTTCACAAACTTAGATATGGGTTCAAACTTGTAGCAGGAAAGTGCATAAAGTGCAGGAAATTGGACCTTTAGTGGTTGTGTACCTATCCAAAGGTTCTCCCAGAACAAGACTCTCAAACCATTTCCCACATCATACAGTATGATATTCACAAAGGAAGGATATACCTCATAAATTGCTTTCTAGGGGGAATTTGAAGTTACATTGGAAGTTACCTTTGCATCCCAACTATTGTCCATCTGATCATGTATGCTTTCAATTACCTTGTGCCAAATTCTACCACTTTCTAAAGGAAACCTCAGGCTAAATTCTTTTGGGTTAAATTTCCCATCCCTAGGCTACCCTTTTCTTTAGGTTTACTAACCTGTTCCCATTTTACCATGTGGTCTTTCTTCCCACCCCTTGATTCCCACAAGAGGTCCCTCATTAACTTTTCTAGTTGCCCAGAAATTTTTTCAGGGATATGGAAGGTGGACAAAAATTACATGACAAGGTTAGCTAAGGTGACTTTGATCAAAGTTATCCTCCCACCCCCCAAAAAAATGTAGTTCCTTTTCCAAAGTGCCAATTTTTTAGCAAATCTCTCTGGCACAAGCTTTCAGAAATGCTTAGATATGGGGTTTCTTCCTAAAGGAAGTCCAAGGTACTCCAAAGGCCAAATTTTGACTCCACACCCCAAAGGACTCTGCTATTCTAGGGACTTCTTCCTCTTGCAAGACAGCTGTTCTCCAAGTAGATCCTTAATTTAGGCAAGTGCTCAAAAGAATTGACAAGGGTCTTTAGGTTTCTAAGGGACTTAGGGCTGAAACTATTACAAAGCATAGTTATATCATTTGCTAATTGCAAGTGGGTAACTTCCGCTTCTCCAACCTCCGATTAGGTTATCCAAATTTTCCTTTATGATAATTCTACTTAGGACTTCTACAATCAAGGTAAAGAGGAAAGGGGATAAGGGGTCACCCTGTCTCAAGCCTCTTTTGGTTTGGAGAAAATCTCTAAAAGACCTGTTGGTTAGAAATAAACATTGCACTGAGCTCAAACAATCCTTAATCCATGATCTCCACCTTTCCCCCAAACCAAAACTCTCCATGATCCCAAGAAGGAAGGACCAATCCACCAAGCCATAATCCTTCTCTAAGTCCAACTTACAAATAAACCCTTTCCCTCTTTTCTTCTTCTCAGCTATACATTCATTAGCCACTAGAATCTGGTCCACGATTTATCTCCCTTCCACAAAGGTACCTTAGTTTTGTGAAATTATTGTGGGTAAAACCTTCTTTAACCTACCTGAAATAACTTTTGCTATTATTTTGTATAGGCTACCCACCAAGCTAATTGGAAAAAGTTTTCCCTTTGTGGTGAAACTCATCCAACACTTCTTTCAGATCCTATTCCAAATTTCTTTTGATAGACAATCCTTTTCCAAAAATTCCCAACACTCTTGGAGAAAACCATAGTAAACCCATATGGCTCTAGTGCTTTTGATCTTTACATGGATAACACAACCTCTCTAATTTCCTTAATGGTAAAGGCACTCGCCAATGCAATTGATTGATTGTCTGTCACCCTATCCTAATCCAAATCAGTGATTTCATGTATTCCATTCTGCAAAATATGCTCTTAAAGTGGTCCATAAACACCTTAACAATCTCCTCCTCTTCTTATCTCAACTCCATCCACTTCCACACTTGTTACAAAGTTTTTCTTTCTCCTCCCATTTGCTAAAGAGTGGAAGAATCTTGTGTTTCCATCTCCCTCCTAAAGCCATTTACACCTTGATTTTTGTCTCTAAGATATTTCTTCATTTCTTAAAATATCTTCAAACTCCACCTTTAGTTTCCAATACTCTTCTCTTTCCACCTCACTCGTTTCTCTCAAAGCTTCTTTCTTGTATCCTAGAGGAGATTCAAATTCTTCAGGCAAACATCAGAGAGAGAGAGAGTGTACACAGCCTTACCCTTGCACATATAGAGAGGCTGCTTCCAAGATTTGAACCTTGGTCACCTAGGTTGCAATGGAGCAACCCAAACCATTGCACTAAGGCCAACATATATAATTGAATTGAATGTTAACAGATTGAATCAAGGCCAATCTGAATTTGATCCAATTGCTAAACAAATCACCTTTCTTGGTTCGAATTTGATTTGATTAGTCTGATCGGATATCTGAATATGGCTTAATTGAATATGATTTGAATTTGAATTGGATCAATATCTGATTCATTTGTAGCCCTATTCAATTGATGCCTAAGTTGACTAATGCTCTAAAAGATGGTCTTGCTAAGATGTGGGGTTTCTAAATCCATTTTGTATCATCAAGCTTCCCTCCATGTATAGTATCACGTAGTGATGCTTTGTTTCTTTTTCAACTTGGTATGTGCTTATAGTTTACAAATTACCAGCCTTTAGGTCATCTTTGAGCTTGTAGTTGCCATTGTATTCCTGTTTTCCCCTTTATTCCACAAGAAAGCTTTCAATGTTTACGCCAATGAAAGGGAAAAGAAAGAAAGAGTACTTTAACGAAAGACTTTGAAGTTGAATCCAGTTAAATCTAAATACTCAATTTTGTATGGAATGTGAGGCAGAAGGCCTCTGTTAAGAATTTCAAAATGGAGATTTTTGTGAGGGTTATTTAATTGTAATTTTATAGTTGCTGTTAGTGGGTTGTCCTCTTAAGATGTTGTCATTTAGTTATTTTCTTTATTTCTTATTAGTTTGTTTCTAGGGAGTGCCACCAGGGGCATACTTGTAATTTTCATTTTTTTTTATATTAAGTTAATATAAATAATGAACTGGCGGCAACCAAGAGTATGTTTTTCTCTTTCTCTCAATCATATCTTCCTCTCCTTCTCTTTCTCTCTCTCGTCTCTCTCTCTCCATGAATGATTACATGGTATCAGAGCAAGGTTCTGAGCTATAAAAGAATTTCGGTCTTTCCTATTTGAACCTGCTTCGTCCTCTTTTCCTTCTTTGATTTCTTGGACGTGGAAGACGGAGAAACCCCAGCAGATACTCCCATGGATGTTGACCACAAGTTGGGTGACTGTGATGGTGAACCTCTGAAAGATGTGAAACAGTTCCAAAGGTTAGTGGGAAAGCTGATTTATTTGTCCATGACCCATCTAGACATTGCCTATTCAGTTGGGGTTCTAAGCCAATTCATGCATTCTCCTAAGAAACCACACATGGAGGCAGCAGAGAGAGTTCTTAGATACTTGAAAAAGTATCCCGGAACAGGTCTACTATTCAGTAAACATAATCACCTAAAGGTGGAAGTTTTCACAGATGCTGATTGGGCAGGTGCTATGGATGACAGAAAGTCCACGAGTGGGTATTGCACATTTGTGGGAGGAAACCTAGTGACCTGGAAAAGCAAGAAACAAAGTGTGTTAGTAAGGTCAAGTGCTGAAGCTGAATATAGAGCTATGGCACATGGGGTGGCTGAAGTCCTTTGGCTAAAGAATCTTCTAGGGGAGCTTGGAGTTGCTGTTCATAATCCTATGTCTCTTTACTGTGACAACAAGGCAGCCATAAACATCGCCAGCAACCTTGTCCTACATGAGAGGACCAAGCACATTGAGGTGGACAAACACTTCATAAGGGAAAAATTGGAAAAAAAGGGAAATTTGCATCCTTTATGTCAACTCCAAGGAACAACTCGCTGATGTCCTCACAAAAGGGTTTCCATACTCGCGACACAATCAGTTATGTGACAAGCTGGGCATGATAAACATATTCAGCCCAACTTGAGGGGGAGTGTTGTGAGGATTATTTAATTGTTATTTTATAGTTGCTGTTAGTGGGCTGTCCTCTTAAGTTGTTGTAAGTTAGTTGTTTTCTTTCTTTCTTATTGGTTTGTTTCTAGGGAGTGCCGCCAGGGGCATACTTGTAATTTCCATTCCTTTTTATATTAAGTTAATATAAATAATGAACTGGCGGCAGCCAGGAGTATGCTTTTCTTTTTCTCTCAATCGTATCTTCCTCTTCTTCTCCTTCTCTCTCTCGTCTCTCTCTTTCCATGAATGATTACAGAGATAAACTCCTAGATCCTTTTTCACCTAACTAATAGTACACTCACTCCAAATGGAACTAGGGGAATGTAAAAGATGAATTCCATTTCAGAATGTTATCAAATTCCTTGTTCAAAGCTTGAGAAGAACTGAGTCAACTACTTCATTTCTGTTTGTGATCAACTCATCACAACCTGCAACTTTACTTTCTATTGGAAATTTAAAATTTTCTTTTCTTTTCCTCTTATGTATATGACTACAGTATACTTGAATATGCCCATCTTAATGCCTTTTGTGCCCCTTTTAGGACTTGTAGTCCTATCATTTATTGGCAGCAATTGTTTTGATCTTTAGTTTTTCAACTCTTTTAATATAACAAAAGAAAATTTTTGAGCAAAACAAGATTATAATGTACAAAAAAGAGAGGACAAGGTAGTGCTACTTCAAAAGGCATACAGTTCGCTCAAAACAACCCATGTCCTACAAATAAAAGAAGACTCCAGCATATTTTTTCAATTGTTCACCAAAAGCAATCCCATGCAAGGGTTTTTACATGCATAGAACTTTTGCTTCTTTACTTGCTTATTGCACTTATACACCTTTGCTTATTGTTATAGTTAATCAATACATTCTTACATGGAGATTCTCTTTGATCAACTTGAGTGGTGGTATTCAACATTTCTGACATGCAAGCTTATTGTGTATATATATATATATATATATATATATATATTTCATTTTTGTAATTCTGTTTACTCCTCACTTAAGCAATAACCGTAAAGTTTCAATGGAAAAATCATCACTTGTTTTGAACATGTGGAGTTGGGTTGTTGATAGACTTCATTCTGCTATTCTAGTTGTTAGGGTTATGACTTTGTTAGTGATTAACGCTTTGCAATTTCCTACATGTAGGAATAGGATGGACATCATGGAAGAAAAGATGGTTTATATTAACACGCACATCGTTGGTCTTCTTTAGAAGTGATCCGGTAAGCAATTTCTTTTTAGTTTATTTTGTTTCACTTCCTAACTTTTCTTTCCATATTTTTTTGTGGTAGTTGGCTCAAGATCACAATGTGTTACTTTAGTTCTTGACATAATCTTCATTGTGCATTGCTTTCCACCAACTATTATGGGACTACCATCCTACTAGTTGACAACCAAACTAGGGTTCCATGCAAACAGGTAAACAGCTACAAGAAGAAGAGAAAATACCCTAAAGAGCCAAGCATTTTTCATGGTTATGTGTAGAAAGCTGTACCATTACAAAAATTGTCCATACAAGGCAACGATGAAGAAAAAAGAAATAAATAATGTGCAAAAGGGCCTATACTTAGTGGATGGGTTAGTGATTTGGTGCTACAGGGATATTATGAGGAAAGCTAAATGGTTCTCAAGGATGGGTTAGCTAAACAAGGGGTATCACGGGAACGTTTGTTCTGGGCAGCTTTGTAAATTTTTTGTTACTAGTCTGAGGTAGTACATTGTTGTTGTTGTGGAGAGGCACCAACTTGTGCCCCTCCTTTGGGCAGGGTATATTGTAATATCTTATTGAAGTTCTTGAATAAAATTTCATTCATTTATAAAAAAAAAGGCCTATACATGGGGATGTCAATGGGTTGGGTTCGGCACGGATTTGCCTCAACCCTAACCTGACTCTCTAGTGCGACAACCCGATCCCGATTCACAACCCAACTTTAAAATTCATGATTCCCAAACTCGGCCCAACCCTATAGGGTCTAAACCAATACCAACCTGACCAGACCATAACATTTCATTTGCATGTTTTAAACATGTTTTGAAGACATAAAATCCATTAATTTAAGTTAGGAAATTGTTTATAGATTTTAATGTGTCACTTTTCCCATTTAAAACAAGAAGAAAACCAAAATCAATATGTAAATAAATCTTAAAGACTTAAACTTTAAGGCTATATAGTTAGAAGTCAAAAAATTACAAGTATACTTTTTATATATGCATGGTATCATGACCCGTTGGGACGACCAACCAAAACTGAACCTGACTCGGGTTGAAGAACCAAAACCCTAACCCGACCCTAAATTGAATATACTTGACCCTAACATGACCCTATAGGGTTGGGTCAAGCCGGGTTTACCATTTAACCAAGCCCATTGACATCCCTACCTATACTTATATAATACAATAAAAGTCTTAACTCCCAAATTCTCTTCATTCCCCTTTAAATTGATGTGAAGACATAAGTGTCAGTTTCTCAAAAAGAAAAAAGATGTTGAGATTGAGTCATAGCCTTGGTGAAGATGTTGGTTGTTACAGAACAAATCTGTACTGGTTTCAGCCCTAGCTTAGCAGAGGATAAAGACAAAAGAAAGAGAGAAGAGAGAAAGAAGAAGGAGGAGGAGGAGGAGGAGGAGGAGAAAACTGGTTCAATCTAGAGAAGAAGACTATTCTCTAGTCGGCTAGATTGTATTTATACGTTTTTAATTAATTACATAAAGACTCTTATGCCCCTAATTAAGTATGGGACATATAACTTAAACTTGAACATAATAGACATTGCATCACACTAATAATATATACTGAAAAGACAAAACTACCCCTATATAGTTGAATCTAACACCACCCCTTAAGTTCATGAGTATATATCATATAGTCTCAGCTTGTCACAATTGTAATCCACTCATCCCCGACTCAACCCCTTAGTGAATAGGTCTGCCCATTGGTTTCCTATGTTTACATATGCAGTACTTGTTACTCCATTGAGCACATTCTCTCTCACAAAGTGACAGTCAACTTCTATGTGCTTTGTTCATGGAAAACTAGATTAGATGAAATGTGGACAATTGGACTGCCGCTCGGTTGTCACAATAAAGCTTCGTGGGGCGATCAATTGCATATCCCATCTCTTGTAGAAGGTTCTTCAACCATACTAGTTCACATGTAGTGTGTTCCATGGATCTATATTCAGCTTTTGCAATACTCCTTGCTATTACAGTTTGCTTCTTACTCTTCCATGTCACCAAATTGCCTCTAAGAAAGGTACAATACCTTGTAGTGGACCTCTTGTCAAATATTGAACCAGCCCAATCAACATCTGTATATTCCTCTATCTCAAGATTTCATCCACCCTTATATAACAAACCATGACCTGGAGCTCCCTTCAAATACCGAACAATTCTTAAAACTGCATCCCAATGTGGAACTCGATGATTCTACATGAACTGACTTACTACACTGACTGCAAAAGATATATCTGGCCGAGTAAAGGTTAGATAATTCAACTTTCCTACCAGCCTCCAGTACCTTCATGGGTCCTCAAACTTCTTACCTGCATTACTACTCAATTTGACATTCGGTTTCGTGGGTGTTTCAGCTGGTTTGGCACCCAACGAACTTGTCTCATCCAACAAATCAAGAACATACTTCCGTTGGCACAAATTAATACCATGCTTAGACCTTACTACCTCTATCCCCAAGAAGTACTTTAACTTCCCAAGGTCCTTTTTTTGGAAGTGGTCATGCAAGAATGTCTTCAACTTGTCAATTTCTAGCCTACCACTACCTGTAATGACAATGCCATCTACATATACCACCAACAAAATCTTCCCAACATACAAGTCATAGCTGAATACTGAATGATCAACTTGACACTGTTTCATGCCAAACTCTTTCACCACTTCACTAAATCTACCAAACCATGCACATGGAGACTATTTAAGTCCATAAAAAGCCTTTTTGAGTCTGCACACTTTACCATCCTCCCCTTGAGCAACAAACCCTAGTGGTTGCTCCATGTAAACCTCCTCAAGAAGGTTACCATGTAAAAAGGCATTCTTGATGTCAAGTTGAAATAGAGGCCAACCGTACATTGCAGCTAGCGAAATCAAAACACGGACTGAGATACTTGATAGTGTATACCCAGTTACAACCCACAACATATTTTCTAGGAGGAGTGGTGAGATCCCATGTATGAATATGGGCCAAAGTAAAGAGTTCTTCTTCCATTCTTAGGAACAAAAATAGAAGATAACAAAGAAACAAACTGTTGATGAGAGGCAAAAAGGTGAGATATTGAAACATAATTGGAAATGGGATGAAGAGTGCAACTACGCTTACCTTTCCGCAAAGCAATGGGAAGGTCAAGGTCGGAGAGAGGGGGTGAAACCAGTGTTGGAACAACTGCCAGATCTGTCGACGACGAAGAGATTGAAGGAGGAGCCAGTGCTTGTCAATGCGTATACACTTGTCCGATAGGTGATCGTTCAACAGGGAGCTGCACTGGGGACGACGACTAAGACACAACTAGAACTGGAACTGGAAGAAGAGGGATGTGATCCGCAACTGGAGCTAGAAGTGGAGGTGGAGAAAAAGAGGAGACATCTGACCTCGAAAAAAGGAACAAACTCAAAGAATGTAACATCAACACAAACAAAAGAACGTTGAGAATTGGGATTATAACACATTCCATTTTTGGGTTCTAGAATAGCCAAGAAAGGCACACTTGGTAGATCATGCATCTAACTTGGCCATTATGGGCCCAAGATTATGAACAAAGCAAATACACCCAAAAATCTAGGAGTGAAAGGGAAATGAGACAAAGAGGGAAACAAGACAGAGAAGGGAGAATGACCTTCAAGGATAGACATGGGCATTCAGTTAATGAGAAAGCAAGATGTAAGTACAACATCACTCCAAAAACGTTGGTGACATTCATATGATCTTAAAGGGATCGAAGTTTCCAAAAGGTGGCTTTAGCAACCCCATTTTGCTGAGGGGTGTAAGTGCATGAGGTTTGATGAATAATACCATGATGTTCCAAATATTATTGAAAAGGTGTAGAAAAATATTCTCGGCCATTATCAGAACGAAAAAAAAAATAAGCACACCAAATTGAACACAAATTTCAACATGAAACTTTTGGAAAATAGAAAACACTTCACTCCTTTCTTTCACTAGATAAAGCCATGTCATCCTTGAATAGTCATCAACAAAAATTACAAAATATTTGTAACCATTGTATGACACTATTTTATTTGGACCCCTAATGTTCGAATGGACCAAAGAAAAAGGACTCAACAGACGACTATCACTCCTAGACCTAAAGGGAACACGATGGTGTTTCCCATATTGACACGGCTCACATTCCAAAGTAGAAAGATTACCCAAAGATGGAACAAGTAACTTTAGAGCTTTAAGAGATGGATGACCAAGCCGACAATGCCATTGAAGAGGAGAAAGAGACAATTGAAGAGTCACCACCATCATGGTAATACAATCCACTAGCTTCATGCCCTTCACTAATCTTCATCTCTGTCTTGAGATCCTGAAAAACACAAGAGAAAGGGTAAAGAGTGACGGAGCAATTAAGAGACTTGGTTAATTATTAACAAACATGAGGTTAAAAGGAAATTTGGTAACATACAAAACTGAGGACAAGGGTAAGGAGTCTAGGTTAACATTACCAACACCATATATAGAAGGTGGAGTGCCATTAGCAAGAGTAACTGTGTGTGAAGAAGAGGACTGAGAAAGAGAAGAAAACGCACATGGAGTCCTAGTCCTGTGATTAGAATCTCCAGAACCATTAATCTAATGGAGCATGAGTAGGCAAGGGTGGCTGTATTTTGTTGTGATGTAGCCCGAAGAAACCACTCATACTCATCATGTGGAACATTCATCATCTCTTTCCTAGAGATATCTGTAGGTGTAGAAGGTGTTGGGATCACTTTGCTGGATTTCATCTTTCGTACGACCACCACTAGTCACCACATGATTGGTCCAGGTAGAGGGTGGCCGTGTAAATCATAACAAAAATTGATAGTATGCCCCTCCATACCATAGTGTGTACACGTCCTCATACCATTACCATGCTCTCTACCACATGCTCTCCTTGAGTCCTGACCTCCAAAGCGTCCACCACCACGGTAGAACATGGGACCATTACTTACACCACGACTTGGCTGACTTCCTCGAGCTCCTCCTCTACCACCAGGACTTCCACATCTAGTTGTTGCAAAAGCAGATCTATCAGTCATAATAGGATGCTCTGGAGGTCCAATAGAAATCCTCCGGAGACGAGCAAACACTTACTCCAGAGAGGGAAAAACAGATCTGCCTAGTATTTGTGCTCTCACCAGTTCATATTCACCCTTCAACCCTACTAGAAATTTGGTTACATCAAGTTGTTCTCTCTGTTGTTACTGAACTTTGACATCAGATGTAAGGGGATGATAAACATTCAATTCGTTCCGAAGATTCCTCATACTAGCATAATACTCCTCAAGACTTTGATTTCCTTGTTGCATATCAAAATACTCCTGGCAAAGTTGATATACTCTGGTAGTGCTGTCTTGTCCAGAGTACAACTTCTTTGCATGGTCCTAAATCTCCTTGGCTGTATCTAAGAACATAAAATTCACACTAATCTTCGGTTCCATACTATTCCACAACCATGTCATAATTTGTGCATCTTCTTGTTCTCACTCACTATAACCCTAAGAATCGGCTGAGGGTTTCTCCTCTTTCACATGCTTCACCTTCTTCTTAGCTCTAAGAAAGGCTTCTACAGATTCAGCCCAAGTTATACAATTCTCACCATTCAACTTAATAGAGGTCATTTGCACACTAAGGTAATCAGGGGGAATCATAACACTAGATTTATGTCCACTGCTGTCTCCCATTGCTGTCATAAAAAAAAAAAAGTCCACTCACTAGTACTTCACACCACTTCACTTGCTAACCACCACACTGCACATATGTTTTTTTTTCTTAACCCTAACTGTCACTGGAGCCCTACTGTTTCAGCACCATAGAAGATACCTGAGTGCACCAAAACGCATACTACCAGGCCTGCAACTGATTATTACCTATCTCACACTGTATCGCCCATATAACCTACTTGTTTGAACTTCATAAATCAGTACTGCACTGATTTGACCCCCACACCACCTGAAACAGCCCTCTTCGATCCGCCGATTGGAGGATTTCTACAAACCACATGAAACGAGCACCACACAACCAACTGGAGGCATGAAGACCTCCAAGAGGGAAAAACGAAATCTCCTTTTCAGCCTTCCTGTGAAACTCCAAGGGATCAATGAGATCTAGGGTAAAAGACAAACCAGGAAATTCTGGGTTAACCTGAATAGTGGCTCTGATACCATGTTACAGAACAAATCTGTACTGGTTTCAGCCCAAGATTAGCAGAGAATAAAGACAAAAGAAAGAGAGAAGAGAGCAATAAGAGGAGGAGGAAACTGGTTTCATCTAGAGAAGAAGACTATTCTCTAGTCAGCCAGATTGTATTTATATGTTTCTAATTAAGTACATATATACTCTTATGCCCCTAATTAAGTAAGGGACATATAACTTAAACTGGTTCGATCTAGAGAAGAAGACTATTCTCTAGTGAGCCAGATTGTATTTACATGTTTCTAATCAAGTACATAAAGACTCTTATGCCCCTAATTAAGTATGGGACGTATAACTTAAACTCGAACATAATAGACATTACATCACATTAGTAATATATACTGAAAAGACAAAACTGCCCCTGTATAGTCGACTCTAACATCGACAATCTATAAATAAATCAAAGGCTATGTGGAAAGAGTGTCGACTCTAACATCGACAATTATGATGGGAGGGAAGCATCAAGGTCAACAAAGAGAGGTTCTAGCCAAATGATTGCATTGCAAACAGAAGACAGCCTGTACGCGGACTCTATGGAAGACATTGAAATCGTTTGTTGCTTCTTGCATTTCTTGAAGATAAGAGAATCACCCATGAATAAACATCATCTAGTGGTAGAACATCATCTGTTTGGGCAACTAGCCTAATCAACTTTGGCATAAGACTTCAACTGAATGGATGAGGAAGAAAAGAACAATCCTCAAGACATAGTACATTAGTACCACAAACATATCTAAGTATCTGATACAAAGCAGTCAAATGTGGTTGGCGAGGAGCACAACTTGTATTGTTGAGATATATCAAGCCTGAGTCAGAGGCAAGTAGATAAGAGACCCAACTGGTTGTCGATCTTAAGTTGCATCTGGAAGTAAGGATCCATCTGATTGAGAAAGTTTGATATTCAGCTCTGAAGGTGCACTAACTTGTTTATCATCTACAAGCTTGGCTAACTTAAGCAAGTTTGGAGCATACTTCTACCAATTGACAAAGTAATCCTGATGTCTTTTATAAACATTAAATCCTAAGATTTAAGTCAATGGCCCCAAATCTTTTATATGAAAGGATCGGTTAAAAAAGACATGAATTTGGCTATACCTTCATCATCTCCTATTATCAAAATATCATCCACATATAACAATTAACAAGAGAATAGTAATCCTATGTGCTTGTCGGCGTACAAATAATGAATGATTAGAAGAGCACTAAATATAGACATGAACCACAATAACATCTTTGAAGTGCTCAAACCATGATCTAGGACCCTGGTGACATTCCTTATTGTTTATGTAGATGACATTGTGGTTAGTAGTAGTGATACAGAAGAAGTTAGTGCTCTCAAGATGTTTCTCAGTTCTGAACTTGAGATCAAAGACTTGGGGGAGTTGCGGTATTTTCTTGGCATTGAAGTTGTTAGGTCCAAAGAAAGAATCTTTATTTCTCAGCGGAAGTATGTGTTGGATCTTCTTACTGAGATTGGAAAACTTGGTGCTAAACCTGCCTTTCCCCCTATTGATATGAATCATAAACTCTCAGTTAATATAATAGAGAACTTTTGTCAGGGGAGTGTTTTAGAGATTATTGGGGAAACTTCTTTATCTATGTATGACTCGTCTAGACATTTCATATGCTGTGAGTGTCATTAGCTAGTTCATGCATGCTCCCAGAGACACATATGGTTGCTGCAGAAAGGGTGTTATGCTATCTTAAGGGAACCCCTGGGAAGGGTATATTGTTTGCTAAACATCCATATGAAGGTAGAAGCATATACAGATGCTGCTTAGCAGGAAATATAGATGATAGGAGATCCACATCAGGTTATTGTGCTATGGTAGCCGGAAATATTGTTTCTTGGAGAAGTAAAAAGCAGTTAGTGGTTGCTAGATCTTCAGCTGAGGCAGAGTATATGGCTATGGCCCATGGGGTTTCTGAGTTGTTATTGGCTTAGATCTCTCCTTGATGAGATGGGTGTTGAGTGTTTGTGATGAGCCACTGATGTTGTATTGTGATATAACCAGGCTACTATTAACATTGCTCATGACCTGGTTTAGCATGATAGAACTAAGTACATTGAGGTAGATAGACAATTTATACGGGAGAAAGTGGCTTCAAGAGCGGTGTTCCTTCCTTTCATTGCATTAGAAGAGCAACTAGCAGATTTTCTAACTAAGGGAGTTCCAAAGGCAAAGCTTCAACATTATATAAGCAAGCTGGGCATGATTGACATCTATGCTCAGCTTGAGGGGGAGTGTAGTGAGAATGGACCGTAGTGTTTTTTATTTCTTTTAAGTAGTGTTTAAGGTTATGGGCCTTTTTTTGTTTTCTTTAATTGTTTCTTTAGTGTTGGCCACCTCATTAAGGGCATCCATGTAATTGTACTTAATTTTAGAATTAAGTTAATAAAAGAGATCAATGGGGCTAGAGAGAGAGGTTCAAACTCTTATTTTCTCTCTTCCCTTTTCTTCTTCCATAACCTACTACTGAAACCTCTTTCTTCTCTGTTCTCTTCCTTCCTTTCTTTCTTTTCCTATATTTTTTGACTTACTGCAGGTGTATTTCTCAACTAGCTTTTGTACCTATACTCCCCAATAAAATGTAGTAGAGAGAAAAACCATCATGTTGTTAAAGCTGCCAGGAGCATTCTATGTGCTTTTCATATTCCAGTGAAAACAACATTAAACAACTATCATAATAAAAAACAATGTTATCATCATCCACAACTTAACAAATAGAAATGAACCAAAACCGAATTATAGAAAAACCACAATTTTTGGTCATTCCGGTTAAAACCGAATTTTTTAATATATACTCTATTATATATTATAAAATATATATTATGAAATCAAATTTTATTTTATTATATATTAATATATAAATATATAATTTATTATATATTATGTATTACATATTATATATAATAATAGAAAATTTGGTTAACCGAATTTCTAATGCTAAAAACCGAAACTGAAAACCAAATTAACTGAACCGATTTAATCAAAAAATGAAAAAACAAACCGAAAAAAAAACAAACCAAAACCGAAATTTTCGGTTTTAACTGAATAGTGTTCACCCCTAAATTTAGGAAAAAAGAAAGTTTTAGGAAGAGAGAAAAAGAAGTTTGGGAAGGGGAAGAGACAAATTGATACAACCAACAATGTCAATTTTATCACTATTAGCAATACTTATAAGTTTGTGATTAGGAGAAAACAAATTGTTGGAGTTATAAGGATATGCTCCTTATCATATGGTTAGAGACACAAAAATTAATGATCCAGGCATGATGATAGGAAAATAACCTGAAAACTTACCAAATAGGCCAATAGTAGAAAAGGAAGAAGAAATAGTAGATTATACCAATTGATGCATCTTTCCTCATCAAAAGATGTAGAAGAATCACCCTTTACAAAAGAATTACCCTCGGGCTGCATTTGGAATCAGTGTAAAACATCTTCGGTGTAAAAGTACACCGATGACGTTTTACACTGAACCGTGAAAGTGACCATTTCTTTTTGAAAAACACGATGGGTGAAGAGTGTAAAATGTTTGATAGGTTTTACATCGATTATCGATGTAAAACTCCACTTCACCCAAATCTACGCAAAACTGAACTGGAGTGGAGTTTTACGTCAATCATGATTCCAAACGCGGACAAAATCAAATTGGTGTAGAGTTTTACACCGATTCCAAACGCAGCCTTAGCAAAAGCTGTCTTTGTAGTTTGCACCTTAGTTGCTTGATATGCCCAAGGTTGGTTTTCCTCTAGGTTACCTTTGCAGGTTTGACGGGGCATTCTAGAATGATGTATCTGTATTGCTTATAGACTTATAGTATGTATAAAATTTTTCTTCAAACAGTGAGACATAACATGGCCAAATTCTTTGCATTCATAGCATTGGATGTGGGACAGATCTCTTTATGCAGGTTTTTTACCCTTGTTTGCTAAGAAGAAAATTTGTTAAATCTAGGTCTGGATGTGTTCCCTTACTCAAAATATTAAACCAAATGATCTCATATTCTGACCTAAGATGCATACGAAATTGGTCTGCCTTTCTCCTCTCAAAATGTTTTTGCAAATGTTTTGCACCTTCAATAGAGTCCAATGCATCAATGTGAGCTATCTTGTAATTGTATTCAGCCCATAGATCAACAAACCTGGAGTAATATTCTTGAATCTTCTTGTCACCCTAGCAATAAGCAAAAAACTCTGCCTCAATCTGGTATTGTCTTGAGAGACTGGATTGATGATATGCCTTTGCAAGGTAAGTATATTCTCATATGTTCTCCTCATTCTCCTCATAGGTATAGCAGTACTAGAATCAATTGAACTCAATATCCACGAAACAAACTTCTTGTTGTCAGATTTCCACTGTTGAAATGCCTTAGCTTTAGTTTCTTTAGGTTGTGAAATTGTGTCGTCCAAATAACCTTCCAGAAAAACAAAAAGTCAAAGTGAAATTTCCACCACCAAAGTTGGAGCTATTAAGCTCCACCAAAATAATTTCAGTCTTCTTAGAAGTCACAATCACTGGCTAGAAAGTTGTCTGCACTTCTTATTTTTGTTGAATTAGTCTACACTTCTTTTTTGACCAGTATAGAAAGTTGTCTAAACTTCTTTTTTGATCTGTTTGGAAAGTTGTCTACACTGAAACTCCAAAAAAGAATGAAGAAACAGATTTCATAAAAACCGGTCTAGTGGTGTCACAATTATAGGTCTGAAAATAGGCTTCCATCCCTGTATGACCACCTGATCATAAATCAGCCTTCATAGATTGAAAAAGAGGATTGAGGTGGCTCTAACTCTTCTGGTTTCAAGTCTAACAACATTGGATGGTAGAGATTAACGATATAGACTAAAATCTGCCTTGATGAATAAAAAAGTTGGTTTACCAAAAATCGATAAAGCAACCTTTGGAACTCCTTACAAAAAAGAAAAATATAAAAGTTCCTGGAAAAATCCTTGAGTGAATTGCAGAAGCCAAGGGAGGTTTCCTAATGTCTTCAAAGGTTGGATATATTGAAGTGATCAACCTGCTCTGATGCCATGACAATCAAACCCTGGTTCTATGCAAATAAGCAGCCAGAAGAAGAGAAAATACTTATGTGGTGTCAAAAGTGATTGACCTCCACCCCATAGAGTCAAACATGTTTATAATTATGTATAGGAAACTGTACAATTTCAAAATTTCCCATACAAGGCAACAATGAAGAAAAAAGAAAATAAATAATGTACAACAGAGCCTAGACTCGTATAATACAATAAATGTCCTAACTCCTAGGTTCTCTACACTAGTAATGCACATTTACCATGACAAATGAACTAATTTAATCATCATCATCATCTAAACCTGATGGTAAATATGGGCATGAGCTGGTGTGGCTAGGGTGAATTTGGAAGAGAGAATCCTAGATTGAATTGCAACTTCCTTAGGGTGCCCTACCACTTCTTGGACCTTGAAGTACTTAGGTATGCCCTTTGGAGTAGGGGTGCGACTTGGGTTGGGATTTTGTTACAATTTAAATGGGCCTGGTCCGAAACCCAGGCCCTGATGTAGTGTAAAATCTTTAAATCAGATACTCAACTTGCACCCTTACCTAGGAGTAAACCCTAAAGAGAGTAGGTTCTGGAGCCCAATTCTAGAATGATGTGCAAAAAGGTTGGTTGCATAGAAAAGAAATTATATTTCCTTGGGGGATAGGGATAGTTAACTTTAATAAGGTGCATTCTGATAGGCCCCAATTAATGCCAGGAAGAGGAAAGGTCAACAATCAGCTAAGGGGGTAAATAATTGAACAATTAATCACATGAGGGCAATTATAGCTGGAGGGAATAAGGAGAGTCTTGGGGCATTTATAACTATGTCAGTTATGAATAAGAAGAGTTTTTGGGCATTTATAACTAGGCCAGCTGGGCATTTATAGTGGGAGTCAGTTATGCTATCAGTAGAGTATAAGAAGGGGCTTTGGGGGATGGGGGTGGTATGTTTTCTTTGAGTAAAGAATATTGTGAGTGTTTGGGAGAGCTGGCGGTCTCTCGAAGAACTGACCAACTGTTAATGTTTTCTGCTGAATGAATACTAGTTTCTTTTGTTGATGTTCGAGTGTGTGAACGCTGCTGTAAGTCTGTGAACTGCGTGTCAAATTTCTGGGTCATATCACATTCTTGCAAATTTCCTGGTTTATTAGCTCTCTATGTTTAGTATTCTGCAAGTGGGGGCCTTGGAATTCAAAAAATTCTGCAAGACTTCTTGTGGGAGCCTAGAGAAGGGAAAAAGGATAATTTGGTTAAGTGGGAGATATTGTGTAGAAGGAAGGAGCAAGGCGGGTTGGGAATAGGCAATGTGGGAAATGGTTGTGGAGATGGCCTAATGAGAGAGAAGGATTGTGGTAGTCATGGAGGGCGAGAGAGGACTCAGAGCAGTAGGAAGATGGAGGTCTGAGGTGTCGATCGAAGCCAAGACGTTCAAGTTCGAAGAGGAAAGGACCAAAGGCAAGGTTGTACTGAAAATCAGAGAGAATAACAGGGTGACAGTGTTGGTGTCAAAGGAGGTTATAGCATGGATGAAAGGTTTTGTAGACGGGGCTATCAACTCTGGTAAGGTGAATGGTTGGAAAAACTCCATGTCTGTTGCAGGCTAGAGATATGTAACAGAACTGAATAGAAACAAGAAGGGGTGGTTTGTCACTGTGGTGGAGTTTTTTGGAACAAATGGAAAACAAATGCTTTGTGTGCCGGAAGGGAGATGGCAGAAAGGGTGGATGGCTTTTGTGCAGGTGCTGCAGTCTTACCTTGTAGCTTCGGAAGAGAAGGGAGTGGATGGAGGGAAGGCAACTGGCCAAAAGCTTGAAGACCAGAGTAAAAAAACTCAGGAGGAGGCAGCGCCGATTGGTACCTCTGGGAATGTAGAAGTGCAAGGCCATTTGAGTCCTGAAATGGTGGTTGCTTGCTCTTCTATTCATCAAAGAATATTGGTAGGAGTGGGGAAGGAGGAATGGAAGAAAAGAATGGTGTTAGTGGCTGATAAAGGGGTGACGGATTGGAAGAAGGTTTTGAGTACAGTTGCAGGAGAGATAGGTGCTGGGAATGAAGCAATGCTGTTCTCTTTTGCGGAGACAAAAGTCGTGCTTGATGTAGGCAACCAGGAACTAAGCTTCAAAGCAGTTGTGGTGGATGGAGGTCTGATACAGGTTCAGAACTGGAGCCCAATCTGAAATGAAGTCGAAGTTCAAGATGGGTGTGTTTGGCTGAAGCTAATAAGCCTTCCATTTCACCTATGGCGGGACCCTGTTTTTGAGTATATAGTGCAGAGCCTGGGAGGTATTTTGGTAAGGCTGATAGACGTAACTTGAGTGCAGTGGAGTTACAAGTTGCTGGTGTTAGACACGAGAACTTGCCGAGGTTCTTTGATATCTGTTCGGATGAAGCCTGGTACAAGGTGTGGGTGGCTTCAGAAGTCGAACGGTCGTGGTGGGAAGGAGGTCCTAAGGTTGAAGATGATGAGATGGCAGGGTGGTGGACACGTGGAGGGAAGAGGGAGGGCGGCGAAAAGTGGAGCAGATGAAGGTTAAATCTGGGGTTACTGTGTCGGTTGGGGAAAACCAAACGATAGGCAACCTATTGAAGGAAATTAATTCAAATGGGTTTGAATTAAACAAAATTAGGGCGGGCTCTTCATCTTATGCTGACGTGACAAAGAAGCAGAATGGCTTGGTCCGAGCCTGTGAAGGTGGTCGGCGGGTCGGGTGGGCTGAAGATTAAACTGGGACAAATTTGGAAGGAGACATGTGACAACTTAAAAAGTCACGTGGGTGGGTTGGGCGAGTTGGAAAGTGAACCGTGCCACCCATTTAAGGGCCCATGTGACAACTAAAGTGGTCAGGCGGGCCTAATACCGAACATAGGTCTTTTTCGAATGACCCACGTGATAACTTAAGTTGTCACGTGGGTTGGGGTAAGGAGACACAACATAGACCATTACTAGATAGTGAACTTGGTCTATCTTCGTCCTAAATGGCGAGAATGGATGGGGGATGTTCGCAGCAGCGGAAGTTGGAGATGGGGAACTTTCAGTGGGTCCCCTGCTAGAATTGTGAGGAGGTTAGCTCCACGCGACACTCCTCAGACAGGCCGAATCCAAGATATGCAAGGGAAAGAGCAGAAGAAAGGGAAGAGGTGGATGAAGGCTGGGTGCAATGTAGTGAGGAAGATGAAGATTTGGACGAAAGCTCAGATGATGGTACCGGCGTGGGTAGTGTAAACGACGAAGGTGGCTATGCTAGAGGTGACATGGATGGGTGGAATATTGCAAGCTTATTTCAGGGTGAAGGTTGTAACCAGACTAATTCATCTCCAAGACTCCAGAGTGTGCAATGTACAACAGAAGGGGCAAATCGGGAGAACTTGAAGCAAAGCAGGAACACACCTCCTAGGGGTGATTTAGGGGTAGAGAGGAGAGATCACTAGAGTCACCAAAGGACAAATGTACTTTCCAACCAACTCAGGGAGATAGATGTTTACCAACCTCTGGAACAAGAGAGGGAGGCCGGGAACAGTCCTTTTCCAACCTTTCCATCAATCCCAGGTAACAAAGTGAATTCGGTTTGTGCTACTAATGTGTCTCTTGTTTCTTTGGTTCCAGATTCCGTCTCACCGTCGTGTAATGTCGCCCATGAATATGCTACCATGCTAGATGGTGGGTTGTCCGAGGTAGTGGAGAAGGAAGTGAAGGAAGTGAAGGATTGTGGGGAGGAGCGGAAAGGGAGGTAATAGGAATGAAAAAAGTGTAGGAAATCATTGAAAGAGTGTTTAGTGAAGTTGAAGGAATATTGACTTTGAGGAAGGGATGGGGAGGAAGGAAGAAGGGAGGGGTCAGTGGAGAGGAAGGAAAGGAAGGAGGGTAGAGTGGGAGAGGAATGTTGGGAGAGAACATGGTTGGTGGCAGGTAACAGGAGAGGGGGGATGGTTGGAGAGGAGAGAAGAGGGGTGGGACCAGAGGTGAGAAGGGAAGGGCAGGGGGGCAGGCAGAGTTGGAGGGGAAAGTGCAGAAAGGATAGGGGTGGAGGATTCGGTGAAAGAGGACATGATAGCAGAATTTGTGGGGAAGATGGGGTGTAGGTTGGAAGATCTGAATGTGTAGAAAGAAGGTCTATAGAAGAGGAAGAAGGAGATAAAAACAAAGAAGAGGAAGCTGAGTGAAGTAGAGAGACTGAAAAGAGATGTGGAAGGGAATAAGAAGTTCGAGGCAACAAGAGATAGAAGAAAGGGGGGAAAGTAGTGGGTAGGTAGAGAGAGAGTCAAGAAAGAAGTGGAAATGAAGATACTTAGTTGGAACATGAGGGGAATAGGGAGTGCAAGAAAAAGAGCAACAATAAAAGAGAGGTGATAAGGAGGTATGACCCTAATATTGTTCTGTTATAGGAGTCCAAGAGAATGGAGTTTAATAATAGTTGGGCGAGGAGTGTAAGGAAAGCCAAGGGGATTAACAGGGTGGTTGCTCCTTCGTGGGGTGCTTCCGGGGGGATTATAACAATGTGGAAGATGGATGCTGTTGAAGGCCTGAAGGAACTGATTGGGAAGTATTCGGTCTCCATGAAGTTTAAGCAGCAAGAGGATAGTTATGTATGGGTGTTCACAAATGTATATGGACCAAATGACTATCGAGAGAGAAGGGAGTTGTGGGAGGAATTGGCTGATGTTAGAGGACTGTAGGATGGGCCATGGTGTGTGGGTGGGGACTTTAATGTGATTAGATACTCGGAGGAAACCAATAAGATTAATCAGAGGGTGACAAAAAGCATGCGGAAGTTTAACAAGTTTGTGGATGCCTTTGAGATTAAAGAGATTCCTTTAGCCCACAAAACATTTACATGGTCAAACCTCCAATCTAGTCCCATCTGCTCTAAGTTGGATAGATTCCTGTTCTCTTTGGATTGGGAAGAACATTGGGGAAATTTGGCTTCTAGAGCTCTCCCAAGGGTGACCTCGGATCTTTGGCCCATAGTGATTTGTAAGGAGGAAAGGAGTGGAGTACCCGCCCCATTTAGATTTGAAAACATGTGGTTACTCCACCCTGGGTTTACCAATAAAGTAAGGGAGTGGTGGTATGACTATAACCCAATGGTGGATTGGGAGGGGATAAGATTCCATAAGAAACTACAATTTGTGAAAGCAAAGGTCAAGGAGTGGAATCTTTTGGAGTTTGGGAGGTTAGAAGAAAGGAAGAAAACGCTGATGGACCAACTTGAAAACATTGACTCAAAAGAAGAAAGGGGAGAATGTGGAGAGGAAGATAAGGAACTCAGGAGAGGCTTGAGAAGACAGTTAGAGGATTGCTTGCATAAGGAGGAAATAAGCTGGAGGCAAAAATCTCGGTGTAAATGGTTGCAGGAGGGAGACAGAAACACTAGGTATTTTCACTCTTTGGCAGATGGAAGGAGAAGGAGGAACTTTATCTCCAAATTGGTAGTAGGTGGAGTTGAGTTATCACAACAAGAGGAGATAGCCGGGGCTTGTGTGGAGCACTTTAAATCCATTCTAAGAAGGCCGGTAAGTAGAAGGGTGTGGGTAGAAGGTTTGGATTGGCCAGATGTAGGGGTGGAGAACAGGAGAAGGTTGGATAGAAGATTTGATTTGGATGAGATTAAGGAGGCTGTGTTTTCTATGGATACAAAAGCTCCAGGGCCGGATCGGTTCACAATGGCTTTTTATCAGGACTATTGGGATATTTTGAAAGATGATCTTTTGCTGGTGTTTGAGGAGTTTTTTAGGAGAGGAATTATCAATCTGGGTGTGAACTCTACATTTATAGCTCTGATTCCAAAAAAGAAGGGTGCCTCCCACCCGAAGGACTTTAGGCCAATTAGCTTGGTTAATATCCTGTACAAGATCATTGCTAAGGTATTGTCATTGAGGTTGAAGGAGGTTTTTCTAGACATCATCGTACAAAATCAAGGAGCTTTTGTGAGTGGAAGACAAATCACTGATCAAATCTTAATTGCTAATGAGAGTGTGGAGAACTTTAAGAAGGCTAAAAAGAAGGGAGTGGTTTGTAAGTTGGACTTGGAAAAGGCTTATGACTTGGTGGATTGGGAATTCTTGAGGAAAGTTAAGATCAAATTTGGGTTTAGTGGTAGATGGTGCAATTGGATCATGGGATGTGTTCGGAATTGTCATTATTCAGTGCTAGTGAATGGGACAATGGTAGAGTTCTTTCCAGCTAGTAGGGGTATAATACAAGGAGACCCTCTCTCTTCTTTCTTGTTCATACTAATTGCTGAGGTCTTAGGGAAATTGATTCACAGAGCAGACTCGAGGGGTCTCATTAGAGGTTGGAGAGTTGGGAGGACGGAAACCCCCGTCACTCACTTATAGTTTGCTGATGACACAGTTCTATTCTATGAAGGTGGCAATGTGAGCTTTATCAGGAACTTGAAGTTGGTGATACAACTGTTTGAGCAAATGTCTAACTTGAAGGTGAACTTTGGGAAAAGTTGTGTAGCAGGGGTGAATATGGAGGATGGAGAGATCAGGGAGAGTGCAGAAGTGTTGGGGTGTGAAGTGTCAGGGTGGCCATTGAATTACTTAGGGTTACCATTAGGTGACAACCCTATGAGGGAGAGCTTTTGGAACTCGGTGGTGGAAAGGTTTGAAAAAAGATTGGTCTCTTGGAAAAAGAATTACCTCTCTGGTGGAAGAGTTACACTGATTAAGGCCATGCTTGCTAATTTACCCATCTACTTCCTGTCTGTGTTCAAAATCTTAGTGAAGGTATCTAATGGGTTGGAGAAGTTGATGAGAGACTTCTTGTAGGAGCCGAGAGAGGAGAAGAGGGATCATAGAGTCAGTTGGGAGGTAGTGTCCAGGAGTAAAATTTGTGGTGGTTTGGGGCTTGGGAATGTTAGAAGAAGGAATATGGCTCTTCTAGGGAAGTGGTTGTGGAGGTTCCCCTTGGAGAAGGAGAAGGTATGGGTTAGAATAGTGGCAAGTATACATGGGCTGGAGCATAATGGTTGGGATGCTGGAATCAAAGCTAGGACCACAACCTTTTCTCCTTGGAAAGCCATTCACGATCAGCTTCCAGTATTCTCCCCCAATATAAGGTATGACCTGAATTCCGATAACTCCATAAAATTCTGGGAACAAACTTGGGTGGGGAATGCCCCTCTAAAGGATCGGTTTCCTTCTTTGTATGCTCTATCTGATCTTAAAAATGAGCCAGTTTCATCCTTCATTACCCGTCCTCTTCCAATTCTGGGCTTGGGTGGAATTTGGGTCTCAGAAGGGCTTTGAGAGATTCAGACTTTGCTAATATTTCGAGCCTTCTTGAACTTCTTGATAATGTTGTCTTAGACTCCACAAGGGCGGACTCTAGAATTTGGACCCCTACCCCCACTGGCTTTTTTTCTTATGCTTCATTTTTCAAAGTCCTAAGCCAGTCCACCAGTCCTGTAACTCCCCCTTTCCCTATTGATGAGATTTGGTGCAGAGCAATCCCTCCTAGGGTTGGTAGTTTTTGTTGGGAAGCCTATATGGAAAGATTCAACACTGGTGTTCTACTCCAAAAGAAGCGACCCAATACTTGCTTGTCACCCCATCGGTGTGTTCTATGTAAAGCGGATGGGGAGATTGGTTTTCACCTATTGGTTCTTGCCATTTTGCAAGGTCAATTTGGGAATGGGCTTTTTCCCTCTTTGGGTGTAGATGGAATCCTCCATCAGATCTGCAGGGCCTTTTTTCCCCTTCCGTCTTCAGGTGGTGTAGGAAAAGGGGAAGGACTATGTGGAGAGGTTTGAGGGCTGCAGTATGTTGGACAATGTGGGAAGAAAGAAACTTTAGGATATTCTCAGCGGCTGAGAGAGGGGTGGAAGAACTAAAGGCTATCATTCATTTTAGGGCTGTACAATGGCTGAAATCTTTGGAACTATTCACAGGTTACACAGTGGATGACATGTTGAGGAAGTGGGGTGAAATAGCAAAGTGCACACAAACCAAGTCAGTAATGAGTGTGTCTTGGACACCTCCATCTGCTGGGTTCATGAAATTAAATTTTGATGGGAGTAGTAGGGGGAATCCTGGACAATCAGGGATTGGGGGTGTCTTTCGGGATGAGAAAGGGGTCATTTTTGCCTTGTTCTCAAGCCCAATTGGAGTAGGTGACTCCCTTAGAGCTGAGATCTTTGCAGTTATGGAAGGAGTCCAGAAAGCCAAGGAGATGAGCATCAGAAAACTCTTAATTGAAGGGGATTCGGAGGTGGTGATAGGGTGGCTGAATGCAGACAGCAATGGTTTATGGAGGTACAGTAATCAGAGGAGGAAATTTAAGTGGCTGGTGTGGGAGATGGAAGTTAAAATGTGCTGGGTCAAAAGATCAGCCAATTCTCTAGATGATGGTTTAGCTAAACAAGGGGGCAAAAAGGGATTCAATGTTTTGGACTAAGTTGTAATTTTTTCTCTCTACCTATTCTTTTATTGTACTTGGAAGATAAGTGTGTTTGTCTTCCTTATGTAACCCTCTTTGGTGAATTAATGAAATTGTTATTGATCAAAAAAAGAAAAAAAAAAAAGAGAGAAGGACTGTGGTATAAAGTGGTGGAAAGTATTCATGGTCAGCCGGACAATGGTTGGGATGCTGGTGTATCTCATCAAGCAACTTTAACCTCTCCTTGGAAAGTCATCATGCTGTTCTTCCTTAGTTTCTAATGTTTGTCAGGTATGACTCGTGTTCCGGGGACAAAGTTTTATTTTGGGAGGATGTGTTGGTTGGAAATTGTGCACTTATGGATCCTTCCCATCCTTATGTTCGATCTCTTTGTATAAAAAGGAACCAATCTGGAAATTTCTCTCATCTTTCTCTCCTTCTATTGGTATTAGTTGGGGTTTGGGATTTAAAAGAGGGTTGAGAGATCATGAGCTTGAATTAGTGGCTAATCTTATGAAAATTCTTGAAAATGCTTTTTCAGACCCATCTGAATCTTCTAATGGGCTTTTTTTTTTTTTTTCTTGTGCTTCTTTCTTCTCTTCTTTGTGTTCTTCTCCTTCCTTCCAGTTTTTTCCTTCCAAGGAAATTTCGTGTAGATCTATCCCCCCTAAAGTTGGTGCTTTTTGTTGGGAAGTATTCTATGGGAAGATTAATACATTGGGTAACTTATAAACGAGAAGAGCTCTTCTTTGCTTGTTTCCAAATTGATCCATTCTTTGTGATAAAATTCTGATCTGCACTAGTATCCTGTTAGAATTAGTATTAGAGAGAGAGAAGAGAAGAGGTACAAGAGAGAATAGGAGAAGAAGAAAAGAAGAAAAGGAAAAAGAAGAGAAGGAAAAAGGCTGGTTTGAACTAGAGTGAAAAGTCACCCTCTCTCGTCGGCCAGGTCATATTTATATGTTTCTATTAAATAAACAAAAGACTATTATGTCCCTACTTAAGTATGGGACACATCACTTAGCATATACATTACACATCAGCTTAAACATAAATATAAGGACTAAACTACCCCTATACAGTCGACACTAACACTTTGCAAAGCTAATGGGGGAAAGCTGTTACCACCTACTAATCTCCTGTTCATTTGATGCAGGTATTTGGGAAAGGTTTTTCTCTTTGTTTGAGCTCCTCTGCAAACTATTAAAACTAGTTGACCTTAGTACAACTATGATTTTAATAATGGTTAGATATAGTGATATAAACTTGTAATTCATGTCTATTTCTTTCATGTTTAATACTCTTTCACTAGTTATGGTTGAGCTAATTAGTTATGATAATTGAGCTGTTTAGTTTTGAAGGCTATAGTAACACCTGAAAATAGACAATACACACACAATACACACACACACACACACACACACATATATATATATATATATATATCTGTGTGTGTGTCTTTATGTTCTTTTACAAAATAAATATCACTTACCATCCATTGCTTCCAATTGGTAAACCATGGTTACTCTGAAATCTGAAACTTGCAGACTCAAAATGTCAAACCTTGATCAATCTCCTAGTGCTTCTTGGTCTGAGTGATGGAAGGCGCTCTCCACCTGATTCTTAGGTGGCGTAGTAATGGGTAAAGGACAAAATGGCTTAGGATCACTACATTGGGTGGTGACTGTCCCTCTAATAATTGACTCAGGAACTCAAAACGTCCTAACCCCTCAAGGACATTAAGTTCCTGTATTCAAATCCACTAATCGATGAGTGCTTCAGTTCATTAACTTCCACAGCCCATATGTTACAAAACATTAAGAAAAGGAAAATAAAGATCCCAAACGAGACCAAATTCCAACAAGTTATTCTCTTATCAAGTTTGTTATAACAAATTTATGAAAGGTTGAACTGACTGTTGTTTTAACTTCCAGAGTATTGCTCCTCAAAAAGGGAGTGAAGTCAATCTGACCCTTGGTGGAATTGATCTAAACAACTCAGGCAGGTTGGCTGTTTCCTTAGTTTTCATATGACTTTTTACTTGGATTTTTGCATACTGATATTTTTTAATAGTTCATGTTAGTGCATATGGCCTTGTAATCAGCTAATAAACTCCATATATTTGAGTTAATGCTTACTTGAGAGTCCTTTGTTATCAGCTATTAATATTTCTTCTACCTACAATTGTGTAGTGTGGTTGTCAGAGCAGATAAAAAACTCTTGACCGTGCTGTTTCCTGATGGTCGTGATGGACGAGCTTTCACACTCAAGGTATTTTGTTTTCTATTTCCCTTTTTCTTTTTTCTTTTTAGACTGCTTTGATAGAGAATGCTTCATAGATTCTCCTATTCTTCTGTCAAAGATTTTCATAAACACCTTTTCCTAGTTATCTGTAAGTGAAAATTCAAATTGAATCTTTTGATTTCTTTACATCATTGTCCTCCATGCAATGCTGACCCTAGATGCTTACTCATTTCTTTAGTATACAGAGAGATGCTATTGTAGAGCTAAGGATGTGGGAAACCTTTGGCCTTATTTTTTGTTGTCACTTTTTCTGGTCAGCTGTCTACTTCCTGAAATCCTGGATATGGATATGGGTATCCCATGCTTATATCGTGCTTTTGTATCTAGTTTCTAAAGATAAATGTCAGTTCTCAAGATTTATGTCTTTCCAAATTAATTAAATTTCTAATTTGTGCAGACATACCAATTTACATATTTTTAAAACTGTAAATGCTGTAGAATACATCTATAAATATCCATGCAGGGGTTCATAGTCATAGAAACTAGGACAATATGAAGATGGAGACGTTTGTGGAAGCAGCAAAACGGAAGAAAGTTCTGAAGGTTGAAGCTAAAGACTTCTTTTGAAGAGATGAGGATCAAAGGGATGCCGAGCATAAAGATCCGGGAGGAAAAGAAGGCTAGAGTCTTGCTGGTGGGCCTTGAAGTGATATGGAGGATTTTGTGATGACAGCAAGTTCCAAAAGTATGCAAACAAACTACAGTGAGCTTGGATTAGAAGGAAGAATAAGGTATTAGGTGGAGTGTAGGAAAAATGCTAAAGGATCATTTATTGCACTCTAGGAACATTTTGGGGAAGGAAACAACTGGTATGCTTCTCTGAAGGAAGAAAGGGTCAAGGTTGGAAGGAATTTGCAGGGCTGTTTAGTGATTTCCTATTCAGGCAGGAAAAGTTTGAAATACCAGTAAAGGAAAAAGAAGTGAATATGAGTCATAACAAGGTAGGAGGAAAGGAGCAGAGGCCTGTAGTTGTAGAGAAGGGAAGAGGAAACTGCAAAATGTTAACAAATGGTGGGAAGGAGGATTGGGAATAACAAGGAGGTAGACAGTTCGATAGAGGAAGAAATGTTTCAGATTCTGAAACCAAGGACGCGAGTAGTCTCGGTAGTGTAGATTCTGAGCTTCTATTCATCAAAGGTAAGGATTTGGGTTCTCTAGGATGATTTCTCTTAACTTCTAACATCTCAAAAGTGGTAGTCAAGCTAGCAAAATCTATAGAGGAGAGTCAAGGTACATCTGAACCCAAAACTATATCCATTCTTATAGAGCAGCCTAGTCTTGATAGCGGTTCAGTGGGACAGGAGTCTTTCTTGCTATGGAATACTGAGTCAGTGGTTGGGGGACAACAGTCTAAGGTGGATTTGGTTGTCATGGTTAAAACTGTATTGATTGAACTTGGTACACTCCCGCAGCTATCAACTCCATTATCTATTTTTCCAACTTGCCCAGGTATGTTTGTTGTTTCTTGCATTTCCAAGAATCAGAGGATCACCAAGAAATATACACCAGCCAGTAGTAGAACGACGAGTGTCAAGGCAACTTGCCCAATCTGCATCTGCATAAGCTCAGAGCTGAGTAGAGGAGGAAGATGAGAAAAGTAAGCCATTAGACAGTGTGCCCTTGACATAATGAATGATTCGGAGAATTGCAGAAACGTGGGGCTGACGTGGAGCTGATACCAACTGATTCACAAGCTGGACAACAGGTAGATAAGACTACCTACATGTTGGCGATACACTCAGCTTACGGTTAAGTTCCGAAGGCATATCCACTTGTTTAGAATCAGTCAAGCGAGCAAATGCAACCAAATTGGAGGCGTATTTTTGTTGGTTGACAAAATAACCTTAAGGACATTACTGAATTTCAAGCCCAAGAAAATAGGTGATGAGCCCAAGATCTTTCATTTTAAAGGAGTTGCTGAGAAGGATCTTCAAGTTGTTAATGCCATCCACATCATTTCTGGTGATAAGGATATCATCAACATATACCAAGAGAAGAGTCAACCTCCAACACCACCGTACGGAAGCGGTCAAACCAAGCTCTTGGAGCCTGTTTAAGACCATATAAAGATTTCTTCAGTTTACACACCAAAAAGGACCACCATAGTATCCATGAGGTGGTTTCATATAGACTTTCTTGTAAATTCCTATGAGAAAGGCACTCTTGACATCCATCTAATGAACTGTCCATTGTTTAAGAGTAGTAATGGCCAAAAGTAAACGTACAATTGTCATTTTAGCCACTGGAGCAAAAGTTTCATCATAATCAATCACGTACTCTTGCTTGTAGCCTTGAGCAACCAAATGGGCCTTATATTTGTCTAGAGTACCATCTGATTTGAGTTTCATTAAATAAACCTATCGGCTACTGATCATGGAGGCATATGGGGGAAGGGAGACAAGATCCCATGTATCATTCTACAATAAGGCATGAACCTATGAATCCATGGCATCTTTTTAATGCTTAACTGCTACAACCTGGTTGTAAGACTTAGGAATGTTTGTAAATGACAAAACAACAAAAAAGGAGCTATGACTAGAAAAGAAGCCATAGCGGTCAGGTGGGCGAGAAATACGGGATGATTGACACAAAGGACTAGATTAAGGCAAATCAATAGGATGAGAAGAGGAACTTACAATAGTGATGGATGGAGAAGAATAACTGGTTACTGGTGCTGGAGGTGGAGGAGGCATAGGCAATGAGCGAGTTGGATGCTTCATGGGATAAACCTGATGTGGTTGAGATGTAGAAGGAGGATCACCTGCAGAGCCAAAGTGATGTAGAATAGAAAAGGATGGTGCAGGCAATTTAATAATATGTTCAAAGAATGAAAGGTTCTCAAGAAAAATGACATTACGAGAGATGCACAGTCTACAGACTTTGGGATCATAACAGTGAAATCCCTTGTGTTCCATACTATATCCCATGGATGCACACAGCTGATTGAGCTGTTAGCTTTGTGCGTTCATGGGGAGGAAGATGGACAAAGTAGACCCAACCAAAGACACAAGGCATGGCTAGAATTGGTGGACGGTGAAACAAGGATTGATGGGGAGAAGAATTTTCAAGAATAGAAGTGGGAAGAATGTTGATGAGGTGGACAACAGTGCGGTTCGCCTCCACCCAGAAGGTAATGGGAACATAGGAGGAGTCTTGTAACAAGGATCTCTCCATTCCAGCAATGTGACGATTCTTGCGCTCAGATACCCCATTTTCTTGAGGTGCCTGGGCAAGATCTTTGGGACTGAATGCCATGTTGTTTGAGATAGGTTTGAAACTCACCATTCTCACCATCAAAGTACTCTTCCCCTGATTCTGACATCAAAATTCTTATAGTGCTTTTAAATTGGGTCATAACCATAGCATGAAAGTTCTTAAATGTGGGAAAGACTTCTGATTTCTTTCGAAGAAAGTAAACCCATGTGTCTCAAGTACAATCATCAATAAACAACAAAATATTTATAACCCAAGCATGAAATAACTGGAGATGACCAAACATCATTGTGAATAAGGTAAAAAGGTGTAGAAGTATGTTCAATAGAAGATGGAAAATGCAAAACATGACTTTTACTATAGCAACAAGTTAAAGAAGATTTATCAACATTCTTAAATGAAGCAACAATCATAGGCAAACAACTAGAAGAGAATAAATAGACCAAGTTTTTAGCATGAGTGTGGCCCAAACGTCTATTTCATAAGTGCCACACATTATTACAAGAGGTAGAAGAAAAACTAGAAGTAGTATAGAACAAACAAGAGTATGATGAAGCTCGCTTGTTCTCATATTCCAAGGCAAATGATCTTCCAAGCCTATGCTCCTTCCCCTTCAGCTCCTCAGTGTGTTGGTCTTAGATAAAACAGCCGTTACGAGTAAACAAAACATTATTACCATCATTAACAAGTTGTCCAACAGAAATAAGACTAATAGCCAACTTAGGCACAAAAAAGGTTTTGGGAAGATGTAAGAGTGTAGACTTAGAAGTGGATAGAAATAAATCATCACACCCACATACAAGAAGAGAATCACCATTAGCAGTAATAATGTGGTTAACAGAGGTGTAGGGTTTAGAAGACTGACCAAAGGAAGCCCCGATGATGTGGTTTGAAGCCCCAGAGTCAATAATCCACATGTGTGAAGGAGAAGAACACAAATAAGTTGACTTACCAGCCAGTTCAATAGCAGAAAAAGCAGAGGAAATAGCCGGGGACATAAGCTCATGAATCTTATTTTTAGTCAAATTTCCTTGTGAATCAGGTTTGTGAGCTATTTAGGAGGAAGCAGTATTAGTTGGTGTCGGTTCATCTGAGGCATGATAAGCCTTATGTTGTCCTTTCTTGGGGGGCCTGGTTGGGCATTCCACCATTCCACTATAATGTGTCCCTACTGTTTGCAGTAGGTGCGAAAATTTTCTTCTTGCAATGGGATTCTATGTGTCCAAATTCCTTGCATTAATAGCATTGCATCTTCGAGAAGTCCTTCCCCTTCTGTTTGGTAGCGAAGAAGACAATATCTATTCCTTGTTCCTTCTTCTGATCAAGTGTAGGCTAAGTGAGGAGACGAGTTTCCTTTCTTAATAACTCTCTAAGTATTATGTCAAGATCAGGTATAGGCTCTCTGCTTAGTATACTAGAGCGCAATGTTTCATAATCAGATCTAAGGTGCATAAAAAATGCATAATCTTTCTCTTACTAAGGTGTTTCTTCATAGTTTTTATACAGCAGTCTGTAGAGTGGTCCCCAAAGTGAGCCAGTTCATATTTAGTCCAGAGGTTCACAAACCCAACATAATATTCTTGAATCCGTTTCATTCCTTGAACATAAGAAAAAATATCAAGGTATTCAAACATGTCATGGGCAGATTTGAGTCCCCTCATCGGAATACTGACATCCATTGTGACAGAACCAAAAATCCACGAAACAGCCTGTGCATTTTCAGTTTTCCATTGTTTCCATCCTTTGGCATCATCAGCATCGGGTATGGGTGTGGAATCATCAATGTAACCCCACATACCCTTCCCTCCAACAAAATATTGGAAGTGAAACTTCCAAAGAGTATAGTTGCTTCCATCAAACTTGACAAATAATTTCATTCTTTTCAAGACCCATGTCGAGAAAACACAAAGCAAAACTTGCCAAAGCATGCAATATAAGCAGAGAATTAGTCCAAGAGAGTCAAAATATAAGAGAAGAAACCTCTTACAGTCAAAAGAGAGTGTCCAAAGTACAGCAATGGTTGAAACCTGAGAACACAGTCCAAAAATGGAAAGACTGACTGCTGCCACCCAGAAGAGATGTATAGATCTCTCTCAATCCTTCTTCGATCTCGATGAAACTTTCAGAGTATGATGAAAAGGGCCAGGCGACACTTCCTTTCAAGTTTCACCACAACAGATGTCTTTCGAGAGAGATCCAACGAGATCTCTCTTGCTGATTGCACAGAACACAGAAAACTGATTCCTGGATTGATCAAAACAGTCCAGAACCAATCGAAGAAGAGAAGAACCCTCAAACAGTTTGAAAGAAAGAGAAATGAATCAGAGAACAACCCGCTCTGATACGATGTTAATCTGTGAGAAAGAGAAGAGAGAAGAGAGAAGAGACAAGAGACAAGAGGGAAGCCATGAGTTCAAATCTGTTAGGGTTGATCAGTATGATCGAACCAACCCAAAAAGAAAGAATTTATATTAATAATGTTAATGGGCAAGATTGTCCTTACAAAAGAAATAAAAGAAAAAGACCTGTACACTAATGTCTAATGTACACGCCTACTAGATTACAAGAAAGAGAAGGTAAAATTACATAAGTACCCTCCATTTTCTCTACAACATTATCTCTTTATTTTCAGGTCCAGTGGGAGTTGGAGACTCAACAAGGGCTGAAATACTAGCAGCTATACAAGGCCTACAAATTGTCAACCAACTTGGAGTGGAGAACTTGTTAGTTGAAGGAGATTGCAAGGCAACAGTGGGTTGGCTGTTGAATCCAGACACTGTTATTTGGGCTACAGAGATCTTTTGAAAAAAGTAGAATGGCTCACAAGGAATATGTCAGTCTGCTTCCAATGGGTTAGCAGATCAGCAAATACCTTGGCAAACTCTCTAGCTAAACAAGGGACTTCTCGGGTTTCTTTGTATTGGGCTAACTTATAGTTTTGTTCACTGATAAGAGTTGGGTCTGTACTCATCCCAATGGGGAGGTAGCATCTCGTGCCTCATCCGAGGCTGATTGTACTCTCCTTTTTTTTTCTTTAATAAAATTGATTAATCATTCATAAAAAAATATCCATGCAGTATCCTGTATACATTACTGATATGTTAGGCATGTGCAGATATCCGGGAATCATAGGGAGGATCTTTGAATATAATTCTCTAAGAGTTGCTCTTCTAGAGCTTCATAATATTTTAGTTAGTGTTGTGCCTATGTGGCTGATTATTGCAAAGAATAAACTGTGACATTATTTAGGGTGTGAGATAGTGAGGTTTCAGAGGCATGTGAATGATTGAGAGATCCTTCTCCTATTCAGCTTCTATCTAAGCTTGAAAGGGTTGTTATTATCAACTGGTTTCAAGGATAGATGTATCTGGAGGTGTAAAGCAAAAGATATATTTTCAATGGAGTCCTTTCCAGCTTTATGTGATTCATTATCCTAGATCTTCTTCGAAAAGTTGACTTGGAAATCTTCTGTGGCTGTGCAATGTTTCTTTTATCTTTGCATGGCCGCTCATTAAGCATATCATACTTAACCATCCGAAGGCATTCAACCATGTATTTTTATGTAAAAGGAAAGTGAGAAGTTGGTCAACTACTTTGTGGTTCTAGAAGGTGTGGTTGGATTTCTTGTCTTTATCTGGGCAAGACTTGCTTTTCTCAAGGAAACTCATGGATATTGGGTACTGTTATGAAGCTCATTACAAATAGGACTGTCGATCAGACCTGAACAGATTGGGTCAGTTCTGGGTCCTGATATATTGTTCCGATTATATATATATGACCCGATTGTCCCGAGAATCGATTGGTTTGGTTCAGGGTCTAAACATTATAGACCCTCTCGAGTCTGGTTCGGTTCTGGGTCATTTATATTTATTGTCGGGTTGGTTACGGTTCTATCTGGACCCAACACAGACCCAACCCGTTGACAGCCCTAATTACAATTCTAGGTATATTGCTTCTTTTGTTGGTGTTTTTGGAGTCTATGGAGATAAAAAAGGGTTATTGAAGGCAAGTTTGTACCATGGAGTTTAAGGAAGGTTTGAATTATGTAATTAGAAAATAGTCTCAACTCTCTGAGGGTCGCTTACTTTCATTGGAAAACCATTGTTTTAGCCTTTTTTTCTTTCTTTTCTTGGTAATCATTTGTGAAGTTAGCTATTTTGACATATTATGTTCATGCATCTAAGTGAATTTCCCACTCATTTTGTTTTATTGATTTTTTGATCGGTAGCAAACAGGGCTGTCAATGGGTTGGGTCTACTCAATAGAACTGAACTGACCAAACTGATTATTATCTGTTCTAGTTCTGGGATTTTGTCCCAATTAATAATTGGTCAGTTCTGGTTCTGTGTTCTGAACCAATTATTCTGTTAATAATATATAAAGGTTTCCTAGTTTTCTTATATTTTATGTCTAAAAGGACGATTTAATAGATAATATAGAAGATAATTTTAATTAAAACACTTTATTTATTATATATATAAATAATTTACTATTTTACTGTCTTTTTTATTAAGGTTATATTATGAAAAATCAAGTTTTAATTTCGTTTAGTATCAGGTCAGACCTGATTATCCTGATTATTAATCAGGACAGTTCTGGGTTCATGCTTTTGTCTCGATTAATAATTGGTTTGAGACTGGGAAACCTTGTCCTGACCCAGACCTGACCCTTTGATAGCCCTAGTAACAGATCACAAACTTTGTTAGTAGGAGGAAAAAGAGAGAAGTACAAAGAGAACTATAATAAGCCAGAAGAAGCTTATGCACCGTCTTCATACTAAACCTTCTCATACATCCAGTGGTTAAGGAAAGCTCTGTAATCTGTTAATACAGAATCTTCATATAGTATTTTTGAGCAAATTTCTTACTTAAGGCAATAGGAATTCTATTCTTATTTCTTCAACTTTTGGCCTGTCATTATCAGTCAACTACTTTCTCTTTATGCATCAGGCTGAGACTACTGAGGATCTATATGAGTGGAAGGTTGCACTTGAAAATGCGTTGGCTCAAGCCCCAAGTCCAACTCTTGTGGTGGGACAGAATGGCATATTTCGGAATGATCCAGATGATGGTGCTTCAGAACAGTGTATGCTCCTTTTCATTATACTCGTGTTTTATGTGTATTGGCTACCTTGAAAACTACACCATATGGTTCTGCTGTACATTTTTCATGCATAAACTGTTTGCATATATCCATAGTTCCATACATGAAAACACCTATAGGTTTGTTTGGAAAGTTTATTTGATTTTGATTATTTTGCATAATCAATAGGCTAGAAATTTTTGGAATTAATTGATTAGATAATGATCTGAACCTGAATAGCTTGCTTGACACTCCACTGAATTTTCTTTATTTTTTCTGGTTAGTGAATGATAAGCGGCCTAGTAAATCCATGATTGTTGGTAGGGCCATATTGCTTGCTTTAGAAGAGACTGATGGAACTCCATCCTTCTTGGAGAAAGCACTAAGGTTTATAGAAGATCATGGTAAGATATATGATACTAAAATTTATTTTCTGTTAGGACTATTGCTGCTTCACATTCCTGATTCAAAAGGGGATTATTTTCTGTGGGTTGGATTGCTTCTTTCATGAAGTTAACTGACAACATAGTGAAAGTGTTCTAGCTTGGTATTTAATAACTTCGTTATGTTTCTAGATCTGAACTTTTCCGGATGCCTTGAATAGGTGTCAAAGTAGAAGGCATCTTGCGACAAGCTGCTGATGTTGATGATGTTGAACGCCGAATGAAGGAATATGAGAAGGGTTTGTCTGTTTGACCTCACTAGGGTTCTTGTTACAGTTCTCATTTTCTTACTTATCAAAGAGATATGGACTTTAAGTAATTTTCAGAGAAATGCTATTAATGTATCCATTTATGTCTTGTAGTGTTTGTTTTCATTTGTCTTACTTCCTGGCATATCTATAGGGCAAAGTTTCCATGAGTTGCGTAAACTTGTGTAGTAGCATTCCTTTAATTTTCATGTTTGTTTTATTATGATTTGTATCTAAGGAGATATTTTTCTACTCTGCCTGTCTGGTATTTGCCTCACATACTTTTGGTAGCAATACTTGGAAGTTTTTCATCACACTGCTATTGTTCATAGTTATATCACATGCATATTTTCAGGGAAAGTTGAGTTTTCTTCCGAAGAGGATGCACATGTCATTGGTGATTGTGTCAAGGTATTTTCTTCATTGTCCTGGCACATAATGGCAATTCAAACTTCTCTTCTTATTATAACAATATTTCGAAACTTGCATTTCCTAATCTATTTTCTACCTTTTATACTGTTGCAGTATGTCCTTCGGGAGCTACCATCATCTCCAGTTCCTGCAGCTTGTTGCAATGCCTTATTAGATGCCTTTCGTAAGTCTTTTCTTTTGGCAATGCCTATTTCCAACATTCTTCACTGCAGACCTTCACCATTTTGTGTCTAAGAAGAGTTTATAGTTTGTTATTGGTTAGTGAGTGAAGATAGGTTTCAAACCTGGATTTGTGGTATCAAAACCAAAAGCCCATGCTTGTTAATATTTAATTTGAACCAAATAAAACATTTACCATGAAGTTTTATACACCAACAGTTGCAATTATTAGTTTTCATTAGGAATGGCGACGGCTAGGGTACCCATGCAAATTGCCCTGCTCATTCCCGAGCCGAGCCCGCCTGTGTACCTTGATCCCATACCTGTCCCAAACCTGTCTAAAGTTTTTCTCTCAATTTCCCAAACCTGTCCCGTCCCAAACCTGTTAAACCCGTCCCACCCGATTTGAAAATTTAATTAATGCCTTCTACTTAAAATTTTAACTAATGCTTAAATCATGATTTGAACCCACATCACTCAATGATAGAACTGAAACTCTTAATACTACTTCAAGCCAGTCACTAAGCCACCTCGCCTTGTGTCATTTAATGAAATAAAATAATTTTTATTAGCTTTCATGTTCATCCAAACAAACAATACATATTTATTATTAATAATTCCAACTAAAAATTAAAAGAAATAATATTTAAAATTAGCCTTTTATAAATAAATGGAATAAAATAATCTATCAAAACCAAATTTACATCAAAAGATGATTTTAATCCCAAAAATTTTTACAAATAAAATATTAACAATAGAATAATTATCTTAGTACTTAAAATTTATAAATTTGTGCATGATATATCTTACAATTTTTATAATTATTAGTTAATATTTTAATTTATATTAAATAACATTATATTTATCATTTACAAAAAAATAAAAAAAATCGTTTACAAAATATTGAAGAATATAACATTAAATTGGATCTATCAAATCAACTAATTTACATTTAGATGAAAAAATGATTTTTAGTTTCAAAAAATTTATAGAATACAAATTTTAATAATGAAATAATTATTTTAGTAATTAAAAATTATGAATTTTCTATGATATATATCTTAGAAATTTTAACAATTTTGATAGATTTTGAGTAAAAATTATATACTTTTATAAATTGTTAAATGATAATTTAATTTATATTTGAAAAATTAATATTTGGTTAAACTTTTTGTTAATGTTAAAAGTAAAAATAATAAATTAGAAAATAATTGAAAATTTAATAAACAAGCTACTTACCAAAAAGTATTGCTGGATTGGACTTGAACCTAACCAAATGCCCCAAACTTTCAAATTAACCAATATAGGAATGTCATAGGTCAAAGGGGTACTCTTGACTTCTACTTAACTATTTTTCTTAACATGTTGTATATTATAAATTATCTTATACTGTATATTATACCATACCACATGTTTTTATACTATATATATTTTATATATTTAGTTGGGTTTATAATCGGGTATCAAGAATGGGTACCCACGTCAAATAAAACCTGGTATTGGCTATTAGACACCCTAAAGTCAAAACCCAAATCCGTCCCGAACCCTATAGGTTTTAAACTAAAATCCCAAACCCGTCCCAAACCCTATAGGGTTTTGATAAATGGGTCCTATTAGGGTTGGGACGGGTCGGATACCCGAAAATTTCCACAGAATTGCCATCCCTAGTTCTCATCTAGTGATGGAAGAAGTAAGAGGACATCAAGATATAGGGTGTTTTTTCTTTTTGTTACTCTTGAATCAATAGACATCTGATGCCAACATGAAATAGTCTCTCAAGTTCAAAGATATCAGACTACTCAAGGAAAAAGCAAGTTTGCCCCCAGCAAAATCTTCTCAAAAAGATGATTACACACCATCGGCCTCCATAAATCCTCAAGTAAATCCAAGCAATGCAAATGCAGGATAAATAAGTTAAGGTATTCTCATCTGTAAACACCCCAGAGAAGATACAATTCACCTTGGTTAGTTAGTATCCACAAAACTGTAAAAAAATTCCAAAATACAGGTTGGGCAGAAAATCTAGGATAAACAAAAAAATCTATATCTAAATTCCAAATTGAACAAAATCCCATTGGACTTGTTTGATTTATTCACCATATGGACTGAAAGCAGGTAGACAAGATTAGTAAACACACCTTCAATCAAAGATAACAACTGAAGAAAACCAAATCTGTAATATCCACAAGCAAAGTTTTGAAAAAAGAAATAGTGAATGGATCTAAATCTGTTTATAACCGGTATTAAAATACTGCATAAATGGAGCTCTATCAGGCAGTAGGGTTTTCCCTTTCTCCTAAGGGACTGGGTGTAAACCTACTGACATTATCAAGTTATACACAGATGATGTCAGCTCATTGGTCTGTTAAACCTGATGCAAGGAAAAGACTTGGCTTCTAGGCCCCGTTTATTTACTGGAAAATAAGAGGGGGAAAGTTGGTCAATGGTATCTTTTTCCCATTGACCAACTTTACAGTGTTCTTTTTGCACTAAGTACTGGGCCCCACAGGAAAATCAGCTTCACTTACCCGGGTAAAACTTACCCATCTCCTAGGTGGGTAAGTAACTTTCCCACTTGGGGAGAAAGTTTGTAAAACATAACAGGACAAGTTTGCCCATTTAAACTTTGGTTTTTTATGGCTAAAAAGTCGTTCTATTTCTTACCTGGGAATCAAAAGAACATGGGTAGGTGAATTTTCCTGGTAAGTGTTACCCAAGAAACATTTACCTGGGTAAGTTACAAAATTCTAAATAAACAAGGCCCTAATTTATGTGTTGTAAGGGGTTTTTTTATGAATATTTCAGGTGCAGGAGGTTTCTTATAATTTTTCTTTCTTCCAAGGACCATTCTGTAATTATTTATTTTATTAATATATTAGGGTGAAGTGGGAGCCACCACTATCCCATTCAATTTTCCTCCATTCTGTTTGTTGTTTCCTTCCCTTCTCTTCTCTCCCTTTCTTATCTTCTCTCCTAGAATATGTTGCATTCGATTGCATGGCATCAGAGCAATAATCTGTCACAAAATATTCTAGGTTTTCCCTTCTATTTTCTTCTTCTTCAACACATTAGTAAATTTTCTAAAGAGGATATATATCCTGATTGCCCTGTGATCTGATCACCTCATCAAGCTTTCCTTCTCCCTTGGTCGTAGGACCAAGTTGTTTTTTCTGTTTCTGGGTTGATCCTCAATTGATTGAAGCATGTAAGAGAACCACAAAAGTTATATAAGGAAGTTTTTGCTGTGTTTCTGGTTTTGGGCTGTGTTTGAAGATTGGTTGAAAGCTGTTACGTCCAAGAAAAGGTGCTGGTAGTTGATCATAAGGTGTGTTTTTGGTTCAAGGGATGGTTTTTTAGGTGACCAACTTTATGTTCTGGTCTGCCAAGTGGGAACCGAAAGGTTGTTTGGATGTTAACAGGCCGTATCTGCAGTAATGGTTCACAGTGACTGAGTGTGCATGGTTCAAGTGGTTTCTGTCCTTGAGTAAGTGTTTCTAGACTTCAGTTTACCCTTCCTAGTTCATTTTTTTTTGTGCTGTTATATTGGATTGCTGCAGTCATGTAACTATGTGTGCCCCGAAAACCCTATTTTTTGGAGTTTGGGTTCTAAAATAATGATGTTTCAGCTATGTCCTTAGAGAGTTTTATCACTTCAAACCCTTCTGGAGGACTAGTTAGTTGTGGTAGTGGGATGAACAGTGTTGGCTTCCCTGTATCTAATGTCCTTCTTGATGGACTGAATTATTTGGAATGCTCCAAGAGTGTGAAGACATTTGTTGGAACCAGAGGAAAGTTAGGATACCTTACTGGGAAAATTAAGAAGCCTACTACTGATGGGACTAAATATGAGAAGTGGGAGCAAGAGAACTATCTTATTATATCTTGGCCTTGGTTTACATCTTCTATTCAGCTTGCACTTGGAAAGAATTTTATGTAGGCTGAAACAGCCAAGGAAATTTGGGACCAAGCAAAGCCACATTCTCCTTATTTCAGCTGCGTTGAAATAAGGAGAGAGTTCTCTTGTAGGAGAGAGTTCTATAGATTGGAAGAGTGAAGAGGATGCTTCCGCTTATAGGAAATTGCTCCCTCTAGAAAGGGTGTTTGCTTTCTTAGTAGGTCTGTATTCTGTTTATGAGCTTATTAGAGTTCAGATTTTGGTTGGTAAGGAGCTTCCAGGACTTGAGGAAGTGAGATACAGAAGAAGGGAGGAGGTGACAGAGACAAGTTTTGGTGTACTGATTGTAAGAGATCTCTGGACACACAAAAGAGTTTTGTTGGGATTTGGTTGGAAAACCTAAGAAGTTTCAAGGGGAGTAGAACAAAGGACCTAACACAGCTAATGTTGCTTCTTCCACTACTAGCCACGGTAGTCAACAGTCTAGATAGAGCAACACTGCTCTGATTCAGCCCCTGGCCTCTGTACCTAAAGATGATCTTCTAAGTACCATGTGTGATCAGTTTTAACAGTTTGGGTGTGTTCTCATACAGTTGGAGGAAACATCTATTACTTCCTCCACCTTGTATGCAACAAATTCAGGTAACCAAACCAATGCTTTCCATGTTTCCTTAGTTCCTTCTCAGTCTTCTTGGATCATCAATTCAAGTGCTACAAACCATATGACTTATAAGTCTTCACTTTTCTCTTATCGTGTTTTGTTTAGAAAAGATAAAGTTAAACTTGCAGATGTCTCTTGTTCTTCTATTTCTGGACAGGGAGTTGTCTCTCTTCCAATTGGCCTAACACTATTTGATGTTTACCATGTTCCAAAGATGCCTATTAATCTCTTATCTATTGATGTAGAACCACCACCTGTTACAAGAAAGTAGAAGAAGAAAGAAGACAAGAAGAGAAGGAAGAGAGGAAATTCGAAAGATGAAAGTTTTCTATTTCTCAAAAAACATAATGTGCATTTATAAGAAACCTAGAGCTGAAAATTAGAATTAAGTCTCTACCAAATATGAAAGTTTCACTTAAAACCCCACCAAATATGAAAATTACAAATAGCCCCTTACTAAGAAGAAATTTTACAATTGAACCCAAATTGTGCATTAATCAATGTAACCCTAAGCTAATGCCATCTACGCCTAAAATAAGTACGGATTCTATGTGGTGCTTCGGTTTCAAAGTGATCTCCATCAATTATCCTTGGCGGAAAAGAACTCTTCTCAGGAGAGGTAAGGGAATGATACTGCTCCAATAGATCTAGGTCTAGGTGACGAAGTTCTTCTGAAATCCAAGTAGCATAGGTGTCAGGGTGACCTTTACATTTCACAAGATAACGCTGAAAACCACCTTGTCTGGAGGTGACAACTTCATCTTGGATAATATTCTCGATCTGCTCGGCGTGTGAAGACTGAACTCGTGGTAGAATGGTTACGGGAATTGAAGGTGAAGCAGTGCTGGTTGTGGGCACACCTGTAGGTAGAGTAGGAGGCTTGAAGGTGCTTTGATAAGGAAAAAAAACCTCCACATTGAAAGTTGAACTAATTCCCATATTCGAAGGTAAAACAAGTTCATATGCATTAGGTCCTATCTTTCAGATGATGCGAAATGGGCCATTGGCTTGGGCATATAACTTTTTAAAGGAGTATTTTGGATAACACTTGGGACACACACAAACCATGACATAATCTCCCTTCGGTGAATTCTTGATCTATGCGATGTGATTTTGCAGCAAGTCTATAGTTTTCATTACTTGAAGCAATTTTTCGTCTTATACTGGCATGCAAATCACAGATATGTTGGGCAAAAGAATCAGCAGAAGCATAAGTTTTGTCCAGAGTCTTTCTCCCTTCTTCTCCTTTGTTTTCCATTCCTTTCCATGTGTTTGGTTGTCAATGTTTTGTCCATGTAGAGAACACTGACGTGGGCCCCACTGCAGTGGTCCCCACTGTGTTTGTAGGACAGCAGTGTAGTTATTTGTTTCAGTTATAGTAGTGTCAGTTTGAGTCAGTTTGTTAATTCAGTTGTTATTTATTTCAGTTTTTATTTACTTTATTTATTATGTAAGTACCAAGGACAGATGCGTCCTTTCCATTATGTACTAAACATAACCTATAAATATTAAGAGAGTGGCGGCGGCAGATCTGTTAGAATCTGTCCCTCCTTTCAACAACTTGTGTTCTCTTGCTTCTCTTCTATTCTCTCTCCTTTCTCTCACTTTATCTTCTGTTTTGCAAACCTAAAACCTTTTAGGATTCAAGACTGATTACAGTCTTGATCTTCTACTGTATTTATATCTTGATCAAAGATGGAGTTTAAGGGTCAGGGAGAAAGTAGTTTTGGAAACCACAGTTATGGTAATGTATTTGAAACCGGGTTTCAGATTACAACTATGAGATTTGATGGGTCAAATTATTTGGAGTGGGCACAATCAGCCATGATGGCTATTGGAGGAAAGGGGAAAACTGGGTTACCTCTTGGGAGATGTGAAAGAACCTTCCAAGGAGGATCCAATATACACTAAGTGGGTTCAAGAGAACTATTTAGTTATGGCATGGCTGTGTAATTCTATGCAGCCACATATCAGCCGAAATTACTTGTGGGCAAAGACAGCCAAAGAGATATGGGATGTCGTGAAAGAAACCTATTCCCAACCCCTTAATGTTGCCAGAGCCTATGAACTGAAGTGTGAGGTGAACAGCTTTTAAACAAGGAGAGAAGCCAGTTTCTGTCTACTTCTCTACCTTGAAATCCTTGTGGCATGAGATTGACCATCTAGAGACCCTTGAGTGGGAGAGTTCCAAAGATGCACAGACTCACAGAAAGCAAGTCGAGATGAATCGGGTATTTGAGTTTCTGGCTAGTTTGAATTCAGAATATGGCGTTGTGCGACAACAGATATTGATAAGAGATAGTGTGACCTTTCTCAAGCATACTCCCTGGTGCATAGTGAAGAGACCAGGAGGAAAGTTATGATGCAGCCTCAGCCCTCTTTCCCAGCCTTGACAGCTATTAAACCCAAGCCAGGGGGTGACTCAGAAAGGGACCGGAAGAAGGAAGATAAACGGGATCTGGTATGTGAACATTGCGAGAAACCCAAGCACACAAAAGATACTTGTTGGAAGTTACATCCTCACTTGGTCCCAGCAAAACTAAGAAATAAGAAGGGTAATGCTCATATGTGGCAGGGAACACTGATTCAACATCCTCATTAGGCACATCCCTGGAGACTTTAGCTGCTGTTCGGGCTGCCCTCATACAGCTTGAAAAGGAAGTTGGGAGTTCAGCTCAACCATCTCAGTCACCATCAGCTCCTGCCACATTTGCATTTGCACATTCAGGTACTCAAGCCTCAGCTTACCATGCTTCAGCTCCAGGTAATACTGATCACTGCTGGATAATAGATTCAGGTGCATTTGACCATATGACTAGCTGGCCATCTTTGTTCACTTCTTATCACTTGTCCTCTGGCCGAGATAGAGTATCCATTGCTGATGGCTCTCTTGTTCCCATTTCGGGCAAGGGGGACATCAAGCTATCGAATACTATCTTTTTATCTTTTGTCTTGCATGTTCCTAAGCTTGATACTAACCTGCTTTCAGTTAGTAGTATTACCAAACACATGAACTGTTCAGTAACCTTTTTCCCTGACCGATGTGTTTTTCAGGATTTGGAGACGAGGAAGGTGATTGGGACTAGCCGTGAGACGAACGGGATCTATCTGCTTGGAGAGAGTTCTCATCGGGAGGAGTCGGTGGATAAGAAGTCTTTTGTTTCCCAGTCTGTGAGTTCGGTTATGCTTTGGCATAACCGATTAGGTCATTTGTCTTTTAAGTCTTTGAAGAGTCTGTTTCCTGCTTTATTTGAGTCTGTTGAGTTATCAAAGTTGAGGTGTGAGAGTTGTGAGTTTGCCAAACATTGTAGAACCTCTTATTCTTTAAGTAATAAAAGGAGTAATTCCTCTTTTGATATTGTGCATACTGATGTTTGGGGGCCATATCATATCTCTTCTATGGGTTGGTACAGATATTTTCTACTGTTTGTTGATGACCATACCCGGTTTTCTTAGGTCTATCTTATGCGTTCTCGGGATGAGGTTCCTGCTCTGACCCAAAACTTCCATCAGATGGTTCTCACTCAGTTTGAGACCAAAATCAAAGTCCTTAGATCTGATAATGCAAAGGAATACTTTGCTTAGCCATTGACCTCCTACATTCTTAGCCATGGAGCTATTCACCAGAGCACTTGCCCTTATACACCACAGCAGAACGGCGTTGCCGAAAGGAAGAATAGGCATATCTTGGAGGTGGCTAGAAGCATTATGTTTACCTCCAATGTACCTATTCGCTTATGGGGTGATGCTATCCTCACGACAGTTTATCTCATTAATCGAGTTCTTTCCCGGGTCCTTGATATGAGAACCCCCTTTTCCCTTCTATACCCAGACGAGGAGTTGTTCATTGTTCCCCTTAAAACCTTTGGTTGTACCTGTTTCGTTCAGCTTCTCGGGCCTCATCATTCCAAATTTGAACCTAAGGCCTCCAAATGCATTTTCCTTGGTTATGCACAAACTCAAAAGGGTTATTGTTGCTATGATCCTGTTTCAGGGAAACGGTTTGTCTCCATGGATGTCACATTCTTTGAGGAGACACCCTATTATCCTAGGGTTTCTCCCGGTCAGCTCCAGTTCCTTCTTTGCCTCCAGATCCAGAGCCTACTAAGATACGTCTCACTGTTGCCACTTCCCCTCCTGTGGATGACCTTGATCTCCCTATTGCCATTCGCAAAGGGAAACGACATTGCACCACTTCTACAGCTCTTAGCATCTCACAGTTCTTATCCTATGATCGTCTATCACCATCTTACCGGTCCTATCTCACTTCCATTGCCGATGTCCCTATTCCAAGAACAGTGCAAGAAGCCTTATCAGTTCCAGAATGGAAAGATGCAATGCAAGTCGAAATGGATGCCCTGTTGAAGAATAATAGTTGGGCACTGGTTGATCCACCAAAAGGAAAGAAACCGGTGGGATGCAGATGGGTGTTCACTGTGAAGCATAATGCTGATGGCTCTATTGAAAGGTACAAAGCCCGGCTGGTTGCAAAGGGGTTCACTTAGACTTATGGTATAGACTATTTGGAGACCTTTGCCCCAGTAGCCAAGATGACCACCATTCGAGTTTTGTTATCCCTTGCAGCAAATCATTCTTGGCCCCTGTTTCAGATGGATGTTAAAAATGCCTTTCTGAATGGAGACTTACAAGAAGAGGTTTACATGCAGTTGCCTCCTGGATTCTATGATATAGAGACAGTTAAGAAGGTTTGCCGACTGAACAAGGCATTGTATGGTTTGAAGTAGTCACCTAGAGCCTGGTTTGATAGGTTCAGATTAGCCCTTGGAAGGTTTGGTTATGTACAGGCCCAGTTAGATCATACACTATTCATCAAGAGGGTGGAGTCCTCTCTAACACTACTAGCAGTATATGTTGATGTTGTGGTGACAAGAAATGACTGTTATGAGATTGAGTCCCTCAAACAGCTCCTTCATCAAGAGTTTGAGGTGAAAGATCTTGGTGCACTACGGTACTTTTTGGGTGTTGAGGTTGCTAGATCCAAGCAAGAGATTTTTATCTCTCAGAGAAAATATGTTCTAGATCTGTTGGCGGAAACTGGAAAGTTGGGTGTTCAGTCGGCCGATACACCCATCGAACAAAATCACAAGACTAGTGCAGAGGGTGGGGAGCCTCTTGAAGATAAAGTTATGTTCCAACGGTTGGTTGGAAAGCTTTTATATCTTTGCCTCACTCGGCCGGATATCAGCTATGAAGTTAGTGTTGTTAGCCAGTACATGCACTCCCCTAGAACTTTTCATCTTTTTGCGGCAGAGAGAATATTAGCATACTTGAAGAGATGCCCGGGTAGGGATATATTGCTCAAGAACAATAATCACATGAGGGTGGAAGTCTATACAGATGCCGATTGGGCTAGAAGTGTTGATGACAGAAGGTCTACCTCTGGATATTGTGCCCTGGTGGGAGGTAACCTTGTCTCTTGGAGGAGTAAGAAGCAGAGTGTTGTTTCCCGCTCCAGTGCTGATGGAGTGGCTGAAATCTTATGGCTGAGGTCACTACTTGAAGAGTTGGGTATTGACTATGAAAAGCCCTTAATGCTGTATTGCGATAATCAGGCAGCTATTAATATAGCCCACAACCCAATGCAGCATGACAGAACTAAACATATCGAAGTTGATCGACATTTTGTGCGAGAAAGGGTCACATCACAAGAAGTGTATCTTTCGTACATCACATCTAATATACATCTCGCAGATATCCTCACCAAGGCTGTACCAAGGAAGAAGTTAGAGACAGACCTATCCAAGTTGGGCATGATAGATATCTACTCCCAACTTGAGGGGGAGTGTAGAGAACACTGATGTGGGCCCCACTGCAGTGGTCCCCACTGTGTTCGTATGACAGCGGTGTAGTTATTTGTTTCAGTTATAGTAGTGTCAGTTTGAGTCAGTTTGTTAATTCAGTTGTTATTTACTTTATTTATTATGTAAGTACCAAGGGCAGATGTGTCCTTTCCATTATGTACTAAACATAACCTATAAATATTAAGAGAGTGGCGGCGGCAGATCTGTTAGAATCTGTCCCTCCTTTCAACAACTTGTGTTCTCTTGCTTCTCTTCTATTCTCTCTCCTTTCTCTCACTTTCTCTTATGTTTTGCAAACCTAAAACCTTTTAGGATTCAAGACTGATTACAATCTTGATCTTCTACTGTCCAGAATCTTTCTTCCTCATCCAATAAGTTGGACCCTCGTGCCATTCCTTGTGTGTTTCTTGGTTGCCCTTCTACTCACAAGGGATGTAAGTGCTTTGACCTTGTGTCTCACAAGGTGTACATCTCCGTGGATGTTTCTTTATTTGAGCATGTCCTTTCTTTGCTGCCTCACCTCAGTGTGAGAGGGGTAGTGAGGTGAGAGATATTCTTTCTTTTCCTTCCCCTGTTCCTAATCCCTTGCAGTCCCAATCCTAGTCTTTATCATCTCAGCAACAGTCTCCAGTGCCTCTGTCACCTTGTCATTCTTTCTCTCGTTATACTTGGTAGCATTACAAAGGTTCTTTGTTAGATCAGCAATTCAATTCAAGTGTAGAACTAGCTAGAGTGTAGTCGTTGCCATTAAACTCTCATGAGGTAGATCCTCACATCTGTTATCCTTCAGGTACCTTTGAACCTTCTCCTTGTGATATTGATCTTCCCATTGCACTTTGTAAGGGTGTGAGGACTTGTACCAAGCACCCTATTGCCTGCTTTACTTCCACTGCTCATTTGTCTCCTTTTTATTACACCTTCATTTCTACTATTTGTAGTATTCTAATCCCTAAGTGTGTCATAGAGACCTTGGAATTACCTGAATGAAGAAATGCTATGTGCGAGGAAATTCATGCCCTTCATAAAAATCACACGTGGGACCTTGTTGATCTTCCAAAAGGAAAGAAGCCTATTGTTTGTAAGTGGGTGTTTACAGTGAAATATCATGTTGATGGGTCTATTGAAAGGTATAGGGCAAGGCTGGTGGCAAAGGGGTTTCCACAGACACTGGGTGTGGACTATAATGAAACCTTTGCTCAAGTTGCCAAGATGAACTCTATCTGAGTGCTCTTATCCTTGATTGTCAATTTCTCCTGGCATCTTCATCAATTGGATGTAAGAATGCAATGTTGAATGGTGATCTCAATGGGGATGTATATATGGTTCAGCCTTTTGGGTTTCAAATATAGGGTAGTGACGATAAAGTTTGTTGTTTGAAGAAATCCTTATATGGCCTGAAGCATTTCCCTAGGGCATGGTTTGAGAGGTTCAATAGTATTGCCTGTACACAGGTTTAGTACCCGTAGGGGTATTTTTGTAATTTTACAGTCCTATTGTGTTGTACGGCCAGTATAGTATAAATACAATGCTTCACTCGACTGAAGTAGAACTTTTGTGGCCTCAACTCTGTTGCCTCTTCTTCTTCTTCTTCTTCTTCTTCTTCTTCCTTCCTCCTTTCTTCTTCTCCTTCTCCCGCTCAACATGGTATCGTAGTAGGACTGTCCAGGCATGGAAAAGAACCAGCCGAGGTCTCTCTCCACTGCTGCGTAGAAGCTTTGTCCTGATGCTCGAAGACAAGGAAGAGGAAGTATTCTCTAGTGCTGTTGCTAGTTTCCACTGCTGAGTAGGGTTCTGCTACAAGAAAGCTGTTCAACTTCCTAGCGCAGAAAAGGGTTCTGCTACAAGTTTTTTCTTCTTCTTCCTTCATCCTTCAGCCTTAGTTGCTGGTAACTGGAGTTGCTCGGCTAAGAAGACTGTAGAAAACCATCCCAGATGTACGAAGGAAGGTTCTTATTTAAAGAGAAGTTCGAGTTCTTGACTGTACTACCTATTCACAGTTCGGGTGACCTAGGTACTGAACTGTTTTTTTTTTGTTTATAGTTCTCTTCTTGTACGACTGTTGATGTCCCAAAATCTGAGTAGGGACTGTCCCCCTTCCTCCGATTGTGTGTTGCTCTATTATGCTCTCTAAGGGACTGTTGATGAACCCTAGACCCTAAGTGACTGTTCGGCTGCCCTGGAAAGTGGATATCATCCGATTAGGTGTGGTGAACCACCACTCATATTGCTGTTCCTACTGAGTTTTTTTTTTTTTTTTTTTTTTTTCAGCTAAGAAGCTGTATTAAAGTTGTAAAACTGTAGGTCATTCAGACCTGGTTACGCTGCAAGTGCTGTTCGTATATTGTTCAGTGGACTCCTACACAGTGTAGGTCATACAACCTAGTACTGTTGTTGTAGTGTTTGTGCTTGGTTCCTTGTGAAACCGAAAATCTGCAAGTGCCTAGTTGTGGACTGTAGCAGCTCTGTAAGGCACTGTGCCTTTGGTTTTGTGTACTTCTAAACCTAGAATCATGAATAGTGAAGATTCAGCTACATCCGGAATCTCCACAATGCTTAATGGAATGAGTGGGAACAGTGACCTATCCTTCCCTATGGCTGTTGTTCCTCTTGATGGGTTAAACTACCTAGAGTGGTCAAGGGGAATCAAGCTATACATAACTGCAAGGGGAAAAATAGGCTACATAAATGGAAGAATCAAAGAACCAACTTCTGGAAATGCAGAACATGATAGATGGGATCAAGAGAACAGCATGGTTATGTCTTGGCTTTTGATCTCCATGCAACCGCAAATAAGGAAGAACTTCATGTGGGCTGAAACTGCAAATGAGATTTGGGAACAAGCAAAATCCACATATTCTGAACTTCGACACTATGCCAAGATTTATCAACTGCAAGCAGCTTCATCTACTTGTAAACAGGGGGAGAGGAGTTTATCAGTTTATTACTCTGACTTGACAACTGTTTGGAAGGAGTTGGATCATTACTAGAATATTGATTGGAAGTGTGATGAAGATGAAAAATTGTATAAGAAACTTGTCTCACAGCAAAGGGTGTTTGCCTTTTTACATGGTCTCAATCCTATCTATGAATCCATCAGAGTACAAATTCTAAGTTCTAAGGATCTTCCTTCAATTCAGGAGGTCTATGCTCTTGTCCAGTCTGAAGAGAGCAGAAGAAACTTGATGAACAACACCGGAGGGGATGCAATTGTGTTGGTGGCAAAGGGGGGTTCCTCTACTAGTGGATGACATAATTGTTATTGGTGACTGGAAGGATGAAATTCAAAGTTTGAAGGACTTCCTTGCCACTCAGTTCGAAGTGAAAGATCTAGGACCCGCAAAATACTTCCTTGGAATTGAGGTTGCCCGATCAAAAAAGGGTATCTTCATCTCCTAAGGAAATATGTCCTAGATTTGCTTAAGGACACTGGAAAGATTGGGGCTAAACCAACTGACTCTCCCATTGACCCCAACCACAAGTTAAGTGACAACCAAGGTGAACCTCTTAAGGATGTGAAGCAATTTCAGAGGCTTGTAGGGAGACTGTTGTACCTCTCTATGACTCGTCCAGACATAGAATATGCTGTTGGTGTCCTCAGCCAGTTCATGCATGCACCTAGGTCCACTCATCTTGAAGCAGCGGAGAGAATACTGCGGTATCTTAAGAAGTTCCTGGGTGTTGGCTTATTATTCCAGAAACATGGACATTTGAGAGTTGAAATTTACACAGATGCGGATTGGGCTGGATCTCAAAGTGACAGAAGGTCTATGTAGAGAAGATGGGCCGAATGGCCCATAGACTGTCATTTCATGTTATGTTATGTTTCTCTCTGTTGTGGGCCTTATTCTGGGCCAATACTCTGTAATATTCTGTTTTTTGTATTTTCCTGCTCACTCAAGGGCCTCTCTGTAATTTGTCAAAGATTAACTTATTAATAAGATGTTTAGAGTGTTAGAGAGTGGTAATGTTCGAACCTCTTACTCTCTAACACTCATTGCCGCCAGCTCTCTCTTCTCTTCCTCTCTTGTTTGTTCATTTTCTGGTTTGCATCTAATCTCAAACAGTTCCATACATCAAGTGGGCTGTTTTTCAACTTGGTATCAGAGCGGGCCATTGCTTGGCGTGTCCCTCATGTGGTTCTAGTTCAGCCAACTACATGAGGAGGTTCTAGGGCTGAAAGTTTACAGTCATCCGCCTGGTTCTTGGAGGTCATTGGAGGGTGCCCAAGTTTCTATACACTTGGAGATGGGTTCGGTGACCAGGAAGAATCAGAGAGCAAGTTGTTTGGCCTGATTTGAAATCAGAGAAAAGGACTTTCGAAGTTATCTCAGAGAACAAGTGTTCGGCCTGGTTTATAGTTCAAACCAGAGACTCTTGTTGTAAGTCTTTTCTCAGTCCTTTGCTGAGTTATTTTTTGTTGTTTGGGAGGACTATTAAAGCATTCAAAGCCCACATACATTCGGCCCACTGTTGCTGGACTGTTTTTCTGGGTTGTTTTGGAAGTGCTATTCGGCTGATTATTGGACTGCCGAGCTGCTGAAACTGATCTAAAACTAAGTGGCACTAGTCTCATCTTCATCCCAGCCTCTTCTTGGACCTATACTGAACACCTTGAAGTGGTTCTTCTAGTTAACAGTAGGCTGTTAACTACTGCACACTGAGTGTTCGACGAAAGGTCTCTTAAGGACTGTGGCCCTGTTTTCTTCTCTTTGGGACAACGGTTGTTGAGAACCTGAAATACCTTGTGATTAGAGGTTTGTTGGGTGTCCTTTAAAGGGTGAAACAGTAAAGAAAAAAACTACCACCGAACTGGACTGTCACAGTTATCAAGTCTGAACTGATTCTGTGAGCTAGTTGTTGTTGCCTATTCAGCTCAAACTAAACTCATCAAGACCCCAGTACCTTGAGAAACCTATTAAAAATCCTAATTGGAGCCTTTACATGATGGATTTCTCAAGCCTTGAAAACAAGAATGCTGCTGAATATGGACAGATTTTGGGAACCCCAACTGATTCTATGTTGGCTGTAACTACAGTTAAGCTTGATGGGACCAACTACTTGGCTTGGTCACAATCAGTGAAAATCCACATTTGTAGCAAAGGAAAATGGGGTTTTATTTATGGGAGCAAGAAAGCTCCTCCAGAGGATGATCCATCTTATGAGAGATGGGTACAAGAAAACTACACAGTGATTGGGTGGCTTGTGAACTCAATGCAGCCACAGATTAGTCAACATTATCTGTGGATGAACTCGGCTAAAGAAATCTGGGATAGTGTTGCAGAAACTTACTCCCATAAGTTGAATGTTGCCAGAGCTTACAAACTGAGAAGTGATGTGAAGAATTTAAGACAGGGGGAGAAGTCACTTGCAGCATACTTCTCAGCCCTAAAATCTATATGGCAAGAGATTGATTTGATAGAGGCCGTGACATGGGATACCCCTAAGGATGCTGAAACATATAGGAAATTGGTTGAAAGGAATAGGGTCTTTGAGTTCTTGACAGGGCTGAATTCTGAATATGACATTACAAAGCAAAACATCTTGTCCAAGGAAGATGTTTCATTGTCTCAAGCATATGCTTTGGTCAGCAGTGAAGAAAGCAGGAGGCAAGTGCAGGTTCAAGGGGTCAGTATCAATGATCATTTTGCAAATATGGGAATCAAACCCAAAGGGGTTACAGGAGCCCCCAGTGGCACAGGAAAGAAGGAGGTGGTGTGTGAATATTGCAAGAAGCCGAAACACACTAAGGACAAGTGCTGGAAATTGCATCCCAGTCTTGTCCCTATCCGATTCCAGAAGAAGAATGACAATAGAAAGACAGGAAGTGCACATACAACCACAAGTACAGATACAGAGTTTGAGTCTGCAAGTGCACAATTGGAAGCCATGAAAGCTGATTATGAGAAGTTTGGAAGGATGATCAGCCAGCTTGAAGGTGTAACTTCATCATCCAACCCTTCTGGAAGTCCAGCCACCTCTGCATTTGCTCACTCAGGTATAAGGGCTTCTGCTAACCATGCATCTACCTCAGGTAATCCCAAGACCCCTTGGATCATTGACTCAGGTGCTTTTGATTACATGACCAACCTTTCCACTTTGTTTGTGTCATATGATTTTGCTTCCTGGTCGTGACAAAATCACCTTAGCTGATGGTTCTCTTGCCCCCATTTCTGGCAAGGGAACTGTCAAGCCTACAGGCTCTTTACTTTTATCTTCCACTCTTCATGTACCTAAGTTAAATACCAACTTGTTATTTGTAAGTAGCTTGACCAAGTCATTGAATTGTTGTGTAACCTTTTTCCCTTCTCACTGTGTGTTTCAGGACCTGAAGTCTCGGAAGGTGATTGGGAGTGGCCATGAAGCGAATGGAATATACTTGCTCGACACCCCTGGCCAATGCTTTGATCATCCCAAGAATGCTGCTTTTGGTTCTACTTCTTTAGAGTCAGTCAGTCAAATTATGTTGAGTCATTGTCGGTTGGGTCATTTACCTTTTTCTGCTTTAAGTCATTTGCTTCCCAAACTGTTTAAGGGAGTCAGTGTGTCCTGTCTCAATTGTGAGTCATGTCAGTTGTCAAAGCATTGTAGAAAAAATTACCCTGTGAGCAATAAAAGATCCTCTTTTCTTTTTCATATTGTACACTCTGATGTGTGGGGGCGTTACCAGTTATCCTCTATGGGGGGCTACAAATACTTTATCCTGTTCATTGATGACTTTTCTAGATTCACTTGGATATACTTAATGAAATCCCGAGACGAAGTCCCGAGACTTGTGAGGCAATTTCATGAGCTTGTTTTGACTCAATTTGGTACCAGAATTAAGGTTTTCAGATCTGACAATGCAAAAGAGTATTTTGAGAAGAGCTTATCCTTGTATCTCTCTGACATGGGGGTTATTCACCAAAGCTCCTGTGTTAGAACCCCTGAACAAAATGGAGTTGCTGAGAGAAAAAATAGACATATTGTTGAAGTTGCAAGGAGCCTTTTATTTGCCTCACATGTTCCCGCAAGATTTTGGGGTGATGCTGTACTTACTGCTACCTATCTCATAAACCGTATGCCATCCAGGGTTTTAGGGTTTAAATCCCCCTTCAGTCTTCTTCATCCAGATAAGGATCTCTTCCCACCTGTTATGTTCACATTCCAAGTGTGCAGAGACACAAGTTTGAACCAAAAGCCCACAAATGCATCTTCCTCAGTTACTCCCCCAGACAAAAGGGTTATTGTTGTTTTGATCCAAAGACTGGCACCAGACATGTCTCTATGGATGTTACCTTTGATGAACTTTCTCCTTTTTATGGTTCCTCTCAGGAAGGACATTGTCAACAGGGGGAGAGTCTGTCACAAGGTTTTGCTCTTCCTCTTCCTGTCCCAGTTCAGTCTCTTGACAAATCTGTATCCTCACAAAATGAATCAAAGGAGGATCGGCCACTTCATTCCTCTTGTCCTAGTGCTCCTATTTCTTTACCTCCTCGTCCTACCCATAATCCCAAAGTGTATCAAAGGCAGAGATCCAGGAATGAGCAAGTGGTTTCCCTTACAACAGATGAGGCTCATACCCTCCCAATCACAGATGAGATAACAGGTATTGCTTCAGCTCCCTTGGAATCCCCCTTCCCAGATCTTGATGTCCCCATTGCTGTTAGGAAAGGAAAGCGGAAGTGTACTGCACACTGCATTTCCAAACACCTTTCTTATGACCTACTTTCCCCTTCATATTGTGCCTACCTCTCTTCAGTTGCTTCTAACCCCATTCCTAGGTCTGTATCAGAAGCTCTTGGGATTCCAGAATGGAGAGATGCCATGCAGGCTGAAATGGATGCTCTACATGAAAATGGTACTTGGGAGGTGGTGGATTTGCCTGAAGGGAAGGATCCAGTTGGATGCAAGTGGGTTTTTACCATTAAATACAGGGCAGATGGGACTATTGAGAGGTACAAGGCCAGACTTGTTGCAAAGGGCTACACACAAACATATGGGATTGACTATCTGGAGACTTTTGCCCCTGTTGCTAAGATGACATCTGTGAGGGTTCTTTTATCTCTGGCAGCTCACTTTGATTGGCCTCTCTATCAGTTAGATGTAAAGAATGCATTTCTGAATGGTGACTTACGTGAGGAGGTCTACATGTGTCTTCCTCCAGGAATGTATGGGAAAGATATGCAAGGAAAGGTATGTAAACTGAAGAAATCTCTTTATGGCCTCAAACAATCTCCTAGAGCCTGGTTTGAGAGATTTAGAGCTGCATTTGTTAAATTCGGCTATGTTCAGACACAGTCAGATCATACTCTTTTTGTGAAGAAAAGTGGGTCTCTAGCAGTGTATCTCATTGTGTATGTTGATAACATTATAGTGACTGGTGATGATGCCTCTGGCATTCTGGGCCTTAAGTTTTTCCTCCGTACAGAATTTGAGATTAAGGATCTGGGGGAGTTGAGATATTTCCTTGGCATAGAAGTTGCCAGATCCAGGGATGGGATTCTTATTTCCCAGAGGAAATATGTCCTTGATTTGTTGTCTGAAACTAGAAAATTGGGTGCAAGGCCAGCTGCAACTCCTATTGATATGAGTCACAAACTTTCAGCTTCGGATGGAACTTTGTTGGAAGACAAAGGGGTCTTTCTGAGACTTCTTGGGAAGCTTTTGTACCTGTGCATGACTAGGCCAGATATCGCGTATGCTGTCAGTTGCATTAGCCAGTTCATGCATGCTCCTAGAGATACCCATATGGCAGCAGCAGAACGAATTTTGTGCTATCTGAAAGGCTCTCCAGGAAAAGGAATTCTATTTGCCAAACATGGTCATCTGAAACTTGAAGCCTATACTGATACTGATTGGGTTGGAAATATTGATGATAGAAGATCTATTTCAGGGTATTGCAGTCTGGTGGCTGGTAATGTTGTCTCTTGGAGGAGTAAGAAACAAACAGTTGTGGCTCGATCCTCCGCAGAAGCAGAATATAGAGCCATGGCACATGGAGTCTCGGAATTATTGTGGCTAAGGTCCTTAATGGAAGAACTTGGGGTAGATCATGACAAACCCATGATGTTGTACTGTGATAATCAGGCTGCCATCAACATTGCTCACAACCCGGTACAACATGATAGAACCAAACATATTGAGGTTGATAGACACTTTATTCGTGAAAGAGTCTCCTCCGGTGAAGTGTGTCTTCCATTCATTACTTCTGAAGGACAACTGGCAGATTTTCTCACCAAGGGCATTTCCAAGGCAAGGCTTCAACATGACACTGGCAAGCTGGGCATGATTAACATCTATGCTCAGTTTGAGGGGGAGTGTAGAGAAGATGGGCCGAATGGCCCATAGACTGTCATTTCATGTTATGTTATGTTTCTCTCTGTTGTGGGCTTTATTCTGTGCCCATACTCTGTAATATTCTGTTTTTTGTATTTTCCTGCTCACTCAAGGGCCTCTCTGTAATTTGTCAAAGATTAACTTATTAATAAGATGTTTAGAGTGTTAGAGAGTGGTAATGTTCGAACCTCTTACTCTCTAACACTCATTGCCGCCAACTCTCTCTTCTCTTCCTCTCTTGTTTGTTCATTTTCTGGTTTGCATCTAATCTCAAACAGTTCCATACATCAAGTGGGCTGTTTTTCAACTGTCTACTAGTGGTTACTGCACCTTTGTAGGAGGGAACTTTGTTACTTGGAGGAGTAAGAAGCAAACCATGGTAGCTAGGTCCAGTGTTGAAGCTGAGTACCGTGCAATGGCACACGGAGTAGTTGAAGGTATGTGGATAAGGAATTTATTGGGAGAGTTGGGTTTTCTAGTTGGTAAACCCATGACTCTGCTCTGTGACAACAGGGCAGCTATAAGTATCGCTGCCAACCCGATACTACATGATAGAACAAAGCACATTGAAGTTGACAAGCACTTTATTAGAGAGAAAATCATCACGGGCGAAGTATGCACTCCATACATCAGCTCTGAAGACCAACTAGTAGACATCTTTACAAAAGGGCTAAACCATTCCAGACACCAAGGTCTCTATGACAAGTTGGGCATGATTGATATCTATGCCCCAACTTGAGGGGGAGTGTTGATAGGTGTATTATATGTACTGTACACACATTAGTACCCGTAGGGGTATTTTTGTAGTTTTATAGTCCTATTATGTTGTACGACCAATATAGTATAAATACAATGCTTCACTCGACTGAAGTAGAACTTTTGAGGCCTCAACTTTGTTGCCTCTTCTTCTTCTTTTTCCTTCCTCCTTTCTTCTTCTCCTTCTTCTCCTGCTCAACATTGCCCAACAAATTGCTTTTTTACAGTGCCAAGCTGATCATACATTGTTTGTGAAAAGAAGAGTTAAAGAAATTTTTGGCTTTATAGTTTGAAGTTAAAGATCTTGGACATCTGAATATTTCCTTGGTATAGTAGTTTCTTGGTCTGACAAGGGTATCTTTATCTCCCAAGGGAAGTATATCCTTGATATGTTAAAGGATACGGGGAAACTAGGCTGTAAACCAGCTGATTCTCCTATGGATCCAAGTCAAATTTGGAAATTGTGAGGGTGAGCTAGTTTCAGATGTTCATCGATATCAAAGACTCATTGAGAGGCTGTTAACCTTTCCATGACTTGACCGGATATTGCCTTTGTAGTGAGTGTTTGAGCTAGTATATACACTCTCCTAGACCCATTCACTTCAAGGCTCCTGAGAGGGTTCTAGCTTACTTGAAGAAGCATCTATGTAGGGGCCTCCTCTATACCAAGCATGGTCACACAAAGGTAGAAGGCTATATTGACGCTGACTAGGAGGTCTACTATTGGTAACTATACTTTTGTAGGAGGAAATTTAGTCACTTGGAGAAGTAAGAAACAACCTGTGGTAGAATTTTGTAGACATATATTGACGTTGTCTCAAGGAGTTGCAGAATTGTTGTGGGTTCTATTTATGATAGGAGGTCTACTATTGGTAACTATACTTTTGTAGGAGGAAATTTAGTCACTTGGAGAAGTAAGAAACAATCTGTGGTAGAATTTTTGTACATATATTGACGCAATGTCTCAAGGAGTTGCAGAATTGTTGTGGTTGAAAAACCTCCTTACTGAGTTGGGTATATGGAATTGGGATCTTATGTCATTGTATTGTGATAACAAGGCTACTATCAGTATTGCTCATAATCCAGTTCTCCATGAGCGGATCAAACACATTTAGATTGATAAGCACTTAATAATCCAGTTCTCCATGAGCGAATCAAGTGGTTGAATCAGGGGAACAAGTGGTTGATGTCCTTTAGAGAATGAATTTGTTAATACCTATTAATGGAAAAAGAACTATAATGCCCTCTTATGCATAAATTAAAACACCTGGCCCAAGTACATTAAAATATAAAATAATCCCTATGGCTCAACATCGACATTGTAAAAAATATTGGGTTATACAATTGTGGACATTTTAGGGTTCCTATACGCCTTTTGTCTTCTTTTTTATAGTAAATATATAAGATTCATTATAAGAGAAGAAATAAAAGTATACAAGATGTATGCAATAATTATCCAAAAGAAAAGAGAATCCAAACTAGGCAAAGAGTAGCAAACATAAATAACCAATCTTGCTCAACCGAAACTCTAGATCTGCATTATGTAAATAAACTAGGCCCACCTCAAATAAACAACAAATATGTTCATCATTCTAAAACCCTTAGCTGAAATTAACAACACACTTGATAGAATCAGTTGTAAAGTTTAGAGATGTTGAAGAAGAAGACGAAGAAGAAAGTGTCGAGAATGCTTGGTGTGGCACTATTCACACCAAGAGACTTTTCATTTCTTCTTCATAAGCAAAATTACAAAGGCGCCCTTGAATAGGCGCCCAAATACAAAAAAAAAAACAAATTTTGACAGAAATGCCCTCACACTCTTAACACTCCCCCTCAAGCTGAGCATAGATATTTATCATGCCCTGCTTGTTCAAATTGTTGTCGAGCTTTGATTTGGGAACACCTTTATTAAGGCAATCAGCCAAATGGTCTTCAAACCTCACATAAGGTAGACAAATCTCTCCATTGGTAACTCTTTCTCTAATGAAATGTCAATCAACCTCAATATGCTTTGTACGATCATGTTAAACAGGGTTGTGGGCTATGTTAATGGCCGCTTGATTGTCACATATAATATCATTGGAGTATTAATTTGCACTCCCATTTCTGTCAACAGTTTCTTCAACCACAACAATTCTGAGACTCCATGTGCCATAGCTCTATACTCTGCCTCTGCACTGGATCGAGCCACAACTTATTCCTTCTTACTTCTCCAAGATACAACATTACCACCCACCAAGGTACAATAGCCAAAAGCAGACTACCTATCGTCAATAGAACCTGCCCAGTCAACATCAGAATATGCCTCTACCTTCAAATGCCCATGATTAGAGTACAATATCCCCTTTCCTGGACATCCCTTCAAATAGGCAAATATTATATTCACTACTTGCATATGAGATGATCTAGGCTTGTGCATGTATTGATTGACCGCACTCATAGCATATGATATATCTGGTCTAGTCAGACACAAGTATAAAAGGCGACCAACAAGTCTCTGATACACACCTTTGTTAGGAAGAACATCTCCATCATCAACTCCTAGCTTATGATTGGGATCAATTGGACTTTCAGCAGGTTTACAATCCAATTTTCCTACCTCCTGAAGCAAATCAAGGGCATATTTCCTCTGAGAAATATAAATGCCCCTCTTTGACCATGCTACCTCAATCCCTAGGAAATATCGGAGATTTACGAGATCCTTAATTTTGAATTCAGTTGCAAGGAAAGACTTCAGTTCAGCAATCCCAGAGATACTATCCCCTGTGATAACAATATCATCGACATATACTATCAACTTAGTTATATTTCCATTTGCTCTCCTAATAAACATGGTATGGTCAACTTGTGATTGTGAGAAGCCAATTTTTAAGACAACTTTCCTGAATTTGTCAAACCAAGCTCGAGGGGACTGTTTAAGGCCATAAAGGGATTTCTTCAAACGATGAACCTTTCCTTCACTCCCAGGGATGCTCACTCCTGGAGGAAGCTCCATGTAAACTTCTTTCTATAGGTCTCCATTAAGGAAGGCGCTCTTAACACCAATTTGATACAAGGGCCAAGAATAGTGGGCAACAAGAGATATGATACCTCGGATTGAATTCATCTTGGCTACTGGTGCAAATGTTTACTAGGTGTACCCTTTTGCCACAAGTCAAGCTTTGTACCTTTCAATTGAGCCATTAGCTTTATGCTTCACTATTGTAAACCCACTTGCATCCAATAGGAATTTTTCCTTCTGCAAGAGAAACAATTTCCTATGTTTGGTTTTTTTTAGTGCCTCCATTTCTTGGTTCATAGTATCCTTCCAATGAGGGAATTGCACTGCCTCAGTAACATTGTGAAGGATAAAAACAGAAGCAATAGAAGAGATATAGGCACAATAAGAGGGTGACAAAGTATCATAAGAGACATAGTTTGAAATAGGATACTTAGCATATGCTCATCTTGATATACGAATTGCAATAGGTGGGTTAAGGTTAAAATCTACAAGAGGAGGTTCAACAATAGATTCAACGCAAGCATCAGAAACAGGAAGAGGTTCAGAATCCAAATTACCTGAGTCCGGGAGGTTAAATTGTAATAGACATTCAATCTCTGGAGTCATCTTGTTTCTTCGTCTAACGAACCACTAATGCCAAGATCGAGGAATAGGAGGCACGGGAGGAGGACTACTACGACCACATGGAGGAGGAGAAGGATTGACGGTATCAGTTGTAGGAATTGGCATACAAAAGGGAGTCCGATCTTCACTAACATCCTCCCCCTGAAGAAGGACAAGAGACAGAGAAGAAGGGAGTAGACTCAAAGAATGTGACATATTTGGACACATACCTTTCTCCAGAACAAGGGTCATAACAACGATACCCCTTTTGGACTGAAGAATATTCCAAGAAGACATACTTGATAGACTTTAGATCATATTTCAGCCTAGAAGGACTGGTGTCATGGACGAAGCAAACACACCAAAAAACCTTGGGAGGAAGATGGAATGTATCCTCATCAGGAAAAAGAAGTTGATGAGGAGACTGGAGATGCAGGGTCCATGAGGGAAGTTTGTTAATAAGATATACAACTGTTTGAGCAGCATCCCCCCAAAACCGAGTTGGAACATGCATCTGGAATAAAAAGCCTTTGGCAACTTCAATCACATGTTTGCTTTTCCTCTCCGATACCCTATTTTGTTGGGGAGTATGAGGGCAAGAACTCTTTTGAATCACTCCTTTTTCTTCAAGGAAGGTTTGTAAGTGCTTCTCAAAGTACTCATTGACGTTGTCAGATCTAATAATCTTAATCTTCTTCTCAAATTGTGTCTCCACCATACTAAAGAAGCCTTTAACAATTGAAGGAACTTCATCTCGGCTCTTCATTAAATACAACCAAGTATATCGCGAGTAGTCATCAATAAAGAAAATGAAATATTTGTAGCCACCCATACATGGAATGGAATAAGGTCCCCAAACATCAGTATTTATTAAATGAAAAGCAACATTTCTTATTTTGTTACTTGTAAAAAAGGTTGTTCTACATTGCTTTGATAGTTGACAAACTTACATTGTAGACCATAACTAGAGAAGGACTCAAACAAACTAGGAAACAAAAACTTCAAGGAACCAAAAGACACATGCCCGAGACGATGATCCCACAGTTAGACTTGTTCATGGGCTAGGTAGCCCGATGGCCTGGCTCGGCCCGGTCCGCACCCCGGTCGGGCTTGGTCATGTAATTAGGCCTGCGGGCCTGATCTCGGGCCTAACACAGTAAGCCCGACTGTGTTTCGGGCCGGGCTCGGGATTTGCCAAAAAAGCCCGGCCCAAGCCCAGCCCGGTCCGACTCAGCATTATATATTTTATAAAATATATAATATGTATTTTATATATTATATAAAATATATAAATAATATAATATTTATTGAAATATATATTTATAATTTAATATATACATTTTTATTCCTTTCTTTATTAGTCTCTCTCTCTCTCTCTTTCTCTATTCAGCCGCTTCAGCAGTAGTAACGGTATGGACTAAATTTCAGGCTCGGGCCCAAGCCCGAGCTTTGGGCTTTTTATGAGGGCCAGGCTCGGGCCCAAGTTGTAGGCCTGATGGTAGGGCCGGGCTCGGGCTCAGGCCTTAGAAAAATCTGTTAATACAGAGTGAAAGCCTGGCCCGGCCCGGCCCATGAACATGTCTAGCCACAGTTTCAATTGACTTAGTTTCTCATAATGACAAGACAAAGACTGACACATCAACCCTGACACATCAACCCTAACTAGCCCAGAGAGGTTGCAACTTGTGCCTTTCCTTGGGGACTTTGTACTATTGTCTATTGCTGTTTAATAAAATTATTTCATATATCAAAAAAAAAAAGAAGATGAACTCCATCGGATTCATGTCCACTGCCAATCGTCTTCCCCGTACTCAAGTCCTAAAAGACACAATGAGATGGAAAGAAGGTTACAAAGCAATTATGAGACTTTGTAAGAGAACTAACAGATAAGAGATTTCTATGCAATTGTGGAACATGGAGTATACAGTTCAAAGAAAGGCTATTGGTAAGTTTGACTTCACCCAAACCCATTATTGGGGTCTAGGGTCCATTGGCAACGATAATCGTATCTTTCCCTGAAAAAAGTCTATAAGTTGTAAAGTAGGAAGGCATACCAGTCATATGATCACTGGCTCCTGTGTCAATTGTCCAAGAGCTAGAGGGTGGGACATGACATGCAAGTGCAGTACCTGATTTTGAAAAGGCACTAGAAGAAGCATTTGAACTAGTAGATGTAGGTAACCCGCTCTTTTCAGGATGGAGTAAGATGCCCCTCAATTTTTCCATCACATCAAAGGTGTCATGAGTAGATGCCAGAGCAGGAGGATCTCGCTCAAGCATGTGAGTTTGAGAATCGTGACTTGAAGGTAGCAACATGATCATTTACTTTCTTTCCAGTTTTAAACTTCTTAGGTTTCAGGTGGGGATTTAGTTTCTAGCATCTATCCTTGGTATGCTTTGGCTTCTTACAGTATTCACAAAAATTCCTCTTCATGTTTACTAAAACTTTTCTTAGGCTTTGTGGACACGAGCAGTGTGCTCACCTACAGACACTTGCATCATAGCATTCCTCCTACTCTCTTCATTTTGTACAAGAGAATATGCTGTGGAGAGTGAAAAAATATCAGCACTAAGGATGTACTGCCTAGTGAAGTCATAATCATCATTTAGCCCAGCAAGAAAATTGAAAACTCGAGTTTTTTCAATGTACTTCCTATATTGTTCAGCATCAATAGGATCTTTCCACTCCAAAGCCTCAAGATGATCAATTTCTTCCCAAATTGATTGTAAGGAGGAGAAATACATGACCACTGATTTCTCCCCCTGTCGCATATTATGGGCTTCTCTTTGCAACTAATAGATTCTAGCAGTGTTTTTCGCTTGATAATAAGTTGCAATTAGTCTGTCCCAAATATCTTTAGCTGTTGGAAGGAACATAAAGTTATGGGCGATGTGTGACTGCATAGAGCATACAAGCCATGACGTAACCAATAGATTATCCTACTCCCATTTGGAATAGTGTGGGTCTTCAGGCTTTGGCTTAGCTTCCTTTACTGGTAATAAATCCGAGCTTACCTCTTCCACTGATTGTAAGCTTGGCTGATTGAAACCATTCAAGAAAATTTGTCCCATCAATTTTTACAGTAGTAATCTGTCCTCCGGCATTGTCATTGCTTCTTGGGAGAACATAGGTAGGTAAGCGGGCGTCTTTGTGTGAGTGCATTGATCACAGCCCCTCCAAAAAAAATTTCTCACCAGCACCACAGTCCAACAACATCTGAACTCCCAAAAACCTTTTCCACAAGGTTAGACAGGAGTTACAGCAAAAAGCCTAGGAAAAATAGGTACTGGCGGCAAAATATGGGAAGAAAAAAATTCCTAAAATAAGTTATAGGGCCCTAAAAAGTTCAAGACTACTTCCTACAGTCCTTGGGTTTTACCACGACTTAAACAGAAGAGGTTTCAGCAGCAACCAATCCACCATACGGGCATGCAAGCCCCAACTTCCAGATCTGGATTTTTCGCCAATTTTCATCCAAAAAATTCTAGAAAAATCCAAAACAACTTGAAACCACCATGAAACTTATACCAAAATTCCCCTAAAATCAGGGCGAATCAGTGACCATCAAAGACCCATGAAGATGCCGCCGACTGTACGGGCTGCTGACGTCAACCGGCGACATGCTGACATCAGCAGATCTGCCTGTGAGTCACGACCAGCAATAGAGAGTTTTCTTGATCGTGTGGAGCCCTGATACCAAGTTGTAAAGTTCAGAGATGTTGAAGAGAGAAGAAAAGAAGAAGAAGAAGCAGAAGAAGGAGAAAGAAAGTGTTGAGAATGCTTGGTGTGGCACTGTTCACACCAAGAAACTTTTCTCCATAAGAAAAATTACAAAGGTGCCCTTGAATAGGTGCCCAAATACAAAAAAAACACAAAATGACAGAAATTCCCTCACACTCTTAACAGAATCCAAACAATAGAAAATTGACACTACCAACCCAACCCAAGTCAACCTTAATTTAACATTAATTCAATTGAAACTCTAGACTTATTGCATGTTCAATAAGTCTAGAGAAGAAAGAATAACCCAAGAGACTTAGCCACTCTCATCTCACGTTCAAATAAGTCTATCAATTGCAAAGGGTTCTCTAGGAAATGGACTTAATGAATATGATTTTCTTCCCTTTCCCCCAATCTCCTCAACAGCCACCCTCACACTACCGGATCTCTTTGTCCTAATCTCATTCTTGATCCTAGAGATCAGCCTTTCTCTCTCACACTATATGAGCGGAAAGATTCTATGTTTCGTCTTAGTAGTGTCCAAAGTTACTAGACTATTGCCCTAGTGGATCAACACTATGCCCTATTTCCCTTGACGACACATTGAAGTGGGAGAGCTAACATCTATGAGGCCCTTTCAATCTGTTGATAGTTGTCCAAGGATGAGCAGTCAAACCTGAAAATATGTTGCCACATTCCACTTTGTCATGTTTTCCACTCGCGTGCAAACTCCTTTACCAACAAAGCACCTTGGGATTTGGAATTTGATGGTAGTAACTATAATGCTGGTTGAAGAATCTTTAAGGGGAATGTGAATGGGTAGGGTATTTGTTTCTCAATGAGCAACAAGAGATGAACGAAACCCTCTTTCCTCTTCTCTTATGAGCTTTTTAGGTCCCCTCTCTTTAAAATACCTCTCAAGTCCATCAGTAAACAACTATTCTCCTTTAAAGTCCTTTGAGACATGGTTTAAGTCCCTAATTTCCCTAATATTTCCACAACATATTTCCATTTCCACGGGTAGTGACACGAAATTTTATCGGAATCGACATGTTCCCCAGTGAGCACTACCAGAACTGTGTGGAGTACAAGATATAGTTTCCACGACATATTTCCATTTCCACTTCCATGGGTAGTGATGTGAAATTTTATTGGAATCAACATATTCCCCAATGAACACTACTAGCACTATGCAGAGTACAAGTGATAGTATTTTTACAAAAGTTGGTAATAATATTGTAGATATGTGGAGTAACAATTTTATTGCCCACCTAACTTACATGATTACGACTTTTAGCTAGCTCAATATTCATTTCAAACGAGAAGTTAAATATTAGTTTTTGTTCATATAATAGATTATTTGGTTAACCTATTAGAACCATTTACATTTTCTATGAGTTCGAATTTTGCTTTGACTCATTCTATCATGAAGTTTTGAATCTTAAGGTTTACAGGACAACTTCAGAATGTATTCTTTTGTCTATAACCTTAGTTTCTTAGCTTTATTTAATGATTTGCAACAACATAATAATTTAAAAAGATGTGCCTATTCTCCTTCTATCGTTTCATAAAATATCATTCTATATTTTTGCATATTTTACAATGTTTCCACCATGCCTATAATTTTTACAATATTTCCATACTATATTTCTGACATTACTAACACACTTCCTATATTTGGACAACCCACATTTCTACCGGCATCGACATTCTAAACCTTGTTTGAGATTTAAGACCTTTAATGGTCTTTAAATGGGTCTCATATTGATGAAATAGGTGTCTTTCAAAAAACAAAATTACTTTTGGAAATAAAAATTGTAGCATTATGAGTTCTATTGCCCTGGATTGGGGTGGCCACGAGCCGAGCTTCTCACGAGCTATTCGAGCTTGGCTTGGATCGGTTTAAACCGAGCTTTGAGCTGAGCTCGAGCTTGATAATATAGGCTCATTTGCTAATCGAGTCGAGCTCGAGCTCAATAAAGCTCGGCTTGTGATGCTTGCGAGCCTAGTATAATAAATAAATATTTTTTATTATATACGTACATATACATATAAATATATATAATAAATGATTTTTATTTTATATAAAAATATTTTATATATAGTATTTTTATTTTTTATGTATATTAGTAAATAATTTTCTTTTGATAAATGAGTGAAATTTTATTAAACCAGAAAATAAGAGTTACATGCAACCCGAGGAATGGCACGAGATGTGACCTTTCCTTTAAAGCTAGTTATAGAATTATAAGTACAAAAGAAATGACACTGAAGCCCAAAATCAGTCAATGAGTTTGCTGATCCGCCTACCCATTGAACTTTGATTGTCGTATTCCTTGTTAACCATTTAACCTTTTTGAGAAGATCTCTAAAACCCCAAATCACAGTGTTCGGATCCTTCGGTCAACCCACTATCACCTGGGAATCCCCTTCAATAATCAGATTCTCTATGCCTAGCTGATTTGCAAGCTGAATTCCTTGTACAACAGCAAGTAATTCGGCCCTTAATGAGTCTCCCACACCCACAGGACCTGAGTACAAAGATATAATGTTACTATCTTTGTTTCTCAGCACTCCTCCTATGCGTGAAGGTCCTGGATTTCCTCGGCTACTTCCATAAAAGTTCAGCTTGATAAACTCCTCCCTTGGTGGCATCCGTTCAACCCCATGTTTGTCTTTCCTGGTGAAAGTATTAGCCATTGCTAACCAGCTTCTCCATAGGTCATCAAAAGAGTATGCATCAAAGATCTTTAGAGTTTTCAACCACTGAATTCTTTAACTTCCGAGAAGCTCCTTTCCTTTTCAGAAAATATTCTAGTGTTACTTTCTTCCCAAACTGTCCACAACAAAGCTGCTCTTATGCACTTCCACATAATTCTCCCTCTATTTGTGTGCCATTCAAAAATAGACGGACTAAACAACAAGCTAGTATCAGATGGCAGGTTCCACCTACACTCAAACAACGTAAAAATCCAATTCCATACAACTGTAGCAAAGGAGCAAGAGATTAGTAAATGGTGACAGTTCTCATTCTGAGATTTACAAAGAACACACCAATTAGGGGATAAGCACCAATTTGGTCTTATCTTTTGTAGGTTTTCAAAGGTGTTAACCTTACAATAATAAACTTCCCAACAAAAAAAAACAATCTTTGGGGGAATGGGCCTTGTCCAAAGTAATTTTTATAAATCTTATTTTTTTGTATGTAAAATAAAAACATTTTTTATATGTATATTTTTTAATTGGCTTGCACTCGAGCTCAAGTCGAGCCGAGCTCGAACTTGCGAGCTTTGAAGTGAACCAAGCTCGAGCTCAAGTTTCTAGCTTGAATCGAGCTCAAGCCTAATACGGTTTCAGCGAGCTGAGCTCGAATAGCCAAGTATCCAGCTCGGCTCGGTTCGAATCCACCCCTAGCCCTGGCTCCCCCAACCTGTTTTCAAGGGGTAGTGAGGACACATTTTGATGGGTGCTTGGTTGGAAATCTGGAGCCATCAGGTGTTGGGGGAGCATTCAGAGGTGATGATCAGATGACCATTTTCCTTATTATGGGGGGTACCATTGGAGTGTTTGCCCTAACCTTTCTCTAGAAGTAACATTTGGATTCTCAATAAACTTTAAGAGGATTGAGTTGGAGGGAGACTCTTTAATGAACATAGAATTGATGTGAAACCTATTTAAAGATCCATGACCTCTGCATCGTTACATTGGAGAAGGTGGAATTTTGGCATCCAGAATGAAAAACTCTATTTGATGGATGCTGAGATTGTTTAATTGTTTGGCCAATGGTTTGGCTAAGGATGGTTGCTTCAAGTGAACTGTATTTGGTAGCTTCTCTTTCAGTAACAGAATTTAGTCTAATCCTTTTATTTTTTGATTGTACGTGCACTTGCGTTGTGCCTTTCCTTATCAATGTTCACCCATGGCTTTTAGTTTTGGGGAAAAGTAGACTGTGCTTTTGATAATTTGCAGTTTAGTAAAATTTTACTTGTTGACAGTTCAGAAGAGAAATTAACAAAAAAAGATGCTTCATCCCTGGATTATATTTTATTGGACAGTATTCATGTTGTTTTCTTGCTTCTTATTTTTGGTAAATCTGCAATGCTGATTAGGAGTTGAGCGTGGACTTAGAGTTGATGCGATGCGGGAAGCAATATATAATACATTTCCAGAGCCAAATCGTCATTTATTGCAGAGGTAATTGATGTGTTATTTTGTTATCTAGTATTCATATTTCTTATAAATTCTAAATCTTGTAAAGAAATTTGAATTTGCTAACCCATATTGATGATACTCATATGGTTTAACTTGTTTTTGTTCAACAATAATTTCCTTTGTTCTTTCAATAATCATGATGCTATGTCTAATCCTGAGTGGAATGAGGCCATAAAACTAGAAATTAATGCTTTATTGAAAACTCAAATTTGGGAGCTAGTTGAAACATCTTGAAGGCAAGGAACTAGTTGGTTGCAAATGGGTTACACTGTAAAATATAAGGTGGGTAGATCAAATAAGAGGTATAAAGCTAGGCTGGTGGCTAAGGGTTGTATCTAATAAGTTTAACTATCAAAAGACTTTTGCACTAGTAGCAAGAACATGTTGGTTAGAGTACTACCTTGTCTTGCTACTTATTTCCGTTGGTGATTGTATGAGTTTAGATGTCAATGGTGCTTTCATAATGGGATCTTCAAGAAGAGGTCTATATGTTGCTTCCACCTGGACTTTGTATTCTAGGTAATGACTAGAAGGTATTCTGCTTAAAGAAGTCAATCTGTGGATAAAACATTCATGTAGAACATGGATTGAAAAGGTTTTAGGGTGTTAACATATTAGATTAAACAAGTCACACGAAAATCATACCCTTTTATCAAAAGAGAGGAGTTTGTGTTTAGCTAATTTAGGGCTAGTTGATAGAAGGCAAGATTGATGGGTATCCTTGCTTCAAAATTCAGCAAAGTATGCCCTAAATCTAGTGGAAAATCCAGAGAATATTTTCTGGTTTCCTTCCAGTAGTAAAGAGTTACTAGAAGATCACAACTCACAAAGAGAGATGAAATCACTGTTTCTCCAACAATGATTTAAAGAAGAGAAAAAGAACAGCTAAAGAGAAGAAAAATTAACTCATTCAATCCTGCTGTTGTTGACAGATTTACATGTATATATAGAACACTTCAAAGCTTTGAGTGAAATAGAAGTTTGGTAAAGCGAAACTGCAATTGACTCCTAATTAGTCACAGAAACTCCTAGATAGAAACCCAGGAAATAGAAACTTAGCAAAATAGTAGTTGACTCAAACTAATAGTTAGATTAACTACTGATTATATACCTTCGAAAATAATAGAAAACTCCTTTAAGAAAATAATAGCCGGTTTAGAAACTCTAAATTTTGAAACTTCAGTTTCTAAATCTGCGTGCAGCCACTGGTTCCTCCTTTTATATGTTATTATGTTTTAGTAACTTTGGGATGCTCAAATATCTGTACCAATTGATCTACTATATCCTCTATTGTTGTAGAAGGCTTGTACTACATCAATAACCTTGATTGTTTGTATGGATGATGTTGTAGGTATATGAAATATCCAATTGAGATTGTTTGGTTAAAAGTTCCTAGTTGCTCAGTTTGAGAGTAAAAATCTTAGATAGATGAAATATTTCTTAAGTATAATTGTTGCTTGGTTCAAGAAGAGAATCTTTATGTGTCGATGTAAGTATATCTTGAATTCACTTAAGGAAGCCGGTAAATTGGGTAGAGGGGAGGTTCAAACCCTGCACCTGTTCCTATTAATCCTAACCATAAGTTGAGTCAATATTACTCAAGAAGCTCTGCTTGAAGACAAGAGTCAATATTAGATATTGATTAGGAAACTGTCGTGCTTGTGGTTTGATGAAATCTGTACTATATGCCGCCGAGGGACATTTTTGTCTTTTCCTTTTTTATTTTGTCTTTGGTCGCCCTAACATATAAATAATAAAGCTTCTGCCGCCACAGATGATTCTTTTGGCTCTCACGTCTGTCTCCTTCTTCTTCTTCTTCTTCAACGAAGGAAACATACTGATGTTCTGGACCTGAGAACTGTTCGGCTGCATCTCTTTTGTCTGTTCTGGGCTAAAACTCGACTGAAGTGATTCCAGGAGTTGTTGATGATTGGCTGAATCTTCTTAAGAGGTCAGCTGTTTTTTTTTTCTCTGTTGTTCCATACTTCGTTACTGGAAATCCCAGAATTCTCTCGGACTGATCAGGGACACTTTGTAAATCTTATTTTTTTTTTGGTTCTTGGTGCTGATACCAAGAACAGGTTAAGGTTCTGTTGCCCTTGTCCGAATGATATAAGGTGGGTTTAATCTCTTTGTGGGTTGGATGATCCAGAAAACCCTTTTTCTTGTGAAGAAATTTGTAGGTCATGAGTGACCTGGTTCGGCTGACTGGTACAGCAGCTGTTTACTGATGTTTGTGGCTAATATTAGCCTTGGGGGATCTGTTACACCTGTGAGAGTGTTCAGGTGACCAACATATCAGCAGAAGTTGGGTTCTGATTGTAAATTACTCAGAGTGAGGGCTGTGTCTTCTCTTGTGGGTGTGTATAGACTGAAATCATGAATGCTGAAGAGTCTGCAACTTTGGGAACCACCATGAATCACAGTGGAATGAGTCGTGGTCATGACTCCATGAATTTCGCAGTGACTATCACCCTGTTGGATGGTAGGAATTACCTGGCTTGGTCTAAGGAGATGCAGTTGTATATCACAACTAGGGGGTAAGGCAGGATATATTAATGGGAAAATAAAGGAACCTAGGGCTGGTACTGCAAAATACGATAAGTGGGACCAAGAAAATTGCATGATTATGTTTTGGCTTTTGACATCCATGTTACCATCTGTCAAACAGAATTTTATGTGGGCTGAGACAGCAAAAGAAATATGGGACCAAGCACAAGCAACTTACTCAGAGCAGAGGCATTATGCTAGAATTTACCAACTACAAGCAAAGTCTTCGACATGTAAGCAGGGAGAAAGGAACTTGTCGACATATTGTTCTGCCCTCACTTCATTTTGGAAAGAACTAGACTATTACCAGAACATTGAGTGGGAAAGTGAAAAGGATGCTAAAGCATATAAAAAGTTAGTTTCACAACAAAGGGTGTTCGCTTTCCTTCTGTGTTTGAATCCTGTGTATAAACCTATTCATGTTTAGATTTTGGGCAGCAAGGATCTTCTGTCTGTCCAAGAGGTTTATGCACTTGTTCAGTCTGAAGAGAGTTGGAAGTTTGCCATGAATCCTCCTGAGGGGGAGACTATTGCTCTTGTTGCAAGCGGTAACACTAGGGCACCAAGAAAAGGGGAAAATCAGAAAAAGACAAATGATAAAGACAAAATGTGGTGTACTCATTGTCAAAAACCTAGGCACACCCGTGAAACCTACTAGGAATTGAATGGGAAACCGAAATGGGCACAGGAATTGGGTAAGAAATCAACACAAGAACCAAGCAAGAAGCCATACCAGAAGAAGTTTACTTCGGCTCACTTAGCATCTCATGAACATCAGAGTACTTCTTAGGGCTGCCTTCCTTGTTCTGACCCAAAGGAAGATATTATCAATTTCTTCTGTGACCACTTAGAGCAATATGGTAGGGCTCTCCGCAATGCTGATTCTGGACCTGCACCTACTTTTTTTTGCCTCCTCTTTAGGTAATTCTGCCTCGGCTTTCCATGTGTCTACTGATAACCCAAAATCCTCATGGATTATTGATTTCAGTGCATCCAACCACATGACTGGTAAGTCAACCTTGTTTCAAACATATTCTCTTCTCTCTGGAAGAGATAAAGTGAGGCTAGCAGATGGATCCTTCTCCTCCATTGTTGGTCAATGATCTATATCTTTGCCTTTTGGCCTCTCCTTATCTAATGTCCTACATGTTCCAAAGTTACCTATTAATTTGTTATCCATTAGTAGTATTATTCATGCCTTGAATTGCTCAGTAACCTTTCTTTCACATTCTTGTGTTTTTCAGGATTTGGCTATCGGGAGGACGATTGGTAGAGGAAACATGGTGGATGGTCTCTACGTGTTAGAAAACAAAGTCGATCTTACAGTTTCAGAGTCTTTGAGTCTATTGAGTAAGAGTCAGATTATTTTGTGGCACCATCGTTTGGGCCATGTGTCTTTTGAGTCTTTTGAAGTTTTTGTTTCCAGAGTTGTTTAAGTCTTTGTCTGCTAGTGATTTTCAGTGTCAAGTGTATCAATTGAGTAAACATTGTAGAACCTCATTCCCTCTACGTAATAAAAGATCAAAATTTCCTTTTAACATTGTGTATTTAGATGTGTGGGGGCCTATATTCCAACTGAGAATGGTTACAAGTATTTTATTTCCTTTGTTGATGACTTCTCTCGCTACACTTGGGTTTGTCCTATGCATTCATGGGAGGAAGTCCCTAAAATTGTGAAAGACTTTCAACGTATGGTTTACACCCAGTTTCAATCCGAGATCCGAATCTTTCAATCAGATAATGCCAACGAATATTTCCATGGAGACCTTATAGATTTCTTTGCATCTTGTGCTTCTTAACACAGGAGCTCATGTGCCAGAACCCCACAACAAAATGGGGTTGCAGAAAGAAAAAATTGAATCTCCTTGAAGTTGCTCGAGGATTAATGTTACAGATGAATGTCCTAAAATGATTTTGGGTAGATGTTGTTCTAACTGCTGCCTATGTCATCAATAGAACACCATCTTGGGTATTGGAATATAGGTCCACTCATAAGTTCCTTTTTCCTAAATCTCCTCTGTTTCCTATCCCTATGCGGGTCTTTGGATGTAACTGTTTTGTTCATGATCTCTCTCCTACTCATGGTAAGCTTGATCCCAAAGCTCTTGTGTGCATTTTTCTTGGTTATCCCCTTCCTCACAAAGGTTATCGTTGTTTTGATCCTATGTCTAAAAAATACTTTGTCTCTATGGATGTCTCTTTCTTTGAAGATGTTCCCTATTTTCCTGTTTCTCCTCAAGGGGAGGGTAGAGTTGAGGAGAAACAGAGTCAAACTCAAGTTTTGTTGCCCTCTATTCTTGACCCTCCTCCATTTCGTGTCTTTCGGAGATTATGCTACAAAAATCAAGGCCAACATAGTTCAATTGCCATAGAGCCACTAGAAACCATGCCATCAATGCCATTAAAATCTCATGGGTTGGATCCTTCAGCCCACCTAGGTACTATTGTTCCAGTTGATGTTCTTGAACCTATTGATATTGACACTTCAAGTTGTGATATGAACCTCCCTATTGCAAAAAGGAAGGGTGTCAGATCATGCCCACACATCACCGTATATCTCAGTTTTTGTCCTATGAGAATGTCTCATCTTCTTTTCGTGCTTTTCTATCTTCCATTGATAGTGTTCCCCTTCCCAAGAGTGTTGCGGAGGCCTTACTTGTCCCTGAGTGGACAGATGTAATGAAAGAAGAGATCAATGCTCTCCACAAGAATGGCACGTGGGAACTGGTAGATCTTCCTAAGGGAAAGGAACTTGTAGGGTGCAAATGGGCCTTCTCTATAAAGCATAAGGCAGATGGGTCCGTGGAAAGGTACAAAGCTCGGCTAGTTGAAAAAGGTTTCACACAGGTGCATGGAGTTGATTATGCCGAGACTTTTTCCCCGATTGCAAAAATGAACTCTGTTCGGGTTCTCCTGTCTCTAGCTACAAATCTTGATTGGGAGCTTCACCAACTTGACATAAAGAATGCCTTCCTGAATGGTGATTTGGAAGAGGAAATGTATATGACTCAACCCCCTGGTTTCTGTGCTAAGGGAAGTGAACAGAAAGTTTGCAAATTGAAGAAATCTTTGTATGGTCTAAAGTAATCTCCGAGAGCTTGGTTTAGCAGGTTTCACTTGGTAGTTCAATAGATGGGTTTTAAGCAGAGCCAATCTGATGACACACTTTTTGTAAAGAGGGAACAAGGAAAAACAACAGCCTTGATTGCCTATGTAGATGATATTGTCATCATTGGAGACAAGGTCTCAGTGATTCAAAGATTAAAGAAATTCCTTGCTACACAGTTTGAGGTAAAGGACCAGGACCTTGGGCACTTGCGTTACTTCCTTGGTATTGAGGTTGCTCGCTCTCAGCAAGGCATCTTCATTTCCCAAAGGAAGTACACCCTAGATCTCCTAAAGGTTGCAGGGAAGCTAGGAGCTAAACCAGCTGACACACCTATAGATGTAAATCACAAACTTGGGGATTGCAGTGATGAGTCCTTGAAAGATCCAAGGAAGTACCAAAGACTTGTAGGCAAGCTTCTCTACCTATCCATGACTAGGCCTGACATAGCATGTGCTGTGGGCGTCCTCAGTCAGTTCATGCATGCACCCAAGGAGGCACACCTAGAGGCAACATACAGAGTTCTTAGGTACTTGATGAAATTTCCAGGGACATGTTTAATCTTTAAGAAACATGGGCACATGAGAGTAGAGGTGTACACAGATGCAGATTGGGCCGGCTCAGTGGATGATAGAAAATCCACTAGCGGATATTGTACCTTTGTTGGTGGAAACCTTGTGACTTGGAGAAGCAAAAAAAATAGAGTGTGGTGGCTAGGTCAAGTGTAGAGGCAGAATACAGGGCTATGTCACATGGAGTTGCAGATTTACTGTGGATCAAAAACCTATTAAGTGAATTAGGATTTCCTTTTGATGATCCTATGTCACTCTATTTGATAACAAAGATGCCATCAACATTGCAGCCAACCCAGTTCTCCATGATAGAACCAAGCATATTGAGGTGGACAAACATTTCATCAGAGAGAAAGTTGAGAAGGGGCAAGTGTGCATTCCCTACATTAGCTCTGATGAACAACTTGCAGATGTTCTTACTAAAGGATTATGCTCATTACAACATTATGATCTTTGTGACAAGTTGGGGATGATTGACATCTACGCCCCAACTTGAGGGGGAGTGATGAAATCTGTACTCTATGCCGTAGGGAGGCATTTTTGTCTTTTCCTTTTTATTTTATCTTTGGTCGCCCTAGCATATATATAATAAAGTTGGCGCCGCCAGAGATGATTCTTTTGGCTTTCACGTCTGTCTCCTTCTCCTCCTCCAAAAATGGTTCACATAGCTAGATATTTCTTATACAATAAGTGTAGTTAGCCAATATTTGCATTAGACGTGTACCACATCTTGAACCAATTGAAAGAATTCTAGTTTGTTTTAAAAGATGTAGGAAGCAGATAAATTAATGTTTAATTCCTTTTATATGGGTATATTTTGTATTTATATATATAATATTTTTGAGAAAAGAGGTAAGGTAATTAATTTTGTCAAAAAAGGACAAAATACAAGCAATTGTCAAGTATGCTCCGTGCACAGTCAACAACTATATAGAGTAGCCACCCAAAAACTAGGCTCTCAAGCTAAATACAAGAAAATCAGACTAGAACATTAATTAAAAAGAGTGTTATAATCAAGTACTTTTTGTATTTCTATTTATTGAGGGTTATAGTTGTTTTCTTGGTCAACAAGGGTATTTGAATCCTTTGACGTGTGTGAGGGGCAAGTTATTATTTTTTAATACCTATAAACTAGTGGAATAGTCTATGCTAAGCACAGGCAAGGAAGCCTAAAAGATGGAGATCGATAAGGACAGAAAATAATGTACATTCACTACCTAAATTTCAATAAAGAAAATAATGTACATTCACTACCTAAATTTCCATTTAATAAATACCAAGTAATTATGTTGTCATTTCCAATATGATGTGGGCAAATAAGCAAGATTTATGCAGTACTTCGGGTGAACAACAATAAGAACAATACAAAGTTGAAAACAACAAAAACAAGTTGGATTCTTAGAGATAATGGCATCAAGTTGGGCTCTCGTGCAAACATGTAGCGATAGAGGGATTGGAAGGCACTGAATGGATTTGACTCCTCAAAACCCAAACTCCTAATACTTAAAAACCCTAGCTGGGGGTGAGCTACAACCTATATAAAAGAGAAAGGGCCAAAAAGACCTACAAAGAAACAACCCCCTTCTCTTTTATAAGACTCAATGGTTTGCTAGAGAAGCCAACTAAAATATTTATACATAAGCCCCTAGACTCCCTTCACAAACAATTCCTTAGGAACAAAATTTAACTTCAAACAACCCCCAATAGATAACTTGTATTACAAAATCACCTAAGAGACCAAAACCCAATAGATGTGCACCCAAATGCCCCTGACCAGAATCTGAATTTAAAATGACAAAATTCCTTTGGACCTAAATTGACTACAAAGCTTCCCAAAACAACTATTGGGGGTCCTACTACAAAAACAAATTTAAAACATTTTTGCATCAATTCTTTATTCTTTTATTCTTTATTTTTTTGGACTCCTCAACATACTTTTTTGGATTTTTTATATTTTTTATATTTTGTCTATTTTTATATCATCATTATCATCCAAGCCTTATCCCAACTATATGAGGTCAGCTATATCCGTTCTATTTAATGCCATATCCATTGTTAATATAATCTTTACTAATTTACAAAGTCAGGGGTTGACCCTTTTAACTCGTATAACTGGATTGTTGACCAACAACCCAATTGTTTATTGTACATATCTTTTGTATATATTTTTATTTTCATATATTTTATCCATTTCTAAATATTTCCTATTGCTTATAACATCATAGGTGTATATAGTTTTTCTGTTTTCTGGTTTAGATTTGAGTTAGAGAGCAAGAAAAGAGAGAGAGAATATTTTGGGAGGCAAAAGAATGAGTGGTGACCGCCCCTCTTGTTATTATATTAGGGTGAACATAAAACTAAGTAAAATGACAACTATATGCCCCTAAGACAATAAACCATACAAACACAAGTAATGATATGTGGTTCACTACTCAATTTATTTTGTTCCTTATAGGTTGCTGGCTACTCTTCTTCTTCTTCTATTCTATTCTTCATCTTTTCTCTTTTTCCTCTATTTTTTCTTAAACTCAACACCAGGAAATCAGGCACTGGACAAAATTAAGATGAGACCTTTAGTATTTCTATACATCTAAGTGTTAACCTTTTTAGGTATTTGAAAAAATTGGATTGGGGAAAGACAAAATGCATGGAAAAATAAATTATATCCATAGAATTAAAAACGATGAAGGTGGATATGAAACTAAGAAAGCTATAAATATTTTCTTCTATGCCTACTAGCTTATCAATATTATTTTCTATAGTTATTTCTAACTACGGGTAAAATAAGAAAGAGAAAATTATTCCGGCCTTAAATTGTTACATTTTAGAGGGGGGGGGGTTCAGATTCATACATTTTTTCCAGTTTCTTTTGTGAAGAGTATCATTATTTCTTCCTCTCCTATTCTTGCATTGATTATACAATTATTTGCATATTTCCATGTATAACTCTTCTTTTCTTTCATTTGGGTTCAGAATTCTTAAGATGATGCAAATAGTAGCTTCTCACAAATCGGAGAATAGGATGAGCTTATCTGCTGTAGCAGCATGCATGGCACCTTTACTTCTTCGACCCCTTCTCGCAGGAGAATGTGATCTTGGAAGTGATTTTAGCATGGGTGGAGATGGTTCCGTTCAACTTATGCAGGCTGCAGCAGCAGCTAACCATGCTCAAGCTATAGTCATAATTCTTCTAGAAGAGTATGACAACATATTTGATGTAAGTTTAATCTCTTTTACAAGTTATTGAGGGATGAGGAACTCTCCTGCATAATAGTAATCTTCATGTCATAAGCAGTATCCTATTAGTTTATTCAATTATGTATAAAATCATTGTCATTCCATGATTGGTTTAGTTGACTGGTCCTAGAAGTGCTTTTTCTTTTTTCTTTTTTTTCCTTTTTCCATCTCATGCAAAATATAACTGAGTTTATTTTGACTCAGCTTTTTCTTGTAAAACTTTTTCATTCTTTTCTTCAGCAACCTTTGTTGTTGGAACTTGGGGCGTTTTTACATTAGTGATTTTCAGGCATATTTTTGGAAAGCCTAAAGATGATTTCTAGGGTAGTTGATGGCACTTTTTCTCCAAGGCTTTTCCAAGAGAATATGACAATCTTACTATAGGATAACCAAAGTTCATTTTATATAATTTTGTTTTTTATTATAATGGACACTAATGGCTGCTTTTTTTTTTTATTAATTGTCATCTTTTAGTGTTAAGCTGTCTTTCTAAAAAAAAAAAATAAACGAATTTTCAGGACAATCAGTTGCAAGATGGTTCTAGTTCTCCTGAATTATATTCTGATATGGAGGAGAGTGGCAGTGAGGATGAGGAGCAAAGTGTTGATGATGATGGAACAGGTGAAGATGATGAATCACAACATGAACTTGATGAGGATGCAGAAGGTTATCCTGAATATGCAAGAAGCGAAACATGCAGTGAAAGCAGCGGCAATGGAGATGGTGATCTACACAAAGATAAGGCTTGTACCTGTCCTTAACATGCAAATCTATCTTCACATGATAAGTTGGTAATACTAATATATATATATATATATATATATATATATATATATATATATATATATATATATATATATATATATATATATATATATATATATATATTTATATTGTATCAAGTATGTATGTATGCCAGTGTTTTAAAGCGCAAGGTGCAAAAAAAGTGCAAGGGCCATTTTGCGCCCAAGGCACGAGGCACAGTGCGAGGTGTGCACCTTTTTGAAGAAAGGCAGAAAAATGCAAAAAATGGTAAAAAATTCAAAAAATGAAAAATATTAAACAAAATGTTAATTAAAATTTAAAAATATAAACTTGAATTTTAAAATAAATGTTTTAGAAAACCTATTATCTCAAATTAAAATACATAATCATAACATACAAAGCATATTTAAAATGAAAATTTAAAAATAAAATCAAGCATAACATATAAAACATATTCAAGCATGTAAACTCTTAATTTCTTTATTTCTTTCCCAATTGCATTATTTCAAATAGATAATGTGATGTTAAACATTATGCATTTTTTATTCTACGAGCTGCCTTTCTACCAAGCCCCTTGATGCAAGCCCAAACAAGTTCATGTCAAGGTCTTAAATTCTTAATCCCTATAAAAAAGGTTTTATAACTTTAAGTATCTTTTAAAAATATCTTTTATTAGGATGAATGAATTAGCAACATTTGCAATCATGGGGTTTGGACTTGTTTGGGCTTGCCTTGAGGGGTTTGGTTGGGGGTCCAAGGGCAGACTCCCAAGCCCAACTGCTAAGCATAAAAAACAAAAAAAAAAAGCACAAATTTTCAAAAGGCACATGCCTGGGCTGAAGCGCAAGGTGTACCAGGTGTGCACCTTTTGAAAGTGCTGCTCCTGGGACCCAGGCGAGGCACATACCCTAAAATGCACCTCACTTATGCACCTAGGTGTGCCAATCACTGATGTATGATGATTGTGAGTGTTGGTAGGTTTAAGTTGACATGGTGAGAGTTGATCCTTTATTTCGTTGATGTATGAGCCACCAACTAATTGGATAATCTAATGGATTTTAGTTCATATACACTATTGAGATCCCTTGGTGATGCAGGAATAACTCTTCAAAGATGGATAATTCATAGTCAACTAGAAAATACTTATTTTTTTTTTCAATTTTAGCTTCATTTCTCCCTAGTTAGCTTAAGATGGTTAACCAATCTTATGGAGTTTCTCTTTTGTATTGTACCATCAAATGAGTGCTTAATTTTTCAACTTTGTATTTTACTAGTATGTCAATCCTTGTGATTTAGTCATCAAAGGCCATTAGCCAATCTTGAGAGGCATTTGGAACTAACTTGCCAAAGAAATCTGGTACCGTGCTCATATTCGCTCTGTTCCCTTATGAATTCTCTCATCGCAATGACAAAGGTCGAAAATAGCTTGGAAACTTTGAACACAATATTAGGTGTTGTAGAACTGTTGGTGCACAGTAATAGGTGTATTTGTTGTAATGCACGTCATGGTGAAGCATTGCTGGTGTCTCCTAGTCTAGTGCCTCTTGGGCTATACCATTCATCTGTTCCATGGTCTCTTCAATGTCAACTTTATCTATTGAAATTTGGTCTTTGAAAACATGGTTACACTATCCATGTTTTTTTTTGTGATCAGCACACTATCCATGTTTTTGATAACCTTTTTTCTTTGCTCCATGGGGCAACACAATGGGGGGTAGCTGATGTAGGAGCTGAAGAGTCAAAATTGGAATTTTTGTCATTTTGTAATTTTCTGTAGGGTCCATTGATAAGGTTTAATTTGTCTAGTTATAGTTTTTTTATGTTTAAAATTTCAGAGTCATTGCATAAGTAGGATTAGAGTTATTTGAGTCTTCTTTGAATTGAAATAGGATATGGCTGCTTAGTTTGAGTCCTACTAGAATTATTGAGTCTTAACAGTTTGACTCCTAAGACTTATGAGTCTGTAGAGATGTAGAGCAATAACTAGTGCTGTTATTTTATTTATTATGGTCCCCACTACTGCTGTTAGTTCTCTTTATATTTGTTGTTAGGCTACTGTTAGCAATGTTAGTTTATTAGTTATTCGCTTATGTAAGCAGTAGGGGTGGCAGCTAAGGCCAATCACTCTTTTCTCTCATCTTTCTCTTCTCTCTTCTTCTTCTTACCTTCTCCAGTATTTTCTTCTTTTAATTTGCATCAAGAATTGGACTGGTTACAGTCCGGATTTGTCTACTTGGCATCAGAGCCAATCTAGAGTTTCTCATGTGTGTCTAATCCAGCCGACCACATGAGAATTGCCTAGGGCTGGAAGCCTAGAAAGAACTGTTCATTGGCTGATTCTTGGAGGTTACCAGAAGGGTTTAGCAGCTGTCCAAAGGCTTGTAGAGGCTTGGAGAGTGTTTTGGTAATCAAGAAGAATCAGAGAAGATTAAAAGGATCAAGATTAGGGTTCAGATCAAGATTGGAGGTGGCGATTAGAGTTTTCTGGGTAAGTTTTTATCTTTTCTTGAGACCGGCATCAGTCAGAGATAGGTCGGACTTATCTAGAAGGAGCGACTGAGCTTTCCCTTATTTTCTCAGAGTTTTTTCTAGGGTTTGTTCTTAACCCTATGACCAAACTTGACTGTGAACCTATTTCGAAGGTGCAGCTGAGAATTATTTTTGGGTGATTCCTAAATCTGTTTCAGCATTCCAGATTGTTTTCTAAGTGAACTCTAGACTTGTTTCAGCTTCCAAACCTGTTTTTTGGGGGTAAGAACCTTTTTTTGGGGAGTTCCTTTGCTGAGAACTGGTTTCTCTTGATAAACCTATTACAGAAATGGCAGGAGCCGAGTTTAAGACTCAAGGGGAAGGTGTTTTGGGGGCTGGAAACGTGGGAGAAAACAATTTTCAGATCACTACTGTTAAATTTGATGGTTCTAATTACTTGGAATGGGCTCAGTCAACCATGATGGTGATTGGAGGCAGAGGAAAGTTGGGATATGTGAATGGAGATGTAAAGACACCAGCCAAGGAAGACCCTTCATACGCCAAATGGGTTCAAGAGAACTATTTGGTCATGACTTGGCTGTGTAACTCTATGCAGCCTCATATTAACCGCAATTATTTGTGGGCAAAAACAGCTAAGGAAATTTGAGAAGTGATGAAGGAAATCTACTCTCAGCCTCTTAATGTTGCTAGGGCCTATGAACTGGAATGTGAAGTAAATAATCTCAAAAAAGGGGAGAATCCGGTTTCAGTTTACTTTTCCACTTTGAAATCCTTATGGCATGAAATTGATCATCTAGAAACTATTGAGTGGGAATGTCAGAAGGATGCACAAACCTATAGAAAACAAGTTAGCTGGCCTGAATTCAGAGTATGATATTGTGACACAACAATTACTCACAAGGGAGAGTGCTGCCAATTGTTGGCTTTGAGTTGTCCTTTTCCCTTAAACATAATAGGTAAAACATGTTATGTCATTTACGTTTAGATTCCAATACCTTTTAAACTCTACCTTTACTGTTGCCAACTGCTCCATAGCCGATTTTTTTTTTCACTTTATTTCCTCCTTCAAGAACTATAGAAACATTTGCATTTTTAGGCTTCCCTGTTTGACCACTCTTCTTGAAACTGTTCTAAAACCTGTCCGGGAGAAGTTTTGGGTGGAGTTTCCAACAAGTGTCCTTAGTATGCTTTGGTTTCCTACAATATTCACATATCACTTCCTTCTTCTCAGTCGACCCTTTCAGTTTTATCCCAACATTTGCTTATTGTTCTAAAGGTGGTCCTTGTAGTTGTACTTGCCACTTACTCTCTTCATTGCTCACCATAGAGTATGCTTGAGCAAGGGTGACTTCATCTTTGGCCAAAATATTCTGCCTAGTAATGTTGAACTCAGGGTTGAGTCCTGTAAGAAACTCAAACACCCTGTTTCATTCTACCAAGTTTTTAAATGTCTCTACATCCTTGGTGCTCTCCCATACAATTGTCTCCATAACATCAATCTCCTACCACAATGAATTCAACATTGATTAGTAAACTACTACATTCTTCTCCCCCTGTCTCAGATTGTTCACATCACTCTTCAACTTATAGGCTCTCAGCCTCTCACAACATTTAACTTCCGTGAATATGTTTCAGTAACATTGTCCCAAATCTCCTTGGTTGAAGTCATCCAGAGGTAATGTTGGCTTATGTGAGGTTGCATAGAGTTGACTAACCATCCAATCATTCTGTAGTTCTCCTACATCCATTTCTCATATGTAAGGTCCGTCTCTACAGGTTTCTCCTTACTGCCTGTGATATACCCCAATTTACCTCTACCACAAACATAAATCCATATAGACTGTGCCTAGGCTAGATAATTAGTTCCATCTAGTTTAATTGTAGTCACTCCACTCAAAAAGGAATTTGTTGGACCAACCCCAGATATCAGAATTTTCTTCATTTCACTTCCAGATTGCTCCATTGATGAAACGAAAATAAAAAAAACTAGTCTTTTCAATCTTTATGGGCCTAATTGAGGCTAGCCCAGTACCAAAAGGTTCAAGAACTAGGGTTTCATTGCACCTGGGTCAATGGGAGAAAGAGAGAAGAGGTAGCTGCTCCTGCCAGAGCTTCCCAACCTTCTTCAAACCTCAACCTTCCCCTTTTGGGAATCAAAAGACACCTCCCAAGCTCTGAGCGTCACACCCAATCCTTCTTCTTATCCTATAACTTGAAACCTCTCTAGTCGGCTAGGGTTTTGGGCAGAAAGATAATAGCTTCGCTTCTTGGCTCTTCGGCTAGACTCTAATTCTCCAAACCCTCTACCAACTAGGCAAGCAGTCCTCTGATTGATCATAAGCTTATCTCTCCATACACTCTAATCGAAAGGTATATGGGAAAAGAAAGGGAAGAAACTGCTCTGATATCAAGATGTAAATTTGTCCTTCAAATTTGATTGCAGCAGTAAAAAGAACAGAGACAAGTGATTACAGCAGAAGGAAGAAGAAGATGGAGAAGAAGAAGTAGAGAAGGAGAAGAGAGTTCAATGGATCCCCTCCTCTCTCTCTTAATCTTTTATTTAATCTCTCTTAGCTTAGACTAATTACATCTCTGCCCTTTAAGTGGGCGGCCAGCACATAAAACACTTAAAAGAACACTACTTGAAATAAAAACAAGTACTAGGGCCCATTCGGCCCAGTTTCTCTACAGAAGCTAGAGTACAGTAAAAATAAATGGCCTTTTCATCTCAACTCAACTAAGCCTTGTCCCAACTATGTTGGTTTGCCTATATGAATGTATTAAATCACAACAAATGACCTTTTTAATCTGAATGTATTAAATCTCTAATGAACATTTTCAATTTATACTACAGCCATCTACTACTGCAGATATTAATTTTTTGCATATACTCGTGCAATGGTTTTGTTTTCTGCTTTCCTTTAATCTTTTTCTCATATCATAGTCACAGAAATTCCTTTTTAGATGCAGGTGTCTGAAGGTTCTGACTTAGATTCAGAATCTTCTCAGGTTAATGAAAATGCTAAGGCCAATCAGATACAGCCATCAAATGGACCTCAAGCTTCATTACCTCAGAATGATAATGTACATAGTGACAATTTGCAAAGTCAGAGCAATACTAGTTCAGTGATACATGCTGATGAATCTTCTAAACCATTCGGAGATAACCCTGATACAAGTGCAGTAAATCAACAGAATGAACGCGTGAACAGCACCAAACACCAAGCCATTTGGGGACGCATCCCTGTAAGTATTTATGTATTTCCTAGTATTTATTATTTGAATTTGTAATTTAGGTGTTTCCATACCCAGTCATTTTAATTCTATTTCTTCCAAATGTTGTCTTTCCAAGAAAAACTTGGTTGGTCATTATGAATTTCTGCATTTGTAGCTTTTAGCATTTTGCCAACATAATTATATTACCAACTATGTGTTAATGGTAGTTGACAATCTTTTATGTATTTGGACTTCCAGGCTAAAAGGAATGCACCCACGGAACCCGTTGACCTTTCTAATGAAGATAAGTACGTGACACTTTATGTTTTGCCTGAATTAAATATTTTGCATATATGCCTAAAGCAAGTTTTCTTGGTCTTCTTGCATTTTGTATAGCAATTTGTAATTTTGTATCCAAACTTAATGTCTTCAATTTGGTTGTGCTTGCTTAGATTTTATGAGTTGTGCAATTTTCTAGTTGTGATGCATTGATGAAACAAATTGTTAAGTAGCTTGAATCCTTAAGTGTCAAGCAGGAAACTGCATAGTGCATACCAGATAGCCACTGTCAGAAATATTGTTTGTTTTTCTTGATATTTTGATTCTCTTTGTTTAGCAGGCATTTGGGCTTATAATATATCAGCTTGTCACATAGTTTAATAATTATGAACATTTCTTTTATATAAATTTATATCCATTCAATTTGTACATTTGATGTTTGACCATTATACAGGGTAGCAATTCAGAGGCTTGAAGTCGAAAAAACTGACCTACAAAATAGAATTTCCGAAGAGGTTGAGCCTTTCATAATTATTCTAAATTATCCTTATAGAAAGTTATTTTGAAAATATTGTTCTAATAATATCCATATGTTTTCCTTCTAGGCAAAAGAGAATGTTGTACTACAAGAAAGTCTGGAAAAAGAAAAGACAGCTTTGCGTGAACGTCGCGTAGCTCTGGAGAAAGATGTATATATTAGATAAAACCCTTTTTTCCTTTCAGTTTTGCTTAGAAACAGCAGTTTGCATATCAATTATTTTCATGTAAAAATATGCCTATTTGATCTTGGCTAACCATTGATGCATGTTTTGCTTTCCATTTCACCAAATAAATGGTTTGGTATATGCTCTTTATGCTCTTACATATTGTGTAGAGATCTTATAAAAGGTTCTTAATATTTTCTAATCTTAAACTGGTTATGTAGGTTGTTCCTATGAATTGTTTGACCATAGATGCTATAGAGATGTAGAGCAATAACTAGTGCTGTTATTTTATTTATTCTATTGTGGTCCCCACTACTGCTGTTAGTTAGTTCTCTTTATATTTGTTGTTAGGCTGCTGTTAGCAATGCAATGTTAGTTTATTAGTTATTTGCTTATGTAAGCAGTAGGGGCTTTAATGTAATTGCCATCTTATTTTTTGATGTTATTGTAAATAGATGAGTGGGGTGGCAGCTAAGTCATATCACTCTTTTCTCTCATCTTCCTCTTCTATCTTCTTTCTTCCTTCTTCTTCTTGGACTGATTACAGTATTTTTTCTTTTAATTTGCATCAAGAATTGGACTGATTACAGTTCGAATTTGTCTACTTGGTATCAGAGCCAATCTAGGGTTCCTCATGTGTGTCTAATCCAGCCGACCACATGAGAATTGCCTAGGGATGGAAGCTTAGAAAGAACTGTTCATTGGCTGATTCTTGGAGGTTACCAGAAGGGTTTAGCAGCTGTCCAAAGGCTTGTAGAGGCTTGGAGAGTGTTTTGGTAATCAGGAAGAATCAGAGAAGGTTAAAAGGATCAATATTAGGGTTCAGGCCAAGATTGAAGGTGGTGATCAGAGTTTTCTGGGTAAGTTTTTATCTTTTCTTGAGACCGTCATCAGTCAAAGATAGGTTGGACTTATCTAGAAGGAGCGGCTGAGCTTTCCCTTATTTTCTCAGAGGCGACCAGAGTTCTCTGGAGTTTTTTCTAGGGTTTGTTCTTAACTCTACGACCAGACTTGACTGTGGACCTATTTGGAAGGTGCGGCTGAGAATTGTTTTTGTTCTCACAAAGATTTCTTCAAGTTTTCCTTAACCCTACGATCAAACCTGATATTTATCACCTTTTGGGTAATTCCTATATCTGTTTCAGCATTCCAAATTGTTTTCTATGTGAGTTCTAGACTTGTTTCAGCTTCCAAACCTGTTTTTTGTGGGTGAGAACCTTTTTTGGGGGAGTCCCTTTGCTGAGAACTGGTTTCTCTTGATAAAGCAATTACAGAAATGGCAGGACTAAGTTTAAGACTCAAGGGGAAGGTGTTTTGGGGGCTGGAAACGTGGGAGAAAACAATTTTCAGATCACTACTGTTAAATTTGATGGTTCTAATTACTTTGAATGGGCTCAGTCAGCCATGATGGCGATTGGGGGCAGAGAGAAGTTAGGTTATGTGAATGGAGATGTAAAGACACCAGCCAAGGAAGACCCTTCATATGCCAAATGGGTTCAAGAGAACTATTTGGTCATGACTTGGCTGTGTAAATCTATGTAGCCTCATATTAGCCACAATTATTTGTGGGCAAAAGCAACTAAGGAAATTTGAGAAGTGATGAAGGAAACCTACTCTCAGCCTCTCAATGTTGCTAGGTCCAATGAATTGAAATGTGAAGTAAATAATCTCAAACAAGGGGAGAAGTCGGTTTTAGTTTATTTTTCCACTTTGAAATCCTTATGGCATGAAATTGATCATCTGGAAACTATTGAGTGGGGAAGTCAGAAGAATGCACAAACCTATAGAAAATAAGTTGAGACCAATAGGGTTTTGGAATTCCTAGTTGGTCTGAATTCAGAGTATGATATTGTGAGACAACAATTACTCATAAGGGAGAGTGCGGCCTTATCTCAGGCGTATTCTTTAGTGCATAGTGAGGAAAGTAGGAGGAAGGTTATGTTGCAGTTTCAGCCTATGGAATCAGCCCTAATAGCCGTAAAACCAAAATTTGGGGGTGACAAGGAAAGGGACACAAAGAAGGAGGATAAGGACCTAGTTTGTGACCACTGTAAGAAGTTGAAGCACACCAAGGACACTTGTTGGAAGTTATATCCACATTTAATGCCAGCAAAGATAAGAAATAAAAGGGGGAATGCCAATGTGGCAATTACTACTAATGGTGCATCCTCTTCTAGCACAAGAGCCACATCCCTAGACACTTTAGCTGTTGTCCGGGCTGCTCTGACTCAGTTAGAAAGTGAAGTTGGTACTTCAGCTCCCTCATCTCAGCCATTAATTACATCTGCTACTCCTACTTCGGCTTTTGCTCATTCAAGTACACGGGCATCAACATATCATGTTTCAGGCCCAGGTAATAATGGACCTTGTCGGGTCATAGATTCATTTGCATCTGACCACATGACGGGCTTATCTTCTCTATTTACTACTTATTGCTTATCGTCTGGAAGAGATAGAGTATCCATTGCCGGTGGATCTCTCGTTCTCATCTCTGGGAAGGGAAACATTAGGGGCCCGTTTGGCACATCTTTCCGCGTGGTCTTTCGGCTGTTTACAAGCTAGGAAGACCGATTTTCGATCTATTCCCATTTGGCTCGCAGAAGATCTAGCCACGAAAAGACGGAGCACTGAAAAGACGTGAAAAGCCCATTTCGGGCTGATTTCAAGAAGCTTCAAATGAAGCTTCTCGCGTCTTTCGTGTTTTAATCTTGCGCGGAAAGACACCGAAAGACGCACATTTGCCAAACGTGCTTTGGGCTACTTAGATCTTCATGCAAAAGCTCAATGCGTCTTTTGCATGTCAGAGCTACCAGAAGATCTTCCCAAAAAGACATGCCAAATGGGCCCTAGATTATTGGACGCCATCTCCTTGTCCTCAGTTTTGCATGTTCCTAAACTTAGTACTAACCCATTGTCAGTTAGTAGCATCACTAAAAATCAAAATTGTCTAGTGACTTTTTTCCCTAATCGATGTGTTTTTTCAGGATCTGGAGACAAGGAAGGTGATTGGGATTGGCCGTGAGACGAATGGAATCGACCTAATTGGAGGGTGTCTACATGGGGAAGATAAAGAAGTTGGAAGGTCTTTTGTTTCTCAGTCTATGAGTTAGATTATGCTTTGGCATAATCGGTTGGGTCATTTGTCTTTTAAGTCTTTAAGAAGTTTGTTTCCCAATTTGTTTGACTTAGTCTAAATGTCTAGTTTAAAATGTTAAAGTTGTGAACTTGCAAAGCATTGTAGAACAACCTATTCTTTGAGCAATAAAAGAAGTACTATTCCTTTTGAAATTGTGCATATTGATGTTTGGGGACCATATCATGTCACTGCTATGGGGGGATACCGATACTTTCTACTGTTTGTTGATGACTACATTCGTTTTTCGTGGGTTTATCTTATGCACTCTCAATGAGGTCCCTACTCTGACTCGAAACTTCCATTATCTTATGCACTTGTCTTTGGTGTGCTTTGGCTTCTTGCAATATTCACATACAACCTCCTTCTTTCCAGAGCCACTAGGAGCCCCTACAACTCCTTTGGGTTTAACCCCCATATTTGCAAAGTGATCATTAGTGCCAGCCCCTTGAACCTATACCTGTCTTCTGCTTTCTTCACTGTTGACCAAAGCACATGCTTGTGACAAGGAGACACTTTCCTTGGATAAAATATTTTGTTTTGTGATGTCATATTCAGGGTTTAGTCCAGTTAGGAACTCAAAAACTTTGTTTCTTTCAACTAATTTCTTGTAGGTTTCTATATCATTGGAAGTATCCCAAGTCACAGCCTCTATCAGATCAATTTCTTGCCACAAAGATTTCAAGGTTGAGAAGTATACCGCAAGGGATTTCTCCCCCTGTATTAAATTTTTCACATCATTCCTCAATTTATAGGCTCTGGCTACATTTAGTTTTTGGGAGTAGGTTTCTGCGGCACTATCCCAGATTTCCTTAGCTGAGTTCATCCACAGATAATGTTGACTAATTTGTGGCTGCATTGAATTCATGAGCCACCCAATAACGGTGTAATTCTCTTGCATCCATTTCTCATAAGAGGGATCATCCTCTGGGGGAGCCTTCTTGCTCTCGGAGATAAACCCCCACTTTCCTCTACTACAAATATAAATTTTCACAAATTGTGACAATGCCAGATAGTTGGTTCCATCCAGTTTAACTGTGGTCACAGTCAACAAAGAATCAGCTGGGGTTCCCAAAGAGAGCAAGAACACAGTCCACAGTACTTAAGAGGCCTTTTTACGAACACTATGTATGCAGCAATGAACACCCCACTGTCACCTAGTAAGAACCACTTCAGGAGCAGTCCGTATAGGTCCAAGAAGCAACTGAACTGAAGTAGATACTCGTACTACTGAGTTCAAACAAGTTTCGACCACTTGACAGTCCAACAAGATGAGAAACCAACCCAGAAATCTCTGAGTTAAATCAGGTCAGCAACAGCCAACCCAAATCAGAAATATAACCCAGTAATAACTGAAGCAACTTACAGTTTTATCAATCTCTGATTTGAGCTTCAAATCAGGCCGAACAGTCCTCTCTGATTCTTCCTGGTCACCAAACTATTCTCCAAGCGATTAGAGTCTTGGGCACCCTCCAATGACATCCATGAATCGGGCGAATGAGTCTAAACTTCCAGCCCTAGAACACCCTCATGCAGTCGGCTGGACTATACCCACGAGAGCCACGCCAAGCTCAGGCCTGCTCTGATACCAAGTTGAAAAACAGCCATTTGAAGTATGTAAAAAACCAGAAAAGGCAAACAGATGAGAAGGTTGGTGAAGATGAAGAGAGAGAGCTGGCGACAAGGAGAGTTAGAGGATGAGAGATTCGAACTAAACTCTCCCTCTAACACTCTAATACTATTTTATTAAGTTAATCCTTGAGTAATTACAAGAGAGGCCCTTGGTTGGGCAAGAAATTACAAAAACACAGTAAAGAAGAGGATGGGCCCAGAATAAGGCCCATTACAGACAATAATATAAATATAACATAGAATAACAGCCTATGGGCCATTCGGCCCATCTTCTCTATAGTATCAGAGCAGGTTTAGGTCTGCTTGTGAATCTCATGTAGGCTCTTCCCAGCCGGCTACATGAGAGTTTGATAGGGCTAGAGTTCTAGTTCTGTTCGTCGCCTGATTCTTGGAGATTGGTGGAGTTCGAAGCCTTGCCCAGGACGTTTCTGTTCTTGGAGTTTGCTCAGCAGTCGGGAAGAATCAGAGAAAAATTTTTGAGGTGAGATTTAGGGTTTAAATCTCAGTTTGAAGGTGCCGCCCAGAAAATTCTGTGTAGTTATTTTTCTCCTTAACCCTCCAAAGGACTGTTACTGAAGGGTGTTCTTTTCTGAAATCTCTGAGAGGTGTGGCTACCTTTTGGAGTTTACTGGACTGATTAGGGTTATGAAGTTTCTCTTTTCTGAAACCTCTGAAAGGTGCGGCAGTTTTTTTTTGGGAGTTCACTGGACTGATTAGGGTTTCTGATTTCTCTGAGCAGTGTACGGACTGATTAGGGTTTTCTGATATCTCTGAGCAGTGTGCTCTTTTTCTGAAGTTTTTTCCTGGACCGAATAGTTGCTGTTCTTCTATTCTATCTGTTTTTTGTCTCAGAAGGAGAACCAAGTGTGGTTTTATTCTTCTTTGTGTTGGTTTCAGCATGGAGTTCTTTGGGGGTGAACAGAAACCTACTGGAGAGGGTGCTGAAAGGGCTGTTAGTATGACTGATAACAACCCTTTCCAAGTTACCACAATCAGATTTGATGGTTCTAACTATTTGGAGTGGTCTCAATCTGCCATGATGGCAATTGGAGGAAGAGGAAAGTTAGGCTATGTGACCGGAGATACTAAGGAGCCAGCCAAGGATGACTCTTCCCATTCCAAATGGGTTCAAGAAAATTATCTTGTGATGACATGGCCGTGCAATTCGATGCAGACCTATATTAGCAGAAACTATCTTTGGGCAAAGACTGCCGAGCGCTTTTGAGTTGAAAATGGAAGTTAACAATCTGAAGCAGGGGACTCCACTTTGAAATCCCTATGGCATGAGATAGATCACCTTGAAACAATTGAGTGGGAGAGTAATAAAAATGCAGCAACCTATAACAAGTTGGTTGAAAGGGATAGAGTTTTTGAATTTCTTGCAGGTCTGAATTCTGATTTTGACATTGTCAGACAACAGCTTTTCACTAGGGAAAATGTTACCTTGTCTTAAGCCTACTCTCTGGTACATAGTGAAGAGAGTAGAAGGAAGGTTATGCTTCAAAATTCTCAGACGGAAGTGGCATTTGCAGCTACAAGACCCAAGTATAGTGGTGAGAGGGAGAGAGATGAAGAATGAAGGAAAGAAGGGTGTGTTTTGTGAGTATTGCAAGAAACCTAGGCACACAAAAGATACCTGTTGGAAGCTTCACCTGAATCTGTTGCCGAAAAGACTCAGGAATAAGAAAAGGAATGCAAATGCTGCTGTTACATCAGATGGTTATTCTCTTCAGGGGCCTCAATCCACTTCTTTAGAGGCCATTTCTGCATTCAGGGCAGCATTGACTCAGTTGGAGAATTAAGCAACTATTCGGTCATTGCTCACAACCCAGTTCAGCAATATAGAACTAAGCACATTGAGGTAGACAAACACTTTATACGGGAGAGAGTGGCTTCAAGAGAGGTGTGCCTACCTTTCATTGCATCAAAAGAGCAGCAAGCAGATTTTCTAACTAAGGGAGTCCCAAAGGCAAAGCTTCAACATTATGTAAGCAAGCTAGGCATGATTGACATCTATGTTCAGCTTGAGGGGGAGTGTAGTGAGAATGGGCCAAATGGGCCCTAGTGTTCTTTATTTACTTAAAGTAGTGTTTAAAAGTTATGTTTCTTAGTTATGGGCCGTATGGGCCTTCTTTTATGCTCTTTAATTATTTCTTTAGTGCTGGCTGCCCCATTAAGGGCATCCAAGTAATTGTACTTAGACTTAGAATTATTAATAAAAGCAAAGGGGGCTAGAGAGAGAGGTTTGAATTCTTCTTTTCTCTTTTTCCCTTCTTTCCTTCTTCCACAACCTATTGCTAAAACTTATTTTCTTCTTCTTTCTCTTTCTCTCTTTTCTTCTTTTCTTGCATTATCTAAATTACTATAGGTGTAATTTTTAACTTGCATGAATTATTGTAATTTAATATGCCAAATAAAGCCAAGGAATTGGCCTATTCCATACAAGCACCTGGACATAATGGCCTGGTCACTTTGCTTCTACAAACATCATCAGTTTAACAATCTCTACTGTCTAGTTGGCAAAGCATTAACTAAGTCTGCTAGATAGTCGAGATAACATCGGTCCTTATCCATTTTATGCATATCTCTCATTTATTCTCTTTTCTTGTTCTCCCTGTGTATCTCCTGATTAGTTCTTGTTTGGAGCAGTATTTCTTCATGTAAAGCATAAATGGTTTTACATACCATATATTATATCATCCCATGTCCAGTTATTTTCCTAGTTTCATATGGACTAGATATTTTAAACTGATTTTCACATTTAATATCCTTGAAAGGGTAAGCTGAAGTTAATTCTGATATAGGTTTTTATTTTGAAAATAGGTGGCACGACTACAGGAACAGTTGCAAAGGGAGAGAGATCTAAGAGCAACTTTGGAAGCTGGACTCAATATGCCAATGGATCACTTAAATATCTCGGCCATTGTAGATGAGAAGGTTAGTGTAGCACATAGTCAAAGTCCCCCACATTGATCTCATTTCTGCTGTGCACCAGATTTATAATTTGTAAATGTGATAAAGACAAAGGCAGACCTCGAGGAAATTGCTACAGCAGAAGCAGACATCATTAATTTGAAGCAAAAGGTTGCTGATCTCAATGTGCAACTTCATCAACAACGTAACCAAAACTATGGGTCTGTAAATGGATCATGCCATCAGCAGCAACCGACTCCTGATAATCAAGGAACCTTGTAAGCATCATTTTATTACCTCTACTTAATGGGTTGGCTCTAGACATTCCTTTGAAACTGAGATATCTCATAATTTTTATCACCTTAAAACTAGAATACTTGCTTGCATGGTATACAAACTATCCTCTTTGATGTACCCTCAGTATTTACCTACTCATTGTGCAGAATGACTTGTTTTATATCTAGGTAGAGGTTCAAATATGGATGGAGTCACTTTTTCCCCTTTTATTCTTTTTGGTAGATTTTGCACTCTAAAATCTTCCTGGAATATTTGTTTGATACAGGACTGAAAAACAAAACAAAGTTGAAATGAGAGAAACAGAATTTCTTCATGAAAGGTCAACAAGAAGTGAGGTATATATTCATTATTTTGGAATATAATTTATTTAGTAATATAAGTATACTATTCCTGAACATCCCTGTAAATTTTATTAGCTTATATTCTCTTGGTCATCCTTTTGGTTGTATGTACAAATATCATTATCATCATCAAAGCCTTGCCCTAACTATATGGGGTCAGCTACATGAATCCTGTTTTGCCATTCCGTTCTGTTTGGTGCCATATCCATTATCATCATCAAAGCCTTGCCCCAACTTTTAGTTTGCCCCTAGCTCATCTAGCCACTTAAACTTGTAATAATAGACCACTTCTTCTAACAACTTCTATGCACATAACTGCCTTACAACTTTTTACAGAATTTTCCTTTTACCCAAAGTGGTATTCACCTGTCACATGACTCTGGATGTGCTTCTCCATTTTGCTCATCTTGTTCTAATTCCATGAGTTACATCCTCCTCAATCTCTCCTCTGTTATGAATTGTTGAACCAAGGTAAGAAAAGAGGTCATATTGACTTATCTCTTGGTTTCCAATCCTAGGTGTATCCTGGATTGCACTCCTATTATTATCAAATTTGCATTGCATATATTCTATTTTAGTCCTACTTATTTTAAAACCTCTTGCTTCTAATGTACTTGTCCATAAACCTAATTTTGCATTTAATCCTTAGTTTCATCAATTAATACTATGCCATCAGCAAACATCAAGCACCATGGGACCTCCTCTTGAATATGTTTAGTTCATTTATGACTAGTGCAAATAAATAAGGACTAAGTGCCGACCCTTGGTGAAGATCCATTGTAACTGCAATGGATTCTCCCACAAGTGTTCTAACATTGGTTTTTGCACTCTCATACATATGCTTAATTAGCTCCATATATCAATTTGTCAACTCCTTTGTTTTCCAAAACTGATCATTTTACCTCTCTAGGGACTCTATCATATGCTTTCTATAGATCAATAAAAACGAAATGAAAATCTTTCTTCTTCTTTCTAAACATTTTTGTTAATCTTCTTAATAGAAAGATAACTTCCATGTCCCTGGTATAAACTCAAATTGGTTTTCTGATATATTTGTTACATGTCATAACCTTTGCTCAATTGTTCTCTCTCAAAGTTTCATAGTGTGGCTTATGAGTTAATTCCATGATAATTGTTGTAACTTTAACTATCTCCCTTATTTTTAAATATAGACACCATGGTGCTCTTTCTCCATTCATCTGGCATCTTCTTTGTTTTTGTTATCTCATTAAATAGTTTAGTTAGCTATAATAAGCCTACCTCTCTCATACCTTTCTTCACTTCTATCGAGATACCATCCAGTCCTAACACCTTTCCCCTTCATCTTGTTTAGTGCCTCCTTCATTTTTGGTAATTCTAATATTGCAAACATATGTCTTTTTAAAATACTATTAGAGTCACTAATCCCTCCTCCACTGACACCCTTTTACTTTTTTTTTCATTTAATAACTTTTCAAAATAATTTTTCTATTTTTCATTAATTTCCGGATATTTTATCAAGACTCTTTTATCTTTCCTTTTAATGCATTTAACATGATTTAAATCTCTATCTTTTCTCCCTCATTTTTGCCAGTTTAGAAGTTACATTCTGTCCCTCTTAGTGCCTAATTTATGATATAGTTCATTATATGCCCTAAATTTAACTTACTTTATTTTTTAACTTTCTTTCATCTGTTTTTATGTTTTTTCAAGTTTTCCTCATTTAAGTCTTTTGCCAATATTTATTGTATGATTGTTATACTTTGATAAAATTTCGAACATCTTTGTTCCACTACCAAGTTTCTCTTTTTTTTATCAGTAACATTCAAAAGTTTTTATTAATAAATATACAAGAGATACAGGTTTACAGCATAAGGGGCATAGACCGGCACTTGTTGTCTACCCCAAAGTGATTTTACATCAAGTTTCCCTTGACACCTTTCCCCAATGCATTTTAACTCTATTTACCCCTTGCCTAGCTAAGCCAATTCTCCCACTAATGACTATTATCCCTAGTGTGTATCTGTATTTCCAGGTTTATTGCACCTTGTTCCTTAACCATCTCATCACTACCTTTGAATCTCCCTCCACAATGATCCTTCCATAGTTTAGATCTTTCCCTAACTTCAGGCCATGTAACACTGCTAATAACTCTGCCCTTGTTGAGTCTCCATAGGCCCCAAAAGAGTCAAGATAGATCCATCTGCCCATATAAACACCCCCCAATTCCTGAGGTTCCCATGTTTCCTAAGCTGCAACCATCAAAGTTCATCTTCAAGCTAGTAAATTCACTTTGCTAAGGTTCTCTATCACTTTTCTATTTTGCTTTATATTCTCCTAAAATGTCCTTTGCTACTTTTTTATATGGTTAGCCATTTCGAGCCACATATAATCAATCTCTACATCTAAATTTCATTAACCTTTAACAAATTATGTTTACATTTAACAAATTAGTAGAATATGCATACTTTTAAAAAAATTGTGTATATCTAAATTGTTTATGGTCCATTCTAACCACATGGGTGAATGCCTTCCTGATGTAACAACAGGGTTTAAATTTGGACAAAACAATTAGTTCAAATAAGAGGACTCAAGAATTACCATCTTCAATTAACAAGCAACTGCCTCTTAGCAATACCCAATCTGTAGGGGTTTCTGCCTCTTCATCTTCTGTTGAGCCACAGGTAGTTGGAAATGTTGTTTCATCCGATCCCAAGAAATCTTCCACAAAGAGTGAGGTAGACATCTTATTACATTTTACTATTCTCCCATCTCTCTCTCTCTCTCTCTCTCTCTCTCTTTTACTATTCTCCCATCTCTCTCTCTCTCTCTCTCTCTCTCTCTCTCTCTCTCTCTCTGTAGAAAATGAACACCATACTTCTACTGAAAGTTTGAATTTTTTTTTTTTTTGTTGTTATTTTTAAGCTGCTAGAATGATTTCCCCATTGGCCTTGAGGCTTTGAGTTTGTTGTAGGATACTACTACTGTACTACAAATTTCCTTCAGTAAGCCATTTGGTTGGTTGTTCAAACAAAAAGAAACAAAAGAAATGTTGCAATAGTTAGGATTTTACTCCAAATGATGACAAAATAATAGAAGGTGTTGATTAAAGTAGCATCAAGATTTACAGGTATATGTGTCAATAGAAGATTCTACCCCAGATAAGGAAAAATAGTATCCATGTAGCCAATCTCTATGCTGGGGTGAAATTACCTGATCTTTTGAGATATTTTCTTTTTCAGTTCTCTCAGTTTGGTTGAAGTAATTAGGAGGGCTAAATAAATAAACAGTTCTTGCACGAGATTATAACTATGCATTTTATTATGATGCTGTTCTAAAGGTTAAACTAGCAGTTTGCTAAATTCAGGTAACTGATTTTGTAGATTGCTTCTTGAAGGTTTCTCATTTCTGTTGTTTCCTCCCCCCCCCCCCCCCTTTTCTTTCTAGGATTTACCTTACTTTCAATATGATATGGTTATTGTAGATTCTATATTGTGTGTTTGCATGTCTGTACAGAGCTGATTGTCAAAACATGATATTGTAAACGACACAAGACCTTCACTTAAAGTTGTACACATGGCAAATCCCATGGTATCTGTATTAACATGCTGTGGGAATATTCTTCACACTTCACACACACATGTTACTGACAAGTGTCAATGGAATATGTGAAACCATAAAAAAAAAAAAAAAACAAATATTTTCACAACACCAGAGGAAAGGGGGCTGATTCTCCAATTAATTTTAGATGTTATGTATATTATTTGGCATTACTCTTTGGACAGTCTAACCCTGGAGTTGGATGCTTTGGTCTTTGTACAACAGGATGTTAATTTGGTTGCAGCACATAGTGACAACACGAGGACACAGGATCCACCATCTTTATCAAACAAACAACCACCTCAGAAGCATCAGGTGGATTCATCAAGCCAAAATAGTATCAAAGCTTTAGGAGCATCTGCTCTATCCACCATGAACCCAATGGTAGCTGGAGCCATTTCTTCATTGAACATTAAGAAGATCAGTGCAAAGGCTGAGGTAGGTATCTTTTCTAAATGGAAAAGTTACTTAAACCTCCAATCCTCCATTTGTTTTCTGGCAAATACTTAAACCACCCTGTAGTTTGACCTCAAAAACCTCCATTCACGTTTCAAATATATATGCAAATGCACTCCTTCCGTGGACTATGTCGAAATGGAGATGTTGAAATTATGATTATCCCTTGTTATGAATGTGCAAAGTCGACACTGTTGTTCACTCTTCAAATTTCCGGAGTATGGCATTTCTGTTAATAGGGGAGGTTTTTAAGTTCATCCCCGACCTGGCTTTTGTTGATCATGTGATGAAGTGAATAATGAAACCTACTTAAATAAAATGAAAAACCTTTTGGGGGGTAACCTGGCAAATCTTCATTCTAGTAAAGTTTCTCATGAGCAAAAACGGGATTTTAAAAACTTCAAAGTATCACGTTAGTATTTTCCTTCAGGACAATTAATGGAAGGGGTACACTTCAACATAAGGTTGGTTATAAGTAATTTTTCCTTCTTAGATTGGCACATATGAGTTTAACATCACTGATTTTTACTTCTGTAGAATATGCAATCAAGATGTTTTAGTACTTGAGGGGATATAGGTAGAATTTCTTTGTGAAACACGAGAAAAGCCATGTTTGCATTTGCAAGTATTCCTCAATAGCTTCTGGATTAGTTGGTCAGAATCAAATAAAATTGCATTAACACCACCTGTGGCAAACCATAGGGAGCTGTGGCTGCATCCTCCGCCTTGACAAAGCTGACAACACGACTCAACTTCTTGAAGGAGAGGCGCATCCAAATTGCAAAAGAGCTTCAAAGCCTGGGTGAAGGATCAGAAGGTCAATCACATGGTCTTCATTCGAGGACCAAATCCAGATAATTCGAGGTCTGAAATGGTGGAGCACCAAGTTGTGATCTTTTCCTGTATATACCTACCCTGCAAAATATATGTCATGCCCCTTTTATGTATAAACAAGGTACTTGTTAGTCTTTGCGGCTATTATTTATTTAACAAGGACAGGAATATGAAAGAGAAAACTGAGCTCGTTGCTTTAGGGCTTGGTGGGGAATCTTACAAGTCTGCATGTTGTTAAGCTTAAAGCCCATGAAAAAGGGGCTGAAGTCCAGAGCACAAGATGTACATTTTCTTTTTGTTCTTTTATGTAAATCTGAGATCTCTCTTCTACTGTATAACACAAAGTATATAAAATGCCGGAATGTATGCGTGAAATGATATTCACAAGGTTCCAAGAATTCATAAATAATTTGATATCGAGGTCATCAACATCGCCTCCATGCGCCTTAAAAATGCTTTAATGGTAAGAAGCTAAGACAGTTATTTCTCATGGAATCGGCTGATGCAGCTCATAGAAGTTGGTGAAGCCGTAAGCCTCGTCAGGCAATGTATCTGGGTCACGACTCACGACACGGGGATGTCAGGTATGTGCTCCTCGAATATATATACCCTGCCTGTTTTCTGGAGGAACCAAAGTTGGCATAGCAGATAGCACCACGCTTTGTTCTCATTTGCTGGGTTGCATATTTGTGGCTGCTTGCACGATCCTCCAATAAAGTTCAGTCCCTTACTGTGGTGATGGGCTGATGGTGAATGTTCCAAAAGCATAAAACTTTATTTGTTAAAATTCTCCAAAACTAGTAACTTGTGTTCCAATTCCAAGTGTGCTGTGTATCGTTTAAAAGGGGAAAATATAAAAACCTCTATTGACTTTTTTTTTTTTTCGACAATCTTATAAATCTTCCCTGGGTCTTGATCCTAACAAAAGCCTACCTTCTACTTTTGAAAGAAACATGGAAAGGCCTCCCTTCCCTTACTTTTTCTGACAGAAAGCGCTGATGTTAGCTTACCTTTGAAAAAAATTAGACCTTTTTAGAGTTCAGTCCCCCTTTTATCGATTTCCCAGATGTATTTTATACACACCCCCTATACATGCCATCCCCGTAAATTGGGAATCTTTCCCCCTTACACTGATCTGAACTGTAAAAATGCATTAGGAATTCTGAGGGGACTGAACTCAAATTACTCACAAAAATTTAATTTTGTTCATATGTTCCTTTATTAAACTACCTTACAAAAAATCCCAATATTACTTCAACCTCATGGACTGAAGCAGCAATCTCCCCTAAAACTTAATTGAGTGGAGCAACAAACAAACACGCATTTTTTTTGGTTGGGTTTTTTCTGTAAAAGGCAGTAATTAGCCAGCAAGCTCCAAACGATGTACAATTTTCTTTGCTTTAATGAAGGCTACTTATGCTAATATATATGCAGCAGTATTGAAGCTTCTAATTACATGAGTTAAAGAGACAAAATGAAAAGACAAGAGTAATCTAATAATGCGGTGCCAATATAGTAGTTCTAGCCAATATGAAGGCTTCATATTGTCATTCAATAAAGTGAAATTGCAGATAGTCTGATGTAATGATTATCCCTTGAATGCCTTCTCTCGTGAGCTGCTTCCAATCCATCTATTAGAGCTTCAATTTCAGTGTCCTAGCTGTTGACGGCCCAACATGGTCTTCCTTAAGCCACAATGGGTCATTTTGCAGGATATTGGATGACGAAGCTTCTTCCTGCACTTCTTGTGTTAGTAACAATAAGAACCATCAATTACAAGATGTAGTAACAAAATTGGGGAGAGGGAAGGATTTTCCATTATACTGTTCCTGATGTACTTCTGAAGGTCAATCAGTGAATTCAACTAAGCCATAGCTTTACATACTATTTCATCGGGTGTGTATTTTATGGATTTATTTCCAGCGATCCAGATCAGATAGAGGAACTCACAAAGTTTCCCCAGTAATTTATGGATTTCTGGTTTTTAAAGGTTTACCCCAATAGTTTGCATCCATTTAGATATGACTGATGAGGAGATTGACTTGTTACCAATTCCGGATTAATGCCCACTTGGCCTTCAGACCATATAGCCATCGCAAAAGGACATGTGAAAAAAAATATATATATATATGAGATTGCCTCTGTGGTTTGTTTACAGAAAATGTAAGTCTTCATCTTTTAGCCATTGTTTGCACTTACCCTTGGTAGGATGCAACGGTATGGGATTTTTAGTTTCCAGAGGTTTGACCACTTAAAATGGGGGGAGGAGGGTGATGGGCTGGTAGAAAGAAGAGTTTTGTGTCCTGACTTAATTGTGTATTCCCCATTATTATTTCTTCTCCAAATCAATGCGTCTGAGTTCAGATGAGGACTTGGTTGAAGACTGATAAATTTTATTCTCGGTTTCTCCATCAATCAAGCTTTGTAGTAAATGTTGATTCGATGGTTTTTAAAAACGAACTGGTCAGGGGTCCGGTTATTGGTTCAAACAGTCCGATCATTCGATTCGAATGACTGGCCCGTTTTGACAAAAAATAAAAAAAAAATTAAAAATTTAAAAAACGGTCAAAACCGTTCGAACGGTTCAGACAATTAACCAGCCGATTCAGCGGTTTACTAATCAAAATCAACGGTTTTAGAAAAAAACAGTTTTGAAAGAAAACAAAACCAGTCACCTGACCAGTTCCCGGTTTTTCCAGTCCGATCCGGTTTTGAAAACAGTGGTTGATTCCAACTCGAGACATTGGTAAAGAGGCCTGCAACTTTAAGTTGTTTAGTTTGAAGAGTGGTGGAGGGCAATAGATGGGGTATGCCACTAGCAATAGAGGGAACCCACGGGTCTATAAAAATAGAGATGGAGAATCCATGCATCTTTTACCATCCATAGTGAGTTTGATTTCAGTGTTGGGAGAAGGTTGTGTGCTTGTTTCCACCGTAGAGAGCTAGATCACTGAGAAAAGGTCACCATTTGGAAAATATTTTTTTCTTTTATCACGTTGATCCATAATGAGTTGGAGGTTTGATGTAACCTCCAGATCTTCTTGCTAAAGAGAGCTTTATTCATTGGTGACCATTGCCCGAAACTCAGTCCTCCCATTGATTTGGGAAGATGGTTGTCATCATTGGATAAACTGGAATTGCTTGAATGACCGATTTCACAAGAATGGATCTTCCAGCTTGTGACAACAGTTTTGAACTCCAAGAATTTATATATTTTTTAGCTGATTCTATCAAGGGCATCATAAAGGGATAGGTGGTACATATTTTGAAGATGAAGTCTAGCTTCCAGGTATTTGGACTCAATTGAGTTGTCACTCTAGAGTGTGGGAAATAATTTTCTGATGTTGCCTTGGGACTGTTAAATCGTTGCACGTCTATCGAAGCCTTTTCTATCTAGTTCATATCCAGGGAGCCATCTGAAATCTGAATTAACTCGAGAGTTTGGAAGTACAAGACGGATGAGTACTGATGAATGAAGATTTGGCTCAACCTCTTTATTATTATGAGACATGTGGCAGAAACGACAGCTCGGCAAAAGAAGCCAAGCCTAGGCGGGAACAAGGGGACATACTTCGCCGAACTAACCCCCCTTGTAAAAGCTCGAGACAGACTTCGCCGAACTAACCCACCTTGTAACAGCTCGGGATAGACTTCGCCGAACTGCTACTTTGTAACAGCTCGGGATAGACTTCGCCGAACTGCTACTTTGTAACAGCTCGGGATAGACTTCGCCGAACTACCTTGTAACAGCTCGGGATAGACTTCGCCGAACTACCTTGTAACAGCTCGGGATAGACTTCACCGAACTGCCACCTTGTAATAGCTCGGGATAGACTTCGCCGAACTACCTTGTAACAGCTCGGGATACACTTCACCGAACTGACCCACCTTGTAACAGCTCGGGACAGACTTCGCCGAACTACCTTGTAACAGCTCGGGATACACTTCGCCGAACTGACCCATCTTGTAACAGTTCGGGATACCTCCGAGCTCAAGACCGCCTCGCTCAGCACTTCGCATCATCTTCTGGGCACCAAAGCCAAACAAGTCGTACCATGCCTGACACCAAGGAAGTCCGTGCCCGAGGGCGGCACGCCTGACTGACTTGGGATCTGACGTTTGGCAGCAGCACTCTAAACGGCCACCTGCCACCGCCACTGACGCCGCCATCTCCAGTTAGACGGTTAGGCAGTGACGGTTCTGTCTTAGCAGAAGGGACGACGGCCGAGTTGACAAGCGCAAGGGTAATCATACCCGATCTGACAAGGGCCTCGGGATGAGTACACGAAGTGACTATAAGAGCCCCCTGCTCCCCGACAACGGAGGTATGCAAACTTTGCGCTATCTGGTATTACCTTGCTTTTGAAGGATTCTAACTTGAGCTTCAGAGCCTCTACACCGGGTTCCCCCTGGAGCTTTCCCATCTCTCCCGTTTCAGGTTCCCTGCTACCCCGTTCAGAAGCAAGGCAGCTGACAGCTAAGACCAGCCGGATCGCGCTCCATCAATTGGCGCCATCTGTGGGAAAACGCTTCAAAAAGCCTCCCTCCAAACTTCGATACCCCCTTTTTTTTCTTCAAAAAACCCAACACTCATGGCCTCCTCCAGCAACACCGGACGTGGCACGGAGACAAATGCCACCGGGGAGCAACTTCAGGTCCCCGTAGTGTGCGTTGGACAGTTCACCATCCCCCTTTCGGCGGATGGGTTCCCCATCCTGAACACGCCACAAGCAATGGCACCCGTAAACCCTCCTGCCACAAACGTCCCCTTTCCTCTCCCCATTGAGACAACCTTCACTGAACCAACTGCCGTCCCCCTGGCAGCTAGCCAAGACCGATTGGAGGACCTGATGCAGTGCATGCGGGCAATGCAAGCCCAAATGCAACAGTTCCAGCAACACCAGCTTCACCAGCACCAAGTGCTGCACAACATCTCCCAGTATCACTATCAACAGCAGTTCCCCCAACTGCCACTGAACCAACCACTACTTCCACCTCGCCACCCCGCTCTGAGGCCGATCAAGGCCTCTCCGTAGGATGGGCGCCCTCGCCAGGCGAAGGCCTCTCGGCCCTAGAACCACCCCAACAGCCAGGCCTCGTCCCCAGGCCGAAGAGAGAAAAATGTCATCCCCGCCTCGCAACCCGCGGGTGGGTCGGGAACCTCGCCCGCGAGGTCGGCACCCCGACGCTCCAAGCCCGAGCTCCCGCTCACCGAAAATCGATTCAGCGCCCTGGCGGCGGACTACCAACATTCCGGGCCCATCGAGCTCGGTAACACGGAGGCCAGCAGCGCCAGCACAAGGCCCACTCAACGGCGAAGGCGCCGGCGAAGTCGTCAAACCGCCACCCGCGCCTTGTTGGAATTCAGAGGCAAAGCCACGAGCTCGGACGAGGTAGGGGCTACCCCGGCTCTCTCCGTTCCTTCCCCTCTCGCATCGAAACTCCTGGCGGTCCCCTTACCCAGAGACTTCAAGCTCCCACCTCTGGACAAGTACGACGGATCCTTCGACCCCAGCGACCACATTGACGCCTTCCAGTCGCAAATGCACCTCACCAGGGCTAGCGAATCGTGCATGTGCGTGGCCTTTGCCACCACCCTCAGGGGGGTAGCCCGCACTTGGTACAGGAACCTGGCACCCGGGTCGATAAAGTGCTGGGCCCAGTTTGTGCAAATCTTCACCACACACTTCGTCACCAGCCGACGGTGCCCCAGAACAGAGGAAAGCATCTTCAGAGTGGTCCAAAGAGAAGGAGAATCCATTCGGGGCTACATCAAGCGGTTCAACGAGGCATGCTTGCAAATACCGCGGTTGGACCCCGCAGTGCAGCTCGCGGCGGCCAAAAGAGGGGTGACGCACAAAGAGTTCAAATGGCATATGGTGGCCAACCAGCCCGCGACCGTGGCCGAATTCCTCAAACTCGCGGATAAGTTCATGAAGATAGAGGAAGAGATCAACCAACAAACCGAAGGCGGGAACGAGAAAAGAAAGAGAGAAGGCGAGCTCTCCAACCCGGTGAGTAGAAAAAACCCGACCCGGGAGCCGAAGCCGAACCAGTCCTTCCAGGCCCCCCTAGCAGTTCGGACGGACTACATGCCATTGAACACGAGGCGGACAGAGATCTTAATGACGATCAAAGACGCTCCGTACGTTAAGTGGCCACCTCGCCTGAAGGGAAATCCGAACGATAGAAACAAGAATTTGTATTGTAGTTTCCATAGAGACCATGGTCATAGCACCGAGCAGTGTAATAACCTCCGGGACAAGATAGAGGGACTCATCCGTCGCGGATACTTGAGAAACTTTGTACAACACAACAATAACAATAAAGCAGGTCGGCAAGGAGAGCACGAAAAGGATGCACCCGAGTCTAGCAACAGACCTGCCGAACCGTTGCAGAAGCAGCCTCCGGAAGAGAGGCCAGTTCGGGGAACCATCCATGTAATAGTGGGAGGATCGGTGGTAGCGGGGTGTACCTCGGCAGCAGCCCAGACTTCAGTTCGCGAAGCGGCCTTCGAAGAAAGGAACCCCCCAAAGAGACCAAAGACCGAAGAACCAATCTTTTTCACGGAGGACGACGCGCGAGGAGTCCACTACCCCCATGATGACGCGCTTGTCATTAAGCTAAGGATCAGCTACTTCGAGGTCATGCACGTACTCGTAGATTCGGGCAGCTCAGCAGACATCCTCTTCAAATCGGCATTTGACCAGCTGCAGTTAAAGAGGAGCGAGCTGAAGCCCGCGAACACTCCCCTGGTAGGTTTCAGCAGAGAGGAAGTTAGGCCCCTCGGAAAAGTAACTGTCCCTGTGGAAGTCGGCACATGGCCTTGTGCGGTCAGACTCAACCATGATTTCCTGGTAGTCGCGACCCCCTCTCCATACAATGCCATAATAGGGCGGCCGATCACGCATGTCCTACGGGTGGCGATCTCCACCAGCTCGAGTCCCGCAAGTGCTACGTTGCCGCCCTAAAGGGAAAAACCAAGGCGGCAGACGACCTCGATCTGGAGTGGCCGGCGGAGCAAGGTGAGGAGCGAGCTTCGCCTACGGAGGAAACAGTCGCAATCCCGACTTCAGCTATGGACCCAACTCGCACACTAAGCATCGGAGCTTCCATCGAAGACCCCCTACGAGCCGAACTGGTGAGTTTTTTACTTCAAAATTTATATATTTTTGCCTGGTTCGCGGCCGACATGCCAGGCATTAGCCCCAGACTGATAACTCACAAACTTAATACTGACCCTGTAGTCAGACCCGTTAGACAGAAGAAACGCAACTTAGCCCCAGAACGCTGGAGAGCGGTCGACGAGGAGGTTGAGAAGCTCCTCGCAGCAAACTTCATAAGGGAAGTCCACTACCCGAGCTGGGTGGCCAACCTGGTGTTGGTAAAAAAGGCAAGCGGCAAGTGGCGCATTTGCGTCGACTATACCGACCTGAATCGAGCTTGCCTGAAAGATTGCTTCCCCCTCCCCAGAATTGACCGCCTAGAGGACGCGACCTCGGAAAATGAGTTGCTAAGCTTCTTGGACGCCTACTCGGGCTACAACCAAGTTAGGATGGACCCATCCGATGAAGAAAAAACCAACTTCATAACCGAGTTCGGCCTGTATTGCTACAAAGTCATGCCCTTCGAACTAAAAAACGCCGGGGCAACTTTCCAAAGACTTGTAAATAAGCTATTTCGGCCCCTGATTGGTACGAAGATAGAGTGCTATGTAGACGAAATGGTCGTCAAGACTCAGTTTTCACAAGAGTTAATACAAGACTTAGATTCTGTTTTCCAAATCCTGCGTCACTTTAGCATGAAGTTGAATCCCAACAAGTGTGTCTTCGGCGTCAACTCGGGCAAGTTCCTAGGCTACATTGTCAATCGGCGCGGTATTGAGGCCAACCCGGACAAAATAAAAGCCATTCTAGAAATGAAACCACCTCGGAAAGTAAAAGAGGTTCAGAGGCTAAACGGTCGCATAGACGCTCTAAGCCGCTTCTTATCTAAGTCAGCAGACCGCTGCCTACCCTTCTTCAAGGCAGTCAAAGGCAAAGGGTTCGAATGGACCCAGGACTGCCAGTTCGCGTTCGACGAACTAAAAGGTTACCTCGCTAGTATACCAACCTTAGCCCGGCCCGAGGTGGGTGAGGTCTTACAACTGTACCTCTCGGCGAGCGACGAGGCGGTCAGTTCGGTACTAATAAAGGAAACAGACCGGGTCCAACGACCCATATATTATGTTAGTAAAATTTTGCAAGGAGCAGAGACAAGGTACCCGGAGATAGAAAAACTAGCATACGCCCTAGTAATAGCAGCTCGGAAACTCCGCCCGTACTTCCAGGCTCACACCGTCACCGTCCTAACTGACAAACCTCTTAGACAAGTTTTACTCAAACCCGAAGTCTCCGGTCGACTGACGAAATGGGCCATCGAACTCAGCGAGTACGACCTCCAGTACAAACCAAGAACCACTATCAATGCCCAAGCTTTGGCAGATTTTATCGCCGAGTGCACTTTCAGCCACGAAGCCCCACAGGTCGAGCCCGAGGTCCCCATTTGCGGCGAACCCGGAGCTCCTGAGCCCATAGAGTTCGAACCCCGTGAAGTAGCACCCAGTGTGGCATCTCTCCTGATCAGGCGGAGAGCAAAATGGGATGAGGAGCCCTGGATCCTTCACGTGGATGGTTCCTCAAACCGGCAAGGTAGCGGAGCTGGAATAGTCTTGTGTGGCCCGAGCGGCACAAAAGTAGAGTACGCTTTACGCTTTGAGTTCGTGAAATCCAACAACGAGGCAGAGTACGAAGCACTAATCGCCGGACTGGACCTAGCGCGAAAGGTTAAGGCAAAACACTTGGTCATTTGCAGCGATTCTCAGCTCGTGGTAAACCAAGTTACCGGCGAATACGAAGCACGCGATCTCTCCATGATCGCATATTTGGCCAAAGTAAAAGAAGCCCTGCTCAACTTCTGGTCACACATCATCAGGCAAATCCCGAGGTCCGAAAACACTGAGGCCGACGCCCTGTCCCGGTTAGCCAGCACGAGCCACAACAATATGAGAACTGTGTACATAGAGGACTTACCTCAGCCTAGTATTCTCGGGGGGACAGAGGAGGTCGCTCCCATCTTAGAAGCGGAGCCGAGCTGGATCGATCCACTCGCGAGCTTCCTAATAGACAGAACCCTCCCTGCAGAATGCAGTGCGGCCAAGAGGGTGCAACGCCAGGCGGCCAAATATGTCATAATAGACGAACGGTTATACCGACGGTCGTACACGCTCCCCTATTTGTGGTGCCTGCGACCTACCGAAATCGAGTTTGTACTCCGCGACACTCATGAAGGCCTGTGCGGCGGACACTTAGGGGGCAGAGAACTCGCCCAAAAGGCACTTCGACAAGGATACTACTGGCCAACGATGAAGGTAGAAGCTGTCGAGCTCGTCAGAAAATGCGACAAGTGTCAGAAGCACGCTAACATCCACCATCAACCTGCCTCCGACCTCAAATACATCGCCAGCCCGTGGCCCTTTGCACAATGGGGCATCGACCTCCTTGGGCCATTCCCACCAGCAACAGGCGGAAGAAAATTCTTAGTTGTTGCGGTAGATTATTTTACGAAGTTGATAGAAGTCGAACCTCTGGCAACTGTCACGGCCCGAAACATACAGAACTTCTTTTGGAAGAACATAGTATGTCGGTTCGGGTTACCTCGGGTTCTAATCTCCGACAACGGCAAACAGTTCGAGGATATCAAGTTCCAAGAGTGGTGCCAGAACATGGGGATTCGGCAAAATTTCACATCAGTCGCACACCCACAGGCAAACGGCCAAACGGAAGTAATGAACAGAGCCATCCTGCGCGGACTGAAAGCACGTCTGGATCGAGCTAAGGGATTGTGGGCCGAAGAGCTACCAAGTGTCTTATGGGCTCACTGAACGACCGAAAAAGCAGCCACGGGAGAAACCCCCTTCAACCTCACCTACGGCACTGAAGCGGTGATCTCGGCGGAAATCGAAATACCAACGTTGCGATTAGAAACATACGACGATCGGACGAACGGAGACGAGTTACGCACCAACCTCGACCTACTGGACGAGGTAAGGGACATCGCGCACATCCGAACAGCGGCATACCAGCAGTAGGTAGCTCGCTACTACAATAGCAGAGTAAAGCGACGAAGCTTCCGAGTCGGCGACCTGGTCCTCCGGAAGATTATAGTGCCCGAACCCGGCATCGGCAAGCTTGGACCTAATTGGGAAGGGCCCTATAAAGTAAAAACAGCGCTCGGGGGCGCATACGAACTCGAAACCTTGGAAGGCAAATGAGTACCCCGAACGTGGAACATCGTGAACTTGAGGCGATACTACCTATAAACCACCTAGCGAAGTGGACGAAATCAAGCCATGTGCCACAAGGCAATCCGAGGAACTTCAACACATTATCAGCTCGGCAAAAATCAGTTCGCGGCATAAAAGGCCACGGAAATTTAAAAACCCGGCAAAGAAACAGCTCGGGGAAGATGAGCAAGGGGAAAAAGACTCCATTGCAAGAAACAGTACACTGGAAAAAAAAATTTACATGCCCGGAGCCACTTCTTCGCCATTGGAAGGCACTTCAACAACACCCGAAGGCCCTGCCTCTCCTTCAGAGTCCGGCTCGCCATCGGCAGCATTGGCCATCTCCTGAGTTATGCGCGAAGTGGTTATGGCACTTACATCGAGGTCGGGGTATGTATTCCGGATCATCCACCGGCTCAACTTGAACCCCCTCCTATAAGAGTCCACCATCAGATCATCAAAACGCGGGGAGGCAATGTAGTCTTCAACTGCCTTCTTCTTGGCGTCTTCAATGCCTTGGGAAAAAATCTGTGTTCTCTCCCTAATGTCCTCCTGAAGATACTCGACTTGATGCTGCAAATCCAATTTCAAGTCCGCCATATGCTTGACAACTACCCCCATGGCCTCGGCGTCACGCTGAGACCTCGCCTGTCTGGCCATCGCGACGCGTGCAGCCTTTTCAGCAGCATAAGCAGCCGCCTCAACAGCCCGGGTATTTGCCTTTGCAGCACGGAAGGCTTCTTCAGCAGCATGAGCAGCAGCCTCAGCAGCTCGCGCCTGTCGCGAGCTCCTCTCCACTTGGGCCGCCAAGGCATGAATCGAAGAATTCACCTACCAAAAGAAACAAGTGAGCAAAAAGACAACAGAAGCAACGGAATTAAATAAGGAAGACAGAATCTTACTTACCACCATGGCATGTGTTACGGCGCGGCAAGCGACCTGATTCAAGGGAAGATCGATCCACGCCGCGACCTCCTCGGGGAAAGTAGCGTCCCTACTCTTCTGAAGAGCGTAGTTCGGCGTCAACACGCTCCTAAACTCCCCTTGAGCTCCCGAGCCTGAGGGCCCAGCCCGCGTATGAGCAGACCCGGAGTGAGCAGGAGTACTTGAGTACGCAGGAGCGCCCGTATGAGTGGTTTCAGCGTAAGGCGCCCCGGCAGTCTCGTGCACCGGTGGAGTCACTTCGGGCTCCCTGGGCAAATCCTCTGTCGTATGGTCTGGGGCTTGGGGCTCCTCATCCAGGGGCAGCTCGTTACGAGTTCGCTTGGCGACCCGCTTCCTCCTCTTCATACCTTGGAACAAACGCCCACCGCGAGTTCTCTCCGCATCCATCACACCTACAGAAACGAGTTCGACATCAAAAAAAAAAAGCCGCATAGCCAGAAACCTACCCGAACTCAGGCCGGCTGCAAAAAGCTTAGCCTCCGTTAAGTAGTGGTGGCACTTTAAGCCTTGTCGTGCCCACTGCCGGAGACCCTTCACCGTCTCTTTATCAAGAGTTACGCCCAATTCGGGAGCGGCCTCACCCCACCCGGTCTGAAAGGGCCATCCTTATGCACTTCGCACGCCGAAGTAGTCCCGCTTCCACGCCGGGACCTTGTTAGCAAGATCGTGCAGAAGCTTAAAACCCTGGCGAGGAGTAAGGTAATACGCCCGTCTCCCCCCAGGAAGAGGACCCGCCTGTCTCTTGAGCATCAAGATAGAGGAGAATATCTCTAAGTCCAAGGGGAAGTTCTACTCGCAAAAAATGGATATTGTCCCCACCAGGTTCCGAATAGAGTTCGGATGAAGCTGGCCAATAGTGACACCGAAGTGGTTTATGACTTCGACGAGAAGGGGATGGAAAGGAAGTCGCAACCCTGCAGCGAGCTGCTCTCGAAAAATCACGATCTCATCGGGACCGTGTTCCCAAGGAAAGCTACCCGAAGGAATGAAATATGTGTAACCCCCAGGAAGATTGTAGGACAGAAGTATGGATTGAAGCCCCTCAGGTGTCATGGTCGAAGGACCAAACCTGTCTAGCATCCGACCTCGGCGGGAGGTAGACGCCAAACTACCCGAAGCGACTCGGCCCACTGGTTCATAGTCTTCAAGCTCCACCTCAGGATCACTGAGGTAGTCTGGGGACACGGCTCGGTTGGTGGAACCTACGTCGGCCCTACTCGAAGAATCGTCTGAGCTATCAAAGCTAGACATTGGGGAAAAGATAGATTCAAGAAAGTACTCACCGGAAAGTTTGAATAACAAGTCAAAGAACCGTGAAGACTGTATAACCAGCCTTGACGCGAGCTGGAAAAGACTTGGACGCGAGTTGAAAGGTTGGACGCAAACTCAGTAGACAAACCGTAGAAGTGACAAACCAACCGGGGTCCCCCACTATTTATAGCTACAGTAACCAAGAATTGACCGTGCAGACTGAAGACGATCCGACGGCCCACGTTCTTATCGACCACACAACCCTTAAAGTCGAGACGTGATTGGCGCACGTCTTTCCGAAAAAAGCAAAACGTCAGCACGTCTTTTTGAAACCGACGTCGCTTCGACACGCGTCTTTTCGAAACTGACGCGCCGCACGTCTCCCTGACAGTCGACCGCGCACGTACAGCAGTGGCGTGCCTTTTTGAAATGACCCGCTATCACGTCCCAGCGGCGCGAGTTGGTTTGAAATTTAAAACGCACGGTCACAACCACCAGCGTTCTTGAGTAAGCACGTTTCCAGCCTTCTCGAAAACCGAAAAAACCCTAGCAAAAGCGTCTCATACAGTGAAGGTTTGAAGGACGAGACAAATCTACAACTACCTCGTGAAAACTCCTCGCACCATGGCAAGACCCTCGGCGCAAGGAGTGGGGGGCAATTGATGAAGGAAGATTTGGCCCGACCTCTTTATTATGAGACACGTGGCAGAAACGACAGCTCGGCAAAAGGGGCCAAGCCTAGGCGGGAACAAGGGAACACACTTCGCCGAACTAACCCCCCTTGTAACAGCTCGGGACATACTTCGCCGAACTAACCCACCTTGTAACAGCTCGGGATAGACTTTGCCGAACTGCCACTTTGTAACAGCTCGGGATAGACTTCGCCGAACTACCTTGTAACAGCTCGGGATAGACTTCACCGAACTGCCACCTTGTAACAGCTCGGGATAGACTTCGTCGAACTACCTTGTAACAGCTCGGGATACACTTCACCGAACTGACCCACCTTGTAACAGCTCGGGATACACTTCGCCGAACTGACCCATCTTGTAACAGTTCGGGATACCTCCGAGCTCAAGACCGCCTCGCTCAGCACTTCGCATCATCTTCTGGGCACCAAAGCCAAACAAGTCGTACCATGCCTGACACCAGGGAAGTCCGTGCCCGAGGGCGCCACGCCTGACTGACTTGGGATCTGACGTTTGGCAGCAGCACTATAAACGGCCACCTACCACCGCCACTGATGCCGCCATCTCCAGTTAGACGGTTAGGCAGTGACGGTTCTGTCTCTGCAGAAGGGACGACGGTCGAGTTGACAAGCACAAGGGTAATCATACCCAATCTGACAAGGGCCTCGGGACGAGTACACGAAGTGACTATAAGAGCCCCCTGCCCCCCGACAACGGAGGTATGCAAACTTTGCGCTATCTGGTATTACCTTGCTTTTGAAGGATTCTAACTTGAGCTTCGGAGCCTCTACATCGGGTTTCCCCCGGAGCTTTCTCATCTCTCCCGTTTCAGGTTCCCTGCTACCCCGTTCAGAAGCAAGGTAGCTAACAGCTAAGACCAGCTGGATCGCGCTCCATCAAGTACAATAGTGTTTGTGAAGACATGAAGCTTCACAACTAGAAGCCATATCTTTTCCAAGTGTGAGATGCAGGCTGCAGGGAGTGAATAAGTTAAGCATACGACTCAATTAAAATGAAGAGGAATACGTTATCATCTCAGCATTCTTCCAAGTAAGCAGCCAAATGCTATCAATTCAAATAAAATGATTGAATGGGTTATTAGTTTACACTTTTTTGATAGGTGACAATCCATATAAAATTCCAATTCTTACTCTGAATTATTAGATGCAACCATCACTTGCACAAACGTGAAACTTGTACAATAGGGATAGTTCTTGTCACCACAGCAACAAAGATCTGCAATATGTGCCCCCTTTTGGCTCAATACTCTAGTATTTTCTAGAACTTGAAAATGAATCCCCATCCCATATGTGCAACAAGCACAAAGAAAGCAGTCACAAATGTGTAGCAGAGAAGAATCCCATTAAAAAAAAACAGTAGATCTGTTGAATCTGACAACAGAGAAGACATTAATGAGAATGCAGAAAATCACTATAAGCAAAGTCAAGAAACCGAGGCATTAGTAAACAAACTAAAAGTATCCAATCTAGCTATTTAACTTGAAGAATGTTGGAAATTCACAAATATGTCATTGGCATTTGCATTTCTGTTGGAAAAAATAAGAGGGGAGGTCTTTGCATGTTTCTCCCAAAATTGAAATCAGATAGTTGTTATGTTAGCCAAAACCCAATCCTTGTTAATGGTTAGGGTATGATACCGGAAAATAAAAAACCAATCAACCGGTATCATAATAGTGGTAACTTGTAAACCAGTCACGTACCTGTGGTCTTCATCAGATTCTATCACTCCACCAAGGTTTTGAACTTTTGATAGGTCAAAGACTCAAAGCTGATCCCGTGGGTATCAAATTATCAATACCTTCGGCATTATAGGATTTATAGATTTACGTTTACCAAAAATGAAAAATGTTGATAGGAATAAAGAAGAAACGCAGTAAATTAAGGGAAGTGGAAGTTACGCCTACCGACTGAGCTAAGACGGCCTCATGTACGTGAATGCATCAATTAAGGGAATAGTAAGCGCAGTAAATTCATCCTACACGACTCTTGTAACCAGTTGATATCAAGTTATCAACCATCTGGAAGTGGAAGTTACGCCTGGAGACAGAAGAGTGGTTTGATCAATTCAATGGGATTGGCCAATGCCCATCGCCCCATCCATCCTTGATCCTAACTCAAGGCTGAAGCGACGTAAGCACCGGCGTAATACGATAGCCAGGTGTCAAGACTCAAGACCAGTAGTACTGTAGTTCGGTTAATCAGAGAAGTCAATCCTTGAATCGGCTTCCTTGTTCCATTTTGTAAAGTAAACTAATAAGGAAGTCTATATAATATAGCCTTCTTTCACATTCATGATATTGATCCAACTCAACCAGACCATACCAACAACATATTTATATCTGTTGTTGGGAAATTAAGAGAAATTCGTCGGTGATTAACTGACTAGTGCTGCAGTCCAAAAGCCAAATGCTCCTCCTTGGTCCTTAAAACCAACATTGCGCATGGCCCAGCACCATATTCCTCCTGATTGACCTTTATAATCCTGCCGACCTTGCCTTTTGACTATCAAAAGGTTGCAGAAGACCTGTTCAGATGCATATGAACTTGTAGCTAATCAGAATTTAAATGATCAAACTGTAGAGGGGCTTCAGTATTCAGTAGGTAGGTCCTCCTACCTCTCCTCACCAAGCACAACAAAATGATCAAACTGAAGAGGGGCTTCAGGCTTCTGTTTCAGACTCGTTGCTTGCAAGTTGGTTGCAGCAACCCATTTATTATTATTTTTATTTTCGGTGGAAATGGACAAGGCAGTAGGGAGTAGGGTCCCCCTTTTCATCCCAATCAAAACCCATAATTGCAACCTGCAATTCTGCAAATGGCTCTCCCAATTCAATCAAAGTCGATAACGACCATTATAGAAATTATTGTTTAGCCATTAATGTCGAGTTAGCGTATTGAAGCAATTTAACCAGTAGTAGCTGCTGTTTAACAGCCTTGCAGATGTTTGATTCCATTCATTTACGTTTATTGAAAAAACGCTGTCATCTAAGCGTCATATCAGTCAGCATTTAGCGCAATAAACGTTTATTGGCTTCAAAACTACAAACTACTGTTTGGTGAAAGGAGCCGTTGGGGGAAGCAAGAATTTCTCGCTTCTCCCAACGGCTAGCCGTTTCACGAAACGCACATCTAATGTGGCGATGATGTGTCATCTGACGTGGCGTTATGAGTTTCTGAGCTGGTGCAATGTGGATCTACCTTTCCACAATAAACATTCTTTTGAATCCCGTGGACGCCACCCGCAGACGGTGGAGTTCTTTCTTGGAACACAGTGATGCCGACCAGTGGACGCCTGTAATTTCGCCCAGAACACCCATTAATCCCCCGCCTTGCCCCCGGCAAGGGGTTTTTTTTTCTAACAAATCGTAATATCTCTCCTTGTTTTTGCAGCTCTGTAACCATCGGCAAGGTGCTTCGTCCGCAGATCTTCAACAGCAAGGTGATTGTTCTTCGTCCGCTGTTCTTCGTTGGCAAGGTGCACTTTAACTTCCAATTTCTAAGTTCTTCGTCCACCGTTCTTCATCGGCAAGGTTCTGGTCTGATTTTAGTTCGGTGTTTTGCCTGATTTTAGGCTGCTCTGCAGCACTTAAAACTTCTCCTGATTTGATTGCTCCAGTGGCTCAAGAAATTAAAAGATGATAAATATCTCAAAAAGCAAGACAAAACTTGTTAGCAACTTAGTTGGAACTGGAACTTGGCTGAGAGGTAAGACACCTCTACCAAAAATTAGAACAGAACCATACTTATCCAACACTGCAGATCCTGCTAGTACCTTACAAATTGTCGTTTATCATCTTTACGTTTCTTCCTTCCATAAGGGTTGGATTCACTGAACCCACTTCATAGAATACGAATTGTATGCTAATATATATATGATTTGTATGCATCCTTAGCAGACTGGTGCAGGTAATGGTTGTTTGTTACTAGATTCTCCTGCATCAATTTCCAGATCAACTGCAACCCCTCCACTTTATTGCTAACTACCAAAGAATTACCAAACATATAAAAGCAGGAGAAAAGAATAAGATTTTCATGAAGAGAAGAAAAGAATAAGAAACAGGGAAGGTTTGTTACTAGATTCTCCTCCACTTTAACTGATTGTAATGAATTAAGAAAAAAAAAAAAAAAGAAGAAAAGAATAAGATCATACGAAGATCTGCCCATCAAATTCATCGCCCCATCCCTAAAATAAAGCAAGAAACAGGGAAGGTAGTTTTCTTGTTTATGAAAAATGCTAGAGCTTAAGATAAGTCAGAATTTGCAACTCCTCTGGTATCAGGAAGAGCAAGCCATGACCTTCTGAACCTTCCGAGTGAAATTTGACCGATTTACATGAAGAGAAGAACACCACCACTTTCTTTGACAGGTGTCTCTTCAAGAAAGAATATAGAACAATAAATCTCTTGGCACGACGGCACGACGGCACGACACAATAGCCTTCATGCAGTCCATCATTTGTGGCTTCACAGATTGTGAATGTTCTCCTCCCCCGTAATAATGGTGCTATTTTGATATTTCTTCTTTTAAAATTTTAAAATTGATAATCAAAGTAAATGTAATTTGGACCATTGGATCTGAAAATCAGTCATTAAATAAAAGCATATATAATTTGGACCATTAAATTTACTAATAAATCAGTCAATAAATAAAAGCATATATAATTTGGACCATTAGATTTACTAATAAATCTTATACAACAAAGTGAAAATGTCACACGGAAACACTCGTATGCCTGTTTTTTGAAACATGACACCAAATAATAAAATATGAAAAAATGTTTATCATACTGAGTTATAAAAGGATGTTTCTTGAAACACCTAAAATAGGCTCAACCAAACAATAAACTTAAACGTTTACCAGATAAACATTTATCTAATGAACGCCCGTCCAATAAACTTAAACGCACCCAAACACATACTTCGTCGCCCAGGATTTGGAATCAAAGCCCCCGCACTCACTGTCAATCTTCTGTTTGTTTGTATTTTTGCGCCAACGAATCGAACCCCATACTTTCAGGTGGCAACCACACGCTATATACATCAAAAATTCTTAAATCATACTGTTAATTTCATTTTGTTCCTCTGAAAATGGAAATAATTCATAAAATTCCATTATCAATACTATATTCTAATTTCTAGCTGTTCAATGCCTCGTTTTCCCCGTTCGTCAGGAATCAGGGAATCCAACACTAGAAACAAAAAAAAATCAATATTCAATAATACTTATAAAATATTCATTATTATTTTGGTGGGTTCTTCGTCATCATCAATCGGTTCATCATCCGTCGTCCATTCCCCCTCCGAATTAGAAATCTTTCAGAACCTTTCGGACCTGTTCGAGGGTCACGAACAGCACTATGGTGAATGGTCCCTGCCTCGAAATCGTGGGAATGAACCCCTTGTACAGCGCCATCGGCCCCTCCGCGCGCACAGTCTTCATCGCACAATCCAGTGCGCCGGAGTAAGGTGGCGCTGCGCCGGGCTCCACCTTCATGTTCATCACCCTGGTCTTGATAACATCCACCGGATTCGACGCCACCGAAGCCACGAAACCCGCCGCGAAACTCGCGGTCACGTGTGTCCCAAGTCCATCCTTCATCAGACCGTGATCCAGGATCGTCTCCTTGATCTGATCATAGGATGCAAGTTGTGACGCTGTCACGATCATCGCGCGGTTCACCGTCAGAGAAGAGCCACGCCACAGGCTAGTGATTCCTTCCTGTTTCGCCATCCTTGTGATGGCATCGACCACGCTCTTGTAGTTGCGTCGTAGGGCTGGGGGAAGACGGCCGTCGGCCTGCATGCGAACCATGGCAACGTCGGCTGGGTTTCCGACGGCAGCACCGATTCCGCCGGCGATCAGGCCAGCTGCTATCTTGCGAACGAGAGGCATGTTGCCCGAATTGGGGTCAGACCATTTTTGTTTCATGATATCGTAAAGGCCCATGCGGGTGGTAGAGTAGAGCGTTTGGCGCAGGACGGTTGCTGACACACCGGAGAAGAGAGCCGCCACGCCTTCAGTTTGGACGATCTTGATCCCAACAGAAATGGGACCGACGCGCGGTGCAGGAGGTGGTGGTGGTGGCGCGTGGATGGCAGTTTGGGCAGCAGCAGCAGCCGCGGAGGGGTTGTTGAAAGCGAAAGCGGGGCGGAGAGTCTGAATGGCTGGATTTGGGACGTGGGTTTCACCCTGGAGCTGCATCCGGACCTTGATGAGGTCAAGCGGGTGGGTGGAACAGCCGGCAACGATCGAGGCAATGCCTCCTTCGACGAAACCTTTAAGACCCATCTCGATTTCTGTTAGCCGAAAGATCAGATCTTGATAGGAGAGACGGATTGGGTATGGAAGAAAAGAAAGGGATTTTCTAAAAGCACTGAACTTGCAGGGGTTCTTGAAAAGAATATAAAAAAAAAAAAAGAAAAGAAAAGAAAAGAAAGGATGAAAAAGAAGGGAGAAGAAAATGGGGTAGGGAGGAAACTGAAAAGGGCTAATGAGAGGAGAGATAATAAGACCAGTTGGAATTAGGGCTCATCTCACTGGAGACCAGGAGATGAGAATGGAGGCCGAAGGCTATTGAAGAGGAATGAGGAACGGCGGGTCTCTGAGACATATGCTGTGAGGAGAAACAATGGAGGATACAGGGTTTGGGGAGTGGGAGGGAGGGAGAAATCAATATTTATAAGGGGAGATACAGAGAGAGGAAAGGAAAAGCGGAGGAGTGGTTCCTCCTAGCTGCTAAAATACGCGGTTTTTGAGTCCCATCGTCTCTTTCTTGCTTTGTCTCTTTTTACCTACGATGGAGATCAAATGTGGGTGTGGGCGTAGGTGTGTTAAATGTTAAATGGAATGGAGGCAGGAGCCAGCCGGTTGGAATGGACCGGCGCTGAGCGAGTGTGACCTCTTCCTCGTTTTAGTGCTTGACTTTGACGCTAAATCGTTATGGACTTCTGGTTAGGATTTCAGAGGTGGATGAACGGTAAAAACCCCTAATTAAACCCTCCACCCCCACCATCTAATATTTGTATTTTCTTTTTTGTGACGTTGAGTATCTCAGTTGCAGATACATTTCAAAAAATACCCTCAGTTTTTTTTTTCTTTCTTTTTTGTCGCTGGATGAGGATCGGAATCTATTTTGGAATATGACATGGCTCTACGGCTCTACCTCCATTACATAATCCATTGAAAATGAAAATAACGGAGTGGAGGTAAGAGGTAACTGGGGTAAGGGAATTTGCTTTGACTAACGCGGCAGCCGAAGCAAACAAAGTGGATCACCGTCTGATATCAATCGGACGACGTGGGACAAGCATGGAGTATTGACTGCATCAAGCCTGGGCCAATGGCCATCAACCGCGGCGAAACATGATGTTTCAGCAGTCAACGAAGAACATGACCCAGCAGCAGCCACCGAAGTTTTTGGAAGGTTTTTTTTTTCTTCAAGGTTTGTGGAAGTTGGGATGAAACGAAATAGGGATGGCAAATTGGCAACCCGCCCCCGTTTCCGCCCCGAATTTAGCGGATCGGGGGAAATACCTTTGCCCCGAACCGGAGACACAGCGGAATGGGTTTTGAATATAATTCCCGAAGTTGGTAGATTGAACATTTCTAAAATATCTTTAAAATTTCTCTAAATTTTTAAAATGTTTAATTTTGATCTTAGCTTATTTGAAATCGTAAAGTTTATAATTGGTTTTAAATTAAATTCAATTTTTATGCACCTAACTTTTTAACACCCATAAGAAGGAATTCACAACAAATAAAAGATATGGTTTTAAAACATATCAATTAAAATATGTTTAACCAAATTATAAATCTAAACTTCATCAACTTCTGAAGGTTGCCATCTGCTTCAAACTCAATCCCTAATTACCCTTTCGGTTTGGATCTAACCATGATTCAAGGGAAATTTTATTATACTGTAAAGACATGAAAGAGATTTTACCAATCAAAGCATCCCATGAATTTTGATGAATTTTATTGTAATTTTTTCTATATTATGTCTTTCTGATATCAAAATCGAACCCTAAAAAGGAATTATGTATCATGCATTTCAAAGTGGTGATACTTTTTTATTTTTTTTGATAATAGAGATTGAAATTTTTTTATTAAAATAACATTAAGAGGGTATAAATCTTCAAAACAAAGGAACTCAAATGGGCCAAACCAAGTAGAGTAGTGGTTTGCCATCAAAAGATTAAAACCGAGGGAAAGGGCTGCACGAGCTAAATGGTGAGTTACCCTATTTGTCTTCCTACCACAGTGGAGGGCTTTAAATTGGGTAAAATGCCTTGAGAGACTACAAATATCTGACCATACATTTTTTAGGGGGTTAAAGTCAAATTGTTTATTGGAGTTGACATCTAAAATAGCTTCTAGAGAATCATGTTCCACCAAAATTCTATCTAGCCTTTCTTTTAGACCTTTCCAATAGCCCAACCGAATGGCTCTTACTTCAGCATCAACAATTGATTGACAACGAACCCGATCTCCTCAAGCACCAATGACTTTCCCCTTTTGATTTCTTATGACACGGGCGATTCCCGCCCACCCAAAGGATGCGTCAAAGCTAGCATCACAATTCACCTTCATCCATTGGTTTGGAGGGAGGTGCCATCTAGTGTTTGCATTGGTTTTTGGCTCCAAATGTTCTGTAAGTTGAAAGAGTTCCTTCCACATATTAGTGTTCTTCCTTATTATTGATAGTAGGTCCTGGCTTTTTCCCTTAAACATGAGATCATTCCTGGCCTTCCAAATCTGCCAACACAGGATTGTTTGCAGAGATGCCCAAGTATCTGTGTCTTCATCAAGGTAGGTGGTCTTTCGAAACCAAGACATGATCCAAATACCTATGCTCCTAGATTCCACACTCTCAGAAATAAAGCCTAATGGGGATTGGAACCAAACTGCCTTCGCAAATGAACAACTTATAAGGAGGTATTTCACATCCTCCTCCTACCCACACCTTGGGCATATCCCATCCTTAATTCACCTCTGTTTCAACTCCTTACCAATGCCAATGACCTGCTAGCACACCTGCCAAATGAAATTTTTAATTTTAGGAGGAACTTTTTGTTGCCAAACTTTCTTCCATAGAGATGGAGGTGATTGCGTTACGATATGGCTATTGGCTGCCCTTCTTGTTTCTTCATTTAACTTACAGGCAATTTGGTAATCAGATTTCACCGAGTACTGACCATCCTTTGAGTAAGCTCAAATGAGTTTATCTTCCTCCTCTTCCATACTCAGCGGTATAGCCAAGATACATGCAACCTTTGATGCAGAGAACGAACTGATCAACATTGTCTGATTCCAACGGTGTGAGTTGGATAAAATCAAATCCTTTACTTTCGAGACCTCATATCTCTAGGGTTTGGGGGAATGGATTTTAAAATCCTTAGAGGAAGGCAGCTAAGGGTCTTCCCAAATAAGTATGTCGGCCCCATAACCGATTCGCCAATAGAGACCGTTTTTAAGAAGTTCTATACCATAAGTGATACTTTGCCAAAGCCAGGAGGAACGAGTTGGGCAATTTGAAGTTAGTAGTGGCGGTCTAGCTGAATACAGAGATATAAGAAGTTTTCCCCACAAGGAATCTTGACTATTTAGTAGCCTCCACGCCATTTTCCCAAGGAGGGCCCAATTGAAAAGCTTTAGGTTTCGAAAACCCATACCTCCTTTAGATTTGACTAGGCAAAGCTTATTCCAATTTAGCCTGTGTAATCTCCTCTCATTTGTTTTTTTGACCCCAGAAGAAACTTGAGAATTTCCGGTTGATGTCATTACAGACAGTCACTGGTATTCTAAAGTGGCTCATGTAATAGATAGCGAAGCCGTGGCAACAGTTTCGATAAGAATTTCCCTACCGGCTTGGGTAAGAAGTTTTTGTTTCCACCCACTTATCCATTGAGAATATTTACAATCCATTTCTCTGAAAACTTTCTTTTTGTTATGACTAATGAAAATAGGCAGCTCCAAATATTAGGAATTCAGATTCTATTCTTTTATTCGTAACATCTTGCAAATCATCTTGCGAAACTTCTTTGAAGTGTTCTAGCTGAAGAAAATTTCTGACTTATTGTAATTTATTAATTGTCTTGAAGCATTGCAAAATTATTGAAAGATAAATCGATCATATCCACATTTTAGAAAAGCACTAAAAATGTCAGCATAAAATAAATGAGAGAGTGGCGGGGTACCTCTTTTGATGCAAAGTGGCTCAATATGCCATTCTCATACCGCTCTTTGCAGAGTGGCGATAATGGATGCAAAATGTTGCAAGTGCCAAACTTTGAACCGGAACATGTCTATTAAGGGTATTGTTTATCAAATATAGTCAAATGTCTTAAACCCCAATATACTACGAGTCAAACCAAATTTAGATGTTGTCACCTCACCTGAATTAGGATCAGATCCATGTGTCACTTTGTATAGGATGTTCGATATTGTTAAGTGTTAATTACATTCTATTACGGCAAGAGTACAAATACAAATGCCTACTGTGCAAATACACACAACGTAATATAAAATACAAGCTTTTGCACTCTTACATATTTATATTTATACTCCTTCCAAACCGAGCCTTGGAAAAAATTTGAGTTGCTTGAGCCAAGCCTCAGGTAAGATTTTGGACCGGCCTGGCACGGTACGACACAACGGCTAATAGGTCGTACTAGGCTCGATACGGAGGTTCGTTCCATGCTAGGCTGGGGGTTCGAGGCCTATAGGCCGGCATGGCATAGCATGAGTTGCATGATAGAACGTGCCATGCTGCCCATGGCCTGCGTGTCAGTACTACCCAGTTGGCGGCATGACACGAAGCACGGCCCACCACGAGCCGACACAGCACAGCCCGCCAAGCCCATATCTGGCCGTGCTCGGCCCGCCCAGAAATATAGCCGTTAGGCCCCCCCTCCCATAGGGGCCCGATGGCTAGTTTCAGCTTTTGGGGGGGTTTATGGAAATACCCCCCCCCCCCGAAACAACTATAAATAGCCATATTATGAGGGTATTTATGTATTTTGCTTATGGGGGTTGAAAAAATGACATAAATGCCCTCCAACAGCTATATAACAACTAGTTTAGGGGGGCATTTTGGGTAAAGTTATAAGTAATTTTACAATGACCAAAATACCCTTCCCAACAACTAAATAACAGACTATTTTTTTGGTATTTTGGGCAATTGTATTATGTTCAATTCCTATAAATATCCCTATCCTCCACCATTCTCATCACACCAATTCAACAATTCTCTTAAGTCTCTCTCTCTCTCTCTCTCTCTCTCTCTCTCTCTCTCTCTCTCTCATACTCATACATTCTCAATTATCTGCAATCTGAGAAATTCTGATTAGCTGATTGTCTGATTCTGCATTCTCCAATTCTCAAGTCTCAATTTTATTGAAGTTTCGACTTTCAACAAGAAGAATGCTTGCTCAACCAAGTCAAGTATCTCAATTCGGGAGGCTTGGACGTTGAAAGGCTTCAACCATTGAAATCAATTTGGGATTTTGAACTAGTAATCCGGGTAAGTCAAACTAGATTAAATTTTATCTTTTTATAATTAAAAAAATATCCGACCCTTCTCAAAACCGATTCCCCAACATGTTCACCATGGATGACATTCAATCGCATCACAACAGTATTAGTGTTAACATTGATGCTGATGTGTTTGATGCCAATGGAAGTGGAACTTTCACCCCTGGTAATAGTGATACTAGGGGAAAAATAAGGGCTTCTAAGCTGATTAGCCCGGTTTAAAAAGTTTACAAAGTAGAGGATATTGAGGGGAAGGAGAAAGGGTCTTTTGCCAAAAATGTAGCAGACTTTAGTTATTGTAGCAAGGGTGGTACAGGTCATTTGAACAAACATATGCTCACACATAAGCGAGAGGAAGATAAAGGGAGAGAAACAACCCAAACACAAATTGGGAGGGGGACTAGTTTTGGTACTTTTAGATATTCACAAGAAAAAATGAGACAAGAACTTGTTATGTATATTTTACATGCAGAACAACCATTTGTGTTATTCGAAGATCCAAAGCTAGAAAAATGGTTGCGTAGTTCTATAAACCCACAATATAAAAAAGTTTAAAGGAATACTATAAGAACTGATGTTTTAAAATTTCTTTATTCATATAAACAAAATTTAATTTCTTTGTTAGCAAATCTTAATTCTAAAGTTGCAATTACTTCGGATGTTTGGACATCCGAATTTAATATTAGTTATATTTGTATAACCAATAATTTCATTGATGAAAATTGGCTTTGAATAAAAGAATTTTAAGTTTTACTAGGCTTGAATGGCCACATAGTGGCCCAACTATTGCTGCAAGTATTTTAAATACTTTGCATGCTTATTGGATAGAAAATAAATTGTTTTCTATTAGTTTTGATAATGCTAGCAATAATGATTTTGCAATAAATATTTTAAAATCTCAATTAAAACTATTCTTAAATGGTAAATTATTTCATATTCGATGTGCATGTAACATCTTAGATTTATGTATTCAAGATGCCTTGAATATTATTTCAAATCATATTTCAAAAATTAGAAATTGTATTATATATATATAAAAAGTTCAGGGGCAAGAAAACAAGAATTTAAATATTTATGCCAGAATTGTGGTTTAAAATATAAACATTTTATATTAGATATAAAGCATAGGTGAAATTCTACCTATGCTATGTTAGAAAGTTGTATATCTCATAAAAAAATTCTTTCTGATTTTTATAATTAAAAAAAAAAACAATTGATATGATATTTGAGGAAGACTAGGAAATAACAATCTGTATAAGAGATTTTTTAAAATATTTTTATGATGCAACAAATGAATTATCTGGAATTTATTATCCAACTAGTTGTAATTTATTGTATCAATTAATGATAATTAGTGATTGTTTTGCCAAATATAGAAATAATCCATAATTTTAATGTATGGTTGAAATTATGGAAAATAAATTTAAAAAATATTGGGAGAACATTTATCTTTTTTATTGTTTAGCTACAATATTAGACCCTAGGATTAGGAAAGATGGTTAGATATTTTACTTGAAACATATTATGAAAATATGAATATTGATATAGGAAATAAAAAAGAAGAAACTAATAATTTATTATTTAAAATGTACGGTTTGTATGAATTTGAGGTTGTAGGATATATTTTCACAACTTGTTCATCTTCTTCTTCTTCTCTTTCTAACTTTGAGCCCAGTGGTAGAAGAGAAAAACTTTTTTATTTAAGTTATTTGCAATCAAATTTTTCTAATTTAGGTGAAGTATAAAATAATTTTGATATTTTAGTCTAGTGGAGTAAACACTCGAAAAATTATCAGGTTCTTGCTGCCATGGCACGTGATCTACTAACCCTCCGGTGTCTACAATTCCATCGGAGTCTTGTTTTAGTACAGGTACCAAGGTGCTGAATGACAAAAGAATCTACATGAATGATGAAAGCATAGAGATATGCATCTGCTTCAAGGATTGGCTAGATGTAGAAGATAGATTACAAGACAAGGGAGGGCATGATACAACACCAGACATTTCACTCGAAGCAGGATTATGAAAGTCATGAATGATGATTCATGAATTTGACTAGTTGTAGAATTTTTCATTTTTTCAAATTCTTGTAAATTTTTTAAATTTTATTTAATTTATTTGATATATATTTTTAATTTTTTAATAATATAATTTTGTATTTTCAATTTATAACAATATTGTATTTTTTATATTTTATTAATTTATTCCATTTTTATATTTCATTCATCCAAGTATGCAACAATCCAATCATTGTATTTGTAATTCACTAATTTATACCATTCAAATTTAAATGAAATAAAATTCCTATTTTTCTTCTAGTTTGTTATTCCATCATTCTTATTTCAATTTGGTTAAGTAATTTTTTTTTTCATTTATGTATTAAATAACTTAAATTTCTTATTTCTTAATTTTTTAAATAGTTCCTAATTCCCAAAGTTCATAGGAAAGTTAAATATTTTAGTTTTACAATTTTACTTAGAAAAGAAATCAAAGTTTTCAAAAAATAAAAAATAAAATAAAACAATGCAGCCTGGTTCGGCCTAGGCCCAAGGCCCACCCTATGGCTCAGCCCAGCACGGTCCAAGCCCATGGCACAACCTGCAGCCTGGCCCAGGTGCCGGTACGGCATGTGCCCGCTTTGGCTGGGCCATGGGCCATGCCAAGCTTACCCCAAAATTTCTACCGGGGAGGATGACACGAGCTGTGCTGTTCCGGCCCGGCATGGCCCACTTTACACTTCTAGCCTCAGGTGAGGTTGCTTTTGTCGACGTTTCGATTGGGGAAAGAATTGTGAATTAGATCAATTCGTTCATTCCAAACAGATAGCCTGAAGCAAACTACATGTTTTAAAATTTAAACTATATCTGAAGCAAATGTTTGATAATAACTAAAGTGGCTGAGTGAATTGATAACATATGACTTATTACTTTATCTTTTAGGCTCAGTTTGGAAGGAGTATAAATACAAATATGTAGTGTAAAGTCTTGTATTTTATACTATTTTGTATGTATTTATATTGTATATATTTATATTTACACTCTTTCCAAACTCAGACTTAGTGATTTATTCAAGAGATTGTAACTTGTAAATTCCTTGGGCATCATTTGTTCAAAATGTAATTTCATTTTCACTGATGCAAAACTATAGAAAAGTAAATGATTTCAGTGCAGATTCTAGTTCATCTTTTTCTTTCAGATTTTGCCTTGTTTTGTTTGTTTGCATTGTAAATGAAGTAGAATCAAACCTGAAGCCATAAGTAAAATTCAAAGCAAAAATAGACCAGAATTGCATTTTCCAGATTTACATTTTCATGAATTTGTACTAGTGCAAATGAAATTATAGGACAAGAAAATGAAACTTTAGGCTGTGTTTGGTTGCAATGCAAATTTATTTGCATTAGTACAAATGCATGGGAGTGCAAATTTGAAAAATGCAAATTCTTGTTAAATTTTATTTTGGATTTTACTTTATTCTGCTTCATTATTTAATTTACTTCATTTGTACCTTAATCAAACAAAATAAGCTAACATTTGAAACAAAAATACTCAGAATTTACACTCAAATCATTTGCACTGCTATGGTTTTGCATCAGTGCAAACTTATTTGCATTACAGCCAAACACAGCCAAGCTCAGTTTGGGAAGAATGCAAATACAAATATATTCAGTACAAAACCTTACATATATTTCTAAACCTTGTATTTGCACTGTTGGCATTCTTATCACCTTAGGCTCAGTTTTGGAAAGAGTGTAAAACTTTATATTTTGTATTATTTTGTTTGTATTCATACTGTGCATATTCTTTCTAAACTTAACCTTAAGATTCAGTTTGAGAAAATTTCAAGTAGAAATAGTGCAAAACCTTGTATCAGTATTTTTGAACCTCAATTGTTGAATTATTTAATTATTTTATTCACTGAAAGATCATTCAATCCAGCAATTTTAACCGTTATCAAACAGGCCCCAACATCTTAACAGTATATAGAGATGAACTCACGGAGGTGGGATTTGGGGGAGGGACTTACTTTACTAGAATCTTCACAAACATTTAAGGGATGTGATTCCCAATGTCTTTTCAAACCATGGCAGAATCTTTAATGAGTCCAAGAAGTTGGGCCGGTATTCTTGGCCTATTTGACTCGTTAAGCTGGACTCTTTCAACCAGTGGGCCACGCTGCTTTGAAGCAATTGGGATAGGGATCTTTTTCAACATGTGGTTAGGTAAGCTTGTTTATTTCAAAGAGGACGAGAGGACCTAAACCATTTGGATTAGCCTAACAAGTAACAATTATGTGATATGTCTATCACGGTTTATAAAAGTTACATTTTTTGCCAAAAATCCTGGATTCGGTTAGTGATGTTGAATTGTTGATCCGGGTAATAGTTTTTAATTGTTTTTTATTTTTAAATCACAATAAACCGTTCGTTCGAATCAGACGGTCAAATTATTCGACGTGAAAATAGTTTTTTGTCTGATTCGGTTTTAAAAACCTTAGGTTTACACATTTATTTTATGGACAATTTGGAAATCGGGTTGTCTAACTTGAAAAATCTTGAACTTGGGTCTCTGTTGGAGTTTAGGGTCGTCAAGCCAACCCAACCCAAGTTGCACCCTTATTCCCGAAGGTCTGTACCTTCAAAAGCCCTATTTGAAATATTTTAAGCTTTCATTCAGTTGCTTCAAGGCCCGTTCGAGTGGGCTTCAGCTTTGAGTGAGGTGCGTTTACTAAACTATTTTGAAGAAACTACTAAAACCAGCCTCACCAGAAAGTAATTTCTCGGCTGAATGAAAGCGTATTTACTGTGTATAGGCTTTCTGGACATTTTACCAAACAAAGCTTCAAGGCTTTTTGTGTGAGGCCCACCTTACGAGGCCAAAAGCCACAGCACTTGAACTCCTTTGATTGAATAAGCTACTAAAGAAGCTTTAACCGAGAGCCATATAAACAAAGGTCAGTATAGGTTCCCTTGAACCTTTTAGAGCCATGAAGTGGATGAACAATTGTTGGATTTTTTCTCAACCACACGTTGTTTATTGGCCTTCCAGGGTATGCCCCAGCTTGCAAAGCCAAAAGCAGAAAACTGAAAACCTTTCCACACAGGCAGCGTAATGCGCAAAGAATCTGTTCATCGACTTTTACACTGGGCAAAAGAAGAGAGAAAAAAAAAAAGACCTTTTCTGAAGGGAGAATGATGGTAATATGCGCATTTAAAGCAGGTATTACACTCTTCTTGATTAAGTGTCCATTTGGGAGGCAGGGCTCTTCATCAAGCCAACAATGGTAATATGCCATTATCATGAGTTTCTTTGAAAAGTTGGATCATTGACCCACCATTTAAATAAGAAAATAGTTTTGCCTTTAGATTAGTTTTAAGTAATATATTTCATCTACATTATATGAATAATTTCTACTTATCATACTTAATTTTTGTTTGACATAATTAATATATAATTTTTTATATATTCTTTTGATTACTTGTACTTTTATTTTTTATTGATTTACTACTTAACTATCACATCATTGATTAATCGATTTGATCAAAATCACTAACCCACTACCCAAAGAGAAAAATAGTTTGATTTCTATGTTGACATTAAATTTTGTATTAAATTTCCATCATTGATAAAATCATTCCCTATGTATAATACTTATTTTTGTTCAATATAATGAATGTATAATATTATATTTGTACCCAATATTTTATTTTTATTAAATATATAACATTTAGATATGTGCCCAAATGTTTCTTTATTTTTTATTTTTGTGATTCTTTGTATTTTTTTTAATTGTATTATTTGTCTGTGACATCATTTCATTTCTAGTTTGATTTTAAATTTGGCATTCCATTTTCAACATTAATAAGAATACTTCTTACATTTAATACTTATTTTTGTATATTATAATGAATATACAATATTAGAGATATGACTAATTCTTTTTATTTTTATTTGTATTATATATTTAATGTATTTTATTATTTAATTATGGTATTATTTATTGATCCATTTGACCCCATATAGTAGAATTGCTTACCCCACCACCAGGAGGGAAGAAAATGGTTTTGTTTTTAAATTCCTTTTTTTTAATATTTATTTTTATACTTTATTAAAATTAATGTTATGGATTTAGTTAGTAGAATTTAATGATGAGAAAAAATATCTTAAACATAGGATTTAATGAGAGAATATACCTTATATATGAGATTTAATGAATGAAACTAGGAAAATAGTTTTATTTTCAATTAGTTTTAAATTTTAAATTCCATTTCCATCATTAATAAAATCATTTTTTATTTATCATACTTATTCTTATTTAATATGCCAAATATATGGTGTTAATTCCCATTTTTTAATTTATATATATATATATATATATATATATATATTGCATTTTATCTATTTTTGAATTTTATTATTTAATTGCGATAACATGGATTGTTCCATTTGACCCAAAATGATTTAATTTCTTACCACCACATAGATGAAAACACTTTTTTCAAGGTATATTTTAAATGTATAAGTTTTCATGTTATTAAAATTATTAATTTATTATATATGGATTTAGTAAATAGAATTTAATGATGAGAAGAAACAAAAATGCCCTAAAGTAATGATTCAATGAAAGTGAATGCAAGTCAATACCTTAAGTGTTGGATTTAATGAGAGGGAGTTGAATGCATTGAATATCTTAAAATTACATATTTTCAAGTCATTTAATATCAATAACCAATTACCCTATTTGCTCTCTTTTTTATCAATAAGGCTCCACTTGGAAGGAGTACAAATACAAATATGTAGGGCACAAAACCTTTATATTTTTGTATTATTTTGTATAGATTTGTACTGTACATATTTGTATTTCTACCCCTTCCAAACTGAGCCTAAATTTAAATATCGAGGGATAAATTTTGTTCTCAAAAAATTCCTAAAATATTGTTGAGGCTATTTGTAATTTTTAAAGTATATATATATAGTAATTTCTTTTTAAGCTTAATTCTTTTGAAGCGATCAACTAAACCAAAAACCAATACAATCCATAGGGGAGGAGCTAGAGGGACCCAGGGGAGCCATGCCCCCCTGGTTCAGAAAATCCCCACTGTAATACAACTTTGCATGTAAATTTTCCCCTCCCCCAACTCTCCATCACAATGGTTGGTCCCTCTATGGACCCATCCATACTTCATTTATGTTTTGGCCTCCCTTATAACAATTTCTTGCCTCTGCCTCTGACTATCCAAGTTGACTGATTTTCATCAATGGTCGATTTGTTTTGGATGACCAACTCCCAACCCAAATAGATCAATTCGATTGGCCAAACCCCCTATAACCAAATCGGACTGACCCATGAACACTCCTATTGGGAGGGTTTTGATTGAGCTGCATTGACAGACAACTTCTAAGAAACAACCAGCTTCAGTTGATTTTTCAGATCGTAGAAGCCTATTATTGGCTTTCTAAATGTTTCACCAAGCATGGCTTTATGCTTTCAATATGGGGCCTACACCTTGCAATGCCAACATGTCACAGGGGTAGTTCTACAGCAGAAGAACCCGTGTGGCGTCCTGGCCAAGGCAGGCCAAAACAAGCCTTTATAACGCATAGAGGCTAGGAGTTGCCCGATGGGATGGCTCCACCAAAGTCAGTAGCACTGGATCATGACCTCAAGTCCAATGGCCGGGGCACTCTCCTGGCTTAGACCGGTCCATGGGAGGCGCCGCTTACGTGCTAAAGGGGGACAACCATAATGGAAGGCGACCATGCACCGATGAGGTGACTTGGCACCGATGTGATGGGTCTCCTGTAAGCCGATGATGACAGGCACCTGTGTGCCATGATGATAGGCAACCGCTTGGGCCAGAACACACCCGTGCGCCAAGGGCAACGGGGTAGCTCACTCAGCTTGGGCAAGAGACTGGCGTGGTGAAGGGACGTGCTTGAGCCAAGCCCGCATGCCAAGCCTCCCTTGAGTATCGGCAGCGCAGTGCCGATCCAACACTGTCCCCATGAGCAAGTGTGCGCCCATGAGGAACCCTGCTAGCCATGCTAGCCGTTAACCAGGGCCGCCCCGCAAGGGGATGATGGTCTAGGAGTGCCAAGGTTAGGCACCCAAGGAGGTCGACCACCCCTCCTCAAAGAGTACGTTAAGCTTTTGGTGGTTTGCCTGAAGATGTCATCACTTCTCCCAAAAATCTTATAGGCAAAAATGACGGGCATGTCCCTAACGTAAGCCTGCCAAGCGTAGGCAAGGCTAAGCCAGTGTCAGACCGTCACAGGCTCCCCCACTCAATCCATTGTCGACCTCGACAATGGTCTTCATGTGAATGCGCGTCTGTGTCTCGCACCATCCACTTCTCCACCAGTTCCTGGGCTCACCTGGTCAACCACGGTCTTGCCTATGCTGGTGTCCATTTATGGGGATGGAACCGTTTCACCATTGCCAGCTTACCTGGACTTCACCCCTCCAATGTTGAGATTACTCAAACTGTGCAATGGCTATGCCATTGATTTGTGAAAGAAGGGCCCTCGAAGAAATGTGTGTGGTGCTTCGCGGAGGTCCGCCCCATGTATCATCTTACCTCAAGGCTCAACCGTCTTCTTGGTAGCTTTTCAGTGATGCTACTGAACACGCTGATAGGTCTACTCCTCCTGTTGGCGATGACCTGGGTACCCTTTCACCATGCTGGCCTGTAGACTTCACCTCGCCCTGTGCGGGTTACTCAAACCTAGCCATGGCTTATGCTTTCCTGGCCCTTGAAACTACGCTTCGCCTCGCCGACTTGGGCTACATCTTCACTCCGAGGGGGCCCACTGCTGCTGCCTCAAGGAGACCTGACCGCAATCTGTGCGAGTGTGGCAACTTTTACCCATGAGTTGCCGAACATGCAATCGCCTTGTGATGAGCTTCAACTGCTGCAAGTGTTCAACCAGAAAACTAAGCATGTCCACCTGAAACTTTGTCAGTGTAAGGCCGCCATGCTCCAACGGCCAGCGTAACCATATTCCTAACAAGGCCCACGCGTCTGCCCCCGCATGAGGACAACAACCAATGCGTCTGCACCCGCAAGGGAAGCTGTTTTAGGGTCATTGGAATGGGAACGCGAACAATGAATGGCCTCTTGCTAGGCCTGATAAGCAATCTGTTGCTCAAACAATGTACCCAGATTCCTATTAAGGCTCACGTGTCTGCCCCCGCATGAGGACAACAACCAATGCGTCTGCCCTCGCAAGGGAAGTTGTTTTAGTGTCATTGGAATGGGGACATGAACATTGAAATGGCCTCTTGCCAGGCCTGATTTGAATTCCGCTCGATCCTGGGTGGAAGTGCCTAAGGACCGCACCCCACAAAATGATGCTTGTCGAAATGACCGCTTCAACTGGCTCTGGGCTAATCTGCTGAAAACCAACTGCGACTGCAATTAGCCAACTTGCTTTGATACCAACTGTCAGGGGGTAGTTCTACAGCGAAAGAACCCGTGCGGTGCGGCGTCCTGGCCAAGGCAGGCCAGAACAAGCCTTTATAACGCATAGAGGCTAGGAGTTGCCCGATGGGATGGCTCCACCAAAGTCAGTAGCATTGGATCATGACCTCAAGTCTAATGGCCAAGGCACTCTCCTGGCTTAGACCGGTCCATGGGAGGCGCCGCTTACGTGCTAAAGGGAGATAACCATAATGGAAGGCGACCATGTGCCGATGAGGTGACTTGGCACCGATGTGATGGGTTTCTTGTAAGCCGATGATGACAGGCACCTGTGTGCCATGATGATAGGCAACCGCTTGGGCCAGAACATACCCGTGCGCCAAGGGCAATGGGGTAGCTCACTCAGCTTGGGCAAAGGACTGGCGTGGTGAAGGGACGTGCTTGAGCCAAGCCCGCATGCCAAGCCTCCCTTGAGTATCGGCAGCGCAGTGCCGGTCCAACACTGTCCCCATGAGCAAGTGTGCGCCCATGAGGAACCCTGGTAGCCATGCTAGCCGTTAACCAGGGCCGCCCCGCAAGGGGATGATGGTCTAGGAGTGCCAAGGTTAGGCACCCAAGGAGGTCGACCACCCCTCCTCAAAGAGTACGTTAAGCTTTTGGTGGTTTGCCTGAAGATGACATCAATTCTTCCAAAAATCTTACAGGTGAAAATGATGGGCATGTCCCTAACGTAAGCCTGCCAAGCGTAAACAAGAAGCCTGTGTCAGACCATCACAAGCAGGCAGCAGCCCTGCACAAAAACCATCCCAAACGGATAGCAAAGCTTATCGTCACTTTGTTTGCAACAAAGGGATCCATGGCCTCTATTCACGTAGCACTAGAAATTCTCCTAAACTACTTGGATAAGAACAGTGAACCACTTATTTAATTTTCTAAACGTATAGTTGAGATGAGCTATTAAAAGTGTTCTCCATGAAGTTGGAGGGGACCCCAATAGTCCTTTCCCCTTCAAGTAACAAATTCTGCCATCTCTATTAATTAGGAAAATGAGAAGGAAGTTAGTCTAGATCATGATAGTAATTGATGACATATTGATTGATTATATATCCATAGTGGACAAATGAATAGAGAAACATTGGGGTGCAAATAGATGGGATCATGATCCGATCCTATTTTGTTGGATTCGGATATCTCTATTTTGGATTTTTGGATAATTTGATCAGATTCAGATTACCTTCATCCGATTTGAATCAGTCTGATATATATATCTATATCTATATATATATATATATATATAAACTTTTTATATTATTTATTTATTTTTTTATAAAAAACATGTACATATATGATAAAAATAGTTGAAAAAATGTTTGTATTTTTATTTTTCTTTATTTAAACTGTTATATTTTCTTTTCCTTTTAATAATTTATTATTATTTTTAAATGAAATTGGTTCAAGTCAGATTCGAATATCCAACATCCTTATCGGATTTGAATTCAAGTAAGTATTTATGAAATCCAATCAGATATTTGGATCAGATTCAAATATACACTGATTTAAATCCAATCTGATTTATTTGCATCCCTAGAAAACAAATGAATACATTGTTTGCGTAGATTAGAGGTAGGATTTGCTTATTACACTTGGAAATAAACAATCTATTCATTTGTTTCCCTATTAAACAACCTAGCCATCAATCCCATCTGGCCCACTTCCATCGCCATAAATCAGGAAAATCTTTGGCTGTTTGGAAAAAAATAGCCCAACTGTTTTCAGCTAGTGTTTTGTTTTGAAAATATAATGTTTTCAAAAGTGATTCTTACCAAATGTTAAAAACACCTTTTGGCTCAAGCTTGTTTTACACAACCCACAACTTAAAAGCAAAAGTTTATTCAAACAGAGCCTTCGTTACAGTTAAGGAAACCCATCAAGAATGACCAGTGTTCCAATGTATTACTTATGAAGCACCTCCTTTCAATATTAATAAAACATCTATCTCTCCGAACAGCTTATTTCCATCCATGAACTAAAAATGTACTATTTTAAGTGATTAAATATTTAAATTACCTTAACATTTCAGTAATATGTAATGCAGTTAGATATGCCAGGTGCAATTAAAAGAATAAATGGGATTTCACACTGCTAACATAGAGCTTGATTTCAATGGAACATCTATTGTGTTCAGAAATGAAAACCTCCACCATACCTGAAAAGATTTGGTATTGTAATCAGAGATTACTGATATTTAATAACGTCAATATTTTTAGGAACTAAAAGAGAAATCCGGATCTCCTACCCACACATACCCAAATTAAAAATGACATCTTAAATTGGTTTAGGGTTTAGGTAATGATTCTGGATCTCCTGTCCACAAAAACTCTACCCATAACACACTACCTCTATGAATTGAGAATCTCTCTCCATGTATAATACTATGTAGGAGGATGAGATGTTTCTCATGTATTACTGCAATGTTATGTAGGTAGATGTGGGCATGAGATTCAGGCTTCTAGGTAAATGGCATGAAATAGCACAAGAAACATAAGTCAAAGTAGATGGATTTGGCTGGGTTGAAATCCATGCACAAGTTAGAAATATGGGTTATGATGGGTATTAGTGGTTGGTTGATGGGTTAGTCTTCAACCCACACACAATTAAGGTTAAAAATATCGATATACCCGGTACGCTGGTAGAAGCATATCGGGCAGTATCGATAACTTTTTTTTTAGTTTTTTTTAAATATAATTCAGAAATGCCAGTTTAAAGTCCGTCCACCCTCTGAAACAGTCAAAACCCCAAAACACCTCCTGTAGGGACACATTAGAAAGCCCTCGATACGATACATATACGGCCTGATATACGTATCTATATTTTGAACCTTGCACACAACCCAATCCACCAACGACCCAATAAGTACAATCTGAATCTCGATCTAATCCAATCCAGTAAGCCTTAATCCTAAGTCATCCAATTGGATTGGATAAAAAACCAAATAATTCAGACCTAATTAAGTATATAAGAGTATATTAGTGCAAGGCATTCAGAAACCCAGAACTTATTCTGCTTCTATCAGGCAATTGTGTCTCTACTCCCAAACAATTTCCACTTTGTCATGTAGCCATTGCAATATTACAGATTAATCTGAAACAAAAATCCTCAATTGAATTTGAGAAAAACAAGTTCACAACCTTTCCAAGTCTACCTATACAGGGCTATATTTTATGGCTCGCTCAAACCATAATTTTTAAAATCAAACTGGACTGGATGGTCAAACCAGAAAACCCAGGAATTGGTCACCTGATCGGTTTAGTTTTACCCCAAAACCACTTTTTAGCCGAAAACCATTGATTTATTCAGTAAATTGTTGATTCAGGCGGTCAAACCATTGATCTAGACAATGTTTTTGGCTGTTTTTTGTTTTTTTTTTTTTTACTTTTTTTTCTATCAAAACAGGCCATCCATTCGGACTGAAAGGTCAGACCGTTCGACCCAAAAACTGGATCCAGAACAATTCTCTATCCGGTCTGATTTTAAGAACCTTGACTCCAACTAAAATTTCAAATTAAAAAAAAAAAAGAAAAAGAAAAAAGGAGCAAGTATATTTCACTTTCATGTAAAATATGATGAACAAGAATGGATAAGCAGAGGGTCTACTTAATTATGGCAGGTCCCATGAACAGATTCAAGCGGTCCCTAAGTAGATCCTAGCACCACTAGACGAGGCCGCCACGTGTCATTCATTGCATCAGGAAGATGAATAGGGTGTGACCTCTGAAGAACTATCACCAGTGATTTATATGGACAATGTATCCATTTGGCTAGTAGTTAAGTGATTTATATGAACAGTGGAAGCAGAGAGCAAGTGTGTGGGTTTTCTCTGGCTCATGTGGTGCTGGTCGCTTCTTAAATTTGTGGGAGCCCATTCTCCTATTTCTTTTCATTCTTTTTTGTCTTCACAGATAAGCATTATCCCTCTAAGCAATTAGCAACTTATATCCATATCTACGTACTTCATCCAGACTTTCGAATTTGTGGTTCCTAATCTGCCAAATTTCTGAAGTTGAAAAATGAATGAAAACAACCTAATTTAGCTACGCTTGGTTCCACGTTTCCTATTTCTTTCCTCTCGTAAATCTTCTATCAAATCAAATTATGTAGCCCAGATGTTTGCAAGTGTTCCCGGTGAAGGAAAATGGAGTATTAATTGGCAAAACTTCCATTGACTTTCGATTTTACATGGTTGATCAGCCACACAAAAAACTGAATAAAAGAAAGGGAAAATTTTTTATTAATACCGCCTAGTGTTATTTTGGCCTCCGAACTTTAAAACATGATATATAATTTAATATATGAGATTTCAAAATGTGTCAATTTAGTATCTATTTAACCAGCGGTTAAGTGGCATTTGAAAAAAAACATAAATATCCTTCAAATGTCATCTAATTTTCTTTATTAACCATTAAAATGTACATAAAAAAATGAATAGTCCCAAATCCTTGCATTTTCTATTCAAGAAAGTTTGGGTCACCAGAATACCTACTGAAACGTAATCTCAACTTTCTTGAATAGAAGAAAAAAGGATTTGAGACCGTTCATTTTTTGTCAATGTTTGAAAGATTAATAAAAAATTAGATGACACTCAAAAGGTATTTATATCTTTTCAAATGCTACTTAATGACTGATTAACAATAAGCACTGGATTGGCACATTTTAAAGTTTCAAGATAAAATAATAATAAACCTAAAATATAGAATACTAATGGGGAATTTCCTCTAAAAAAATGATAACCCTTGTTTTTTTTTTCTTTTGTTTATTGGACGCCGGTTATATACTTAGGATGAGACTGAGATTAATCAGAATTGTTCAACCACCAGCCGAACCTGCGGATCGACCTGACCTTGGTGGTGCCTTTTCTAGTTCAACAACCGGGTTGAATTCAACAACAATGCACCGAATTTTACATGCATAAGCTGGTTGCGGTTGGAGAAGAAACTGGATATGGGAAATCCCAGAAGTCTCATTCAGTTAACGTTCTCACCAATGAGATATTAAGATCTCATGGGTCAAAGATTGACCTGATCAAGTGATCAAAGTAAACAACTCCTTGATTCCCATCTCTACACGTATCTTGATAGAGCACACGTAGCTCCCATCGCATGCAACAGAAGTTCGGACCCACCATTCATTTGAATTATCGTAAGAGACTTTTGTCTTCAGCTGATCCGCTCCTTGCACTGAAATCTCTCCTCTAGAACTTCTTACCAACGTTGAGTTTCGCTTTTGACGATGGCAACGTCTATGAACAAGAGAAGGTAAACTAACAACAACTTCCCTCAACTACATCTCATCATCAAATTCTCTTTTGGTTCTTCCAACTCCACCAACATTTTCAACTTTCTGTTCCCCCTGAAACTATAAATAGCAATTTCTGGTTTGTGGTTCCTCATCCCATAAAGCTTCTTCATCTCCTATATATCTATTCGAGGTTATCTGCTCTTCATCAACTCTCCTTTAATTCCTGTCTCCCTACAGCTCTCATGGCTGCTTCTAAGAATTGGTTCGCTCTATCTCTGATCATTGCGTTGGCAATGTCGAGCGTCAATTTGAGCGGTGCAGCTCGTCAACTGTTGGACACAACCCCACCACCCATGCCCACAGTCCCCACTATTCCATCTCTGCCTAAGCCCACATTACCTCCATTGCCAACATTGCCCAAGCCCACATTGCCACCACTGCCGACTACCCAATTGCCTCCTCTGCCTAAGCCCACATTGCCACCAATGCCCACCACCCAGTTGCCTCCTCTGCCAACAGTCCCAACCTTGCCAAATACCCAAATGCCTTCTTTGCCAAAGCCTACATTGCCACCACTGCCATCCATGCCTACAATCCCCACCGTTCCAAAGGTCACGTTGCCACCATTGCCAGCAACTCTACTTCCCACCATTCCGACCACCATCCCAACAATCCCTGTCCTCTCCCCACCACCTTCAACCACTAGCCCATGAGATGCTACTATGATCCATATATACTCTCAGTCATACTTTTGGGCATTGAAACATTTGTATAGAGGGTGATATAGCTGGATTCGGTTCATGCATTTTGGTTTTTGCTTGCTGCTGCCTGATCATGGAGGATCCCGGAGCTCATTCATCCATTAATTTTTATTGTATCGGCACCTTCTGTGACTGCTTTTCTCAGTGTGTGGTGTGTTTTTCTTACGATACGTTTGGCTGTTGATTTTTTATTTCTATCATTGTACTGCTACTTCTCTATATATAGTATACATTCTATGAGTTATTTCATCATACATTAAAAGTGTCATGGAGGTATTAGTTCTAACAAAATGATGGTCGCAATAGGGAGAGAAATAATTTCCCATGCGACCCCGATGAAATGTTTTAAATCAAACACCAATTTGTCATGGGGTTAATCGATCAGGCCTGAGTCGCTCAATTGGATTGAGTAAGGGACCAGATCCAGTAGGCACAACATAGGAAGTATATTCAGTGAGCAATTTATAAATATTTTAACAACTATTAAAAGTTGTCTTTAATCTTTTTCAAGGGTAGGTTGGAAGTATTTCAAGGGACAGGTGTCAAACAATTTTGGAAGTGTTCATTTAGCGTGCCTACGTGATCCGGACTCATTGACTAAGCCTAAAACGGATGCAAACATGCAAAACAAAGCAAAGAAAGGCAATAAGTTGGTGTGATGTTTTGCTTTTTTCTTTCAAACACTGGTGTATTCACATTTTATTGAGGGATTTCCGGATGCAGTCGTGGGAAATACAATCTCGATTAGTAGACCAAACAAATTATGTTTAACGTGTCCTGAGGGGATTAAGCACAAATTTAATGAAGGGATATCTTCGTACTTATATGTTTTTAGTCATAGAGAGATATTCCAAATGTACAGCTGCAAGGGACTGTGAGGACAATTTTTTGAGGATCAAATCCAAATTTTAGATAAAATATCGAAATATTCCCAATATACAGCTAGAAGGGGCTGTGAGGACCAAATCAGAATTCCAGGCAAACAGCCAAAATGATTCTACAGGTTGATTGTTTTGTCAGGCCCCTGGGCCCGGGAAGCCTAATTGCTGTTACTACACTATAAAAAACTAGCCGGAGCCCAGCCCATTGTCAACCCTACTCTTACTCTACGTGGTGTATGACTTGTTGGCTGTTGCCTCTGTGCCTCCACTCCAGGATTAGTGTAAAAAGGAAAAGAAAAAAAAAAATCAAAATAAGAAGCCAATTGTTATTATATTGCTTCTCCTTCTATCTATTGCCCTACATCTAGCCAATAGGGATAGTCCATCTCTCAAACTATGGCTGTGTGCCTCCACTCCAGGATTAGTGTAAAAAGGAAAAGAAAAAAAAAATCAAAATAAGAAGCCAATTGTTATTATTTGCTTCTCCTTCTATCTATTGCCTTACATCTAGCCAATAGGGATAGTCCATCTCTCAAACTATGGCTGTTCACGGGTCGGGTTGGGTTGGTTTATTGAGGTTTTTCCAACCAACCCAACCTGGTCGAGTTACCTGAGATGGAAACCGAAACCGACCCACTGTTAAACAAAATCGATCTAGTCAGTTTGAATCGGGTTGGGTCGGATTGGGTCAGTTTCGACTCTAAGTTCATCCATGCCCCTCATGGCCACCTAGTTTTCTGTAAATATATTTAAAACTGAAATATGTATTTTAGAAATACACACACACAATATATAAACAAAACTATACATACAAATATATTGGAATATATATTTTCTAGAAATATATATTTGACATATTTCATAATATATTTTTTTAGATATAGATATAGATACTGAAATTTGATGTAAAAAATGACACCTAATTCTATTAGAGAAAGAATACTAAAATTGGTAGGGGGACGGATCAAGTTAGAATATAAGTTATCAAGAAAATAGAAAGTCAAACTGTATTAGAGAAAGAATACTGAAATTTGTATGTTTCAAAAAACTTCTAATCTAAGTAAAAAAGGACACCTAGTTCTAATTGTAATTGGTTGCCTATTTGGTGTAAAAGACCATAAAAACAAGGATCCTTTGATTCTTTTTTTTTTTTTCCAAAAAAATTCCTTGTCTAGTTGTCTTACAATATTTGCCATTAATATCATTTCTAACTAGAAGACTAGAAATTAAGTTAAGTTGTAACTAGGATAGAGATAACTTAGTTAAGTAGGAACTAAGTAGAGTGTAACTACTAATTAGGAACTAACTACTAACCATTAAGTCGATTTGGTTCGGGTTAGTCGGTTTGATCAGATTAGGTCTTCTTATGAACAGCCCTATCCCAAACACAAAACCCCCCAATCCGAGAGCAGATATGCTACCAACATGATGTATAGGTGTACATACTATTTCGTACGGTAGAGAGAGGGGGAAATTAAAGTTTTTGGAATTTGAGGTGCAATATCTTTCGTGTATTGACTTATTCTAAACAATACCAAACGCCCTATAAATTAACCAGACAAATTAAAGTGGGTTGGGGTTGATTCAAATGTAAGCATCCATCTCAGTTTGATAATGGATCCCATACATTGTCGAGGTTGATGTGTGATACTGGAGCAAAATGATGGACCATTCTTATGGGGTACTTTGACCTAACAAGGAAAGTTTGGCAGATGGAAGAGACTAAACCTTTCCCCTATGTGTAGATTTTGTGGATGCCAATTGTGTTGTCATTAATTAGGTGTTGGGTCACATATATCTCTCTATTAAATTTCTACTATGACAATCCGAACCATGAAAATGATTTTTATATGGTCATCCAAATAACTTGTTTTATTTCACATGTTTGAGAAATAATATGGCCAGTTTGGACAGGCCATATTGTATGGGACACTCTATATTAATCATACTTATTTTTTTATCTGAAAGGTTGAACTCTTGGCCTACCACCAAACAGGAAAATAATTTCATTTTTAGGTTCATTTTAAATTTTGTACTCCATTTTCATTATAAAAAATAATTCTTGTTAATCACACTTATTTTTTTTAATATGACTAAAAAATATTAGAGATATGCCTAGATGTTTTCTATAAAATATCTATATTTTTTTCATTATTTTATTTACATTTTTATTTTTTAAATTTTATTATGTAATTATGACATCAAGGGTTGACACGTTTCACCTAATAGGTTAAACTATTAATCATCACCAAATAGGAAAACAATTTCATTTTTGGGTCAATTTTAAATTCTACATTTCATTTCCATCACCAATAAAAACAATTCTTGTTTATCACATTTATTTTTTCTTTAATATGATTAATATAAAATTATTTTTCTACTATTTTTTCTTATCAAAGAATCTTAGTGATTTTTGTATGTTTTTATCTTTTTTGAATTTTTATTTATTAAATTTTGACATCAAGGTTGGTACATTTGGCTCAAAAGGTTGAACTGTTGAATTGCCATCAAATAGGAAAAGAATTTCATTTTTGAGTTGGCTTTAAATTTTGTATTTCATTTCCATCATCAATAAAAATAGTCATTGCTTATAACACTTATTTTTCTTTAATATGGTTAAATATAAAATATTAGAGATGTACCCATTTTTTTCTATAATTTTTTTTTTATCTTTTGTATATATTTTTAAGTTTTATTATTTAATTATGACATCATAAGTTCACCCACTTGAACTGGATTGTTGATTTGCTTATCTACCACAGGGATAACGATTTGTTTGTAAAAAAAACATGGGTTTTATATTGTTAAAAGTATTGAATATAGAACTAAGTAGAACTTATTGGTGAGAAAAATAGTTTAAATATAAGACTCAAAAGTTAATACCATAAATATAAAATTTAATGAGAGGAATTGAATGTGGAAAGTAGTAGTTCAAATTTTTTGCACTCACAATTAGATAAGAACTAGATTCAAATATAGGGGTATAATAGTTAAAAATAGGATTCAATGAAAGATAAAAAGAGTTAATAACTTAAATGTAAGACTTAATGATGGTAAATTTAATGAAGTGAAAAGTAGAAGCTCAAACTAAAATTTTATATTTTTTGCCCTCTATTAAAAATGGATCAAATTAAAAAATAAGGCTACTTTGGTAAAATAAAATTAATAGATATAAGCATAGATTATTGAATTGAAAAGGAAGAAACCAAAATTCGACATTTCCAGCCATAGAAGAAATTAAACACCACGTAAAGGTAACTTACAATTCATAGGCTACAAAACCCTAAACCCAAGAAAAACATTGATAAGGAAGGACGGTCTTCAATCTTTCTAAGAAACAATCTTTCCATTCTAGCTAGCTTGTTCCATTAGTAGCTAAGAAAAAACCTGCCTTTCGAGTTATGAAAGATAAGTGGAAAAGCAAGCTGCTTCACCCATTACACCCCCATCATAACTCAGCAATATTCAGTAATTCATCTTAAACCATGACCATGGCGTCCACCGTTCCATTCTTCTTCTTCGTCGTCATCTTTATCTTCTGTACTTTCTGCAATGCCTCGACCCAGTTCAAATTCCCTGCGCTTCTTGCATTTGGTGATTCGACAGTGGACACAGGCAATAACAACTTCATCAAAACGTTGGTTAAGAGTAATCACTATCCCTACGGCCGAGAATTCCCTGATCAGGTAGCCACTGGGAGGTTTTCTGATGGAAGACTGGTCCCAGATTTACTAGTCTCTGCGCTGGGAATCAAGGAGTTTCTTCCTGCTTTCCTGGACCCACGTCTACCAGACAGCGAACTCCCTACGGGTGTTTCGTTTGCATCCGCTGGATCAGGATATGATGATCTTACCGCAGCAGAATCGGAGGTCATTCCGGTGTCGAAGCAACCAAAATACTTCAAGGAGTACATCAAGAGGCTCAAAACAGTTGTAGGGGAGCAAGAATCGATGAAAATCGTTGGTGAAGCGTTGGTTCTCATTAGTGCAGGAACCAACGATTTCATTTTAAACTTCTATGATTTACCCACCAGGAAGCTTCAGTTTAACACTACTGGCTACCAAGATTTTCTGCAACAAAAGCTACAAGCCTTGGTTAAGGTCTCTCTCTTTCTCTCTCCCTCTCTTCTTTACGTGTTCAGTACCTCTATTCGTTTGAAGTTCATCAGTTTCATTGATTTGCAATAGTAAAAATGCGTGATGGTACAAATGAGATCGAAGAATGCAAACCAACAAAATAGGGAGAAGCTGAAACGATAAGAAATCATATTTTGCACTGCAAAATCTAAACGATAAGAAATCTAAACAATGCAGTTAGAGCCCTCAGCCCATGTTTGCGCCATTATAAGTACTAATTGATCTTCCTTTTGATTGGGATTCGTTGCCGTGTGACTGCGTAGGAGCTGCACGATATGGGGTGTCGCAAATTTCTCATAGGTAGCCTTCCTCCAATAGGTTGCATACCACTCCAGATAACGTCCAGATTCAGTACAGACCCGATTGCGAGGAGATGCGTGGATAACCAGAATTGGGACTCTCGTGTTTACAATTCCAAGCTGGAGAAATTGAGTCAAGAATTACAGTCGTCGCTTCAGGGCAGCAAAGTGGTCATGGCTGACATATATGAGCCACTGATGGATCTTGTTAGCAATCCACGAAAATACGGTAGGTCCAAATAAAATGGTAAAAGTAAAAGTAATTAAACTCTTTAGAGTTGGACTGGACTGGACTCTGGAGTAGTTCATATTTATTTCGACTACGTAATATTCAATTTCAATGAATAATGTGATGAAGCAAAGTGTTGTGGGTGGACGTTGCAGGTTTTGTGGAAACGAAAAGGGGTTGCTGCGGAACGGGTTTTTTAGAAATGGGACCACTTTGTAACGCGCTCACTCAACCATGTGAAAACGCTAGCCAGTACCTGTTCTGGGATGCCGTTCATCCAGGGGAGGTAGCAAGCGCATATTTCACTCACTACATCCTAAAATATATCCTCCCCAAACTGCTGTAGAAGGGCTGTATGTCCTTATTTGATTAGATTGGACTCTCTGCACATTAATTTATGTTTTATTGCTATTATTACACCATGCTACAGTAGTAGTGTAGCTTAAAAATAATAACACTGTTTTTTGGCTCTTTTGCTTTTTTTGCTTTAAATGATAGATAGAAGTATTCATCGAGGGTGCGATTTTAGAGTTCGGATTTGCTTATCACAAAGCAATGTTTTCAAATCCGGACCGGAAAATAAGAAACTGGTCATTTGACTGGTTCCATTTTAGTTTAGAAGCGTTTTTTGGGCCAAAAATCATTGATTTGGTCAGTGAATCATTGACCCAAGCGGTCAAACTGTCAATCATTTGATTCAGGCAACAGTTTTTGATCATTTTATTATTTTATTTTTTGTCAGAATGGGGCCTTTATTCGGTTTGAACGGTTAGACTATTTGACCCGGGAATTGGACCCTAGAACGGCTCCATGTCCAATTTGGTTTTAAAAACCTTGTCACAAAGTGCTACTCACACCAACCTCACATAACTTGGAACCTCACATTTGAAACTTCTCCATTCTTGTTAGTTATCAATTATCATATATGGGGAGATTGTTCCCATATAACATGCTGCGAGGTTGGTGTGAGGCATGCTTTATAGGAAAAAAAATCTGAACTCATGTTGAGTTTGGATCTATTCCTCACAAAGAGCACTCCACACACTAACCACACATAACTTGGAGTTGCACATCTGAGGCCCTGTTTGGTTCATGTGAATAGGGGTCTGGAATCGGATCGGAATGGGCTATTCCAATTTCAACTGTTTGGTTGGATGGAATTGAAATTATTTCCCTCATTTGAGGGAATGGCCATTCCCTGTCTCCCTAACCCTCCCTTGGGAATAAAATCTCATTCCTGCTGATTTTAATTTCCATTTCCATTCCTATCTAAACTAAACAGATTATGGGAATAGACCACTCTGATTCCAATTCCGAATGATTTTGGTTCTGATTTTGATTCCGGTTCTATTCCAATTCTGAATAGACCACTCTGATTTCAATTCCGTTCATAGGAAGCAAATCCGAAATAATGATTGATTTGACTTTCATATAAAATAAGAGGAAACAGAAAGTTGAGTGAAATTCCTCACGAACCTTCCCTTAACTTTGTTTCTCTTTTGTTTTATATCAAACCAAAAACCGCCTAAAGGGTGCATACCTGGTTTGGATCTCATAAATTGTCTTTAGGTAAGCGTCTTACTTGGGCCAAGTTGGTTTGAGCCTTAATTGACCAAGCCCATGTTATTGCCCATAACGATACTGATTTAGAAATCTTGGTAAGGCCCTGGGCTAAAATCATGGTTGAATTTTGAAATTGTTCCATTGAGTCTAGGCCCACCTCGATGGAATGCAACACACACTAACATTTGATATATAAATATTTATTTGAAGTAAAAGCTTAAGCTTCGCAACTTTATATGAGGCTTAAGCCCTTGTTAGAATGAGGTGAAGAGGTGAAAAAGGTGTAAGATTCAAGTATCAATAATTATTTATTGATATATTATGTATTTTCATAGTTTAAAATATATGAACAAATATTTTAATAATTATGAGCCAAATAAAAAAAGTAAAATTGAAAAATTAATATGGCAAATCAAGTTCTATCAGTTTCTCATAGTGTTTAAGAGAGTTCAATGCAAGAAGAAGAAAACTCAAGTGGGGTTTTTCCCTAGTTGTTCTAAATCTATCATCCCAAAATTATTATTTTTCTCATTTCTTTAACTAATGAATTTATTTTCTTTTTATTGATTTGTTTTGCATAGATCAAATCAATTAAATTGTTTCCTATTTTCTAAGTTGGCCATTTGAAGAATTTGAGAACTTTACATTTTGAAAAATGAAAGTGTAAATCGTTTATAATTATTAGATGATTTGTCATTATTTTATTTAATACTTAAAAGCTATAATTTATTTTTTATAAAATTCTACATATGAATATTTGTATTTTATATCATTCTAACTTGGTATATTATATATTATTTTTATCATTTATAAACTTTAATTATTTTTTTTCTTAACTTTTGAGACTTACACCTCACAATACCTTGAGGCTTTATGCCTCACCTTTTTGGACCAGGAATTAGGCCTTTAAAGTTTACAGTTTTAAAACCTTGTATATATAGAAATATCTTTTTTTTTTTCTTTCTGATTTTGATAAACCAACAGATCGGACAGTGACTATCATGTCCAAATAAAGATACATGACGTGCCGGGTTCCAAGGGCCCAGGCCCACGACCTCAATTTATGGTGCCATAAGACCCATAACAAGCTCATTTCATTTCCTAGTGGTCAATTATGCAATTGAAACCCACCACTTCGGCAATGATACAATTCGTACTTAGGCCCACGTGACCAAGACAATGACTCCTCCTCGTGCCACTCTCCTTCCAACTGACCTCGCATTATCTCGTTTATATCTCTCCATGTGACGAAAGGAACAAGGATTGTCCCGGTGAAGTAAGTGGGTTTCTATTTTCATGTTTGGCTTGTTGGAAAAAAAGGTAAATTAGAAAACAAAATGTTGAAAAGGGATTTCAGTTTACAAAAGGGTCGTTGGCCAATGTGGATGAAGAAGACAGGATACATTCTCAAAGAACTAAATTAGCGTGACAATGTTTAATATTTTTAATTATAAAGCATAGCATTAACACTATCAGACCAAATTACCAATTGGGCTACTTTATATTTGCATTCTATATATTTGTATTTATACTCCTTCCAAACTGAGCTTTAAACAAAATCAACGATGCATTTATATACCGTATAACAAAAGACATGACTGATTAACGTGATAATAAATACATTTTATTAAACATAAAAACTTTAGCATAATTGATTAAGACTGGATTTAAAGTGCAATGACCATAGTTGAACTCTAATATTTATTTTGATATATGTATATGTGGTTTCATCATCTGAAAAATATAATTCAAGAAAAAAAGAATGTCAATTGTTAAAAACTTTAGACATGTAATTTTTCAAGGATATAGAAATATTCATACAAACTTGGCTATAATCAGCCTTTGGAATAAGGAAAAAAAAAAAAAATTATTGTTTCATGTATTTCAGTTGGTACCCCGTCCATGACAAGTCACCTCACCTGCTGACTTTTCAGTTAGCCCCACGTGACTCTCACGTGTGTTATGAATGATTCCTATTTACGACGATAAATTATCTTATAAACAGCAAGTAATGACAGAGATCGACTTCTATCGAGGCAAAATGTGTGCCCACACTGTTTTAAGAGGAACATTTCGCATGAAATAAATCACACAAGTACAAGATATTCTGAATGAGAGGCAGTAAAATTTGCTTGAATGGGCTTTGTCATGATTGAAGCAGAATTAGTAAGATAAGTAACTAATTTCATTTCACCTTAAAGTTGCTGTTTGATAAAAAATTATTAATTTAGTTAATGATTCATTGATTTAGACAATCCAATCATCAACCCAGACAACGGTTTTTGACTATTTTTAGGCAATAGTTTTGTAGGTAGAATTTCCTCAAAGAATGAAAATGAGCAAAATAGGACATGATTATTTTTTATGATGCAGGCTACCTCAATTTTTGTATTATAAGCTGATTTTTTTATTCTAAAAAGAATGTGGTACATGACAAAAAATTTATAACCAAACGCTAATGTTATTCATTCTTATCCAAAATGAGCAAGATTTAAAAAAATAAGAACCAAAACAGTGAATCAAAAATGGCCTTACTCCTGAATAGAAATGGCTCCACGGCCCACCTAACATGTACACTTTCCAACATATTACTCATCATCAGATCCATTAATGGATGCAGGCAGAAATCTTACATGGAACAATTTTCAAAGAAACAGCTTGTGTAGTCAGATAAGACAGCCTACGGGAGAAATTTTATGCGAACCACTTAAGCAGAAATCTTCAACTTGGCGTCATGGTTGAAGTGTTGGTAGCTTTGCCCTTTATCATAAAATGGCCGCCAGCGCCAGTTCAACGCCATGGCCCATGGAGAATTCCTTGTAACGGAGATCAGACCTGTCCGTAGGCCGGGCCAGGCTTTGTTTATTTATTATTCAAGCCCAAACCCATTTTAGATAAGGTTTATTTGAGAAAGTCCGAGCTCAAATCCATACACCTAAAACTTTGTCTAGATTGATAAAAAAATGAATTAGGCTATCGGGCCCATGAAACCACTTTTTACATCAATGTTCCTAGTAGTTTTAAAGAAAATATATATATGTATATATATATGTATACATATATTGGATTATGTTCACAACACCACCCATTTAATTTCCCATTTTTGAAGGCAAATTTGATACAAACACTGCCAGAGAAGGCTTCAATGGTATCAAACATGCCCTTTTTGGTTATGGCACGAGTTTCAGCCCAAAATCTCTGGCTCCATGATCAACAGAAATCCTTCTTTATAGGGCTTTAAATGGTATCCGATTATCCAAATTTGAATTCAGATTCAAAGGGTGATCTGATTTCAATCCACTTATAATTGGATCAAATATGGATCCAGCCCTATTCAATCAAATAAAATCCAATTCGATTCAATTAAAACATATATGCTTATATATCCTTAAAGCTTCTATTATAACTAATAAAGTTGGTTTGGATGTTGCATTTTCATTAAATTGTCATAGGTTGGAGTTTCATACAAGTAATTTTTAATTTATTGTATCATAAAATATAATATTAAAATCATTTTAGTATATTTTATAAATAAAATATAATACTTTGATTATCTTTAGTCTAATTAATCCATTTATACAATTTAATATCCGATTATAATCCGAATTCAATTCAAATCCAGTAAATATCCAATAAACACGACTAAATTTGAATTTGAATATAAATAAATCAAAGTTAGTCCTACTTATTTGTAGATATTAATTTATAGAAAAAAGAGGTAAAAGCCATCGACAGCTAATATCTATCATTTAATGAAAGCTGAAATTAAAAAAAAAAAAAAGAGGGTATAGCGTTGTCAATGGCTGGAGAATGAAAGAACGAAATCAAATATACTTGTGGAATAAAGGGTATAGGGGTTATTGGTAATATTGACCAAATAATCGCCGATGGGCCAATCCAGAAGCATCCTATTTGATACATGGACTGGATCTGCAACTTGATGGGCTTGACAAAAGATAGAAGGCAGGAATAAGATTGCAAATTGAGCATTGAGCTAGGCCCGCTTTGATTTGTTTTGTTCAGCTTGGCTCAAGCCCATGAAGGATCAAGTGCATTTTATATATTTAGAGCCCATTTGGGACTCGGGAGAGATTTCGACAAATGCAACCTAAATGGGAACATAGGACCGCTGATTACAGTCTAATTCTAACTTCCCATTTATCTGATATTCATTTATGTTGAGTTGCACCACCTAATAAAAGCCTATATATACCAAAATCTAGCTTGACGAGATATAGGCGAAATTCATTCATAAAATGCTCGATCAAATTACAATGAGTAGGAAAAGTGAAAATACAACTGGAGAAATAGGCTGATGAACTTGTTGAGCAAAATGAACAATCATGAGTAAGTAGAGAGAATTGGTCTCTAACAGAAACCATTTCAGCAAATGTGGCTTTGAAAATAATGAAATTAGAAATGCTTCGGGGTCTTGTAGAAAATAAATTGAAATTCAAAAAGATTAGAAACCACTTTAGATAGCTGTCAGAATATTTGTAGAATGCTCATTTGAAGTGATTCCGCTAATGAAACATCTCTTGCACGTATGGTGACCGGATCATCTAGTATGTATTTGGTTCTGTTTACGTTTTTTCATTGGATATTTGTACTTTATTTGCTTGCAAAACTGAGAAAAATACTAATCACAGTCATTTATGACAATTAGGCATCACTAGCCACTAGGCACCACATCAGCATAACAGTGAAAAAAATGTTTAACTATTTGAGGAAGCTTTAAAAAATAACTTACTCAAAAGTTAAGCGTGCATACAAATTAAAATCACCTTTTTGATATTCTCAAATATGTATAGAAGAACATTAGAGGAAAACTGCTAAAATGACACATATATAACAGAGTTTATTGAATAAATACCCACATTTCAAAACACCCTCCTAGTCTCTCTATCAGACATGACAGCTTGGCAGAGAGAGCATTAGGGTGAGAAGAACAAATGGCAGCCACAGAAACACCACCTAGCAATGTTGTGGCTGTGTGGCTTTAAAGAAAAGGGAAAAACTAGAATGGGGCCTAGAAAAGAAGCATGTACATCACATGTGTCGAGGCATCGTGAAAAAAGTGTCCAAGATCTCAGACACGTTTTGTGAACCAGTCAACGTAGTCGGCTCATCTAAAAGTATGCATTTACTCATTTACCTACGGATAAATCCGTGATGGGAGAAAGATATGATATGAAAAGAATTTTGACCAATTAAAACCCATCCATTAATAAAACCCGTTATGCTACCAAGTTTATGATTCCACTTTGACACCACCCCTGTATATTATATATATAGTTTTAATTTTTTGAACCAAAATGGAAATATCTCTTTCCTCAATCCTCATAGGAGATACCAGAAATAAGATAGAAAAGATAAAAACTAAACAAGCACAACCCCTTGAAACGAAGAAAAAGAGACAGAGGAGAAGACTAGTTACAGAGCTCACGAGCAATTCCCAACCGAGAATTGGGGATATCGAACAGGATTCTAAGGTTCTGTTGCTGCAGGTTTGCTATGACGTTCAACACTGAGTTCACATTGCTGGGTGCTGCTGCCATGGCCAGACACGCCAGCGACCCGGCGCTGCTGTGTATCAATGTGTTCTCCGTCGGCAGTGTCAAGTCCATCTCCGTGAAATGGAACGTCATGGCCGGCGTTTGAGCTACGTATGTCGTCGTAAAACAAGTATCGAAAGCTCCCAACGAGGATATGGGCGCGTTTATTTGTTTACGGAACTCATCCCGAACTGCTGTATAGGCGGGCTGAACGAACCGAGTTATGACCGTACCCGAGTCAATTACGGTTCCAGCCCCGGTGTTTGGATCGAACGCTAGTAGTTCCGGTGCCACCGGGACCAGAACCCTACCCACGCTGATACCGGTGAGGTTGACATAGTATAGAGACGGCCTGTGCGGGTTACGTAGGAGAGGCGTGGTCCTGATGCTCCTGGGCTGACCCACTGGTCCGAGTTTCAACGAACCGGTGAAATAGTAAGACTTGAAACTCGGTAAACAGTAGGAGAAGACGCCCGAGTACAGTGAGCCGGCTTGCGAGAGCAAAGACATTGACCCACGCCCCAGGCCAAGTAACCCTTGAGGTGGGACTGACCCGCCGGAGACGGCGTTGATGCATCCGAATGCGTAATTGGGCAAAACGTCGAGCGCTAACCTAAGCGAGTCTTGCGAGAGAGTAGCCGAGAAGGAGGAGTCCCCGCCATAGGACTGGTTAAAGAGGCATGGGCTGGCAACGGCGGTCGGACAAGAGAGGCCTCGGACCTGAGCACATTGCAGCAGCTTGCAGTCCATGGATCCATACGTGGAAGATGTGTTGGGAGTGAAGACAGTGGAGGAGGAGCAGCCGGTGCAGCCGGAACATGGGACCCATGCGGCATCATTGCTGGTGTCCATGACCATGAACATGAGCTGACCCGGGGTGCCGATCTTGGCTCGGACGACGTAGTTTCCAATGTTGAACATTTGCTGGCCCGAAGCAACGGGAACCGATGTCGCCCTCTGCGCCACCAGACTGGACAGGTAGGCGACGCGCTCCGGGTCCTTGGAAGCCATATTGATGACCGTGTCGATCCATGACTCGCGCTTGGGTGAGGAGAAAGGCGAGCACTTGCCGTAGATGTGGAAAACAGAAAGCTCCGAGTCGGCCGACGGGGAAGAGGAAGAAGAACAGGGGTCGAAAGCGGCGTTGACTGTTGTTAAGACAAAGAGGGAAAGGAAGACGAACGCGGTAGAAATGGATAATGCCATGACTCGGAGGTGTGACTGGACCACAGCCCACGGCCCGAGTTTGAAGTTTAGAGTATTGGATTGGGATCTCAACTCTCCGAGGGAGAGAGACCCATGCAAAGGTTATTATATAAGCCTAGTAAGGGCGAATTTATGAAAAGCACCCTCAATTAATTTTACCCGCAAGTTAACGAGTTCTCCCTGTTTTCCTTGAAATAATCGATTTCAGTCCGTAACAGTGAGTCTGGGGTCCAGCAAGAACGTGGCACGTGATTAATGCACTTGATATTGATCGGGAAATGGCCACCGTGTCTCGCGATATATAATAAAGAAATCTCAACTTGCGATGGGGATAAAGCAAAATGGTACAAACACATGAGATGTTCCCAATACACGCTAGTGCGCGTTCTGTGGGGGCGCATATGTGAATTTTACAGTACAAAGATACAATATAGCCTTGCTATTTATTACTCAGGGATATTCTCCACAAAATAAAAGACAGAAGTATAGAAATAATGCTAGGCTGTTTGCATGAGAACATCTCCCGTGCTATTTATTACTCAGGGATATTCCCAATACAGGGTAAGATGTGACTATTTATTATCTCAATACAGGGGTAGGATGTGACTGTGAGGTCGGTATGAAGAGCACTCCAGCAGATCCCAATTTGATAGTTCCAAGTTTTGTCTGAGCAAAAAATGTCTCGTTCACTGTAAGTGTAAGATTCCTAAATCAAACATCCACATAACATACACCCGTGCTTTTGCAGAAAACAACGAAAACGCCAGTTTGTGGATCGGAACTCGGAAGTATCTGATTCGGTTAGTGTGAGAAAACGACATGGGTAAGTTGTTGATGGTCATTTGATTTTGATGAATGTTTCGGGAATCAGGATGGAGGAAAAGCAGAGGGAATCAGTAATCACCAAAACCAAACACAGAATAACCCCAAACCAAGCCTTGAAAGGCGAGAACTTTCAGTTTCAGCCTCGGGTCCAACTCCAATTCCATTTTCCAAGTACAAAGTACGAAGTACAAAGCAATCTGAATCAAAACCAATTTCTTAGATCAGGAAATGCTACGTTTGGAAAACAAATGAAGGCATTTCTGACAAGGATGAATGACCATTGGCCATCGCGGCATCGCCAATGTATTATTGTCTCGTGAACCATCATCTGAGTGTGTGACGCGTTGTCACTCGTTGGCTCTTTTGTCCCTTTATATTACAACTACGAACAGAAAATAATGTGGTCTGTCACGGGCTCATAATAAGACTTCACATGCTTGGGTCCCAAATGGAACACAAGTCTGCAGATTCCTACTTCCTATTCCATCATTTATTCAATACCCAGATCAAATTATAAGAAACTTTTGGACATAAACTCTCAATAATTGAATCAAAAAAGAAAAAGAAAAAAGAAGTTGATAATTGGTTCTCCTTTAGCTGATTCAGCTCTAGCTTGTACATTATACAAGCAGTAGTACATTGTGTTGATTAGGCAATTAGCATTAGTGAAACAATAACTAAGGAGGGCCAACATGTCGGGATCAGCAAGCCTGTAGCCACTAGGGCAGGCCCTTTGACAGCAACTCTCACTTCCACAAGTCAAGCTCAGTTTCATTTTGAGAAGTAAATTCATGGTAGAAGAAATCAATAACATAAATTGCCAATCTGAGAACATTGGCGAAAGTTCCTCAGGCTCAGTTTGGAAAGAGTACAAATGCAAATTTGTAGAGTGCAAAAGCTTATCTTTTATATTATTTTTTATGTATTTGTACTCTTTCCAAACTAAGCCTCCGTGAATGCTGCAAGTTTATTGCATACAAGTGGCTGCTATAAACATTGGCGATGATCCCCATCTATAGGATGTGACAACATTATTCTTCAATATTGAGCTAGAGACCGAGTTCAATTATTTTCACCATGGCCTTTCAAAAAAAAAAAAAACAACTATTTTCTCCATGGATATTGGTTAGGCAATATGGTTCAGAGAACTCAGATTTAAACATTCTAAAGAAAAATTGTAAACAATGAGCCAATCCATAATAAATATTGAATATTAGTTGTTTCACAAGCTTACAGGCACACAGGACACCAAAAAGAACAACTGGGAGCTTTAATAACTCCATCTTTTTTTTTCCATTTTTTACATCTACTATAGAGAGCCAAACTCCCACAATCTTTCAGATTTCATAAGAATAGGAGAAATTTACAAATACAACAGTTGCTATGCCACAATGGAACAAACGGGAAAGATGTTACAACCTAGTAGTGACATAATAACCACAAGCAAGAAATAGCAAGATGGGAAAGATCACACTGATACAGCTGACGAAAAAGCATAATCAAGCACGCTGGCAATAAACCGGAAAATAATGGAAGCTGTAGTTGTTCAAACTTCCCAAGAAAAAGTATTCTGTGATGGTAAAAATGCACTATGGTCAATCAAGTATACAGGTGAAAAAAGGTATGGGAATGAAGACCCTTAAATAAGATAGCATGACAACAATCAAAATGTAATGACTAATGACATATTATTTCCAGTTATTGCCATCATCTCAAAGACAGTACAAAAATAATGTGTACAGTTGGAAACAATGAAGTAAGATCAACAAACAAATTATATAAAAACAAATAAGTGCCTGCATAATGCCAAAAATAAATGGCTTAGGAAAAATTCATTTGAGTAGTAGTTAGAAATTTCAATATTTGGAAATATTCTCTTAAAGTTGCTTTCAAGATCATTAGATCCATAGGAACTAGACTAGATTTCATGAAACAAAATTATGACAAGATATAACTACAATAACAGTAATCATTATAAGGTAATGTTCACCAGATCCAGGACGATGGCCAGATCCTATGATAACCCAGATAAATGTACAAGGGTACTGTATCATGTCAGACACTTCAGTTTTTGGTGTAAATTGCATATCAGACACCTTTTGTAGTTATGTCCCTACCATCTCTGGGTAACACAGGCTACACCCCTCCAATTGCATTCAACCATGTGCAATAGAGAGTAAGACTAACTCATATCCCACTAGTTTGTGGATAATTAAGAAAAAAAAAATCCTTCTATGCACCCTGTTCTCTCCAATCCAACAAGCTTCAGATATACCTTACAATTAAATATTTTAAATTTCAAAAATAAGGAAAGAAGGCATTGGTATATGAGATAGTAAGCAAGAGCAAACATGCATAGATGGGGAAGGAGGGGGGGGGGGGAGAGAGAGAGAGAGAGAGAGAGAGAGGTTGTACCAACAAAAAAAGAAAGAAAATGAGATTGGCCTTTGGAGAGGTAAGAATATTAGTGGCAACTGGACTTGGGCAGCCAATTCATCTGGCCTAGCCTAGATTTAGTAGTAGACTGGGCATAGGTTTTTATACAATGGACCAGCTTGAGTGCGGCCAAGTCCAGGTTGGGCTGGAACATACATATCAAGGTTCAGTTGTATATATTAGTCTTTCATATATTAATATTTGTCAATGTTTTGTATGAATTTAATTTAAGCAATGCTTTCATGGTGTCCTGCCACCCAATATATACGACCTAGGTTAGACTCCTTGAATGCACTATCTGATTAATATCAAATGCACAAGGCATGGAACAAGATTTATCAAAGCAACTGCAGTATTGTAACACTAACACCTTGTGTTGTTAAAGTAACATAAACTAGAATGGATATTGCAGAATCCGCACAACTGCTAGCAAAAGAGAGCAGGAAGAAACATACCTAAGGCACTTCATCATGAATCACCCTTTACTACAATCACTGGACATTGTACATGGTTGGTGCAATAGTTGCTTACACTACCCAAAAACATCCTGTTATCATATACACATTTTTTAGGATAGCAATAAATAGAAATAATAGTGCAGGAATAAAGATTGCAAAATAAGTGTTTATACGAGATAAAATGAATAGAAGTTGGTTCATGCAATGGCATATATGTTAATAAGAATATAAGCAAGCATTTAATTAAAAAAGGAAAGAAGCCAATACATGACTCTAGAAAACCAAACTATCTAACATGCTAAAGACTGCAAAGAAACAACTAAGATTCCGCTAATATTAAAAAGTAAAACCTCTGGTTTACCATCCAACAGAATCCCAAGACGTACATCTGAAAGAAAACACAACTAAGGAATGATCTTTCATACATTATAAAAACTACATGAAGAGAATTCGACCTTTTCTTTTTTGAAAATGTGTACTGTTCTCACTCTTCCTATCAGTTGCATGTGCAAATATAATATATTCAAATCAAGAAATAGACAATTCCTTGTCAACCTCTTAAATATATAGGTCACTACCTAAAGATGGCTATGAGACAAGGATGCCACTTTCCATATATGAGAGGAAATTGTTCCTGGAGCATTTTTTTTCATCAGCTTGTTCCTGGAGCAGTTTAAGTTCAAACAAAGCCAAGTGAGAGAATCATGCTAAGATATTGTGTACATGTATTTTCCCAACATGCTTACATAAATAAGCATATTTGTCATCATCTAAGCCTTGTCTCAACCATATGGGATCAGCCACATGAATCCTGTTTTACTATTCTGTTCTGTTTAGTTCCACATCTATTGTTAAATTATGAGCATGTTATATATGTACAATACACAAATTTACCAATTTTGCTAACAACCCGTGTTGTCTTGAACTAGACGATCACCCAACATGAATAACTCTTTTGCTTAAAGGAGTCAACCAGAAATTGCTAGAATGTGCTTTCTTGGTAAGGCCCAGGGAACTCCCAGATGTTTTAAAAGAATATCAGTTTAAAAGTCAGACTAAACAAACTAGAATTTTGGGTGTCATCTTGAAGACCAAAGCTCTTTGAATACAATATCTACTTTAAACCCCTCAATCCAAGAAATAATCTCTCCATGAAATTTATTATATGTTTTTTTTTTTTTTAAATAAATAAGATCATCTAGTGGATTTTTATCTTCTCCCTAACAATTCTCTATCAAGTATCAACTGCCTAAGAAAAACAATAACTGAATACATGCTCCATTCCTCCTCCTTGAATCAACTAGCTCATTTGCTATGAGAACTGCATCATGAATATGCTTGTTGTGAACAAAAGCTCCTTTATTTGGATATCAAGGAATGTATCACCTTTCTTAACCGAGTGGCTAGAATCTTGGCCAAGATTTGTACATACTTCTTACCAAATTTATTGGTCTAAAATCCTTCAAACCAGAGGTTCCTTTCTTCTTTGGAACTTAGGAAATAAGCGTTGCATTCAAGCTTCTTTCCAAGGCTGCAGAATCATGAAATTCCTCAAGAGCTTTTAAAATATCAATCTTAAGAAGCCCCCAAAGCTTCTTGAAGAATAATAAAGTGAAACCATCGGGACCTGGAGCCTTTTCCCCTTCCAATTCATCTAAATCCTTCTTTACCTCGTCTTCTGAAAAGGGCTACTCCATTTCTAGCAAAACTATCAGCTATCGAATCAATGGACCTCAGGTTGAGGATTCATCTAAATAAAATTTTCAATCAGGATGCTAAATATTCCACGTCCTTGATATGGTCCCTAAAGTTCTAGAATCATCAAAACCACCTCTCATCTAGACCAATGGATCACCTGAAAGTCAACCCCCCTCCCCCCTCAAAGCATTCAAGTCCCAACAGATATACAAGTTTGAGCTTCTAAAACAGTGCTAGTGAGTTAGCTCCAATGTAGTCATCAAATATAACAGGCTATGCCCCTGCCCTTTAATCTCTGTAGACTCCAAGAACTCTAGAAAGACAATAATTCACTACAAGTAACCATCAAAGTAATGCTTGACAGCAGTCTAATGGAGGGGAGAACAATTGCATAGCTACCTGAGTATTCACCAGTGAACCATTGAACTCGAAATTTGCAACCTCTGGTGTCAGAGCCCACAAACATGCATTTGAATTCCCTCATATTCCAATGAGCCACTCTCATAGTGATACCTATCATGCTATATGGTATGTTAGAGAAGAGCCTAGAGTACTCTCTTCCTAAATACCCACACAATAGATGGTAATGTAAATCCCCACAAGATTGACATTTATTACCTTTTCTTTTCCTGTCTTCACGGCACCTTTTACATTTTCTATAGTTTCATATTCTTTCTATTTGATAGAACTTGAAATAAACCCTTTTCATTAACAATACTTCAAATCTCCTAATTCCACTACCAAGTTTCCTTGCACAATGACTTGAAAGTTGAAATAAACCCTTTTCATATTCTTACCATTTGCTAGAAGCCTAAAACTTGAAAGAAACCCTTTTCACTAATAACATTTTGAATCTCCTTGTTCCACTACCAAGTTTCCTTGCACGATGTCTTTACCCTTTATCTTCTTAAAAAAAAACTTCTATTCATTTTCTCTTTTATTTTTCCTCCTTTTTGGTTTGTTTTTCCGAAGGTTTCCAAAAAAATTAGTAGTTCTCTTTACACTTTTCAGTTATATTATGCCACGTGGCATAATTCTTTCCTCTAAATTATAATTCTTTTTTCAGCCAGTTCCATAAACTTCACCATTACTTTTCCCCTCCCTTAAAATTTCACAACTTGATTATGGTAAATCTACTAGTTTCACTTCATTCTGCCCATCGCTTGATGCAAACACCCATGACATACAGGCCTTTTTTGTGTGTACAAACTCTACAAAGGATAAGCTTGCAACCCTTGCACATATTGACTGGTTTACCCTCATAAGGAAAACGTCCCTACTTGACAAACACTCTTTCCACTTTAGAAGACACTAGATATTCATCTTTATGTATGAAGCACTGTATTTTTATAGAGCAATATCATTCACCTGTGCCAACTCAAGGATCATATCCAATTTTACATATCCAAATTCATATCCTCCATGCATCCTTTCTAATCCTTTGCTATCCTCACCACTGTATTTTTCTAGTCCTTTGCCATTCTGAGTGTGAAAACAAAATATGATAATTCATTCAACTCATCCAAATTATGGAAAAAGTTGATTTCAATATCTCTCTGCACAATGACCCATTAATTACACATTTACTTCTTCCTGAAAAAGTATTTTGATGATTAAAAATTGACAAGGTAAGAAAATTAAGACAATTAAGCCACTAGCCAATGAAGAGGAGACTGCGCTCAGAAAAACAACAAAAAATGGGATACTGTATGTTCAAAACTCAAGATGGAAAATTTTGAATCCATTAAAATGCTCCCCCCCCCCCCCAAACTAAGAAAAAGAGTAAAGTTAAAGCAATAGTCATGCATGACTCAAGTGAATAACTAACATTATACAGAAAAAGATAATTAAAAAAAGAAAGAAAGAAAATTTAGGAAAATTAGTTGTGATACTATGAATTTGAAAGACGGCTACACCCTTGTCTGCATAGGACACAAATGTCGTGTAAGATATAGGAAAGTGGTCATGATAATTGGATTACAGCAACCAGATGATCGCTCGTGCAGAAAAACAAAAGTAACATGAGACTCAGTAGAATTAAAGAGCATGGACATCACAATCTTAATCAACTTCACCTGCAGGCAAATTCAACCTAGGCAATCTGATCAATAAAGCGTCCCAAATGTTAAGCAGATGTGCGAAAACGCAAAGTATTCACAGACAAGTTGGTAGCAATGTGATATCAAAACTTGTAGGAATGACAAAAATGAATATTCAAATTACCTTTTGATAGGACCATAAGCGTGGGATCCCATCACAAGAAGATCTGCTTTCAAGTTTTCTGTGAAATCGCAAATCATCTCTTTTGGATCGCCAACAACTACTTGCGTTTTGACAATAGCCTAACAAATTGACCAAATAACCTACCAATATCTCAATGATCTTTTTTTTTTATTTTCAAAAAACAAATCGAATTTGCGATAGGAAGTACTGAAACAATGAACCATTAAGTAAACGCTTACATGTTTTTCAGAGCAAATCTTCAACGCGTGATTCAAGATCGCATTAGTGATGCGCCTCTGGTGCGCCTCAATCGCCGCAGTAAACGCAGGCACCTCCAAGTCAGCTTGTTTGAAATTCAAAATTCAGGTCAGGGAATTGAAAGAGTAACAACAAAGTGGAAGGTAAAACTGAATAGGAGTTACTTACAAGGACCACCAAACGGGATAGAACCGGGGTTAAGACCGACGGCGATGGATGGCGGAGATTGGACGTGGAGGATGACGAAAGTACCGGCTTCGGAGCCTTCTCCCTGGGTTCGGAGCGTCAGATTATCGAGCGCCCATTTCAAGGCGTTCATGCTCTCTTCGCTTCCGTCGACTGCTACAACAACACAGCCTAGCTTCCCAGCCATGGCGATAACAGTGAGTAATAGAGAGATGTGCGAATCGCAGATCTCAGTCTGTGCAGGCTTTGATGGTTTTGTTGGGTAGTTCAGCAATTGGACTGGCTCCTTCGAGTTCAAATCAGCTCCTACAAGTAGGCGACCCATTGCGTCCCACACCACATCCCAGACGTGTGTTCAGAACATCTCCCGATGATAGTATATGAAATGATGAGCCATCATCGGGAGATGTCTTTTATACACGGCGCGCGAATTGGAGTTCGGGAATATCTTCGTATTTTTATGTTTTATTTCATGGCGAGATATTCTCAATCTAAGGTTACAAGAGACGTTGAAACGGTGTCAGCACGGACTTGCACCGACTGAAGCCGATTTCCGCGAATCGTTAAATGGGTTTTCTTTTTGAGCCGTGTGGGTGTGGATGACTTTTTTTTTTGTTTTCTTTTGGCAGTGCCACTGTGCCAGTGTCGCAGACTTCTTCCAAGGCCAGAACTGTTAGATTGGGATTTCTTTCGGTTGATAGATCGGCCACATCGAAATTAGTGGTTTCGCAATTCGTAGAACTTCTGCATCAAATCAATTAAAAATTCCAATCAAACCGTCAGAGCTCCGCTGATTTTTTAATTCTTGGGCCGGGTTCACCAAAATTCAACCCGAATCCACCCAGCCCAAAAAACGGGTTGGATTGGGTTGTTAGGGTTAAAAATATGAACCCGATTTAACATTATATATGTATATGTATAAATGTTAAAAAAATATTATTTATCTATCGATCAATCCCTCTATCCCATTGCAGTTTTCCTCTCACCCTGTGTTGAGTGAGGTTTCATCTTGTCTTTGCCTTTTGTGCAAGTTTTCCAACCTTTTTCCTCGGTTCTCTTTTTTCTCTACTCGTTTTTCTTTTCTTCTGTTTTCCCACCAGTGCTGAAAATGGTGCATCGGGATCTCTATGATTGATGACGGTGTGAAGAGTGGCTTTCCACTATGTTACATAATGGCCACGATAAGGTTCTTTCAAGGAAAATTCTTTAGGTTCTATGGCCTGTTAGCGTTGTTTAGTTTTTGTAACAGAGACGGAAGATGGTAAGAGTGATTGTCATGACTTTTGTGGTGAAGAAGATGGTACTTTTCCGTGATTCCGTCAATGTCTGACTCTTCGATGCATGTCTTTTATAGGACCGAAGATGAAATCCGGTTTCTATGTCTCATCTCTGGACTGATTATGTTGTGTATACGTGCTACCTTCTCGTGGGACCAATCGACTGTTATTGGGATTTCTAAATTCACAGCGGGTAGAGAGTGGCAAGAAAAGTGCCCCGGAAACCTGGGCTCAATCGAGTGTAGCCATTCCCTTGTTGCACATGATGATTTTTCAGGTGAACCCCTGTATGGCGTCTTTGACCTTTTATAACTCTTCGCTGTGTTTTTTATTTGAGGGTTTTGCTGTAACGAATAGGGGTGAACAAGAAAAACCGAAAATTTGAATCGAATAAAAAAAATCAATTAAAATTGAACCAAAATTTTGGTTAATTGAATCGGTCGATTTAGTTTTGGTTCAGTACTTTTAAAAATCAAAGGTACTGAATGGTTTTGGTTAACCAGTATAGAAAACTGATGGTTAACTAAACCGATCATTAAACATGTATTTCTATATATTTTATGTATATTATGTACATTTTATAATTTTTATTTATTTATAAATCAATAAATATGCATTATATATATTTATAGTGTATATATATTATTTATTGTTTAAAATATAAATATTTTATATATTTCTAGTTTTTATTATATATTTATATATTTTTATAACATATATTGTAAATATCAAAAACCAAAAACCAAAAGTTAATCGAACCGGTCAGTTGGTTAACCAATCGACTTTAGCTTGATTTCAGTTACTAGTTTTCCAAAAATCGATAATACTGGTTCGATTTAAAAATAGGCCCACGGTTTATCAGTTAACCAAACCGTGAACACACCTAGCAGTGAAGATCATCTCCAGTAATACCGGTGTTACAGATCTATCTACATGGAGATAAGTTTAGTTGTTGGGAGCCAACAACTTATGCTGTTGAGAGTGTTTTTGGGCTGAACGGGTGAATCTAATACCTATCGTTATTATTGGAAGCCAACAACCCATCTCTATCTTTTGGTCAAAATAAAATATAGGATAATTACTATTTTACCCCACTCTCATGGTTACATGGCATTCTCAAGAATGTTCTCAACAGGATAAGGCTATTGGCCCCCAAAAGCTTGAGTTTTTCCATCTACATGTGTGTCCTATTTGGCACTTTTAATTCCAACGACTTTCGATCCGCTAGATTTTCCAACATCCATGATCAGCCTGGTGATGTGTTTTGTGAAACGATAGATGGGGGCAAAATTGGTGGCAAATTTTTCACTATTAATTCTAGGGCAAATTCCCTATCAATACCATGTATTTTGGATAGAGTGACAATTTGGTTCTAAAATCTTAAAAATGTGACAATTCATTATCCCAACTTTTCAAGTGCAACAATCTAATACATGTCGTTAACCAGCTGTTAAGTGATATATAAAAAGATATAAATGCCCTTCAAGTATTATTTAATTTTCTTTATCAATCATCCCCTAATATTAAAACCAAATATCATATTTTTTATCCTTTTCAATTTTTCCCTCTAAAAAATAATCAACCAAATAGCAAATTAAACAAGATTGAAGCTCAAAAGTTAAAGTTAATGGAAACGGAAGAATAGGCGGATAACTGCAATGACAACAACCACCCAATTAAGGAAGAAAAAGCAAAACTGGAGAACTCTAAGGGTTTGATGGGTTTCAACTTTCAAGTAGACTGTACAAAGTCCGATCATATCTTGCACTGTACAACTTTTTATAAAAATTAATCTTTTCTTATCGGAAGAAACAAAAGGCCATGTACATGCTGATTATAAACTATAAAAACTGCGGAGAGAAAAGATAATGGCTTCTTTATTATATAGTTCTCTCCATCATTAGAATTAGAGATGAACTACTCTTCCCAAGTTTTAAGCTCACCTGATGAAACCCAGTTGAGATGGTTGAATTCATAAAAAAATGGTTTTGCATTTTAGAACAGAATAGAGTAATTGAGCGGAGCTGTAAAGAAATTAAGCACAGTTGCTTCTTGCTTGCTACAGCTGAACAGTGCAAAGGAGGAGAGAATATTTGGGGCAGTAGCAAATGTTGCATATGACGTACTGATTGTCTCACATGGAGACCGGATCTGCTTCTCACACCTGATGCCTCACATGCACGTCCTACCATAGGTCGGAAACATCCTCACATGCACATCCTCCTCACACCGAGTGTATCCTCCATACACTCGGCACGCACATCGAAGCTATTGCCCATCAACAATCAGGGTGAGGGAACTAGCTAGGAAGCTTTCTGCTTTCTCGGCTTTCAGGACTGATGCCCCATGCAATCATGCTCGCAGAAGTCGCTTTGAGATAATAGTAACACAAGTGGAGAACCCAGAAGGCAGATTTTTTGGCTCGAGTGACAATTTGGTCAAGACTGGGCTTTCAGGACTGATGCCCCCAAAGCTTTCTCACAATTTAGTTTTTTACTAGATTTTTTTTCTCTCTCACAGAGCTTGAGCTCTGTTTCATTTTTCGAGTAAGAAGATGGTGAACAGTATATTTTATTTTCAAGGGTAATTTTGATATTTTTTAAAGTTTTATATCATACATGAGATAACGTGATATATATAACTGACGATCCATTAATGGCAAGTACTAGATTGTCAAGTTTCAAAAATTAAGATCATGGTTTTTAAAACCAGACCAGACTGGAAAAACTGGGAACCAGTCGCCCGATTGGTTCCTTCTTTGCCCAAAATCATTGATTTTGATCAACAAACCACTAAACCGGCCGATTAACCATTTGAACCATTTTGACCGTTTTTCAATTTTTTGTCAGAACATGCCAATTGTTCAAACGGATAACCGGACCCCTGAGCGATTTGATCACCGAGTCAGCTTTAAAAACCATGTTTCAGATATTGGATTATCGCACTTTAAAATTTGAGGGAGCAAATTATTATTCAAGCCAAAATACTAATCAGGAATTTTTCCTTAATCTTAACAGTCTGGATGTGGATTTAGCTTTTTGTATCCACTAACAATAGGGAATCAAGCATTATTATTTCAACATTTTGAACTTTTCGACCTCTTGGGACGGGACTAATTTGGTAGTTGTGGCTCGCTTCACTCTTTTTGGAAGGTTTCGTTTTATGGGATGCCTTGTCATCGTTTGTGGATGAGATTATTATTGGAAAATTTTCCTTTGTTGATTGTTGGCTGCTAATTCCAATTTTAGAGGGGAGGGATAATGTCTTATCCTTTCACCCCAGATGTGACATTTGGGATTTTTGATTGCGTTGGGATGGGGTTCGCCTTGGCACTCAATTTGCTCTCTAACTCAATGTTTGTTAGGGGTACTCCTTTGTTGGCATTTCATGAGTTTGTGCCATATTGCAAAGGTCTCACAGGTTATCTCTCTCCTAGTGATCGGGACTCCTTATCACTTTTTTCTAGAAATATTTTTACTTATAGCTTAAAATCTCTCTCACTCAGTGAGCAATTAGACCTAATAATGGGTTAGGTGGGTCAAGTTCGAATTGGGCCAAGACATTTAGGATTGATTTCAGCTTGGTTCGAATTTCAAATTGGGTTGGCAAATGTTATATCCTAACCCTAAATTTTTGGTTAGGATTGACCCATGCGTCAATTCAAGTTATCTTTAAAAAGTAATTATAATTTAAAAAATAAAAAAATACATGAAAAATACCAAAATTAAAGGATTTAACCTTAAAATTCTAAACATAAAATAAAAAACTTGAACATTCAACAATTCAAAGAGTAAAGATTAAAGAGTAGAAACTTCTAACAAAACATAAATAGTCCCAATTAGGCCTGTTAATCAGGTTAGCGGGTTGACCCATAACCCAACCCAGTTTTTTTAAGTTGGATTGGATTGGGTCATTCACATAGTTAAATAGCTAAATATAAGACCCTAACCCTGTTTTTTCATGTTAGATTGGATGAATTCACAAGTTGGGTCAACTTTTTGCCAGGTCTATCTCCCTTCATATCATTTTTTACCTTTTTTGGCTTTCATATCATTCCCTTCTTATAAAGTTTGGGGCTATATATTCGGGTTTAGCTTTACACTATTCCAAGCTTGGGCAAGAGCTAAACCAAATGCCAGCCCATTAAAGAGTTTATATGTGTATGTATACCCATGTATGTATGTATAAGCAACTACGCATCTATAAACTATGTATGTTCCTATCTATTTATTTGTATGTACGTATGTATATTGCGTGTTAAAACTTTACATCTAAAGGAAAACATGATAACCATTATCTTTTAATAATTCTAGAATTGAATTAACGCCCTTAAATCTATGAAATAAGTTATAAGAACTCACCCTGACTTGACCCGATCCTAGACTTGCGCCCGTCTCCTTAGACCCTTGTCTGTATTAGACATATTTTGGTCAAGTTAACGTTAGTGACCCTAAAGTAAGTGGCCACATGTCTCATTCTTTTAATAACAAAACTATTTCATGTTCACTCATGTAACAATGGGGTTTACTTGTGCATTTTTGCAGTGGATGTCAAAACTGCTTCATCCAACATACAAAAAAAATTAAAACAAAAAAAATTGAAGGATGCGTGAGTGAGGTTTTTTTTTTCCTCTCCCACGACTGGACAACCCACCAACAATTTGATTCATAGACCAACAGTTCAATCTGAATGGATGGATGGGCTTAATTTTGAAATTTTGGTTTGAAGGATGAAGTTGAATATATAAGGCTCTATAATCATGGTTTTTAAAAACGACCTGGAGACCGAACTGATAAGGGGTCCGATCACTCGATTGAATGATCAGCCGGTTCTGACAAAAAAATAATAAAAAATGGTCAAAACCATTTAAACGGTTAATTGTTCGGGTCAGTGGTTTGTTGACCAAAATCAATAGTTTTGGGCAAATATCTGGTTTTGGAAAAAACCGACCAATTCCTAATTTTTCCAATCCAATCGTCCGATCCGGTCCAATTTTGAAAACCATGTTTATAATTTTAAAACGCCTTTAGCTTTTTAGCAATTAATGTCTGATGAGGGGGTCTTTAGAGTTACCACGTACTTATCACTGTTAAGCCTTTTTTTCTTATTCACTGTTATCAACTGTGTTAGGTCCAGGCACCGCAAGATCTTGATTCTTGACTATTTGTTCAATATGGGCTTCACCTACAAATTCGCATGGCTCTCCACAGAGTGCACCCCACACTCACAAACATCCTCACGAGGGGATGTACATATGGGGCACATATATGCAAAGTTCAAAATATAGATACGCCCAACACGTCGGTGTGAGCGAATCTATACTCATTTTGGTGGTCTTCTTTTTATTTTTTTCCACCAACTAGTTCAGGGGATCTAGTTTAGGTCTTCGCAACACCCTGAGTCGATCAGACCACCGATACACCCACTATAGGGGCGTATCAATGGGGTGCCGAAACAATACGTATTAGCCTATACAGTCGATACGTATCAATATTTTGAACCTTGCATATATGGGTGAGCTATGTGTTAGAGCCTATCTCTGGATGGTTGGACCATTCGACCTGGAAACCGTTCAGGCAATCGGTTTCATTTTACCCCAAACCTAGTTCTTAGCCAAAAACTGTTGAATTGGTCAACAATCCATTGACCCAGGTAGTCAAACCATTAACTCATTCGACCTGTTCAACGGTTTTGACCTTTTTATTTTAATTAATTTTTATTTTTGTTAGAATAAGCCATCCATTCAGACCGAACAATTGAACCGTCAACCCAAAAACCTGTGGCCATAATGGTTCCAGTTCTAAGTCATTTTTAAAATATTGCTCAACTCCCTACGTCCCCATTTGGGAGGAGACGGGATCTGCTCCTCACAAATAGGCGTCTCACATGCACATCCACATTGTATTGGGAACATCTCCCATGTAACTAATATTCACGGGAGATGTTCCCAATGCATGGTACGATGTGCGTGTGAGGCGCCAGGTGTGAGGAGCAGATCCGGTCTCATTTGGGAGGGCTTCAACTATGAATGAAGTTTTTGGCATTATTGTTTCAATAAAAAAATAGGCACTCGATGGTTTGTATGATGGTCCCTGATGTAGGCGCACATGGTCTAACCAAATAGTGTGCATACAAACGGCAGGTAGCGGCACTTAGGGTGGACCCAATGAGGGCGTGCACCGAACAGAGGTTGGCACTATACTTGGAACTAATGACGCAGCCACATGCGGCGACCTTGGATGGTTGCACTGCTCAGGGTCGGATTGCATCCTAACCGTCCAAACCCACCTACCTCTAGGCGGCCTCAAGTATAAATAGGGGACAACCCTTTCTAGGTAAACGGCTAGAATCTAGACTCAACACTTCTAAGAACTCTTCAGTTTCCTTTATGGCCTCGTCTGAGCGTTCTCACCTCAAGCCTTGTCCACTTGGTGTTGTGCCCTTACTAACTTGAAGTTGGTCACTTCGGTCAGCCCTCAACTCAAATGCAAAATCACAGTATTGCCCTCAGCCCATTTTGACCATCAATAGTGCCCATAGTATTCCTCTTTGGAACTTGGATAAGGTAATAAGAAAACTTAGACCTCGTACACAACGCATTCTATGTGCGTACGATTGCACCCGTGAATGAGAGGCGAACACGTGTTAACCACGAATTAACCGAAGTTTTCTCCATTATTAATAATTTGGCTGGTTGTACCAGCTATTTTGACTCTCCTCCATCGAATCAAACGTTGATGGCGACTCAATGCACACCAGTGTCATGAACGGGTAAGCCACCTGCAGTGGGAAAAAATCCACCATCCCCTTGCTTTCATCAGATGACAGGAACTCCAATGAGAAGAAAGGAGGGGAAGAAGAAAAGAGAGAGATGGAATGCACACGTTGAAGTAGAGCTCTTTGCAGTGTTGCACATGTTGAAGCAGAGTTCTTTGCTAGACTCAACGTAGAGCTCTCTGGTGCTAGGAAAGCCAAAAGCAAGTCATCCATTATCGGTGAAGAAACCCTACACCTAGAAACTCCTCGATATAAATGCCCCCGACCCCGACGAGTCTCCCTCTCTTCCCCAAGATTACTACCGGGTTCCGCCACTAACCCCTGCCATCGCCTGGGCAGCAACAGCTAGAAAACCTCTGCAACCCATGTCGACCTTTGATTCCTCCATGGCTCTGACGGTGGTGGTGCTCCTGACGGCTCTGTTCTTAATGGATTTCTTTTCCATCTACATCCGCCGCTTCGCAGAGGAGAACTCCTTGGAACTTTGTCGAGAAGAAGAAGAATGGAGAGGAGATAAAGAAGAGAAGAAGAATACATCGTCGTCGGAGCTCTGTCGCCATCAATGACTCGCCGGCGTTCTGTCGACGCTGATGGAGGAAGGGTTTGGTGTATGGGCAGGGTTCGGTGGAAAGAAATCGAAGAAATGGGGCCTTTTGTCTGTGTTCCAGACCGATTTACATGGACACAAACCGGTTCATGGCCGTCTGAACTGCTCGATTGAACCAATCAGACCACGTTAATGCTCAAACGCGCTTTAACGTTGACCTGATCGACATGTCATTTTGCCATTCACGAGTGCACTCGTCGAGTGCTCCCACGGGTGCACAGAACTCGGTCTCGACCTAGTATCCCCCACCCCCACCCAAAAAAAAAACTGTAACCGAGAAGAAACTTGCGCCATACGTAGTAATGAGAAATAGCAGGGGTGAAGTTTTATTCTCTCGAGCAAAGATATAGGAAGCTGTTCAATCAATTCAGCACATAGACAGCTGAAGCTCATAAGATTGTGTTTCATTGACGGAGACTCGAAGCTTATGGTTTCCCTTTCCCTTCAAGCGTGAAGTCTACTGTTGAAGATTGCTTATTTCTCTATTCGTTGCATGGCTTGACGGTTCAATATTCTCATGTGCTTAGAGAAGTTAATTTTGCAGCGGATTGGTTAACTAGTATTAGACATAATTCCAATAGTTTAAGACGTTTTTCTACTAGTCTAGCATGGCATTTCAATTACATCCATATATGAATGGTACAAGAAGATGATGATGATAATTCTTGTCTTGCCTTTCGTCATCAAACGATAGTCAATGATCAGTAATAATGCCCAAGGCAAATGAGGGGTGGTCATGAGTCGAGTTATTCATGAGTTATTCCAGTTTGGATTGATTCGATTCGGTTTCAACTGAATTTTGATCATAATAAAACTCGACTCGTAAGGCTCAAGAGTCAAATCGAATATTACATAATAATAATAATAATAATATAGAAAATATTATATATAATATTTTTATTTTTATATTAATAATAATTAATTATTATAATTCTTAATTTATTAAACATCAAATAAAAAATATTTTTATATATAATTTTTTTTATAACAAATTTTTTTTCAAATCGAACTCGAATAGCTCGAGTCCACCCCTGATTATCATAGATTTATTAAAACTGATCCCACGTGGAATATATATAACTTATCAAACATTTCTCTTTTTCTTTTTTTCATTTAAGCCAAACCTTGTTAATCATCTAAAAGATCTCCTGCACTTGATTATTATATCCAAACGATTGGGATCTATCAATTATATCCATCTCACCAGAAAAAAAAAAAAAAAACTTCATATTTAAAGGAACAAAGAAAATGATAGGGCCGCAGACGCAGATGGTGATCCCCACTGCAACTATTTTTTATTGGAATAGTTTGGTTTGCGTTGTGCTTAGTAAATCAGTTAATCATGCAAGGTGCATAAAGGAGACGTTCACATTTTGGGGATGTTTTGAACTGTGACCGTTTAAAAAAAATAGTGTCACATCAGATCTACATAGTTATTTCAATAAATGCCCATGTATCTTATTGTTTGGTTTAGCCCATTATTAAACAATGGGGCATGTCTCAAAAATTAGGACCCCACCAATATATGAAATGTCAAATTTGGTGTTTTATGCATCGGTGAACCATTTCCCTCAATGGTTGACTGATGTGTATCCTAGGTGGTGCTTACATGTCAGCACATACATGAAAAACGGTGATGAAAATCACCTTACCAAACAGCATAGTATTGCTCACTGTCTACATGGTAGAAGTATCTTTTTGTGAAAAAAGGGTCTTGGAAGCATGAACATTTTTTTTCTTGAAAATCGGTCCTAAAAAGCGCCTACGCTTCCAAACACCATGAAAGGGATTCATTGAAATCTGAACCATTGGATTGGTGTAAGAAAAATGGGATTTGTTATAGAAATCTCCAAAATTAAGATATTTTGATTGTAATTTTGTAATAACTAGTGGCGACCTGTTCATTCACGTGGTTAAGTAAAATTGAAGGTTTGGCTTATTTTGGAAGGAGTACAAAAGCAAATGTGCACAGTATAAATACATACAAAATAATATAAAACACAAGGTTTTATACTTTATAAATTTGTATTTTTATTCTTTTCAAACTGAACATTTTATTATAATTACAATTAAGCTCAGTTTGGAAAGAATACAAATATAAATATGTAAAGTGCAAAACCTTGTATGTTAGTATTATTTATACTCTTGCCCAAATTAAGCTTTAGGCTATGTTTGGCTGTAGTGCGCAATTTTATTTGTACTAGCACAAATGCATGGGAGTATAAATGAAAAAAATGCAAATTCTCATTTAATTTTGTTTTGGGTTTTATTTTATTCTGCTTCATTTCTTAATCTACTTTATTTGTACTGCAATCAAACAAAATAAGCAAAGATTAAAACAAAAATAGGCCAGAATTTACACTTTAATCATTTGCACCACCATAGTTTTGCATCAATGCAGATTTATTTGCATTGCAACCAAAAGCAATCCTAGGGAAAATCAGTATGAGACAAAAGTCAGGGCTCAAGCACTGCATGGGCTTGTTAAGTGAAATTGAAGTAAAGTCGCCTTTACCATGGTTGGGGCCTTGGGGGGTTAAAAAAATCTCCATGTGATATGTGGGGTTTATCATGTGAAATTTGACCAGAAGGAATTCTTTGATGTTTTTAGGATTTTAATACATTAATAGAAAATAATGTTTTGCAATTTGTAGACTTATTGACAAAATGTAAATTTAATTAGGTTTAGAAATTACACACAACAATAAGAAATAGAGAAGAATTGTATATAACTATTATATTATGGAAATTTATAAATTTTAATTACAAAAACATTATTAATTTGAACATGGATTCACTGATATTTATATTTGAAAACGGAATTGTAGTTGGGCCCAATCAATACATAAGCTTTGTTAAGTGAAATTAAAATAGGTTGGATAGGGCTACAACTTGGGTGGGCCATATCCAACCTCAACCAACCCAATTTTTTTTGCATAGTTTGGACTTGAGATTTTGGGCTATGGGCTTGGCCTAGACCAAAAATCTCAAGTTTTTCCTAAACGTTGGTTGAGGCCTCAGGTAGCCCAAGTCTGTCAAACGTAATCCAGACAAATATATACGTGTATACATTTTATTTTTATAAAAATACCTTTTTCTTGAAAGAATAAATTTGTTTTGAGAGATGCATATAATCAAATATTAATTATACTTTCATCTTTTTATTTACGTTAATTAATATTTCAATCAGTTGGTGTAATGTTTATATTTTGTTGGATTACATTAATTTGTTATATTATAATAATTTTTCAATTTTACTTAAAATTAGTAAAATTAACACAACTATTTGATTAAAAGTTGATGGGGTGTTTGCACCATTGATTAAGTTATTATGAATGATCTTATATTAATAATCCTACATTGTTATTAATCATGACTCAATATTGAGAAAATCTATGATGTAGAAATAATATGATATGGAAAGAGTTTTGATCAACCAAAATCCACCCATGAGTTTTGATAAATAACACCTTATTTGATACCACGTTTATGATTTCAGTTTATTGGTCAATTGTTTTCCGATATCATATCTTTTCCATATCATAGTTGAACCCCTCAATATTGCTTTATTATTATTATCATTCATATATTATTAATCATGTTTTATTGATTATCCTATACTAATACCTTGTTCTTATTTGTATATTAGTATAAATTCTATATTTGTATTGATCATAGTTTTAGTATATTAAGTCTATATTAATAACTAATTATTATATAATAATCTTCTACTAATATAGGCTTATAGTTTTTATTAATCATATAATACTCAGTGAAACTGAAGCAAGATGAGCCTTATGACATTCCCAAGAATTAATTTTTGGTTATAAGTAGTTAAGTGAATTTGTATTAATTTGTATTAGTTTTAATTATTTTTAAATGGAACTGGACACATTTTAATTTTCTATAAATAATTTTTAGTAGTAACCATAAAATAATTTTTTATTTATACTTATTTTATTACTTTTAATTAGATTTTATTATTTCCACTATTTCTAAGTTATTTTAAATTAATAAAAGTTTATAATATATTTATTAATCTCTATTATTTTAAATTGATTTTAAATTTTATATTAATGTTTATTATATTTTGATTAAGTTAATGTTTTAATTAATTGATTAATTTATTATGTTACTGTTCAATTACATTTAATTAGGTTATTAAGTTAAATAAATAAGTCCAAGCACTACAAACTTTTTTCTTTTTCTTAATAAAACCTTTTTTTTTTCATTCCCGTTCAAAGCTAGACGGATACTTAATTAATGGATACTTTAAAAGATACAAAAATCAATTGGTCAAAGAATAGGGATGTAGGAGGGGGCGAATAGATTTAGGGGGCATTTTTTTTTTTGGATTTTGAGAAGGGGAAAGTTGGTCAATGGGTTTATTTTCTTGGGTATTTACCCCGGGTAAGTGATACATCTCCTAGGTAGATAAATAACTTTCTCACCTAGGGGAAGTTGTCAATACTTAATGAGACAAAAATGCCCCTTTTAGTAATGGATTTTTATGGATAAAATGACCATTGCCTTATTTACATGGGAAATAAAAAAAAACATGGGTAGATGCACTTACCCGGGTAAGTAACTTACCCAAAAGCGAATGGGCCTTAAGGGTAGACTTTTTAGAACAAATTAAAGTGGAGTGGAAGTGAAGTGATTATGATAAGAAATTAGGAATGTGTGAATATTCTCTGAGAAAATGGAAAAAAACAAAAAAAAGTAGAAAATTTAGAGGGGGCAATGGGGGAAGAAAAGGGCTTCTCGTGTAGCATACATTGCTGTAGTATGTAGGTGTGGATCCAGTAAAATTGCACACTCTCTATTAAAATTAAAATACATGAATTTAAACAAACATATCGATTTTCAATGAAATTCTAAGGATCTGTTTGGTTCGCTGTTAGGATTGGAATTGCCTATTACCAATAGCTGTTTGGTTTTAGACAAAAAATCATTACTGTTTGGTTCATTTGGAGGAATCAGAATCAACCAAAAATTTCTGATTTTGAATTAATTTATTTTTACTTTATTATTTTTTAAATTAATATTTTACCAATAAATTATTATTATTTTATCATTATATAATAATCATTATCTTAGTATTTTATTAACGTTTTATAAATGTACAATCAAATCTGCATATATTGAGACTTAAATCACTCTCACGAAGAGGATAATATCAAAGCCTAAGGAAAGATTTTTTGAAAATTTTAATAATATCAAAAAATAAGAATTTTCCTTTGACTTCTTATTAATGGTAGGTAACCAGCAAAAAATTCCTACATAATAGAGGATTCGAATATTATGCGTCATTGTTCGAGCTTTATTGAACCAATGGAGGATGAAATCATATCATATTTTTATTAAATGTCCTCTAGTAAAACAATTTTGGATGACCACAGAGGATGCATGTCCATGTTCAGTAGGGATGATGGGAATATCCAAGAAATAGTGGTTGAGAGTTATCTCTTCTTCCTCCATTGTTCCTTTTTTTAATCTTCTTATTCTCTCTATTCTCTTTGCCATGTTATTCGGATCTAAGGGGTCAGATATCTTGAACGTACGATCTGACGTGTTCAACTCAAATGGACTAATTCACCTGTCACTTAGGCTTAATTTGGAAGGAGTACAAATGGAAATATGTAGGGTGCAAAACCTTATATTTTATACTGTTTTATATGTATTTGTACTGTACATATTTGTATTTGTACTATTTTCAAATTAAGCCTTAGGCTCAATTTGGAAGGAGTACAAATGCAAATATGTAGAATACAAAATTTTATATTTTGTATTATTTTATATGTATTTGTACGGTATATATTTGCATCTGTACTCTTAGGCTCAGTTTAGAAGGAGTATAAATACAAATATGTACTGAAGAGTACAAATGCAATTATGTAGAGTGCAAAATTTTATATTTTGTATTATTTTATATGTATTTGTACAGTACATATTTGCATCTGTACTCTTAAGGCTTAGTTTGGAAAGAGTACAAATATAAATATGTACTATGCAAAATACATAGAAAATAATACAAAATACAAGGTTTTGCACTCTTGTACTCCTAAACTGAGCCTTATACTCAGTTTGGAAGGAGTACAAATACAAATATGCAAGTGCAAAACCTTATATTTTGTATACATTTGTACTGTACATATCTGTATTTGTACTCTTTCCTAATATATGGGTTGGAAAGAGTACAAATACAAACCTAATCCTAGGTGTGCAACTATTTATAAAAAAAAATAAAAAAAAAGGTGTACAACTTGGGTGGGCTTGGGTTGAAATTTTGTCAAAATTTGAATAAAACTAACCCAAAGGCCCAAACCCCGAGCAGTGTAGAATGTCAATTGGGCTTTTACCCAAATTGTTCCCCTACCTAATCCACATATATTACCCATTTGAATATTTCAACCTAGGCTCAGTTTGAAAAGAGTGTAAATACAAAACCTTATATGAAATTTTTAAACCTTGTATTTGTATAGTACAAGTGGGAGATCTCCACATCCCCGCCTAAATGGACAACCATAATCCAACCGAACTCATCCATTTGTCATTGGCTCATTGGGTTGCTCCACCCATGTTCCATCCATACATTAAATGGATAAGTTGTAAATGAATGAATTGGATGGATTGCAATGGTTATGAAATTGCCACTCCTACACTAAATGGATACGTACAGTGTAAAACCTTAAATGGATACGTTCAGTGTAAAACCTTGTATAAAGCTTAAATGGATTTTTAATTTTTTTTATTAGGAAGGTGGGGCCCGGTGGAGGGGGGGGGGGTAGGTTCGATCTCTAGTTCTACAATTGTATACATACGTGGGCCATAATGGGTTTGGGTGGTTGGTAGTTTGATCTTCAATTGCACCCAGCCCAACCAATTAACTCCCCTCGATAGTACAGCTGATGGATCAATCCACTGGCCTATGATGTAATATTAGGGATGCCAGTAGAATTGTTTTGGGTTGGATCCATCCAAATCAAAATTAATTTGGATAAATTGGACTGACCAATAATACATATGTATTATGTATTATTGCATTGGAGCACTCCAGACATAATGGCACAAAGTATATATTGGATTCTTGATTCATTTATAATAGATTTATATTGGATATTGGGTTAGGTTGAACTGATATCCGATCCATTAACATAAAATAAGAATACAGGTGTCAATGGACCAAGTTTGGATTGGAACTAACCTAAATTAAAATAAATTTAAACAGATTGAATAATTCAGACATTGAATTGAATTGGACCTGATCCATCTGTAATGGATTCATATTGGACTGGATTGGATTGAACAAAATCTAGTCCCATTGACTTTATGTATTTTAAGATAATAAAGGAAAGCCACCTTTAGTTTATTTCTACTAAAAAGAAGCTCTCATTTATTTCAGATTTTTTATTTTGTTTGGCAAAAAAGGCAAAACAAAAGAAATGGGTCTTAGCAAGCTATGACAAAATCTTACGAAAAATGCGTGCCTCATTGTAATTCACCCAAAAAATATATAGCTGTTGATATAGTGCAAATTCTCCCCTGATAAGGAATTATTTCTCAATCCTTCACTTGACGGCCCATGGGTCACCGTCGGATATGCTTGCAGCTATAAGGCCCATTAATTAAACAAGTTGGGCCTGGGCTTAGTATGGCTGGCCTAAGCTAGTCTTTTGAAGTTTGCACCCCTCCCGGCTCCCAAACCAAGGAAAACATTTTTGGATGCGGTCGTGGTTTTGACTATATATGTAACTGCCAATGAAACGGTCAAAGTGCATATTCAATTAATTCGTCTAGCTACTTGAAACCTTGACTCTACAAACTTTAATTCAACATTCAACAACACACGGCTGGAAAATATTTTGACAAACAAATATTCACAGAAGACAGGGCGGTAAATGAGCTGATCTAGCTTGGTTCATCCTTTATCTTTCAGCCTAAATTTAGAGCCCGTTTGGGACGCTTATATTTTAGAGGTGAATTGCTTTGATTGAGTTGTGGTCGTTGAGTATTCGTGTTCTGAACAAATTACTTGAAGACCAATATTGACTTTTTGGATTGTCACCAAATACATTTTACAGTTTGTGTGAGTTCCATTTGAGACCCAGCTCGGAATGTCAAAAGCTGCATTCTGATCTATTTGAGAGGGTTTCTGCGTTGGAAGTAAGGTGCACGTGCATTGATTCAGCCACGGTGTTTGAGCACCAGTGTTTTAAAGAAGTCAGGGCCTTGTTTGGCAATGTTTTGTGAGAGTGTTTCTTTCATTCCTGATGTTTTTTGTTTTACAGAAACTTGTTTGGCAAAAAAAAATGCAAGAAATAAGTCATTCTCAAGTGAGAACAATAATAATAATTAAAAAAAAAAGAAAATGAAAAATTATTCCTTAAGAGGGACAAATTGACACTCTCAAAGAACACATTTTCAGGGAACACCCGGTTCCCACAACAATCAAATGGATTTACAAACACGTGCACAGTACTCTCACGTGAGAAAAGTGGCAATGTTGTTATTTCGCATGAAATTTACAACCTCCAGCTCCAAGCCCTACTCCCAAACTTCATTCGGTTGAGCTTCGTTGGTTTATTTCTAAGTAAAAACGTGTTAATGGGCAATCTGTTCAGTATTCCTAAACCATGTATGTCTTTCTTCTCTCTCTTTTTTTTAGAAGAATGATGTTTATCTCTATGTAGAAATGTGTTTATGGGCGATCTTTTTCAATATTCCCGAACCATGCTTATTTCTTTGTAAAAATGTATAAAAATATGTTGCCATTGTTTGTGTTGCATTGATTTGTTGTAGTGACATAATTTTCCCTTATCTAAGGGGAAGATAGGCTAAAAATAGGGGATTCCTTAAGAAATAGTTTTTATATTCAAACATTGCTTTTATTTCAGTAGAACAAAAATCTAAGAACAATTTGTCAAATACCTATGGTATTCCTGCATAGCAAGAAAATAAATTCTTATTCTAACAGGAATTTCTAAATGAACAAAAACAAATAAAAACATTGCCAAACAGGGCTCAAGTGATCTTATCGCTTTTCCCAATTTTTACCAACTTCAGAAACCGTATCTCTAAAGCCCTCCCAAACAGGCACTTAAAGCTGTGTTTGGGTGGGCATGGCTTAGTTCAATGGTCCTAATATCAAAAACGTCTCATTTAAAAGAATTCATATCTCCACCCCACGACACATTTCCGCCATTGTATGGGAAACATCTCCCGATAGTAGCACCAGTTTTGATGATATCATCACGGAAATATTTCCTATATACGTGGGGATGTATTGTGGGGCGAAGATGTGAGCTCCTTTTAAAATAGGCTAAGGGCACAAACACATGGGGCCCATGTGTGTTTTACCCGAAATTGTTGCAAGCCAAATTCCCCCTCTACCGCTCGTGCATTTTCGCGTCATTCACATTGTATACACATGGTAATGACGTGTTTACAGGACTTTCATCGACTAAACTTGAGAAAAAAACAGAGCTTTTGGATGACCTAATTCTCTTCTACGAACCAAATGAGGGAAATCTCATTTCTTTTCTCATCTGTCTGTTCCCTTTTCAACTTTACTTGCCTTTCTTAAAGTTCTCGCCAAACTCTTGTCTGTAAGTTATACCTCAACAGTCATCAACTTTTTTCCTCCCCAATTGATGATTCTTCTCCCATACCCATTTCAAACTATCAATCAAAAGTCACTTTTTTTTTTCCTCATTCTTTTCCGATAAAAATATAAAATATGTTCTCAGAGAACAAAAACCAAACAGCTTGGGTGCAAAGTTTTCTCCAAGTGCGTGGAAATCAACAACTAACTCGAGTAAATGATAGCGAATCGGGAGATAATAACGTGCGCAGGCGCAATTAATATTCTGTCTAAAACTACGCCTGATTCTTGCAAACAGCAAAACACCTTTCGGCCTGCCGGACCTGAATCAGATGCGTGATAACTGATATCAAGTTTCCATAGGCGACTAATATCCAATATTGCTGCCTGACGCGAAAATTTTCGCATTGGAATTTTTTTTTTCTACGCAAGTGCTGCAAACGATTGATTGCTCTTGCTCCCTATTGTTTTTTTTGGAAAAAAAAAAAAAAGAAAAATTGTCCAAAACCCACCATCAGTTTTTCCGAAATCTCTTAAAACCCATCACAACTTTTCAAAACGTAAAAAACTCATCTTAGTAAGATAACAGTAACTTCACTAACGGATATCATTAATTTACCATTTTACAATACCAAAATTACCCCCGTCGTTATTCAACCCGAAACCCAAGCATTAGCCGCTGCTTTCTTCCTCCTTCAGCCGCTGCTTCCCTTTTGTTTGAGATTGAAGAACTCCTGTGGGAGGTAACCAATAGTCACCTACTACAAAATTAGAGACAGTGAAATCGGCTGCGTCTGTGTCATCTATCTCATGGTAACCGGGCCAAGCAACTCTGTCAATTGTCACTGATCTGGGTCCTGTATTGCTGTATTCTGCGCAGTAGAGCGTGATCAGTGCAAAGTCACCTGACCATTCTATCCAACCAGTGGGATCTATAAAACTATCAATGAAAGATTGCATATACACAGTCCTGGAGTATTCTTTCCATGGCCGCCCCAGATAAGATCTTGTGGTGCCATTGCTAGAAGCCAAGCCTGGAGCTGCCATAATTTTACAGTTGTGAATGGGAATTCCGGTGTTCAGATTTGGGTCTGTTCTGCCTTGGGCCGTGAGAGCATTGAACTGGCCTTGCATCGGCAGCCGAGCATATATGTTGCTGTCTTGGAAAACAGCGGCAGCATTTCCGAATATGAAGTCCACAGTTCCATATATATCACATTCCCTGTAGAACTGTCTGAAGGAATGGGTGTGTAAGGTATCCTGGTAGCCTTCGAAACTGCAACTGTAGAAGGTCGACATGTCTGCGCCATTCCGAACCGCCACTGCCTAGTGCTTGATTGCTCCTGCAGTGTTGCGAACCTTTATATTTATAGCGACGAACCCCTGTCCAACTACAGCTGCTTTCGCTGTGGCCTTTGCTTCAATAACCAGAGATGGACTTGCTTTCGCTGCTACGAATTTGGGTCCAAGAGTGAGTTGTTGTGAAGAAGCGAACGCACTGTGAAGGAAGGAAAGAGAACCAGACATGATTTCTCCTCTCTCTTTCTCTCTCTCTCTTGCTCAGAGTACACTCTCCAGTCTCGACACTCTGCTCATTCGGCTTGCTGTGCCACTTTGGGCGTCTAAGGTCATTTCGGTAAAAAAAATATTGTTTAACAGGGTGAGTCACCACTTAGGGGCAATTTAGTCATAAAATATTCATTTAGGCTGACGTGGACAATTTGGGTCATTCAGCTTTAACGGTGGTGTAACGGATAATAAGTTTTGGAAAATAAAATCTCATTAACATGGTGAATTTTTATGTTTCAGAAGGTTATGGTGGATTTAAGAGAATTCGGAAAAACTGATGGTGGATTTTAGAAAATTCCCCCCCCCCCCAAAATCCAATCCATGGTTCATTCAACTGCGCTGGCTTCAGGTTTCTCGTCTTCTCGTCCGGCAACACATCACCGCCAACTCGACCGGCCATCAGTCATTAGGGTCATTACTTAATCATGGTTCAGGACAAGAGAGGCTGCAGCAGCGTATGGTGATTGGTGAGTAATACATCTCCATCAGTAGTAGTTGGGTTGGCAGCCAAGAAGGCACTGCAACCCTACGATTATTCGGTTCGTCTTCCAATTATCTTCTAAGCGAAAAGTAAAATACAATGCATGGATCTTTCGGCTAACTTTTGCTACTTACATTACACGTCTTCTGGTGTAAAACCTTATGCCACGTGGCATTTTAGGCTCACCAATTTCAGCCCTTTGCGTGTAAGACTCGCGTCAATCGTCAACACTGACTACAGCCAGCATTTTCCTGAGCAGAGACAAATAGGGACATCAGGGCAATGGTCGTCTCGAAAATGTAACGCAACTTCCTTTCTATTCCCTATTCACTTGGTCGGCCGGTTCGACCAAACGTTGGTTGAGTGGTCCGTGCGACCAAAAGGCCGAATATTTGGTGAGCGAAGAATTCACGCTTCTCCCACACCACAAAATTCCTTTCCTCCAACTGCCACTCTCGTTTTTTATTTTTTAATAAGAAATAAATATAAAAAACACTGAAAATGAAAGAAAAAAAAAAAATTGTGTGTCTCTGTCTTCATCCGTGGGCGGTTCCTCTCTCTCATTATCTCAAAAATTGAGGCAGAGGAACGAACTACGGATGTGCAGATTTTGCTGTGTCACGACCTCCATCGCCAGTACTTGTGTACTACAGACAAACTCTCAATTCTGTTGTTTCTTCTCTCTCTATCTCCCCAAAACGGACGCTCTGCCCTCACCTCACCATCCTCGATCTTTCCTAAAACCACCAACATCATTACCGAATCATGATGCGTCACCGTCAATCATCGATGGCTCACATCGTGAGACACCACTGATCTTCTGATCATCATTTGCATGCAGAAGAAGAGCCACCGCCATCGCCACCGAATCTTTATGTGGTGTGGTAAGAACGGAGAATTACGGTTGAGCGTTCTGGATGCATATCGGGTGCCGGATAAATGCTTGTTCCCGGGGATCTAGGATTTTCGTACCTGGTCCTGCTCTTCTTTTTCTTCACTCCGATTTTCGGCTTCGTAATCCGTCGGAAATGGAGGATTGCGGTGGCCAGGCAGGAGGAGATCAGGAGACTCATGGAGTTGGCTTCCGAACAGGAAGAAAGGGCCGCGCTCGAGGCAGCTGTTGAGTACGGCGCCATCTCTGTTGCTGCTCGTCAATCACTGTGTGCTGTTTGTTATTGTCCGACCACTACACGCTGTGCTCAATGCAAGGCCGTTCGGTACTGGTGTGTTGATTCTACATCTTCTATCCCAATTGGAATATGTAGCCATGGTTTTAGGGTTTTCATTTGGGCTGGTATCGTTATAAACCCTTTGTTCTCCAAATTCTGCTCGTAGAATTGTTGAAATTATGTGCTTGTTTACATTTCGTACATTTTTATTAGTATAATTGCGGTTCATCGACTAGAATTTGGTAAGAGACTGACTGCATAGATAATTTTGGCAAAGATAAATTGGGCAGCTGTTGCAGATGGTCCTTTAGGGCAAGGGCAGTGATGTTAACTCTTTTTATTGGGTAGTGGAAAACCAAAACATTTCTCGTCCAGTATTGATTTTGAATCAAATGGACGGGACAAACGGGAAAAACAAGTAACAAGGGAAATTTAACTGATATCATAATTCATAAACTTATTATCTGGCTTGAAACCTCAATTATCACTGCCAAGCTTTAGGTTTGCAGATTTGCAGGATCAACCTACTGAGACTTATACAAAGGAAAACTGTTCAGTATTTTGAGAGATCTCTAGAGCCAAGCTTGAGCTTCACAAGCTACCACCCAAAACTTAAGGAATTTCTTGATGAACAGAATTTTGGGACCAAACAATTTATTTAAGATTCAAAACTACCATGAATAAAAAGTAGTTCAGTTCATTCTCTCTCCATGGGCAACCACGAAGTATCCTTTTTTTTTTTGTAGTATCTCACAAATCGTAATTTCTCAATGAGTTACTCCCAGATAAAAACATGTATATATGATGGAGCAAGAGTCTCTAAAGTTCCTCATGGGTAAAGGACAAAGGCTTGCTATTCCTAGTGTAAAACCTTGCAAAAGGCAAAAGGTTGAATCATGAAGGGGAGAAAATTCCATTAGGATCAAGGGTCCATATATGACTGACTGCCCCTGCCCCCCTGCCCTCATTAATAATGAAGACCTAATAAAAGCTATTCATAAGAATCATAGCTTCCTCGCTCTACAGTTTCTTAACTCTTTTTTTTCTGATAAGTAGAATTCTATTGATCAGAAGAAAAAGGTATTACAGGTATCCCTTGGAGAGGCATGAGCTACCACCTCTCCCATGAAAACACAGTACAATTTACAATTCAGCCCAAAATAATTGACCCCTATAAACCCCTTGCTTGGTCAAATTATCCTCTATCACCGCTGGGAAAATGGCTTTGGAGATTTCCTAAAGAATCTATTTTTTTTTGTGGGCAACTAACATCATCACCAGAAAGTATGGGTCAAGTGCTACAGGTTGGGATGGCAATCTCCATTTGAACTCGGTAAAATCAATGAACCCTTGGAAAGGTATTACTTCTACTTGCAGTAGAAGTAATGGTTGCAAGGTTAAGTTTTGGAAAGACCTTTGGTGGGGCAATTCTACCCTAGCTGCTTCTTTTCCTACACTCTATAACCTAACCTTAGACCAAGAAGCATCCATTTCTTCTTGTCTTCCTTCCTCTCCATTTGAGAATACCATAAACTTAAGCCTTAGAAGACCTTTTAAGAGCCTTACAGGTAATTGATGTAGCAGGCTTTCTTCAAGCTCTTAAGGAGGTTTACATCTCACCCTACTCCCCTGACTCAAGAATCTGGACCCTTCACCCAAATGGCAAGTTCTCTTCTAAGTCTTTTCTCAAGGCTTTGATTGCAGGTGAACAGAGTACAAAGAGGGGAAAAGATCCTTAAGAGTAGAATTGCCAACCCAAACATCCTCCCAAAATTGGGCAGAGTCACTAGAAGTCTAGAATGCACATCATACCTGATAAAATTGAGAAAGTGTAGAAGAATACCATGAATAACCATCCAGGGTGAAGCCAAGTAGCCCGATGTGATACACTTGCATCCCATCCACCACCCAACCAACCATGATTGCTTGCCACAACCTCATGTCACCTTCAAAGCCATTTCCTTAATAGAGCTATATTCTTCTTTTCAATATTACCGATACGTAGTTGACTAGATGATCTTTGTTCCCTTCTCCCGGCTCCCATAAGAAATCCCTCATGACGTTCTATATCTTCTCAACCCCCCCTTTGTGGAATCCAGAATATTAAGAGATAGTATATTGACAGGTTACCAAGTGCAGATTTTATCAGTGTAATCCTACCTCTTGGTGAAATGTAGTTCCTCTTCTACAAAGCTAGTCTCTGAGCATACCTCTCTAAAATCGGATTCCAAAACATGCTTTCCTTGAGGCTTGCACCTAAAGGAAGACCCAAATATGTCATTGGCCAAATGGTTGTGGAGCATTCTTGACAGGCCACTGTAGATTATAATTTCCTATCCTCCAAGTTAATTCTTGTTTGTAACTCTTATCATATTTGATGTTCAAATTTGAAACATTTTCAAACTTATACCAAACCTTTTAAATTCCATACCATCCTAGTATCTCTCTCTTCACAAAAGATCAATTATATCACTTGCAAATTGAAGGTAACTAGAATTTACTTAATGAATTCAGTTATCTTCTCTCAAAAAAAGAAAAAAAAGGTAACTAGAATGTCATTTCTACCTACTCTCAAACCCCTAATCTCATCCTCATCAGCCTTGGAGATAAGCTTGCAAAAAGCATCAGTTACTAAGGTAAGTAGAAAGGGTGATAGTAGGTCCTCTTGCCTAAGCTCTTGCAAGTTGGAAAAGAATCCTTCACCACTTCATTGACCAAAATGGGATAATGACAAGATTTTAAACATCCGCTTAGCTAGTTGCATCATCTTTCCCCGAAACTACATCCTTCCAACTTGCACGAAAAACATTTACACCTCGATTGATAATGTATGGGAATAGTACCTTAATCCTCAGCGACATGACCTTGGCAATTATTTTGTATATACTAGTCAAACTAATGGGCCTAAAATCCTAAGGATGACTAGAAATAGGGTTGTTCAGGATCAAAGATAAAATGTGGCATTAATCCCTAGGATGATGAAATGCTTATCAGCAAATTCATTTAAAATCTCCTATAAATCATCTTTCAACACATCTGAACAATCATTTATCAAAAAAAAAAAAATCCCAACAATCCTGATAAAAAGCTATGCTAAAGTGTTAAATGCTGATAAAAATCTTCTTATTCTTCAAAATTCCTTTCCAACCATCTCATCTCCTCATTACCCAAGGTTGGTCAACCAAGGTCTTCCACTCTCTCCCTTGCATTCAGGGGTTTATTTGAAGTGATCCACAAAGGGGCTATCTCTTCTTAATTCGATATCACAATCCCGTGAACATCCAATTTAGCCACAAAGATTTTGCACATTCTATCATTAGCCAAGGCATGGAAGAATTCCCATTCCCTTAATTTATTTGTATCTTGATTTCTGTCTCTAGAAAATCTCTTCCCTAAGGACGACTTCTTCTAGCTCCTTCTTAAGTCTCAATCTTAACCCTCTATTTACTTGTTCCCTTACTTTTCCTTTTCATCCTATTTCTCAAATTGAGACATCAAATTAATCTTTTGTTCCTCTGCTCTCCCAAAGTTATCCCTATTCACACTCCTTTGTTTTTAACGTCACCCTCTTCAATTGTAATGAATTTTCACTCCCTTCCACTTCACCCCTCAAATTTCTTCATTTCACCACTCCACTTAATGCACAAAATCGTGATGGATTAACAACATATTTTCAAATCTAAAAGGTGTAGAGGGTCATTCAAAAAAGTTAATTTAATAGGAGGCTGATCAATAAGTAATTGTCTACAGTTCAAATTTATGACCTAGATCATGCTTTTGAATGGGTTCTTAAGGTAGAGAAGAAGAAACAAGTTACAACAAGGAATTTGAAGCAAATGGGAAGAAGCTATAAAGTTTAAGATAAAGCAAATGATTCCTTACATGTTTATGCCTATTCTAGAGCTAAAGTTGAGAATGAAGCTAAAGAACCAGAATTTTAACCTATAGAAGCTATAGACATTGAAGATCAAAAGGGTGCGGGACAAGAAGAGAGAGAAATTGTTGGAGGAGTTTCCAACACCCGTGATCAGCTTGAGGTTAATGATGAAGAAGAGATAGAGGTGGAGCAAGTTGAAGAAATTCAGGTGCAAGATACAAATATGCTGGTTGTAGTAAATCTTAGTAAGGGAGTAAGTCATGACTTTACCTTACAAGTTACAAGTTCAACTGGAACCAATTCAGGAATTACAAGCCAAATTGGCAGAAGTTCCACTTCCACCAACATCAACAACATAAGAAATCCTAGAGTTTATTGAAGAACCAAGGGTAGTTTAGCACAGTAGGAGTAGGGTTATTTTTGTCATTTCACAATTTTGGTGGGTTCCAATGATATGGTCTAATTTATCTTGTTATAGTTTGTTTATTTTTAATGTTTTAGAGTCATTGAATAAGTATATAAGATTTATTGGTCTTCTTTGAATTGAAATAGGATAGTGGCAATTCAGTTTGAGTGCTACTAGGATTCTTATGAGTCTTACAGTTTTGTTTTGAGTCCTATGAGGATTCTTAAGAGTCTACAATTTATAAATATGTATTGACATTTTACACAAAGATCAATGAAATTTATTGGGTTTTTTTGAGCTTATACTAATTATGGCGAGTGATTCCCATACCCTAGAGAGATTCTAGGTACCTCGTGCCGGGTATTCTCTCTTCTTTCTCTCTCTATTTTCTTCCTTATTCTTTCAAGAAGCCATTGCAGTCATCAAGAGCCATAATTTTTAATGGAAGGACTGGGATTGAGCTGGTCCTTACATCCAAGTATTCTATACCTATTAACTTCCTTAAAAAAATGCTTCATTTGGGTTGAAGTTGCTGACTTCGTTAAAAATAGATGCATTTGTCTCTTCCATAGTTGTCAAGGTGACACCTAGTCGGGCACCTAGGCGACAATGCCCTTGCCTAATCACCAAGCAGTTCTGTACTGCTTTAGCAATGTTTATAATTAAAAATAGATGCATCTGTCTCTTTATTTTTTGAGATTATAACTATAAAATAGACATTATTAAACTAAAATTTCATTTTGTGTGATTATATACTATTTTCTTTTTTATTATTTTCTTATTTATTAGGGTTTAATAACAAACATTGCTAAATGCTGTATTGAACCCTCAAAGACTTCAAAACCTGAACCAATAAGTAAGGAAGAACTTAAAAGAACTTAAAATTTTGTCTAATCTTCTTCTTCTACTTCTTCTTAAATATGGTTATGGTACCTAGGGAACTACCCTAGGATCTGTGTTTTTCACATAAAAAAGTCCATCGCCTAGGCGGCTAGGCGACTAGGTGACAAGGTGCTCCCCCTGTCACCTAGCCTCGCCTTGGTGCCTTGAAAACTGTGGTCTTCTTTAATAAGCCAGAGCCAAATGATACTAGTAGGTGAAGATTTTTAACAAAGCTTTGTCTCTCTCTGTGTTTTTCCCTTGTCAGAAACAAATCAATATCTTTTTTTGTTGAAGAAAAAAGAGTGTATAAATGGTACAAGAAACAAAACTTCGTCTCTCTTACAAAAGAAAATTAATAAATTAATTATCAACATGGTAGGTACTCCCGGAGCACTAGTGAAGTTAGTTGTTATTGTCTTGGCACATAACATTTAAGAACTAAATTTTAGAGAACTCTTTGGGTCCCTTTCCATTATGAAGATAGTTATGCAGCGGTTAGTAGAGATTGTTTTGGGTGCATTCTACTTGGTCAAGTTGATATCTCTATTAGTTTTTGGAGTTTTTTTTTTTCAATAAAAATACTAGCATGCAACTTATTGTTAAAGAACCCCATAAATACAATCAAATAGCTGTTTATTCTGGCCTCTCTTTAGATTCTTTGAGTCTATTCATTCAGGTTTGATCTTTGATGTACATTCTTGCAGTTCTGGTAAGTGTCAAATCATCCACTGGAGACAAGGTCACAAGGATGAATGCCAACTTCTGTATGCTACTCACCAGTTCAGTGACAAGGGAGGTGACTCTGACTCTGGTCAGAATGTAGTATTGCAAGGAGAACAGCATGAAATTTGCCATGATGATACTGGGAAAGAAGGCATATGCAATGCTCAACCAGTTAAAATGTCACCTGAGAAACCTACATCATCCAAATTTGGTTCCTTTTCAGAAGTCCGGTGTGAGAAGCATGATGATAAAGTTGAGCCACTGGTTAATATCAAAAGAATGGATGGCATTTCTGAATCTTCTACCTCATTGTTGGATGGATTTTCTGCATCCACTGCCGTGGATAAATCATCAGTTGATGTTTCTGCTGGCAAGATCCCTAATTCAATTTCTCCTGACAGATCAGAAGTACTTCAACCTGATGATACCACTGCTGCTGAGACAACCACTGATGTTAATGACAGGAAGCTAATTGAATCACGATCTTCAGAGTTCAATAATTTGGTTGATTCTCTAAATAGTTTTTCTTGTTCAAGTAAATTAAAGCAGAGGAAACCGAGTTGTAGTGATGGTGAGGTTCACAGTACATCAACTTGTCCTTCGGGCCCAAGCTCAACTGATTCTTCAGGTTCAAGCATCAATGGCTCTGATGAGAGTACAGCTTCTGAGTCTTCTACAGCCTCTTCTGATTTCTGGGAGGGAACTGTGGAGTCAAGTGGATCTAGCTATGATGTCTGTGATAATTCTGCTCATTCACGTGACACTGAAGGTGGGGATAGCATCTCGTCTGGTTCTGATTATCCTTTAAAATTCTCAGTTAAGAACCTTAGGCATACCATTCCTTCTTCACTCTCACAATTTTCCAAGCCCAAGGATGGTGTTGCTTCTCAGATGGGCTTGGGGAATGGAATTCCTGCCTGTGGAGATTCTCTTGCAGAGAAGATAGTCACAGATGTATCTGGGAATAGTATCCCAAAAGCCCTGATACATGAAAGATCAGAATCCATGGTTAATGCCAGAGGCAAGGATTCACAGGTATTGAAGTCTGTAGACAATGGATCTTATCTTCCATATTCTAAAACGGGAGGGCTTTCTATGAAATCCACAAAGGTTGATGGCATTCACACAGCACGCACTGCTTTATCTGAGGTTTCACGATCATCAAATGCTAATAATGGCTTGAAAACATCTGTTCAGAAAGTTGTTCAGCAATTTAGGGCATCTAAGATTTTGATATCCAACCCATTGGGAACCGAGAAAGGTGGAAAGTACAACTGCAAGGTATTCAATTGACTCATGCTGTATTATTTTATTGCATAAGTATTTGTTTCCTAATGACTTAGTAACATTCTTTGTTTGTTTATCTCTCTGTTCTTACAGATGATCTTTCCATATGAACAATTTGTCAAACTCTATCATGACAAGATGGAACTGCAGCCTTTTGGCCTCAAAAACTGTGGGAACAGGTGAGTTAGTTTCATTCTTGTTCATGGCAATGGGAGCAAAATATCCGTTAAATTACATTATGCAGTTCTTGAGAGTGATACCATCATGCTTTACATTATACATGTATTGTTATTTCAATGCTGGATAAATACTCAAAAGATAAGCTGTACATACCATGCATTACTATATATGATTTTAGAAGTTATTGAAAAAAAAAAAGAAAAAAATTAAAGGGTTATAAAGATGGGGGCTTGAGATAGAAAAATGAATACAAGGGCCAAAGAAATCAAGAGTTACAAATTATATCAGTGCCTAGTTTTGTTGGATATGCTACTAAAGAGAAACTAAGATCCTTTTTTCCCCTGCACAATGTTCCCCCATTTAGATGGTCTTCATCTTCTTCTATTCAGGAAAATAAGCTTTCCCATTGCTGTCATGAAGTACGAATTGGCAACTCTGTTTATTTAAAGCATCAAACATTTTCTTTTGATGATAGAAAAAGAAAATTCATTAGAAGGAAAAGGAATCAATGCAGAACACAATTACGGAGTATTCAGGGGACACTCAGCAAACAATCCTAAATCTACAAAGATCAATTTCAGTACTACCCCCAATAAACATCTTCAAAGAAAGCCACCCAGAAAATGAACCAAACAAGAGATGACATCAACTTTAAATTTAAGCTGCATTTGTTTTTGAGAAAAAGGATATTTTTCATTGAAAAAAAAAAGAGATAGGATGTAGACGATGAGATGTACATGTAAGCCCAGCCAAACTGAAAGCCAAAAAAGAAAACCTCCTAGGATTTACAGAGGCATTGGGGAGTTACTATGCAAAAAAACCCTACCCACCCCAGATTTAGCCAAATCATTGGCCACTCTATTCAGCTCTCTAGGAATCCATCTAGATTGACAAGACACGTAAGATAAGATTTCCTTGATTTCATTAAATTTAAACTGCATCCTTGCCCTTGTACAGAATTCAATTTTTAAGAGTCTTCTAACTCTTTTCCTTGGTCAACTCCCTCTTACTAAAAGGGCAACAACCACAGCAAAAACCAAAAATGTTGATCTTGCTTAAAAAAAAACCAGTCTCACCAACCTATACAGTCACAATCTCATTAATTCAGCAGTCCCATTTATGAATATCTTTGCTCTTCCAATTTCTTTGTTTTGGGCCACTTTTTAGCTTTCTTTCTTGTTCTCTGTTGTGGGGGAGTTAAGATATTTTACCTCCCCTCTCTTGTACTCAAAGTTTCACAATTTTTATAATCTAATAAAGCATTCTGTTATTGATAAAAAAAATATCTTTGCTCTTCCATACCATCAAATCCCTTAACTACCTACTTCCCTCTATTTCCATCATTTTGGAAAGCTTCATTAACATTGATTACTGATCCCTTTCTCACCTCCCTGGTTATTAAAACTCAGAATCAATGAGCAGACAACCTGGGAGTTGCACGACACAAGAGTTAAACACTGGACTGCAGAAAATCCACCACTATCACTTTATCAAAACAACTCCTAAGCAGACTTTTTGCACCACTACTGCTATGCATTGATTCTTTTCAAGCCAACTCTTTTCAGTACCACCACTAGTACACCTTGGTTCTTTGACTGATCTTTCACAATTATCACTGGGTTTATACATGAATGAATTTGATTTCAGTGGTTTCTCACCTCATAGTTATTCATAACCACTGAAAACCCATTCTCTAATATATGATTGTGAAATCGAATTTGAAATCATCTTGATTTTTAAAATGGAATATTCTTCCTCTTTTGAGATACAGTTTTTTGACTTGGGCAGCTGGTTTCAGTCTATGAGTCCAAGATCACTTGTTAGCTGATGCCATGTGTAAGAGACATTTGACAAATTGAGAATCCGTCCATGTTGAAGAATGTCACTCATGGTTTTTTATTCCTGAAAAGCACTGAAACCAAAATCATTCTTGGGACTCAGTTTGGTGGGAGTTTGAATGACAGAAATCAGCTCATGTTCTCAATTTCTTCTAGGGTCTATGAAGAAGATTCTGAACTTCCTCAAGCACATCCCCTGGATCTGTCAGCACAAATGTCTTGCCGATATCTTTTTTTAATTAATAAATGACATGTTGATATCCTTACGTAAACAATGGACTTTCTCTTCTCTCAACTTTTTAGAGTGGCCTCAACAAAATCATTTTTATTTGATAAGTAAAAAAGAAAATTCATTAATAACAAAAAGTAGTACATCCATGATAGGTGTTGAGGCAACACCTGATAACAGAAATAGAACAAAAAGAAATATAATTCCAAATCGCCATCTCATGGATTTGTAACCCCACCACCACCAAAATCTATCTCCTAGAACATCTCCCAGCAGATGAGATGCCTCAGCCAATATCACTGCCAAAACTATAGTAGATTTGCTCACTGCCGACCTAGTTGTCCAGCATCCATTCCTTGTCTTCATAGATTCCTTGATTCCTTACTAGCATCCTTCTTCTACAATCTCGAAAACTCCTTACAGACCAGGAAATCAGCTTCATTTTTGTCTTCCCCTTTTATTATCCCCTGTAACTTTCTTCCACCAACCCTTTCACTCTTCTCCAACTCAATTATTTTCTCTCTTCTCCTCCCTCCAACTCCTCTCTTCCCTCCCTAATTGTTTTTTTCTTATTTTTTCTTCCCTTCTGTTTCTTTCAAACTGTTCTATTACTTTCCTAACCACCCTCTCCCCTCCCAAAATGAACAGGCCAAGTGACTTGCCCACTTCCACCTGTTTCTCCACCAGCTTCTCAGTCTCCACCCTCTTCTCTCCTCTACTTCCTTTGGAATTTCCCCCTCAGTGTCCACCTCCACCTCACTCCCCTCTTTTAAATCCACTCCCGAGCTTTCCAGCTCACTCTCTTTCCCACCACTGAAAAGAGGGTAACCCAAGCAACGTTGCACTCACCTCATGCTGAACTACCTTTTTCAATAGAAACGACTTACCAACCTGGTGAACTTCATTCATCAACGTCTTCATCAACCTCACAATCTCTTTCCCTGCATCCTTTGTTCCTTCCAATCCACTTCCTCTGTACCTTTGTACTCCACTTCCAACCTTTAAACACCTCCCATCAAGGCTGTTGATGACAGCCCAACATTTAGATCCTCATCATGGCCAAGCATGATGAACAGCGGTAACTCACAAATTGAATCTCCTTCGCTGTTTCTGGCACTGATCCAAAAGCCACCTCAGCCTGACTTCTATTCTTCACTAGCCCGAGTAACACTTTCTACCATCAGCAACTCATTTTAGACAGGGGCTAGTGGAGTCAGCAGATGCTTGTGACTGCGCATCAACTGGCATCACAATCACAATAGGAGCCACCAACAATGGAGATTCTTCCTCAACACAGATCTCTTGAGTGATGCCACTGGCCCTTGTTATGATGTTACATTTCTAATTTGTTATTGATTCAATCCATGATGTTTTGGGTATTTATTTACATCACATGGAAGTATTCACCTGGGATTTTCTGATATACCTCATCTATTTACTTGCTATCAAATGCTTCCTATGGTACATTATTCCTCGATACTTTTATTATCAAATATCCATTCTAAACTAACACCTATATGTGGATTTGCATTAGTGGAAGGTATTTAATCTCTATTATTACTAGATGTCCCTTAAAATGCTTTGTAAATATGTGGGTATTTACATCATCTCTTTTTTGGCCTCCCAACACCTTAAAAAGGAGATACTGCAGGTTTTACAAATGTATTTGCAATGCTCATTGCTGAAGTTTATTTGTTTTTTATAATGCTATGATATCATCAGCAGAAGTACTAAATTTTCTCTTATAAAAAAAAGAACATTCTTTTTTCTCTTTAGTTGGAAGCCTGTTTTTCAGTTTTTTGATCTCTTTATTTTTTTTTAACCTTCTGCAGCTGCTATGCAAATGCTGTGCTTCAGTGCCTGGCTTTTACTCGGCCTCTTACTTCTTATCTTCTTCAAGGACTCCATTCCAAAACATGCACGTTCCTTCCTGCTCTTCATGTCCTTGGATCTGTATCTTATTTTGTTTCCTAGGATTCTTTGTCTTACAACTTTGTGATTTTGTGACATTCCTTTTTGTGCTCTATCAGGCCCAAAGAAAGAGTGGTGTTTCACTTGTGAATTTGAAGATCTAATTATGAAAGCAAGGGAACGGAAGTCTCAATTGTCTCCAATCCGTATTCTTTCCCAACTACAAAATATTGGTAGTCATCTTGGTCAAGGGAGAGAAGAAGATGCCCATGAATTTTTAAGGTGAGTGTGTTTCAGTGTCTGATTATTTGAGTTTACATGATTATGGTTTTATGTCTTCTCTTAAATGTATATAAGAACTACTTTGGCAGGTATTCCATTGATGCAATGCAATCTGTTTTCCTAAAGGAAGCTGGTTCAAATGTGGAGGGCCCTTATGCAGAAGAAACAACTCTCATGAGCCTGATATTTGGGGGTTATCTTCGGTCTAAGGTACCTTGTGGCCTCTGGGAGATTGTATATTGATATATTATGAAACTGATAACTTTCCTTTTCATATGTTTGACATATTCTGATTTCTGTAACAGAAAACATGAGCAGTGCTAGTGGTGCAAGTTTTTATTATCGTAGTGGGCATAAATGCATCATGCATAATACATTTGGAGTATTGTGTCAGTCATGCATGGTACCTGCAACTGTGGCTCAATTAGTTTGACACTATGTTTTCGATGTGTGATGTATGTACACACTAATATCCTACACAAGAAAGAAAAACTTGTATTGCTAGCATTGCTCAAGCAACATTCATCATATATTAATGAGGTGTTGGAAATTATAGAAAGGATAAGATGAATCCCTCACAAAGGGAATGCTGCCAGTTAATGCCCTTGAATTATTTAATGGCATGCAACCATTCAACTAACAAATGATGAATGTCCACGATTCTCTCTCTCTCTCTCTCTCTCTCTCTCTCTCTGTGGGAGGGAGAGGGGTAGTCCTGGTATTTCTTTTGTGTCTGTGGGCAAAACATTGTATAAGTTCACCAGTCAAGATTGGGATATGCAGATAAAGTGCATGAAGTGTCAAGGAAAGTCTGAACGTAATGAACGCATGATGGATCTCACTGTTGAGATAGATGGTGACATTGGAACCCTGGAAGAGGCACTTAAAAAATTTACAGCTACTGAGATCTTGGATGGAGAAAACAAATACCAATGTGAGAGGTAGGTTTATTTGCTATTTTGCTTTAATTCTCTTGACTGAAAAATTTGGCATTTTTTGTTTTCAGTAAGGTTGTAGTCTTAGTTTGTTATATCCTTGCTCCCCTTTGGGAAGTCTAGCATGACTGAAAAGACATGTAGCAACTGCTTAAGCTATAAATTGTAGCCAATTTCTATTACCATCTGGTACAGCCATAAACTAATGTGGTAATTCACTCAAGTGAAGCTGTTACCAGTACTGCATTTGTTATATCCCTGCTTCTCTTTGGGAATTGTAACATGACTACGATGATATATATCAACTGCTTAAGCTACAAATTGTAGCCAAATTTATTGTTACTGCAATCTGGAATAGCCATAAAATAATGTGTTAATTCACTCAAAGTGGAGCTGTTAGCTCTACTGCAAGGTTTAAAACTTACCTTAGCAACTATCTGGATAGGATTACAAGTTAAAGGAAACTACCAAGTGGTCCATAAACTGGTTGATTTTAGGGCAAGAAGCACTTTATGTGCTTGGTTGATTTTAGCAAGAAATGGAGTCAGAAGGGAATAGAACAATTTATTGAGGAAAATGAGAGTAGTCAGCACAGTGCTATATCTTTCTACCCTGGTACCTAAATTCTCTTGAAAAATCTCAATTTACTGTTTTCTTATTAAAAAGAAATCAAATTAATGTGGTACAACCATTGAAGTCAGGGTTTACAAGGTGGTGCTTGATTTTCATCTGTCCATCTTAAGGAATTTTAGCAAGCTGCTGCAATTGTCTATATATTTATATAATGGCCTAGTCAATACAGCTGTACTTATTGCAGTTTTGCTGTTAGTAGCTGCTCTTTTGAGACTACTTTTTAAATGCTCTTTTTCTCTAATCAGATGCAAATCGTATGAGAAGGCTAAAAAGAAATTGACAGTGTCGGAAGCTCCTAATGTCCTTACAATTGCCTTGAAACGTTTTCAGGTAATCCTTAAAAGTGCAAAATGGTTCTCTGTTTTGGTTGTTATTTTTGTCTTCTTAACACTTGCTTCAATTTCTGCTTTACAGTCTGGTAAATTTGGGAAGCTCAATAAGGTGGTACGGTTCCCAAGGGTCCTTGATCTGGCTCCATATATGAGTACAACAAACGACAAATCTCCTGTATACACACTTTATGCAGTGGTGGTTCACTTGGATGTTATGAATGCTGCATTCTCTGGTCATTATGTGTGCTACATTAAGAATTTTCAGGAAAAGTGGTACAAGATTGATGACAGCACAGTATGTTCCCTATTTACCATTAATCTATATCCTCACAACATGTTTTGCATTTAAGCAGCTTGTGTGGATTCCCATTTTCTGACAAATTAATGATGCTCTCCTTGATTGTTATTGCTGATCCACTAATAAAAGAAAAGAAACTATAAGGCATGCTTCATTTTGGGTTCTGCATTCCCCTTGTGGTTTCGGATCATCTACTGTGAAATGTCATGCACCAGTTTAATGGACCTTAAAAACCAATTTGCATGTAGTCTTCAAGGTGTTAATAAATATAGAGGATGCATCCAATATGGAGATCATCCTTGCGTGAATATAAATCCTGTTGGACAGTTCTGACCATCTGGTGTATTGACTTTCTTTAGAAGAAAATGTGCTGAACCCTCTAGGAGAAAGCATAGAGACCAGATGGTTCAAATATTGGTAGTGATTGATTATCTGCTTTAGACATATCCATAGGTCTGGCTATATGGTAGCTCATACTTTATTTTTGACAAATGATTAATGCATTAAATATGTCAGAAGAATAAAATCAGTACAAGCAACCCTTGGAGAGGGGTGATTTGCAACCTCTCCCATAACAAAGGTAAAAAACAAACTAAATAAGGAAGCCGATTACAACTGAGCCCAGTGTAACATATCCCCATTTGTCCCTTGTTTGGCTAACCAATCAGCCATAGTATATGCTAATCTCCTGACCCACTGTACTCTTATATTCGTGTTTCTTGTATACCATTTAAATTTCTTGATTTTATCCCTTTAGCACCATATGACAGTCTGGGTCTTGCAGCCACCCTTCCCTACCACCACCTTAGAATCTCCTTCAATTATTAATTTCCATATTTAGCTGATTTGCAATTCAGATTCCTTGTAGTGCATCTAGAAATAGCTTATTCTTTGGCATCTAGAGGCTTGTCCTAGTTGGTTGAGGGAGGTCATGGATTTAGAGTCCTTTTGAATCTTCAGGTTGTTGGTTTCTTGTTTGTTTGCTCCTTTACTCCTTTTAATGGGTTTTCTCTTTACCCCTACCCCCCCCCCCAAAAAAAAAAAAAAAAAAAAAAGAGATTGATAGGCTATGTTTTTTTTTGTGTTGGATGCTGGCTCCCTCATTCTTCTGTGTTGGATGCTGGATGCTGGCTCCCTCATCTACCTTTAGGCTGAAAGGTGGGACATGTTGGATGCTGGCTCCCTCATTCTTCTGTGTGCAATATCTGACTCATAATTACCTGATTCATAGGCTATGTTTTTTTTTTTTTGATAAATGATTCATAGGCTATGTTGTTGGTTAGAATTTTATAATTTGGAGCCCTTGAATGAACTGTGTTTTCTAGGGGTAGGATGTTCATTGGTTTGCTAATGGCTAATGCATAGAGTTCTTGGGAGATATTTTTTACGTGTATGATTTACAAGTATTGTAGATATGTGTTACATGGTAGACGATTTGCAAGTAGGGATAAGTATATGCAGGTAATAGAAGGCATTCTTTTGTAGGTTTTAGTTAAACTCACAGTAAAAAAATTCAGTTCCCAAAATACAAGAACATTTATTGTTATAGATTCATTTCTTATTCAATATCTTTCTTTCTGATAAAAATGTCCAATTATTGTGTAAATATTAAGTTATTAGGTTTGTTTAAAATCGCTAACATATTATTAGGTATATTTTTTAGATGTCTCAATAAGTTGGAATCCTTATTATTAGGCTCTGTTCTTTCCATTGGCTGGCCAAATTATTGCAAACAGTTCTGCAAAAGTGGTTTGAACGGAACTAGTTTGAAAATCAGATATGTTGCAAGTAACTATGGTCCAACTGGGATACCAGTATGTGACAATGTCCATAGTCCATACTATAAATTCTAAGAAGCACTTTTCCTGTGATTAATATGCATTGTTCTTTAAACTGTAATAGTTTTGAATGTATTGTTTTTGACAATGGTGGTGGTCATGGATGTTAGGTAGAACCTGTAGAGCTTGAGAAGGTATTATCGAAAGGGGCATATATGCTCCTTTATGCAAGGTAACAAGACAGATTCTCGCTTTATATGCTGGTTTGCTTCTGATTCCTGTGATGTAAACATGTTTAATTGTCTCATGTCCAGGTGCTCACCACGGGCCCCAAGTTGGGTAAGGAACTCAATGTCCCATGATGGCAAAATCAGGAGAAGCAGATTTTCGGAAGCTATTTCTTCCAACCATGGTGGAAGGAGTGCTACGTGCAATTCCAGGCCCAACGTGGCTCCAAATGGCAGCCCGTCTGGGGCACATTGGAAGCCTGAAGACTATCCCTATCGGATGACCTTAAATGGTTCTGTAAACTATGAATCTTTTGATTCAGATGATGGGAGGTTTCACCATTTATCCAGTGATAACTCGTCCCTTTTCAGCTGTTCAGATGAAGCTTCCTGCAGCACTGAGAGCACCAGAGACTCTACTAGTACAGAGGATTTCTCTGATTACTTTTTTGGAGATGCATGTCGCGAATGGAGCAGTCCTTTGAGAGTTTCGTCGGATTCCGATGGTTCTTCCTCCCCTCTCTGCTCAAGATTTTCACCACTATCGGTCTCAAAGAGGCATTCATTGAATTCCCCCGTGACAAGTGAATATAGAACTTGTAACACAGGTTCAGTGCCTGATGCAGATGAAGCACGTATAAGGCAATCCGAAGAAAGCAGCACAGTGGAGAATCCTCCCCTGCAGAATTCTAATACAACTAAACCCTGTAGAAAGTCAACAACCCGTAGTAATTGTAGCAATAATCTTGATAGTTGTAGTTGTAGGGAGACTGACCGGAAGCGATTTGGGTTGGCTAACCCCTTCGGTTCAAAATATGGTATATCATTAAGAAGATCCACTAGGGAAAGAACAACTCAAACATTTTATTAAGGTTTGAGTTGAGGGGAAAATAAGAGTTTTAAGCTGTATGTAATGTATACATTTTGCTGGTTTAATGGAAAGAAATCAGCAGTCGTTTTGCTCATCAAATATATCTGACTACATTACATTATCTCTGAATCTAATTATTGACTAATGACCCTCCCCCCCTCCCGCGGGACAATAAAGAGCGCCTTCATTTCATTTTTACTCTTCATATTAGATAATGGATCTAATGGCCCCATTTTCAGGTACTGAATTTCTTAGATTTGTATTGTATAGAAAATTATAGATGAAAGGTTGATAGCACGTCTTCAGTGTTCCCTTCTACTTTTCCAAGTTCCAACAAATCAACAATGCTTGCAGTATTTTTGAGTCATTTCAGAAGGAACACTCCTTGATCTCTAGGTCATCCCGTGGGTGACGTTATGCATGTTGAAAGTGCAGAAAACAAAGAAACGGAAAGCTAGAGTTACTGGGCTGGGCTTGGAATTTGTCTTCGTCATTGTGCTCTGGCCAACGAATATGAATATTTCTTGGTCAACTTTCTCGCTTCTGGATTTTAAGTCTTAATTTTATTTGGATGATAACAATATTGATTGTGTAAATGAATCACACCAGGTTCACCATAGCAGCTTTTTCTCACAAAACCTGTGTAGGTAGCATTTTCATTTAGCCTTGTGCAATCCGCAACAGAGAAGTTCTCTGAAGAAAGCATAAGAAAGATGAAAGTGACTTTACCGTAAATTTGATTCTTTATGAAATTGACTTGAGCGCTCCACCAAATTTCTGCAAATGATTTGGTTGTGCTCTTTGCCAATTCAATTGCCACCCCTCAATTGAAATGGATCTGCAGACAATCAATCCACAAGAGGGTGGAATCTAATCAGGATAGGATAGACTTATGCCTGTGACCAGACACTCCACATATCACAGTCACAATGATCAGGGCCAGAAGTCCAGAAGCATTCCGGCTTTAGCTCTATCAATCACTATGACAAGCATCTACAAATACAAATTTATATTTTCGTGAAGAGCTTATAAACGTACCCTGCACCAAAAGAATGGAATTTCAGTTGTCCCTTGTCCCCCCCACACAGAATCAGGATGAGTGGTGTTAAACTGCTTAAGATGGATTCGTAATTGTAAAGTCATACAAGTGAAGTGAAAGAATCTGTATGCTCGGCATTTTGAATTTTGAAACGAGCAGGTCAATTTTGACCCGTCGGTCGGCTCATCACTGATCAGCATTCAGCAGCTGTCAGAAAGTCAAAAAGATTGAAATCCGGAATCAGAAAAGACAAGAGATTCCACGTGGCAAGACTTATGCTACGGCACCAACTTCCCACTCAAGAGATGATGAATCATACAATTTTTACTCATTTACAAAATATTAACGATACCCCATCCTCTTTCTTTAACCTTTTTTCTTCTTATTTAATTTAAGACCCGTATAAGAACCAACTCACACGCACGCGTTGAGTTGAGTGGGCCCGATATGACGGTGGGGTGGGCCCCCCATATGACAGTCAAACTCCAATCAAGACTTCAATCAGTCAGCATCCACGTGTTCAACTATTATGATGCCTACGACGTCAACCACATGCAAATTGCAAGCACACTCCACCAGATGGATCTGGATCTGGACCTGGACCTGGATTGTTCACCCAACGTCATTTGTTTCGTGGGCCCCATCTTCCTGTCGCCGACAAGCAACCACCTACTTCTCTCTACATCTATCTCTACACATCTACATCTCTCATCTCTAAATCTCTATATAACGAGAAATCCGTCCTCATCACGCCCGCCTCCACCACCTTCACCTCTCTCTCTCTCTCTCTCTCGCGGGTTGCTTAAATCAAAAGTCAACGGTATTGATGAAGCTGATCGTCCAGGATGTTTATGTACCGTTCATCATAATTACTTTAGCAATCACGACTACTCTATCAAGTGCGACAAAGCATAGAAAATCAGAACGCCAATCATCTCATCTGATGAACGATTGGCCTACCGCCTACCCACCAAAAGTCATGTACCCCATCCAAGATTTGACCGGGACCACATCAAGTTGTTAGTGCAAGGAAACAGGTGGGGGCCCAATTTGCGTCATTGAGATTTGAGCCATTTATCATTTTCTGCAGGCTGCAGCCAGCCCGGTCCAGCCCAATTATGGTGTTTGATGCTGCTGCTGCACTTCATCTATTTCACCAACATTATTTACAAAATATATAGGGGACTGGGCACTGAAACAAAGTTATTCTAAAGCCAACGGTTTTTTTTTTTATAGTCAGTGAGCTTCGATGGGCATCAGCCGTCCGACCAACAGTGATGTTAACCTAATTGGAGTGTTAGGGTAAAAGGGCACAATCGTCATTCCACCACTTTTTGACCTTCCTCTGTGTTATTATTAGTACTTGTACAAAAAAGGGCACAATCGTCTTTCCCTCGCTTTATTGTTACTTATTACTTGTACACGCACGTGAGCCGTGAGGCCAGCAAAAGTGTGAAACACTACATTAATAGGAATTTGTACAGCAATCAGAGCCGTGACCATTATGCAATTGCTTTGCACAATGATCTATGTATGATATCTCTATAGTCCCAATGTTCCATCTAAGATGTTTTGCGTCGGGATCCCCAATTTGTACACCCCCCACTGAGTACAATTGCCTGAAAGAATACAATTTTTAAAGGAACGACCTGAGAACTGAGGTTGTCCATTTGTCCTACGTGGGCTTCCCCAAACGACCCTGAGATTGTCCTACGTGGCAATTTAATTGGTCCCAGAGGGGCCCGCATCAATTGGTGTCAAAGTTGCCTCACCTCTCAACATTAGCAGGAGGTCACATTATTTTCTCTACTTTGTTTGTTTGATTGATTGATGAGCACTAATATTTCTTCTCTGGCTAAAAGTTTGGTTTGATAGGATATCATAGAAATAAACACTTTCTCCTAACTCTCTTTTCTCTCTTATTTTCTGTCAAATCCAACATAGCCTTACAGTGTAACAACAGAGATAGGTTCATGAACCATTGGCCTGTTTTTTTTTTTTTTTCTGTATTTTTCTTTTTCTTCGTGTTCAATAAGTAGTACAGTAGGGTTATATTGTATTTAATAGAACAGTTGTATCATACATGGTTTTTAAAACCGAACCGGTCAGGGGTTTAGTTACCGGGTCAAATAGTCTGACTGTTCGAACTGAACGCTCGACCCATTCTGACAGAAAAATAAAATAAAAATAAAAAATGATCAAAACCGTTTGAACAGTTAATCGCCCGATTTAGCAGTTTGTTGACCAAAATCAACAGTATTGGGGGAAATCCAGTTTTTGGAGAAAACGGAACTGATCAGGTGTCTGGCTTTAAAAACCATGGTATCATAAACAACCCCATCACTCAATGGAACTTAGATATGAATATGAATACAACTATTTTTCCTACCTAGGTAACAGGTTAGTGGTTCAATCATTTAAATCAAATGGGTTAATCCATGATATCATAATTAAATAAAAATTATAAAAATAATTAAAATATAAAAAATAAATAAAATTTATTCAAAATATTTGGACACATCTATAATATAAATTATGAGCTTTTTTAACCAATTGTATAAATTATATTTTTAAAAATTGTAAATTGCTAAAAGGTTATTTAACTCTTAGTAAGGGGTTTATTGTCAATATGCGTATTTTTTTTTTCAAAACAAAACAATTAACACATTAGCAAATACATATTATTGAAGACCACCTAAATTTTCTCGATTTTTTTTTTCAAAGTAGTTTCAACATTGGATTATGGGAGTAAATATATCAGGCTACATGTTTTCCCATTATTTAAAGCTTTTGATTTTGCCACAAGGGTGCCTTCACTAGCCTTTACACATACTATTATTAAATGACTCTTCATTAGTAAGAATCAAATAACTTAGTAATACAAACCAAACCCTTAATTTCATTAAATATGCCCTCTCCTGTTTTTTCATCCATCCTTCTCAATGGTCTACATGGTTTTAGCTGATTTCTTACATCCTAGAGATAAAATTAAATGATCAAATTAACTAACTTCCAATATCCAATGACTACACAGACAGAAACATTAAGTACACATTTTTCATTATATATAGCTGGTGTTCACCAATCTAAATTGTTTTCCTTGTTGCCAGTTCCAAAATCAAATCAAAACCATTTGGTATGAAAATAAATTGTTTTCAAAACAAAAAATAAAAACATTTTCTTGGTTGTGTATGCATTTTTTGTTTTCAAATATTTAAAGAGCAAATATTTGTTTTTGTTTTAGAAAACATAAATTTGATGGTCTTAAAAATATAACTTGTTTTTGAAAACAAAACCATCTTATTTCACTTTTCCAAACAAAAACAAAGAGAACATGCTTCTTTATTTTGCTGATGTGGCAATTGAAAAACAAGTGAAAAAAGAACATTCACATCATAGAACACCCCATGATTAATCATCCAGTAATCAAAATGAATGCTTAAAAAGAGCATATCTCAGCTAGACCTTAGGCTAAGTTTGGGTGTGTTTATTCGAATAAGCACTTATTTTGGGTTGGGACTACACCAATAAGTACTTATTTGTGTTTAGGAAATAAGTTCGAATAAGTGCTTACTACTTAGAATAAGCACTTATTTGAGAAGCCTACAATTTGAGCTTATTTAATAAGTACTTATTTCCTTTCTAGTCTATTTTGGCCTACCACATCAGTTTGAAAATACATATACTACCCCTGTTTGAAATACGACCCCATTTGAGGGAATGATCATTCCCTACCCCTCCCTTGGGAATGAAATCTCATTCTTGCTGATTCCAATTTTTATTCACATTCTTATCTAAATCAAACAGACTATGGGAGTAAACCATTCTGATTACTATTCTAAAGGATTTCAATTCCAATTTTGAGTGCGAAGCAAATGGATCATAGCAAATAAACCCTCAATTCCATATACACCTCATGAGCACTTATTAGAATAAACACTTATTTTTCAAATAAGCACTCCTAAATTCGGTCTTAGACACTTAAACCCTAGCAAATATAATTAATTAAGCAATTAGGTAAGACCCACTTAACAAACTTGGACTACATGAAAATTTTGTCCAATCCAAATCCGAAAGGATAGTAAGGTTATATTTGTTTGAGGCATATTTACACCATTGATTAGCTGAATGATGTAAAAGGGAACCGTTGATTTTTTGAGCTTTATACCATTATTGTTTAGTAGTCATCACGGTGTACAAGTGTAAATACAAATTTCCATCAAGTTATGAGAAAAGAATGGAGTTTTACAGTTGACTAGAGTACTGGAGTTTTACACTCATTAACAAAATCGAACCAGAGCGTAAAATTTATCCTACTTCTCTATTTTACACCTCAAACAAGCGCAGCTAAAAGAAGAAAGAAGAGTTCACATGCTTAATATACGCACAAGGCGCAATGCATCAAGAGTGGAGGGGTTACTTACTTTTTAGATAAATCCTCTCCTTTTAGTGTTAGGTGAGGGAACAGCGCGTAGAGTCGTACCATGCTACACTCTCAATTCTCAAGGCTAAGTAACAAATTAAAGAAATTAAAGAAGAGGAGGAAGCTAAGCCTAAGAGAGAAGAAAGGTGCGGTGGGGCGCACCGGCTTTTGTCCAGGTGTTGTGCAAAGAAGAGACACATTCCAAAGAGTCGAATCCGAGTGAACACAACTCATCAAATCGATATTTGGCTGTGTTCGTCTCTGCTCCCACTCTCCCCCACCACTCCTTTACGGCTAACGCAGTTTTCAGACTTTGGTCGTTTCTCTCTTTAATGACGCGTCTCGCCCCGGTGCATGCACTTGAACCAAAAAGTTATGACGGTCCGGTCCTTCCCATGCTGTTCCCTTCTGTATTCAAATTTTCCATTATTGACATGGTCAGCTTCATTCACACCTCTCATGGCCCCATGACCCACCTTCCATCCCTCCTCCTCCTCCTCTCACTTTTGGTAATTCTCTTTCTCTTTCCTCTCCTTTGTGTAATTCCTTTGGTGTACGCAATTTGTTTTCATTGCTGGCCGACTTATTGATATAGGACTGGGGGGAGGGGGGCTAAGTGGCTACGTGTCATTTTGGGAGGGTTAAAGTGCAGTGGCTTCTGTCATTTTTTTTGGGGTGGGGGTGGGGGTGGGGCTAAGTCATGTTTGATGACAAATCGGGAGAATAAGGGCTGTTTGCTTCAACCTCTTTGAATACTTTATGTTGGCACTTCAAAACAACTGAACCAGCTTAGCTAAATCTTAATCTCAGCCCTCTCAAAATGGAGTGTAAATTTCGGTTTAGGGTAAATTTGCATTTTTGGTTCACTTTTGCCTGTATTTGGTAATATTACATTTATGCATTGACAAATGACAGATCAATGCATGTTTACATTGATAATAAGATGTAAAATTACATCAATGAAAAAGAAGTAAATTTACATTCAAGTGGGCTTTTGATGAAAAAAAAATACTTTATTGGAATTTGTATTTGCATCCGTAGCTAAAAATTTGTTTGGTAAGAAGATAAATTTGTCAATGTAAAATTAACCCAACTTTGTAATTTATAAGAACAGTTTTACACTCTACATATTTGCATTCACACTTATTTACATTATTTCCAAATGCAGCCTAAATGTTTCGGTTTGGGTTGGGTTTGCTTGTCCAACTCTAGGGCGACAAGGTTGGGTCAATTCAGGATTCATTTACCCCTATCCTAGCAAATAAATGAGTGGTTGGATTGGACTTTAATCTGATTCAAATTTGAACATGATTCGTTTAAATTCAATTCCAAATTTTCAATATCAACCTAGCCATAATTTAAGTTAAATCAAATAATAATTGTATAGATTTATGTAAATTTATTAAGTTTTAAATCAAATAATAATCAATGGAATCATAAACTTGGATACTTAAACAATAAATGGAATTTGAATCCATGTTTTATGTATCTGTTGGAAATCCAATTCGGATTTCTCTGAATTATACCCATCTGAATTCAATTCTATCTATTTGCAGCCATGGCTGCCTGATTGGTGATTCATCCAATTTAGAGCGAAATTACGGTGGTTTAAAATATTTTACTTGATGGAGAGATAAGGGAGTCAAAGACAAGAATGAGCAGCATTTCTCTGTCTCTTTACCTTACTGGTAACTGAGTGGGTTGTTGAATATTTGTTGGTTTTTGACCCTTCCAACTTACTTTCTCTTCTTCATCTTCCTACTAATTTTCACCTTCAGTTCAGTTCAGCCTTTCTTTGTTAAAACATTGAGGTGGGATGAGACTACTGATGGCTGTGTTGAGGGTTGCTTTATCAATAATAATGCCCTATGGCAGTCATCAGGTGTGGATTGAGTGGTTGTGGAGCATATACGCTTGATGGCTGGTGTGGTGTGGGGCATTATTATTGGTTGAAAAAGCCCCCAAGCTATCAAGTGCAGCTCAACATTTGATTGATTGATTGACGATAAAAGGCCATTATCTAATGTTGGTCCCAGTTATTTGAAATCAGGGGAGAAGTATACCGGAGCCAAATTGACCATTTCAGGTTTAAACCCACATTCTCACACTTGTCAGTCTAGGTTTTTGATGGATAATCTCAAGGCCTAATACATTTTGGCTCGACGCATGCAGTTAGGACTTGGACCGGACCCTCGTCGATGCATGCAGCTACCGGCCGGATGCCCATCTTCGCCTCTCAGCCCTAGTTTCTTCCCGGCTGTGTTTAGTGCTCATGTGGAAAAAGATGAAATGGAAGCCACGCTGCCGCGCATAAACAGGAAATGCTTGGAATGATCACAACACCTACATACGCCCTCCCATTAGTAAATACATACACAAACAGTACACAGAAGAGGAATTGGAATTGCATGATGATAACGATGCTTTTGTAAATCCAAACACTTGCTGTTCTGTCATTTCCTCCAGTGGCAATTATATGACCAATTATGGCCTGTCTATTTTGCTTATATGAACGTATTTGGCATTGAGTCAGCATTGGTTGTTAAGGGTTGTACATAGATGTTAATCCCATTTATGTTTATATTAAGAATATTTCCCCATGAACAAAAACATAAAAGTATAGAGATGTTCCCAATGTATGACTGTAAAAAAGTCAGGTCATGAGAATAGTATGAAACAATTTTATAAGGATGAAATCCGAATTCTTATGATACACCCCCTGCCTCCTGTTCATGGAAAAGAAAAGTATAAAGCAAGGCCAACACCACCACCAACCAGTCTAACCGGTTTGTTTTAGGGTTCAAGGTTTGAGTGTCTCGTCACTCATCAGTCCAAATTAATGCTTGGTTATTGGGTTGATTTGGGTCCTATTCCACTCTCAAATCCTATTATGACTACTGCCTCATGTGGGGTACAAGTAATTTTCATTACAACTCAAAAGCCTCTTTCAGTCCTCATCAGTCTTCTCTCTCAAACTTCAAATTAAATCACATACCCCACCACTATATTGGACTTTGTTGAGCCATGTAAAGCTTCAATTTGTGCAATATAATTGAAGGGGAAAGAAGAAATGAAATGGGTACTAGAAATAATATGGCCATATATATACATATATACATGTTACATTGTTACCATCATAAGTTGCATGATACTGATAGTCTTATGTAGTCATGGCATCCAACCAATGTGTGTCCATGTCATATATCTTATCATTGGTGAACCACTTCTTTAATGTGGCCTAGCAATAGCAAGCCTAAGGCAACCCATGCCTATCAACGAGACAAAAGAGAGGTCCACAATTCACATTCCAAAACAAAAGTGTACAACCCATGCCTATTCCAACTTCTTTTTTCTTTTTCCCTTTGGCTTTGTAATTATCCAGTTGATATGCTCTACCAATTACTTTGGTTGGGGTCTAACTTGTATTAACCCATGTGATCTACCTACTCTTCTATCCTTTCTCTCGCTCCTTCCTTTTCCAAAAATGCCAGCAGCTACTATTGCTTATTGCTTGCGTGGGTATGCGACGCGCCTTGTCTCTTCTCTCTCTAAAGACCCAAGGATTCTAGGCTGTAGGCTGGAGCAGATCTAATGGGGGGGGGGGGGGGGGTTTCAGTATTTCACTACCTGGACTGTATAGGGAAATGGGTCTTCTACTTGCTCGACGCAAGGCTTCAACCAAACTCGGCTTCCCAATGCTTCTGTAGGGACATTTATAGATAACTGTATGATAATTTGTCCTATTCAGCTCAGAAGAAACACGAGGACATGTCATGTGAAGAAGAAGAAGAAGAAAGTTGGGTCAACGGGGTTGGTTTAAACTGTGGCAAGCTTATATGGGTTGGCTTGGAGGGCGTTGCAAAATTGGGTCAAGAGGATAGATGCAGGTCTTTGGCTCTTTGCTCCTTGGCCTGCATTATGTGAGCATGTAGGACCCAACCTATATCATTTTGCGCATTTTAGGCGGAAGAATCAGCAAATTGTCGTTCTAAAAGGAGGTGAATTGATGACCTCTCTCTAATTAAGTATATTGACAAGCCTGCTTGTTAGCATTTTCCTTTCAATTGATAAATCCTTGGTCCCCTGTTGCTGTTGGTTTTGGTTGGCTCAAAAGAAATTATTTGAATGCTTTTGACATGTGCAAGCAGGTGTGTCAATAGTTCACCTAGAAGTGATAGGTTACTGTTAGCGCCACTGATGATAGATTTTGGATGCTTGCAACGTAGAGCAGTCCTAGGGCCCTCTAGCTTTTTCTGCCACAGCATTAACTTGGAAGTTGGAGCCGTAAGGAGAGCACCTGGAAGGCCAATCCAACGGCATTCTAGTTGTTTTGTTCATTTTATTATTTTCACAAACACTTAGTGCCCATTTTGAGAGGGCTGAAGCTCGGCGGCTGCCGGCTTTTAACTTTGCGAGTGGGCCTTGTACGGTCAGTCTATAAGCAGCTGAAGCAACTCAGTTGAACCTTCAGCTCAGCCCTCCAACTGGCCATTTATAGTATGCTGTTCAGTTTGCTGCCTTGAAAGATTGTAATTTTGAGGTTTAATTTAGTGATGACCAAGAGTAAAGCATTCTATAACCTATGTTTGATAAAAACCCAGAAAGCACAAATAGTTGTCAATTTGTCATTCAGCCAAAAATTTGGCTTTTTGGTGAAGCTTGTTTTATTAGTTTCTTTTTTTTTTGAATCCCTTTAAGAGGGCTTTAGCTTTGATTGAGTTGCTTTCATTTAACCACTTTAAAGATGCTACTAAAACCAGCTCGACAGAAAAATCAATTTCTTGACTGGATAGAAGTGTATTTAAGCTTTCCGGGTTTTCACGAAATACAGCTTTTATACTTTCCATGTAGAGTCCACCTTGCAAATGGGCACACTCAGTGAAATCAACTCAATCAAAACTTCAGCGCTGCCAAATGGGCACATTCAGTAAAATCAGCTCAATCAAAGCTTCAGCCCTCCCATATGAGTCCAACACTTGTGCATCAAGTGAAACTGTAACCATTTAATTCAAATCATCCCTTTCATCCCTGATATTCCAAAGACAAAATTGACACACATACAAGTGTGTGAATACTCCTTAAAAACAGTAAAATTTATAGGTATCAATGGTGGTGGATAATAAGGTTTTTAAAATCGATCCGGAGAACAAACCAGTCAGGGGTCTGGTTCCTTGGTCGAACGGTCCGGCTATTCAAATTGAATGATCGGCCTGTTCTGACAAAATAAACGGTCAAACCCGTTAAAACAATTTGCTAACCAAAATCAATGATTTTTTATAAAAATCTGGTTTTGGGAAAAAATGGAATCAATCACTAACCGATTCCTGATTTTTCTGGTCCGACCGCCCGGTCCAATCTGGTTTTGAAAACCATGGTGGATAACTATTGCTTTAGAGCATAGAAATCAGTTTCTTTTCTTTTTCTTTTTTAAAGAAAATACCCCTAGGCCGATTTGTTCATCAACAGAAGTCAAAGTACATTGCTAGGTTTCAAGATCCACTAATTGTTTGATAGATCAGGCACATTTGAAGATAGAAATCAATTTTCTTATTCTGACATGGAGGTTGTAAGTCTTTAATCTTCATCACTATTCCTTTGTGTGTTGAAGCCATTTCCTCTGAACAGACAACCAAGCCAAGCCTGTTATCATACACCACTCATAAATGAAATGATTCCATGATGCATGTGGTATTTATTCAGGTTTTAGAGCACTAGCTTCACAATGGATCCATTCCCAGTTACAAATCCATATAGGATTGCAAGAAATGCCCTCATTTCCTTCTTACCATTAGCAAGTAGCAACCACAAATCCATCTCTAATTTCGTGTAGGGCAAATGTGGGTTTAAACTTTAAATGGAATGCCAAACTAAATGGGCGATTCATCAAAATCTATGAGTTGGGATCTCCTACCCAGTACCCAAGAAACTTATCTACGCTACATTATAGCTGTGCATTGAGAACATCTTTCTTATTTGCATGTTATCATTTATGGAGAGATATTCCGAATGTATACTTATGGTGTTACGTGGGTAGGAAATCTGAATTCATCAAATTCTATACGGCATTAGATACATAACCTAAAAGATGTGGATTCTCTATACCAGACTCTAAGTAAACACAACAAATTTCAATTCAAATACCATAACTTTTGTTATCAATTCCACTTTCCCATATGTTGAAGTTTTTAGCAAATGAAGAGTGCATCACTACGATATGTATACCAAGTAGATATTTATCTCGATTTTTTATTATATAATATTAACTTATATGTTTATCCTTTATTTACACACCACATAGCATAGCAGGTGCCCTTTGAAATAACGTTCACAGTTTTATGTGGTGAAACCCATCAAACATAGCTTCTATTTGGTATTCAATGACATCAACCCAGTTTGACTCTTACAGACATGGAAGATGGAACATTTATAGAACTCCACTGTTTTTCTGTCTTTGGGTGCATGGCCTTGAGATATTATGATCAGGCCTTTCATAACTCGAGCTCTAAACGACAAGAGGGTGTTTGGTTTCATTTATATTTAAATGTTTTATATTTGTGTGGTTAAAAAATCGAGAAAAGTAATTAATGAGGGTGTTTATGACATATCGGTGTCATTAGATATCACATCAGTATAGTGCCAATAAATGCCTATCCGTTTCAAGAAGCTCTAAAATGAAACTTCCTGAAACGGGAGAAATGCATAGAAATCAATATGTACAGATGTAACTAATGAGACCTTTACTGATGGAGCACCTATGTAACAGCGTTTACTCAATAAACGTAAACAGAATCAAATACATATAAGGTGATCAGCATGAAGTAGCTTAAACGGCAACTTCCGTAGCACAAGGAGAAATTGATCTTGCCCATTTGGCTGAAATTGAATTAAAAAGAAAAGAAAGAAAGATAATTGGAATCGAGTTAAAATCAAAATTAGGTAATAGGAGGTATAAATAAAACGAATAAAAGTAACAGAAAATATCAGATATAAAATTACTAAAGCAAACTGAACCAGTTTTTTTTTTTTCTTCTGTTTTTCTTTTCTTTTGATAGAGACAAACTAGAGAAATAGTTCATATATATTTAGCTACTGCCTAAACTAGAGGAAATTTAAACGAAATTTCATTTATAAGAATTAAGAATGAAAGGGTGGATGTGTTAACTTGTGTTTTAAGGGGTATTGGAAAGGATAATGAGACCTCAGCTGAGATAAATTGAGAGGGGGAAGAACGTAGCTCATCGATGCTGCATTTTAAGAGGAAAGTTGCCATCATCTAAAGCCTTGTCTCATCTATATGGAATTGGCTACATGAATCTTGTTTCACCGTTATGTTCTTTTCCATTCTACGGAATGGGATGAGCTATGCATAAAGTTATGTGCATTAGGCTATGCATGGGACCGATAAAAAATGAACATGCTCGTGTGGCCACACTTTACATGTACGGACTCCGTTTCACTCCTGAGAGGTCCCATAGTCCACTGTGCAGAATTTTGTTTGTAGTCCATCTTGACTCCATAACCATAACCATTGTTAAATTATGGGCACTCAAATGGGTATTCAACAACATGGTTGGTTTTATTGTCAAATGCCCCCAACTTTATGAGGAAAGAGGAAGGAATAATTTTTTAGTAGGATTAATTCTTAAGGTTCTGTTCGGGAAGAATATAAATATAAATATATTCAATAGTTCATAATTATATTTCTAATCCTTGTAATTGCACCCTTTCCAAATGGAACCTAAATTAATGATCCAATTGGATAATCAGAAGGAGAAAATGTGGAATTTTCTTGAAACCCGCATCTGCAAATTATTGTTTTGTGTGTGTAAGGGGTAGGGGATAAAAACTCGTATTAGATCTATATCAGATTAGATTTAGTCTTCACATCGTCCTCCTAACATTTACAGCCCTGCATTTGAAAACATCTCCGTATTTGTATATTTTTATTCGTAGGAAAATGTTCGTAATGCTCCGTTGTGAAGTGCTGTGAGGACATTTTTGTAAGGATGAAATCCATATTCGTTCTATGTAGGCCGACCAGAGCCAAAAGAAAAACGGGAGACCCACACGCTTCTCCATCTCCATTAATTAAGTGGGTTCTGGCTGGTAGTAATAAAATCATCAGCTTTGGATGAATTTGTACCACCCTGAAGGCCCTGAACAATCTGAACCTGACTGGGTCAGCAATCTGGTTGGGATAAGTCAAGTAATACCCGAAAGTGCAGATGCAACCTCCCGCTCAGGTCAAGAATTGTCATCTTCACTTCTGCTTAAAACAAAAGTTCCATGTGATAAGGAGGTAGTTGTGCTGATGTTGCTTTTATGACTAAGCAATACTTTGGTCTATTCACAGGTGAACACTGTCATTTGTACATACATACATATATACATATATATTATTATAATCGTATCAGTGACTTATCTTTGCAGTATAGATGCAGAGAATTGGAAACCTGAGATGGGCCATGGAGGGCCAGCAGAGGACTTGGAGCCTTTGCTTGCAGTTGGCCAGTTGCATTCCCCACCCTCTAACAATAAAGTGGATCTACATCAATCGGTCTCAACTCTCAACACATGTAAAGAAGCTTCCAGGCACCACCTAAGAAGAAAGGGTGAAAAAAAATTGTCAAACCAGTCAATCAATATGGTGGTGGATGCCATGTCAAATTTAGGTGAGGATTAGATTGGTGTAACACAACTCTGGTGGGCCATGCGAGCTATATGGGGCGGAGGCAGGTCAGGAGCCCATCTGGCCTGCCAGTTGAAATTCGGATTTGCTCCTCACAGAAGTCATCTTATAGCATATTGCAGCCGTGCATTGAGACTATTTCTCTATAAATGATAACTTACAAGTATAAAGATGTTCCCAATGTGCAGTTTCAAGCATTGTGAAGTTGGTGTGAGACGTGCTCGGCGATGAAAAAATCTGGATTCAGCCAGGCTGACCCTAATTCTGTAATCTGTCCCACATGTTATTACCGTGTGAGAAGCCTTATTCTTCCAAGTTCCACTGCTTAATATGAGATGGAAAGAGAAATTTGTGAGCAGGAATCTAGGTGAGAAAAACTAGTACTGAGATTTGTCTCTCCAGTATCCGCTTTGGGTCTCCTGTTCCTCTGTGTGCTACCATTGTCATTGCGTCCATTAACCATGACTTTTCACTTTCACCTCTCTGTCGACAAAATAATGAGAAACCAAAAAAAAAAAAGAGAGAGAAAGAAGATAAAACAAAGAAGAATTTTATTTTTGTTAAAGCCATTTTCTTGACAAGAAAAAGCACATAAAATATTAAAAATGCAGCAGTTAGTGATCATCCCTATTCATCCAACTTCAACCATCATCATCATCCAAGCCTTATCATGACTATACCAATTATACGGATCGGTTATATGAATCCATTTTTGACATTTTTTTCTATTTAAAATTATTTTCATTATCAAATTATTAGCGCTTAAATGATCTTACTACTTGAGCTCGTGTCATTTCTGGTCTGTCCATGCTCAAACTTGCAATAGATCACTTTCTTATAGATGTTATCAAAGGTTTTATACACATTTCTTATAGATGTTCCATCCTTTCTAGTTTTTTCGCTGATCCATCTCGTTATACACATTTATGTAACGCTCATTTTTTAGACATATTATTATTTTTCCATTCATCTATCTTCAATCACAACTTGAATTTAATTTTCTTGCATTTTTTTTCAGATAATTTTACAAAAAAAAAAGTAACTTTACTATTAAAAAAAAACTAAGAATTAAAATCGAGAAAATCCTGCTGGGGTCCTCTCCTATTCCCTAGACCAACCAAACGAACTCACAACAAATATATTCAGAACTTGAGGTTGTTGGCTTATCTTGTCAAATAACCTCAAGGAAATATTAATGGAGTCCCATTATTATTTTAATATTTTGATCACTTGGCTAGGGGTATGGGCGCCCATAATTTTGACAAGGCGCACCTCTTTAGCCATTGATGCCCAACTCTACCAAAAAGTAGATTGTCAATTAATCCATGCATTCACAAAACCACCAAGCACGCCCAGAAGGCCAGAATCATTTCGTTTCTCCTTTTCATTTTTTTTTTCCTTCTTTTCTACACATACTCAGTCCCACTCCCACATGATAACCCACGTGTATTTTATAAAATATTAATTACTGGATTATGGTGGTTTATATCTGCGAATTTTCCTTTTGGTTGTTGACGTGCATGGCGCTAGCATTGCTTTCAAATGCAATCGGTTTGGGAGGTTCCCTATGTCATAGAGCCTTTTAGGCTGCGTTTGGTTTTACTATATTCTGCTTCATGTCTTATTTTATTTTATTTGTATTAAAATCAAACAAAATAAGTTAAATTTTGAAACAGAAATAGGTCAGAATTTACACTCAAATTATTTGCACTGTCATGGTTTTGCAACCAAACACTGCATTAGGTTCAAAGGGTGACAGCCCAGGTTGTTAATTGAGGTATAGCCATTTTTTTTCACATAAAATGGATAAAGAAATTTTAGCATGAAAATATTTGAATTTTATTTTATTTTTGTCTATTTTACAATGAAAACTAGGTTCTTGACATCTTGTCCCTTGTTGGTTAAAAATAATCCAATGAAAACTAGTTTTTTTAGTGCTTGGTTGCTCATAACCAACAGACAAACATAATATCAAATGTATTCATGTATGGTAGTCTCCTTAAATTAAATCACCCTCATCCAAATAATCCAATGAAGCTTTTGATTTCATGAATATTTAATATCTCTTTCTTCGGTGTAAGCCCAAAATATAAGTAGTCCAGCCCATAATCCCATTCTCAATTTTCTTTCCTAATTATACTGGAACATTAGAAATTTATAAAAAATAATATTTTATAAATAAATATTTTTCCTTATGAATATTTTACTGGTCAAAATGCTCTCTAATATCACACAACTGTAGTATAGAAAGTTGGTGGAACACTAGAATCTGTAGCATTTACCAAATAGAATTTGATAAAGAAGAACAGTGGAATTTGTAGGTCCCAAACCTATAACCTATGTCCCCTGATTCCCTGAAGCAAAATTGTCATTTTGTTTTCCAAAACCATATGAAATATGAAACCAACCACGAATGAAACAAAGTAGTACATCAAAACATATTAGAAGGAATTGAAAAAAAAAATTTATGCCCATTTTGTGGGAAAAAACAGCTTTTGTTTTAATCCTTGCTTATCCTATTGATTAGGAGGATAATTCCATTTCCAAAACAAGTGCAACTCTAATACAATTCAAATTTCTGTACAGGGAGCAACAGTCATGTTCATCTTCAGGCCATCCAGAATAAGTGGGTCAACCCAAAAACCACATTGGTAAAATGAAATATGATTTGATTAAATGATGGGACCATGTGATCCTCTTTCAGACATAACCATAACCAACAATCAGCCACAGTAATGGAGTTTAAGTATGTATTTGGTATAGCTTCTGTTTATTAAATATATATTTATATTTAATTTGTCTTTAAAACAAAACAAAAAAAAAACTTGTTAAACCGTTTATTAATAGTTCGGCATCATTAAGCACCACATCAGCGAAAAACACATATACAGCATGATGGGATAAATGCTGGCGATGACATGACATGACACGATCTATCAAATAATCTGGTTTTTGCTGATTCGGGTCCATGATCAAATCCAAGGAAAATGAATCTAGAGTCTAAATTGTTAGTTGATTACTTTACTTTCTGAGGCCATGCAGGTCTGTTCTAAAGAAGCTCCTCCAAAGCCCAAAACATGGCAAGTCTTCATAGACAAGGCATTCATATTCCAGATTTTGTAAAAAAGAAGAAAAAACCTGTTTCGAGCTGAATCTGGTGCTTTGATTTTAGTTCCTAAACAAGGGTTGTCCTGTTTGGCTTTCAAAGGTTATTTTCTCTTTTAACCCATTTTGGTAAAGCCAATGGGGTCCAACCCCTTTCCATCTAAATCTATCAAACGATGAAAATCCATACATTATATAGATTAAATTTAAAAGATGGAGTAAAGGAGGGATGATTCTTGATTGCCATCTCTAAGTCTCATACATACCAATACCATAGTAGCAGTAGCACTTCTTGATGAGAGCTGTGAGCCGTCCAATGGGTTGACTTTCAGGTGATGAGTTGGCCATTGCAAACGCTGAGCTGAAGGCTGAAGCTCACACAGAAGCTGCATCTCTTTGCATGAATGAACTCAAATAGCCATTGGACAAAAGGATTAAAGCTTAGGGCTTTTACTGCATTTGCATTGATGCATAATTACAGCAAAGAGCGTTGGAGAATGCTCTTCTTTACTTCCCTTTCCTTTCTTTTATCAGAGGAGAGAAACCAACTTATGAAATGACAGAATGAGTTCGACAACAAGTACTTCCCTCCAGAGAGGGAGAGAGAGAGAGATTGCTTTCAATTCAATGTACACTGCTGATCCAAAAACTGCAAAAGAGGAAAAGAAAGAAGAAAGTTGTATCTGAATTATCTGATAAAGCAAAACCATCCAAACACCGACGTTATCGCAACTTCTCTCTAGAGTCTAGTCTTCCATTAATAAAAGTAGACCTCGCGTGACCAGCTATATCTCACTTTCTCTCTCTTCTCTCTCTCGATTCACTGATGCGCTGGAAGAACCGGCAAATACAATCGAACCCATGTTCACACACTCACTTTTTTATCCGAACCCAAAAGAAGCTAAGAAAGGAAATCTGAAACGCCATTACCTACGCCGGTAGTGCAGCAGCAATTGCTGCAGAAACAGCTGATGTGGTTTTCACTCATCAGTCTCAAAGTTCAAAGCAATCCCCCATTTCACATGTCCCCAGAGAGAAAATCACAGAACACAGAGAGAAGAATTGATTTTTTACGTTGGACCGCGTTGAAAGAAAAAGAGATGAACTTTCTTCTCACAAGCATGAAAAATTTGACTAAATTTTGCTAAAAACTACACTGTTTTCTTTCTCCATCTTTCATCTCGCTTCTGTTCTTCAAATTCTAAAACTAAAAAAAGAGAATAATATTAAGATTAAAAAGAGTGATTAAAAGAAAGTACAGAAAATGAATTCTTAATTCACAAGCTAACCGGGAAAAAGAGAAGAAAAAGGAAAAGCAATCTAAACTCAGAGGTCAGAACGGTGGCGGTGCGGGTTGTCTGGCGGTAGGCGCCCAGATGACATCCGAAGGTAGGTGGCAGCTGTAGATGGACATACCACATGACTCCGCCGAAGGAGGGTGGCTTCCCTCTCCACCGCCGGGAGCAGGTGGAGAGTGGCCGGCGTTACCGGTAACCGAATTGGGTATTTCATCTTCGATGGGCAAACGGTGATAAGACGGGTTGCTGAATGTCGCAGCAACAATAAAGACGGTACCTGCGGCGAGAAGAGGACCTACGACGGAGCCTCCGAGGATCTGACCCTGCGGCCCAGCAAGCGAAATCGCAAACCCATTCACAGAAGACGGAAGAGACGTGGCTGACGGAGGTAGGAAGGTAGCTGAGATGGAGAGTATGTCAAACCGGCCATGAAAGGTGACGGTAGCACCCGGGTTGGTGGAAGGTTGACGGAGGGTGACGTTAGCCACGGTGCCGGATCCGGTAAGAACACAGACACCAATATTTCGTCGACGAACGAAGCGAGATATGGCATCCACGACATCGAGACCTCCGGGGACCTCGAGAACTTGGGGGCGCATTGCGCACTCGGCGTCACGAGTGATGATGACGGGTGGCTTGGGCTTGTTCTTGGAACCAGGCGGGCGGCCTCTGGGACGCCTGACTACTTCAATAGTAGCACCATCTCCAGCGCCGTTGCCATCAGCTTTCTTCATCTTCTTGGCAATAGATCCATCAGCGCTACCGCAACCAGGTCCACCGCCTCCTCCACCGCTGCTTCGGCTCTCCTCTTCTTCGGAAGTCTGGCCTTCCCGACTCACAACGTGGTGCAGCTGCTGCAGCTTCTGCTGTTGGTGCTGTGGGTGGTGTAGCTTTGCGAACATATTGCTTCCACCGCTTCTACTCTTTCCTTCTTCATGTTCACCTTTCATCTCTTCAAATTATTATATATATATATATTAATTCTTTATAATAATACTACTAATATCTAGAATTAAAAACGAACAAAGGAGTGACAGAGAGAGCAGTCAAGACTCAAGATAGAATTTTGATATGTTTATGGTTGACGATGTAAATAACCCAGGTACATAAGAGAGGATCTACTCATCTACGGAGAGAGATAAAAAAAGAGTGAGAGAGAGAGAGAGATGGGGGTAGTGGTTGAGCTTGGAAACCAAGTAAAGAGTAACGGCGCCGCTGGTTGGAGGTGGTGCGGGGTCCACATACAAGACAGAGAAGGATGGAGAAATTTCCACTCTCTCTCTCTCTCTGTCTAATTTTTTAACTTTAGCCTAGCCAAGCCAGAGGCCCAGAGCCACTCAACTCAGCCTTCGCTCACCGCCTTTAATTTCTTTCCATCGAGCTTAGAGCTTACACAGCGGGAAGCCGAACAATGGAGGGGACTCTCAACTGATAAACTCTGTGTAAGCGTAGCCCAACTAAGCCCATTGACAATGACCCATTTCATAGTTCAGGCTTCGATGTTTCCACCTTTTCTTCCTCCTGTCGATTAATTAGCAGAAAAAAGATAAAAATCAAAGCTCGCAGCCCACATTCTTTGACGAAGGGAAAGCAGACTCATGGCATGGGTAGATGGGAGTTTGATTTTCAACCTGTGTCCCTGCTTTTTTTCACAGAGTGGATGAATAATAGATGTTGCTTACAAGAAAAGATGGTTATCTACCACCGTCTTCATTCTAAAATATAGGGTTTGCATAAGCATGAGACAACGCTTCACCATTGATGTCGTTGGTGGTTCATCACTCACACATCTCTTTCTTTCTCTATATATTGTTGCTTGTTGATGCATGCTCTTATCGACAACTCAGAGAAGTTGTGAATGTCTCAGGCTTTCTCTCTCTCAGCTAGCTTTAATTATGTGTCTAATTCAATGTATTAATTCTGTCCAAAAATACAAGAGAATTGCCAATTAATTTATCCAAGCTGTCTTGATTGGACGGTCTTGATCAACAATAAGAATTTGACAGTGGGCCTGGGGAGAAGTAGTCAATCATGGTATCTTGCTTTGCGTGTACCTTAGAAAGAGCTGAGCTGATAATATCAAATTGACTGTCATCTCTCTCTCTCTCTCTACCCAATTGACGCCTCTCTGTGTTTCAAAACCTTCAACGGATATACATCAACACTACCCAATTAATGAACTCAAGTTCTCTCAAAAATCAATAACTTGGGTAGTTTGTCTCAATCCAAGGAATGAAGGAAGTTTTATTTTTGTTATGAATTCCACTTAAAAACAACATCGAACATATTCAATGCAATATTCAAATCAAGTAAGGAAATTTGAAGTTGCTATCTCCTCGAACTGTTGTGAGGGTGACATGCATCTATAAACCAAATTCTAGCTAACTCAGACTACTCTTCGATTTCTTGTAAGGTTGAAACTTGAAGGGTGCAAGTTCTACTGAGACTTATATACTCTGAAAGCTATAAGGCGTAACTCGTAAGAGAAACTATTTACAGCCATAGAAGATGTGAACTCGTTTCCATGCACCATTCCGTTTGATTTGTCACATCAAACTTCGTGTGATGCATTCTGCGTAGCATGTTCGTTTCCTTCCTTGAATGTTCATGAGTTTGTGTGGGTGCATTTTACTTTTCCGAAATTGATATTAATGTGCATCTCTTGTTCTATCCTCGATGCAGCTGCTAGAGTTGCAACTTGGACTTTGGTTGGCCTTTAAAGCCCAACCCAGTAGATGTTTTCGCCTGGGTCGGATTAAGTGGTAAACCCATATGATCGGTTGTTGGGTTGAGGTGGGTCCATTCAGATATTTGCACACATTGGCTTGCTGAATATAGGTGTATCATACCAGGGGGACTGTCGGGTCGGATTCAATACCCCTCCTCCAGGCTTGGCCCTATAGAACCTGATCCGTTGACATTAATTCCTAGCTCCAATTTTAACCAAACCTTTCTCCAGACTTAGACTTAAGTGAAAGTAATAAATTAAAAAATGATTTAAACACCTATAGAATTACGGGCCCTAATTTAAGTTCGAATTATATTAATCTATTTGATTTCAACCGAGATTTTTAAAACCAATCCGAACAATGAATCAGTTAGGAATCTGGTTTTTGGGTCGAATGATTAAACCGTTTGAATCGAATGGATGGCCTGTTTTAACAAAAAAAAAATAAAAAACAGTTCAAACGGTTTATATCAACATAAAAATCCGATTTTGAGTCTAAACCGACTATCCGGTCTGATCCGACTTTGAAAACCATGATCCCAACGACATATGCATATATATAAAGAGAGAGAGGGGACAAAATCAGCCTCATTGAGCCTCATTTGAGTCATACCGTCCACTTGGTTTCTCATGCAATAATCTTGCCACTTAGCCCGTAGAAAGTGTTAATATAACAAGCTGCACATTGCATCACGTACGGACCTAACCTTTGTAGTTCGTCGCAGTTGATTTGTTGCTTTGCTCTTGATCATGGTCATTAAGCATTCAAACCGGAATTTCTGACCTATCACCGGCCATGAAGAGCTAGCATGTCGGCCAATCTACCTTGCCGACAGTGTGTAAGTTGAGACGGTCGATATTGGGTTGTTCTCTGGGCTTATTAGGCCAAGCAGATGCCCAACTGCAGCTGACGCTGTTCTTGGTTTCAAACTCTTCTTTTTGTTCCTATATTTGTGAAGCCTATTTGACAAGAAAGACCCAACCTACCAGAAGCCAAACGCTCCAACAGTTTTATATCTCTCAACAGAAAATTACTATTTCAGAGAATTTCTATAGCTAAACATACCACATATATGCAGCCTCTACTCTACTGGAACTGGTTTAGCACTTCATGCTTCTCAATCATGTTACTACGACATTTTGCTTTTTAGTGATATATAAGAGAGAAGGTTCTAACTTATAAGAGTTAAGCATTGGAGAATGGAGAGGCGTGAATACGACAGTTGGAGACATTTCTTTCATCTGCATGCGGCAGTTAAGACGTCAGCTATATATTGAACAGGCCAAGTGGCAACACACTGCCCCCTTCCCAATTCCCACCTTTGTGAAAATTCCTTGGCCATCATTTCAATGGCTAATCTAAAAAACCAAATAGTTTAATTAGCAAAGACAAATATTAGAAACCACCTATTACTGGCTATTACCTCCAACTTTCTGAAATGAAATACTACATATCAGTGTTGATAAATTTCAGAAAAAAAAAAATTATAAGAGCAATGAGCAATAAGAGTTGAATCCTAAGGCTTCGTGTGTTTGTAACTGTGATTTGCTTCCCATTTGAAATATTTTCATTTTATATTTATTGATAGTACAAATTTTGCATCTCAAAAGTTGATACACAATTTGCACCACTTTGGAGGTCATTATATTTTACTTGAAAACAAATAAGACAAGATCAAAATTAAAGCAAAATTTACACTCCTATTCATTTACATGAGTGCAAATGGAAATCTGTAGTAGCAAGGACTGAGGACTCTCTGGTCGTCATCAATAATTTTACACAAGCTCGTGACGCCTGTATTGCAGAGTATGGAGTATGGAGGTGCAGATGAGAGTACGGTCTACGTCGACCCTAGACGTACCCTAGAAAATGTCTTTTACTGCATATGGGATGAGATAATGGCTGCAGGAATGCAGAAGATTGGATTTATCCATGATGGGTCCACTTAATTAATTGATCTAGCATAACAAGTGTGATTAGATGATCATGACCACTTATTCAACCTGCATTTGATTTTGGATGGGAAAAGGCCAACATTAAGATAAGGGCACCTTACTGTTTAGTTCCATCCCGTTTTCTCATGTTTATTTATATTTGTTTCTTTTAAATATTTTCTGTTTTTGTTATTTGGTTGTAGTTTACTTTAAATGTTTTTTATTCTTTATTTCATATTAATACCCATAAAAGTGTGTACCATTTGGAGTATGGAAAATAAGAATTTAACATTTTGCCAAATGTCCTATGCACAAAAATCAAAGCATTTTAATTTTCTACCATTTATTTGATAAATGGTGAAACCAAACAATTGTTTCATTTTGCTTCATCTACAATAAGGCCAATGCCTATGTGGCACTGATGTAGTGGCATTTTTTCAATAGACGCCAACAGAACCAAACATCCTCATTGTCAATTCTACCATTTGGTTGGTTGTGTTTTTACAATATGACAAAAAATGGAATCATAAAAAAATACATCAATTTTCAAAAACTGGGCCACTTTGGGAAATACCTTTTTTAATATTTTTTTTCTTTCTCTAAACGTTACAAGACATGATCAATGATGGGGTTTCAACATGCACGGGACCATTTTCTCAGAAAATGGCAATAGAACCAAACACCACTAGAGAAAGTTCAGCTTTAATCAATGCAATGCCCATTTGAACAACTTTTACAGCCTTGCATTAGGAATATTTTTGTACTTATGTATTTTATTTCATGAGATATTCCTAATACAAGATTGTAAGAGGCTGTTAGAATGGCATGAACACGGGCTTACACTGATCGAAGCCGAACTCCACCGGAGAGTTTGATCTACAATCATAAAAGAAAGTTTATAGAAGAATTTAATAATTATGAGAGGATGTTAGTATATAATCCATTACTACTATATTTATTAAGGCCATGTCTGGTGAATAAGTGGTTGTTAAAATAAGTACTTCTTTCACAAGTGCTTATTGTAAGTACTTATTTTAACAACCACTTAAGGTTGTTTGATGACACACTTGCCAAATCACTTATTGTGTTTTTTAAGCACTAAGTAGGGTGGGGTTGTTTGGTGAGTCACTTTCACCACAAGTGCTTATATTGACATAAATGACAATTTTAGCCCTTACTTCACTTATACATATAAACAATGCTTTTCACATGTTATACTACACATTTCAATGAAAAATCGCCACACCATGACACCTGAGAGCACACGTGGGCCCACAAGTGGAGTGTCATGTGGAGCCAATTAATAATAATAATAACAAATAATAAACATTATTGATAAATAATAATAAAATAGCATAAATAATAATAATAATAATTTAACAAAATATGGAATAGTATTTCCAGGAAGTACTTTTAAGGTGCATTCTTCACAAAATTCTTCTAGAAAGTACTTTCATGGATCAGTTTTCACAAAATACTTTCAGAAAGCACTTTTAAGGCACAAATTTCATAAAATACTTCCAAAAAGTACTTTTAAGATGTACTTTTTACAAAATACTTCCAGAAAACACTTTCAAGTAGCAATTTTCACAAAAATACTTATAGAAAGTACTTTCAAGAAACATATTTCATAAAATACTTTTAGAAAGCACTTTTAAGGAGCAGTTTTCACAAAATACTTCTAGCAAACACTTTCAATGAGTAGTTTTCAAAAAAATAAAATATGATAAAATGAGTAATACATGTTGGTTCGATTTATTCAAAAAAAATCACCATAATATCAATGAGATTTGTAAATAAATTAAAGTAGGATAAAATGAGCAATACATGGAAATTTGGTTTATTCAAAAAAAATATATAAAAAACATCACCAAAATAGCAATGGGAATTAAAAGTAAAATAAAATAGGATAAAATGAGCAATACATGAAAATTTGGTTTTTTCAAAAGAATAAAAAAACATCACCAAAATATCAATGAGAATTGAAAATAAAATAAAATAGGACAAATGAGCAATACATAAAAAGTGCAATGTGAATTTAACAAATATTAATACAATATAATCAATAAACACAAAACTCCATAAAATATTAATACAATATAATGAAACACAAAATTCCATCAACCATTATTCAGATTATGCAAATTAATCAACATAAAATAATTAACACAACCAAAGAATCACAACAATATCATTTTTATCTCAAAAATTCAAAAAAAAAATAATCAGGTTTGAGCAAAATATTGCAAGATAACCAACATAAAATAACTAACAAACCACATACACTTCAATAGATCACAACATTGTCATTTTTACTTTGGAAAATAATAAAAAAATAAATTTAGTTTTGAGAAAAATAATCAACATATAATAATTAACACAACCACATACACATAAAAAAAATCACAACATTGTTGTTTTTATCTCTGAAAATAAAAAAAAAAATCAGTTTTGAGCAAAATATTGCACTAAAAATAATTATAAAGCAAAGATGAGGGAGGAGGATGACTGGCTTGAGTGTCGTCGGTGATTGTATAATGAGAATGCGTGAAATCCCTCCAAAAAACCAGATATGGTAATGAACAATACAAAGAGGTTTTCAATCATTTAAAACCAAAAATATTCACAAAAACATGTGCAACATCGGTCCAAATGTGAAACCAACTTGGTTGCCGGCAAGTTTCTAGCTCGTTTGGTGGTCGTCAGTCACTCCTAAAACAATTGTCGCCGCTGGTATGCTCGATCCTATTTGAATGAGGAAGAAGAGTGTTTAAGGAGTTATAGGGGTATTCTGGTCATTTAAAAAATTAAACAAGGACCTAATCGTCCCAAATTTTTTGAATGTCCACTTATTTAGCAAGTGCTTAAAATGAGTTGCTTTTTTAATAAGTATTTCTTTACCAAATAAGTACTTTTCGATACTTTTTTACCAAATACCCACAAGTGCTTATTTTTCACTTAATGTGTAGTCCTGGCACTTTTATTAAATACTTATAAAAAAAAGTACTTATTGAAATCAAACAGGGCCTAAATCAGAGGAGGAAGGGTTATTAGTGTGTTTTAGCTTGTAAGGATTTTATGTCTAGTATTCAGACAGAGAATCCGCTGACTTGATAATAGGCTTGCAAATGTAGTATTTTACCAAGAGGAGTCATTTTAAGGCTCCAGTAGGCCCATCTTCTCAATTGGGATTTATATGGGCTGAGGTTTCCCCTGAGGCTCTAAGCCCAACCCAAACAAAGTCCATGAGAGCCCAAGACAAGATTCGACCCATTGAGCTTGCATACTGCTAAGCAGACCCATTGAAATTAGAATGGTTTGGAGTCTGGAGTTTCCTTTAGCCACTCAAATCCAATCTAAGCTTTTGATGAGTTGAGTTGTGAGGGCTGACTGGCTGAGCAGCTGGTGTCGGTCATCCATCGGTGAAGCATCAGCCACTGTTGAAGGCCGAAGAAGCTGGCAACAAAGGCACGGCCCAGCTCCGAGGGAGCTGCACTTGAGGGTGCACCCCCAACCCCAATTCCCATTCAACATCCAGTCGTGATGCATTGACAACCTCAGCCATCTCGAAGGCGGGCCCTCAGTTGTGTCAGTTACCAATTCGATCGAAGAACCGCCCCACGCACTCTCAACCAAATGACCACCAGCCTAACGTCCTACCTGAAACTGAACCCTCGAATCCCTGCTTCACTCTTTGTAATTGCGGGAGGGAAGAAGGCAATGGTCAGCACCAGCAAAGCCCCAGATTCTTACACAACTATCCGGGAGAGGTTCACCTTAGAACGGGAGATAAAAAAGAGCAAATTTATTGCCATCGCAGGCCCCATCTCCGACGAGCAATACGCCCATTCTTTTCTCGCTGAGGTCTTTCCTCACACTTACTCGTTTTTCTTCCTTTCTCTGCAATATTTTTAGGGTTTTATTACTTGGGTATTTGATCAAGAGTCTCAGTTTACTGCCTTAATTCAATAGGTCCGAGATCCCCGAGCGACTCACAATTGTTGGGCTTATAAGGTACATGCCGCACACCATGCGTTTGCTTTTTGATTCCACAGTAGTGGGTAAGACTTTTCATCCCCCCGCTCATAAACCCGCTTTAACATAAAAACGCATCTGTTTGTTTTATAGCTTGGAGATCAATATCGGTGTAATGATGACGGTGAACCATCGGGTACGGCTGGTAAACCGATATATTCTGCAATTGTTTCCTCAGGGATTGATAGGGTGATGGTAGTTGTCATCAGGTGAATTATATTTTTGAAAATTTTCTTTTGGCATGCTCTTCTGACACAGTGTGGTGATATGCCATTGATTTTGAGGCAGATTGACACTGTTTTACCGTAGCAATATGATAAAAAAATGTACCTGGAAAATAGAGAAATTTCTATCACTTCAATAAATTTTGAGGAGGAACAATCTCTAGAAAGCCAATACGCGTACATGCGCATGTACACAGACAGAAGTTACTAAAGAGAGAAATAGATGAATGCAAAACTTAAACTAAATTGACAGCTAATATAAATAAATTGCCTCCAAGTTAATGTTAATTTCCCCCTTTTCTTACTTCTATCTTTATTAACAATTAACCCTATTTAATTTGTCTTCATCCTAAATCCGTTCTGAATAAATAAACATCAAAATTGCATCTAAATTAAGGAGAAGAAAAAAATCAATTTCCAGATGACCTGAATGAATATTTTCCAGACCAACATATCTCTATTTAAATTCTTTTTATTCTAAAATCATTCTGATTAAATAAACATCAAAAGTGCAGCTAAGAAATAACTTTTTTTTTTTTTTTTTGAGCAAAAGGATATTAATTAGTAGAAAATAAACCAAAACAAAGAGCACCACATCACAATGGCAATTGATCTTGGATGCATGTGGTTTTAACCAGACCTTCCTTGTTTATTTATAGTGTCTGGTCAACTTAGCTATATTATGTGCTAGTTTGTTCTTTACACGTGATGCATAGATGAAATTACAACATTCTAAAAAGAATGCTAACTGCCTGGTGTGCTCAATTAGTGCTTGCTCAAACCATTGATATTTACATATTATTGTCCCTGATTTTTTCTACTGCCAGAGCCCAGAGGACCTAAATGAATTATTTTCAAACCGACATATCTCTATGTAATTTGTCTTCATTTTAAAATCATCCTGAATATGTGACTCAAAACTTTAGCTAAATTAAAGAGAAGAAATAACAAATTCCGGATGCCCTAAACAAATCATTTCCCTGGCACCATACAACATACACTTCATATAGAAAATAAGAGAAACCTTTTATTCTAATATATGCATAATTTCTACTATTCCTATCACTTATTAAATTCAATATATAACCAACATAACACCTCCATGGATAATAGACTCAATTTTTGCATACACATGGAAGACAAAACTTGTGATGCAGAGTTTCAGGTTAGAGCCACCTATCAAGGAAAAGACCATTTGGTGGCATAATTGCCAACTGACGTTTGGAAGTGAGGAGGGTTAACCAAGTTGATTAAGATTTGTGTAGAGGACTAGGATGTATTATTTCTGAGAATTTCCGGGGTTGGGCCACTTCCTGATTAGTGTAGCTGTTGCCATGCCTTTCTAAGAAATTAAAGATAAAGAAAATTGCCATTTATCCTTATATTCAGTGGATATTAGTTATTCTGAAAATTCCAATTTCTTTGTCTCATTTTCAGGCATTTTGGAGGTATCAAGTTAGGAACTGGAGGATTGGTCAGGGCTTATGGAGGTGTCACCGCAGAATGCTTAAAAAATGCTGCAACATGTCTAGTGAAACCTAAAGTAATGAACTGTATGCTTGAGCTATTAATTTCTAGATTTGTTTTCCTTATCTTTATTTCTTGTTGCAAAATTACTTATTTCATTTAACTGGTAGAAAAGCTTTTTTTCATCTTTACATTTAAAAGAAAGAACAGTACATACTTTTATAGAGGATGCCTTGTCAATTTGTGTATAAATTTGTTTTTTGGATGTTTTATGAGCAAAATTACTTTTGCAGGTTTTAATTGGTCTAGAGGTGCCTTTTGAACTGTTGGGGGTTGTATACCATCAGGTGAGGGCTATTTCAATTTATAAAGGTTTCAACTTTCATGTTACTTTGGGTTTAATATGAAAATTCATTGTATCATAAAATGCAAATTATTGATGAAAAAACAACATGCAAATGCTTGGATATTATTTGCCTTTTGGTATTCAAAGATTGAGTGTACTTTGAAGGCACACGTAGCATTCATGGATGTTCTTTAGCTTATTAGCCAGAACTTACCTTGCTCTTATTAAGAATTTTTTTTCCTGGGAATTTAGCATTGTCATGTTGCTATCCCCTATTAAACAGAATAGAATGGTTAAATAGGATTCATGTAGCCAACTCCATATGGTTGGGATGAGGCTTAGATGATGTTGTTGCTATCCCCTACTTACCTTTAAACCCATGTTTGATATTGCCATGATGCCATCATAGAAAAAGGCCATGCTATGATAAATATAATGTACCTGGAAGACAAAAATCTAGTTGTTCCTGCTATATTTTATTTTCAATAACTACTACTAGTATCATTTATTTCATTCTATTTCTCTGAAGATGCTATTACTTTATTCAATTTTAATTCCAAGATTCACCTTTCAATGGGTTTCTTTTAGATAATGTAAAACTAGTAATTTTGAGACAATTATTCATTTAACTTGCATAATAGAACTTATAGTCCCATCTTGGTTTGAAACCTAAAATCCAATTTTGGTTGGAAGTCTGCAAAATAAAGTTAACTTGAGTACTTACATACCACATTATATTTCTTTATTCTGCTCTATTTAGACCATATATTCTGTTAAATGATTGACTTCAACATCTTTTCCAACTACTTGAACCATTCTCGTTTCCATTTTTCCTTTTCCTTTTAGATCCTTTAACTTGAACAATTTGCTCCCTAGAGCACTAGTTGGTCTCCGTTTCACATGGCCAAATCATGTTTAGCAAACTCTTTTTGTTCAATCACCTGAAGGTGTCATTTATATGTTTCTTCAAGTTATGGTTGTAAGTATGAACATGGCAGTTGGAGCCACATGCATATATGGGAGTTTGATTTGGCAAACTAAAAAATTGGATTTGGAGACTTATACAAGTTACAATATCCTTTCTTGAACATCCACGTATATAGATTAGAATGAATAAATGTAGCAAAATTCCATTTCTTATGGCTAATATGTCAATATTTGAAATATAAAAAGATCATTGTTAGTATAGTTTTTTTTTTTTTCTTTGTATGACAGAATGTGATGAAAAACTGCGCATTGCATTAGGGAGCATAATTGCAATAGATTAGGAATGACTTGGGATTTGATTAGAAATCTCTAATAGGTAAATTTCAATATGATACAATAATTAATAGTTCTATGAAAGGAAAACAGCTCATCTTCTATGGTACAACAATTAGTAGGGGTGAAATAGGGATTCTATTAAGGTAAATTACGAGATAAGATCTCCTAATAGAGACATCCATGAGAAAAAACCAAAAGACTAAAACACTAAATCTCCTTTTTACATTGTAAAGCATAAACTAATACTCTTATATCCATCCCCCTGTTGGCTAGTAAGAATTGGGAAAAGCATCATTCTTTAATCAACAAAAACAGACAAATAAATGGAGAAGTCATTGTTGCTGGGAAGCTTCACTGGAAGGAATATGAATTGGGCTGATATTCTTCAATTCCTCTGTTCTTCTCATCTTTATTGGGAAATAATAAGTATGCAGCATCTGTTGTTGCCAGTCTCTCTCATGCTCCAGCCCCCACTTTATGTATTGCTAAGTTTTTATTGTTTCTTCTTATCCTTTCCCTGTTTTAGGTTGAACTTGTCAAGGCTACTAGGCACCCACCCTGGTGTCACCAAACCTGGTTAATTTCATGTTGTTTCCCTAGCTTTCTATGAGTTAGCTTATTCCTTGGTTGAAGTAACAACTAGGAAACATTGACAATGATCTAACATGAAGAATCAACCCTTAGAAGTAGAACAAAACCATGTATGGAAAGATAGGTGGAGCCCTATTTGTCGATGAAGAGAAAGATACAAAGAGTATATGTGCGTAATATAGATCAAAGATAAGAAAAAAGAAAAAGAAATAAACAAAAGGGATGTTTAATGCGACAGAAGTACAGAGGCAAGAGAGTGCATGAATATTAATTGCAAAATAAGAAAATGATGAGGTAGAGCTTTTTACTCTGATCCCTGTAAGAAAGACAGTTGATGTGAATCTGTCCTTCAAATCTGATATAAAATTGATAAAAAATAAGAAAAGTGAGAGAGAAAAGAAGGTTACAGTAGAATAGAAGAAGATGGAGAAGAAGAGAAAGGAGAAGAGAGTTCGATGGATTTCTCTTTCCCTTCACTAATCTTTTATTAATCTTAATAAATTATGCTAATTACAAGTCTGTCCTTTAAGTGGGCGGCCAGCAAAGCAAGAACTTAAAAGAAATTAAAAAGAGATTAACAGGCCCATTAAGAAAAGGCCCATGAACTCATAAAACAGATAGAACACTACTTAAACATAAAACAAATATTAGGGCCCACTGGGCCCAGTCTCTCTACACTTATGAAAGGGGAAATGAAATAAAGATACAAAGTCCCTGCTATTTTATAGAGACAGATTATTCTTTGCTTTATGTAGAGAAGTTGGTTAGAAGAGACATCTTCTGAAGAATATCATGATGAAGTCTGTCAATATAAAGTAAATCACCAAGGCAGTCAAAGATGCTAACTAACTATACAAAAGCTTATCACAGTGAACAACCCCCTCCCCCCTCTAAAAAAAGAAAAGAAAAGAAAGAAAAATAATCATTTTATGGCTATCTGAATTTAAACTCTTTTTGTATGGTGCCACTTCAGCTTTTGATTAATTCAATTAATGGATTCTGATCTGAGTGATTTAGGTTGCTTGAAAAACTGAATGGGCCAATTTCGCATTCCCAACTTTCAATCAGACTTTTGATGAATTTGAAAACAATTATTCCATGATCTTTTTTTCTTGCTGCATTGATGTACATCTCTCGTTTTATGCTTTCAAATACTACGAGTTCAAGGGAATTCATGGTTTCAATTTAGATTCATACATTTTACTTATCAAATCTCTAGAAATTTTACCTAGCCAACTTTAACATCAATGTTCCACTTACTACTATTTTCAGAATCTGATTTTTTTTACCTTTGCTACTTCTCTTTTAATCGTTTGTGCAAGTTATATCTACTTTAATGACTTGGCAATTTCTGACAATATTATCTTGGGATTTTATCGGATCCATTTAATGTGTATTCTGAAATATTGCACGGTTGCCGACAGCTACAGTCTTTTCAAGTTGAGGATATCAGTCAGGACTATGACACTGGTAAAGAAGGTATCACGGTTGTAACTTTCAGAGTTGATTATGACAAGCTCGAGAACTTGGAAAATGCAGTCAAATCCAATTGCAGTAGACAAATCGAATTTTTCAAACACTAAAGCATATTTAAATTTGTTCATCTTCAGTGGTTTATAGTCTTCCCTTTATTGGGCTGTAGAAGTGGTTAAACAGTTTTTAAAAAGAAGGAATCATGTTAAGGTTGGTTCTGTTCTCTTTTTCCCAGATCTCTCGTACTACCTAACCTAATGGGACTAATTTTATTGTTGCCTTGTTGGTTTCTTTGCTTGCTGGGTTGTATGATGAGGCTTCAATCAATTACAAGTTGAGGATTGAACTTTGAAGCTTGGCCTGTCTGTTACAGCTAAATATTCACCCAAAACTTAGTACTTATGGTGAATATTGTACATACACTCGTCGATATGTATGTATTTAACCGATTATTTGCAAGTTTGTCCGATAATGACAAGTGTTCTGTAACAATTATGGATCATTCAGTTCGTGAGCCACTTCTTGGATGTATGCTACTCCATATAAAACACATATTAGGGAACCAATATGATATTCTAAACTCTTGATGCATTAGCACCCATTCTCTTCTAGAGTTTCTAGTTTTTATGTTTAAGCACTTGATGGTTTGATTTTGATATTCCATGTTCTTTGGCGATACGATTAGAATTTCTGAAACGTATCTTTTGGTTGATCTCATCTCGAATTTTACACCCGCCAAGATTAGATTCAGCCTGCTTCACCTACAAAATCGAATCATCCAAACTTTCGAATAATCCAACGTGCACTTTTTAGTTATTAAACAAAGGGAAATCAATGTTAATTAGAATTTTAGGTTAATCTGTTGAGTTGGGGTTGAGCTGCTGATCTACGTTGAGTTGAGCAGTTGGCTAGTCTGTTCGTTCGTCCAATTAGATCAAGCCATTCAATCAGTAATTACCTGATTAACACTTGTACTACCACCCATCAGGTTGGTGCAACCGAATTTTTGTCCACCAAGCAATCCAACTACTGGGTTTTGCCTTACCAAGGTATTGTTAACAAAAACCTAAATACGATTACCTGTGACACTGGCTGTGTTAACAAAAACTTCCCTTACCTGACCTCCCATCATTGTTAGGGATGTAAATGGATCGGATCGGATTTGAATCAGGGTATATTCAAATCTGATCTGACATTATTATTTGCAGATCCGGTCCGATTCAAAGATCCAATCGGATTTAATAGATATGGATCTAAATTTGAATTAAATTGGGAAGTCAGAATTCAGATCTGATCCAATTTGTTTTATTTAAAAATCAACAAGTTATTAAAAGATAAATAAAATATATCAATTTAAATAAAGAAAAACAAAAATACAAGTATCTTTTAATTGATTTCATCATACATATACATGTTTTTTATAAAAAATAAATACTATAGCAATTTTATAAAAATACAATTTAAATAATATATTGGATCAGATCTTCTCAGATCAGATAGGGGGTGATTTGAATTTAACCAAATAGGATTGAATCAGATCATATGATCCGATCCATTTGCATCCCTAATCAATGCCTTCAGTAATGGAGGCTTAAAAGTTACCAAATTGCCCTTACAACTTATTTTCACATCTATCAATATAATTCAAAAAGCTAGATTTTCCCTTCTAAACTTCCCTAGACATAATGATTTTATAGACTAAAATTACTTTACTCTTTTCAATGGATTCTTCCAATTAAGAGTTAAAAGTTCTTTTCGAGGTATATTATTAAATTTTCTTCTGGATTGATAGATATAAGAGTAAAATGGATATTTTTGAAAAACTAAAACATTAGGCCAACCTTTTCCATCCGGGAAAATAATAAAAGGGAGGTAGCTGCAGGTTTTTTATTATGTTTATCAGAAACCTCAGGGGAGGTTTAAAAAAGACTTATCAGTCCAAGAAACTGTCTAACGACTATTTATGGGGTTCGAATTGAATCGGATAATAGGTAGATTATTCGAATCGAATCGCCTGATTTAGGGCTGCAATCTAGAAAAGACTGGATTAGCCCGAACCCAACCCTAACCTAACCCAAATTGGGTTAGATTGAGAATTAGGCTAGGGACTTAGGGTTACGGATGTCTTTTCCTAACATGATTAGGGTTGATCCCTTGGGCAACCCAGCCCAACCTAAACCCAACTCTATTTGCCATTGGAAACATGTACCAAAGTCTCACTACATACTATCTACTCCATTTGTCTCAATTCTCAAATCCCAACTCTAATGACAAGTTTTTAGTGATTTTCATTCCATGATTTTAATTTTTATTATTGCCAATTTCATGATTTTAGATTTTCGATAGGAGATCTATCATAATTCATAATAAATTAATAATTTGAAATCCTCCCTTTTTCATATTTAATTTGTGCCAAAAGAACCAATAAATTTATCAAACAAGGAAATACTAATAAAAAATATGGCCATAAAAATTGAGTTTAGGTTTGTTTGTCAGTATAAAACAATTTGACAGATATTAGGAGATTTTAACCACCCCAAACCAACTGGGTTGGGTTGGGTTAGTATTAGGGTTGAAGGTTGGATTGGGTTAGGGTTAGGGGTTCAAAACCTTGGGTTGCTAAGATTGACCTGAACCGACCTAACCTAGCTCGGCTTGCATCTGTAATTCAAAGTTGGATAGCAATCAAATATTAAATAGCATCAATAAATTAAATCAAACATGATCAAAATGCTATATATTATTAATAAAATGAATTAAAAATACTTTTAAGAGAAAAACTAAAAATGACATTGATATTATATATCACGAACAAAATAAATTGAAAATAAATTTTATGAAACTTTAGCTAATGACTCTTTAGTGAAAACACAACATCAAAATTTCAAACCAACTTCACTGATGTAATGTTATATATAACATAACATGTTGTATTTATATATGTATTTATTCATTTATTAATAACTATCCTGGATACAAAACCTTGGCCCAAGTACAAAAGTTTATCTGAACCGCTCTCTAAGCACCAGACCTTATTTGTTTATAAGACTGTGTTTGGTTGCAATGCAAATAAATTTGCCCTGATGCAAAATGATGGTAGAGCAAATGATTTGAGTATAAATCCTGACCTATTTTTGTTTCAAATTTTAACTTATTTTGTTTAATTGCAGTATAAATGAAGTAAATTAAGACATGAAGCAGAATAAAGTAAAATACAAAACAAAATTAAACAAATTTGCATTTTTTACATTTGCACTCCCGTGCATTTGTATTAATGCAAATAAATTCACACTGCAACCAGACACAGCCCAAGTGACCCAAATAACGCCATAGCAAATTAGCATGTTTATCTAACTTCTGAAACCGTAGCTGTTGTGATGAATATACAGTATTAGTGTATTACATGAAATAAAAAAGCTTCCATTCTGCTCTTGGATCTTGCTTAAGCTGCTCTTCTGCTTATTAACGCCCATTTGGCAAGGCTCTCATGCAGTGGATTCTGGCTTTGCGAGGTGGGCCCCAAACAGACAGCCTATATGTTTAGTGAAAAGCCAGAAAGCCCAAATACGTTGTCATTTAACCAAAAAATTGGCTTTCTAGTGAAGCTTCTTCAATGTGGCTCAGTGAAAGCAGCTCAACCCTCCAACCTGGTTCCTTAGAGCAGAGTTAGAGAGGTCCAACTGCACTTCTTGGTTTTGTTCTCGTTGCCTCTGTTGCACTTCAAATCAGTTTCATTGCAACGCCAGCAAGATGCAAGTTAGATGCTGAAATTTGGGATGATCAATCCATGCTTATATGAGGAAGCCATGCTAAGGGTGTGTTTCGTTACAGTACAAATTTCATTTGCACTGGCATAAATGCATGGGAGTACAATAGGACTGGGTGTAAATTCTGGTTTACTTTTGCTTCAGATTTGTTATTCGTTTGTGAGAAGTGAAATACAAAGGAGGGTTCTGTCTAGAAGTAGGATGCAAGATGTAGTTCCCAGTTCAAATAAGAAAGATCATGAAAATGAATTGATTGAGGTAGAAGGAAGGTGGTACAAATTTTGTATCAGTTTTTGGGATGCAAAATTTGCACTGCCAGTGAATGCATGAGAGAAAATACAAATTTTGCATCAGGTAGGAATACAGATCATAATTACAAATAAACAAAGGTAAATCTGAACCTGGTACAAATTTTACACCTGGTCAAGATTTGACACTACAATCAGTCTGACAAGATTGAAGTGGCATTAGGAGCTGAAATGAGAAACACATCACATCTTCTGGAAGCTATCATATCCATGAAGGGGAAACAGATCTATGGGATATGAGATTGAGACCTAAGGCTTTTTATCACATGGGCATCTTGGTTTGCTTGCCTAAAGAGAGTGAACTTGGACTTCCATGATCTGCTGAGTGCCTTGATATCCATTACGATGGGAAAATAAGAGACTGTAAGTTTATGGCCTTATTTATGTTTATAGCTTCAACTATGTTTCTGCTTCCTTGATATTTGAGCTCTTTGATTAAACCTAGTTACAGAAGTGTGGATACCTTCTGCATTTTGTGACAAGAAATACCCAAATTCAATGGTGCCAGAACCCAAGGGAGCACCAATGTCACACTTTAGCTTGAAGCATTCAGCCGAGTTGGGGGGGGGGGGGGGGGACTGGTGAACTTGATGAACATGACTGTAAGGCTGGAAACTCAGGATTTTGGTTCCTTCATTAAAAGGTTTTTGACACAACCTTGAGTTTACTAATAACTATGCCAAAAATTGTTGCTATACATGTTAACAAGGTGTATCTTTTTGGTTCAAAAATATAGATCCATCCATCTCAACTTTTTAAACCAGAGTGCAGGTTTCCCTGCACCAACCTTTTTAAGTTACATTGTGCCAGCCAACCTCCAGTTATGCCCATGAAGCATAAATCAGATAATAATACAAACTCACAATTGATCATCATAAATAGATGAACGAAAACTCCTGACTATGGATAACCCATAAGTGGGATGGTAACATCTGCCTCAACACTTGGGTTGTCCATGGCATTGGCTTAGAATCCTTGCTGCAATAACAATGCACAAATGAGTGAACTGTACCTTTTACAGCCACTGATTCTGAGAATAAAAATATCTTCTGTTGCTACCAGATTAGGTGTACTTGCACTTCTTTTATCTATTTTTTAATCAATTGCTTTTTATCTAGTTAGGCATGGAACCATACTGAACCTGCAAATCTTTAGAATAACTCAAGCAAGCCAATGAACAATTACTTTTTTTTGGTACTCAACAATGAACAATAACTTTAGAAATGGATGCTTACATGCTAGAGTGGAGTATGCCTCCAAAACGAACTTGATGTTATATGCTTCAGATTTAACTTTTAGGTATGATTCTTACTCTTCTCCCATGCTATCAGAGAGGATAAGAATGGTAAATTGCATAGACTTCTAATAATTTCAAATTATATCTTTGCGGTTTACCATTTATAGATTAACCATTCATGCAGGTAAGACTGGTCCTCAAAATAGAAGAGCACCTTGGACATCTATGTTCTCCATTTATCTAAAAAATATGGTTGTTTAGATCCACAAATATGCTAGACATTGATCCAGTTAATGTCATCTTCATCCATCCATGGGAACAAGTAAATATTAAAAATCAGAATGCCAGTTTCAAGGAGTAAATCAGGGTTCTTTTCTTATCTCTTTGTAGGTGATATCGTTAGAAGACAGTAATGATTTGGGAAATCCATGTAGGGTAAATGGGTGAATAATGTTTGGACCATAGGCCTAAAGGTTCATACCCATAGATCCATGGTATGTTAAATGGGTTTGGGCGAGGGTGTAAAGCATGAGTAGTTTTTAGGATCTGTTTGACCTCAAAATATCGAGATGCAGGGAGCCAGGGACTGGGCTAAAAGTAAATGGTCAATCAATACTAAAATTGTGGACACACGGTACATTGGATAAACATTTGATTACCAATCATGCAGGTAAGCTATGTTTGACCAGTATTTTTAGAGCTTTAAGGCACACCTCAGAGCAATGCATAGCCGAAGTGCTCCAATGCTCTTGAGTTAGCTTCATGGGTTGAAACTTGAAATGTATATTAAGAATAGATGTATATGCCTCAAATATGCTTCAACCTTGAAACATCGAGAGAAATAAAATAAAGGCTAAATTATGTACAACCACCCTGTTAGGGGTAATGACACTTAGCCACCGAACTTTGTTTTGCAACAAAGACCCCCCTGCCCTGAACTTTTGGATTTCAGCACTTTCCCCCCACTGTTAGCATACTGTCAATTAATTTCATAGAGTATTCTGTTAAGCATTTTTAAAACCACAAACTACCCTTATTTCAGGAGACCATTTTGACCATTTAACTTATCTTTTCTAAAATCTTAACTCTCACATGTTTCTCTCAAATTTCTTCGAGCAAAGTTCATAATTAAAAACACCTTGAGAATGATTAGTTCAACAATGCATTGAGAACAATATGTGCTTTAGAATGGTTATTTCCACCATTTTGATATTTGTGTCTATCATGGCTATCATCCCTGGAATCACGAACAGACATACTAGTAATTTTATATTGACCATCAACCCTGTTAAGTGTTAGCAGGTCAGGGGGGAAGTGTTAAATCTAAAAATTCAAGGAGGTTTTTGTTACATAACAAAGTTTGGGGGGGCTAAGTGTTGCCCCCTCCCAAGTACAGGGTGGCTATCTGTGATTTATCCTAAAACAAATTTGCATACCTATTTGTTGTGTCTTCTTTTGGGTGGAATTGATGTTGGTTCCCTCTTTAACTAGTTGAACAGAATAAAGCCTAATATATTCCATTTACATATGCTAATTTTCACAACTTTAGTCATATGAAGTTACATAATTGCTCATTGGTCCATAAGTCTTTTACAATTGAACTTTGACCTCTATCAAACTAATTGCATACTTTAAGAGGGTGGTGGGCCTTGGAGCAACGGTTGGGTTGCTCCATTGTGACCTGGTTCTAAACAGCCTCTCTGTATATGCAGGGGTAAGGCTATGTACATCTGTCCCTCCCCAGACTCTGTGGTAATTATTAGTTAAAGATTACTACTGATTACTATGAGACCTAGAAAATTACCCCAGATTTGTATTTTTTTCTATTATAAAAATCTCATTGCCTAGGCGATAAGGTGCCCCCCTGTGGCCTAGCTTTGCATTGGCAAACAATTATCAACTGATAATTGTGAGTCCATTAGAACAAATAGTGGGAAGATGCTGGTAGTGTACTCAGGTATGTTACTCAAACAAAGCTACTTTCTATTCTGCAATTGGGATATTGCAACTTAAAGTGGAAGGAGGACTTGCAAACAATTATCAACTGGTTTAGAAATGGAGCTCTAGGTCCATGACATTTAAGACATCACATCAAGGGGGCTAGTGCAATGACTGCTAGCTTAAAATCAAGCTTCAAATGGGTCTCTAGATTAGCACTTAATGATGCTCTTGCTAGAAAGAGTCAATAGGAAGTTTTTGTATTGAGAGTATGTGCTACCCGGGTTAGTTCATCTTTCTTGAGAAGATTGTATGTTTGGAGAGGTTAGAAGTGGGCTAGCTCTCTGTGTACCACTTTCTGTTTTTAACCAATTTGTACTTTTTCTATTATTTCTGACTTTATTAATTAAATACTGATAGTTTACACAAAAAGGAGGAAGGCTACACGCTAACTTTGGGGGGGAAGACTTTATCCTAAGTCTCTTAATGTACAAGGAGAAAGGAAACATGCATCGATATCCTGAATTTACAAAAGCCATGTAAATCTCATTTATTCAAATAGTTTTGCATGATATGTAACTCTTCATAAAAAACCTCAAAAGTATTTGAGCTAAAAGAAAAGTATGGTTGGACCACTAGTGAAGAACAAAAGAGAAAAGGAAGAAAGTAATAAAGCAGAAATCGAAATCATCAAGATGGAGATTCAAATCATTTATTCAACTTGTGGATTATTCAATTAACTGAACATAATTAACGATTATTCCAATTGTTCTTATTGCAACTTTGGTTGTATCTCTATTTCCATTACCACAAAAAAAAAAAAAAAAACACTATTAACTCAATCATAAGGTCATATAGTCAAATCCACCTTTCAAAAATCTTAGTTTTGGTGGAACCAGGAAAATAAATTCCAGATACAGAATGATTTATATAATAAAGGTATTCCAATAAATAACTTGAAATAGGATTGCAAAATTGGATGGGAGGCTTCGTGGAGAAAGTGGAGGGAGGTTTCGTGGAGAAAGTAAAATGGAGGTCAGCTCTGAGGATAGAGGCCAAAGAGTTTCTCTTCGAAGAGATACGGATCAAAGGAAGAATGGGTTTGAAAGTAAGAGAACAGAAAAGAGCCACAATCCTTGTGGAAGGCTCAGAAATGATTGAGTGGATGAAAGAGTTTGTCTCTGATGCAGCTGCTAAAGGGAAGCAGAAATATCGGAAAGAAAATTTCTCAGGATTGGGTAGGAGGTATGTGCTGGAGAACAAGAGGAATGCAAAAGGTGCATTTATTTCTTTAACTGAATATTTCTCTAAAGGAAGGAAACAAATGATTTGCCTTCCTCAAGGGATGAATGATCAAGGGTGGAGAAGGATTGCTGGGACACTAACAAATTTTCTAAATAGAAGGAGAATGGAGAATAAAGAGAATATGAAAGTTGATGAAAGGGGCCAATGACCAGAGACCAGAAGCCAGTTTTTGTGTAAAAAAGAGGATACAAACAAAAAGTTTGTGGCCATGGCAAATAGTAGGAGGGACCCTTCATTGGTAGCAGAGGGGACAAAAGGAAAATGGGATAGAATGCTAGTGGTTGAAGCTGGAGGGGTGGTGACAGACTGGTGGAAAGTTGCAGAAATGTCGATGAGCAAGATGGAGCTAAGAAGCACCTTTATTGTGACCCCGTTCGATCCTGCTAAGGCAGTGTTGGACCCTCTTGAAAACAAGGTAAATGTTAGAGCCCTAAGTATCCAAGATGATCCGGGAACCTTCTTGGTTTTCAAATGGTCGCTTTCATCAAATTCAAAAGTGTTCTCAGTGGAAGATAATGTAATTGTTCGAGTGTTTGGGTTGCCATTCCATCTCTGGAATCAAAAAGCAGCAAACTCAATTGCTTTCTTGTGTGGAGCTCGCCTTGATGGTGTTTTTGGGGAGACCTGCGAAGTGCAGCCATTCTACTAGGTGGTGTAAAACCAGAAGATATACCGAGGAAGGTGAATGTAGCTGTGGAGGGTTTGTTCTTCCCAGTGTGGTTACTGTCCTCCATTGAAGCTACCCTGTGGAGAGAAGCAAGGCAGGAGGAAGACGAAGTGGTGGAGGAGCTGCAGCTACGTGGTAGTCTGAAAGTGGCTGTAAAAAAGAAACAAGGAGTTTTCACAAGAACGGAAGCACAACCTTTAGGCAGGCCAAAAGACTCAGATCAGAAAACCATTAGAAGTGTTAGACGTGTTACACAAGGCAACGGTGGGGAAACCAAAGTTTCTTTTGCTCAGGCAGTTGCTTGTGGACCTAAGCAATTTACTCCAGTGGAATGGTCCGAGTGCAATACAGGAGGAGGGAGGTGATTCATCGGGTCGGACAGAGGTATTGGTAGCCTCAGGAATATGCAGGGGGGTCCAACCAGCAGGCCCATCTCTAAATTGTAATTCTGGGCCCAGTAGGCCCAAAAAGTAAAGTGGGCTATGCTTAAAAGACCCAAGAGTGAGGGGGGCGCATGACAACTTAAAGGAGCATGTGACAAGGTTGGCTCCTCAGGTAGACAGTAAAATCCGTATACCATCGTCTTCCTCAAGCCCTTTCTCTAGTTCGAACAGTTCAGCGAAGGTCTCCAGCTTGTTACAGTGGAGACCCTCGAAGAAGATGCCGCATAAGGAACAGGAATGCTGTAACCCCAGGAGTGTGAAGAGCAGTGAGGTTTTCGACTCTGATTCGGAAAGATTGACAGATGATGAAGAACTTTCTGATTCCGATTCAGATTTGGAAGAAACCATTAGCTTGGGAAGTATCGACCTCCAAAAACCAAGAGATATACTGGAAGAGGGTAGCCTAAACATTGAACTGTTATTCCTAGAGGAGGAGACAGATTCACAAGATTCTGGTAATATCAAAACTCAAAGAAGAGTGAGCCTTAGCAGCGGCGAACAGATCTTTCCCAAACTGGGTATGCTATACAAAAGACAAGTGGAGTTGGGAACACTTAAAGAGGTAAGGCAGAGTGCATCCCGTCCAATAAACGAGTCCATTCCATATGTGCAGCCTAGTCAGGACATTAGGCCAGAGAGACAGGAATCAGACTTGGAGCCTTACCTAAGGATTCATGCAGAGGGAAAGAGATGTGATGTTTTTATGATCGTAGAGAGTGAGGAAGTATTGGTTGTACCTAGTCCGCTTCCATGGCTGAGTCCGGAAAAGGGGAAGGGCCTAGTCCTGACTCCAAGAATTGATACCCAACAGCCGGTCCACATGCAACCATCTATCCTAATTCCAGGTAAGCCTGTCCATTTGGTTTTAGATACTAACTTGGGTTCTCTGCTTGTAACAGATGTCCTGAAATCCCAACCAGACCAACCAACTGGTAGCAGGGAAGTGGCGATTGATAATGATGGAGTCCAATCAGAGAAGGGAGTTGGGTTGTTAGAAAGGAAACAAGAGGAGTTAGAATGGATTTGGGAGCGGGTTTGTGCCCTGCTGGAGGAATATAAACAGAAGGAGGAAATGATAGAGGTGGCTCCAAAAAACCCTGAATCAGAGGCAAGAACCAATAGATTGGAGCAGAAATTAGGAAATAAAGGGCAGAATAGGAAGTCAGTGGGAAATAAGGGTAGGAAAAAGAGGAAAAAGTCTAAAGTAGAGAGACTAATAATGGACATTGAAGGGGATATTAAGTTCAGTGGTAGAGGGGAAAGAGAGAAGGGTTCTAAATGAAGGAACACTATATTGGAGGGCTAAATTCTTGAAAGGTAATGAAAATAATAAGCTGGAATGTAAGGGGTTTGGGTAGTGCCAGAAAAAGGAGATCGATTAAGGAGCTACTTAGGAGAGAAAGACCTGATGTTGTGATGTTGCAGGAGACAAAATTAGCTGAACTGGATAGAAGGTGGGTCAAGGAGATTTGGAAAATAAGAGGGGTAAGATGGTGCTCAGCTCCGTCGTGGGGAGTCTCGGGGGAACAGTAACTTTGTGGAGACAGGACTTTGTAGAACCAGTAGAGGAGCTAATAGGAAACTTCACTGTATCCCTAAAATTCAGAATGGTGGAAGATGGATTTATTTGGGTGCTAACAAATGTGTATGGTCCAAATAACTACAGAGAGAGGAATGAGTTATGGGAGGAGCTTTATGGAATTCAAGGTTTGTAGGAAGGTCCTTGGTGTTTGAAGGGAGGGGGGGGATTTTAATGCAATAAGAGTCAAATAATCCTAGGCAGGCCATTACAACTAGTATGAGGAAGTTCAATGACTTCATAAATTCCTGTGAGTTATGGGAGCTTCCTTTACTACAGGCTACCTACACTTGGTCCAACTTCCAAGAAAACCCAACCTGCTCAAATCTTGATAGATTCCTATTTAATGAGGGTTGGGAGAGCCACTGGAGAGGTTTGGTGGCTAAGGCCCTACCTAGGATAACCTCTGATCACTACCCTATAGAAGTAGGACAAGAACCTCTTGGTAATGGACTTAGACCATTCAAGTTTGAAAATATGTGGCTGACACACCCAGACTTCTTGCCTAAGGTTAAGGAATGGTGGAGTGAAGAGATGAAAGAAGTGAAATGGGATGGGGTTAGATTCCACAAAAAATTAAAAATGTTGACAGGCAAAATAAAAGAATGGAATAAGGATCAATTTGGAAGAGTGAAAGAGGTAAAAGCTAGATTATTGGTTCAGATTGAGGAGTTAGATGCAAAAGAATCCCAAGGGATGATGGATGAGCAAGATAGAGAAATGAGGAGGAAACTGAAAAAGGAGTTAGAGGAGACTTTGTTGAGGGAGGAGATCTCTTGGAGACAAAAATCCAGACATAAGTGGATCAAGGAAGGGGATGGGAATACCAAATTCTTTCATGCTTTCGCTAATGGGAGAAGGAGGAAAATTTTGATACTAAAGCTTGAGGTTGATGGTGTGGAGATAACCTCTCAAGAGGAGATTGCCAGTAGGATTGTGGATCACTTCAAATCCATCTCTCAAAGACCCTTAGAGAATCAGTTAATAGTAGGAGAGGAGAATTGGCCAACTTTGAACCAAACAGATAAGGGATGGTTGGAAAGAATGATTGAGGAAGAGGAAATTAAACAAGCTGTTTTTTCTATGGATAGGGCTAAGGTACTGAGTCTTGACGGATTCACAATGGCATTTTATCAGGACTGTTGGGACATAGTCAAAGAAGACTTAATTGGAGTATTTAGAGAATTTGAGGAAAAACATTTTGTGAGTCCTAGAATCAATGCCACCTTTATAGTCTTAATTCCCAAAAAGAATGATGCCAGACAACCCAAAGAATTTCGGCCAATTAGCCTGGTGACAAGCATCTATAAGATTATGGCAAAAGTGCTCTCTAGGAGGATCAAAGCAGTTCTCCCCTCTCTCGTTAGCCAAACACAAGGAGCATTTATACATGATAGAAAAATTACAGATCAAATCCTTATTGCAAACGAGAGTGTGGAAGAGATAAGGAGATCGGGCAGGAAAGGATTTGTTTGCAAATTGGATACATGATAGACAAATTACAGATCAAATCCTTATTGCAAACGAGAGTGTGGAAGAGATAAGGAGATCGGAGTTTGCAAACTGGACTTGGAGAAAGCCTATGACTTAGTGGATTGGAGTTTCCTGCTGGAGATGTCAAAAAGACGTGGATTTGGGGATAAATGGTGTAATTGGATAAGAGGATGCTTAAACTCTTGTCGTTATTCAGTGTTGGTGAATGGGGTGATTAAGGACTTTTTTCCAGCCAATAGAGGCTTAAGACAAGGGGATCCACTCTCCCCTTTCCTCTTTACACTTGTTGTCGATGTCTTTAATAGGATGATCTCCAAAGCAGATGAGGAGGGCCAAATAAGGGGATGGAGAATAGGGAGCAGAGGCATTCCAATAACTCACCTTCAGTTTGCTGATGATATTGTTATTTTCTGTGAAGGGAATGAGTTGAGCAAAGTGGAGAACCTTAAGATTTTAATAAGTACTTTTGAGAGGCTCTCCAACTTGAAGGTAATTTTTGATAAAAGTTGTGTGGCTGGAGTGAATTTGGAGAATAGGGAGATTGAATCCATTGTAGAATGCTTAGGTTGCAATATTTCTTCTTGGCCTTTGACATACTTAGGGCTACCCTTAGGAGCCAACCCTAAAGAAAGTAGTTTCTAGGCCCCTATTGTGGAGAAATTTGATAAGTGCTTGGCGGCTTGGAAAAATAATTACATTTCAATAGGGGGTAGGATGACTTTAATTAAGGCTACACTTGCCAACCTTCCAACCTACTTCCTTTTAGTGTTCAGGATTCCTCCAAGGGAGGCTAAGAAACTGGAGATGAGAATGAAGGACTTTCTATGGGAATCAAGAGAGGTGAAAAAGGACCACTTGATTAGATGGGAGATAGTTAACAAACCAAAAGAAGAAGGGGGTTTAGGGATAGGGAACATAGTGCTGAAGAATGAAGCCCTTCTAGGGAAGTGACTATGGAGATGGCCCTGAGAGAGAGAGAGAGAGAGAGAGAGAGAAGTTATGGCATGAGGTGGTGGCAAGCATTCATGGTTGTGTAGGAAATGGTTAGGATTCCGAGATATCTCGCCGAGCTACCCTTACTACACTTTGGAAGGCTCTACATGGTATTCTCCCTCGCTTCCTCAGATTCATCAGGTATGATGCTTGTTCTGATAATGTTATTCTGTTATGAGAGGATATTTGGGTGGGTACTCAACCCCTCAAAGATTGTTTCCCCTCGCTCTATTCCCTTTCCCTTCACAAACATGAGCCAATTGCAACTTTTCTCCTGAGCCCGTTAAACCCCTTATCTTTAAACTAGGACTTTGGGTTTCATAGAGGGTTAAGGGATGGTGAGCCGAGTTGTGTTATTCAGCTAGTTCATTTACTAGTGTTAGCGTAGGGGTATTTCTATCTTTATACCTAGATTAATGTTGCTGATCTATAATGTTGTGTTGGAACCAGTGCTCCTAACTTAAATAAGGGCACATATGTCTTTTCAATCAGTTTTAATAATATAAGTTTTGTCTGGCCGATTGGGAGAAGGTTATGTTGAGACTTCCAGTTCGAACCAGAATTTCCCCTTCTCTCTTCCTCTCTTTCTTCCACCTTTCTACCTCTTTCTACCTAACCGATCTCAGACAGATAGAATTCTAAGGCATGCCAAATCATAACATGGTATCAGAGCTGATTGAATCTACCTAGATTTCTGTCTGCCTAGATTTCTATTCTCTGCGCACCCTATCTAGGGTTTCTCCTTTTTTTCTGCATTCGACTGGAGATAAGGGAAAGGGATGAAAAGGAGTGATTGCCCTCTTCCCTTGGAGGTTTTTATGCCTCTAGTCAGATCGTGTGTGGTTGGTTGCTGTGGTTTCTAAGATTGCCCTCCCCTAATCGATGAAGAATAGAGGGCCGATCTGTGTGGTGCAGTGGCTGTTGTGTGTGGACTGATTTCCTGCTCGTGTGGTTGTTACTTCAGTGATAAGGTAAGAGATCTCAGTGCATGATATCTGTTATTGATCAAATAGGAAGTGTGTTTCAGACCATATGCTAGGGTTTCAGACAATAATGTGCTAGGGTTTATGCTGGTTTTTGTGTATTTCGAAGGAAGAGTTATAATCATATAGTGGTGAGATTTCAGGTAGTCGTAGGAGTAGGGTTTGTGGTGTAAAGAGCACACTTTTCAGCAACAAGTGCTGAAACCAATGTGACAGGTGCGATCTAGTTGTGTGCAGTGTGCAGAATTCAATGGTAATAGAATTCAGCAAGTGTGCAGAATCGATGATAACATAATGGGAGATAACAGTGATTGTAAACCTAGTGATGGTGCCTACAGACTACCTGAATGTTCAAATGACCTCCATTAAACTAAATGGAGAGAATTATGTGCCTTGGGCTAAATCTGTCGAAGTCTTTTTGAAGGCAAAGAAGAGGGTAAAACACATAAGAGAGGAGAAACCCTCCACTGACTCTCACGAGTATGAAGACTGGGAGAAAGAGGATGCTCAGATCATCACATGGTTGTGGAATGGTATGGAACCCAGGATTAGTGTAAACTTCATATTTCTTGGCACTGCCAAAGATGTGTGGTACCATGCGAAGAAATTGTATTCGGGTCAAGACAATACAACCAGAGTGTATCAGCTGTATCAAGAGTACTTTAACCTGCAACAGGGCAATCAGAGTCTTGAGGAGTACTATGCCAACATGAGAAACATACGTAATGAGTTAAATGTCTATCACCCCCTCACTTCTAATGTCAAGATTCAGCAACAACAGAGAGAACAACTTGATGTGACTAGATTTTTGGTGGGATTGAAGTCTGAATATGAACCAGTACGGGCTTAGATATTAGGAGGATCAGCTCTTCCCTCCTTAGAAGAGGTATTTGCTCGACTCCGAAGGATTTCTATCGGATCTACTGAGAACTCTAATATCTCAGATAGATCTGCCTATGCTGTATCGAGAGGCCGTGGTACTCGAGGTGGAGCTAGGGGAGCTCAGTTTGGCCGTGGTGGTGGTAGTGGTTCTGTGTATGGCCGAAGTGGCAATGGTTGGCCTACTTATAATCGTGGTGGTGGTCGTACTGGGGGCAGAGATTCAGGGGAAGCCCGTGGTAGAGAACGTGGCTCAAGCCCGAGGAAGTGCACTCATTGTGGTATGGATGGACATACCATTAACGATTGTTATGATCTACATGGTCCACCCTCAACCTGGGCCAATCATGCCGCGACCGGTGACTCAAGCTCCAGCTTTATACAAGAGAGTCATTCATCTGATCAGATACCTCCTACACCCACAGATGGTCCCGTGAAGGAGATGGTGAGTGTTCCCCGTGATGAATATGAGAGGTTTATCCAATCACAGCAGAACACAACGGCTTTTGCTCACTTAGGTATGGCTTGTCTAGCATCCACACCCAATCCCTGGACTCTGGAGCCTCCGATCACATGACCAAAACTCCAGGTGTGTTTTCTTCCTTATCTCATTGCTCAACATCACCCCTTGCTAATGGTTCCACATCCTCAATTTGTGGTATTGGTAATGTTGACCTAGATCCTGTATCCCTCTCCACAGTTTTGTATGTTCCTAAATTGCCTTTTAATCTTATGTCTGTCAGTAAGCTGACCAAATCACTTAACTGCTCCATTACCTTTTATCCTTCTATGTGTGTTTTTCAGGATCTCAAGACGGGGATGAGGATTGGTGGAGGGCATGAAGCCGGTGGACTGTATTATCTTGATGGTGGTGGTGGTAGAACTTCAACAGCTTTCCAGTCATCCCTTTCTCCTCTCTAGTGGCACTGTCGATTTGGTCATCCGTCGCTAAAAGTCTTGAAGTCTTTGGTTCCGTCCTTGAGTCAGCTTTCTATTTTGGATTGAGTCGTGTTAGTTTGGGAAACACCATCGTGTTCCCTTTAGTTCTAGATTTGATAACCGCGTGTCGAGTCCCTTTTCTTTAATTCATTCAGATTTTTGGGGTCCTTATAAAGTGATGTCATATAATAGATACAAATATTTTGTCATTTTTGTAGATGATTTTTCAAGGATGACGTGGCTCTATCTAATGAAAGAAAGAAGTGATTTGTTTACCATTTTTCAGAAATTTTATGCTGAGATTCGTAACCAATTTGGTACCCACATCAAAGTTTTCCGTTCTGATAATGGCCGTGAATAGTTTTCCTCATCATTTCAGGAATACCTGGACCAACACGGCATTATACATCAGACCTCATGTACCTACACCCCACAACAAAACGGAGTGGCTGAGAGAAAGAATCGCCATCTCCTGGAAACAGCAAGATCCCTCATGCATCACATGCATGTTCCCAAACCCTTTTGGAGTGATGCAGTGCTTACCTCGTGCTTTCTGATTAATCGATTCCCACGTTGATCCTTGATGGTCATTTTCCGTTTTAGGTCTTGTTTCCTGCTTTGTCTCCGTTTCTTCTTACACCGAGGGTATTTGGGTGTGTCTGCTTCGTCCATAATCTGGGTCCCGGGAATGACAAGTTCGATGCCCATTCTCTTAAGTGCATCTTCCTTGGCTATTCTCGGAGCCAGAAAGGGTATAGGTGTTACCATCCTAGTTCTCGACGGTCCTTTGTGTGTGCTAATGTCACCTTCTTTGAGTCTACTCTGTTCTTTTTGGGGTCCGGTGATGCTTCCTCCTCTTCCACTTCCCGTTGTCAACCCTCTTCCCTTGGTTCCAATCGTGACCAAACGTACCAGCTACTACTCTGTTCTTTTTGGCAGTCCTCTAGTGCCACCACCTGTTGAACGCCCACCCATCCGTCATGTGTATACACATCACCCATGCGTACCAGCTACTACTCCTCCGGCTACATCTCCGTTGACGGATCCGGCACCAGACCCGCACTCAGCATCTGAGCTTGACCTCCCCATTGCTTTGCGGAAAGGTAAACGCACTTGCACCCTTCATCCTATTTCTAATTAGGTTTAACTTACTCACCTTTCCACTTCCCATCGCCAGTTTGTCACCTTGTTATCATCAATTGTTGTCCCTAAGGATGTCCAGGAAGCCCTTGCCTCTCCAGGGTGGTGCCAAGCCATGGAAGAAGAACTCTCTGCCCTTCATCATAATCATACTTGGGACCTCACTGCTCATCCTCTTGGGAAGCAAGCTGTCGGTTGTAAATGGGTTTATATGGTTAAGTATCTGCCTGATGGTAGTGTTGAACGCCTGAAAGCGTGATTGGTTGCAAAAGGGTACTCCCAAACCTATGGTATTGACTACACAAAGACCTCATCAGTTGGTAAGATAGGGTCAGTTCGTGTTGTGATCTCTCTTGCAGCCATGTATGAGTGGCCACTATATCAGCTTGATATCAAGAATGCCTTTTTGCATGGTGACTTACTCGATGAGGTCTACATGGAGCAACCTCCAGGGTTCGTTGCTCAGAGGAGAATGGTAAGGTGTGCAGACTAAGGAAGGTTATATATGAGCTTAAACAGTCTCCTCGAGCATGGTTTGGTAGGTTCAGTGAGGTGGTAAAGAAGTTTGGTATGAAACAGTGCAAAGTTGACCATTCTGTATTTAGTCATGACTCTCTGGGAGGAAAAATAATGTTGGTGGTGTATGTAGATGATATTGTTATTACTGGAAATGATAACATGGGTATTGACAGGCTGAAGACTTATCTACAGGATCATTTTCAGATAAAGGATCTTGGTAAGCTGAAATACTTCTTGGGAATAGAGGTAGCAAGATCCAAGTATGGTATTAACCTGTGCCAGAGAAAATATGTGCTTGATTTGCTGGAAGAAACAGGCTTGTTGGGTGCCAAACCAACTGAAACACCCATGGACACAAATACCAAGCTAAGCAGTGATATGGGTGAAGTGTTTGAAGACCCTGGTAGATACCGACAACTTGTGGGCAAACTGAACTACCTAACCATTACTAGACCAGACATCTCATTTGCGGTTAGTGTGATAAGCCAATTCATGCAAAAACCTCTGATTCCTTATTGGAATGCAGTTATGAGAATTGTGAAGTATCTAAAAGAGGCTCCGGGTCGCGGTTTGATATACAAGAGTGGCGGAAAACTTGAAATAGAAGGGTATTCTGATGTTGACTGGGCCGGTTCTATGCTGATAGGCGGGTCTACTACAGGCTATTGCACTTTCCTGGGAGGTAACTTGGTGACATGGAAAAGTAAGAAGCAGACGGTTGTGGCAAGAAGCAGTGCAGAAGCAAAATATATGGCTATGATGCACACCGCTTGTGAATTAGTGTGGCTAAGGAACCTTCTACAGGAAGTAGGGTACAACATCAACACTCCAATGAAGCTCTATTGTGATAATCGGGATGCAGTTCATATTTCCTCTAATCCGGTGTTTCATGAAAGAACCAAGCACATTGAAGTTGGCTGCCACTTTGTGAGGGAGAAGGTGCTGAATGGAGAACTAGACACTACATATGTTAATACAGGAAATCAGTGGACTGACTTATTTACAAAAGGCTTGAGTCGGGGAAGAGTGGACTACATATGTAACAAGTTGGGAGTATATGATATATACTCACCAGCTTGAGGGGGAGTGTTAGCGTAGGGGTATTTCTGTCTTTATACCTAGATTAATGTTGCTGATCTGTAATGTTGTGTTGGAACCAGTGCTCCTAACTTAAATAAGGGCACATGTCTTTTCAATCAGTTTTAATAATATAAGTTTTGTTTGACCGATTGGGAGAAGGTTATGTTGAGACTTCCAACTCGAACCAGAATTTCCCCTTCTCTCTTTCTCTCTTTCTTCCACCTTTCTACCTCTTTCTACCTAACTGATCTCAGACAGATAGAATTCTAAGGCAGGCCAAATCATAACAACTAGAATCCGTTTTCTTGGACCCCACTTCTTCTAATCAAAGGGTTTGGACTCCTCTTCCAAAATGTACTTTTACTTGCTCTTATTTTCTAAAATCCCTCAGTTCTAACCCCATTTCCCAAGGATTCCCTATCAAAGAAGTCTGGGCGTGACCTATTCCCCCAAAAATTGTTGTATTTTGCTGGGAAGTCTTCTATGGGAAAATCAATACTTTGGAAAACTTACAGGAAAAGAGACCCTCTCTTTGTCTTTCCCCAAATTGGTGTTCCTTGTGTAAGGCTGAGAATGAGGACTGTTTCCATTTGTTGATCTCCTGTTCCTTTGCTACAGCTATATGGAGGTGGAGTCTTTGTTTATTTGGAGGTAGGTGGTCTATGCCTTCTGATTTAAGCTTGTTATTCAACCCATCTATCTTTGTTTGGCACACTAGAAGAGGTAAGGTCATGTGGAAATGTGTCAGGGCAACCACTCTGAGGACTCTTTGGGAGGAAAAGAATGCAAGAATTTTCTTAGAGAATGAAAGAGGGTTAGATGAAATGAAGGATTGTATCCTAACAAGAGCAATCCATTGGTTAAAAACTGTGGATATCTTTGATGACTTGTGGAGGAATTGGCTAGTAATAGCTAACACTTCAACAAAGAATGATAGAATTCTGTCAGAATGGGTTCTGCCTTTGGAAGGTGTCATCAAGCTAAACTTTGATGGAAGCAGCCAAGGCAACCCCAGGCCTTCAGGTATAGGGGGTATCCTGAGAAATAAGGACAGCAACATAATTTCCCTATTCTCAGGACCGGTGGGAGTGGGGGATTCCACAAGGGCAAAAATCCTTGCTGTAGTACAAGGAATTCAGATCGCCGACCAGCTTGGGGTGGAGCATCTCCTAGTTGAAGGGGACTCTCAGGTGGTAACAAGGTGGCTCCTAAACTTGGATACCACCATTTGGGGTTACAAAGATCTCATCAAAAAAGTAAAGTGGTTAACCAGCAATATGAGAGTTGAGGTAAAATGGGTTAGTAGGTCTGCTAATTCTTTGGCTGATGCTTTAGCCAAACAAGGGGTTTCTAGGGAAGATCTTTTTTGTGCTTCTTTGTAAGTTGTTATTAATTTGGAAATCTGTACTTAACTAGCCCGGAGAGGTTGCAACTCGTGCCTTTCCTTGGGGACTTTGTACTATTATCTATTGCTGATTAATAAAATTATTTCAATTATCAAAAAATACATAAATAACTTGATCAAAATATAGATACAACATAATATGTTTATTATGATTTTTTTTCCTTGACAGAATGTTGTTTTTGATCTTTCATATTAGTCAACAAGTAGGATATCTTGCTCTTTCCTCCACTAAAAGCATTAAGAATTTAAGAGACATGAAATCACCTTGACAGAGTGCTGTTAAAGAAAGAGATCCTTTTCATGCAAATGCGCTGACATCATGTCATCTAATGGCCTTGATCCTAACCTGGAGCCTGCCTGCAAAAGCTATGAAAACCTTTTGTAAGTGATGCTCCAGTTTCTTTCAGATATTGTTTTTGATATTATATCAATATTTGCTTACAAGTGATTTTAACCAAATAGTCATATGATATGCCTTACTAGTGTCTCTGTATTTTGTTCAGTGGCAAAAGAATCATCACAAATTAGTCCCCTTGAGTTTATTTCTCCCTGTAATAAGAAAAAAAAGGCACAAAAAGAATAAAATAATGGAAAACATAATGTTTCTTGCATGCTATCATACTGTAATTGAGTAGAATAATTAGCCATACTGTTGCTTGCATGCTCCCTTGATCATCATAGTAACTATCAAGGCTTAAAGGCACTGAACTTATTTGTCCCTACAACAAGTAAGAACACCAATTCTTTCACTTTAAGTAGATATGATCTCAATTCTTTCTAAATTAGTGATATCATAGCATGTTGTACCAGCTCCTGCATTCTTTGTTGAGTGCCATCATAGTAACCTTGCATGTTCTGCTCAGTGCCATTATGGTAACCATCAAGGCTTAGAATAGATTGCTCCTGCAAGTGCATACTTCAAGTTAGGAAACATCTTGCTTGAAGTATACTATTATTAGATGTGTTTGTCCTTGTAATCAAAATATTCCTAAGCTGTTTATTTTTTCCTTCTTCTATTGTGTGTGCATTGTTTGTTCAGAAGAGGAGTTATACTGTTCCTATATCTATTACCTATTTAACTGTATCTCCAATTGAAAGAAACTGACTTGGTTGCTCACGAGCTAGCCAAGGAGGATGTTAGGAAACCTGCTTTGCACTTTCCTCTAGGATATATTTTTACCACCATGGGAGGTGCTATTGTATGTCCTTTTTTTTTTTTGCTCTTGATATTTGGATTCTTTTTTTTGATCAATAAGATAATATTTTATTAGAGCCAAATAAGAAAGTTACAACAGGGTGAGAAGGTTCTTCCCCCAAAATAGACTTTTACAGCTTTGCCCAAAACATTTGATGTCTCATGGGCCCTTGTTTAGTAGCTAGAGTATCCACCATCCCATTTGTTGTTCTTCTCACCCATTTGAAATTAACATCTTTCAATCTCCCTATGTATGCCTATAGATCCAAGGAATTTGGGTGCTACATCTTGTCCAAAAGATGACCACTTGAGAGTCCCCTTCCACTTCCAAATTAAGGAACCCAAAATGCTTGGCAAACTTTAGTCCATGTAGAAGTCCAAATAGTTCAGCTGTCAGTGCATCACCATTTTCTAGAGGCCCTGAATACATAGCTAACACCTTTCCTCCTGAGTCTCTGAAGACACCTCCTAACGACATCCTGGTTACCAAGGAAACTTCCATCAAAATTAAGCTTCACAAAGTTGGTTGTTGGGGGTCTCCACTCCATAAAGATTTTTCCTTTCTTTGGGCTGATAAAGCCACTTCCTTCCAAGTTCTCAAAATGTCATTCAATGAGAATACTTGGAAGTCTTCCAAAGTTTTGACCCAGTAAGCAGCTTTTAACTTTACTCTTTCTAAGATTTCCACCTCTGATCTGCTTTTTCATTGAAGATCATTCCATTTCTTTCTTCCCAAATAGTCCATAACATGGCGGCTCTAGCTGTTTTCCATAACAATCTTCCTCTTTGCTTTGGTTGCCCCATGAAGCTAGGATCAAAGAGGCCCACCACCTCCTATGGAGGAGTCCATCTGCAGCCAAAAAGAGAACAAAGATACTCCCAAATACAAAGCACAAAAGGGCAGAATGAAAGACATGGGAAACGGTTTCACCATTGTGTTTCCATAGGATGCACAAGTGAGAGGAAAGGCACCTATTTGGCCTTCTTTTCTGCAGCACATCACAGGCGTTGATCTTTCCAAGGAAGACTTCCCAACAAAAGGCCTGAATCTTAGGAGGGGTTGACTTACTCCAAATTTCTTTCACCAGGAAATTTACCCCATAGGTAGATGGCTGAATTAAGAAGTTACAGAAAGAAGCACAAGTAAAAAAGCCATTTGGGGAGATTGACCACACCTTGGTATCCTCTACATTTTGATCCAAAAAAACAGAGCCTGGCCAAAAGAGAGATGAGAGACTCACATTCCCTAAGACCCCTTCTGAACCCAAAGACCCAATTTAAACCCGAGGCAGAGAAACCACAAATTTAGATATGGGTTCAGATTTGTAATTTGAAAATGCATAAAGCAAAGGAAATTAGACCTTTAATGGAAGCTTACCTATCCAAAGGTCCTCCCAGAACAAGACTCTTAGTCCATTTCCCACATCATATCAAATAAGGTTAAGGAAAAACAGATAGACCTCATAAATAGCTTTCCAAGGAGAGGTTGAATTTGAGGAGGGGGTCACCTTTGCGCCCCAGCCATTGTGCCATAGCCTATCTCTTTCTAAGGGAAATCTCCATAACCACTTTCCTAGCAGACAACCAAGGAGCTTTTGTGAAAGGGAGGCAGATAACAGATCAAATACTTATAGCAAATGAGAGTTTGGAGGAGTTCAAGAGACCCAAGAAAAAAGGGGTGGTATGCAAATTGGATTTGGAAAAGGCTTATGACATGGTGGATTGGTCTTTCCTGCTGGAGGTGATGGTCAATTTTGGGTTCGGAGATAGGTGGTGTAAGTGGATGATGGGATGTATCCGGAAATGCCATTACTCCATATTGATAAATGGGATAATGGTAGATTTCTTTCCAGCTCTGAGAGGAATAAGACAAGGAGATCCTCTTTCCCCTTTCTTATTCACGATGGTTGCAGAAGTTTTGGGGAGATTAATTTCTAGAGCGGATTCTAGGGACTTAATAAGAGGTTGGACAGTTGGAAGGGAAAGTGTGCCACACACACATTAGCAATTTGCAGATGACAAAGTACTCTTTTGTGAAGGAGGGGACCTTAATAGGATAAGAAACCTGAAGCTCACTATACAATTCTTTGAGCAAATGTCAAACCTTAAGGTGAATTTTGAGAAGAGCTGTCTAGTGGGGGTCAATATGGGGGAGGAGGAGACATCGAAGTGTGCAGACATTTTGGAGTGCGCAGTTTCTAATTGACCTTTAAATTACCTCAGTTTGCCATTAGGAGACAACCCTCAGAAAGATGAGTTTTGGGTTCTGGTTGTGGAGAGGTTTGAAAAGAGACTTGCAACTTGGAAGAAGAATTACTTGTCTCTTGGTGGGAGAATCACTTTAATTAGATCTACATTAGCTAACCTTCCTGTCTACTTTTTATCAGTCTTTAAGATTCCAGCGAAGGTGGCTAACAGGTTAGAAAAACAAATGACAGATTTCTTTGGGAGCCGAGGGAGGAAAAGGACCATAGGGTTAGGTGGGAAATGGTTTGTAGGAGCAAGAGGGAGGGAGGTTTGGCACTATTAGGGAAATGGCTATGGAGATTTTCTTTGGAGAAGGATAAGTTGTGGGTGAAGATAGTAGGCAGTATTCATGGGGAAGCAAACAATGGACGAGATTCTGGGATTCTGGCAAGGACTACAAGAGCAGCACCATGGAAAGCTACTATTTTGCCATTGTTCTCTCCATGGATTAGGTATGACTTGCACTCAGGTAATCTCATCAATTTTTGGGAACACATATGGATTGGGGATTCTCCCTTAAAAGACCAATTCCAAAGTCTTTTTACTTTTTCAACTTTTAAAAATGAACCAATTTCCTCCTTGTTCCTTCTAACTCAACTTCTGGGTTCAGCTAGAACTTGGGCTTTAGAAAGAAAATTAGGGACACTGAGCTTGATTGTATCTTATCCTTGTTATCCATTCTTAAAGGGGTCTTTTTAGAGCCAACAAAGGCAAACAGTAGAATTTGGACTCTTACCCCCTCTAGTTATTTCACATGTGCTTCTTTCTTCAAAGCTCTAACACAACCTCCTTCTTTGGGTCTGTCATTCCTTGTTAAAGAGGTGCGGTGTCTTCCTATACCCCCTAAGGTTGGGAGTTTCTTTTGGGAAGCCTTTCTGGAAAGAGTTAATACAAGTGATTTACTTCAAAGAAAAAGACCCAACAGTTATTTGTGTCCTCATTGGTGTGCTCTCTGTAAAGTTGATGGTGAGTCTGAATAGTATTTACTGATTTCCTATTGATTTACTAAAGTCATTTGGGAGTGGTGTACTTCTTTGTTTGGGTGCAGATGGACCCCCCCTTTGAATGTGCAAAGCTTATTCAGTTACATGCCGAGTGGGCCAACAAAAAGGGACAAGATTATATGGAGATGTACGAGGGCTGCGGTTTGTTGGGCTGTTTGGGAGGAGAGGAACTCACGGATTTTCTCAAAAAAGGAGAGAAGCTTGGAAGTAATTTTGGAGGTAATCCATATTAGGGTGATATTGAAAACTTTGGCATTGTTTGCAGATTTCTCAGTAAATGAGATGTTAAAAAACTGGAAGGAAACTACAGAATTAGCTTCAGCTAAGAAGGCATCAAATTCTTGCTGGAGTCCACCTAACGACTTTATTAAACTGAATTTTGATGGCAGCAGTATGGGTAATCCAGGACCATCTAAAATAGGGGAGCAATAAGAGATGAACATGGGAATCTATTAGCTATGTTTACAGGACCAATTGGGGAAGGAGATTCTTTGAGGGTTGAGATACTTGCAGCTCTTGAAGGGGTACGAAGAGTCAAGGAGTTGCCAATTAGTGAGCTGATCATTGAAGGAAACTCTGAAGTTGTGGCGAACTGGTTAAAAGAGGATAACTCAAGGATATGGAATTACAGCAATGAAAAAAGAAAATTTAAGTGGCTGACTAAGGATATTGAAATTCAGTACAAATGGGTAAAGAGAAGTGCAAAATCACTGCCAGATGGTTTAGCTAGGCAAGGGGTGAACAGAAACTCTTTATTTTGGGCCTTAATTGTAATTGTATTTGGTGCTCTTTGATTGTTCTAGGGAGCTAAGATTGTTTAGTCCCCTTGCTTTGTAATTTTCTTAATATTAATTAATACATTTCACAGTTATTGATCCAAAAAAAAAAATTCCTAGCCCAAGCCCACCCTTCTCTTTAGGCCTACTAACTTGTTCCCAGTTCACCAAATAGTCTCTCTTATCAACTCCAGGTTCCTAGAGAAAATCCCTCATTAATTTTTCCAATTGCCCAGCAATTTTGGCAGGACTATGAAAAGTGGATAAGAAGTAAATGGGAAGGTTATCCAAGGTGGCTTTGATCAAGGTTATCCTTCCTCCCAAAGAAATGTAATTCCTCTTCCAAAGTGCCAATTTTTCAGTAAATCTCTTTACCACAGGCTTCCAAAAACTCTCAGATCGTGGATTTCCACCTAGGGGGAGCCCTAAGTACTCTAGGGGTCTGTTTTTTACTTTACAGCCTAAGAACTTTGCTATTCTAAGGATTTCCTCTTGTAAATCCAGGCCCATAAGACAACTTTTCCCCAAACTGACCTTTAAATTGGATAATTTCTCAAAGGAGCTAACAAGAAGTTTCAAGTTCCTAAGGGCCTCGGGGCTATAGTCATCACAAAAAAGTATTAAGTCATTTGCAAATTGCAAGTGGGTAACCACAACCTCATCCCTTTCCACCATCCAACTCCTTATTGAATTATCCAAATCAGCCTTACTAACCATTCTGCTTAGAACCTCTGTAATCAAGGTGAAATGGAAAGGGGATAAAGGGTCCGCATATCACAATTCTCTTTTAGTTGGGAAGAAATCTCTAGGAGACCCATTAATCAAAATTGAATAATGCACTGAGCCCACACATCTCTTAATCCACTTTCTCCACCTTTCTCCCAACCCAAACATCTCCATAACTTCAAGAAGGAAAGACCAATTTACAAGACTCTTTTCTTGTGTGTAGGATTTAGAATCTTACTTTATAAAGACTCTTTTCTTGTGCCTTGTTTTTATATCCTTGCTAGAGACACTAATCTTGCTTTTGTGTGCCCTATTTTACCATAATAAAATTAACACTTGTGAGAATCTTCAGCAGAGGAGACCTTGGTGTATTTCCCCCCATGTGTGCCTCTTGTGCAAAACAAATGGTGAAAATACTTTCCACCTAATAATCTCCTTCAACTTTCTATATGTTATTTGGGAGTTCACTTCTCCTCTTTCTGGGTGCAGCTGGACTCCAACTGATCTAAAAGTTTGTTCAGACCCTCTTTTTTCTCTCCTTAGAAGAAAAGAGGTAATATTTTGTGGAGATGCATGAGGGCTACAATATTGTAGTTTATTCAAGAGGAATAAATGCAAGAATATTCAAAGATATGGCTAGGGGTGTAGAGGAGATCATTGAAAACAAATCAATCAAGGTGGCAAGTTGGGCTACATCATGTAGGAGTGTAGATCTCTCATAGATGATGATATTTTAAGAGTTTAATTTTTTATTTTTTTTATCAGCAACACAATGAAAATTTTCATTTAGTAATTTAATAAGGTACAAAAAGAGGTGAGTACAAACAACGAGAAATAGTTACAGCCTGAACTTTCCCACCCACCCATACATTTTACATCAAAGCCCAAAAAAGCTGCTATCTATAACACCTTGCTTAGCAGGCAATCAGCCAAGCCATTGGCTGATCTTTGAACTCATTTAATTTCAATCAGCATATCCTTGAGAATCATTTGAATCACCTTATATCATTCCTAAGACACCAAGCAACATCTGCCTCCTTTAACAACCAACTAATAACCACTTTGGAATCACCTTCAACAATCAACCTTTCAGCTCCCAATTCCTTAGCCTTCTCTACCCCTAGGGTTGCTGCCATCATTTCAGCCCTTACTGAGTCCCCTTTCCCCATTGGACCTGAGTACATTGCCAGGACCCTTCCATTTTCATCCCTTATTACTCCTCTAGTACCAAATGGCCCAGGGTCACCCATACTACAACCAACTAATAACCACTTTGGAATCACCTTCAACAATCAACCTTTCAGCTCCCAATTCCTTAGCCTTCTGTACCCCTAGGGTTGCTGCCATCATTTCAGCCCTTACTGAGTCCCCTTTCCCCATTGGACCTGAGTACATTGCCATGATCCTTCCATTTTCATCCCTTATTACTCCTCTAGTACGAAATGGCCCAGGGTCACCTATACTACTACTATCAAAGTTTAGTTGCCCTCTAATGGGGAGGCCACTCCTTTGCTATTTTTGCCTTTTTCGAAGAGAATGACACCACTACCTCCCAATATTTGTGGATATCATCAAGTTTAAACTCAGAGAGCAGTTCCAAAATTAACTTCAATGCCTTGAGAAGAAGGGAGTCGATGTGCGATTGGTGTGGTTTCTACAGACTATCAAGGTAAGACTTGTTTTGTGGTAAGTAGGGATATAAGAGTCTGCTCCATCAACATGGCAGAGGCTTGAACAATGTTAGAAGTGCAACAGGTAGCAAGGAAATTTCATAATCATAGGATTATCATCAAATGAGATTCTATGATAGTTATCAATGGACTAACAGACTGGGAAGTGGAGACGACAATGCTGATCGTAAATCTCCACCCCATCGATGCTGATAGAGCGGTGGGCTTTGCTCCATCTGAGGAGCTAGTACTAAAGTGGGTTAGCTAAAGAAACTTCAGTTGTATGGAAAACCGATAGCTCTGGAACGGTGGGTTCCTATGAGCAATGCCTCTCCAGACTCCTTAGTCTTTAACGGATGGATAAAAATCCACGGGCTGCCCTACCACCTCTGGACTGAGGAGCTCTTCATCCTAATCGGAAGCTTGTGCGGCGGCTTAGAGGAAATCGACAGGAAAACTAAAGATCTTTCAGCCTCGAGTTTTGCGCATATAAAGGTTAGAAGCCGCGGAGTTCATGCGATTCCCCGCTCCATTCCTCTGTTAGAGCGCGTAATCTGGTTCTACCTCTCAGTCGAAGTGGAGAGGACAACCGAGTCTCCTCCCAAACCTGCCGAGTCAACTCACCTCCCCCTTCCCAAAATAAGAGCTGAAGACTCTGCAGGAACAAAAAACCTTTCCGGGGCTCTTTCGTAAGCTAGAGGGAAGGAAACCAGCAGAAAAAGCCCTTTTGGAGAAACCCAAAGAATTACCTAAAAAAGCTTCTTCTGGGCTCTATAAAAAAAGGAGCCGAAAAAGCAAGGTGGGCCAACCCCCTCTCGACTTGAATTTTCAAAATTCAATTTTGAACCAGAATCTGGGCCAGCCCCCAAACAAGCTTCATTTAATGGACCCATATCAGAAGCAAGTGCTGGGTCGAACCTCCCCCAAAGCCCACCTGTTAAGATCAAAAGAAGTTCTTCCAGGTCCAAGCCCACCTGAGACCCCATCTTCTCTCACCGAGCCGATGCCTGAAACTCCCCCAAGTTCAGGAAAACATAACAGGGAGGTTTTTAGGCCTCCAACTCCAGAAGAAGAGCCAAGCTCATCCTCTCCACTCGAGGCAGATAAATCCGAATCTGAAGAAGAGGCAAGTCCCTACGACACAGAGACTGAACCAGACCCCAGGGAGGTGGCGTTCTCAAGGGCCAAAGCTCTGTTTTCTGGAAAGGAAACATGGGGCAGAGTGGATATCCTCGAACAGACACTCCTTGTTCACCCTGAATATGGAACAAATTGTGAACCAGCAAGCCTAGGGAGAGATGGAAGATGAGAATCTAGCCTTCGAACCAGAGTTTCTTTTTCTCCCTCCCATACCTCGCCTATCTTTCATTCTTTGCCTTCTCCAAATCTGGGTTCTCATTTTACTTCTTCCCTTTGTGTTTCAGGTTTGAACGGAGACCTCTCCCAACTGTGCATTTACCCAAGAACCCACAAAAAGTCAGAGGAAAGGCAGCGCAGTTCTGATAGACACAGACGGGACAACAATCCGGGAAGAGAAGTAACCGAAATGCCCAGGAAATTGGGGATAAGCAAAGAAAAGGGACAGAACTCAAAAAAGGGGGAAGAAGCATATCAGAAGGCCGAATTTGTGACCATCGGCAAAAGGACCTCAAAAAGGGAGTTAAGGAGACTTCAATGGGGAATGTTAGATCAAAAAATAACAAGGCCTAGGACAGTTAAGGGAAAATCAGCGATAGGAGCCCAATGAAATTATTAAGCTGGAATGTCAGAGGGTTGGGAGGCCAACTAGAAAGAAGTCTGGCAAAGGAAACCCTGAGAAGAAAAAACCAGATATAGTCATCCTTCAAGAAACAAAAAAAAAAGAAGAAGTGGATAGGAAGCTTCTGAGAGCAATTTGGGGAATCCGTGGCAAGAAATGGGTCTTTCTTCTAGCTTTTGGTGCCTCAGGGGGAATTATCCTAGCATGGAGTGAAGAGGAGGTTTCCGGTACTGAAATAGACAGAGGAGAGTACTCAATCTCTGTCATTTTCACCAATAAGTCTGATGGATTTAGTTGGATTCTGACGGGAGTGTACGGGCCTAATGCACCTTCAGACAGGTAAAGTTTTTGGAAGGAATTGGATGCTCTCCACGAGTTTGACGGAACCCCTTGGGTTCTAGGAGGTGATTTTAACATAACAAGGTGCCCTCAAGAAAACTACAACTAGAATCATGAGAGGATTTTCCAGTTTTACATCGAGGTACAACCTCTATGACCTTCCTCTCCACAATGGACAGTTCACTTGGTCAAACCTTCAAGAGAATCCAATAAGCTGCAGACTAGATAGGTTTCTGGTTTCCTCGGACTGGGCAAAGAAATTTCCAAATCTCCTCCAAGAAATCAGACCTCGCTGTACCTCAAACCACTGGCCTCTAGTGTTGAGAACAGATCTGACTTTGAAAGGAAAACACCCATTCAGATTGGAGAAGATGTGGACTCATCACAAAGATTTCCTAAAAAATGTAGCTTTATGGTGGAAGGAATGTAAAGCCGAAGGCTGGGAAGGGTACAGATTGCTGCAAAAGCTGAAATTCTTGAAAAGAAAACTAAAGTACTCGGTGAGAGAAGAGTTCAAATCATTCACAGAAGAAAAAAATGCCATCCTCATGGAGCTGGAAAAGTTAGACAAAAAAGAGCAATCAGGAGACCTGGATGGAGAAAGAAGAAGCAGGAGAGATGCTCTAAGGAGTTCGTGGGAAAAGGTAATCCGAAAAGAAGAAATTTTTTGGAGGCAAAGGTCAAGGGTCAGATGGTTACAGGAAGGAGACAACAACACAAAATTCTTCCACAGCTATGCATCGGGTAGGCGTAGAAAGAATCTCATCTCAAAAATTAAGGTGGAGCAGGGGGAAGTGGAAGATGTAGAGGAGATCACTGAGACTTTTCTAAACCACTTCAAATCTCTTTACTCCAAGGAAAGGGCTAGGTGCTTTAACTTAAGAAACTGGGAAGGGCCGACTCTAGTAGAAGACGAGAATTTGGCTTGAAAGGGAATTTGAAGAGCAAGAAATTAGAGAAGCAGTCTTTGATATGGATGGAGATAGAGCACCTGGGCCTAATGGGTTCCCAATCTTCTTCTTCCAGATCTGTTGGGAAGTAGTAAGAGAGGACCTTCTGGAGGGGGGTGGTCAATAAAGGAATTAACTCCACTTTCATATGCCTCATTCCAAAGAAAAATGGTATCTTGGAAGTAGAAGACTACAGGCCAATAAGTTTAGTAGGGAGTGTGTACAAAATAATGGCAAAGGTGTTGGCAAAATGACTCAGAGAAGTCCTAAAAGGGTTGTTTTTTCAAACCCAGTTTGCTTTTGTGAAAGGAAGACAGATTGTAGATAGCATCCTAATTGCAAATGAAGTCGTGGAAGAGAGAAGGAAGAGTGGAAGGAAGGGCCTTCTAGTGAAACTAGACCTTGAAAAAGCTTATGATAAGGTTGATTGGGACTGCCTGCTCCAGATTCTAAACTTGAAGGGTTTTGGTTCAAAATGGCTGCAGTGGATGAAAGGCAGTATTAGTTATACCTGGTTCTCGATCATGATCAATGGAGAGCCTAAAGGTTATTTTAAGGCCAGCAGGGGTCTACGGCAGGGATGTCCCCTCTCCCCGTTCCTCTTTACAATGGTAATGGATGTTTCCAGCCAGCTTATGGAGAAAGCTAAAAACCTCAATTTGATCAAAGGTTTTGAGGTCGGAAGAGATGCCATAAATGTTTCCCACCTCCTCTTTGCCGATGATGTCATCTTATTCCTAGAAGCCAATTTGGAGAACAACTCAAATGTGAAAAGAGTGCTCCAGTGTTTTGAACTAGTATCAGGGCTGAAGGTAAATTACTCTAAGAGCAGCCTAGCAGCAATAAACCAAATTGAAGGGTACCTGATGGAAAGTTTCAAGGTGAATTGTCGAGTGGAAAATCTTCCCCTTTCTTATTTGGGCATGCCACTAGGAGGTAACCCAAAAAATTCAAGCTTTTGGGAACCTGTGGTGGAAAAGTGTGAAAAGAAGTTAGCTACTTGGAAAAACTACTACCTATCAAAAGGGGGTAGAATCACTCTTATTAAGGCCTCCCTTGCGAACATGCCTGTCTATTTCCTATCAGTATTTCAGATCCCTGCAAGAATCAAATCACATATCAAGAAAATCCAAAGAGATTTCCTTTGGGAAGGTGGAGGTGTCAAGAAAGGGCATCTAGTTAATTGGAATTAGGTCTGTAAACCAAAAGAGGCTGGAGGATTAGGAATCAGGCATTTAAAAGAGAAAAACAATGCCCTTCTCAGAAAATGGCTGTGGAGATTCCCCATGGAATCAAATTCTCTCTGAGCAACTATCATCACCAGCAAGTATGGGTTAAATGCAAATGGTTGGGACTGCAATCTCCGATCAAACCGACCAGCTCTCTCTAATCCCTGGAAAGGTATTTCTGCTATTCACAACCTCTTTTTTTCTTTCATTAGATACAAGGTGGGTAACGGTAATAGAACAAAATTCTGGACAGATTTGTGGTGGAGCAACTCCACATTAGCAGATCTGTATCCCAGGCTCTACAACCTTACTATAAATAAGGGTGCAACCATCTCCCAGTGCCTTCCCATATCCAGCAATGAAAGAAACCTAAACCTGAACCTCAAAAGACCCTTAAGGGATCCGAAGATCAGTGAGCTAACTGAACTCCTTCTTTCTCTTAGTGAAGCCTACATCTCCCCAAATTCCCAAGATTCCTGAGTCTGGACACCCCACCCTGGAGGTGAGTTCTCGTAAAGTCTTTTTTCGAAGCTCTGGTTGCAGATACTCGAGACAGTGATTTCCCTCACAAGAAGATCTAGTGCAAGGTTATACCCTCAAGAGTGAGTTTCTTTCTTTGGGAGGCTTGTCTGCAGCGAGTGAACACCTGTGAGTTACTGCAGAAGAAAAATCTTGGAAGACTTTATATCTCCCCTCACGCCTGTACCCTATGCTTATGTGAAAGAGAGACAACAGACCACCTCTTCGTACACTGCCAGGTAGCTAGCAGCATCTGGAACTTCTTTCTTCAGTTAGTCGGCTTCAGTTGGGTGGCTCCTAAGCATCTGCAGGATCTGATTTCTCAGTGGCAAGGAATAGGTCTGAGTAAGAGAGGTAAGACCTATTGGCTGAAACAATCGGCTGTTTGAAAATATGTCCAAATCTAAAGGTGAACTGATCAACCACTACTGCAATTTGTGGGCCTCTAGTTCAGAGGAGTTCACAGGAGTTAGTATCAATGATCTCAGTAGAAACATATATAAATTCCCGGTTTCTTCCCCTCCTACCCCACTCTCTACCAGAGCTCCTTTAGTTAGAAGGGAAGGAATCTGGACTCTCAGCTTTGATGGAAGTGCTTATGGTAACCCCAGAGCTGCTAGCATTGGAGGAATTCTAAGAGATGAGAATGGCCACACATGCTGGGTTTATAGTGGTGGTCCGATTGGGATAGCTGACTCAACAAAGGCAAAAGTGTTAGCAGCTCTAACAGGGATTCGCCTAGTCAGCAAATTGGGTATCCAAAGCTTCTCAATTGAAGGTGACTCAGCCAATACTATAAGATGGTTGGAACAACAGGAAACTGGACCTTGGAGACTTAGTCACTTCCTATCAGAGGCAAGGGACCTTCCTCCTGGTTCCTTTGAATGTTTCTCTAACCTGGATCCCAAGGGAACTAAATGCAATGGCAGATGGTCTAGCAAAATTAGGAGTTATTCTAGAGACTCTGTACTATGATTCCTGTCCTCCTGTGTAATTCTCAGGGGTCTAGCCCCTCTTTTGTATTTGTACACACTCTTGTGTACCTCTCCTTTCATCAATAAAATTGCTAACTTTTCTCAAAAAAAAAAAGACTGGGAAGAACCTCTATTGAATATGAGAATATCAAACCTATTCTTAGTGAATGTTATGAGGGTTGTTGAAGTTATAGCTTAACCATTTGTTATGAGCACATGTTCAAAGAAGCAAATTGGGCCGTGGACTGGTTAGCAAGGTTTGGACATTCATGCAGAGCGGCAAATTGGGCCGTGGACTGGTTACCCCCTGTAGTGTAATTTGTCCTCTCATTCCCATGTTATCAAAGAGAGAGAGAGAGAGAGAGAGAGAGAGAACAGTTCCAAAATCTTCACCCAATGAGGGACTCTTAGTGTGATGGCTTCAATCAAAACCTCCCTACTCTTTTCTTTTTCTTCAAATATTCTTGCATTTCTTTCTTTCCACAACATCCATACAATTGCAGCTCATATACACTTCCACATCATTCTACCCCTTTTCTTTGAGCATCTGACCACAGAGGAGTCAAACAATCTATCCAAGCTAACAAAATGATCCCATCTACAACCAAAAAGTGCAAAAAAACAATTCCAAATACAACAAGCCAATGGAGAGAATATTAATAGGTGGTATGTAGTCTCAAAATTCAATTTGCACATGATGCACTAGTTAGGAGATAAAGGCCAGCTAGGTCTCCCTTTTTTTTAACATGTCATAGGTGTTGATACTTCCATGGAAAATTTCCCAACAAAAAGCACTAACTTTTGGGGGAATAAGTGCACACCAGACTTCCTTCATAGGAAAGGACCTATAGGGCAGACTGACCCTAACCAACATATTAAAAAAGGAACCACAAGAAAACCTGCCCTGAAAATTAGGAACCTAAGTTTGTTTATCCAACAAATTCAAGAAAACTAGAAAAAGGGACTAGTTGAAACTCTCTCAGATTTCTCCTAAAACCTAAATTCTAATCAAAACCAAGGGATGAACAAGGTAGAACTTAGAGATTGGTTTAATTTTACGATTAGAGATGGCATAGAGAGAGAGAAAGAGAGGGAGGGAAACACATCTTTTAATGGGGACTCCCCAAGCCAGAGATCTTCCAGGAATTTAATCTTGTTTCCAGAGGGAAGGTCATACCTGATGTGATTAAGAAACAAGGGAACACTACCGTGGATTGGCTTCCAGGGAGAAGGGTAGCTCTAAGAGTCCACGGATGCTCACCACGACTTTATGCCAAAGCTTTTCAAACTCCCCTATAAACCCTCCAAAACCATTTCCTAAGAAGAGCTAAATTATTCTTAGTAATATTACCTATCCTCAGTGCCCCATCCACCTTCATTTCACTCACTGACTTCCATCTAGCCTAATGATACTCCTTTCCTTCCCTAGATTCCTATAGGAAATGCCTCTCTAGCAACTGTTTGAGGCATCTTAAACACAAAGAAGTAATAAACATGAAGATTAGCTAAGGTGGATTTAACCAATGTTATCCTTCCCCCAAGTGAGATAGAATTGCTTTTCCACATCGCCAATCTTTTCTCTATTTTCTCAACCACTGGAGTCCAAAAACTAACAGTTTTAGAGTTGGCTCCCAAGGGGAGACCTTAATTCCCCCTCCTTGACATTTGGAGAATGGTGGCTGAATCTTCCACCATGAAAACTATTACAGCGGCACAATGGGACAAACCACCAAGATGAATTTTGATGCATACAACCATGGTTAATCCAGGCCAATCTGGTGTAGGGGGTATTAAGGGATAACCGGATAAGGTAGGGTATATACTAGCATTGTATTTTCAGGAATAGGCCAAATAGTTCTTTTTTTTTTTTTTTAATTTGGCTCTCTTTTTATATCTATGCACACAGAATACACAGAGTCAAAGTTGTGCAGATCTGAATTGGGCACTGCACAGCTTGTTGTTGTGCAGAACTTGGATTGCTTTTTCAGTAGTACAATACTTTACCTTCTTCCTCGATATATATTTATACGTATACTAGCACAAAATTTTGGGCTGTGCTGGAAGGAGTATGAAGGGTTGTAAAAGGTTTACACGGGGACTAGGGGAGAGTTATAAATGGTTTACCAAGGATCCTATACAAGATGATTAACCAAGGTTACCACCTCTGAGGAACTAGCTATTGATGCACGAAAGCATCCTGTAACACCTTTTTCATTACCATATTAATAAAATTCAGAACTGTTACTCACAAAAAAAAAAAAAAAAAAAAAACTAGATTACAAAAACAACTATAAATAACTAGATTATATGCATGGATTGAAAAACATAAAAGCCAGATTGTGTCAACTTTCTATAATTAAAATTCAACTAACCTTTCTTTTTTTGGGGGGTTGCTTTGTTGCAGCTGGCTTTTTGTTATTTTTATTTCTCCTCTTTCCTTGTTTTTCCATTACAGGCATAGTGGGTGCTGCAGCATTAACAGAGTTATGCATATTTTCACATTGCCTCAGAAGTTCTTCAACTCTAAGAACTATAAGATTGTAGCTCTCTAGAGATATTGATCCATATTCACCCAATTTGAGAGCCCGTTGGCATATGTCATTGTACCGTTGCTCTGTATATTGCACCTCCCCTGATCTTTGATTCATAACTTGCCAATTTTTTGCATCCTTTGTCCATCGCTTCAATATATAGTGGGATGGGATTTCAGAAACAGCTGAAGTGTGGAGAACAACCATCATATGTCTGCAAAGAAAGCCATTATATTCAAAACAATGGCATAAGCATGAAATCTCTGATTTTGTCTCATCCCATGCCACAATGAAGTCCTGCTGCACTCCAAAATCTTCAACCCTAAACACTGTAGTAGTCCCATCTTCTTTGTCTTTTCTTACTTGGCATGAAACTATTCCCAAAACTTCAACTTGAAATTTCTTGAATATTTCATGAGTGTAGATTGTTGACATTTGTTTCTCATAAGGTGAATAAGACTTCAATGCTGGAGTCCCATGCCATGAATCAGATTCTGCTTTGGATTCTTTCTCATATCTATCACGGAGGGCAACTCTGCATTGTTCAACAAACTCTATCAAGCTTGTTTCCTTGTACATGAACTTGTCAAAATAAGAGATTATGCTTTCAGATCGCTGAGTAGTGGAAATCCCAGCAAAAAAATTATCTCTCATGAAAGTTGGCACCCATTGTTTTCGGTCTTCATATAATGATTTAAGCCATTCATCTCCACTAAGTTCAAAAGTGTGGACCATTTTGGACCATTGGTCTTCAAATTCTTCCTCTGTCCATGACCTATAAATGCATTTGTCAAATTCCACCATAAAGTTTCCATGTTTTTTAGTTGCATGACCAAGCTTCTCAGGTATCTTGTTTAAAATATGCCACAAACAAAATCGATGACGGACATTAGAAAAAACCTGTGCAATAGCTGCTTTTATAGCTTCATTTTGGTCAGTAACTATTGTTTTTGGAGCTATTCCACCCATTGCCCTAAGCCATGTCTGCATTAACCAAACAAATGTTTGTGTAGTCATATCTGTGAGCAAAGCACATCCAAGCACCGTGCACTGGAAATGATGATTTACTCCAATAATAGGTACAAATGGTATTTTATATCCATTTGTGAGATATGTTGTATCAAATGATACTACATCACCAAAATGAACATAATCTTGTCGACCTTTAGCATCAACCCAGAATGCATTTCTTAGATGCTGTTCATCATTCAAATCAATTGCATAGAAGAAGTTTGGATTCTCATTTTGCATATGAATGAAGTAATTAAGCATAGCTTGTGTATCCTCTGTGTCTATAGCCAGATGTCCTTCCTTATCAAAACTACTTCTCATGTTCTTTTCTACATTACTCTTGTTAATTGGACTTATACTCCTGAAGTTTTCAAAAAAACGCAATTGGGTTAGCAAAAGCTCATGGTTATGCTCATCGTTGAATTTATTTATTACCCATTTTCCATGTTTCCTCTTGGTTACATGCATGCATGCCTCACAACCTATCTTATAACAAGGGCGTGGTTTACTGACACCAGCTGAGTTTCGCTTTATCCCTTGTCTAGAGCATGCAAAAGTGGCATGGGTGAATTCCCCACTTGATTTTGAACGTGAGCTGTTTTTCTTTATGGTGTTAAATCCTACAATCCTAGCATATTCTCTATAAAAGGAATATGCTTCCTCAAGTGATTCAAATTCCATTCCTTTAGATGGCTTGAAGTGCATAATCCCTTTTGGAACATCTTCACCATGAACCTTTTCATCATTTGTCATACTTTCACCCACATCCTGCCCAACATCTTCAAATGCATGAACTTCTCCATCATTTATCATACTTTCACCCACATTCTGCCCATCTTTACTTGCATGAACTTCTTCATCATTTGTCATGACTTCGCCCAGATTTTGCCCAACAGTTTCAGTTGTGTGAACCTCCCCATCATTTGTCATGCTTTCTCCCACATACTGCCCAATGTCTTCAGTTCCATGTTCGTCAACATCTGCATCAGGATCTACTTCCATTATGAGAATCTCAAATTTCCCCTTCTTTTTGTCTGTTTACCTGCAACTTACTTTATTCATGGAAAAGAATGTGAAATTAAAAATATAAGTTATGCCAACGATTAAAAACGAAATGCATTTCAATGTAAAGGAATTAGAACTTATTAAGAAACTAGCAATTTGAAGCAAACCCAAGTCAACGCCCACGGAGAGGGGTTTTTGAATTACCAAACTGAAATTAAATAAGCAACCTACATAATCTCAAGTTTAAACAAAATAGGCAACACACACACACACACACTCTTATGCAAAAAGTTATACTCAAATTCTTAACAATTAAAGAAGAAAAACCAGAATAAAGCTTCAACTTTTCCCTATTACAACATCTAATACAAAGACCTTTCAACATCAAAAAGAGGTGCATAACGATATCTATAGCACAACTAGATCCAAGAAGAAATTAATCAATCAAGACGCCAAATATATCTAAGTTTTAAGCTCTAAGGAACAAGTAACTGATTTACTGAGTCATAATCAACCTCTCAACACCAACTTTTAAGGACATAAACGATGAACTTAATACATACAAATTTTAAATGGGAATAGAAGTAGGGATAAAGAACAAGTAGGAAAAATGGAAACTTACCATCACGAAGATCAACAACCAGAAAATGAATTAAGATTTATCCCGAGTCCGCTAGCCAAATCGTAAGAAGAAAGGGCAAGATTACAGAAAAGTTTTAGATCCAGGCCAGCGAATCACCAGAAACAGATCATTTATTTCAACTCAATAACTTGAGTTAACGTCCACAGCTATTCAATTTGAGTAAAGCACAGAGGGAAAGAATGAAGGAAGAAGACGTTGAGCAGGGGAAACGAGGAAGGTAATGAAAGAAAAAAAAAAAAAAAAGGCGCTAATTTGTTTCCTTTTTCAGCTGCCTTTAATCTAACAGCTCCGAGCACTGCTAGCCATACGGTTCCCGTATGGTACGGTAGCCTTAAATAAGACGCCAAAAGACAAAGCTTAAACAGCCCAAACCAGCTTTGTTGTTTTGTGATTAGGGTTACCGTAGACAAACCGTATGGCTAGCATTTCTCATAAACTCTTTTAAATGGTTGTTGCATTTTAAGGCCGTCGACGGTGGTCTCGACTCTCTCTCTCTCTCTCTGGGCTCCTTCCGGTGGCCGGTGTGTGAGGGTAGTTAATGACTGAGACTCAGAGAGTTCATCTTCGCTGAAACATGTGAGTGACATTAAAAAAACAAATAAATAAAGTGGGCAACAGGTACAGCCAGTTTAACATTTCTTTTATTTTTCTTTTTTCTCTTTATCCCTTTTCTCTTTCTTGCTCTTCATGAATCCTCTCTCGCAGACCCACTTCGACGTCTGAAGGGCACTTGACCGGTTGAGCCTAGACGTGATTAATTTTCAGAATTCAGACCCATCTTGGTTATCAATTTGAAATGTCACAAAAGCAGTGTGCGTGGTCAACCAAAGCTCTAGAAGCTCTAGAAGCTCTGGAAGCTGGTGGGTATGTCTTTCTTTTTCTGTTTTTCTTTCTAGTATTATTAGTATTGCCATTTTAGTTTACTGTATTTGCGTTTATTCTATTATTTGGGTTTAAATTTGAAGTTACAGAGAGATCATCTTGATACCTCTGGTAGTTCTCCCAAGTTCCAATTTTCTTAATATAGCAACAAGCACCATTTGCAGGTAGGAGTTGTTTAATTAATGTTCTATTTACATTTTAATTATTTTCTTTGAAAAAGTTTCATCTGCATACCCCAATAAGTGTGAAGATGTATCCCCATGTCCCACCACTAATCAGTCGATCACACACTGTGACCAGAGACGATGATGGTGCCAGCTTCTGAGAACATGGATGAAGCTACTGGGACTATAGTTAAAATCACGACAAAATAGAAGATGGTTGTCGGTGGCTAAAGGAGGCAATCTCCTTGATTAGGCATTGTCTAATCCCGTTGTTACTGTTCGAAGAGATAGTAATTTGGAGTTTATATACTTGAGAAAATGGCTAGGCAGCCACAGAGCTTGATCCTGTTGAGTCAAGAAGTTCTGGTTCAAAAGCATGACCGAACAAGGATTTCTACATGCTACAGTTTGATGTGCAACAGCCACGACGTTGCAGACAGATTGTATCCACAAAGAGATAATCATAAAATTCTAGCTTGAAAATGCAAATTGACTAGCTTTTCCATATTGAGACTTGAGATGCTGCCCCTTAGAGCATACTTGGTAGGACACAAGGATGTGACAAAAACTGCTTTTCACTTTCAATTCTATATTGTCTTTTTGCTTGCTGATCTCTAACGGTTTTAGAACACAAGTTAGTTTTCTTTATTCTTATCCTCCCAAGTTGAATTTGTCTTCATAGTCTCAAGATAATGAATCTTGATGCATCTTCTGTTTTCGGATGAGTTATTGACCCATCAATTCTTTTCCTACCGTCCAATGCATTTAAAGTTGTTCATGAGAAGTTGTTTGAGTTCTTTGATGTTTCTTCTCCTAGCCTAAAGAGCTTGAGGTGGTAATACCAATTTATATTAGTGTTGTATGAAGCTTTCTTCCCAAATATTCATTTAGACCATTCATTAAAGATTATGTCCTCTCTGTCTCTGGTTGATGCATACATTGGCTTGCAAACTTGTTATCATGATTTGAGAAGGCACACCAACAACAACAAACTATATTGAGCTGAAATATAATTTAGATTATGTAATTGAGGTTGCATCTCACGCCTCTCCTTGGGAAGCCTTCGTTGTATACTTTTCTGCTTATTGATTATTTAATAAGCCTTCTATTACTTATCAAAAAAAAAAAAAAAAAAAGACACGAGAACAAATATGCTTTGTGCCTTTAAGTTTCTTTGAGGGCTTTGTAATGCAAAAAATGTCTTTCCGTTTAATCTATTCTCTTGGCAGCCATTTGTTGAGAAAGTTTTCTGGTATTTCTTATATTTGGCTTCTATACTTTTTTTGGGAGACCTTTGATGCTACCATTTTCCACACAGATTCTCTCCCTAGTGCAGAATCTATTTGGTCGTTTGCTTAAATTTATAATATCTAAAGCTGACTGCAGGTGGTAACAAAGACCATCTTCTAGTAATATATAATGAGCTAAAAATATATGTAATCAAAATTCTTGACACTTGGGTACTCTTTTGGTTTTTCAAAGGCACTAACTTTACATAGTTAAGCACTCCATGAAGTTCCTAGTTATAACCAGTCCATATCACCATTGGCTGCATGAATCCAAGGATCAAGAATGCTGAGCAAAATGCTTTTAGTTTGTTCACTTCATCAGCTCAACAAGGTAGGCTTCAATGGCTTGAGAAAGGTAGTCAGAATGAACTTGAACTAGTGAAATTTGTTTGCTGAAAAATGTATTCCAAGAAGAATTTTTGAAAATGCTAGGGTCTGGGAACAGATAACTATTGTTGCTTCTCCAAACTTGTCTGAAGCTTCAGAGAAGCAAATGGAGGTTCACTAGAAGCTAGTAATTTTTTCCAAAGCCTCAGATTGTATAATTGAGTTGGATGTCTCAGGAAGTCAACTTGATTACACTTGGCTGCACTTTTTTTTTATTGATGATGATATTACCCAAAGTCTCACTTAGTACCACATTGGAGATGATCAAACTAGTTGGAAGAATGCATGAATGCAGCTATAGATACTGCTGCTTGTTTTTGGAGTATGTAATTGTTAAATTTATAATTTGAATTGTTGGGAGGTTTTATTTCCTTTAGCACGGCATGAGATACAAGAAACATCTTCCCTTGTGGGTCGTCTGAAATTGTTTTACCAGAGTCTTGAATACTCTTGATCAGGCTCAAGCTGTTGGATTGGGACATTTAGTACTGGGTGACTGATATAGGATGGAATGAGGCAGTACCACCGCTTTAGCATATGAAGCCTAGGAAGAGGCACCCTTTTTTCGCACTTAATTCCCCCTCCCAACACATATGGAGCAGTGCATCTCCATATAGGATTTTAGGTTCAAAGAAGTTGTGGATACGAGAGAGAGAGAGATCATAGTTTTGAATTTTAACGAGTAGTGAGTACCAAATACGCTATGTCAGAAAGGACAGAACTTAATAAAATCTTCACAAGATCAACAAGTCCGGGTTGGCTCCTCACGCCGACCTCATAGCATGTGTTGGCCATCGGGAACATCTTCTGTACCTGTATTTAATATTCATGGGGAGATATTCCCAATACATGGTGGAATGTGGTTGTGAGGTCGATGTGAAAAGTGCTCTGTGAGGAGCAGATCTTGTACTTGTATTTAATTTTTATGGAGAGATATTTTCAATACACGATGGGATGTGATTGTAGATCGGTGTGAGGAGAGCTCTGTGAAGAGCAGATTTCAATTCAAGATGAGTCCGGAAATAGATTAATGAAAATGCACATGCATTCAATCGTAAGAGTGGAAGAAAGTAACGTGACGTTAACCCATGGCCCATGGTTTGAGTGGTGATGGCACCCCAAAACATGTTTACAAAACGAAATTACCCTTTAGCCTCACAAAAGTCCCAAGCGGTGAATGAGGTGATCCCCACCTTGCCAGCCGTCTTTGGTGAGAACTCCGGAAATAAAGCCCAAAATAGCTGTTTTCAGCCAGAAGTAGGGCTCTCCAAAGCAGCTCAATCAACCTTTTGGGAATGCTTTCCCATGGCAGCTCTCGACTATACAAGGTGGGGCCCACCCTGATGGCTTATAAGCAGGTTTTTTTTTTTTTTTTTTTTTTGTGTGTGTGTGAAAGAAAAGAAAAACAGAAAGTTCTAATTTACTGTCGACGAAGGCTTCAGCCCTTCCAATATCAAATGGGCCCTGAATGTGTTCTTTCTAGTGTTAAAAGTTGTTTCTTACTTTTCTTACGACATTGTTTTCCTTGGTATGCATTTTGTCGGATTACGTTTTTTTCGTCAGTGTTTATGGAGAACATGGAATAATTTTACTCGAATAACCTAGGGGCTTTTTACAAAAAAAAAAAAAAAAAAAGAAAAAAGAAAAGAAAAAAAACAGCCTGTTGATAACAGCTGAAGTAGCTGAATTGAATAATTTTAAATTATGCCTTCTAGTGAATAAGTTGTTAAGTAGGTTTTGAAATCTTTAATGACCATAACTGAAGTTGGGTTGATTAATATGCACTTCAAATTTTTATTATCTGATAATTTTATTCACTAAAAGACAAAGCAATAAGTCATTTCAGTTCAATTCAAGGTTTAAAATATTGATACAGGGCGATACGCCGGTAGGGCATATTGGTACTTTTTTGTTTTTTCGTTTTTTTTTTTTTGAATCTGATTCCAAGGGGCCGGTTTAATGTCAGTCTACCCCATGAACCACTCGCCAATCCAAAACACCCCCTGTAGGGGAGTATCAGGAAGGCCTCGATACAATACATATCGGCAAATATGGGCTGATACATGACAAAATTTTAAACCTTGGTTGAACGGTTCAATCCAGTATTTTAAAACCTGGCCTTGAGGCTGAACCACTTTTTACTTCAGGTCAATGGGTCAGAAATTCCACTGTCCATGAATGGGTCAAATTGGTTGATGATTCAACCATTTGCATTGATGAACCTTTAACCGAGTCAGTAATTTTTTTTTATGCAATGTAACAGTTAAAAATTGACCAGAACTGGGGCTGTGAACTTATTCCCCATTTGGGAGTACTTATTTTTAGGCACTTGTTGGAAAAAGTACTTATTTTAGGCCAGGACCACACCAATAAGCACTTGTATGCATTAAGGAAATAAATCCAAATAAGTGCTTTTATAGAAAACATGCCCGTTTGAATACGTTCAAATTTTTGACTTTTTTCAAACACTTTTTGAAAAAGTGTTTATTTCATTTATGGCCTGTCTTGACCCACCATATAATTTTCAAAATACTTATACTATCCCTGTTAAAAAAAAGTTTTTTTTTTACCACACACTCATAAGTGCCTATTAGAATATATGTACACTTATCCTATAAGCATTTTTTCTTTAGGCTTAATTTGGAAGCATTTTTACCACACACTAATAAGTGCAAAACCTTATATTTTGTATTATTTTCTATATATTTACATTGTGCATATTTGTATTTGTACTCTTTCCAAATTAAGCCTTAGTATTTGATGAAATGCCCAAAGCCCCCATCGGAGCCATTGAACAGCACAGCTTCACACTCATAACCCCCTCCCCAAAGATGACAGCAGCAGGATCCGAATCCCCGTCTTCGCTAGAACGAACCAGTAAACATACATGCTGAGCCACCCCTCAGTTGGCACCTTATAAGCACTTATTTAAGCCCCCGTTTGAGAGTATTTATTGGATAAATAAATCCTATAAGCACTTATTTATCCAATAAACAGTTCCAAACGGGGCTTAAATAATGGCAACCATACACTTCACCGGCTTCAAAAATAAATAAACACTTCACATACTTCGGCATAATAAATTTAAAACGGTGCACAAATGATATTTTGTCAAAACATAACTCTTTATCTATGAAAACGAAGTTACACTGATCAATACAAACCAAATATGAGCTCAAATTGTAATACAACACTAGACTTGTAGCCAAGCAAAGGCCAGAACCCAGAAGTACATCAACTTCTATTAACAAAGAAGACAGAACGTCCCAAACAGAATCACTCCAAACTTAGACAAGAGATTTCATAAAAGCAGCTACAGAAAGTCAGCAATGGCATACACGTACAGGAGGCAAAGTCACAGAGAAGGAGTGCCTCCTTATTACCATATTCTAAGGATCATGACTACAATGAATGCTAGCTAACATGCAAATTTTAAGGGCCAAAGGTGGGATGGGGGTGGGGAGGGACGGGTCACGGACTCACGGGTGAGGAGGGGTAGGAATGGTGGGCAATGTGGGCTTGGGCAATTCTGTCAGTTTTGGCACCTCGGGCTTGGGCAAAGTTGGGATTTCGGGTTTTGGCAAGGTCGGGACATGTGGAACAGGTGGCAACTCGGGCTTAGGCAGAGTTGGCACTTCTGGTTTGGGCAAAGTGGGAACATGTGGTACAGGTGGCAACTCAGGCTTAGGCAGAGCTGGCACTTCTGGTTTGGGCAAAATGGGAACATGTGGTACAGGTGGCAACTCAGGCTTAGGCAGAGCTGGCACTTCTGGTTTGGGCAAAGTGGGAACATGTGGTACAGGTGGCAACTCAGGCTTAGGCAGAGTTGGCACTTCTGGTTTGGGCAAAGTGGGAACATGTGGTACAGGTGGCAACTCAGGCTTAGGCAGAGTTGGCACTTCTGGTTTGGGCAAAGTGGGAACATGTGGTACAGGTGGCAACTCAGGCTTGGGCAAGGTAGGAACATGGGGTACAGGTGGCAACTCGGGCTTGGGCAAGGTTGGCACCTCTGGTTTGGGCAAGGCCGGCACATGGGGCAGTGGTGGCAATTCAGGCTTTGGCAAGGTAGGCACTTCAGGTTTGGGCAAAGTAGGAGGATGGGGCAATTCGGGCTTAGGCAAAGGTGGTGGTAGTTCAGGCTTAGGCAGTGTTGGGACAGTAGCCTCTAGAAGATGGCGAGCCGCGAGGACTACATCCCCGGCCATGAGTGACAAACTGATGAACAGCAGAACGAACTGAAGGCTTTGGGAGCCAGAGGGAGACGCCATGATTAGTTGATAGCAAGGTCTTGAAGTTGAATGCACTTCCGGTGATTACTCAAGTCACTAGGGGTTGTGAAGCTCTTGCACCAGTTCTTGGCTTTTATAGGGCGAAATGTGGGAGGGAGCTAGGCTTCTTTAGAGAGTAGTTATAATAATATAAAGCTTATGAGTTGTCCTTTGCGTGTTTGTTTAAAGGTTTGTATGAGTAGTGAGCGGTTGGTCTTTGGAGAGGTTGGTGATTTCTGATGTTAGTTTACCATCCAATGATCGATGATTTTTCTTCCATGCTTCCAAAAATGTCATGGTGTTAGCTGAACAGATATTGCTTACAGAACTTAATGTGGTTGTTGACTGTAATGCCATGATCATGAAGCTGGATGACTCTGATCCGTACTATACAAAAGTCCTATTCATCGGTAGATTTTGAGTTGTGAGCCTAAACCTTGGGTCTGTGGATTCTACTAGTATCGTTTACCCAAATTAAATTATAGTTGTTGGGCAGATTTGCTTGTTAGATAATCAATTTAATTTCTTCTAAGTCTAGATTTCATTGTCAAATCCTTGTTTTTGATCAATTGTACTTACCTCAAATGTTAAAACCTGAAAAAATAAAAAAGTATTCTGTAGAATTTTGAAATTACAGTTCCCCATAGTCATAGCAGTCTCCCCATAAATCGCATTGTGGATTTAGCATCAATCCATGATCAGATTTGTCGTATCTGTATGGTGGGGTTAAGAATTCTAAGGTAGACTCAAAAAATAATCTTTGTCTTAATCTGTTAAAAGTACATAAGAGTACAAACAAATGAAAGAACTTTGAGTTTTACTTTAATATTGTTATTATTGCAGCTCCATACTTTTGTATCATTATCTCCTATAACGCTTCCTTCATGCTTAATAACCACCACCACTACCAATAACAACAACATTAATTGATTTAACAAAGGTTGTATTTGATATCATTGTTGTTTCTGCGTATCTTAAAATGTTTTGAGTTGATAGCTACAAATTTGTTAGATACTTAGATTATCTATTTGAAATATTTTAGGATGATCAATACAAATTGCTGTTTCAACATGAATTTGACAATTCAATTATAAACATCAATGATCAATCCTGTACATACATTTTGCTAGTTGAAATGACTCATATGTGATCTAACAACTGAGAACATATATTTTCTCGAATTTGTATTTGATTAGCCCAGAACATTTCAGGTAAAAACAACAATAATACCAAACACAGTTGAAGCTTATTGTAGATATATGGATCTCACCATGATAATCTAGATGGGAATTAATTGTTGATCATCTAATCCATGTTTTATTCGAAAACTTTTAAAATTAAGAAAAAGTTGGCTTTTCATTTAGCTATAATATAGGCCCATCTAGTAACTGATAACATTATAGAAATCTGGCATTTTATAACATTTACAAGTAACAATCATTTTCATTTCTAGGGATATTTTTACACTTAGATTTTTCTTTCTTTGTTTCTTTCTTTGGGTGCAATACATACACTTAATTAATCTATGAGAATGTATATAATACAAGGTAGTTAGCCTTTAATCTTAATCCTACAAGTACTCTTAATATTAAGCGTCACTTGCAAGAAAATCCAAACAAACGTGTAATTGACTGATGATCCATGTCAGATAAAATCTGTATTCCCAACCCGTTGTTGACCCGATTGGCCGGATCAGTTATTTTGGTCATCATCCTGGCTTGGTTTAACTTGTAGCCCACTACTTTTTTTTTTTTTTTTTTTTTGGTATGAGCCCACTAGTGTTGATTCGTATGCATATTTCAAGGTATTTTTAGAAATTATTTTTTAATGATTAAATAACATAAAAATAACCCATGTGAAATTTGAAAAAAAAATTAAAAAGAAAATAAAAAGTTCGGTTCAAAGTATCAATACATCCCTTCTGATTTTCAATGTATCAATATTTTGAACCTTGACTATATTAGGCAATTGAATTATTGACCCATCTGACCTGTTTAATGAATTTTTTATTATTTTATGAATCTTAATTTTTGAAAATTTTCATAACGATGATTTCAGAGATTGACCAATATGTTGAACTGCTCACCCATTGACATAGAATGAAGAGTAGTTGAACCACTTTGAGTTGGGTTTTAAAACACTAGATCTCTAACCCACGAGAACTCTACTCACAGAACTCTTTGCAGTATGGCAAAAAGCCATTAATTATTTTCAACCTTATTTGTAAGTTCAACAAAACTCAACAATAAGATCCATTATTTTCAACCTTGTTTATGAGTTCAAGGAAACTCAACACTATTCATGGTTAGTTGTAAATATTGTAAGGGAGAACTACAACCAAAAAAATGCTGTTTCTTAAAGGCTGCATGAAAACAGATGGAATTGAATTCAATCAAGTACACCTAACACCTGTACCTATATCCAAATTTGATTTACTTGTTATCATCATTATCATTCAAGTCTTATCCCAATTATATGGGGTCTACTATAAGAGTCTTATTTCATCATTTTGTTATATTTAATGCAATATCATTGTTCAAATTGAGTCTGGTTAATGTTTTATCCAAATTTGATTTCTTAATATTTGCATTCAAATGAATCTGAATGAATCTGATTTAGGTCAGATTTGAATTGACATCCACGGTTATATATCATTACTTAATTAGCTTAAAAATGACTAAAATATTATATATTATCAATAAAATAAGTTAAATATGACTTTGGTATTGTATATCATGAGCAAAATTAATTAAAAATAACTTCTACAACTATGAGCAGATGGGCCTTCAACTCATGACTAATGAATACAAAAAATTCAAACCAACTTTATTTAATGAATACAATATAAATTTTTGTAGATAAAGAACATCTATTTAAATATTATCAGATTGAATCGTATTGGATATATAATTCCAATAATCTCTAATTAGATTGAATTTGGATTCGAATTGATTTGGACATATGGATACCCATTTCCATCCCTATGTACCCATTTCTAACAAGAATGTCAGATTTATCCCAGAACATCTTAGGCCTGTGGGTATGGGACTTCTTGATGGGCCTAGGCCTCATGATTTCCTGTGTCCCGTGTTCCAAGCATCAGACACACCAGTTGATGGCTCTTACTAAAGCATTAGCTATGTCAAATCAACCTTGTCAGATTAACCATCTCATTTGAACATTATCGTGATCATCTTTTAAAGAAAAATTTATCCACCAATCGACTAAATGCAGTAAAATCGCAATCCATTGGCTTAAAAAAATAAAAAATAAAAATCGTAATCCACTGTTGCGGGTTGGTTCTGGCTACCTGTTCATGGGCCAGGTAGCCCGATGGCCTGGCCTGCACCTCGATCGGGCTTGGTCATGTAATTAGGCCCATAGGCCTGACCTTGGGCCTAACACAGTAAGTTCGACTGTGTTTTAGGCCGGGTTCGGGATTTGTCTAAAAAGCCCAACTCGAGCCCCGCCCGGCCTGGTTCAGCATTATATATTTTATAAAATATATAATATGTATTTTATATATTATATAAAATATATAAATAGTATAATATTTATTAAAATATATATTTATAATTTAATATACACATTTTTTATTCTTTTCTTTATAATTTCTCTCTCTCTCTCTCTCTCTCTCTCTCTCTCTCTCTATTCAGTCGTTTCAGCAGTAGTAACAGTATGGGTTAAATTTTGGGCTTGGGCCCAGGCCCGGGCTTCGGGCTTTTTATGAGGGTCGGGCTCGGGCCCAAGTTGTAGGCCTGATGGTCGGGCCGAGCTCGGGCTCTGGCCTTACAAAAATCTGTTAATACAGAGTGAAAGCCCAGCCCAGCCCGGCCCATGAACAGGTCTAATTCTGGCACAACTAACCTTTTAGGTAAATCAGTCCATTGGTGTGCCTCCTTCAAACATAATATTAGAGTCCGTTTGATTTACAGTCGAAATCAGAATTAAAATGATCTATTCCCATAATCTGTTTGGTTCAGACAGGAATAGGAATGGAAATTAAAATCAGCAAGAATGATATTTCATTTCCAAGGGAGGGGCAGGGAATGGCCATTCTCACAAATGGGAGAATGTCATTCTAGCAAGAATGGAAATGGGATTCTTATTCTGCCCAACCAAACAGTTGGAACTGGAATAATCCATTCCGATTCCGATTCCAAATCCCTATTCCTGCAAATCAAACGGAGCCTTAATTTTATTTCAGGTTCATTTGGGGCCATAAGTATAGCCCACCGACAAAAGCTAAGTCAAACAATTTATTTTGGAACAAGTTTCACATAGATATTTATATGGTCCTTCAAAATTGAAAATTATGAGCAAGATAACACAATGACACAAGTTAATTTGTATATGCATTCAAGTTATTGTTGTTTTGATGTAACTTTTTCCTTGAGCCATATTAGACCCTCTGATTGGAATAGCCCAACAGAGACATAATGTCACTAGATTAGTTTAAATTGTTTAACTGGGATAAATCTAATTGTAGGAGGTCGAAAAAAAAAACTATAGAACAGGGCCAGAAAATTTTAATTAAAATAAAATTGATAGAAGGGGCTTTGAAATCAAGCAGAAGCAACGTTATAATTGGAAAATATATGAAGATTACAAGGGAATACTGCAAAGAACCAAATCTCACACATCCACAACTGAAAAATTAAATTCAATAAGGCAAATGCAGTGGCCCGGTCCACTGGTATAGAAGCTAGCATTGCTTGATGTTGGATCAGCAAGGAGGAAAATCATGGGCTAGTGTTTGAGTGAGGTGGAGAGAGGGAAGGGATGGGGATGTCCTTTGGAAAGGAAGGGATGGTGGGCAATGTGGGTTTGGCAGACCGGGGACCTCCGGCACCGGCGGCAATTCAGGCTATGGCAAGGTTGGGATTTGGGGCAACTCAGGCTTTGGGAAGGTTGGAACTTGGGGCAGTGGAGGCAGTTGAGGTTTAGGGAAAGCTGTTGGGATGGTGGGAAGAGGTGGGAATTCCGGCTTGGGAAGTCCCGCTGCAGTAGGAATTGTAGGCAAAGTTGTGTCAAGAAGTCGGCGATCTGCAAGGACATGGCTGCTCAGCAATGACAATGTGACGAGCAACAGAGATAGAACAAAGGATGGGCACCGGAGATAAGCCATGGCTATTCGATGAAGATAAAAACTGCTTAAGAGAGTTAGACAAAAGCAAGTTTGATTGAAGCTTTGAGCTTTGGATTGCATGCATGAGCCAGTGCCATTTGGCTTTTATAGAGAGGGAGGGAGAAAAGACTACTGGGCTGAGGGAAGGCCAAAGTGATAGTAGTGGGGTTGTTGTTGGAGAGTTGCTTTGCTACTTGGTAGCTCATCCTCTCGACCTATCAATCATCAATACCACTTCCTTATTTTATTTTATGTTTTGGTTGGCTGATCAAAATTTTGCAAATGAAACACAATATTTTTTGCTCTAAAATCTATATGTGAGATACAATTTTATTTATCAAAGCTAAGACAAGCTGTATGGTTTGATTAGTTCAAACTACAATCTACAATCTATCTACCACAAACCAAAAGTGGTAGTGTTATTCTAACGAGGTGGTCTCTATTAACCAACTTCAGCCTTGTTTGGTTAATGCCCCATGAGAAACTTTAAAACAGAAACCAGCAAGGGTCCATACACCCAATTACCCATAGTCCATATATATTATCAAGATGGCTGACCTAATCTTGATAAACTTAGCAATATGGGCTAGATCTGGCAAAAAGTTGACCCAATCCGTGAATCTGATTCAATTCAACCCAAAAAAAACAGGGTTAGGATCTCATATTTAGCTACCCGAATGTGAAAATGACTCGACCCAAACTGAAAAAAACTGGGTTGGGTTAGGTTGGGTCATGGGTCAACCCGCCGATCCGATTATCAAATTTAATTGGGATTATTTATACATTGTTAGAAGTTTCTACTCTTTAAGTTTTTCTATTTAGTCTTTACTTTTTATTGTTTACTCTATAAATTGTTAAACGTTCAAGTTTTTTTATTTTATATTTAAAATTTTAAGGTTAATTCTTTTAATTTTGACATTTTTCATATATTTTTTCTTTACTTTTTAAAATTTAAATTATTTTTTTAGATGACCCAAATTGACCCATGGGTCAACCCTAACCCGAACATTTAGGGTTAGGGTTTAGGGTCTAGCATTTTGACAAACCAACCCAAAATTCAACTCAACCCGAACCCGACACACCCAACCCAATTGCCAGGTCTAATATTGGCCTTTCTCAATTAAAATACTCAATTGTTATTGAAGTATGGATATACAAAGATTTTATCTTTTAATTAATATAATTTAAATGTTATGGGGTACCATTTGATCCGAAAGGCTCAATTTAAGACAAATATACTAGATAAGATGTTAACTTCATTCATTCTGGATTAACTGAACTTGATGACTGTTTTTAGGGCCGTGCAACCAATAATAATGCCCCACATCAGCCATAAAGTGGAGCCCATATCTGTCCCATGCATAATGAACGCTGCCGTGCTCACTCATGATTGGTTATATAGCGGCCTATACATAGCAGTGCGAGCTGCAGATCCGCCTGCATAAATAGTATTTATCCCCGAGAACCATTCAATCATTGGCTTCACATACATGGCTGATGTAGCATTATTATTGGCTATATAACACCTAATACAATTGAGATGTGTTGATTTATGTTAGGCCCCAGTCTCATGGTGAGATGTGTGGTGTGAGATCATGTTGGTAGAGAATTGGAATATGTTTTATTGGCAGGTGATTGGACTTGATTGAGAGATTTTGAAGAAGCTACCAGAACTAGCCTTACCGGAAGGTCAAATTCTCGGCTCAGTATAAGCATTTTTTAGCTTTCTGGACCTTTTACCAAATATAACTTTAAGGAGAGTGGATATCTTAACTTAATAGTGAGTTCACATCTGTGCCCCACAGGACATCCCAACCTTGTATTAGGAGCATCTTACATTATCTCCTGTACTTATCATCGAGAGATGTTCCCAATACAAGATTGGGATGTAGTGTGGGGCATTGTGAGGCACCCCCTTGTGGGTTGTAGATCTAATCAACTCCTTAATAGCTGTTTTTCCTGCTGTGGGACCAATTATAACTCCCCACACCAGCCATAACTTGTGGGCCATGGCATGGGACATATTGATTGGTCCCACAACTTGAAACATAGCTATCATAGTTTCAGTTTCAGTTCACAGCTTTCCATGTGGAGCTTACCTTGCAACGCCAGAAGCTAATGTGTGAAAGCCCTCCCAAATAGGGACACAACCATCAAATTCATCTACTATTCTACTCCGTGCCCCCTCTTCGACAATTGTTGGCATTGGATGTTAATTTGAAGTCTTCACTATTTTTTTTTTGCATTGTTATAAAACCCTAACCAATCAAAAAGTGGTAAAGATGCGATTGAAGATCACTGGAATTTATGGATTTTGTGTTGAAAATGCAAGGGATAAGTTTCCTCTCTCATTTTAATCATTTCAAATAATGGGCCAAAAACCAAGTATTGTTTCGGTAAAGAAGGGGTGAAAATATAGCTGAATTAATACCCGAAAAACATGATATCCAAAAATATATTTAATCAATCAGGTGGAATTTATCAAAATTTATAGATAGATTGTAATCGATCAAAACTCTTCCAGTACCATATCTTTGCAGCATCATAGATTTTCCCTAATTAATATCAAATCTTTTAATTTAAAAATCCCATTTCACAGTGAAACAAGCCCAAATTAGAGGTTAAGAAATAAACTCAACCAAGGGGTGCTCACAACATGGTTTTATTTTTGAAAACAAAAATAACTGCCACGTCAACAAAATAATATAAATTAACTTAACGCTACTTCAACCCTAATATTGAATTGTTGTAAATTTATTTGATTGTTTCCATCAATTTGTATCTATTACCGTATCGTTCATTTTCATTTTAGACATGATCCTATTTAATACCCCAAATCGTTTTAATTGATCCAATTTTCACTAAGAAAATTAGATAGAAAGTTTTGCTAAACCCGACCTATATATGTGGCGAATCTTCAGATTCTATGTAACAGTTGAGAAGAGTTTGCGACGGCCGACCAACAATTCTAGATCATGAAACTTAGAACATTCCATGATTCATCACCTCATACCAAGCAACAGATAATCAAATAAAATTCCAATTAATCTTTAGTAATATAGGAAATATATGAAAATACAAATTCATCTAACACAGCTAATCTCATATGTAAACCACATAACAATATAGATAGATAGAAATATCGCATCCCAACACAGTGTCAATGGCGAATGAGTACTAGCCGGATAGTTGAATGCCAGCCTAATGCCGACCATATATCCCACCAGCTGCATGAAGAAACATGATCACAATGTGGGCTGCTCAGCACGGATGGATGAAGGAACTGATCAAGGGCTAGTGGTTGAATAGGAGGGTGGCGAGAGGGAAGGGATGGGTATTTCCTTGGGCAGTTGAGGTAGATTTGGTAACGTCGGAAAATGTGGAAGAGGTGGCAACTCGGCCTTGGGCAGTGGTGGAAGTTCAGGCTTTGGAAGACTAGGAACCTCAGGCATAGGCGGCAATTCAGGCTTTGGCAGAGTGGGCAACTCAGGCTTTGGTAAAGGTGGAAATTCAGGTTTAGGGATTGTGGGGATAGTGGGTAGAGGTGGCAATTCAGGCTTTGGAAGCTCTGGAACTGCCGGCGAGGGTGTCTCCTCAAGAAGTTGACGAGCTGCAAAAGCTACTTCATTGCTCATCAATGACAAAGTTATCAGTAACAGCGGCAAGAAAAGCTCTGGGAATTGGTGATTAGCCATGGCCGGAGTGCGGAGAACAAGAGGCGCCCAAGTAGAAGTAGATTGCTACTGCGTGCAATTGGAGCTTTGATGCTTTGGATCGATGGAGGTGATTGGCTTTTATAGATAGAGGAGTTCAGGAGTACGGGAAGGGACGTGGCGTATAGGAATTATCAAAATTGACCTTCCTCAGGTTGGTGGGGAAGATTTGGGCTGTTGGTTGAACAAAATGAACTTAAGATATGAATGATCTTGTATGACTATGAGCCTTCAATTATCAATGACTCTAACAAATACAAGAAATTCAAACCAACTTTATTAAACTTTTGTGGATGTAAGTGCATATGTTTAGCTGCTCCAAAGTCCAAAACGATTATATAATTAATCAAGTTTTTTAAAATCAAACCGGACAATGAACCTGTCAAAGGTTTGGTTCCCGGGTTGAATGGTCTGACTGTTTGAATTGAATGGATGGCTTATTCCGATAAAAAAATTAAAAAATTAAAAACTAGCCAAAACTGTTGGACGGTTCAAATGCTTTGAACCATTTATCCACCGGAATCAGTGCTTTGCTGACCAAATCAACGGTTTTTGACAAAATAACAGTTCTGAGGTAAAACAGAATCAATTACCTGACCAGTTCCTGGCTTTTCTGGTCCAACTATCAGTCTAGTTCGATTTTAAAAACCATGTAATTATATATATATAATTTCTGTCTAAAAGGATACATTTTATGTAAAGTAAGTGTATAATATAATTTTGGTTAAACTCATTTCTTTTATGAACACAAATAGTTTAATATTTTACTGTTATTATAAAAAATAAAGCTACGATGTTATTATCTAAGTCTATTTGGATCAGACCCAATTATCCTGATTAATAATTGGGTTGGTTCTAGGTAAAAGCGTTCATTATATGGTCTAGACGGTCAAATTGGATTGAACCAAACTGAGATTGGCAATTTGATTTGGTCTGGTCTAGTATGGCGAATTTTAAATTTTCAGTTCATGCCGGTCAAATTTATTGAATTTTTGGAACTAGATCAGACTGGGTTTCCAATTGGGTTAAGTTCAATAGATCAATGGCCCATACCATATTAGAAACAGGACCAATGGACAAGCACTCTAGGGCCTCTTGAGCCTTTGGCCCTTTGTGGACCTTCTCATTGCAACACTGCTTACTGTTAACGCCACCGCATGAGAGAAATCATCAGTTCAGAGGAGATGCATGATAAAGTTTTGGGTAAATTGTCGAAACCTCCCTTGAAGTTTTTAGTCATTGTTGAAATCTCCCCTGAAGTTTGGTAATTGTAATTGTCTCCCTTGAATTTTCTGATATATTTGCAAATAGACCCCTTCTGTTAAAATCCTCTAATAAGAGGTACAAAAATGTCCAAAATACCCATAAAATAAAATTACTATTTAGGATGGTTTCTATAGAAAAAAAAAACAATACAAATTTTATAAACAATAAAAAATAGAGAATTTAAAGTTGCAACTTTACCTTTGAGCGATTGATATGAAGGGCAACTTTGAAAAATAAATCAATTTCAAAAAAGAGATTGGAAGGATTTGGTCTGGCGATTCATATGAATAGAAAATTTGGAAAATAAACATTTTGGTCATGGAAATTTTGGACATTTTCATGCCTCAAAGAGGATTCTAACAAAGGGGGCATGCTTGCAACTATGCCAAAAAATGCAGGGGATGTGATTGTAATTACCAAACTTCAGGGGAATTTTCAGCCATTGTTTTAAAAGTCATAAGCCTTGAGGTGTGAGGTGTGCGCTTTGAGGCAAGGTGCACAAATTTTGCCTTAAGGCTTAAGCCTCGCAACTTTGATGTGAGGCTTAAGCCTTTGTCATAATGAGACGTAAACCTCAATCCTCAAGTATTAATGATTATTTAGTGATTTAATGCAAAAAAATATATCTTTTTTATAATTTAAAACATATAGAAAAAAATACTTCAATAATTATAGGCCAAATAAAAAATAAAAAAGAAAAATCAATAAGGCAAATCAAAATCTATTAATTTTTCTTAGTGTTTTAAGAGAGTTCAATGTAAAAAAGACTAATCAATTTCTTAATTTTTTTTTGGATAAATCAAGTGAGATTTTTCTTATTATTCTAAATGTAATGTCCCAAGTTCTTATTTTCTTATTTCTTCTACTAATGGATCTTTTTATTTTTAATAATAATAATAATACTTTATTATTATTATTATTATTTTAGAACAATTTTCACCGAAATATTTATATGGGCCTCCAAAATTGAAGATATGAGCAAGAGCGCTATCGAGTATCGACAAGTTTGCATATACATTCAAGTTATCGTTGTTCTAATGTAACTTTTTTGTTTTTTTCTTGGGCCATATTAGACCCTCTGATTGGAATAGCCCAACACAGGCATAACAGCATTGAATTAGTTTAAATTATTTAATTGGGTAAATCTAATTGTAGCAGGTCGCAAGTAAAAATTAAAGCAGAACAAAACCAGAAAATTTTAATTAAAAATAAAATTAATAGAAGGGGCTTAAAATCAATCTGAAGCAACATTACAATTGGAAAATATATGAGCATTACAAGGGATACTGCAAAGCACCAAATCTCACACACCCACAACTGAATAAAAAAAAAAGAAATTATATCCTAGAGCACGCCAATAAAATTCAAGGAGGAGAATGCAGTGGTCCGGTTCACTGGTATAGAAGCATTATTTGATGTTCGATCAGCAAGGAAAATCAAGGGCTGGTGGTTGAGTGAGGTGGAGAGAGGGAAGGGATGGTGGGCAATGTGGGCTTTGGGAGTCCGGGGACCTCCGGCACTTGGGGCAATTCAGGCTTTGGTAAGGTTGGGATTTGAGGGAATGGCTGAAGCTCAGGCTTTGGGAAGGTTAGAACTTGGGGCAGTGGCGGCAGTTGAGCTTTAGGGAAAGCAGCTGGGATGGTGGGAAGAGGTGGGAATTCAGGTTTGGGAAGTCCTGCTGCAGGATTAATTGTAGGCAACGTTGTCTCGAGAAGCTGGCGAGCTTCAAGCACATCGCTGCTCATCAGCAATGACGATGCGGTGAGCAGCAGAGGTAGAAGAAAGGATGTGCAGCGGAGATAAGCCATGGTTGATATATTGTTGAGGACGAGAACTATAGAGTGAGACAGCTTAATTTCTGTAATGTGGAAAGACAAGTAGATCTGATTGAGGTTTTGAGCTTGGAATGCATGAATGAACCCTCCCTATTAGGCTTTTATAGAGAGAGAAGAGAAAGAGTAGTGGGTTGGGTTGGGGGAAGGGACGAAGCGTCTAGCTAGGAGAGGTCAATGTGACAGTATTGGGGTTGTTGGAGAGAGTTGCTCATCCTCTCGACCAGTCAAATCTCAATACCACTTCTTTGTTTATATTTCAAGATCTGGATGACCTAATCTCGATTAACCTGGTAATATTGGCTTTCTTTATCAAAGTACTCCATTGTTGGATGTACAAACGTTCCATCTCTTTAATAGTTAAAATGTTTCAATTCAAGAGGAGCATTATCTGGTTGTGTGTGTGTATCTGTAGTAGTGAGAGTATAGGGGTACCCCAGTTGATTAATTTGACAAAACTTGTGATCAAAAATCTATTTGACCTGAACTGCACAAGACTCAATTTAATTAAGACAAATATATTAGATAAGATGCTAGCTTCATTTTGAATCCCGATTAGCTAAACTTGATGGCTGTGTTAGACGTTGTATATATGTAATGCCCTACATAATTTTTATGTGAAGGTTTTAAAAATCGATCTGAAAATGGAATCGTTTTGGCCATTGATTTCTAGGTCAACGGTTTGGCTGTCCGGGTCAAATGGTTTAAATATTTTAATAGGTAATATGCAATCTTACCCATTGGATTAGAATATTAGGGTACGATGAATATAAAAATCATGAGAAAGAAAGTTTGAGAATGAGAGTGAGATTTGAGAAGCTATTGAGAGAGAAGGAGGAGGTCACTTGTAGTGACAACGACAATGACAGCAACCTAAAGCAGCGATGGCGACGACAAACTATAGTGGCAACTGTGGCAACAAACTATAGCAGCAACGGCGGCAATGAAAGTAGATCTAAGATTTTTCTCAGATCTCTCGCCTAGATTGCTCTCCCAAATCTCTAAACGCGAGATCTCTCAAATCTCTCTTTATTAGATCTCAGATCTGAGAGGTTGAAGTTCTGAACTCTTTTCATTCTTGTTTTTTCATAAGTAATAAACTGTGAATCGTTGTCCGGGTTGAATGGCTCAGCGGTCAAACCATCCAGACCAACGGTTCGTTGACCAATTCAACAGTTTTTCGGCCAGGGACTGAGTTTGGCATAAAACAGAACCGGTTGCTTGGAGGGTTTCCGGTGCAAAAGGTCCAAACCATCAAGGTCAACAACGGTTCAAAAACATTGGTCTACGTCCCATAACCACTCAATAGATCATTTCATATATGCATGGTTGACATGGGGTGTTACCAAGGTTTTTAAAACCGGATCAGACAGGGAACCGTTCTGGAGACCGGTTTTTGGGTTGAACAGTCCAACTGCCCGGTTTGAACAAACAACTTATTTTGACTTTAAGAAAATAAAAAATGGCCAAAATCTGTTGTCTGAGTCAACGGTTCGACTGCCTGAATCAGCGGGTTACTGACCAAATCAACAAATTTTTATCAGAAAACAATTTTAGGGTAAAATGGAACCAAATTTCAAAGTTTCTGATCTGACCGTCCGGTCCGAACCGGTTTTGAAGACCATGTTCCCAACTATTTGTTATGCAGCCCCCAGCCATGAAGTTCAAGCTGACTTTCACTCCTGTTATTAAGGACTAAAGAGGAGAGGAAACAGTCAGATTGATGATGGATGTTAAAACTTAAAGCCTCATTCAAAAGTACAAAATTTTTCAGAAATAAAAAGAGGCGTGCGTGGCCTTGTCATATCCACGGTAAGTCTTTGAGAACCATGCTTATGCCCTAACCAGCAGCTAACCCTTAAAGGCTTAAATAAATAGGTTCTTTTTTCCAAGAATCTATACATTTACCTAACGGTCCAAAACAACTTAAAAAAAATTGATCCTCCACTTGAAAATATTTCCTATGCAAACTTTAATTAACTAAAATTAAAATGTTCAAGATCGATATTGGATAGTGGATGTCTAGATAGGAAAGGGAAGGAAAATTAAGGTACTGATATTGGATATTGGATGTCTAGATGTCTAGATGCATTAATTGCTTCAATACCCTGACCAATCAAAAGATCTGACTGAAGACACAAATTCAAGAATATTGTTTTGAAAGTATAAAGGATGCAAAAGCTTATAATTCTATCGTTAAGCTGCGTTTATTTTGATGAATGGGCAAAAAAAAAATCATGTTATTTTGATGAAAAGCCCATTATTAATTTTACCGTGGAAAAAGCAGAGCGTAATTAAGGGTTAAGAAAGAAACTCAAAGCGTTGCCTCACCAATAGAATATTTTGATTCCTTAAATTCAACTGTCGAGAGAGTTTGTCATCACATTAACTATGAGACGGCCGGCCGGCCGGCCAGTTTTAGTTCTAATTTGCTCTGTTCTCGTGATTCATCTCCTCATGCCAAGCAACAGTTAACCAAATAAATTCCAATTAATCCTTCGTAATATAATTAATTAAGAAACAGTTAATTAAGGCTCCCAAGTCCCAAGCGATTTATGGAATCAAAAGCCAAAGGAAAAGGAAAAAAAAAAAAAAAAGAAAAGCCCATCTTACTGATATAAATTATATATTCTTTCTTTCTTTCTTTCTAAAAGCTATATATGAAAATACAAGATAATGCATTCCAATACAGCCAGTATCATATGTGAGACCAACAACTATTATAACAATAGATAGACCTAGATAGTGCGTAGTTTGTATTGAGAAGAGAAAGACCCCATCCACACTAAGAATGCAACCAGTCTGATCTCAACACAGAGTATCGACGCCAATAAAGTACTAGTTACATAGATCATAGATGAGTGCCTAATGCCGACCATCCTTCCTGCACGAAGATCACAATGTAGGACGGATGAAGGAACCTGCAGTCAATTAAGGGCTAGTGGTTGAATAGGAGGGTGGGGAGAGGGAAGGGATGGGTATGTCCTTGGGCAGTTCAGGTAGTTTTGGCAACGTCGGAAAATGTGGAAGAGGTGGCAACTCGGCCTTGGGAAGTGGTGGAAGTTCAGGCTTAGGCAGACTAGGAAGCTCAGGCACAGGCGGCAATTCAGGCTTTGGGAAAGTTGGGAAAGGTGGGAATTCAGGTTTAGGGATATTGGTGGGGATAGTGGGTATAGGTGGGAATTCAGGCCTTGGAAGTTCTGGCACCGCCGGCGAGGGTATCTCCTCAACAAGTTGACGAGCTGCAAAAGCTACATCATTGCTCATCGATGACAAAGTTATCAGTAACACCAGTAAGAGAAACTGTTGATATTGGTGATTAGCCATGGCCAGCCGGAAAACAGCCTGAGACACCGTATATAAGTAGAATATTGCTACTGCAATCGGAGCTTTGATGCTTTGAAGTGGGTTGCAGGAATTAATGGAGGTTATTGCTTGGCTTTTATAGAGAGAAGGGTGCAGGAGTACGGTGAGGGACGTGGCGTCTGGGAATGATCAAATTGACCTTGCTAAGGTTGTTGGGGAAGATTTTGATTGTTGGTTGAACAAAGATACGACTTTCATAGTGTATAGATGAACTGAAAATAACTTTCTATACATGACTATGAGCGTTAAACTCATCTCTAATAAGCAAACAAAATTCAAACCAACTTTATTGGCGAATACTATCCAGAGACTGCGGTTCAACGGACAAAACTGGTCATCGTCATCCACAAGTATTAATTATCAGATTTAATCATATTCGATTATAAAAAGGGTGGACATAGATTTTGTTCTAATTATAAATAAACCAACTTCTGATCATCTCTAACTGGATGGATTCAAATTGAAACTCTATGTACCTTGAAAGTTGGTGGGTCCCACTAATTCATTGTACCAAAGGTTCAAAATTAATATCCTATCACATATTGATATAGAATACACTTTGGATATGCATAGAAAGATGTGGATATAATTTGATATATTAGAAAAACAGAAAACTCAACAAATATGTATCAATAATACTAAATCTAAAGTTAAAATAATTATGAATAAGATATAAATATATAGAAAATGTACACCTTAATAATTTATATGAAGAAATATATTACAATCAGTGACACTGGGAGATGAGATTAGAACATGTAGATATCATACAATAATTTTATTAATAATACATTAAACATTTTTGAGCTTTCAATCTACTAAAAATTTATTATAAGACATTAAATTGTTGCTCCATCAATTAGTTTGATGGATCATTGATAAATAGAGGTGGCAATTTTTCAACTCAACCATTAATTGATGGGTTGGGTTGTATCCATTTAGTTTCGGGTCTGGTGGGTTGGGACGTTGGGTAAGCCGACAAGGGAGAGGCTTAATGGTTTGGGTGGATAGGGTCATGGATATCCAATGGATATCCCTTTTAGCCTCTTTATATTCCGATAGGTACACTCTCTTCTTTCCTTGTTGTCTTCTTCAATAGACAGAAATTTTTAGGGTTTTCTTTGCAATCACTACTGTTTGTAAGCTCAGAAAACAACGAATCAAAACCAGTCTGAAACCTGTATCATCATTGATGTTTATGAAAATGACCAAATCCATGTTGCCATGTAAGGTTTAAAGTATCGTTACATATCAGCCCTATCGGCTGATACGTATCATTTTGGGACCCTTCCAATACGCCCCTATAGTGGGTGTATCGGGGGTCTGCCCGGATCAAGGGATGGAGGGGTCCTAGACCGGTTCCCCTGAACTAGTTTTGAAAAAAATATAAAAAAAAAGGTAAAAAAATGAGTATTGAAACACTCAATACGCCCCTACCGGCATATCGGGCATATCAATATTTTGAACCTTACTGCCTTGGTAGATGAAAATGAAGATAATGGGATTGATAGAAGAGGAGAATAAAGTACATCTCAAAGAGAAGGGGCTTCTAGCTATAATGGGTTCTGCAACAGATGAGTTCACATCTCCTGAACTTGTCATCGAAAGATGTTCCCAATACAAGAACAGGATGTGATGTGTTGTGGGGCACAGATCTGAACTCCTTAATAGTTGTTTTTCCCGCTGTGGGATCAATCATAACTCCCCACGCCAGCCATAACTTGTGGGCCATGGCATGGGGCATCAAGATTGTTCCACAGCCTTAACATAGTTTGAATGGAATACAAATGCAAATATGTAGAGTGCAAACTTTATATTTTGTATTATTTTGTATGTATTTATATTGTACATATTTATATATTGTACTCTTTCCAAACTGAGCCTTGTATTTGTACAAATACAAATACAAGGTTTTACAATATACATATATGTATTTATACTCATTCCAAACTAAGCCTTAAGAAAAAAAAATCATCTATAACATAAAATATTCTTAGGTCAATAAGTCTAATAGATCATTGACAGATCTGTTTTATAGTTCTTTCCTTCAATGGAAATCATATATAATAAAATTATTTTGTATATTTTCAGGTTTTTCTAATTTTTTGGGCAAAATTCATAGGTATAACAAAATCTAGGGGACATTTATGACCGCCACTATAATTTTTATTAGTAGTCATGACTAAGCATAGATCCTCAACGGCTTTATGCCATTCCACCCATGCATGTCACGTGCTCATGTCTTTAGATACTTAAAACAATATCTTCTATAACTCTAAAGGTCAATGTTTTTGAAATCGGACTGGATTGGATGATTGGACTGGAAAAACCTGGTTAAGTGACTGGTTTCATTTTATCTCAGAATCGTATTTTGGTCAAATTAAAAATTATTGATTTGGTCAGTAAATCGTTGATCAGCATCCGAATCATTGAATGGTTTTTGGCTGTTTTTTATTTTTCAGTTTTTTATTTTTTTTTTTTTTGTTAGAACAGGCCATCTATTCAGTTTGAACGTTCAAACCATTCAACCCAACAACCAGACCCCTAAACGGTTCATTATCCGATTTGATTTTAAAAACCTTGCAAAAAGCTACAACAGACGAACTGTAGACATCCCCCAAAGTCATCCACAATCTGTCTCGGTTGTAGCAACTAGCAAGGTCTAACGAGATAGGCTTAGCCCTATCCAATGTCTTATGTGCATATTGGGCCCAATTGGGCAACGTTCCTGTTAGGCTGTTACCCAGTTAAGTTAGAGATTCAAGACTCAGGCTTTTTCACCAACTATACGTGCATAAAATTGCTTCCATCTCGCTCCAATTTTAAATTCAAAAACATGAAAAAAAAATGCAAATTTATTATTATATTGCTACAAAATTGTATTCATAACAAACACCTACAAAAATGGAGTATAAGTTTGCTTTGATTCAACACTTGCGCTCTTATATACTAAAGGAGTTATGGTTCAAAACTACGTAGGCTTTGGAGTTGACTTTTAAAAATACAGCAATAGAACAATTGGAAAACCAGACAAGCTTTAAGTAAAATGAAATAGATAGAAGGCGCTTGAAATCAAGCAGAAGCAACATTACAATTGGAAAATATATGAAAATTGCAAAGAAATATTGCAAAGTACCAAATCTCACACATCCACAGCTGAAAAAAAAAAAAAAAAAAAAAAAAAAAAAACTTATTTTCTATAGCACGCCAATAAAATTGAAGGAGGAGAATGCAGTGGGACGGTCCACTAGGTTGAGAAGCATTGCTTGATGGGATGATATCCAAAGAAATGCAGGATGGTTGATCAGCAAGGAAAATCAAGGGCTGGTGGATGAGTGAGGTGGAGAGAGTGAAGGGATGGGGATGCCCTTTGGAAGGGAAGGGATGGTGGGCAATGTGGGCTTTGGGAGTCCGGGGACCTCCGGCACTTGGGGCAATTCAGGATTTGGTAAGGTTGGGATTTGAGGGAATGGCGGCAGCTCAGGCTTTGGGAAGGTTGGAACTTGGGGCAGTGGCGGCAGTTGAGCTTTAGGGAAAGCAGCTGGGATGGTGGGAATAAGAGATGGGAATTGAGGTTTGGGAAGTCCTGCTGCAGGATTAATTGTAGGCAACGACAATGCGATGACAATGCGATGAACAACAGAGTTAGAGGAATGGATGAGCATCGGAGATAAGCCATGGTTGATATATGTGAGAGCTATAGGAGAATGTGGAAAAACAAGTAGATCTGATTGAGGCTTTATGCATGACCCAGCCTTAGTTGGCCTTTATAGAGAGAGGGGACGGGAAGGGACGAAGCGTCTAGGTAGGAGAGGTCAATGTGATGACAGTAGTGGGGTTGTTGGAGAGAGGTTGCTAATTATTTGCCTTGCTACTTGGTAGCTCATACCACTTTTTTATTTTATTTAAAAAAATCTCAATATCACTTTTTATTTTATTTTAAAAAATACCAATACTACTTTTTTATTTTATTTTATATATCTTCTGAAGGGTTACACAACGGGGTAGCCCTTCCCTCAACCCAGGTGCAAGCGGGATTCCATCCCAAGTCTCCTTTATTTTATTCTTTTGGTTGGAAGATCAAAATTTTGCAAATGTATATCAAATACACATTCTTTCTGATGAGGGCAGATTTGGCCCTCCAGTGAAATTGCAACACGTGGCACCTCGTGACAACTAAGCAAACACCCAGGCAGCATCTTACCAAATTGGTGTCCCACCCGGGCATCGGTCTGGCCGGCTTGGCGCGGCCTGGCGCAACCTGCGCGCTGCCTGGCGTGGCCTGCGCGGCTTGTGCGACCTGACCGACCTGGATCAGCCTGGCACATGGTCCGACCTGGCTGACCTAGCCCCCCAAGCTCGGTAGCTCACCAAGGAGCTCGGTACCTCACCAAAGAGCTCGCCAAGGAGTCAGGCAGCTCACCACAAGCAGCTCGGCATAGCTCCCCCGGGCAGCTCACCACTTGTAGGGTAGCTCGGTACAGAAGCGCCATCCTGACAACCTGGCCCAGGCGCCGACCTGGCCGCCTGACACAAGCGCCATCCTGACAACCTCGAGGATTTCACCACCGTACCCCGGTTTTGACGGGATGTAACGAGTCTTACCATTTGAGGGCTTTTCACCCACCTAACCCATGAGGACTCCAGTATATAAAGACCTCACCCCCCAAAGGGGAGGGGGGAGAATGGAAAAAAAATAGAGGTAATCCCTGCTCTCTAGCTCTCTCATATCATCTTCAAGCTCTCTACAATTAGAGTGTTAACTTAAGCATCGGAGAGTCTCTGCCGAGAAAATACCCCCAGGTCCTCTGATTCAGTTCTCGCAGGTCCCTCAGCTCCCGCCGCCTACAAAGATGAGGAAAAAATGGAGTTCTCGCAGGTCCCTTAGCTCCCACTGCCTACAAAGGAAATAAGATTACCTCATGCAGAGGGCAGTCGGGTTGCACTGAACTAGGGAGCTCCACCACTTTCTGAGTCACTGGCTGCCTAGTAGGGAGCACGCCACCAGGCAGTTCGTCACCAGAGAGCTCGGCACCAAGCAGCTCGCCACTAGGCAGCTCGCCACCTCACAGGGAGCTCGTCACCAGGCAGCTCTCCACCAGGCAGTTCGTCACCAAGGAGCCCGTCACCAGGCAGCTCGCCACCTCACAGGGAGCTCGTCACCAGGCAGCTCTCTACTAGGCAGTTCATCACAGGGAGTTCGTCACCAAGCAGCTCGTCACCAAGCAGCTCTCCACCAGGCAATTCTCCACCAGGGAGTTCGTCACCATGTAGCTCTCCATCAGGGAGCTCGCCACCAGGGAGTTTGCCACCAAGTAGCTCATCACCAAGGCACTTCACCACCATGTCAAATAACGAGGTACTTAGCCAAAAAAAATTGATACATCATAAAAATTGGTACGTGACCAGAAACGGTTACATCACTTTCTTTCTCTAATATCCTTATATATCTTATACAACTTTATTATATGACACATGAAAATGTTATTAGGCACTCATTGTACTTCTATAATGAGGGCATATTCATTTACCTCAGGAAGTTACTCACCCGAATAAGTGCATTTACCTATGTTCTTTTGTTTCTCAGATAAACAAGAAAATGACCATTTTAGTTATAAAAAGCCATTATTAAAAGGGACAATTTTGTCCCATCCAAATGTAAGCAACTTTTCCCCTCAAGTGGAAAAGTTATTTACCCACTTGGGAGATGGATAGGCAAGTGATACCCATGGAAAATAAATTTTCCATAGACTCCTGCCAGCCCCCACCATTCAGACATGTGGTTTTTTCAAATTTAGACATAGGACATTTTCTGAGAATTTGTTATTAAAGCCCACGGCCCACTATCACTATTCAGACAAGTGGCCTTCTCATTTTCTAGAAAGCTAGACGCGTGGCAATTCCTGAGAAATTCCTAATAAATCCCACAACCCACTCTACAGCCCCCCACCATTCAAACACATGGCCTTCTCATTTTTCTAGAAAACTAGACACGTGGCATTTTATGGGAAGTTGCTGCTAAAACCCACAACCCACTGTCACCATTTTCAATCCATTCTTAAAAAATACAGAAAATGCAAAAGTGGTTATTCGCAACCACTTTTGCCTACATTCTATCAATCTCAATTAATCATTAACCCTCTACATATCATAACAAAAGAAAAATATCCATATTCTAATAATTATTGAAAAGCTATTTTTTAAATAAATTTTTCTTAAATTTTTAATAATTATTTAAATATTAATAAATATAAATTTAACATTATTGATTCTATAATGTAAATTTAACATTACTGATTCCATATGGGGTATATTGGTTGATAGCAACTAAAATCTCATTAACCAATTTTCTCCCCTCTCAAAATCCAAATAAAGAACTAGCCCAAAAAGCTACAAACATACGAACTGTAGATATCCCCCAAAATCATCCACAGTCCGTCTTATTGTAGAAAGGTCTCACGAGGTAGGCTTAGCCCAATCCAATGTCTTATGTGCATATTGGGCCCAATTGGGCAACATTCTTGTTACCCACTTAACCTCGCTTCATGTGTTAGACTAGAGACTCAAGACTCAGGTTGTCTATATTAGGATTATTTTTCATAGGCTGCGATTGGCAAAAGGCATGCATCAATGTAAACACAATTTGATAAAAATTTGAGAATGCAAATTTGCTTCAGTTTTGCATTAATAAATTTTGTATTATGTTTGGTTGTGATGGGTATATGAATATAGAATTCAAGACCGGAATATACCTTTTTTTACATTGATCAACCATAAGTGCAAAAGTTTGATTCTATTTTGATCTAATTTAAATGCAAAAAATACGTGAAAAAATGCAAATTTATTATCATTTTGTTACAAGAATGCATTCTTAACAAATGCATGCAAAATTGCAGAGTATCAATTTGGTTAAATTCAACACTTGCACTCTTACCAAAGGATTTATGATTCACGACTACTTAAGCTTTGGAGTCGATTTTTAAGAATAGAAGACCAATAGATGGATCTAGGGTCTTAAGCCTTTGTGAACCCTCTCATTTTGTAAAATCACAGTTCAGTTTGGAAGGAGTATAAATACAAATTTGTTGAGTGCAAAATCTTGTATTTTGTATTATTTTGTATGTATTTGCATAGTATATATTTGTATTTATATTTCTATCAAATTGAGGCTCAATTTGGAAAGAGTACAAATGCAAATATGTACAGTGCAAATACATATAAAATAATACAAAAATACAAGGTTTTGCGCTCTACATATTTGTATCTGTACTCCTTCTAAACTGAGTGCAAATACAGGTTTGGAGTATATATGCACTTTGGTTCAGTTTTTACTGGTGCTTCATAAGAATGCATTTATGTATTGAAAGTGACAATTTTCACAAATTTCAAAGCAACTTTACATCCAAAATGAGAGCAAAGTCTTAATTGAAAAAAGGATGTAAAACTTTGCACTCATAGTTGATCAATGTCAAACTTCGTGGTGTCTCAGTTGATATATTAGTTAAATAGTCCCAACAGAGATGTGGATTAGAGTCCCGCTACCTATTTCCACCTACCTTAAAAAGTTAATAGTGTGTTGTGTTAAATATTTAAAAAAAAAAAAAAAAAGAGTTGATCAATGTTAAAAAGTGTATTTCAATCTCGGGAGTCATATTTGTGTTAGTTACAACTAAAAACTGTTTGACAATAAAATAAGTTTGTCAATGTAGAACTAAACCAACTTTGCATTTGCACTCTATTTGTACTCTTCTAATTAACATCACCAGACAAGAGAAAACCATATCAGTTAGGAAGAGAATACTTATGCTGTGTGAAGGTTTCTAACAAGAAAGTCGAATTTATCCTAGAAGAGAAGAACGCCTTGGATTGGAGATGGATGGGGCTTCTATATGTCCGGTGTGTCTCGTGTTTCAAGCATCAGACCATCTGAATTGAACATTATCGTGATCATCGTTTCATCTTTTAAGCTATATTTGGTTTGAAGGAAAATATAGGGAAAGGAAGGAAAGGTAGGAAAACCTTTACAACCCTTATATTGGTTTTCCTGTCTTCCCTTCCTTTCCCTACCTTTTCCTTCAAACCAAACATAGCCTATGAAAAATCTATCCACCATTCGATTATACGCAGTTAAATCAAATCCCAACCAGCTTATAACTATTAGCTTCTAAATGGGTTAATGGGATCAGTCCGGGAACCTCCGGCACCGGCGGCAATTCAGGCTTTGGCAAGGTTGGGATTTGAGGGAACTCAGGCTTTGGAAAGGTTGGGAGTTGGGGCAGTGACGGCAGTTGAGGCTTAGGGAAAGCTGGAATGGTGGGAAGAGGTGGGAATTCAGGCTTTGGAAGTCCTACTGCAGGATTAATTGTAGGCAACGTTGCCTCAAGAAGCTGGCGAGCTGCGAGGACATCGCTACTCAGCAATGACAATGTGATGAGCAACAGGGGTAGAAGAAAGGATGGGCAGCGGAGATAAGCCATGACAAGAGCTGCAATTGAGAGAGCGAAAGACAGCTTTCTATAATGTGGAAAAGCAAGTCTGATTGAGGCTTTTGAGCTTGGATTATTGCATGCATGAGCCATCCCCATTGGGCTTTTATATGGAGAGAAGGGATAGAGTAGGGGGCTGAGGGAAGATAGTAGTGAGGTTGTTGGAGAGGGTTTGTTTGCTACTTGTTAGTTCATCCTCTCGACCTATCAAATCTCAATACCACTTCTTTATTTTACTTTTTGTTTGGTTGGTTTTAGATCCAATTTTTCAAATGTATTAAGCACATTATTTTTTTATAGCTCTAGATCAATCTGCATATATATCAGATATAATTTAATTTGTTTACCCAACAAAAAAGATACAATTTTATTTAATTATTAAAACCAAGAGAAGTTCAAGCAGTGATATAGTTTGATTAGCTCAAACTACAATCTACCACGTGACAGTGTTGTTCTAACGAGCTATAAGCAGGGAATGCAAAGGATCCACATAGCCAATTACCCATAGTTCATGATTACACATCTCCGCCCCACAACGTCCCACAGCACATCCTGCCGTGTATTGGGCATATCTCCCGATGATAACATCACCGGTTCTGATATTATCATTGAAAAATATTCTTAATACACAGTGAGGATATTCTGTGGGACATTGTAGGGCAGCCCTCTTGTGGGATGGATGTTAACTCATAGTTCATATAGTCAAGATGGATGACCTAATCTCGATTAACTTAGTGTGTTCAATTGTTGGATGTTCAATCTCTTTAATACTTGAAATGTTTCAATTTTGGCAAAATCTATGATGCAACTTCTGCGGTAAAAGATGGAGATTAATAATTGAAATTTGGTCATAATTAAATCTTATTTTGTGAAGAGTGATGTTGTGCGATCTGACTGTTCTCTGCTGGAGGATGATCTGGCTTCTAGTCGGACGACGAGCTAGGTAAATCTACAAAATGAGACAAGAACTCGGGGTGGCTAGCCCGGCAAGGTCACTCCAATGCTTAAGTTAGTAAGTTGTTTGTGAGCTGAAATAGCTTTGAGAATGTAGAGAGCTAAAGAGCTAGAGAGTAGAGAAATCATGCGTACCTTGTGCCCTCGGGGTTGGAGCCTTTATATAGCTAAGTACTCGCAGGTTTTGCAGATTGGTTCCGGGATCTTCGTTACGATGGGATCCATTTCCGCTTTAATTAGAGGATAATGTTACCAACTGATAAGGCTTATCAATTCCTCCCGAGCCAGACAGGGAGGAGATAAGGCTTGTCGTTATGCGGCGTGGTCCTGTGAGGTTCGGGGTCTATTGGAGAGATTTTCAGGGTTGCCACGTAATGGTCTGGGTCGATATCCCCGAGCTGATACTTTTTAGTTTCGAATTGGACTTAATGCCGAATTGCCTTGGGACCGAGGTGGCCTTGTCCCGAGGTGACTTAATGTTGAAGTGGTTGGGTGTCCAAGCTCGACTATTGCAAACTAGGCATATCGGGCTGAATTATCAGCTCTTGGTCAGGTCATGTCCACGTGTCCCCTTTTTACTAGGTCAAGCCAAATCACCCTTCATCAAGTGAATCAATGAAAACTAAAGCCCCATTTGATTCGTGAGAATAGGGGTCTGGAATCGGAATCAGAATGAGCTATTCCAATTCCAACTATTTGGTTGGGTAGAATCGGAATCCCATTCCCTTTCTCCATTGGGAATGAAATCCCATTCATGTTGTCATTCCCATTCTTGTTTGAACTAAACAAATTATGAGAATGAACTATTCCGATTTCGATTCCAATTTTGATTCTGATTCCAATTCCAATTCCAATTCTAACTATAAACCAAACGGACCCTTAAATTTCAGGTACAAACAATATCAGTGCGTGCACGATAGTTGAAGTCTTCAATTCATTAAAACCATTTGAGACTTGAGAGGTTTCTTTGGACGCCAAAGAAACAAGTGTCTGTATGTATCCCTTCTTGCTTTTTAACCGTTCAAAACATGGTTTTTAAAAACGAACCAGTGATTGAACCGGTTAGGGGTTCGGATACTGGTTCGAACGGTTAACCTATTTTGACAAAAAGATTAAAAAATTAAAAAATTGGAAAACAGTCAAAACGGTTCAAATGGTTCATCGGCCGATTCAGCGGTTTGCTGACCAAAATCAATGGTTTGGGAGGAAAAAGTTGTTTTAGAAAAAAAAAAAACAGAACTGGTCAACCCGGTTTTCCGGTCCAGTCCGATTTTAAAAACAGTGGTTCAAAAATGATAAAAATTGAACCTATAATAGATGCTTGAAAACATTTCGAAATGCATATATTCTTTTCATGCAATTGCCCTCACTATCTAAATGATAAATCAGTGGTATTGAATGTCGGATGCCCCCACAGCCCACACCATTTTTATTGCTTGGTTTGGAAACCCTGACCAATCCAAACTGGAAAAGATCCGACTGAAAGACAGGAATTTGGAGTCGATTGGGCCCACCCAAAAGTGGCAGGACTATTATCCACGGGTGTTCCACAGTTGCGTAGGCTTTGGAGTCGATATTTAGGGCTTCGTGGGCACTTTTCATTGCAAGTTGCAACATTGCGTACTGTTGACATCCCCGCATTGCATAAAGGAAATCATCAGTTCAGACTTTAGAGACGACACATGATTTCTAAAGTTCTCTAAAAACTACAACAATAGAATAACGTCTTAGATGGGATTTATAGGTGGGCCTACGCTCCATCTTTTCTTGTGCCCCGTGATCTAAGCATTACACCCACTATACGATAGGTCTAAGTAAAATGATGCTTGGTATTATTGTCGTTTATCAGATAATCGATCTTAAATCTGCCGATGGAGCCTAAAGTTTTGTTTAATTAAATTGTTTATCAAGAAAACATTTTTCTTGGATTATGTGAGAATCATCTCTTGGATGAATGAAGTTCTAACATGCTTTTTTCACTATTTGGCACATGTGACACCTAATGGCACCTGGCTGTCTAAGAAAAATGTCATACAAAAAATTTATAAGATAAATGACAACGAAAACTAAACAGCCCCTAACGCTCAGTTTGGAAAGACTGTAAATGCAAATATATACAACACGAGTACATACAAAATAATACAAAATATAAGATTTTTTGCCCTCTACAAATTTATATTTATACTCCACCCAAACTGAGCCTAAAGCATTAACTATGTACCTAAATCGACGTTATCAGATTATTTTAACCATATGATTTGAACGTTTCCGTGATCATCATTTCATCTTTCAAAAGAAAAAAATCTATCTACAAAGTTCACTAGATGCAGTAAAATCAAATGGTTGTAACCCGTAATACAAGTAAGAAAGGAAACAAAACTGAGTTTTGATCTCTGAATCACACAACTTCAACCGCTGTACAATGTAGGTTTGGCAATTTCTCTAGCAAGTCGAACGTTAGCATCGACGCTCTTGGCTTTGCCGTCCGGTCAGAAGATCCCACTGGAAACAATGGAGACGGCATGGTTCGTTCGCATGCCCCGAACCACTTGGCTTGCATGTACTTGTGCTTCCTCCAAGGGGCCATGTGCATCTTGTTTTCTTTCATGCATTCCTTAGCAGCAAAACACGAGATCTTGATTAGGGTTCTTAGCCTTTCAGCCTTTCCAACGAAAACTTCGGGAAGCCGATTGTATTCATCCTTTGCTCTTGGCACCTCGAACTCAGCCCGGAAATTCAATTCAATCACCACTCACACCTCCCCCTTCTTAGGACTTTTCTCCAGCACATCCAGGTAGGTGTGCTCTCCTACAACCAGGTGAAAATAGAGTGAACCACAGTTCTTCAATTGATCAAACTCTGCTTAAAATCATCAAGCTCCATAATTTCTGAGACGGAAGTAGGAATCTTGCATACCTGATGGGATGTCTGCAGAGCTCCTCCACTTGGACTTGCATATGGCACAGTCGTAACCGGCCTTGCGAAGATGGTCCGAACTTCTCGCTGCAATCAACTTCGGCAACCTCCGGCAAACGCAAATATTTCCTTTCAACTGGGATTCTCTTAGAGCAAATTTGGTTGAGCTCATCGGTGCCTTCAATTCGGAAGCTAGTCTTGTTGGTGATAAAAAGGATTTTGAGGGAGCGAGTAGCAGCAGAGAGAAGGGGAGAAGATATCGTAGTCGATGTTCTTCACGGCACTCCGACGTTCCAACTTCGGCCTACGTCGGCTTGAGAAAGAAGATGATAGAAAACAATAGCAAAAAAACATACCCTGGTTGTTTCTTCCGGCGTCGGCAACAATGGAATAAAATAGGGACGCAACAATATTCCTGCAACGGCAACAAGAGTCGTCTTCTTCGGCAATGGCACTAGATTCTCTGATTTCAACTTTTTCAGTGATGCATTCGCTCGACATCACCGCCATGACGAGCTGGTTTTCGGAATCTCAGGTAACTATAAGTGTAAACAGTGGTTACTATTATAAGAGAAATTATAGCTGGGTTATTTTTCGTAATTTCGATCTGAAATTCATGCATTATTCAAAATACCGATTGGGTAATTAGGTCTTTTTAATTAATCGGATACAATGAAAGTTCAGGTATTAATTTGTCACATTTTAAAATTTGAATACTAAATTAGCACCCCACCTAAAATACAGGGTACGAAATTTTCCCTTAAATTAAATTAACTTAAATTATTTAATTTTTCTGTCATTTGTGGTTGTGCCAGGCCGCCGAAATTAAAGTCGCCACTAAAAGCCGAAGTAGAACAATTTATAAAACCAAACACTCTTAATTAAAATAAAATTGACAGAAGGGGCTTTAAATATTTCAAGAAAAAAGATTACAATTGGAAAATACATAAAAATTACAACTGGAATACTGCAAAGTACCAAGTCTCACACATCCGTCCACAACTTCACTGGTATATATAGAAGCTAGCAATGCTTGATGTTGGATCAGCAAGGAGGAAAATCATGGGCTAGTGGTTGAGTGAGGTGGAGAGAGGGAAGGGATGGGGATGTCTTTTGGAAAGGAAGGGAAGGTGGGCAATGTGGGCTTTGGCAGACCGGGGACCTCCGGCACCGGAGGCAATTCAGGCTTTGGCAAGGTTGGGATTTGGGGCAACTCAGGCTTTGGGAAGGTTGGAACTTGGGGTAGTGGAGGCAGTTGAGGTTTAGGGAAAGCTGTTGGGATGGTGGGAAGAGGTGGGAATTCCGGCTTGGGAATTCCTGCTGCAGTAGGAATTGTAGGCAAAGTTGTGTGAAGAAGCTGGCGAGCTGCAAGGACATGGCTGCTCAGCAATGACAATGTGATGAGCAACAGACGTAGAGTAAAGGATGGGCACCGGAGATAAGCCATGGCTATTCGATGAAGACAAAAGCGGCTTGAGAGAGTGAGACAAAAGCAAGTCTGATTGAAGCTTTAAGCTTTGGATTGCATGCATGAGCCAGCGCCATTTGGCTTTTATAGAGATGGGGAAAAGAGTACTGGGCTGAGGGAAGGAACGAAGAGGTTGATGTGGGGTTGTTGGAGAGGGTTGTGCTTTGCTACTTGGTAGCTCATCCCCTCGACCTATCAAATCTCAATGCCACTTCTTTTATTTTTTTGGTTGGTAGATCAAAATTTTGCAAATGTATATCAATCACACATCTCTCTCTTCTTTTTTTATCTAAAATCTGTATATATCAGATATAATTTATTTTATGTGTTTGCTTCCTTGGGCGTTTATGGATAGGCCAATTATGTATACTTTTTTACTTTAAATATTTATGTATACCTTTTCATTTTAAACGTTTTTTACTTTAAACATTTTTTTTATTTTTGTTGTTTGGTTGGGTTTTACTTTAAACATTTTTTACTCTTCACCTAAGATTAATACCCATTAAAGTATGCCACATCAGCATTTGGTTTCAAGAAAGGCCGGGGCGTTGGAGGAAACAAGAATTTGACATTTCCCCAAATGCCCCATACACAAAAATCAAAGCATTTCAGATTTCTACCATTTATTTGATAAATAGTAAAACCAAACAATTGTTTCATTTTGCTTCATCTGCAATAAATGCCAACACTTATGTGGTGCTGATGTGGCGTCATTTTTTCAATAAACGCCCACAAACCCAAACACTTGTCAAAGCTAAGAGATATTGAAGTATTGATGATATGGTTTAATTGATTAGTTCATACTACAATCTACCAAGCGGCAATGTTGTACTTGTCCTAAAGAGCTATTAGAGTGGTTTTGTCACCAATAGACCTATTCATGGGTCGGGTAGCCTGACGGGCTGGCCTGGTCCAGCCCGTTATTAAGTCAAGCTTGTTCATAATTTTAGGCACACGGTCTCAGGCTCGGGCCTAAAGCACTAGCCTGACTTTTTTCGGGTCGAGCTCGGACTTTCTCAAAAAAGCCCAAGCCCAACTTGATACAATATATTAAATAATAAAAATATATTTTATTTAATAATATATATATAATATTTTTTCTTTGTTCTTCTTCTCTTTTTTCCAAGTAATAGTGAGATGTTTATTATTTTTGAGTTTTGAAGGTTTTTAATATAAATAAAACACCTTTTTATTGAATAAAAAAAAGAAAAAAAAATGTGTTTCAAATTTTTGGCCAAGCTCGGACTCGAGCTCGAGCTCAAGCCTGAGTGTATTCTACTGATACATATACAAAGCTCGGCCCGACCCATGAGTAGGTCTAGTCACCAACCTCAACCTTGTTTCCTTAATGGCTATGAGGAATTTTAAGATGGAATATAAGGGTCCATATATCATATATCAAGATTAGGGATGGATTCGAGCTGAGCTGAGCCGAATAGTACGAGACTCGAGATCGGCTCAAGACTATTTTACAAGGCTCGAGCTCGGCTCGAGACTATTCTACAAGGCTCGAGCTCGGCTCGAGTCAAAAATTCATAAGCTTGAGCTCGGCTCGTTTCATAATCGAGCCAATGAATTGGGCTCGAGCTTGGCTCGAAGCTCGGTTGAAACCGAGCTAAGCCGAGCTTGAGCAACTCGTGAAAAGCTCAACTCGTTGCCACCCCTAATCAAGATGGATGACCTAACCTCGACTGATTTAGTAATTGACTTTTCCCAATGAAAGTATTCAATTGTTAGATATTGTAAAAGATTTAATCTATACTACTATCAAAAATATGAATGAGAGTTTGAAACTTTTGTCTAACTAAAATATCCCTATTTATGAACTTGGTATCTGTCTAATTGTGAGGGTAAAAAATATAATTTCAACTACTACTTTTCATACTATTTAATTCCCCTCACTAAGTCTTTTATTTAAGATATTAGCTCCAATCATCTTTCATTGAATGCTTTCCTTTGCTAAAATGCCCTTATCTTTTAATTTGGTCCCTCTCTAATTGTGAGGGAAAAAATGTAATTTGAACTATTCTTTACCTCTTTCGATTCCCTCTTCTTAAGTCATATATTTAAAGCATTAAATCCTATATTTGAACTAATTTTTTAATTAATAAATTCTATAGTTGTTTTCTTTGCTTCAAATAAAGTATGCCATCTATATCCGATGATTTTAACAATTAATATAAAATCCATGTTTAAAACCGACCTAAAAATATAAGAATTAATAAGAATGATAAATAAGAATTATTTTTATACACAAAAATATAAAAATTATTGAAGGTTTTGGAAATATATTTTTATTATTATCATTATTGTCATCTAAAATTATCACATACAAAACACATTCTCATTTACTAATCTCTTTAATTAATGGTGTTAAAATGCATAATGCATAATGGTGTTAAAACTTAGATTGAGGAAAATTAGATTTGAACTGCACAAATAAAAGTCTCAATTCAACAATTGAGTCTTGAATAATTGGGGGTACCTAGCTTTGATTTATTGATTTATTGCTCCTTACCGGTACCTCTGGAATAATTGGGTCTTTTTCTAAGAATCTGTACCTTTGCTTACTGTTCAAAGTCAAAACTGATAAAAAGAAGGATCATGTACTTGAAAACATTCAAAATGCAAGATTTTAATTGGTCTCAAATTTGAATTCGAATGAACTATTCTCATAGTCTGTTCGGTTCAGACAGAAATCTGAATGGAAATTGAATAGCTAGAATGGGATTTCATTCCCAAGGAATGGCCAATCCTTCTAATGGAAATTGAATATTCAAAGTGGATATTGGATGTTTGATGTCGCCACCATTTTATTGCATTGTTCCAAAACCCTCACCATTCAAAAAAAAAAAAAAAAAGGGAAAGATTCGATTGAAGACTGAATTTATGGATTTTGTGTTGAAAATTAAATGCAAGGGATGAAAAGATTTCATCAAGGCTGCTTTTTTTTTCTCTCGTTAAGGCTGCGTTTATTTTGATGAAAGGGCAAAAACCAAAGTAGTTTTCGTAAAAGGGGTGAAAATGGATATAGCTGAATTAAATAACTCATATTTGAATCTGGAAAGCCCACTTAAGTTAACGACAATGAATTAAGTAACTTAACAATAATCTTAGACTACTTTAACCCTAGTATTTCATTGTTATATATCTCTTTATTTGTCTCATTGTCTGTTCCCATTAGTTTGAAGCCATAACTGTATCATTACTTTTGATCATTTTATATGATCCCTTCGATTAATAGAAATCGTTTTGATTGATCCAACCATTTTCTCTAGAAAAAAAATTGATAAAAAGTTTTGCCCTATCCAACCATGCATTGAACAACATAGTTTGTCCTATAATATTCTGATTCCTTCCAAGTGTTGAGAAGAGTTTGTCATCACATTAACTATGAGACGGCCGGCCAATTTTAGTTATTTTCTGTTCTCATGAAATAAGCATTCCATGATTCGTCACCTCATTCCAAGCAATGGTTAACAGTGTTAAGGCTCCCAAGCATTATATATGTGGAATCAAAAGCCAAAGGAAAAAACCCGTCTTACTGTTATAAACTATATATATGTTCTTTCTTTCTAAAAGCTATATATGAAAATACAAGTTAATGTACTCCAATACAGCCAATCTCATACTATGAGACCAACAACTATTACAGCAATAGCATATATATATATATATATAAGATAGATAGATAGATAGATAGATAGATAGATAGATAGTTAGTAGCTGTATTGAGAGGACAAAGATCCCACCCACTAAGAATGCAACCAGTTTGATCCCAACACAGTATCGCCGCCAACATAGTACTAGCTAGATATATAGATGAATGCGTAATGCCAACCATCCTATCTGCACGAAGAAACATGATCACAATGTAGGATGGATGAAGGAACGAGTGCAATTAAGGGTTAGTTGTTGAATAGGGTGGGGAGAGGGAAGGGATGGGTATGTCCTTGGGCAGTTCAGGTAGTTTTGGCAACGTCGGAAAATGTGGAAGAGGTGGCAACTCCGCCTTGGGCAGTGGTGGAAGTTCAGGCTTAGGCAGACTAGGAACCTCAGGCACAGGCGGCAGTTCAGGCTTTGGCAGAGTGGGCAACTCAGGCTTTGGTAAAGGTGGAAATTCAGGTTTAGGGATGGTGGGGATAGTGGGTAGAGGTGGCAATTCAGGCTTCGGAAGTTCTGGCACCGCCGGCGAGGGTGTCTCCTCAAGAAGTTGACGAGCTGCAAAAGCTACTTCATTGCTCCTCAATGACAAAGTTATCAGTAACAGCGGTAAGAGAAGTTGTGGGTATTGGTGATTAGCCATGGCTGCAGAACAAGAGCTTGAGACACCTTAAGATTGCTACTGCAATTGGTGATTTAAGGCTTTGAGGTGGGTTGCAGGAATGAGGTTATTGGCTTTTTATAGATAGAGGAGTACAGAAGTACGGGAAGGGAGGTGGCGTCTAGGAATGATCAAAATTGACCTTGGCAAGGTTGGTGGGGAAGATTTGGGTTGTTGGTTGAACCTCTCTAGCTATCACTAGCGCACAGATATCAGACGTTCAAGTCTTGGCTGGTAGTACTTGTTATTTGAAAACTGGAGATTGGCATGTATGGTTGTTAAGAAAAGGAGACTTCTTTCTGTTAAGTGGATATCTCATCTCATGTCTTAAGTCTTAACATGTGTACTTACACGAAACCTTAATAATCAAAGAACCAAACTTAGAGACAGTTCATTAAACTTGGGTCGGCTTAATTAGGCCCATCATTCTCGATGAATATCGAAAGTCCAGACTGCTTGATCAATTAATATAAGTAAGCCTGTAAATTTTTATGTACGATCAGGTATGTTATTTTGGGTTACGGCAGTGGGTCTATTTTTGGAATTAGGATCTGCTCCTCACATAGCGCACCTCACACAACCTCACAGCCACATCCCACCATATAATGGGAATATCTCTCTATGAATAATAAATTCAAAGATAGGAGATGTTTCCAATGTGTGGTCAGGGCATGCTGTTAGGTGTGCATTGTGAGGAGCAGATCTGAACTCCTATTTTTGTACTCAATGCTGGTCCTTCCTTTAGTATAAATGTATAATTATTATCCAAGGGGCAGAGTCAGGATTTTTTTGTTGGGTGGCCAAAAGTTAATAAATATGAATTGGGGGGAATATATTAATAAGCATAGATAGGGAGCTAGAATATAAGGTGGATATAAATGGGTGTGGGGGATTGCCTACCAAAATTGAAAAAAAAAAGAAAGAAATCTGTATATATGTGAGTTGGTTCAAAATGATATTTCCCTCTAGTGCCTCTTGATGTGACCATGGAAGATTGAATGTGGCCATCAGATTGATATTGTCGTCGTCATTGTCCAAATTAAACTAGATGGGACTAACTACTTAAATCATGTTTGGTCATTCTATTTCATTTAATGTCATATCCATTGTTTAATTATAGGCGCTTAAATCATTTATGAATTGATTAAAATGTATGTGACCGTCATATGATATTTACTTAAAATTTATATATTGCTTTATGTAATTAAAGGCATGCATTCAGCATTCTAGACCCACCATTGGTAACAAATTAACAGTGGTGATCGTTTGAATACTCATAGTGTACCGTACATGGCCGTAACTTGGGGAAATATGTTGGGATTTTATTGGACTTGGACATAACTTGTGTGCATAGTAAGGTTTTCTTCACCTTCACTGACATTTGCCTTATTTTCTCTTTCCTTCCCATGATTCTTCTTCATGAGAAACAGATTAATCTTAAGGCATAGATAATTGCACTTATCTGTCTTGAATCCCCCTACCTTAGGCCCCAAGGATTGTTGCTCGCACTAATACACAAGCTATTGCGAGAACCTTAATTTCTGATGATAGGTGAATTTGTAGTTTAATTAAAAATTGCAACTAATTAATAATTTTTTTATGGATTAATCAACGAGAGAGTAAATACCAATGGCGATCACAATCTGCCTAATCTTAACTGGTAGAGAAAGAAAAAAAGGCAGCAATGTGTAGCTTGAGCTTCTACCACGGCGGTACTATCTTGTTCGCCCCCTACCCCTTGAGAGGCAGAAATGTGTTTGAATCTTCTACTGGAACTGGATAATACTGAATCAATGATGATACACCATGTTAGCCTGGTGTGTGAGACTTGTATGTATAGAATTGAGTAGCCCAGATTTGAACTCGGTAGCAGTACACTGTAGAAATGCCGTTACAACTTAGAAAGATGGAATTCATTGCAACTTCCTCTGCAAAATAGGGTGAGATCACATTTCCTACTACCATGGTCACAGGACAATCTGGAGACCCCTCAATGAAATGCAAACACGCCAGTGAGACATCACACCAACTCGTGTTTGGTTTAAAACACTAGCTTCATGTTCACATTTCACTGAGAGACCAGGGTTGCTTGCAACCAGTCACAATAAATCTTTGATCAATTAGGGTCGTGCCCCTTCAAAATTTTAACAAAGCCTGCACAAATTACAGCACCAATTCACTACCTATTTCTTTGTCAACCATGCCTAGTTGCTTCGTAATTACATGCGTGGAGGAATTGCAGTAAATTGTTGAGGTAGTATAGTAGACGTGAATACAGGAATGACAGAATGAGGTGCCATCAGAGAAAAAAAAAATGCTGATATGATGAAGCCCTAGAGAAAGTTAAAATGAGAGAATGACTGATAATCAATCAAAACCCAAAACAATATTGCATAGCCTCTGATTAGGGCATTATAAATGACTCTCAAGTAGAACTAATCTCAATCACCTTTAAGCCATAACTACAACAATAACAATGTATAGGGTCATGGTCATTCGTCAACTGTGCCAAAGGGGCATGATAGGTCATGGCCATGGTCACATGCCGCTAGGCATAATAAGGCCACGACATGGTCAGTGACCTTCTATGGACATATCTCTCAGGAGGAAATAATTTGATTTGGTGATCTTTAATGATGAATGAATTTGCCTTTGGACCATAAAAACAAAAAGAGAGGATTATATTTGCACCAAGAAAATGTTACAAATGTATTTGTAGGATACTCGGCACATGACAACTCAAGGGCTAGTAATCAAGTCAAGTTATCTCAATGTGAAGTAGTGCACCAAACTAAGAAAGCAGATGAATCACATATTAACGCAGGTTCTGCAGCTAGCCACCATGCATCTAAGTGGAAGAGTTAGCAGTGTCACGTAGTAAGTAGGAGCCTTTAGTTGGACAATAAAGCTTAACCAAAAATAAACTGAGCTTAATGTACATGTACTTTCAAATTGTAGCCGAGAAAACAGCTCTTTGTCAACTTTTCCAACTCTGATGTAAATTAATGGCCCTATGCGGAAGGGAGAAATGGCCCGAAGACAACAGAAAAGGGAAGGGGGAAAACACCCAAAAAAAAAAACAAATCATATACGAGCAACATATGAATTTGCCTGTGTCACATATCTTACCCATCGATATGGGTTGTAGGTCTTGGATTTCTTTGCTATCTGCAGGTATCTTACCTGCACAAATTTAGAAACATAAGTGAGCATTTCAATACACGTGCAGAGAAAAAATAAGTACAAAAAAAATATTCATAAGGTACTTCAGCACAATTGAAACACTTTCTTCTGGTAATCAATTGGGATCAAATGATTTCAATAACAAATACTTCTACATGCCCCAAGCGAAAGCAAAGCCATTGCCTCATCATGGACAGCAATATGGATGAATTTTGCCAAAGGAATGCCAGAAAAAAAAAATCTATAATTACATCCATACAAATAGCACCGAAAAAAATACAGATCCAAAAAAACTAGTGAAGGGTGTGCATGGGCATATAATTCCAACAGCATTAAAGTCTAGATCCTCTAATCTTAGGATTTGAATCAGTATTTATATCATACCCTACAACTAGGGTCATGCTTTGACAAACAGATATTCTGTTCCATAAAGTTGTAAATAGTAAAAGCACCTCAAAATATCTATATGAAAGCAAAACATTTGGAGACGTGGATGTCCACTTTTGCTGGAAATGGCACCCAATGTGTGAAGCACATAGACATGCTAAGGTGTTTATAAAACAGATTTTCGTAGTCACATCATGCAAGTAAAAGATTCTGAAATTACTAGATAAAAGTTAAAATACATCTAATGGCAAATCCCGAATCTATGTTGTACAAGATGCTGGTTAGTTATAGTGGCCCGGGCTGCATGATCCCACAGCCCCCATACAGAGGAGTTCAAATCACATGAACCACATTTGCCAAGAAAAACTCTGTTTCTTTCTTTTGAAATAAAAAGTGTCATCCTCCATAAAATTCAGTCTCATATGCCCAGGCCCCCTATGGTGCCACCATGAATGACATCAATAGACTATGGCAACATCCAATCAGACAAACACAATAAAAGGATTTCACTGCCACATGGCCATTCTGAAAACTGTTGTCATATGTGAAGATGCATATTCTAGAATCCGATAGCCAAGAGACTACTTCACCTGAAGCCTGGAAGCATTGTACATTGGTATGGTGAAGGTCATGCTTACTGGTCCAGCTTCCCTTGTGATATTTGCTATGTTGAGAAACAAATGCCGACCAATAATTTGCAAGAAAAAAAGGTCAAATTAACATTATGAACGTATCTATTAAATGAAAAGTCTGTGACTAATAACATGGAGTTGTAGTCAGAAACGAGTCATACCATGTGATTCCTGTGAAAATGTGAGCTTTGCACGTAGAGTATGCTCTGATCCACCAACAATCTGGAAAAATATTGAATTTAATATTTAAAACAGTAGAAAGATCAAAGCTTGTTACAACTCATATTGATCCCCTTCAATAATCTAACCACTTGTTGAAAAGAAAAAACAGCCACACACACACTTGCCTTTTTTAAGCCCCATTCAAGCCTCTTGTTTGCTTCCTTAAAGTCAGTTGTATTTCCAACTGCTCCAGGTTCCAACTCGAAACTAACCCTGCAGATTTTTTTTTAATACAAAAGAATCAAATTAGTTTAGTAAGATATACAAAACTCAACATATTTTTCTTGCAAAACCAGAAAACCTCATGCATTTCTTTCTCTTAAATAAATAATCACTTCTGTCAACCTTTGTCAAATTCAAAAGATGTAAGTTGATGCTCTGCACTTTATTCTGATGAAACCAGTATGATTGCATGTTTGGATTTATTGATTGTGGATTGGCGAACAGGATACCTAGGACTTCCTTTTTGTATTCAAAATGGAATGGCAGCTACCACTTTTTCCCCTATTTGATAGTTGAGCAGTGGCCAAGAACACAAATGTCAAAGGACAAGTATAATGGTCTAACACCTCCTTTGATGTTTTGTGGGGTTTATGGAAGAAGAATAGGACATTTAAATTGCAGTAAAGACCTAGCCACTAAATCTGAAAGTATATATTTTCATGCATTTTGATGTTAGATTTGGTATTGAAAGAGTTCAAGAACATTACAGCCAGGTTGACATTAGAAGAAAATGGGATGAGATGGTCGATCATTAAGCAAAGTCCATCTTTATGTATACGAGAGGGATTTGGGGTTTTATAGTATTTTTTAAAAACATCTTTTGTTTACTTCTTGCAATCGTTATGATTTACATCTTTATACAGTTTTATTATAAATCTCTTATAATCTACCAAAATAAGAAAACAAATGAATATTTGAAGGACCAACAATACAAAGACAATAGGATGAAACAAGGAATCAGGACTTCACGCACAAAGCACTTTCTTGACCAAAGTGGAGCAGGTGGTGGGAGTACCAGCAAGGGACCACCAAATTTATAAAGCTCCCAAGTCATTAAAAAGACAATGGCTAATGACATCACTGGTAAGTACACGGTTACATTGCACAAGCATTTTCATCATCCAAGGAAAAAACTTTCCTATTATAGAAGGCTTCTATTTTATTTGTTTATCTTTAACCAATGACAAAGGAGGAAAATGTAACAGAAAGATCAAATTAACAAAGAATATCCCAGCACAGACTATGATTGGTAAACACCTTGCCTAGTAAGGTTATCAACTACATGCAGAACTAGAAACCAATATCAACAAGATGTACAACCTGGGTGTGCCAAATAATAGGTAGGGTCTTTCAATGAAATGAGCCAAGTGCTACATGACTTCAGCCATGTCCCCATGAATCTCTCTACACAATCCCCTTGAACCCAAATACAACCGTAACCTCTAACCAAGGTAAACTAGGATAGCTAGGCAACAAGGTGCTCTAGCAGGGTTGCCATATGTGCACTCCATTAGGTATTTAAATATGGAACTCACCTAGGCAACAATGAGGGCACACCTAAGTATTTTGCTAATCTTTGTAGTTTGATTTTATTCCCAGGGTTTTATGCTCATTAAAATTAACATTTCATTAACAAGAAATTTTAAAAAAATCAGTTCTTGTTTCTAATGTTCTTCCATTTCCATAAACTAAGCTTTAAGGTTTAAGAACTGTTTTACATACATGCCTGTCTGCATGATAAACTTTCAAGTTGATTAAAAAAGATTATTACCCAATGTTGGTCCCAGCCATCTGGGGTCCTGGTAGGGGTAGACTGGGTATGGTCCTAACCTTTGGCTTTTTATGCAAAACGTGGCCACCCTCAGACCCAAACCCATGTCCTCTCACTTGCCAGCCCAAGAATTACAATTTCATCAAGTAACAAACCCTGTAAGCTTGCAAGTTGACTGCTAATGTTAAAAAGATAAAAAATTTATGCAACTTAGTATCCCTTACTCAAAAAGATCCAAATAATGAAGAAACATAGTAAATTGTATTGTCAAACTTGGTTTAAAAACTAGCCTGAGGAATGGTTTTAAACTTCCACTGAAGTTTATTTAGTCGAAGTTTAGGACAAATTTTCCACAAATTTTGGTCAAATTTCAGTAAGCATTTGGTCGTTCAGTGAAAATAGTATACCACATCAAAATACATGATTTCAATTGAAAAGTGAAAGCATGTCAACTGAAACTGTAAAAAACAAAGACAAAAAACATAATTTAGAAAGAAATGTCTTTGCATCCAAAATAATATAAAAGGGGCAGGTTCTATATGAAACTTAAGAAAACAACAGGTTAAAATAAAAATATTTGAAAATCTCAGATGAGCATAAACAAACGTTTCTTGTTTTATTTAATATATAAGATGAATTACCTTATGATCATTGCTATGAACTGGTTTATTTAGGTATCATTTTGCTGTTAATAATATCATACATGTTCAATCACATAGATCACTTTATATATTCTATGTTTCCTAGGTTAAATAGTTTGGTTTTACCAATTGCTGCCATCTACAAAAGATAATTGTACTGATTGTATAGTTCCTGTCTATATATTTAATAAAATTTTCATAGTTACTTGTCAAAAAAAAAAAGTTGTTTGGTTGTAGGATGAGTCCTACATGTTCCTAGATATTTATTCTCTCTTTTCTAAATGTTTATCATAGATTTCCAACAATTTAACAGTGTTTACATAGTTTTCATAATTTACAAATTTCTGTAAGCTTCTGTGGACTTTGATGAATTAATTCCACACTCACACAGATAAAAATTTACACCAAAACCTTGGTCTCGACCAGTGTAGTTATGGCAGCTGGGCAACACCTATGTGTTTTTGAGTCTTTTGACCTAGAAAGGCAAGTTGATGCCTAGGTGACAACAAGGCATCACTTAGTTGAAAAACAAATAAATAACCATTTACATATTTTACAATATGAATGTGTAAGTGTATGGTTACATGCTAATTATGAATTATTAAATTACAAAATAAATCATTAAATGATTTAATGACAACTTATACCTGATTCTCAAAACAAAAGACAAGATTTTTGAATAACCACCCTCAGCTGACAAGATAAAAACATAAAGGCAGGGATTTAGAGCTATAATTTTTAGTTCAAAAATACATTGATAAAGATATAAAATGGGCTGTACACACTCATCAATATATAAAAGGAGTCATAATATGCCTAATTGGTGAAACTTTGATCTTTGCAGTCAACCTAGCTATACACAACCATAACCATAAGAAATTCAACCATAAGCAAGCAAGAGAAAAAAATGGATACCTAGTAGTGTATGCTGGCACTGGCATCTGTACAAAAACTGTGTTTGCAGTAATAGTTGAGGAGAAGTCAGCACGTATCTTAAGAATCACCTCAGCCTAAATGATGAAGTGTTGAAACTTGATCCAGATTAGAAGATATACATAGCCAAATTAAGAACATTGTTAAGAAAAAATATTATATTCACCTTAAGGGGACCTGCTTCTTCAATCAAAGCATTGATTCGAAAAGGGGGCCTAAATTCCTGGGTCATACGGTAATTCATCATAGTGAATTCACCATCAGGAGGTACCTATAAAATAAAAGGATATAACAAGTTATCAGAGTCAGAAATGGAAGTGTCACTTCATCTTAAACACAAAATTCAGACCTACAGATACAGTATCTTAATTCTACTTACCAAATTCAAAGTTCGGTCTATGTCAAAACTATCAAGATGTACAGATTCATGGAAATTACAATCATCTAGCATCACTGATCCTCCTCCAGCAGAACTAGTATAATCTGTTGCATGAAACAGCACTAATGACAAAATTCTATGCAAAATATGAAACTATCACTAGAATCATTTATTGAAGAAATGAACATCAGATAGAGGACAAAGTCATAGCCGATGGTAAAACATATGCCTGAACAAGAAAAAGATGGACCATACTCCTCCCTCAGCAAACCTAAAAAGAGACTGTTATACCTTTTTATAGTTTAGAAGAAATATGACATGTGAGTATTAAAGCTCAAAATTTTTCTTAATTCAAGTATGTTGGCACTAATGTAAAAGCATCAGTATCAAGGAAAAACAATTCTCAAATTCTATCAGTGACATATATCTGCAGTCTATTAGATGGTAAACCCAGAGAAATACCATATATAGACCTCCCTCCTCTTCCTATGCTAAGGTCTTCATTAAGAGCTAGACGGATTTCTGGGTTGCCAGTAAGATAACTCTTCATTTGGATAGTTCCATCGATTTCAGAAGTAAGTATATAACCCTGTTTAACAAATATTAGACCACATAAGCAATGGTTTACACAAAAGAAAGGATGAACCAAAAGAAAATTACATAAATGAATTAACCAAGAAAACTAAATGACCTTGGCAACCATTCTAAAACTATTGAACAAGATGTATCGAAACATATTCTAAAAAGTGGAATCAAAAGGAAGATTATCAAGAAAACACATTATCAACCAAATATGCGTATCATGTACAGAAATTTTCTCAGAAACACATAAAAAAGGTGAATCCTGATAGAAAGAGGTATGCATGAGAAAGGTTCTATTTTTATATTAATTTGTTGTCTCAAAATGATAAAGTTCTTAATTCCTAGAGTATAGTTAGAGCATATTTCATGAATTTTTGACCATCCTCCCTACCTTCATGCAACATATAAGACATGATGTTATTTATGGCTCCAACATGAAGTTTTGGGAAGATATTTGGTGGGGAAACTCTACTTTTCTTCAAGCCTTCCCCAGAAAAAACCTTCTAATTCCAAAAATAAACTTGTTTCTGAAATGGTGTCCTTTGATGGGACATGGTTGGCTTGGAATTTGGGTTTGAGAGTTGCTTTGAGGGAACAAGAAATAAGTGAGATGACCTTCTTGCTTATACACTTCAAGAGGTGAACCTGTGTCCTGGGGGGAGGGGTGAATGGGAGACTGTCGGAACCAAATATCAATGGCACTTTTGCTTGTGCTTCTTTTTTTTCAATGATTCTACTAACCAGTTGACACAAACCCTTTCTCGGTAAAAGAATTATGAGGTGGTCCTATCCTTCCTAAGGTGAAGGTTTTTTGCTGGGAAGTAGCCAATCATGTTATTAACACCTCTGATAGACTACAGAGGAAGCGGACAAACTGGTGTCTCGCATCTCATGTGTGCATCCTCTGTTTGAGAAGTGGGGAAAGCACTACCATCTCCTCTTGCATTGCACCTATGCTTCCCAGGTAATGGGAACATCTCTTTTCATTGGTTGGATGTACTTGGGTAGCACCAACAGAGGGGAACTTTTCAGCACAAATAGGGTGAGATGTACGACAAGAGAAAAAAAAAAATCATGACATTGTGTACATGAAGCTGTCATATGGGGTTTGTGGAATGAAAAAAAAAATGCTAGAATTTTTGTTAGGAAAAGAAGGGCTGAGGAGCTGATTGAGCTCACTGTCATAAGAGTTGCTCATTAGGTGTTGGTATGTGAAGACTTCAGGGGAATTACAATAAATGATCTTTTAAGAGGATGGAAAGTTGTAACTGACTTCCAAATTAGGAAACCTGAAACACTGGTTGGATGGATTGCACCAACAGTGGACAAAACCAAATTTAATTTTGATAGATGCTGCCTTGGAAATCCAGGAGAGTCAGGCATTGGGGGGGTAATTAGGAAACAAAATGGACAGATACTTCTCAGCTTTTCTGGCCCGATTGGTTTTAGTAATTCTCTAAGAGATGAGTTGCAAGCTTCACTTCAGGGGCTAAATTTGTTGGCTATGCAAGGGGTGGAAGAAGTGGAGGTGGAAGGAGATTTTGTCAAACTGTAATTTGTTGGATGAGTTCTAAGACATAATTCCATGGGTATTCAGACCAATGGTGAGATAGGCACAATTTGGGGTGATCATGGGCTGGGCCTGGGCCTGATTCTGGGCCTATGAATTTTATGTATAAATATACACTAATTTATATTATATGTCATATAATATGTATAAAATTAATTTTATACATTATATAGTATAAAATATATATAGGTGTCATACTGTCATGTATAATATTATTTTTTGTCAATAGTCACATTTAATATTTATATATTTATATATAATATAAAATATAGCATGTAATGGCATATATAAATATGTATAAATAATATATATGTAAATATGTACAGGCTGGGCTGGGTCTGGGCCTAGGCCAAGCTGAAAATGATCACCCCCTAGGCACAACCTATGGCCACCAATTTGAATAACTCGTTCAACTGGGTACCTAGGTGTACCAATGAATTAGCAGACTCACTTGCAAGGGCAGAGGTGGGAAGAAATCAATTAGAATGGGGGTGTCCAGAGATCCGAATTCTTAGAGTTTGCTTATTTCTCAGAGCAAGCCTTGTACAGTTTGACAAAAAACAACAAAAAAACAAATAAGCATGTTTGTTTTAGAGTTTGCTTAAAACAACAAAAAACAAATAAGCAAACTCTAAGAGATTTCAATGACACAGAAAATAAAGCATGCAGACTTCCTACAAAAATTTAAAAAAAAAAATCACAAGTCCAAAGAAAAAAGAATGTAATAGATAGCAATTGTGGCTCTGTTTTCTTAGGTTACTTCATAGTTTAGTCATTGCTTCAGTATGACTGAAATGAGTGAATCCTATAAAGGAAAGTTTTTCCCAACTTGTCAACAGAAGAAAACTTATCATATGTGAATCAAACAAACTCCGATGAGAACGAAGCAAATTTCATGAATTATTTCCATTTGGTGGTTGCTCCATATTGAGATCAGTGTCTTTTAAGTATTGATCATCACTGAACCAAAAACTTGCATAATGCATTTAAAAGAATCCCAGTTTGAATGGAAATGCCACCTGCCCAACATGTTGGTATTTCTGCTCCACATTATTCTTAGGATGTCCATAATACACTCTTTAGCCATTATATTTTTAACGTATCAAGAAACTTAGAAGTATTCATAAATGTAGCATCACTAGAAGAAATCTCATGAAATGTGTCATAGACGAAAGTGAAAATACTCACACTAGAACTGAAGGTGACACTTATTTTCTCAATTATGTCTACAAATATTTCCTCCCTCTTCCTACCCCCAGGTTCATTTGCTACAACAGATTTTGTAACAGCTGTCCCTGGCATTTTTTTTGTTCCTTGCTGCAGACATTCAATGATTGGAAGAATCAAAAATTGGTTCAGACCTACAGTAAAAATAAGTCTTTTGTGGTACTATATATTTTAGAATACAATTGATCGGATAACCTAAAATACCATAAAAATGGCAGCAGCGCCAAGGGATGGCAAACGTGCAGCATCAACCATAATTGGTTCATTAAATATGTAGGACTTTAAGACTTCAGTAGATGTTGTTTGTACATATCCAAAATCCTGCACAACCAAAGGGAATTGAAGTCATTTCTACTTATCCAATAAAATTAACAAAAGGACCATCATTGAAACATCAACAAATGATTTCAGCTACATTGTAGTTCTCATATACTTGTACAATAAAATATACAATTTGTCAAAATTTCTCATGATAATATGATATATTAAATTTCCAAACACATTTAACTTATCAGAAATGAACCACGAACTGAAAAGAGAAACAATTCTTTTGAAATTTCGCGATATTTTTTAGGAGAGGCAAAGAAAATAATAAAATTAAGTGTAGAAGTGGCAAACATGATGCTCTAGAAAAGGAGAAATAATATTGCCAAAATATGTTTTTGTTAAAGCCAAGGGATCTGCATAAACCATAAACACAATCACCGCATCAGTTATGGCCTTCCAATAGGTTTTTCCCTGCAAAAGAAGATTCATCAATTTCCACTGGTTAAACAGATCTCCGATGCTTCCTGGAAAAGCTCATCCCTGTCCAGGTCCACAGAGAACTGCAAGAGGCATCCAATGATGGCACAATTGATGAGGGGATGTGAGGCAGCCTTGTCATCCTTAGGCACAAAAACATGAAGGGAGATGTATGGGTGCCCAACCCTTTTCTTGCCATTGAACACAAGTATATACCTGCCACATATACCTTCCTATATGAATAGGGAACCCTAGATAGAAAAGATAAGACAAAGTCTTTTCTCAGTGAAAGGATACCAGGATTAGTTATGATGGCTGAGAATAAGGATCAGGCAGAAAAGGCTCCTGTATGGTCAAAAAGGGAGAGGGAGATGTGAAGGCATAGCACAAAACCATTTTCATACTCCCACAAATAGCCACTGGGATAGAATCATCTGGACTACCATCCACAGTCTTTTCAGAAGCTTTAACTTTAGTCACTTCTACAGCCACTGGGATAGAATCATTTGGGATGAAAACTTCGTCTTATGACCTGCTCTCTGTTGTCTCATTGTGCTGTTTGTGTGGTTAATCTCGATGCTTTTGTATTAGAGGAATCTCTCCCTTAGCTTTTACTTTCCATCTTAATAAAAATTTCATTTTCACCTTTCAAAACAAAACTCCCACAAATAGCAGAAAAATAGAATAATAGAAAAAAAAAAAGGAACAAATAGATGCTTCAACGGAGAAATAGCTTCTCTCTTCCAGAGTTAAGTATGGATTCACATCAAACTCAGTGAGAAGCCCTCAGTGGAGTCACACCAAAGAAAAAGGTTCTTGAGTCACTGTTGTGGATGCTTTTACAGCCGCTAACAGCAGCAGTAATGGGCGATTAATTCAGAGTTTAATGGACAGCAGCAGTAATGGGCGATTAACTCAGTGTTCTCATCTTATCTCATCTCAGTGTTCTCATCTTATCTAATTCAGTGTACTCATTTTATCTAGCTAGATACAGTTCTATCTTATCTAGTAGGGAGTCTTATCTTATCTAGTAGGGAGTCTTATCTGTTCAGTGTTCTTATCTAAATTCAGTAGTATAGATCAGTAGGGAGTCCTCCTAAAAATGAGATTCTTATCTTCTTGTAATCTCCTATTTAAAGGAGCTAATGATATTCAATAGAGGCATCGAAATTCTCAGTCAAGACAGAGTACAGGAGAGTTGGTGATCTCTTGAGCAAATCACCATTAAGGCGCCAAGATAGGTTCCTCAAGAAAAGGGAGGAACAAGGGAAAACAGAAGGTTTTCCCCGTGGACTGACCCGTGACGAGATCCTATTCGCAGGCCCTTAGCAGTCACACCCAAAGAAAATAACAAAACAAAACTCCGTGCAAATCTTAGTAATTAAATGTGTCAACTACCCAAAAAAGAAATACAAAGAGTGCTATCACCATATATAGGAAACTTTCCTTAACATCCAGGAAATCATATAATTAGGTATTAATTATAAATTGGACTAACTTTGGAATTCATGAATGACTCGTGAAAGCCTTCTAGATATTAGACTTTTTGACCTATTGCAAGTTTAGCTTAAATTTCTAATAAATAACTTCTAAAACAAGGACGTACTAAAACAATTCTTAAAAATACTATAACTTGAAAAATCAAAATGATTCAAAGGAAAAAATAGAACCCATCAAAACCCTGTCAGCAGTCTGAAAATCAGTTGTTAGTCACTTATTCCTTGTCTAAGCCACATGATATTGATCATGTTAGATAAGTGACCGATCCTTGTATTTTTCTTGCAGAAAAGAACCAAAGCTAACAACAGAATCAGAATAACCAGACTAGCTTGATCCTTGTATTTTTCTTGCAGAAAAGAACCAAGGCTACACAAGAGAAACTGAGAAAGCTACATATAAGTATCATGCTAAACGACTCAACAGTTAAGAGATAAAGAAACAGGGAACTGAAGGTTGAGCATTATTGGTCTGAAACACTAAATATACCAATTAAGTTGAAGAGAAAGAATTAGCAAATTAGAGGGAATAGTGGCAGAACTTAACTCGTCAAAAGGCTCCCTTTATAAAAGAAAAGGACAGAATGAAAAGAAACTCACAATTACTTCATCAAGTAACTCGTACACAAGGACAAAATTCTTTCGTAAGGAATCTTCATTGAGAACCCCAAGGTAGTCTTTGATTACACGTGCAATTCTTTGTAAGAGCTCCAAAACAAGAGAAGGAGAGACATTAACTCTTGTGGTTGCAACAAATAATAGGCCAGCAACCTTCACATGAAAGTAATTCACAGAATCCACATTCTATCAACAAGAAAAACAAGGAAGTGAATAAGGTATCAGTACATTTTACAGGAAGAAGAGATAAAAAGATGCTATATGATTTACTAACTAGAAGATGATAAAGGATCACAGACGCAGAAAATAAGTGAAATTGAAAAGATACAAAATAATAGATAAATCATAAATGAACCAAACAGGAATATGAATGAAAATGATTATAAAGAGTTAATGTAACAGATAATCAGACATTAATGTGATATACAGAACCGAGAGTCACCATGTAATACTACTCTCTAAATATCAAGTACATAGCCAAATGGAAAAAATAGCTAGAGTCCTGATTTTCTTAATAAAAAATAAGTTCTATACTATAAAGTGAGCTTTTAGTTTATCTATGTAACATGGATGTAGATTTTCAGAATCCAACAGAGATATCATATAAGGTCTCCAACTCAGCAAGACCGAATACATGGGCATAATTCAATTCTCAAACATTGTGTTTCATAAACCATAGATACACTTTTGTGTTAAAGAGAAATGGAATAACTGATAGAACGTAGAATAAATAAAATGCAGAAGCACAAACAAATGCAAACTATAAACAACTGAAAATAAAATAATTGTTTGCCCAGGTGCTTGTTGTACTGTATTGGATTGTTTCTGTTCAACAATAAAATTAACTTTACATTTCTCAAAAAAAATACAATAATCAGTTATATTAAATTTTGTCAACTATTTACAGTAAGACAGGCATTTCAAACTAATGCTCTCAAAGCCTTATACATTGGGTACATCAAAATCTTCTCCATACAAGACTATTCCATCTATAACGATACCCCTTTAAAGTCAAAGCATTCATCTGAAATGGTGACATTTAATACAAACAATACTTATTGTTAGAGTGAGTCGAATAGGGGTAGTTTAGTAATCTCATGTCAGTTAAGTACTTTGCTTATGTGGCTGTTTTATTAGAGTACTCTGCCCCACACTTAAGTGAGGGCAGTTTAGTCTTTGTAAGTGTAATTAGAACCTAATAAACATAAGGGGGTCGACTGAATGGGAGACTAATCAGTTTTCGACTAAACCCTCCTGTTCTCTCTTTCTCTTGTCTTCTCCCTCATCTTCTTCTTCCTTCTTCACTGGTTCGGATTACTGTAGCTGCTCCAAAACATGGTATCAAAGCGAGGTTTCTGACCTGCTTCCGCTTGCAAAGCATCTCAGCTGTGTTCGTGGCACCCTCTTCTTCGTTTCTGGTTAGTTAATGGAGAGAGCCGGTTCGCCCTAGGTCTGAGACATCACAGCTCGTTGCTCTCTGCTGCGCACAGTTTTTCTTCATCAAGGAATGTGATTTCAGCAGTGAATGGTTGGCTGATACTCTCAAAGGAAGGTTGGTTATTTAGTCCTTTTGTGTTGCTGGTATTTCTGGGTAGGAACCCTTCAAGAATCAGTTAGTACTGATTAGAACCTAGAGAACTAGGTTCATTGTTGCCCTAAGAAGGGCTGTGTGTGCAGTAGTCGAATGGTGTAGGGCTGCTGTAGGTGGCCGAGTGGTGTAAGGTGGAATGCAGTGACATTGCCAAGCTCCTTGTGGTCGTGTAATGCCCTCTTAAGTGTGTTAAACAAATCTGAACTGGGTGTAGCAGTTTGACTGTGTTGTGGTGCTTGTGATGCACAATTTTTTTTATTATTGAGTGGTTGTAAGAGGGCCTACTGTTGTGTTGTGGTGCTTGTGATGCTTGTGATGCTTATGTGGGTCGTAGATGTGTGAAGTCAGCAGTAGTGTGAAGAAGAACAAGTGTGTGCTCCCACTGTTGTGTTTAGGGGCTGCAATAGGTGCTGAAGTATCAAACTGTGAACAACGTCAATCAGCTTGTGGCTAAGAAGTAAGGTTAGAGGCAACTATGAAAGAGTACAATGGCAGCAATAGGAGATGGCTACAATGATCAGAAACCTAATGTGGTAATTTCCTCCAACTACCTAGGGGTACAAATGACCTCAATTAAGCTGAATGGGGAGAACTATGTTCCATGGGCTAAATCAGTGGAAGTGTTTCTCAAGGCAAAGAAGAAAGTAAAGCATGTAAGAGATGAGAAGCCACCGGAGGACTCTCCAGGGTTTGATGATTGGGAGCAAGAAGATGCTCAAATCATGACTTGGCTGTGGAATAGTATGGAACCCAAAATTAGTGCCAACTTCATGTTCCTTGATACGGCTAAGGATATATGGGAGCATGCTAAGAAGCTATATTCTGGACAAGATAACACAACAAGAGTGCATCAGCTTTATCAGGAGTATTTTGATTTACAACAAGGAACCAAAACACTAGAAGAGTACTATGACAGCATGAAGAATATAAGGAATGAACTCAATGTCTATCACCCCCTTACTCCAGATATTAAAGTTCAACAACAGCAAAGGGAGCAACTAAATGTTACAATATTTTTAGTGGAGCTGAAGTTGGAATATGAACCAGTTAGAGCCCAAATATTGGGGGGCTCTACTCTTCCTACACTTGAGGAAGTATTCTCAAGGCTTCGTAAAATTTCTTTGGGACAAACAGAGAACTCCACACAGTCTGATAGATCAGCACTTGTGACAGCAAGAGGGGTTGGACATAGTACAAGAGGGGGAGGTCATGCTCCCCGACGAGGCCGTGGCAGTTCCATGATTAGTCGGGGTGGTCATGACTCAGGGGGAGGCCGTTGCTAAGGGAAGAATAACTCTACAAGGAAATGTACTCATTGTGGTAGAGAGGGACACACAGTGAACTTCTGTTATGATCTACATGGCCATCCCTCTAAATGGGCTAATCATGCTGTAGCAGGTGAGGTTGATATCAATGACAATAAACCGGCAGACCGAACTCCTCCCACATCTACATCTACCTCTGAGAGGGAAATGGTGAGCTTACCGCGTGATGAGTATGAACGGTTCATTCAAACTACTTCACAGCATACCACTGCCACACTTGCCCAATCAGGTATTGCTTGCATGTCATCTAAAATCCCTCCTTGGATTATTGACTCTGGAGCCTCAGATCATATGACCGGGACTCCAGGTGTGTTCTCTTCTCTTTCTGAAACCTCCACATCACAAACTGTTACACTTGCCAATGGGTCCTCATCTCCCATATGTGGTGTTGGTAATGTTGACATGGCTTCTGTGCCCTTATCATCTATTTTATATGTCCCCAAGTTTCCATTCAATCTTATGTCTGTTAGTAAAATAACCAAAGCTCTTAATTGTTCTGTTATCTTCTTTCCTTCCACTTGTGATTTTCAAGATCTCAAGACGGGGAAGAAGATTGGTGGGGGGCATGAAGCTGTTGGACTGTGTTATCTTGACGGTGGTGGATCTTTAATTGCTCTTCAGACTTCACTTACTCCTCTACAATGGCATTGCCGACTGGGACATCCATCTCTCAAGGCTCTCAAGATTTTAGTCCCGTCATTGAGTCATTTGTCAGTTTTGCAATGTGAGTCAGGTCAGTTTGGGAAACATTGTCGTGTGTCCTTCAGTCCAAGAGTTGAGAGTCGTATGTTGAGTCCTTTTTCTTTGGTTCATTCAGATGTTTGGGGTCCAATCAAAATAGAGTCTTATAATGGGTACAAGTATTTTGTCTCCTTTATTGATGATTGTTCAAGAATGACATGGATTTACTTAATGAAAGAAAGAAGTGAATTATTTTCCATTTTTCAAAAATTCCATGCTGAAATACGCACACAATTTGGTGTTCCAATCAAAATTCTCCGTTCAGATAATGGTCGTGAATACTTTCTTACTTCATTTCAACAGTATTTAGAACAGCATGGCATTATTCATCAGACATCATGTGCATACACCCCTCAACAAAATGGGGTAGCTGAACGGAAGAACCGTCAGCTTCTTGAAACTGCTCGGCCTATTCTTCACCACATGATGTTCCTAAACGTTTTTGGAGTGATGCTGTACTCATTGCATGTTTTTCCATTAATCGGATGCCCTCCTTCATCCTTCATGGTCGGTCCCCCTTCTCTATCTTGTTTCCCACTTTATCTCCATTCCCATTAATTCCTCGTGTCTTTGGTTGTGTGTGCTTTGTCCACAATCTGAGCCCTGGGATAGACAAGCTAGATGCACGCTCAATTAAATGTGTCTTCCTTGGCTACTCACGGACTCAAAAAGGGTACAAGTGTTATAATCCCATTACCCGAAAGTGCTATGTCTGCCCTGATGTCACCTTTTTTGAATCAGTCCCCTTCTTCTCAAGTCCTGAAGCGCCTTCGTCTCCACCCACACTTCCTCTTCCTCTCCCTGTCAGTGATCCAGTTCCAGATGTTGTTGTTGTAGTAGACTCATCACCTCATCTCGTGCAGATCACCACCGAACGTCCACCAATCCGGCAAGTGAATACACATCGAACGACACCGGCCCCTCCTCCAGCTTCTACCTCATCTGCGGATCCTCTCATGACTCCTATTGTTGAACCTTCAGACCTTGACCTACCCATTGCCTTACGGAAAGGTAAACGTAGTTCTACCCTCCATCCCATTTCCAATTTTGTTTCATTATCTCGTCTTTCTACATCACATCGCCAGTTTGTTTCCCTTTTATCCTCTATTTCCATACCTAACAATGTTCAAGAAGCTCTCAGTTCACCTGATTGGCGGCGGGCAATGGAGGAGGAACTTTCTGCTCTTCAACATACTCAAACGTGGGAACTTACTACTCTCCCACCTAGTAAGCATGTTGTGGGATGCAAATGGGTGTATACTGTGAAATACTTGCCAGATGGTAGTGTGGAGCGTCTGAAGGCCAAACTTGTTGCTAAAGGTTACTCACAGTTGTATGGAGTGGACTACATGGAGACATTCTCTCTGGTGGCTAAGATTGGTTCTGTTCGTGTACTAATTTCCCTGGCAGTTATGTATGATTGGCCTCTGTTTCAGCTTGATATAAAGAATGCCTTTCTCCATGGTGATCTTGTAAAGGAGGTATATATGGAGCAACCACCTGGGTTTGTTGCTCAGGGGGAGGATGGTAAGGTATGCAGATTGAAGAAGGCAATTTATGGGCTGAAACAATCGCCGTGTGCTTGGTTTGGGAAGTTCAATGAAGTGGTGAAGAGTTTTGGAATGAAGCAGTGCCAGGTAGATCACTCAGTGTTCAGCTATGACTCAGAAGTTAGGAAGATTCTATTAGTGGTCTATGTGGATGATATTGTCATTACTGACAGTGATAAATTGGGGATTGGCAAATTAAAGGTATTTCTGCAAAATCATTTCCAAACAAAAGATCTTGGAACTGTTAGCGTAGGGGTATTTCTGTCTTTATACCTTGATTGATGTTGCTGATCTGTAATGTTGTGTTGAAACATGTGCTCTTAACTTAAGTAAGGGCACATAGGTCTTTTCAGTTATGTTTTAATAATAATATAAATACTTACTGGCCGATTGGGAGAAGTTATGTTGACTCTTTCAGTTCGAACCAGAATTCTCTCTTCTCTCTTTCTCTCTTTCTCTATCACTCTTTCTTCTTCTACATAACTGAACTCAGTCAGGCCAAACTCTAAGGCAGACCTGAATTTTAACATGGTATCAGAGCACGTTAAATCTGCCTAGATTTCTGCTTGCCTAGGGTTCATTCTCTGCGCACCCTATCTAGGGTTTTCCTCTTTTTTTTTCTGTGTTCGATTGGAGATAAGGGAAAGGGCTGAAAAGGAGTGATCGCCCTCTTCCCTTGGGGGTCTCTATGCCTCCAGTCAGGTCGTATGTGGTCGGTTGCTGTGATTTCTGAGATCGCCCTCTCCTAGTAGAGGAAGAATAGAGGGTCGAACTGTGTGTGGCTGTTGTGTGTGAAGCGGCTGTTGTGTGTGGACTGCTCTCTTGCTCGCATGGGTGTTACTTCAGCGATAAGGTAAGAGATTTCAGTTCTAGGTTTTTTTTTGAAGATATATGATCATATAGTGTTTCGGCCAGTAAGCGCTAGGGTTTATGCTGGTTTCTTTGTGCATGTTGAAGGAAGAGATATGATCATATTGTGGTGAGATTTCAGGTAGTTGTAAGAGTAGGGTTTGTGCACACATTCCAGCAACAATTAGTGCTGCAATCAGTGTGACAGGTGTGACCTAGTGGTGTGTAGTGTGCAGATCTCAGTGATAATAGAATTCAGCAAGTGTGCAGAATTGGTGATAACATAATGGGAGACAGTAATGATTATAAACCTAGTGTGATGGTGCCTACAGACTACCTGAATGTTCAGATGACCTTCATTAAGTTAAATGGAGAGAATTATGTGCCTTGGGCTAAATCCGTTGAAGTCTTTCTAAAGGCAAAAAAGAAGGTAAAACATATCAGAGAGGAGAAACCCTCCTCTGACTCTCACGAGTATGAAGATTGGGAGCAAGAGGACGCTCAGATCATCACATGGTTGTGGAACAGTATGGAACCCAGGATTAGTGTGAACTTCATGTTCCTTGATACTGCCAAAGACATGTGGGACCATGCGAAATAAATTGTATTCGGGGCAGGACAATACAACCAGAGTTTATCAGCTTTATCAAGAGTACTTTAATCTGCAACAGGGCAATCAGAGTCTTGAGGAGTACTATGCCAACATGAGGAACATACGTAATGAGTTGAATGTCTATCATCCTCTCACTTCTGATGTCCAGATTCAACAACAATAGAGAGAGCAGCTTGATGTGACTAGATTTTTGGTGGGACTAAAGTTTGAATATGAACTAGTACGGGCTTAGATATTAGGGGGATCAGCTCTTCCGTCCTTAGAAGAGGTAATTGTTCGACTTCGGAGGATTTCTATCGGATCTACTGAGAACTCTAATATCTCAGATAGATCAACCTTTGCTGCATCGAGAGGCTGTGGTGGTAGAGGTGGAGCTCGGGGAGCTCAGTCTGGTCGTGGTGTTGGTAGTGGTTCTGCATATGGTCGAAGTGGCAATGGTGGGTCTACTTATAATCGTGGTGGTGGTCGTACTGGGAGCAGAGATTCAGGGGGAGCCCGTGGTTGAGGATGTAGCTCAGGCCCAAGGAAGTGCACTCATTGTGGTATGGATGGACATACTATCAACTATTGTTATGATTTACATGGTCCTCCCTCAACCTGGGCCAATCATGCCACGACCGGTGACTCAAGTTCCAGTTTTAAACAGGAGAATCATTCATCTAACCAGTTGCCTCCTACATCCACAGATGGTCCCATGAAGGAGATGGTGAGTGTTCCCCGTGATGAATATGAGAGGTTTATCCAATCACAGCAGAACACGGCGACTTTTGCTCACTCAGGTATGGCTTGTCTGGCATCTACACCCAATCCCTGGATCATTGACTCTGGAGCCTCTGATCACATGACTGGAACTCCGGGTGTGTTTTCCTCCTTATCTCATTGCTCAACATCACAATCTGTCACCCTTGCTAATGGTTCCACATCCTCAATTTGTGGTGTTGGTAATGTTGACCTAGATCTTGTATCCCTCTCATCAGTTCTGTATGTTCCTAAATTGCCTTTTAACCTTATGTCTGTTAGTAAGCTGATCAAATCACTTAACTGCTCCATTACCTTTTATCCTTCTATGTGTGTCTTTCAGGATCTCAAGACGGGGATGAAGATTGGTGGAGGGCATGAAGCAGGTGGACTGTATTATCTTGACGGTGGTGGTGGTAGAACTTCAACAGCTCTCCAGTCATCTCTTTCTCCTCTCCAGTGGCACTGCCGATTTGGTCATCCGTCGCTCAAAGTCTTGAAGTCCTTGGTTCCATCCTTGAGTCAGCTTTCTGTTTTAGATTGTGAGTCGTGTCAGTTTGGGAAACACCATCGTGTTCCCTTTAGTTCTAGGGTTGATAACCGTGTGTCGAGTCATTTTTCTTTAGTTCATTCAGATGTTTGGGATCCTTATAAAGTAATGTCATATAATGGATACAGATATTTTGTCATTTTTGTGGATGATTTTTCAAGGATGACGTGGCTCTATTTAATGAAAGAAAAGTGAATTGTTTACCATTTTCCAAAAATTTTATGCTGAAATTCGTAACCAATTTGGTACCCACATCAAAGTTTTTCGTTCTGATAATGGCCACGAATATTTATCCTCATCATTTCAAGAATACTTGGACCAACACAACATTATACATCAGACCTCGTGTACCTACACCCCACAACAAAACGGGGTGGCTGAGAGAAAGAATCGCCATCTCCTTGAAACAGCAAGATCCCTAATGCATCACATGCATGTTCCCAAACCCTTTTGGAGTGATGCAGTGCTTACCTCTTGTTTTCTGATTAATCGGATGCCCACGTTCATCCTTGATGGTCAGTCTCCGTTTCAGGTCTTGTTTCCCTCTTACGCCGAGAGTTTTTGGGTGTGTCTGTTTTGTCCATAATCTGGGTCCTGGGAACGACAAGTTTGATGCCCGTTCTCTCAAGTGCATCTTCCTTGGCTATTCTCGGACCCAGAAAGGGTATAGGTGTTACCATCCTGGTTCTCGACGGTCCTTTGTGTGTGCTAATGATGCTTCTTCCTCCTCATCACCTCCTCCCCTTCCACTTCCCGTTGTCGATCCTCCTCCCTTTGTTCCAGTTGTGACCAAATCCTTGCCTCCGGTGCCACCACCTGTTGAACGCCCACCTATCCGTCATGTGTATACACATCGCCCACATGCACCGGCTACATCTCCATCAACGGATCCGGCACCAGAACCCCACTTGGCATCTGAGATTGATCTACCCATTGCTTTGCGGAAAGGTAAACGTACTTGCACCCTTCATCCCATTTCTAATTATGTTTCTCTTACTCACCTTTCCGCTTCCCATCGCCAGTTTGTTACCTTGTTATCATCAGTTATTGTTCCTAAAGATGTCCAGGAAGCCCTTGCCTCTCCAGGGTGGTGCCGTGCCATGGAAGAAAAACTCTCAGCCCTTCATCATAATCATACTTGGGACCTCGCTGCTCTTCCTCCTGGGAAGCAAAATGTCGGTTGTAAGTGGGTTTATACGGTCAAGTATCTGCCTGATGGTAGTGTTGAATGCCTGAAAGCGCGATTAGTTGCAAAAGGGTACTCCCAAACCTATGGCATTGACTACACAGAGACCTTCTCACCGGTTGCTAAGATAGGGTCAGTTCGTGTTGTGATCTCTCTTGCAGCCATGTATGAGTGGCCACTATATCAACTTGATATCAAGAATGCCTTTTTGCATGGTAACTTACTCGAGGAGGTCTACATAGAGCAACCTCTAGGGTTTGTTGCTCAGGAGGAGGATGGTAAGGTGTGCAGACTAAGGAAGGCTATATATGGGCTTAAACAGTCCCCTCAAGCATGGTTTGGTAGGTTCAGTGAGGTGGTAAAGAAGTTTGGCACGAAACAGTGCAAAGTTGACCATTCTGTATTTAGTCATGACTCTCCGAGAGGAAAAATACTGTTTGGTGGTGTATGTAGATGATATCGTTATTACTGGGAATGATAACATTGGTATTGATAGGCTGAAGACTTATCTGTAGGATCACTTTCAGACAAAGGATCTGGGTAAACTGAAATACTTCTTAGGGATAGAGGTAGCGAGATCCAAGTATGAGATTAACCTGTGCCAGAGGAAGTATGTGCTTGATTTGCTAGAAGAAACAGGCTTGTTGGGTGCCAAACCAACTGAAACACCCATGGACACAAATACCAAGCTAAGCAATGATATGGGTGAAGTGTTTGAAGACCTTGGCAAATACCGACGACTTGTGGGCAAACTGAACTACCTAACCATTACCAGACCAGACATCTCATTTGCAGTTAGTGTGGTAAGCCAGTTCATGCAAAAACCTCTGACTCCTCATTGGAATGCGGTTCTGAGAATTGTGAAGTATCTAAAAGGGGCTCCAGGTCGCGGTCTAATATACAAGAGTGGGGGAAAACTTGAAATAGAAGAGTATTCTGATGCTGATTGGGCCGATTCTATGTCCGATAGGCGGTCTACTACAGGCTATTGCACGTTTCTGGGAGGTAACCTGGTGACATGGAAAAGTAAGAAGCAGACGGTTGTGGCAAGAAGCAATGTAGAGGCAGAATATAGGGCTATGGCGCATACCGCTTGTGAATTAGTGTGGCTAAGGAACCTTCTACAGGAAGTAGGGTACAACATTAACACTCCAATGAAGCTCTATTGTGATAATCAGGCTGCAGTTCATATCTCCTCTAATCCAGTGTTTCATGAAAGAACCAAGCACATTGAGGTTGACTGTCACTTTGTGAGGGTGAAGGTGCTGAATGGAGAGCTAGACACTACACATGTTAATACAGGAAATCAGTGGGCTGACTTATTTACAAAAGGCTTGAGTCGGGGAAGAGTGGACTACATATGTAACAAGCTGGGAGTATATGATATATACTCACCAACTTGAGGGGGAGTGTTAGCATAGGGGTATTTCTATCTTTATACCTTGATTGATGTTGTTGATCTGTAATGTTGTGTTGAAACATGTGCTCTTAACTTAAGTAAGGGCTTTTCAGTTATGTTTTAATAATAATATAAATACTTACTGGCCGACTGGGAGAAGTTATGTTGACTCTTTCAGTTCGAACCGGAATTCTCTCTTTCTCTCTTTCTCTCTTTCTCTCTTTCTCTCTTTCTCTATCACTCTTTCTTCTTCTACATAACTGAACTCGGTCAGGCTGAACTCTAAGGCAGACCTGAATTTTAACAGGAACATTGAAATATTTCTTGGGAATAGAGGTTGTCAGGTCAAAACAAGGTGTAAATCTGTGCCAAAGAAAATATGTTTTTGATCTATTGGAAGAAATAGGACTGTTAGGTGCAAAACCGACTGAGACCCCTATGGAACCAAATGTTAAGTTGAGCAGTGATACAGGAGAAGTATTTGAAGATCCTAGAAGGTATAGACGACTAGTGGGGAAGCTGAACTATCTGACTATCACGAGACCCGACATATCCTTTGCAATCAGTGTGGTGAGCCAATTCATGCAGAATCCTCGTATACCTCACTGGATGTGATTCTTAGAATTGTGAGGTATCTGAAAGGAGCTCCAGGCCGTGGACTATTGTATAAACCAGGAGGAACACTTGAAGTAGTGGGGTATACAGATGCAGACTGGGCAGGCTCAGTGAATGATAGAAGATTTACTACGGGCTATCGCACATTTCTTGGAAGAAATCTTGTGACGTGGAAGAGTAAAAAGCAGACGGTTGTGGCCAGAAGTAGTGTTGAAGCTGAGTATAGGGCCATGGCACATGCTACCTGTGAGTTAGTGTGGTTGAGGAATCTTCTACAAGAAATTGGGTTTCACATGGATAAACCTATGAGACTGTATTGTGACAACCAAGCTGCACTTCATATCTCATCCAATCCTGTATTTCATGAGAAAACAAAGCACATAGAGGTTGATTGCCACTTTGTGAGGGAGAAGGTCCTTGCTGGAGAGATAAACACAGAACATGTGGGCTCGAATGATCAATGGGCAGATTTGTTTACAAAAGCTCTAAACTCAGGGAAAGTGAACCATCTATGTAACAAGCTGGGATTATATGACATATATTCTCCAGCTTGAGGGGGAGTGTTAGAGTGAGCCGAATAGGGGTAGTTTAGTAATCTCATGTCGGTTAAGTACTTTGCTTATGTGGTTGTTTTATTAGAGTACTCTGCCCCACACTTAAGTGAGGGCAATTTAGTCTTTGTAAGTGTAATTAGAACCTAATAAACATAAGGGGGTCGACTGAATGGGAGACTAATCAGTTTTCGACTAAAACCTCATGTTCTCTCTTTCTCTTGTCTTCTTCTTCATCTTCTTCTTCCTTCTTCACTGGTTCGGATTACTGTAGCTGCTCCAAAACACTTATGAAATCTTTGAAAAAAAAACTTATGAAGCCTTTTTTTCAAAAAAAAAATACTTATGAATTCTTGATGCCATTCAGGGAAGAGAAAACAAGTCTCTTTCTCCTCATAGTGTCATAGTTGCTTGATATGTCCAACTGTCCAAGAAATGGTGAAAAAACAAAACATCCAATTCTTCATCTATTATGGACAAAGGAGGATGGTTGTAACATATCCTGAAATCTCAACCATGTTGATATTTAAGTACATATACTCAACAACATATTAGATCTTTTATTCCAGTAGGGAGGAGCTTGCTAATGCTAAGTAACATAATAAAGTTTGTTACATTTTTTTATGTGACTCTGAGGAGTATTTGAGCAGAGAGATAGATAATTTTTTTCTTTTCTGAGTTCCTCCTATCATCAATGAGGTGAACTTGATGATTTCTTATTAGGCTTTGGCCTCAAAAGATACAAGAATTTCTAACAAAACGAAAACTCTGTTTCAAATACCTGAATATAGTAGTGCACCCCCTCTCCCCTTTACTGTTAACATCCAAAAGATGTATAGGATATGCAAGCAAAACTGAAATTTGATGGGTACCTTTCAGGGATCTAATGTTAACCCTGTATGTGGTTCTACTGCAATTGAAACAGGGGAGTAGTCTCTTTTTCCAAATTATTTGTAATGAATCATACATAAAACTATAAAAGGTGGAGCTTTCAATCCTTTGAAAACTTTTACTGTGAAAAGCTGCACTCCGGATCCAGTGTGTTTGGACTCGAAGGGATTTTCTCTTCGAGTCCAATTATATTTCAATGTGAAGATGACTGATTGTCAGGGGGAGCCATTAGAAGACCTTACAAGGTATCGGAGACTAGTAGGCAAGTTGATCCATCTTACCATCACTAGGATTCACATCTCCTTTAGTGTTGGAGTCCTCAATAGGGTACTCAGATGTATCTAAAGGGTGCTCCTGGTTGAGGGCTTTTGTACAAGAAAGGGGGAGATATGTCTCTGGTAGGGTACTCAGATGTAGATTGGGCAGGGTCTCCGATGAACAGGAAGTCTACTACAGGTTATTGTACTTTCTTATGCGGAAATTTCATTACTTGGAAGTAGACCTGTTCATGGGCCGGGTGGCCCGACGGGCCGGCCCGGCCCCCGGATGGGCTTGAACAGGCTTTTTGGCCCGCGGGCTTAACCTCGGGCCAAAAAGCCCGGCCTGCATAAAATTTGAGCCAGGCTCAGGCTTTGCCAAAATAGCCCGACCCGGCCCGACCTATAGTTAAACCTAAATAAAAACCCTATGTGATGTCCATTTGAATAATTTTTTTGATTTAAGAAGGTTGTGGATTCACTTGTAGGCCCATTGTTCATTTAAATAGGGGAAAAAAACATCTGAATTAAAATAGATAATGTTCTTTTGAATAGGGAAAAATTCGAATTTCTTTTATTAGGTCGGGCTTTGGGCTTTTTATTAGGACCGGGCTCGGGCCCAAGTTGTAGGCTCGTTGGTCGGGCTCGGGCCTAACATTTTTCTGTTAATAAAGAGTAAAAGCCCGGCCCGGCCCATGAACAGGTCTACTTAGAAGAGTAAAAAGCATAACATATTTGCTAGGAGTAGCACTAAAGCTGAATACAAGACAATGGCCCATGCTACCTATGAGCTAGTCTGGTTAAAGCATCTTCTTTGGGAGATGAATATCACAATTTGCCAACCCATTAAATTGTTTTGTGACAACCAAGCTACAATACATATTGCCTCTAATCCAGTGTTTCATGAAAGGACCAAACACATTGAAGTTGATTGCCATTTCGTGAGAGATGTTGTAAGGCTTATTTAATTATTACTTTATAGTTGTTGTTAGTAGGCTGACTTCTTAAGATATTGTCAGTTAGTTACTTGTCCTTTTTTTTTTCTTATTAGTTTGGTTCTAGGGTGTCTCGCCAGGGGCATACTTGTAATTTCTATTCTTTTTATTAAGCTAATATAAATATAAAACTGGCGGCAGCCAGCAGGATCTTTTTCCCTCTCAATCGTATCTCCCTTTTCTTCTCTCTCTCTCTCTCTCCCCCACTCTCCATGAATGATTACATGGTATCAGAGTAGGTTTTCTGGGTTGTATAAGATCTACGATCCCTCCTGTTTTGAGCAAGGTTTCCTTCCTTAAAAATCTTGGACGTGGAAGACAGGAAAACCCTAGTAGGTTACTGACGGAAACCCTAGCAAATTTCTGGCGGCACTTCCTGTGGTTCTTCCTTGGTCGTAATACCAAGGAAACCCTAATCAAAGAAGGCCGATGCTGATAGAGACTCCCTTCCTTCTCTATTCGATGTTGTGAAGTCGATTTTAGGTTAGCACCTTCGTACAAGTGCTGGACAGGTGTGTTTTTGTTTTTGTCTTCTTTGGCCGATGGTGTGTAGAGCTTATTCCTTGGTTATATATATATATTGGTTTGGATGTTGGATTGTTAGATTGTATGAACTGCAGTCGGACTAATAGTAGTGTCTGCCTTGGTTGTGTTGAACTGATTACTGGGCTGGTTTAATGATTGAACCATCTTAGCGTTTATTTCAGTAGTGTCTTGTTCTCTTCCTCACATCCTAGAAGTAAATTCCTTTAGGGTATCGGTGCTTTGATCCTGTTAGTCGTAAGGTTTTTGTGTCTATGGATGTGTCCTTTGAGTCTAAGCCATTCTTCCCTGCTTCTCCTCAGGGGGAGAGTAGTAGTGTGGAAGAGGAGAAGCAGGTTCAGTTATCTCTTCCTTCTATTCCAGACCTTGCTCCCTTCTGTGTCTTCCAGCGTACACGTCATAGAGATTAACGGTATGATAGAGATATGGAGCAGCCAAACATTGAGCAACCGACACCACTAGACTCCCAGGATGTAAGTCCACTCCCTAACCCTACTCCTACTGTGGATGACCTTGACATTCCTATTGCCCAACGAAAGGGAGTCTAGTCATGCACTACCAAACACCCCATTACCCATTTTGTCTCCTATGATCACATTTCCCCCTCATACCGAGCCTTTCTATCTGCAGTTGATTGCATCCCTGTTCCCAGAAATGTTGCAGAAGCCTTAAAATTCCCTAAATGGACAGATGCCATGAAGGAGGAGATTAATGCTCTTCACAAAAATCAAACTTGGGAATTGGTGGATCTTCCAAAGGGGAAAGACCCCGTGAGGTGTAAATGGGTGTTCACGGTTAAGCACAAAGTAGACGGAACAGTTGAAAGGTACAAAGCAAGATTAGTAGCCAAAGGATACACACAAGTATACGGGGTTGACTATGATGAGACTTTTGCTCTAGTAGCTAAGATGAACTCAATTAGGGTTCTCCTGTCCCTAGCTGCTAATCTTGATTGGGAATTGCATCAACTTGACATAAAGAATGCTTTTCTAAATGGTGACTTAGAGGAGGAAGTATACATGGTTCAACCCCCTGGATTCTGTGATAAGGGAAGTGAAAATAAGGTGTGCAAGCTGCAAAAGTCTCTTTATGGCTTAAAATAGTCTCCCAGAGCCTAGTTCAGTAAGTTTCACATGGCGGTTGAATAGATGGGCTTCAAACAATGTCAGTCTGATCATACACTTTTTGTGAAGAAATGTCAGGAACAGGTTGCTGTATTGATAGTGTATGTGGATGATATCATCATTACAGGAAGTTGGAGCTCAGAGATACAAAAATTGAAACAATTCCTTGCATCTAAATTTGAAGTGAAAGATCTAGGTCCCCTGAAGTATTTCCTTGGGATTGAAGTTGCCCGCTCAGAAAAAGGTATCTTTATCTCTCAAAGAAAATACACCCTTGATCTATTACAGGATACAAGAAAATTAGGTGCAAGGCCGGCAGATACTCCCATGGATGTTGACCACAAGTTAGGTGACTATGTTGGTGAACCTCTGAAAGATGTAAAACGGTTCCAAAGGTTAGTGGGAAAGCTAATTTATTTGTCCATGACCCATCCAGGCATTGCCTATTCCGTTGGGGTCCTAAGCCAGTTCATGCACTCCTAAGAAACAACACATGGAGGCAGCAGAGAGAGTTCTTAGATACTTGAAGAAATATCCCGGAACAGGTCTACTATTCAGTAAACACAATAACCTAAAGGTGGAAGTCTTTACAGATGCTGATTGGGCAGGAGTTGTGGATGACAGAAAGTCCACAAGTGGGTATTGCACATTTGTGGGAGGAAATCTAGTGACCTAGAAAAGCAAGAAACAAACAGTGGTAGAGCTATGGCACATGGGGTGGTTGAAATCCTTTGGCTAAAGAATCTTCTAGGGGAGCTTGGAGTTGTTGTTCATAGTCCTATGTCTCTTTACTGTGACAACAAGTCTGCAATAAACATCGCCAGCAACCCTGTCCTACATGAAAGGACCAAGCACATTGAGGTGGACAAACACTTCATAAGAGAAAAATTGGAAAAAAGGGAAATTTGCATCCCTTATGTCAACTCCAAGGAACAACTTGCTGATGTCCTCACAAAGGGGCTTCCATACTTACGGCACAATGAGTTATGTGACAAGTTGGGCATGATAGACATATTCAGCCCAACTTGAGGGAGAGTGTTGTAAGGCTTATTTAATTGTTACTTTATAGTTGTTGTTAGTAGGCTGACTTCTTAAGATACTGTCAGTTAGTTACTTGTCCTTTTTTTTTCTTATTAGTTTGGTTCTAGGGTGTGCCACCAGGGGCATACTTGTAATTTCTATTCTTTTTATTAAGTTAATATAAATAGAAAACTGACGACAGCCAGCAAGATCTTTTTCCCTCTCAATCGTATCTCCCTTTTCTTCTCTTTCTCTCTCTCTCTCTCCCCCACTCTCCATGAATGATTACAAGAGAAAAGGTGACAAGTGGAGAGGTTGTTACTCCCTATGTTAAATCTGAAGACCAAGTAGCTGATATTTTTACTAAAAGTGTGGGTTGCTCAATGATGGACTATATTTGTAACAAGCTGGAACTTTATGATATATATGCTCTAACTTGAGGGGGAGTGTCAAAATTGTTAAAAGTAGTTAATAGGGGTAGTATTGTCTTTTTCATGTTATTTTTTCTCTCTTATATATATTGTAATTTTCCTAAGGGTATTGTAGTCATTTCAGCCTTAATAGAATGTTAATACAACCTAGGTCGACAGTAAGGAAAAGTGAACAGATTTCTCCTTTCTAGTCTTCCCTCTTTTCTTCTCTTCCCTTCCCTTTCTCTTCCTATCTTCTTCTCTTTCTTTCTTCTATCTTTTTCTTCACATTTTCTTACTTTATTAAAGTTGGAACACCTTCTATACCTTCGGGATCATCAAATAATTCACCTATATCACTGCCCAACTTCACATTCAGTTCCATGGGAGTTTTAACCGGTTTAGCACCTAATAGTCTTGTTTCTTCCAATAGGTCAAAAACATATTTCCTCTACCACAAATTTATACCTTACTTCAATCTAGCAACTTCTATACCCAAAAAATACTTCAACTTCCCAAGATCCTTTGTCTAAAAGTGATCTTATAGAAAGACCTCCAATCTATCAATCCCAAGTCTATCACTGCCAGTTATGACTATGTCATCCATGTAAACCACTAGCAAGATCTTCTCGGCTTCAGAATCATAGTTGAACACTGAGTGGTCAACTTGACATTGCCTCATTCCGCACTCATTCACTACTTACTAAATTTTCCAAACCAAGCATGGGAGACTGTTTGAGCCCATAAATTGACTTCTCGAGCTTACACACCTTACCATCCTCCCCTTGAGCAACAAACCCTGGTGGTTGCTCCATGTACACCTCCTCTAGAAGATCTCCATGGAAGAAGGCATTTTTAATGTCAAGTTGAAACATAGGCCAATCATACATAATTGCTAATGAAATCAACACACGAACTGAGCCAATCTTAGCAACAAGGGAAAAGGTTTCCACATTATCGACACCATATAATTGAGAATATTCTTTAGCAACCAGTCGAGCTTTCAATTATTCCATTCTCCCATCTGGTAGATATTTAATAGTATACACCCATTTACAACCAAAAACATGCTTACCTAAGGGAAGATTGGTGAGTTTCCACGTGTGATTGTGTTGAAATGCAGAGAGTTCCTCTTCCCAAGCTTGACGCCACCCTAATGAGGTAAGAGCCTCCTAGACATTCTTAGGTGTAGACACAGAAGATAACAAAGAAACAAACTGCCGATGTGAAGCAGAAAGGTGAGAAACAGAAAATAATTGGATATAGGATGCAAAGTACAACTACGTTTACCTTTCCACAATGCAATAGGAAGATCAAGATCAAAAGGCAACTCAGGTGTAGAAGAAACTGGATCTACAGACAAAATAGAAGCTAGAGAAGGCAACTCGAGTGTTGGTCTTTGTTGGTGAGTATACACTTGGCGGATTGGTGGTCGTTCAATATGATTCTGGACTGGAGGAGGTGGAGACTTAGTCACAGTAGGAACAACAGGAATGGGATCATCAACTAGAAGAGGTAGAGGAAAAGGGACATCTACAGGAGAGAGAGAGACATATCAGGACCTGAGAAGAATGGCACAGAAGGTCTAATGAATAATGCCATGTTGCTCCAAATATTGCTGAACTGAAGTGAGGAAATACTCTCTACCATTGTCTGAATGAAGAATTTTAATTGGAACACCAAATTGTGTATGTATCTCAACATGAAATTTTTGGAAAATGGAGAATAATTCACGTCTTTCTTTCATTAAATAAATCCATGTCATTCTTGAACAATCATCAACAAAAATTACAAAATATTTGTAACCATTAAGACTCAATTTTAATCGGACCCCAAACATCTGAATAGACTAAAGCAAAAGGACTTAGCATACGACTATCAACTCTATGACTAAAGGAAATCCGATGGTGTTTCCCATACTGACACGACTCACACTGCAAAGAAGACAAACAACTCAATGACGGAACAAGTAGCTTGAGAGCTTTAAGAGATGGATGACCAAGTCTGCAATGTCACTGGAGGGGAGTCAAAGAAGTAAGAAGTGCAACCGTAGATCTACCACCATCAAGATAATACAATCCACCAACTTCATGCCCTCCACCAATCTTCTTCCCCATCTTGAGATCCTGAAAAACACAAGAAGAAGGGTAAAAAGTGATAGAACAATTGAGAAACTTGGTTAGTTTACTAACAGACATAAGATTGAATTTCAACTTGGGTACATATAAAACAAAAGACAAGGAAAGAGATGCAGGGTCAACATTACCAACACCATAAATGGGGGAAGTAGAACCATTGGAGCTAGGGTAACATTATGTGATGTGGAGGTCTGAGAAAGAGAGGAAAATGCACATGAAGTCCCGATCATGTGATTAGAGGCTCCAGAGTCAATTAACCAGGGGGAAGGTTTCGATACCAGGCAAGCCATACCAAAATGGGCAATGGTGATTGGTGGCAGTATTTTGCTATGAAGTAGCCTGAAGAAACCTCTCATACTCATCTCTTGGGACACTCATCATCTTCCCAGAAGTAGTTGTAGATGTTGAAGGTGTTGGATCAACCAACTGATACCACTGACTTCACTACCACCAACAATGGCATGATTAGTCCATGTGGAGGGTGGCCCATGTAGATCATAATAGAAATTAATTGGGTGTTTGTCCTTTCCACAATGTGTACATTTCCTAGTAGTGCTTCCTCTTCCTCTACCACGGACTCCCCCTAAACCACGACCTCCACCACTACCATGACTATGACCTAACATGGGGTTGCCACAACCCCATCAACCTGCACAACCTCCTCCTCTATTTCCAATAAGTTCTTCCTTGTGCTCCAATAAATGCTAATCTATTAGACGTTATGATGCCCTCTATGGGTCCAAGAGAGATCCTACGAAGACGGGTAAACACTTCCTCTAGAGTGGGAAGGGTAGATCCACCCAATATTTGTGCTCTAACAGGTTCATATTCTGATTTCAACCCCACTAAGAATCGGGTAACATCAAGTTGCTCCTTTGTTATTGCTGAGTTTTGACATCTGAAGTTAAAGGATGATAGACATTAATTTCATTCCGAAAATTTCTCATACTGGCATAATATTCTTCAAGGGTCTGATTTCCCTGCTGCAAACTAAAATACTCCTAATAAGGCTAATAAACTCTCATAGTATTGTCTTGGCCATTATAGAGCTTCTTAGCATGCTCACATATCTCCTTTGTTGTATCTAAGAACATAAAGTTAGCATTGATTTTGGGTTCCATATTGTTCCACAACCACATCATGATTTGAGCATCTTCTTGCTCCCAATCACTAAAACTCGAAGATTCAGTTGTAGGTTTCTCCTCCCTCGCATGCTTTACTTTCTTCTTAGCCTTAAGAAACACTTCCACCGACTTAGCCCATGGCACATAGTTTTCACCGTTGAGTTTAATGGATGTCATCTGCACATTTAAAAAATCTAAGGAAATCATCACACTCGATTTCTGGTCACCACTAACACCTCCCATTGATGCCATCAAGATTTCAATTCAAGAAACTGGTTATGCCCTTCCCAAAAAAAAGGTATCAGCCCAAACACACCTACAATTGTTCTTTGAATGCTACACCAGTTCACTCACTACCTTGCAGCACCTCCTCATCCAACCACCACGGTACTACCTAACCACACATTCAGCCACCTCTGTTAGCATAAAAAAAAAAAAAAAAATCACTTCTAACAACACCACAACCACCATCTGACAAAAAAGTCCCTCTTGAAACTACTCAGTAGAGGGTTCAAGCCACCACAAACACAACCACTAAGGCTGTCATGCATGGTGATAGCAGTCCAGAAACCACCTACTAGGACTGCCGCACTCCTCTCTCACCTGTAATCCAGACCACAATAACCCTAGGGGCACCAGAATAAGTTACCACAGCCCTCTATAGATTGCCGCAGCCTTCTCTTACCCTTAATCCAGGTTGCACAGCCCAGAAAAAATAAAAAGAAAGAAGGGGAGAAGGACTGATCGTAGCACCAAGAACTTGAAGTTGTAGTCTTCTTCTCTCCTGTTTATTTCTCTAATACCATGTTTTGATAGCTCAGTCGAACCAGGTTCAGAGATATAGAAAAGAGAAAGAGAGAAGAAGAATAGAAGAAGAACTGTCATTCTGAGAAGTCAAAAAGACTCTCCTAGCCGACCATATATATATATATAACAATGTCTAATATTGCTTCTATATCCCTTCTTCCTTTCTTTAAAGCTTTAACGAAATTTTATTTTCAGTTACCAATCAAAACAAAAATACCTACAAAGACAGGTGGTGCTTCCTCCTCTCCATCCTCCTTCCAGAACTTTACTTTACGAAAAAATATCTCTGCACTTCCTTTTGATACTTCGCCACGGTCTGCATCATGTAGGCATATATGTTATGCATATCTTTTTAATGGTCAATTCCAAAACTACTGGACATCAAGTTCTAAGTAGATTACTATATTTATATCTAAAACATGAAGAAAGAAAACAAAAATAAAAGGAGTTACCTAACAACTTAGAAGAGGAAATGGCTGACTATTTGGCTAAGCAAGGGGTGTACGGGAAACAACTTTTTTGGGCAGATTTGTAATTGGGCTTTTATCAATTTGTAAAGGGGGGTTGAGTTCATTTATACCAGCACTAATTTGTAATATCTTTAATCTAAGTTAATGGAATCAATTGTTTTGCTGATCAAAAAACAAACTAGCAGAGAAAAATGTTAACAAATTGAAAGGAAAAGTACATAATTATCAAAAAAAAAAATTGAAAGGAAAAGTACTTTGAGACTTTGCCTAAGGTAGAGAAACTTATGAGCTAAAGTGGCAACAAAAATAAATAAAGAAATTTTTGCCTTTTAATCTCACATATTTTTATATGCAAGACATATTAAAATACGAACAAGTGGTGAAAATATTTGTCCTATAATATCTTTAGAAGACTATTATTGACTAAGGAAATCATTGAGCCCCTCAATCTGTTCTTGTTCCATTCTTTTTATATGGCTCTTACTAGGGCATCTGAGTCAGTTGATTATAAATACTGTGTGGGGTACATATATCCCTCATAAGGTTGAAGCTTTCCTGTTTTTTTCACTATTTTTTGATATGGTCCTTACAAAGAATTACCTTAAAAATAGAGGGCTTCTTTGGCCAATGGCTCCGTGTGCAACCTGTTCATGCATTTTGAGATAAAGGAACCAGAGGATTTTTAAGGAAAAGAAAAGTTCAATTACTGATGGTAGCAGCTACATACATGCAAGGGGATTTGTCCCTACCATATCTCCCTCATCCTTTTGCAACAGACAAAGGGGAAATAAAGTATCTAAGAAGAAATCAAGTTTCTCTAAATTCCTCTAGACATGGCATCTTTATAATTCTTTTTATTTCTCTATTTTTGGTTACTTTAAGTTTCTTAAGAGTTAAGTTCATAATTTCTTGGTACTGTAGCAATATGTACAATAATCATAATGAATCAAATTAACCCAAACTGACTTATTAGGAATTTTTTAGAATGTAAAGGTGCAAATTTGTTGGGGTTAAAACTTATCTACTTGACTTGATTTTAGAGTCATTAAATAGGTTTCTCAATTACTCATCCACAAAGACCAAGATTTTGTGAAAATGTGTTTTGGGAAAGTTGTAGCTGTTATAGCGATAGGGATTAGGGTGTAAATCTATGATAGGATTTTAAGTTATCTTTTTATTGCTTATTAGTTTTAATAGAATTAATGATGGTATTTGGAATTATTTTAAGAGTCCAAGGCATTATTTAAGTATCAAAGGAGTCTTGCTGAAGTCAAGGAATGTACATTGACAAAGACAATTTCATGGCTGAAATCTTCACAATTGTTGGCAGATTTCTCCTTTGATGACTTAAGGAGAAATTGGGAAACAGTGGCCTCTACAGTCTCCACCAAGAACAAATTACAAGTTGAATGGAAACCCCCACCGGATGGAGTGGTAAAATTGAACTTTGATGGCAGCTACCAAGGTAACCCAGGGCCATCCAGAATTGGAGGGATTCTAAGAGATAAAGACAGCAATATGTTGTCTCTTTTCTCAGGACCAGTGGGTGAAGGTGATTCTGTAAGGGCAGAACTACTAGCAGCGGTACAAGGTATACAAATGGCTAGTCAATTAGGAGTGAACAATTTGTTAGTAGAAGGAGATTCCAAGGTAGTAGTGGGCTGGCTGAATAGCCCAGACACAGTTTGTTGGGGCTACAGGGATCTGTTAAAGAAAGTTAAATGGATGACAAGAAACACGACTGCTAGGTTCCAGTGGGTTAGCAGATCAGCAAATGTAATGGTTGGTTCTCAAGGCCAAGCAAGGGGTGTCAAGGGGTGATCTGTTTTGGGCTACTTTGTAATTTGTATCTAAGGTTTGGGCATGTTTAGTGTTTATGATTCAGTCCTTGGGGGAGGTAACATCTCGTGCCTCTTCCTAGGCTGCTTGTATTTCTGATATTTATTTCAATAAAATTACTCTCATTTACCAAAAAAAAAAAAAAGGATGGGCTTACCTTAGTGCTAAATCGCTAAATGCTAATGCAGTTAGGAGTTGTTTCCAGTCAATTTTCAGGTTGAAATTGATGTCTGTAGGGGAAGATCTAATCCCTTATGCTGAATCTATAAATAGTTATTGTAAATTTGCAATTAGAATTTACACAATTGATTTGATGAATTCAATAGTATCAAAATTTTCTTTTCTTGGATTGACCAAAAAGGCAAAGATTTACCTCTTTATAATTATCTCAACCTCCAAAACCACCACCACATGATCCTCCCATCCCTCCAACAATGACCCGAGCATATTCCTCCAACAACACTGAACCAAAGCCCAAAGGAACAAAAAGCTAAAGCCTAGTAGCTCCCTGCAATGAGTTACATATAACCAAACCAAATGAGGAAGATGGAGAAGGGAAAACTCCCTATAGGAATTTCCAATAGGCATCTACTGGAGTAGCTTTATGAAACTCAGTACTTTATATATATATATATATATATATCTTTGGGGGTGGAACCATGGAATGTGGCAGCTTAATCCTATTCAGTTTCTGTACAATAAGGATAAGATGATGATGAGGACCAACAGCTAATCTCTGATAATGAATGAAAGTGCTTCCCGCCTTTCCCCAAATCCTAAACAGTCCAAATCCAGTTGAAGATCTATCAATAACCAACAATTGGAGATGCATGATCGCTGACACATCATGCAAGTTATTACATATTTTCCACCATGAGGAGTGCCCACAATTTTTCATAAAGTTGTAATAATGTTCTTTTTGTTAGGACTCTGTATTCAAAGAACACCCTTAAAGTAAATGATATAACTTTTACTTTCTTAGAACGTTCAATTAATTAAAAATAATTCTGGGGGAAAAAAGAAGAGTTCTTCAAGATGTACTCGTGTCATATGAGCTCAAAAAATGTTTTGTTACACAGGTAAGTCGAACACAATTGGACTAAGATAAATCTTGTTGACCTCATAGGAATATTACTAAAAGCTTTAGCTACATAGTAACAAAGCTATTGGGTTATTAAACTCATGAGTTCACCTACTGCGATATTATTAGAGGAGATCTGATTTTGTACAAGTGCATGAATTTTGCATTGGAAGAGGTAAGGTTCGGATATTAGAACAAAATGGTTATAATCTGTTGAGACAATTATCTCCTTAATTCGGAGTCCCCGTGGAAAAGGAGATGCATCTCTTTTGGGAGGAATTTACATGTCAATATAGCACTTATTTAAAGTTAATGCTGGCCATATCAACAAAGTATAGAATTTACTTGAATTGAGGCGACTCGGAGCATTAGACTCAACAATTTGTTTATTACGGAAAAAAAAATGATTTCGAATGATTGAATCGCAATGTGTTTCGATTGTTGTTCCATGAAGAATTAGTATTCATCCAAGGGCCTAGGCGCGCAAGTTCTAATTGTATAATTAATTGTTCCAGGAATTATTTTACAAGGTAATTCATTTTGCACGGAAGGCAACGACCAAAGTAAAAGAAAGAAAGAAGAGATTTGCAGAGAAGAAATGACAAAAGAATCCGAAATTGAATGCGAGAAGCAAGAGGCTTAAACCCCCAAAATTCGCCGACAACGGGGATCAACAAATGTAAAGCTCGTTCAGAAAGAGAAGGAGAACTTACAATCACGGAAAACGATGTTATCGCCCCTCTGTGATAGCACAAAGAACTGCGAAATCATGGCTAAATCCCGGTGTGCAATGGCAAACTGATCTCAGATCCCGGTCTGATCATCTTCGCACTCCTGAGTTCATTTTATGATTTTACATTGGGCTGTGTTTGGTTCCTTGGAAAGCGAAAGTCTGCTAGTTGGTTTACTCACTGAAGTCCAAATTCTGGCAGTCTTCCACGTGGCAAAATTTTTGGGCCAAATACATCCCTCGTGTTCGAACCATTTTAGAATGATCGCAGATGAGCCAGACCAGCTAAGGCCCATGGGCTTTGACCTGGCCTGCTTTTAGATCCAGGCTTGCAGTGAAAGATGAGAATTAGCTCCTAACCTGGGCTTGGTCTTAATTTACAGGCCCAACTTTCACATGGGTCGTCCAGTGATGTCTGAATTGACAGCATCCAGCACAACATACTAGGGAAGTAGGGCAACTTTTAGTGACTTACGAATTAGATCCCTGTTTGGTCTGAAATATATTTATCCGGGTAAATGACCCGTCTTATTTGGTCAGAAAATTTAGAGCTTTAGGCTATGTTTGGTTTGAAGGAAAATGTAGGGAAAGGAATGAAAAGGTAGGGAAACCTATACAAGATTTGTAAAGGTTTCCCTACCTTTCCCTACGTTTTCCTTAAAATCAAACATAGCCTTAAATTTTGTGTATTGACAGAGGTAATTTTAGAGCTGTAAAATGGGTTGTGCCACTGCCATGCCTACCATGGCATGAACAAGTGGGCCTTGTTGGCATGGGCCTGCAGCCTGACATGGCATGGCTTGATGGCTATGTGTGTGTCTATATATATATATATTCAATTATATCAATTTTATTATACTATTTTATTATAATTATATTGTAACTATTTTAATTTCATTTTATTATTTCATATATAAAAATTTGTATACATCGACGTTCATGTAAAAATAAAATTTTAAGATTCTTTCAATTTTTGTCTATTTTGTTATTTTATTTTAAAATTTTCATTTTTTCAACTTTTTTAAAAAATGCCTATCATAGCCCAGCCCGCAGCCTGGCGTAAGCCTGCCTGGGCTTGTGCCACGGGCCGGGCCGGACCGTTGAAGGGTTTTGGGCCAAGCAAGCATGGCCCACTAAATCACGAGAAGCCCACAAAATCATATCATGTCAGCATGGCACAGCTCACTTTATACCTCTAGGCAATTTAGTCTCATAACAATTTGGCCAACTTTCTCCCTCCATCATAAACTAATTTATCAACATGAGAGAAAAATAACACTTACAAAAAATAGCTCAAAAAATTATTCGAGGAAAAATGTAATATTTATGAACCTACAGTTTCTAAAAAAACAAAAAATAAATAAAGCACGGGTCATCTTTATTGTACAGAGTAAAAGAACGAAACTGGATCAATTTAATTAAGGCCATGGTTTTAGCAAAGTGACAAGCAATGTAAATTCAAGCTTGATTTGTATACATTTCACCAATTTAGGGAGTTGACATCTGCACCCCACACCACATCCCCCACCTTGTATTGGGAACATCTCCCGATGATGTCTCATCATCTCCCATTCTTGTTATCGGAAGATGTTCACGATACAAGGTGGGAATGTGGTGTGGGGCATTGTGGGGCGCAGAGGTGAACTCCAATTTAGGGCTGCAAACCCACGTTATTTTCAATGTATTGGGAGTGGGCCTTTGGGTTGGTCTCCTAATTCGAACATTTGGGGCCTGCATGTATGATGCTTATGTGGTGTGTCATGGTTAGGGTCCAGTATTAAGAACAGATTTGTTAGAGATACAAACTTGAAAAACCTTGTTCATATATCTGATACCATGCTTTGACAGCTCAATTCAACTCTTGTTGTTGCAATACTAATGAAAATATTCTCAAAGGAAACCATTAAAGGTTCAACGTTTTAATAAGCAGTTGAACATTCTATAATTCATCTACAGTTATTCAATGTCTTAGTTCAAGACTTTCCAAGAAAAAAAGTATTCTTTCATTTTTGTATAGGGATGCTAATGGGTCAGTGTAGGGTCAGATTAGGGTTTTGATTCATCAACCCAAGTCTGGTTTGGGCTTTGCTATTTCAACCTATTGGATCATGATAGCCCCTACAGGGTATTATTGCAAATTGGTATGATTTCTAACCCTATAACCTCAAAGTTTAGGCTTTCTTTTAAGGCCTAAGCCTGGATCCGAGTTGAAAAAAAAAAAGAAAGAAACGAAAAGAGAAACGAAATTTTGGGCTCAGACTCGGTCTGTGTAAAATTGCAGACTTAATCAGTCCAGGCTCGGGTCGGGCCCACCCAAGTTGCACCCCTACCCACAAAACAAATCTCAAGTATAAATGATGGTATGCATGTTTCAAGATGAAATGGTATCTTGGACCAAAATGCTAGGGCTTGAAACACCAATGGTACCAAACAAAACTTAAGTCCAAGTCATTAGTAGCCCCTCGTTGAGCATGTAAGGTACATAGTGTTTGGTACCGATGTATTTCAATTTTCAACCTGAAGCGTGAACCCAATGCCTTAGTTGTTGCCGTAACGTTTAATGCAGAAACACATGCTTGGTAGGGTTACCTGCTACCTACTAACTGGGCGTTTCAGGTGCCACATTAGCTTCATCCAACGCTGCATCCTGTATCATCTCCCGAAGAGATTTGATGATTCTCCATCACCCCCGTGCAAAAAATCTAAGGCACAGTGGTTTCTTCTTTTTAGCTATCCAAAAATAAGTGATTTCTTCTTTTTGCCTCAAATGGTGATGTTAAAAGGATTTTTTTGTTTAATTGTGAATGAAGAATCAGTTCAGGCACCACAAATGTGGCATCTCCGGAAGCTTAAATGAGAATGCAACATCAGGGTACCAAATCAAACACCGCCCTGATGAATTACTTCACTACAACAAACCAAACCGAGCTAATTCTATATACTGGGAGGCTAGGCTTAAATTCAATATGGTGGATTGGTGCATTGTGCAAACAGCCCAATGTAAATGCACGCAACTAGGGGCTCCGGATGTTAGGACGTTTAAATTGTCTACATGCAAGAGTTTCCATCAAGTATTGAGTTTCCTTTTAAATCCCAGTAGGTGCTTGGGTTTATTTGTTCCCTTGATGCACATTCCAAAGTAACTTTGTAGAAAGTTGTTCAAACTAATGAGTCAGATAGATGCTTTTATTACACCACTCCACAGACCACACAAATACAAAGTAATAGAAGTACAAGCACTAGGTAAGAAAATTTACAAGATAAGTCCCTTAATTTAACTTTAGGTTTTGTCTTACAATTCCAAATGCAAATCTTAATTCAACAGGGTAGCACTGGGTCGCAACCATTGTATTGTACCTAATTCTGGATAATGAAACCAAGTAGATGTTGTTGAAGCTATGGATGAAAATGCATTATCAACACCAAAATGCTTGGTCTTTGATGGAGACTCTTCTACCTTCCTTATCTACATTACTTCTTTTGTAATCGAGTGTCCATTTCTCAAATGTACACTTGGTGAAGTCATAGTAACCACCATGAATAGAGAGTACTCCTTTATTCACTCTTTCTTCAATCCAGGGGTAAGTTAGCAAGTTCAGTATTGATTGGTTGATTGATTCCTGTAACATGCAGAAAATAACTCATCCGAGCAGCAGACAACAAAGACGATTAACTTAATGCATTCACATATTACACTTATTACCAACAATAAAGACGATTAACTTAATGTATTCACATATTACACTCATTACCAATTATAGTGTATCCACAAGCATTTTTTTCATTGTCTTTACAATTCTACCATTGTTTTTTACACTTGTGACCAATTATAGTGTATTTGTGCATGCATTTTTTTCATTGCAAGTTGAAGGGGCTAGAAGGGCTAGGAGTAGACCAAAAACGACACGGGTGGAAATAGTAACAAATGATTTAAGCACTCATAATTTAACAATGGATATGGCATTAAACAGAATGGAATGGAAGAACAGGGTTATGTAGCCAACCCCATATAGTTGGGATAAGGGCTTGGGTAATGATGATGATGATGGCCATTTCAATCCACCAATCAAAAATTCAATAAAGCTCAGTTTGGGAAACGTGCAAATATAAATATGTACAGTACAAATACAAGGTTTAGAAATACGATATACAAAGTTTTCCACTGTACATGTTTGTATTTGTACTCTTCCCAAAGTTGGGGAAGAGTGTAAATACAAATATGTACAGTACAAATACAAGGTTTTGCACTGTACATATTTGTATTTGTACTCTTCCCAAAGGAAGGACTACAAATACAAATATGTAGAGTGCAAAACCCTGTATTTTGTATTATTTTGTATGTATTTGTACTATACATATTTGTATTTGTACTCTTTCCAAACTGAGCCTAAGTTTCAAATTGATTTGGATGCAAATCTGCAATAAAATATTAGCAAAAACAAGGTAACTGATTGGTGATCAAAATATGTGATAAGAGGCAAGAAAGAAAAGAACACCTTCTCACAGTGTCTGCATTGCTGATCGAAGCTGAGGTTGGCAGCAACAGCTTTTGTGCGTAACCTCGCCTTCTTCCCAACCACAACCCAGTTTCTAATAAAGCTACTGAAATAAACAGATAAATTGGTGTAAGAAACCATAATAAATTCCACTGCTCCACAAAGGAAAAACGATAAGACATGCCATTCATGTTAACAAAAAAGGAATTATCTGGCTTTACCTTCTGTCTATTTCATCTGGCATACTCATAAGGGCTTGAATACCTCCACAACAGCTGTGGCCAATGACAAATATATTTTCGACCTGTAGGAAACACTAATTTTTAATCATCTGGTGACAAAAAAAAATGAAAGAAAAAGATGCACACTTAATCTTGTAGTGTTTGTGAATAGCATGTACCCACTACCTACAATTTTTCAAAAACCACAGACTGAAGAGGTGCTGATAAATATATAGGAAGAAAATCAACAACTCAGAACCTCAAGAAGCATAATTTTGTCCATAACTGATCGTCAAGTAGAGTAACTATATACATATATAATATACACATAACCACAAGGAAACTTACTTCAAGAGTATTTACGGCAAATTCAAGGGCAGCATTAGTTTCTGAGGGTCTCTGCAAAAGAAAGATTCAAATTTAAGATTTACAAAATGAACAAGGTTTTTTTTATCAGTAAAATGGACAAGGTTATTTCATCCATATCTTCCCAGCTTATAGCATCAAGGTTTTCACCATTAGAATAACAAAGGCAGAAGAAAGACACCATAATACCTCAACAGGAGGTACCAGATTTGCCACATTCCGTATCATAAAGGCATCTCCAGGTTGAAATCCCAGGATGGTAGAAGGGCATACCCTAGAGTCTGCACAGGCAATCACCATGAACTGTTTTTCAACTAGTTAGTTATTGAACGAGACCCAAGTTTATTGATAAAAAATGCAGAAGCTGAGCATCCCATTCTAAATTGGCTTAGAAAATAATAACATGAAATGGGAAAAAGAGGCAATCCAACAATGTTGAAGCCAGATTTTAAACTGGATAAAAGAACAAAGACCAAAATATAAGCCTAGTTTGTTCTATCACCTTTGGTGCTTGAGCTTTTGAAAGCTTCTCAAAATGTTCTGAGTTCTCCCTGTTTGAAATGCAGGCTAAGTTAGTTTAAACATTGGCCAACTTCAGGCTATAATACTTTAGTTTGGAGACTACCGTTACTTACAGGTATTTGTGCCTTTTAAAACTCAAAAACCTATTTTTCATCTCCCCAAACAGATCTAACCCCTGCTCAATTTTATTTACACCTAGTTTGTTGTTGTTTGTAATTTCTTGGGTCAATCCCGCAGAATCCCTGGAAGTCTCTACTCTCAAAGTTGGATCACTCCTGCAAATGAAGAAGCCAAAAGATGGAAATAGCACAAATTAGAATGATTAATAGATTATACTTAACGAATCCAAGGAATAGAATAACAGAGCACAAGTGATTCAAACAAGAACGAATACATTCTTATCTTTTTGGGTCAGTGCCGAAGGTTGCATTGAATCTGTAATTCTAAAAGTACAGATTTCCTATAAATAGATCATCAAACAATAACATTAGAAACTCAGACAATTATGGATTAAACGGATTTGTGCTGAGAGCCAATTAGATAAGCACGGATATTTGCATGCATACCCAGTCACAACCATTATGTAAAGAACGATGTTGGAGCAAACAATTAATACCGGTTCTCAGTAGATTGCTAACTAATTAATTGCCATTTTAGGCAATCAGACCAACCATAGTTCGAAAGTTCAAATAGAAACTAACTATTTTTTTCCAGACCCATTCTCTAAAATCACAGCACAAATTCAAATTCATAAATAATAATCCGAGATATCATGCAAATCCCGTAGAATTCTCAACCGATGAACAATATCCCAGCTAAGTTGGCAAAAGTTAAAGACGAGGAAAAGCAAAACGACCATCAATTTGAAACTGTTCCAGAAAAATAGGGTGAAGAGATAAACTTACTTGTTTGAACCCAAGGATCTCAGATGGGCCTCCTCAAATTTCCCTAACTTCTCTCGGGAACCATAGATCTGCAGCTGGGAATGGTATCAATGAAGACAACTCAGGGAAAAAAACTAGAGAGAAGTAAGGAAGTAAAAAGGGGAAGTGAAGAAAAACTTACTCTGGTAACCCCCAGTGAAGTTCTAGAAAGACCCAGGAAAGAATTCCTGGGTCGAAGAAAGGTTGCAGCGGAGCAGTCTTGAGGCTGAGGAGCAGGTGAGGGTCGAAGAGCTGCCATTGCGGATCCTACGAGGAAGAGGGAATGCGAGTTGGGAAAGCAGAAAGTGGTTAGGGTTTTTCAGACATGGATACATGAATGAATGGATGCATGTAAATGATAGAACAGATGGGTGGAAGTTGGGTCACCATTTTGTCTCCAAGAAAGACGGAGAAACCGAAGCAAATAAACGTAGTTTAATGGCCGTCGCATCTGGTTTAAAGTTAAAACTGGGCCAACTTGCCAGGAGATATATTGTGAACACCGATTCGTACTCTCCGGAGCCGGAGGATCCTTAAACCCATTTATTCTCAAGTCTTTTCACTAACAAGGGTTACCACGTGGATGCAGGTGGACCACTCCTTTTCTGATAAGCACAAAGAGATGGGTCCCCTACATGATGCGGCTTTCTCGACAGTCGACAGGTCGCTTCGGATTCAGAGTCCTCCACGCCTCCACCTTGTATTCGACTCGACAATTAAAGAGGATATTACACAACTTGACAATGATGCCTGCCCACAGCCCACTACAAGCTAAATCCGGATCTGATCCCTACACCTACCCCAACTCGGATCTGTAGAGTGGGAAGAGTTTGTGAGTGGGAGATCCGGATTACTCCCGACATAGGGAGATATTCGTTCTACAGTGAGTAAATGAGTAGGTTCTACTCGAAATTTAATTTAATGAAACCGACTTCGGACCGGTATTGAATTAATCCTACCGAATATGTTATAGAGTAGGATCCAGTGATAAATTCTTGGAATCGACAATGAATCGACTGCTACCTAAGTTGTCGATTCCAGAGTTTACCCTTTGAACCAAACCTAAGAAATTGACTTTCGAATTAAACTTGCCTTTAAATAAGTCCCGGAATATCTTTAAGGATGTTGAAGATTTAAACCTAAGCGTTCATGGTTATAATAATTATAGTCTTACCTTATCATTAAGTTATTTAAGTGATTTGATTAGTTGTTTTATATTAATATTTAAATGTATATAATAAATAATATAAAATGATAAATTTTGAATTATATTAATTTATTATGATAATTTATATATTAAATTACTCAATGTAATCAATAAATATAATATAAGTTTTAAATTATAAATTATTATTATTGAAAATCATGTTTTACTTATTTTTTTTATTTTGAAGGGCGATAGTAAAGAAAAAACATGTTCCACGAGTAGAACTTGGAATTGACAATACCAGAAATGACCCTAAAAAAGACCTTCATTAAGTAGGTTAAGGTTCCAAAAACCTAGAACTGACCCGTAAAGGATAGGTTTCAAATTTTGCCACTGAATTGAACCAAACTGACCCATTCTCACTCCTAATACAGAGTATGACAGTATAACCCAAATCTCCTACAAGTACAAGCTTTGTTCACATAGAACTCACCATTAGACTAAAAACCACCATGTATGAAATGTATAGTGTAGGAGTATTCGGATTGCTCTTCAAGATAAAGAGACATTTGAAGGTTGTGCAAGCGTCAATGTAAATAAAGAAGGGAAACCCTAAAAAAATAAGATATAAATGGCTGAAGTTTTCTGTCTTGCTGAAATCTCCCTAAAGTTTGGTAATTGCAATCACCTCCTCTAAACTTTTTAAAACAATCGTATGTAGACCCCTTAGTTAGAATCCTCTAACAATATGCATGAAAATGTCCAAAATACTCATGCAGTTACTTTTGACCAAAATTGTTTATTTTTCCAATTTTTTTTCGTATCAATCACTTCCCTAAGCCTCTCCAATCTCATTTACAAAATTGGTTTATTTTTCAAATTTTCCCTTCAAATCAATTGCTCAAAGGTCAAACTACAACTTTCAACTCTCTTTTTTTGTTCTTCATAAAGTGTGCATTGTTTTTTTTTTTTCCTTTAGAAATCAGCCTCAATAGCAAAAGTTTTAAAATCGGACCAGACAAGGAACCGTTACGGGCTTCAGTTCCCAAATCGAACGATCCAACCATTATGTCTAAATAGACAACCCACTCAAACAAAAAAAAATAAATAAAAAATGTAAAAACACAAAAGAGAGCCAAAACTGTTCCCGGGTCGAATGGTTTGATGGTTTGATCGCCCAAATTAGTGGTTCATTGACCGAATCAACAATTTTTGGCCAAAAGTGGCTTTTTAGGGTTTCAGTTTTTTCAGTCTGATTTTGAAAACATTGCTCAATAGTAACTGTATGGGGGTTTCACACATTTTCATGCATCTTATTAGAGGATTTGAATAGAGGAAGTCTACTTACAATTATGTCATAAAATTCAAGGAAGATTATTGCAATTATCAAAGACTTTAGGAGACATCTCAGCAATGGTGAGAAACTTCCCTTCACTTTTTAAAGACACATGCAAAAGACCTCACTACCATTATTTTTTATCACAGAAAATGATGTAATGTTTTAAATTTTTCGAAATCCCACCTTTGTTCATGACAAAATTTATTGGAATGAGCATTAGACCTCCCTTTTATTACTTTTTTTTTTCTGACGGAAAATGACCATGTAATGCTTTAAATTATTTGAAATCCCAATTTTGCCCACAGCAAAAGTTGTTCGAATGAGCATTTGTCGAATTACCCCTAAAAATGTAAACATCTATACTTTCATATAAATATAAATTATGTAAATATAAATTTTCATATAACTAATGTAATTATATTTACAATAAATATAAATATTCATTCCAATAAAGCTCCTGCAAAAGTTGGATTTTAAAATGGTCATTTACTAGAACACCCTTATAGTCTCACAAATTTAGCCTATAGCTTGTGTTTTATTAAAACACCCCTTATAGTTTGCAACCTATTTACTTAACTTACCTTTCATTAAGAACTATTTGTTTTTCCATCTTAATATAGTAACATGATCACCTAAACTAAGTGGAAAATGTCAAAGGCTATGGATCCAATGATCCATGGTTGCTTATTCCAAAAGTACGCTAACACTTTTTTGTATAGAAAATAAAATTGAAAAAAAAATAGAGAAAACAGAATGGTTATTCATGTTTTATTAGGGGCAAAAATGACATATTGTTTTTAGCTTCTTAAGATTATATTTATTGAATGGATGTTAAGGTAAAAATTGTTATTTTTCACTTTCATCTAATGGAAGGTCGATTAAGTAAATTGATTACAAACTATAGGGGATGTTTTAGTAAAACACAAACTATAGATGCCCTTCAAGTATTATTTAATTTTCTTTATCAATTATCTAAACATTGACCAAAAAATTAATAGTCCCACATCTTTGCCTTTTCCATTCAAGAAGGTTGGGGTCACGTTTGAGTGGGCATTCTGATGACCTCAACTTTCTTGAATAGAGGAGGCAAGGATTTGAGACTATTAATTTTTTTGTTAATGTTTGGATGGTTGATAAAGAAAATTAGATGACACTCGAAGGGTATTTATATTTTTTTAAAATGTCACTTGCCGGTTAGTTAATAACTAGTTAACAGTAGGTACCGGACTATCATGTTTTGAAAGTTTGGGTACTGAATTGTCACATTTTAAAATTCAAGAATCAAAATGACACTAGGCCCAAAGTACAAGGTACTAATAAGGAAATTTCTCGTTAATAAATTCATGAAACTATAGGGGTGATTTAGTAAATGGCCCATTTTTAAATTTTAAACTATTACCTCCATCAAGAAAAATAATGAAAGGGAGATTTAGTATATGTTTGGAAATGTTTCTATTTATAAAATAAATATTTTTATTTGATTTATCTTCAAAACCGAGAAAAAGTGGTTGATAAATGTTTCTTTGGTATTTATTGATAAAGAGGTGTTATATAAGTAGAACAATAAATAAATACCTTTGTATTGAGGAAAACGTTAAAATGAAATTTCTCCAATGATTGACTAACACGCAAATTAAGACAAATTTTATATAATAAATAGGAATACGAAATAGCATGATAAGACAAATACCCACATGGCAATGACCTGTTACCGTTTATCAAATAAAAAGACTTACGAAAGCAATACCAAACGCCCTGTATTTGAATAAAAATCCATTGGATTTTTTCTTCTTTTTGATACACTCAAAAAGAAAAAACAAGACAGTCCTACCATACAAGTCCATTACATAAATATACTGCAATCCAAGGGGAAGTCTGCCTCCCTGTCAAGATGACTGGAATGACCTTCGTTAGTCGGTTAGTCAGCTGCTTAATTGCCTTCGCTCTATGTATCAGAATACCCGATGTAAAACTGTTTCTCCTAGCTGATCCTTTCGCACATTTGAATAAATATAGAACATCTACATGGGGTGGTGTCTTTTCCGAGCAGACTGCCGAGAATAAGACAAGCTTTGAGTCACCTTCAATCCAAACATTCCTTTAACAGCTAGCTTGTGAGCTACCCGGCATTCCGACATTAAAAGAAGTAATTTCAATTAATCTTGTTTACATTCTAACGAGCCGACCCAACAATATATAATAATTCATCCAAACAAAGACCACTTGAACATCTAATAGCATCAAAATTTACTTTTTTTTTTTTTGTAGGTTTCAGCAAGGTCTTTAAAATCGAATCAGACATGGAACCGTTTTAGGTCGAATTCTTGTGCAATGTTCAAAGTATCATTACGTATCTACCCATACATATGTCTTGTTCCAGGACCCTTCTGATATGCCCCTACTGTGGGTGTATCGGGGGTCTGACTGGTTCAGGGGATGGAGGAGTCCTAGACCGGCTCCCCTAAACCAGTTTTGAAAAGAAAAATAAAAACAAGTACCAAAATGCTCGATACGTCCCTACCAGCTAGACTTGTTCATGGGCCGGGCTGGGCCGGGCTTTGACTCTTTAATAACAGAAAAATGTTAGGCCTGAGCTCGAGCCCGGCCCTGATAAAAAGCCCGAGCCTGAAGCCTGACCTAATAAAAGAAATTCAAAATTTTCCCTATTCAAATGGACATTTTCTATTTTAATTTAGATGTTTTTTCCCCTATTTAAATGAACAATGGTCCTACAAGTGAATCAACAACATTCTCAAATCAAAAAAATTATTTAAATGGACATCACATAGGGTTTTTACTTAGGTTTAACTATAGGTCGGGTTGGGTTTATTTAGGTTTAACTATAGGTCAGGCCGGGCTATTTTGGCAAAGCCCGAGCCCGGCTCGAATTTTATGCGGGCCGGGCTTTTTGGCCCGAGGTTAAGCCCGTGGGCCAAAAAGCCTGTTCAAGCCCGTCTAGGGGTCGAGCCACCCAGCCCATGAACAGGTCTACTACTAGCGTATCGGGCGTATCGATATTTCGAACCTTGTTCTTGGGTTGAATGTTTCAACCATTAGGTCCAAATAATGGCCCACTCAAACAAAAAAATAAAAAATAAAACACAAAAAATGGCCAAAACTGTTGTAGGTTGAACGATTCAATGGCTTGATCGCCTAGATCAGTGATTCATTGACTAAATCAATGATTTTTGGCCAAAAGTGGCTTTGGGTTTTAGTACATCTTTTGCAAAGTAAGATTTAACAAATTAGGAAATTAAAAATTTTTTATTGAACATAATGCTTTTTCTGTGATAAAAAAAAAAGTAAAAAGAATATGTTTCTCACTTGTGCTTATATCAAATGTTCAATAAGGCAATAAGAAAAAACACTTTTTATTTTATCTCAGACCCATGACAAGCCCAAAAGTGGTCGCACCCAGCGGTGTCAATTGGACCGGATTTGGTCCAATCCGATCTAATCCAATGTGAGTCCATTACAAATGGACCAAATCTAATCCAATCCAATGAATATTTTAGACCATTTTGGACCGATCCATTTCAATATCTGGACCATCTAATATGTTTAAATTTGTTTTAGTTTAGATTGGTTTTAACTCAAGCGTGTTTTATTGACACCTTGACACCTTTCGTATTTTCTATCAATTGACCAGATATTGTCTCAATCCAACCCAATCCAATATAAATTCATTATGTACAGACCAGGTTCAATCCAATAAGTTAAATATTTGGATCAAGCTTTTTAAAACCGAGCCAGATAGGGAGCTGTTCTAGGGTCCGGTTCCCAGGTCGTCCAGTCTGAACAGACAGCCCACTCTGACAACAAATTAAAAAAGAAAAACAAAAGAAGTTCAAAAACTGTTGCTCGAGTCGAAGGTTCAATGATTTGACCACCTAGGTCAGTGTTTTGCTGATCAAATCTACGATTTTTTGCCAATAGATAAGTTTTGGGGTGAAATGGCATCAGTCAGGTAACTGTTTCCAGATTTTCAGCCTAACCATTTGGTCTGGTCTGGTTTTGAAAACACTGTTTTAATCTATTAAGTCTGGACTGATCCAATTCATTATGTCTTATTGGTCTGTCCAATTCGTCCAAATTAATTTTAGTTTGGACGGAGTCCAATCTAAAACCAGTGCATTGACATCTCTAACCACACCGGCGCTTGGTTGTGCTTTCTTCTTCCTGCTATCAAATCCATTCAAACCCCAAGTTGGGCTTGGGTTTACAAAGCGTGAAAAGTGAGATTGAACTACCACATGCTCATTCACAGCCCTACCTAACTGCACTGTTTATTTATTTGCTAAAGTTGGCACTTAGCGGTCTGAAACGTAGACAAATTGATCTAGAGCCATGCCTAATCTCCATGCTACTAGTCAAACTGTCAAACACCCCCTTTAGTGTTTTACATCGGCCATGTTTGGGCTGGTCCGCAAAATTCATAAGCCAACAATAGAACCCAAGCCCGGATCTAAGCTTTCTCCAGTGCCTGGTGAAATTGAATTTGGATAAACAGAAAACAGCATCCTCATCTACCCTAAAGAAAGCTTGGAAACGATTGGATATTAAAGAAAACATTAAGGCTGTGTTTGCATGTTTGGTCTGATAGAAAATAAGAGAGAAACAGTATAAGCGATCTTATTTAATAGTTTATTGATAACCACTAGGGATGTCAATGGAGTTAGGGGTGCCAATTTGACAGGATTTAATTCAACCAAGGTTTTAAATAGTGATATGGGCCGATATGGCGGGCGTATCGGCCTGTATCGGTGTTTTTTTTATATGTTCTACTTTTTTTATGAAACCAGTTCAGAGGGGTCGGTTTAAGACCCGGCTACCCTCTGAACCACTGGCTGATCCAATACAACCCCTGTAGGAGTGTATCGGGAAGCCACAAGCATGATATGCATTGGCTGGTACAGGTCGATACGTATCGATACTTTGAACCTTAAGTTCAACTCAATCTGGTCCAACATTAGTCCATTACAGATGTGGCATGCCCAATCCAATCCAATGAATACTTGGGACCATTTTGGACCATCAAATCTGTTCAAATTGGCTTTAATTTAGATTGGTTCTAATCCATACCTGCTCCATCAACACATGTATTCTTATCTTATATCAATGGACTGGATATTGGTTTAATCCAACCAAATCCAATATAAATCCATTATGGATGGATCGGGTCCAATTCAATATGTCTTATTGGTCAGTCTAATTCATCCAAATTGATTTTGATTTGGATGGGTCCAACCATTCAACCCAAAATCGGCATATTGACACCTTTGAACAAAGCAGTGTAAACCACACTGTCCTAAACCACATTTAGGCGCTTTTTGGGACTGATTTTCAAGAAAAAACGTCCATGTTTCCAAGACCCATTTTTCACAAAAAAACGCTTCTGCCATGTAAGCAGTGAGCAGCATTATGCTGTTTGAGAAGGTGATTTTTATCACTGTTTTTCATATATGTGCTGACAGGTAAGCACCACATAGGATACACATCAGTCAACAGTTGGGGGAAACGGTTCACTGATGCATGAAAATGCCAAATTATGCATCGATGGGATCCCAATTTTTGAGGCATGCCCAATTTTTAATAATCAGCTAAACCAAATAATGAGATACCTGGGCATTTTTGGAAACACCTATGCGGATCCAATGTGGCCCCATTTTTTTGAAAAACGACCATGTTTCCAAGCATCCCCTTAATGTGCAACTATTGTAATACTTGTTTGGATAAGACTGGATGTAAAAAAATCAGATGTACTAGATCGAAATTTCTTTCATCAGTGACCTTCAAACAGAGAAAATTCTTTCATCAATATTCAGATTCAAATTAAATATTATAAATCAATTTTAAATAAGACATGGATTATATTTAAATATTTAATATCATTAATAAGTTATGCTAAAAATTATTATATATATAGTTACACCTTGACACTGAAAAGGAATTATACCAAAAAAGCTCAATCAACCAACTAGTATTATCTAATTGGTAACCAATCAACTAGTATTCCTGAAAATTCACGCAGGTTTGTTGGTTAAAGTATTTCAGGCAAGGTTCAAAATTTCATCACGTATCGGCTTGTATTGGCCAATACATATCGTTCCAACAAATTTTTGGCACGATACATGGTATCAAATTGAATGTGCCATATTTATTCGTCGTATTGAGGCTGTATCGTGCCCGTACCGTACCTATATCGTTGAGTATTGGTGCGTTTCGACACTATATTGGCCGATACAATATGATTTTATTGTGGTGGAAACACAAATAAAACTCCCTTCGAAAGAGGGTTTTTAAACCCATTTCAGAAGCTCTCTTTCTTTCCCAAACCATTCAAAAAGCTTTTTAACCTTTTTAAAGACTCAAATCTTGTAAAAATTGGCCAAAACATCTATAAATTTGTAAGATTCAATAAGTTTTTCGAAGTTGTGAAAAAAGGAGTGAAACTAGATATGTATTTTCAAATTTCTTTTACATTTTCAACCAATGTTAGAAAAGATAAGGGGAAAGAAAGTGGTTTGCCCCCTACCCCTTTGGTTGGGGGCTTCGTCCCCTTTTAACAACTATTATGCATTTTTATTTTTTTTAATATAAAAGTTTTTTATTAAAGATAAAGAAAAAAAATAAAAATCCCTCATTTCTCCTCCCTCATTCCTCCTCTTAAGGAATCTTACACCTCTTGCATTCTGAACTATGCTTCACGCCTCTAGGTAGTGGAATGCCTCTGTGTTTTAAAGCATTATATATTTTTAGAATAAAATATGCAAAATAATTATTTCAACTATTACGTCCATAAACCCATTCAATTTTTTGTTACATATTTACTTTTCTTAATTTTTATTTAATTTTTAGAATAAAACATGCAAAATAATTATTTGAATAAAAATAAATAATTATTTAGTTATTAGAAACTTAGAATAAAACATGCAAAATAATTACTTGATCTATTATGTCCATAATTAGATAGCATGCTTCTATTCCCAACTTCCCGTTTATTGATTATAATATGTTTTTTCATAAAATCCACTAAAATATATTATTTGTATGCATAAATAGCTCATTTATGTCTTATATTTAGTGATATTGATGTTTATTTATGATTTATTAGAGTATTTATAGCATTTCCATGTGTTTCCATGCATATCTTAATTTTTCGTTCGTATCCATGCGTATCCAAGGCGTATCCCGATATGTTTCTTAAATTTGCCTTTTCAATATGCATAGCGTTTCCAATACTTTGAACCTTGGTTTCAGGTATCATACTCTTCTAGTGTCATAAAAATTGCCTTACATATTATTAATAAAATAAATTAAAAATAACTTTGATATTGCACATCATGAATGCAATGGTTACACTTCGGCCCCGCTCATTTGTAATAGTGCAGTTTACCTGGGTAGGTAACATTTACTTGGATAACTGCATTTACCCATTTTCTTTTGATTTTTAGGATTTCCAGGTAAATAACAAAATGACATTTCTATCCATCAAAGTAACTCTTAAAATGGGCAAAATGGTCTCATCATGTTTTGTAAAAATTTCTCCCAAGTGGGAAAGTTACTTATCCACTTGGAAGATGGGTAAATTTTACCCAGGAAAGTAATGATAAGTCTAATGTGGGCTCATTGTTTAATGCAAAAAGAACATAAAAAAATTGGTTAATGGAAAAAAAGTTATCCATTGACCAAATTTCCCATTCATATTTACCTGCAAATGAACGAGGCCTTCAAGTGAACATAAGATATTCATACCAACACTGGATGGGGTTTAAAATATTGATACACCATGGTACGCGAAAGGAGTGTATCAGTATGGAATTAATTAGGAATAAAAGAGGACGGACAATACCATGGGCCTTAAACATATATACACTTTTGTAAAACTGATGACATAGCGGCCCAAATTGATCACAAGGAAGTCAGCGTACAATATACGGGCACTTTGGCTAATGGACATGAAAAATTGAAAAATTAGTAAGGAATAATTTGATTATGATCTGTTTGGTTTACAGTTGGAATTGGAATCAGAATTGAAGCCCCGTTTGATTCATGGAATAGGGGTTTCTGGAATCGGAATTAGAATGGGCTATTTTAATTTTAACTGTTTGGTTGGACAGAATCGGAATTTCATTTTTATTTCTGTTAGATTGGCGTTCTTCCATTTGAGTGAATAGCCATTCCTTGTCCCTCCCATGGGAATAAAATCTCATTCCTGCTCACTCCCATTTCTATTCACATTCCTGTCTGAACCAAACAGACTATGGGAATGGACCATTTCGATTTCAATTCCAATTCCAATTCTGATTCTAACTCTAAATCAAACAGATCCTGAAATCTTTCAAAGTCCAAATCGGAATGATCTATTCCCATAGTTTATTTGGTTCAGGCAAAAAAGGGAATGATAATTAGAATCAGCAAGAATAAGATTTCATTCCTAAAAAAGAGAGAAGGGAATGACTATTCTTTCAAATGGGAGAAATGAGAATCAGGGAATGTAATTCCGTTTCTACCCGACCAAACAATTGGAATCGGAATAACCCATCCGATTCCGATTCCAAACCCCTATTCCAGCGAACCAAACGGGGCATCCTTAGGACGATATGGCTGTTTTGAGCCATCGACCAAGTGGGGCATCCTTGGGATAAGTTACCTATGCAATCTTTCAAGTTTCAATCCACATTAGCCTATGACCCACCTTTATTGATATCTTCCACAAGTAATATTGCCCGTTAAAAAGATTTAATATTCTAATCTAGTATTTAAACTTATTTAAAAAGAGGGGTATATTTTGGCCACGTGGTAAGGGTTTTAGGGCTTTAATTTGTCCCATTAATAAGGGAATATCGAGAAGAAAATGTACTGTGTAGGGCCATTTTGGGGACCGAACCAATTTGTCATACTGAAGATTTCTTTATTGGTCAGCATTGTTTATTAAATGACCAGTGTTAAAAATACTGATACCCTTACCGTTCTATGCTCCACAAACAAAACACAAACTATTATGTATTGTTAAACCTTCAAAACCTACTCATCCACTCAAGCCCAAGCCCAAGAAACTCCAGCAAACGGAACCCCGCCCTAATTGTAATACGATTTACCTAATTTGGGCTTGGGCTGGCCGACTCAGACTATAAAAAATGCTTGGGCCTGGATTGACCATAAGTCCGATCCAACCTATCCGAGTTCCACTATTCAATTCTATTTCTTCACTTGTCTGGTCCAGTCAATAATTCAAATCAGAATCGAAATGAGATTATTTTCATTTTTCACAATGACTGGCGATGACTTGTCCTACCGGAGTTTGCAGAGTTCAGGAGGGAGAGAGGCTTTGTTAGAATGGTCCAACAGTTCATGGGGCGGAATAGCTATTCCCTCAAGTAAGACATTGCTATTTCTATCAAAAATGGGAATCAGATTCCAATTCCCTACAACCAAATAACATGGACCATCATTGGACCATTGCGATTCTAATTCTTCAAGTATAAATCCTCATCTGGTTTTATACAGTTGATGATAAAAAAATCAATATGAATTTTCCAATTCCCTGCCTTAGAAGGGAAACTTTACTTTCTAAATATGTTCTTTCCAAGTTTTAGTTAAGTTTTTGAAAAAAAAAAACTTGAAGAACAAACCATGAAGTTAGATGAAGTTGATTAGCCATGAAGTTGCAGAGATGAGATCAAATTGAACTTATCTTTAATTTATTTGGAGATGAAGGCAATTAAAGGTAAAGAAAGACAGAGGGAAGAAATATATGAAACAAGCCATCTGGTCCATTCCCTCGAATGTGCTGTTACACACGTAAGCCTAAAACTGAAATATCAAACCATGTGGCGCATTGATGCTTACAAAATACTCACATTTGGCCCAAACCAAACCTGTACCTATCTATGCTCAGAAGAAAAAAAAAAAAGGGAAAACTATACCCATGAACCAATCACCATCAAAGAAAAATAAATTCTAGTTCTAAGGCTTTCTTAGTAAAAGAAAGAAGAAAACCATTTGATAATTCTCAACAACTCAATTTCTACATGTATGCATAAAATAAAGTAAAAGAAGACTAATGACGATGTGCCGGCGAGAAAAGACGAGGCCGCTTATTTCCCGGCAGCATCCGGCCGGACGCAGGCAAAATGGGCTTATCGAGAACAGCCTTCAATGCCCTTCGCAGCATCTCCAAATCCTCATCTCCGCCAGTACTGCATCCTTCGTTACGCCTTTGTATCACCAACACACTTTTCGTCCGGCCCCCCACCGTCGCCATCTCCGCCTTCGTTATCCTCCCCCGGGCTGACCTCAGCGCTTTCGTCAGGTCCGACAGCAGGTCTGGCCGGTCATCGCAGCACAAAGACGCCTTTATCATCTTCGATTCCGCGTCGCAGTAACCTAACGTCAACTCGTCCGTCTCACCCGGGAACGCCCACTCTCTGCTTCTGTTGCTATTGCTGTTGCATCCATCCCCATCATGCGATGCCACACCGGCAGCCAGCTTCTTTAGCTCCTTCACATGCTGGACCACCTCGGCCAGTAGCGATGCCTTGTCCGTCTGCCAGCCGCACCAAATTACGTAAATACCCTCGTAATCGAATTCAACAATCACAAATTCAATTCAATTCTCTACAAGACTTACTTTGGTTGTGTTCGGAAGGAGAGTCCGAAGGGTGGCAAGGTGGCCGTTGATCCGTTGCCTCCGTCTCCTCTCTGCTTCACTGTGGCTCTTACATGCAGCGATCACTTTAGCCTCCGCCATTGATGACCTCGAGCCTCCACCCTCCATCATCTCCATCGAGCTCGGAAAACCATCCCTGCTCGAACAATTCCCGAACCCGTAGTAACTTGGAAAAGGCAGCATCTTCTTCTTCCCACTTTATCTAGAAACAACAAAAAAATAAAGGATTTTTTATTCTAAAAAATCAAACCTAGAAGTCAAAAAAGAACTAAAAACCAGTTCCAGAAACGAAAAAAAAAGGTTAAAGTGTATAAAGAATCGGAGGTACGTAAGCTCAGCTAGCTACCTCTTTCCTGGTGAAGAAAAAAGAAATATATATATATATATATATATATAGAAACAAGATAGCAAAAGAAAATCAAGAGAGAGATATATAATATTTCTGACTTCTGAGTTCAAAACCTCAATTAACTAAACATCCAGCTACAAGTAGTAAATGTTTCTCTCAAATTTTGAAAGAGAGAGAAAGTAAAAGAATCTTCCCTTTTATGGAAGCAAATAAGAACCGTATCAACCTATGTCTCACTGAGAAACAAATGGAGATGCTTTGCATTGTATTAATTAATACTTCAGTGCAAGAAAGATATCCGACCTTTGTTGATTTTGGTCGCCAGGAACGCGAAACGATCCAGAAAATCCGAAATCCCAATACTCACCGAAATCTCCTCTTACAAAATCCGAAAAGCTTCTTGTTATTGAGACGAAGGAGAAGAAAAGAACCAGAGCTCACTGAAAACCCGAAAACAATAGGCGTTTCTTCTTGTTTGCTCCTCGGGAACGAGAGGAGTCGCTCGCTACTAGTACTAGTAGTAGCGGAGGACTGGCGGGCGGGAGGGGTTGAAAGCTCATTTTTTTTACTGTGGGTTAAAAGGAATTTCTTCTTCGTCCACTCAGAGTTAATTTCTCGGGAACGAAAAAGTTTTACCGAGGAATGAGAACAAGTACTAATTTTGATAAGTGAGAATAAGTACTTAAGAGTAGTACTAATTAGAAGTGGCGATGATGGACGGAATACTCAATTGAATAAAAATAGAAAAGATTATAAGAGTCATCGAATTACAGTAAAATGAAGCATTCGAAATCAATGTGACAATAAGTCTAAGACCTCATAATATTGATCCCCTTATTCCCCCCTCTATATGCACGTCACTCAGCTACATATTGCTTATGAAGAAAATTCAATTCAATTAGTCTTTGAAAGCTCGATACATAAATCAATGGTCCTAAAGCCATTTGATCATCAGAGACTGGAGATAGGGATGAATCGGAAATATCTCCCCATGATAAGTATAGAAAATGTTCAAAATTCATGGAGGCGATGGCTGTGAGGCACCTGTGGGGAGCCCATCCGAGTTTATCTGAACATGCTTATTATTCATTTCTTTAGACTGTTTGGTTTGAAAAAAAATGTAGGCAAAGGAAAACTGTGTAGATTTCCTTAACTTCCGATCCATGCAATGGTGATCAAGCTCCTCCAATCTTCTAAATATCCAAATTGTAAGCCCCCCATCTCTAGGGCTATCATCAGTGTGATTTTAGATTGGATCCAGCTATATCCTGATTACCAAAATGTTGGGTTTGAATCCAATCCAAAATACAGGATGCCTTATTAGAATGATTTGGATTTATTCCAAATCCGATTTATTGTGCTTAAAATAAAAGTAAAATATAATAATGATTCAATCCAGGGTCAGAATTTCTAAACCCAAAGTATAGTTGGGATAAGTGTCAATTCAGAATTGATGCTCATTGTTGAATAAAATTAAGGTTTTTGACATTTTAAATACTTATAGTTCAGTGAAATTCAGAAATCTGCGTTGAACCTATTCATATTTTTCGAAAAATAATTACTTTTAAACTTACATAATTTTAATAATTCTTATAAACATAAAATATCAAATTTAATAATAACTTGAATTCAAATTTTGATTAAAGAACGGTTGTTTTCAATAGGGTTGGTGTGGACAAAGTATACTACAGATGAATTGATGCTGAGGTCCTTTATCAGATGTACGGACTGAATCTGCCACGTCATTCGTCCACCTGATAAAATTCCGACACCTGTAGTTATTTTGTACAGAGCATTTCACCTAATGAGTACAAGAAAAGGACTATTTTGTGGGTGTACATCCATATGAATGGTTCTCTTTTTTAAAACAAAAACAAACTGCCATGTCATGAGAAAAAACATTCAACTTTTCTGATGTGGCCAGTTGTTTTTATTTTACCTAGACGAGTCTTTTCATGGAGAAGAGATTTATTAAATGGCTTGGAAAATTTTCACAGAGTAGAATCTTTGGCTACTAACACATGTCATCTTTTTTGAGAAACCATGTAAAGGGATCCAAATGTTCCTTATCGTCGTCCATTTGGTTGCGGAGAAATAATGGAATGAGAAAAGGAATTTTATTTTCTCATTTTGGCATGCTATGTTTGGTTGCTGAGATCAATTATTCTAAATAATTTGTTTTCCGATGTTTGATTGTTAAGAAATTTTTGCAAGATGCTTGATTTCATTCCTCTTCAACCATTAACAACAGTGGAACATGAACACCCATGGTTGTCTCCTATATTCCCCTTCAACCATGATCGATGATGATGACAAAAGTTTAGCAAGGTTTAGATTTGCAATAATAAATGGTTCTACCTTAATAGCAGAGGTTCAATGATAGCAAATCTGCAATAGATATTTTAGCATATCTGCAACGATGGTGATGGCCAAATCAGGGATGCCTAAGAAATCTAACCAATATATCATTAAAAAAAGTACAAACTTGTTAGACCTGCAACGATGAGAACAAAGGTTTAAGTAGATCTACCAATATTTGGTTGTCGAAAGGCTAAGAAATCACGAATGGGAAGAAAAGCAATGAAGTTTTAGAGAAAATAAAAATAAAAAAAATAGTTTACCAGAGAGAAACGGAGAATGGATAGGTCTTACCTTCGTTGGAGATGATGAACAGTGATTGGACTCTTTGGCGCTTGGGGTTCTGAAGCTTAGCTAGGAAGGAAAACAATGAGGTTTTTGTAGAAAAAAGAACAAAAAGAAAAGGTTCAAGGAAAAAAAACAGAGGAGATTCTCTGTCTTCACCAGAGATTAAACACCCTATCGATGGGGTCTGAACCTCGACTTGGAAGATAACCGATAATGAGTTTTCAGAGAAAAATACAAAATGGCCAAAATATGTGAAACGGAGATGGAGTTGATGAACGGAGGTCATAAATTCGTTAGAGGTGAAGAAAACAGTGGTTGGAGATTTGATCATAGGGACATGTGAAGGGAGATGTTGCCTTCGACATTTTTTTTCTCACCGACTTCTCATTGTTTTCGTTTCTCACCGAGGTCGCACCTATCTGGTGAGACCCCGCGTCTCTACTTTTGAAATGTAAGTTTTCATCCCATCCTATTGTTTCGACCAAAATAAACGAGAGAAAATAGGAATCTTATGCAAATATTCATATTTTCTCATCCCCGTCGCGACAACCAAACGTACCATTAACTTTCTCTCAAATGGATTCCAGTTTTTCCTTAAAAAAAAAAAACACAGGTCATAGCCCATTTTCTAAGTTTGTATGTTTTTCTACTAATTGGGAAACTGTCTCATAGGGTGGTTCAATAGGAAATTGGGCGAAAGCTTGATGTTCATTAAACAGAATGAAGATCGAAGATTTCAATGCTGTGAAAGCATGGGTGTTCAGAATCGCCCATATGGATACCTTACCTTGTTATTGTGTTTGGTTTGAAAGAAAAAATAGGAAAATCAATTCCTTATCTCCTGCCCACAAGAATCTATTCCCGATTACCCATATGACACATTAAGACTACAATTGTATACCGAAGACACTCCCAATGTACAGCTGTAGTGCTATGTGGGTAAACGTGGGTACAATTTCTGTGGGCAGGAAATCCGAACTCAGAAAACCCCTGGTAAAATACAAGCTAAAAGTACTGATCCTTCAGTTTCAAACCTTCGGCAGGATATGATTAGATTTTGTACAAAAAAGGGGTTGATTACAGTTTTTTTTTTTTTTACAATTATACTAACATCAACTCATCTAGTAACCGATAATTTTGTTGCAAATTATTTAATGCCTTGTTCGTTTTTTCGGTACCCGGCTACCTCTTTATCCAGACAAGAGTTATCCAAAAAAATTGTGGTGCCAGTGTTAAGTCATACCTCAACTTACTCTGGTAAAGACTTTGGTGGGGGATTTTTAATATTTTCCGCGGATGGATAATGCTTATCGTGGAGGGACCTAGGGGAATCATGGACTCTCTTATGGTTCAGAAATGCTTTGCTATGGACCCATTCATATTTATTACTCCCTTCCCCCAATTTAGGTTTTTGGCTCTGATAATCGAATTCGAATTCGGGTTAGTTGAACGTTCAGCGGGTTGTGGAATTAATGATGCTCTTATAATTGAATTCAGATTAATTGAACGTTTTGATTGTTCAGCAGGTGTGGAATCAATAAATTTATAATTGAACGTTTTCATATATTTTATTATTGACATAAAACCTTATCATTAATTCCACTAAATGCATTCCCTAAACTTTGCTATGAGACCCATTAAATTTATTCACTTATATCGGTTTCATTACCAAATAAAAGAATATTGTTGCTATTTGAATTGGTCGAGGGTAATAAAGTAATTTTTCTCCTGGGCTCTGAAGATGGGCCAAAGGCTTTGAGGGCTTGGAGACGAAGTGCTGAGGCCAAAGACTCGAAGCCGAATCTATTCATATGTCAAGCTCCGAAGAAGCCAAGGTCTGGTGGCTGAAGTGCTACAAGACAGAGGATGTCAAAAGCCTCGAGTGAGAACCCGAGACAGAATGTTTGACGGTCAAGTTAGTACTAGGGTACAAGGAGGGGAATTAGGTTCAGATGAGGACTCCGAGGAGGTTGCTCATAAACATTGAATTCCCCAAGTGAATACACTTAAGTATTGTAGTGGAATTAGATTCAGGATTCAGTCCCTCACCTGGAGCGGGGTACCCCCAATTTATACTTGAGCCGCGTGGAGGTTGGTGGAGATGAATGCCTGATATGGAGGGGGGTACCCCCTATTTATACTTGAGCCACCTAGATGTTGGTGAAGATGAACGCCTGATATGGGAGCCGTACGAGGGTAGTCAGCGAGCTTTGTGGGTACGCGTGGGCGCTTTGCGATAAACTTCATACGAGGTGTGCAGGGTGTCTCCTGCTGTGGCGAGTTGTGTCCCTGGGTTTGGCGCTCCTGGGCTGGGCCACCCCTCAACACTTGCCCCCCACTCCCAAGGCTGAGGTGAAAGATACGACTTCGGATGATGGGAGAAGTGATGGTGAGCGCCAGTGGGTTCAACAACCGAGGTGTACCCTGCAGTGGCGTTCTTTTTTGCGTCTCCGCCTTGTCCGTCTTCATAAGTTGGGCTGAAGCTGTGAGTGATTCGCTACGCTGCTACTTCGGTCAGGCGACCTGGGGCCGTATTCTGCACGGGTCTATGCATTGGGAGAACACCTCGTGTGCGGAACAGCTTTCCAGTCAAACCGGTGTGTGTGTTCGCGCAACCGGGTCACATAAACCGGTGGGTCACACTGGGCGGATGCACTGGTTCACCTCGAGCGTCATTTCACCTTCCGAGGATGAGCACTCAGGGGTGCGGCACGGCTGGATTGCAAGTGTGGAGGTGTTTTGCATCTATTAGATTTGAGACGATCCGAGCCGTCACTAGCGTGTCATTTCGCCTTCCAAGGCTGAGCATTAGGCGGTGCGTTGTGGTTGGGTTGTAGAGGCGGTGGCTTCTCAGTCGTTGGATCTCAAGATATTTGGGCCGTTCGTTCTCCTTTAAATAGGGGCCTTGACGGAACATTCTTGTCATTTGCCTCCAAGTGCTTTTGCTTTCGAGTGAACTCAACTCCCAGATTCTCCAATCTTCAACACTTTGTTTTCACTTCTTCTTCCTCCGTATCAATTTAGGTAATCTTGAACGATATCTTTCTCAGATTCTAGACCTGAATGCTATGATATTCCAAATGAGTCAGAGGGGAGCCCCACCCAAACCCCTTCTCCCCTTTCTCCTTTAAGTCCTTATGTCCTTGCTCCCCTTCGGCAAGAGGTTGAGGTGCTTTGGGAGAGGGTAGCCTCCAAGGGTGCTGAAGGTAGCCGTCAAGACAATGACCATCCTTGCGAGAGTGCTACATCCGTGATGTCGAGGGAAGCCGAACGGTCCTCCCAAGTTGAGGGGGAGGAGACCCCAGACCCTGTCTTTGGGACGAGGGCTGCCTAGGCAGTAGCCGAGACCGATCTCCTACACCTAGGATTTGAAAACTCTCTAGATGGGGATCAGGTCAAGGCTTTGGTGAGACAGTATTTCATTACATCATACTATGGTGTAAGGGTGCCCGAGGTGGGCGAATAGTCGTGGACTCCTAAGGAGGGGGAGATTTGCGCTTACCAACATTTTCTTTGGTTCGGTCTTTGGGTCCTCCTTCATCCGTTGATCCCTGAACTATTGATGGCGTATGGGATCACACTTAGTCAGCTGGTGCCCAACACCGTTAGGACCATAGTGGCAGTGCTGGTGGTGGCTTGGTTCCAGGGGGTGGAACTAACGCCGAAGCTTTTCCAAGCGTTGTTTATGCCAAGGAAACACTCTTCCAAAGACATCATGTACTACCTTCAACCCCGTAGGACCAAGCCAATAGATAACTCCTCTTTCGTGCATAATTGGAAGAGTAAATTTTTCTAGGCCCCTTCGCAGACATTCCACTAGATAACCCCTCTTCCGAAGACAGCATGGGCGTGGGCCCTGCTTTTGTCTTCACAAACTCGGTGGGTGTCAACTCAGACTCTCGAGTACTCCGAAACCAGGTCGCATGCTCCTCTGCGGGCGTGGCGGTCATTCACAACATCTCGGAGATCCGAGACGGGAGGGGGAATGGAATGGTGTTGGTTCTCGCCTCGGGAGAAAACTCGAGGGTGGCCGAGATAACCATCATCGTCTTGGGGAACCTCCCTTTGGCGGCGGTGGTGTTGCTCCGAAGGATGGTGACTATCTTCGGATTGAGCGGGCACATTTTACTTTCAGCTAGGAGGACAGACGTTCCTCCGCAGTGAATTGGGGGGACGGTTGTTGCTCGACTCCAATGGCTCGACCAGCAAATTGTTGCCCTGGCTGGGGGCTGGTGGCTCGACATGCTCGTGTCGGCCCTGATCCTCTAACACCCCCGTGGGGTGATCGCCTCGAGAGAGACCTCCTGCTCAAGGGAAGACTTCTTCCATACGTTGAGTAAGGCGGTCCAAACGATCGAGGACAGGCTGAACTGTTCATAGGTGACTAGGTTCTGATTATTCCTAGTTCTCCGCACCATGATGTCAAAAGTTGGGGAGGTTTGTTCTTTTCTCTTTGTTTTTTAGATTTTAAGGGAATGTCTTAGTGACGTTTCCCACAGGCGGTGCCAATTGTTGCTACTCGGATTGGTTGAGGGCAACAAAGTAATTTCTCCCATGGGCTTTGAAGATGGGCCGAAGGCTTCGAGGGCTCGGAGATGAAGTGCTAAGGCCGAAGACTGGAAGCCAAGGCTATTTGTATGCCGAGCTCCAAAGGAGCCGAGGTTTGGTAGCTTAAGTGCTACAAGACAAAGGATGTTAGAGGCCTATAGAATCTCTGATGGTCAAGTTAGTACAAGGATACGAGGAGGGAAATTAGGTTCAGACGAGGACTCTGAGGAGGTTGCTCGTAGACACTGAATTCCTCAAGTGAATACACGTAAGTATTGTAGTGAGATTAGATTCAGGATTTGGTCCCTCACCTGGAGGGTGCTTCCTATTTATACTTGAGCTGCTTGGAGGTTGGTGAAATTAAACATGTGAGATGAAAGCCATAGGAGGGCAATCAACAAGTTCTCTAGATGCGCGTGGATACTCCAAGATAGACTCTGCACGAGGTATGCAGGGCGCTTACTGCAATGGCAAATCGCATCCCCGGGTCTGGCGCTCGTGGATTGGGCCGCCCCATATTAAATTCCAGCCCCACCCTACTAGTACCCCTCTCCCCCATATAAACCACATGTGAATTTGACATCAATTCACGGTCAGGATGCATTTTGGGGCTATAAAATTCTGATATGGGTTGATTGGTCATTCTCCCATGAACATAAACATATACACTTACATCTGTTTAATTACCAAACAAACAGAAGAAAAATGGAGACAAGTAGATGGACAAAGAAGTTGCAGATATGACGTCAGGTTAGTTGGATTACTCAAAAAAGATGTCATAAAAATATATATTCACTTATATTGTCTTAATTACCAAACAAATAGAAGAAACATGGAGACAAGAAGATGGACAAAGAAGTCGTAGATAGGGTCAGTTCAGTAGGACTACTCACAAGAGATATGTATAGAGATTTGTGCAGTGGGTCTGATTTCACGTGGTTGCTGCCTTGCTGGAGACCAGCTCATCCACTTAGCTAGTAGCTAGAGCAAATAAGATGGAAGAAGGAAGAAGAAATGAAGAAAAGGATTTATCGTTTTCTTCCTCTGTGGGATTAGTGTGGAGAGGCTCCAAGAAAGTCCATTCTCCGGCGCAATACGGCGGCGCCGACAGCTTTTTGGTGCCGAGGTATGAACAGAAGAGCCGACAAACGTCGCAAGACTCGTGTCAAAAGGCATGTTTCTCCTCATTCACATCTGGCTCTTCTCCGGCCACTACGGTGTATGATGGCCTACCTAACAAGGCTGTACCACATCATTGTCCTCAAATCCTGGACACCCACCTCGATCTTCTCCATGTGACGTCATTTCATCAGGCTGACGCTGACCCGTCCAGAGGAGACATGCTTACCAGAGTACCTGGTTTAATGGTTTTTCCCTGACGTCCAGCCTACGCATAAAAAACACATTTTGGCTTCCTGAACGCAGCAGCAAAAAAACAAGACAAATCTTGTTATGTTAGGGTGGCAAGGCGCTGGATTTGTTGTCTATCAATTTTAGGGCGAGACTCGGCCGGACTCACATGGGCAGATGCCAGATGGCAATATACGTCTGCAAATCATTCTCATTCCCGGAGAAATGTTGAATTGTAACACATTCCTTCAAAGTTGGCTTAAAAAGAAAGAAATCATTAATTTTAGAGTTTAAATTGAACTGGTTCATCACTGCTTTATGTTTCTAATCTAAGTTGGTCTCATAATTGAACGATTCATTTATAAAAAATTGGCTTGGTCAATCATCTGATAAACCAATTGGTTAAGTCTGACCCAAAAGTGGTTACCGGTTATATTAGAATTATTCATAGGCCAGACCGAACTTTGCTTCTTTATTAATGAAAAATGTTTAACACCAATTCCAATACCAATCCTTGTATAAATCATGAAGCCCGATCTGAACTGTTTTATTATATATAATATTATCGGCATGAATAGTTCTAGATCATACTCTAATAGTTTTACACTTATTTATGCTTAATTTGATAAATATTTAATGTTAAAGGCATGTCTCTCTAATATATATATACTTACAGGTTACAGCCAAGCTCTAGGACTGCTGGCTGAACTACAACGATGGTTCACTGAGAATCAGTGATCTAACATGTATACGATTTCTGGATCTGTTTGTAAGAAGCAGCAGACTGATTCAATTCCTATAACAGAATATTCCCCCAATTTTTAAATCAATATTACAACCATTTTTTGAATTTGGATTTCAGGCTCTTTCTCACCACTATCATTCTCTTCTGACATTTATTGTCATTTTGCTGATATAATATATGGGAATATGGGATCTATTCACAAAAAAAAAAAAAAAAAAGAAAAAAACAAAAGAGAGAGAGAGGCAAAACCAATTCACACTCATACAGTGATAGTTTTTCCACCGATTTTGCCTAAATCAAAACCCATTCTCAATTTTATGGGAGTCAAACAACAAAAATCGATTCATATCACAAACACCCCTAAGGCTGATAACTTATGGTTTTCCAATAATATATTTAGTTAAGATAAGAATCAAAATGAGAATTAGATTCAGTTGGAATAGAACTTCATTATTCCTTCATCAAATGAAAGAATGCCATTCCACCCAAGAGTGGGAAAAGGATTCTAAATTCCCCCAACGGAATGCGTCAGACAAATAGCTTGGCTGCAGCATGGATTTTTCATAATTTCAGATAAACAGATGTACAGGATCTGATTATACGAAAACCCCAACTGATGAACAGACGGTCTGGATTGGTCAGCTACGTCCTCCAAATGTTGAAAGTAAAAAAGAAAAAAAAATGTGGGACCGACCATGTAGGGATAGGGAGTTTCCCTGATTTGAATAATCTTTCAGGAAACAGAGAAGAGAAGCTAATAATAAACCAAAGGGAATAAGAGCTCACCAGTCTGGCAGTCACCACAGAGTATTCCAATCCAATCCACTAGGCAGTCAGCAATAATGCTCATCGGCTGTCTCCTGCTGAAATCTTCTCTGCACACTGCTCCAGTGCTCCTGCTCTGCTAAAATTAGCTTAGTTTCCCAAATATTATAGACGCGCTAGCTATAAGTGTGCAAACAAAATGATTCCATGATTCTATCGCCATCCATGCATGTGCCATGTGGCACATGTGTATGAATATTATGAAAGATATCATGTGCATTAATTATGTCAAACAAACAAACAAATACATTGATACATGGACCATGCTACGTTCCACGTACATGCATCTGAACTCATTTGGCATGTATGTGCCCAAGGTTATGACACGTTTAGTTATGGGAGAATTAACTAACTGGCCGTCACTATCTCAAATTCTCAATCTCTTCGTCACAATCATGCAGTGTGTATTTGGGCATCAACTTCTTAAGCATATCTCTTTGTTTGAAGCTGTTTCCATTTGATTCTTCTTATTTCTTTCTCTTTTTCTCTATTAGATTCATTAATCGAATTATCAATCAGATTTGGATTAAAAGGTAAAAATATAGACTAAAAATGAACTTGATATTGTACATTATATATGAACAAAATGACTTAAAATTAATTTGCACATGATGTCTACAATACTGCTTATGATAATTGAAGGTTGGGTTTGAAAAATGATGCGGCCAATGGGTATGGTCTGGTCCCGTAAGGGTAGTGTCATAATGTGCATAACCAGTTTGAATTAGACTCTGTAGGGTCTGTGATCGGGACCATCGGGTTTGACATGATAACACTACCTATTTGGGTGGGTTGGGCCGGTTTAGGTCTGTGAGGATAAGGCTTGACTGATTCATCTACAGCCCTAGTCGAGGATACAGGCAACTTTCTTATACTTTGCATATGACGATTTTTTATAATTGTTTATAAAAATTTATTTTTATTTGTTCAAAAATTAAAATATTTTAATTAAATAAAAATTTTACTCTCATTTATACTTTTAATAATAGTATAGATAGTTATCAATGCCAGCTCTAGCTTAAAGTCATTTGAGATGGCTGTCACCCAGCCGCTTCTCGTGCTTTGCAAAGTGGACCTCACAGGGAAAAGCTGGAATACAGGTGGCTTCTTCAACACGACCAGCTCAATCAAAGCTGAAGCCCACAAAGGGGCTCGAATCTTCTGGACTAGAACAGCCCACTGCGGGTCTGCGCAGGTTGCTCGTACTTGGTTGCACCACTCCGGCCATCCATCCCGACCCCAAATACTATGCTTGCTTACGTTACGCACTCGATGGCCTGCCTATGTTGGTGTGCCGAAAAGAGACGATGATCCATTCTCTGTTTGCAGTTCGGTGCCCCCGCCCATGTGGCCGGTATTTCAAACAAACTCACAAACACTTCATCTACATTAATTCAAGCGGCTCATAGTCCACGGGACGTACATTCAAAGTCAATCCCATTTCTCAGCAAAGTGCACCAGTGTGTGTATGTTCCTTAAAGTGCTGACACATTCTCCTCAAAAGTAGAAGTAATTCACGATCATGGCCGAAGCAAAACAAGAGCTAGACAAACTTATGCTTCATCACAGAATTTGTCCATGAATCCTTCTCTCCACTCCCCACTCCTTCATCAAAATCTTCTACTTTGCAACCTTTCTCAACACAAAGGGCTTCAACTTTCCCCATATTAATGATGTAAAGAGCAGAGAGCAGAAGGAGCACTGATGGACCACCCGGATACGGTTCAACTCCATATGAACCGGGTTTGGTCAGTATATCCGAAGAGGGAATATGTAAAAGAGCAAAATTGCCTTGATGTGGTGACAGACGACAGGCTAGATGCTTCAAGCTCTGAGCAACCTGTGAACCCATGTGAGGATGTTGGGTGGGTCCACATTTGTTGACAGTGATGTCAAACATCTGGTGGTTCCCTAACAGCAATGGCTACAGCCTACAATCGATGCTGAACCAAAAAACCTTCCCACTTCTGAGCCAAGGATGACGTTTTCATTCAACTGCAATTTGCACATTTTGAGCTTGACAGAGACACATTCTGATTCCTGGCTATCTCCAGACTTGTTGAATCGAGTTGCATCTTTCATGGGCCCCACCCACTTCCATTGTAGGGTGTACCTCCTTCTTTTATTATTATTTGATTTGATTTCATCCTTTCTCTCCTCAGTTCTCTCCCCATGAAGAATGTAATAATGGTAATGACCCTAGGATCTACATTTAAAGGGTTCCTTTAGTCTTCTTGAATCAAAGGGGTTTCAAATAATTCTATTATATTCAGTGAGTCGGGTCCAGCCAGGTTCAAGAAGAAGCCACTGATCATTCCTAGGGAGCCAGAAAGGAGAAATGAAAAAGTAAAAAATCCATTCTTTTCTCTTCTGAGGGGTGTTCCAGAAATATGGAAGGAAGGGTGAATGAAAGACTCCTTTGACAGCAGGTTCTCATGTCGTTGTTGTCCCTCTCCCAGGAGACTATGATCCTCAGAATGGGCCCCAGCCAGGATTGAGATAGAACTGCTTTGCAGTCGCAGGTCACAGACTCAGAAGTTGAAGTTCAAAGTTCAAACTTGAAACAGGAAGGTGGAGAAATCGAAGAGAAACACAGAGACAGAGCAACGGCAGCGTTGGAATTCCTCACTGTCACAAAATAGCAAATGTCACTTTGAGGTCATGGTTCAGTAGAGAGGCTACGGCCTGTCTGCCATTCTCATGTCAACAGGACACCTCCATTCCCGACTCCAACTCCATAAGGCTGGTAGCGATGGGCTCGGGTCTGGGGACAAAAGCACAGCTAGTTGTGCTTTCGGGTTCTCTAATTTACCAGGTGGCAAATATTTAGAAGAAACATTGGACCATGTGATTCATGATAGATGGTAGGTTGTTTCATAAATAGAAGAAACAGGGAAAGAAGGTTTTCTAACTGGGTCATAGGACGATTCCCCTTATTCTAAAAAAAAGGGCGATTCCCTCTACTCCATCTACATTATTTTAGCCACGTAGATGAATCGTATGATTAGGCTGCATTTGGCATTCCTAGCACTCGTCACCTTTTTCTGTTAAAATTCAGTATTAATAGGGGCATTTTAACTAGAAAAATGATATAAATTCCTAAAATAAGGAATGCCAAATGCAGACTAAATCGGATCAGAATTCTACAATGTGATTCATCGTCATTCCAATCTTGGATTATTTTAGCCACGTAAGGCGATTTACCTCTGGCCTCTGCCACATTAAATGAAACTGTTCCAACTTTATCAGGATTCAAGGACTCCTATTGAGGCCTAAGTCCACCTGGCATTGGAAGTTTTTAAGACTCCGTTTGGTTTGAATTCAGAAATTGGAACGATTTATTCCAATTGCTTTAGTTTAAACGGGAAATGAAACCCAAATGAGAATTGGCTGGAATCGATTCTCATTTTAAGAAAAGAAGAAAAAATAGCCACCCTTAAATGGAAAATATCATTCCACAGGAAATGGGAATAGGATTCAGATTGTACCAATCAAACGATAAGAATCAGAATAAACCAGTCCAATTCCAATTTCAGACCCCTATTACCATAAACCAAACCGACCATAAACTATTCAGAATACTTCCACTAAACAACTTAACCAGAAATCTCAATCCCGAAAGCAAACTAAAAAGGAGGAGAGATAAAGGTTCCACGTGGCAATGTTGGAGTTAATACATACACCAGTGCGAGCGTAAGGTGCTACTGCTAATGTACCATTGCCTCACAGGCTCACACAGTATGGATTCGTGTATGACAATTAATTCTTTGCTTTAGGCCATGTTTGGAAGCGTTTAAGTTAAAAATAAATGATTATTGAATAAATGTTTAAAAACATGTGTTTATTCGAATAAGTATTTATTTTCATTTGACATCCAACTTTTACAAGTGCTTAATTTTTAAAATAAATACTTATTTTATATTGGGCGTTTGGTAGCCTTTTTCTCAAATAAGCACTTAAATAAGCATTTTGTGGCTATTTTGTCCTTTATTTTCTTTCAAAATTTTGAAATATATCATTTGAAAGCATTTTTATTAAATTACTTTTATAAAAACATCTTTATGAAAGTACTTTTAAGAATGTACCTTAAAGAAAGTACTTTTATGATAGCACTTTTGTAAAAGTACTTCATAAAAGTGTTTTCATAAAAGTATTTTTATAAAAGTGCTTTCATACAAGCACTTTATAAAAGTACTTTCATAAACGTACTTTTATAAAATTCAACTAAGGATAATTTTATAAGTGGTATTTTAAAATTCAACTAGGGATAATGTTGGAATAAAAAAATTGAATAAGTGATTATTGTATTAACACTTAAAAAAACCTGAAAATTTGAACTTAAAAATAAATTTTTATTTTTAAAATATGCACTTATTTCAAGCCCATTTCGTAAAACTTTTATTTTTATTTTTAAAAATAAATTATCTTTCCGATACACTTTGCATTTCCAATACTTTAAACCTTGCTATTAAGTGCTTAATAGGCCAAATAAGCACTCCCAAACATAATCATAATACCCAACAAACATTTCCCAACAGTTCGCTGTAGTTGAGCGGCTTATCAACACAACAATCCTGTAGCATGGTTATAACTTATAAATCAGGTTGCAATGTAGCTCAATTATTTGGGTTGTGTTTGGTGACATTGGTGTTTCATTCTCAAGCGTGTTATTTTAATCAATATCAGGTATACAAAGACTTAACCTCCTAGAGCTGCTGCAAATGGATAGGATTGAAAGTTGGATTGCGATTTACATCTAAATCCAAATTTATCATCTGATACATATGCAACACATGGTTTTGAATTCGATTCATATGTATAAATAATAGAGATCCGATTTTATTAAAATATGAATAAATCTATTGAAAATTAACATAAAATAAAAATAAAAATAAGATTGGATTTGAATTCGGATAAGACGATGATCCAGCCCATTTTATATCCATAATCAACAACAATAAAATGTAGTTTAGGCTGTGTTTGCTTGCAGTGCAAATGCAATTTTGCACGCTGTAAATGATGTCTTGTCCGATTCAAGTGAATATAAAATAGAAGCGGATTTCGATTTTCTTTTGTGCTCTTTTTGTATGGCATTTAACGATACAGAGTATAATGCAGTTTTGTGAGCTTTTGGATTATAACATGAAAACAATTGAGAGAGTCTTGGCTCTGTTCTGATTTAAACAAATGGGTTTATCGGAAAAATCCAAAAAGAGAGTTTCGGTTCTCAATCTGGTTAGCATTTGATTTTTATCGAGAAGTAGAGTTCACAAATAAATAGCATTCATCAAATTTGGTCATTTCAACATTAACACCCAAACCAAAATCTAACCAACTCACAGGTTACGACTTTAACAACGGAAGAACCTTCGTGAATTTCAGCTTATGTGACAGATTGAAATTGATCAGCGGCTCCAGTTGCAATCTAAATGATTCATTACGATAGGTGTTGAGAAATCCAATCAGTCTTGCTATCTGCAGCCACTAGAAGCAGAGTTCAAAGGAGGAATTGATTATGAAACCCTTATCTTCCCAGAAATCAGAGGAAATTGATGTAAAAGCCACCAGTGTAGCAAGAAGTCATTGGTGTCTTAGATCGTTGGCTGGATTTGTGGGTTCAGAGGTCGATGGAAAATAATTGAGATCAGATTTTACCACTGTAGTTGCTTTTCCAGTAGAGTTCTTCGATATGGTCATCAAAATGTATGAACGACATGGCTTGTTTATATCGATGAGAAAGTGTAAATGTTTATCGAAGTAAACTTTTACGCTTATATCAACAGAAATTCTGACATATCCACAAATTTACATCGATTTTGACAACATATTTACACCATAAACAAACTGTGGAAAAACTGTACCAAAGTAAATATTTACATTGAACCGGCATCTGCATCATAAACAAACGCAGCCTTTAAAAAACAATAACAATCAAAGGACCACTAATACATCTTTTAACGAGTTTGAGACTTGGGAGCTCCAACAAATATAAAACAGTGGCTTTGGCTGTATCAATCCCAATTCTCAAGCTATATTCTCTTCTTCATATATTAAATCTCCCAAATCTTTCTTGTTTGCTCTAGCTCCAAGACAGAACTGACAGATCAATTCCGGTTCCAGATATAGTGTCCAAATTATAGTCGATTCGGAACTGGTTACACCCACTCACAAACAGATTATATATATATATATATCAGGTGGATCGGATCAAACTCGATTGTCCTAACAATCGATCAATTCATTTTTACATCTAAAATTTACAGACGCTAACGGGTTCAGTTCTATTCCAAGTCTTCATCGGTTTCGATTTTCGCTGGTCCGGGGCCCAGACCCGACCCGTTGACAGACCTGCGCTGATTCATAGTATAAAATTTGCATGTGATCTCATAAAATTAAAAAAAGTAAAACAATACGAGGGATTTCCACTAAACTCTGAATGCGATCTCAGTAACTCTGAACACACGTCTGGTTTAGGCCGACTGATGGCATTAGCTGATTGCAAAGTGAGTTCTGCGGCTTCTGCCCATACGTTGTCCCTCAGGGAGATGTCAAATCACATCAGGACAAAAAATAAATAAATAAATAAACAGAGAATTTTCAGATATTGTACCCATATAGAGGGAGTTAAATGGTGTTAGACTGTTAGGTCATGTCCCTTCCTGATTTCAGAGGCCGCTGGCAGCCAAGAACATGACAGCATCCTCGTCGGAATTGTACAAGCTAGATGAGTACCGAATCTCATTTAACCATAGGAGGCCGCTTGCACAGTTGCACCATTAAAACACATCTTACAATTCTAACCTGACACGAAAATCAAACGTCTGCTAAAAAGGATTTCGAAGCTCAACATTAATATATATTTACATATTTTCTAGTATATATTGTATAAATAAGCTTTTCTCTCTTAATTGGCTCCAGAACAAAGATTAGACAATTTAAGATGCCTATTAGCGGGTGCAACTAGGGGAGGGGGGGGGGGGGTCGGGTCCAACCCATGGCCTGGCCGATTCAACCTGCAAGGCTGCAATTTTATTTTGACTAGGTTTGGATTTTAGACTCGGGCTGGGCGTGGAACAAAGTTTGGGCTTTATTATTTTTTGAGCCAGGTCCGGGTGAAGTGCTTAGATAACCGAAACCCAACCCTAATTTATCTCAAACTGAGCCATATATACATATGTTTATATTAAATTTTAAGGTATGCTAACAAACTCAAGCCCACCCGAGACCTGAACCAAACCCGAGTGCATTAAATTTCAATTCAGGCCAAGCCCAAACTGGACAGTTCAACCTTTATTTCGGATTTGGGCCCAAAACCCAATTGAAAGTATTGAAATCTTGACATATTTAGGCTATGCTTGGTTCAACACTCATTCCTGCTTATTCTTACCCAACATGAAATTCTAAGTAGACCTATTCATGGGCCGAGTGGCCCGACGGGCCGGTCCAGCCCCCAGACGGGTCGGGCCAAAAGCCCAGCCCGCAATAAAATAAGGCCCACAAATGAGCCCTAAGGCCTAATATCCTAAGTAACCCTTCTCATTCGTCTCTTTCCACATTTCCAGTTAGCCAAACTGTCCAATGCCAAACCTCCCTTTTCTTCACATCCTCCTCACACTCAAGCAACCACAGAACTAGCAAACATTCACCGGTGCAACAACTTCGATAGACCGACGATGAGTCTTCTCTCTCTCATACGCAAACTGACTCCTCTTTTCACTGTCAAAATCGCATCTCATCGTGAACTGAGCACCAGCCGGTGAATCCTCTATCTCTCTCTCTCTCACATACACACACGCAAACTCAGCACAGGCGAAAACAGTCAACCGCGGTGAGTTCTTTGTTCTATTAGGTTGGGCTTCAGGCTTTTTATTAGGGCTAGGCTCGGGATTGGGCCTAAAAAAATCATGTTTATGAAGAGTTAAAGCCCGGCCCGACCCAGCCCATGAACAGGTCTAATGTGGTTCATTTTAAAAATTCTTTCCCAAAATTAGTAAGTATTAAAAAATATAAAATGTGGCGTAAAGCAGTGAACCAAACATTGCCTTAGTTTCTCAAACGTGAGATACAGGGAAAAAAAATCTACAAGTATAAAAAACGGGCTAGGATCTTAGCTTCTCAAACGTTTAAAAAAGCTTTTGCTTTTGCACTTTAGATCGTTGATCAAATAACAAAGAATAAAAAAAGGGCTAGGGTCCTGCAAAACTTCGCAATCTGAGAAGTTTCAACTTGTTATCAAGTATAAAAGACGAAACACAAAAGAGCAAAACTTTAAATTTGATGAAGGTCAATCAAACCCGGGAGTAAGTAATCTTAAGGGGTTTAGTGTTAAGCTCCAGATTATTTTATTGGTTTTTCAGATTGCATGGTTTTATCATATTGAAAGCTCACTTTCGTTATTTTCTATTTTTCTTTTACAATTTATGATGTCAAGAGAAAAAAGATGATTAGGCCAAAGGCCAGGTTTAATTGAAGAAGAGAAGGGAAACATTTATACATTTTGCAATTGGTTCATAACTTCATGTTTTTAGCAAAAAATGAACCATAGTAGTTGCTCACTAAATTCTTCAGATGACATATTCAGCAATGACTGCTCAAAAACAGCACCCTGACGGTAAAAACATTAAAAGGCGGGCAAAATTGACGGCGATTCAGGGCAACTTGCTTGGAAAAGATTTTAACCCAAGGGTATCCCATTGGTCAATTGTAGTATTAACATGGGAACCGCAACACCAAGGAAGAAATTCTTTTGTGCAAAATCACCCACACGATGACATGAGTCCATTCCTAAAGAATGGAGAGCCACAGGGAGCCATAAGACCAAGATTCTGCATCACTCTCACCCGCCGTGCACTCGATTCTTTTGATATATCTAACGGGTTCTTTTCCTGACAATACATCTTTAGTTTATAGACGAATGTATGGGAGAAAATATATGTATATTAACATACTAGTGGAACATGTAAAGATACTCACAGGGCTGGTGCTATTTGTCTTAAGTTTTTTCCGAACATCTTTTTGGGTTCTGGTTTTAGAAGCTTCCTCAGCCTTTTCTGCGGTGAAATCCCCACATTTTGTTTTTGTTTGTGAAGTTACAACCTGTAGTCCTCTTGGGACAGCCCTTGCCTGGTATCAAGCTCGTACAAATTGTTGGGATAGTAAGCATTGCAAGTCTAAAATCCAAATGTTTAAGAGAAGAACACATGAAACTCACAGAAGTTTTATCTTTCGACTTTCCAGCAACATGATCAGTTTTTTTTGCTTTTGTTTCCCGAACCCTTTTACCTAGATGTCTCCCCAACGTAACCTGTATCTAAGAAGAAAAAGATACTTTTATATTGTCTTGGTAAATCAAAATAAACACACACACACAGACTCACATGACTCGTACGTTCTGCTCCTTTATTTTTTCTGATTGCCTCTTGCATTGGCTGTTCAGCTTTAGATGGTTTAACCTTTACATGTTCTGCCAAAAAGGATAGCCAATTTCTAGCAACCATTAGATCCTAGTGGATTAATTAAGAGCATAGCTTTTATAAACGATATCCAATATATGCTTTATCTAGTAGAAACTACGATAAATTTCAGTAAAGATGCATCAAAGTTCTCTACAATCCTCACCCCCAAAGAAAAGTTATCATTATGCTGAAGAGTAAATAAACTAATTCAGAGATCAACTGCGTCTGATTCAGATTAAACAGAATACAATGGATAAAAGTCAAAAGGTAGCCCAAAAAAACGATTCCCTATTCACCCCCTTGCTTGGCTAACCCATCAGGAAATGAATTAACAGTTCTCTTCACCCAGCTGTAATGCACCACAATATCCCTACTCAGCCATTTGAATTTTTTCTTCTCATTGTTATAATTCCACAAACCGCTGTCTTCTTCCTTAAGCCACCTAATCACCACCTCCAAGTCACCTTCAAGGACCAAACATCTGATGTTCAACTCACTTGCTCTTTGGATACCTTCCCCAATTGGGCTTGAGAACAAAGCAATGATAGCCCCATCCTCATTCCTGAACACTCCCCTGATCCCAGAAGGCCCTAGGTTCCTTAAGCAGCTACCATCAAAATTCAGTTTTATGAACACAGACGGAGGAGGGGACCAAGAAGGACTAAAGGTCTTCTTACAAAGGGCAGAGGAAGCTACCTCTTTCCAATTTCTTACCAAATCAGCCACAGATTAATCTCAGAACAGTTCTATAGTTTTCAGACAATGTGCCATCCTTAACAGAATAAGATCTAATAAGTTTTCAACGGTTCTTTCCTTGTCTGAAAATATTCGTGAATTTCTTTCTTCCCATAGAGTCCAACACACTGCAGCCCTAATGCTTCTCTACATAATCCTCCCGCTCTTTTTCAAACATCTGACAAAAAAAAGAAGATAACAAGCTTTGGACTCGCCCAGGGGGAATCCAAACACACCCAAAAAGGGAAAAAGCCCACTCCCAAACAGATTTAGCAACCAAACAAGTAACCATAAGGTGGTAACCAGTTTCCCCATCAACTTTACACAAAGTACAACTATTAGGAAGTAAACAAGAGTTGGGTCTTTTTTTCTGAAGTAGGTCATTTGTGTTAATTCTTTTTAGGAAAGTTTCCCAACAAAAACTACCAACCTAAGGAGGAATGGGCCTACTCCAAATTTCTTTAACCGGGAAAGACAACCCAATAAGATCGTAAGGCTGAGTCCATGTGCACACTTAGATGGTAATATTCCAACAAAATCTATCAGTTGAATTTTTTTTTTCTAATTATCCTAATCAATCTGCTGCAATCATGATTGAACCATTGGCCCGTAAACTGCAATCCACAGCATATAGATCCCTGATTTGCTTTGAAACATACAGATGTTAATAGTAGAAACTAAGCCTATGCAGAGTTGCTCACCCATAAAATATAATTATCCATCTGGTTTGGTTTCATAAACAGAGCTGCCACAAGGTTCTGATAAGGCTATTCATGGGCCAGTGGGAGGTTAAGTTGATTTACTGAACTTGCGCATCTCCACCTGAGAATTACTGATGTGAAGAATCACTGTATTCCAAAAAATAAAATAAAATAACTGATGAAAGTTATCACTATACAACATTGAATCCTGTAGGCCCCAAAAGTTGACTGGTAATCCTCGGACTAGAACAAACCAAGATGATGTGAAGTGCCTCAACCTGTTGATCACAGATTGAAGCCCATCTTTACATACTGAACCACAGCCCCATGAAGAGTTAGTTGTATCAGCAGAAAAGTCCAGCCACAACTAAAATCAATGTTTTAAAAACCTAACCAGATGCCGAATTGCTTTTGCTGCTGGGTCACAGTTCACTGTTTCAACTGTCTGGATTAAATGGGTCAGACCATGCCACACCAGCAAGTCTGTATATACATATAAAATGTATATCAGTGTTGAGTGTTTTAAAGGGTGTGGGAGACATGCCAGGAGGCACACCTCCAGGAGAGGCACCCCCAAAATGCCTTGAGGTGTATGCCAGAGGCACCGACACCTCTGAGGTGTATGCCTAATATGCTTTTTTCACGAGGCATGCTAGAGGCGTACGCCTCATGCGCCTCATTTAAAAAGACAAAAAAAAAAAAAAGAAAGAAAAAAAAAGGAAAGGAAAAGAAAGGGTAGGGATGTATCAGATATAGGCATATCCCAATTTGATTTGTTAACATTCAAATCCAAATCAGATCATATCTAGTAAATTCGAGTCGAATTTGGATTATAATCGGATATTAAATAGTACAAATAAATTAGACTAAAAATTAACAAAATATTATATATTATTAATAAGATGAGCTAAAATGACTAATAATATATTGTATGAACAAAAAGAAATGAAAATTACTTGTATAAAACTTGAACATATGACAATTGAGTGAAAATAGAACATTAAGACCAACTCCAATGATAGATATATTATAATTTTTAAGTATATATGAGCGTATATATTTAAATCAAATCAGATCGGATAGGGGTAGATCCACATTTGATCCAATAAACGGATCGAATTCGAATTCAGAATCAGATAATCGGATACCGTTTGCAGCCCTAAGAAAGGGAAGGGAAAGAAAAAGAAACGAAAAAAGAGAAAAAGAAAGAAGAAAGGGAAAGGGAAGGGAAGGGAAGAAAAGATAAAGGGTAAAGAAAGTGGGTCAAGGGCTAAGCATCTAAGCCCCTGGACCCCTTGGCTAGGGGGCTTCACCCCCAAACCCCCTTTTAACTAGTGCTATGCATCTTCATTCTTCTTAATATAAAAGATTTTTAATAAAAAGAAAGAAAAATGAGATTCTTTTGCATCTTCTTCATCCTCATCCCCCCTCCTCTTACGTTCTGAACTACACCTCACGCCACTAGGTAGTGGAAGTGGAGCGTCTCCGCCTCGCCTCTGCATTTTAAAACATTGATGTGTGTTTATGTGTGTGTGTGTGTGTGTGTGTATTGTATAGGTATGTATAAACACTATTTTATCAAAAAAATGTATAATTATTTTTGAGATGTAATATATGTATATATAAATATATTTTATGTTTATTTATATTTTTAATCCAGTTTTAAAATTTTTTATTTGTAAAAAATGTTAAAAATTTGAGGCCCAAAGAAAGGGGGTTTTGGCAAAAATAGCAGGGCAACATCTTGGGATGCATAAATCTAAAAAAGTTACCCAAAATAAAATAAATAAATAAAACCACCCCAATCGGATATCTGAGTGCAAAGTTATGGCCCCCAAAAATTTGCACATACATTAAATGTACAACTTGTGACCCGGTGACCAGGTCAAATGGGTCAACAGTGGAACCGCCTAGGTCAGACAATTTTTTACTAGGTCAACATTTTTGGACCAATTGGAGAGTTTCAGCAGAACCAGACCCAGAATTAAGGCCAAGTGACGGTTTGAAAGGTTCAACCAGCTTGGTCAACAGCAGGTTGAAAACACCAACTAAAATATTACATGGGATCAACCAATGAAATGATTTTAGGCTCCAACATTGAGCATCACAGATTATTCAACAATGGCCAGCAATTCTTTGGAACAGAAGGATCTTTGAAAATAATCAAAGACCATTCAAAAGGATATGCAAGGACATCGATAAACACACATTCAGTACTGGTCAAAAAAGACTTCAAGGATATGAAAAGGATTGAGTTTGAAACACAAGCAGTTTGTTGTGTTCAATTTTACTTGTTCTTGTATTTGTTCTTTTGGCAACATATGCATGTAGCTGCATGACTCATCCTACGTTTTTATACATCCTTATTATACATATATTTGATAAAATTTTGTTGTTATCTATAAAAAATATGAAATAATAGAAGGTTGATTCCATTTTTTTTTGCAAGTACTTTGTGGCAATGGCGGATTGACTAAGATGAGCACAATTTGATGTGTAGTAGTCTATATAATAATTTTTCCTTCTAGTGAATCTGGAAATGTAGATAAAACCAACATCATGTTTCCTGAATTAGCATCAGACATATCAGTATATTATGGTGGGAGGGAAATGAATATGTGGGGTTCTTAATCTGGCTAGCTTCCTATGCACATACCAAAATCACACAATGCAACTCAATTAGAGAGATATTGTAGTGGAAAGGGACTCAAGAGTAGTTTGACTAGCTACAAGTATAGCAGTCTTGGAACTTAGCAGAAGAGGAATTAAATGAAGTGAGATAAGGAGCCTTTACATGGATCCAGAGATTGGCAAGACAGAATATAACTAGAGACGGTCTGTATTTGGGGGAGGTCTATTAATTAGAGACTTTATTGTATTTCAAATAAAGAACTGGAATCATTGGGGTCAGGTCAGGAAGCTAGGTCTGAACTAAAATGATATATGGCGTACTTAGCTTATCCTAAACTGTGTACCACATTACATAATTCTTTATTATTTTTTTTTTTTTTGAGAAGTTATCAATCAAAAAAATATACACAAGAAATAAAGAGATTGCCAATTTAAATGCAGAGACAATTGTACAAAAAAAGGCCATTAACCAGGCTGGTCCTTGCCATCTAGGGTCCTGGGAGGCATGTACAGGATATGTAATCATTATACAACAAATTGTTTATAAATATTAGCTGAATGGCTTGCGCGCGCGCGCGCGCGTGTGTGTGTGTGTGTGTGTGTGTGAGAGAGAGAGAGAGAGAGGAAAAGAAATGGACTAAAATTTTGTGATGGTCATCACATTGACATGAGACCAAGCAAATATCAGCATTTTAAGGTAATAATATAAGCATCTAATCACCTAGGCTGTGTTTGAATTGGAGCATAAATGGAAATGCAGAATAGAAAAAGATTCCCGAATTTGCCACTTTCTGTGTTTAACTGTTGGATAAAATGTTGAGCCAAGCAGTGTTAGCACTTGGGAGCAGTCTTTTTCCCCACAACTCCTTCAAGTGGATCATGGATCTTTGGGAGGGGGTAGTCATTTTGGAAGGTACCAATTTATTGTTTTCATCCTGCATTACCACTCAAAAGATAAATATGAAGTGAGCCTGAGATCAAAGCATTGACTTACCTTTAGTTTCTTTATGATTTTGCTTCTCTGTTTTACAAGATTTGACAGGAGAAAGAACCTATTGTCATAGCCAACATATAGGAAAACCAATTAAAATAATGTTATTGAGATTGCCTGAGATACACCACTAATCAAATCATGAGACTTTCTTGCTAATAAGCAACAAAAAACCTACATGTTCAAGTGCTTTCTGGAATGCTTCCCTGCAACTTCCATTATTTTGCTTGAGAATCTGAATGGCATCAACAAGAACAGCATGGTCAGTTCCAAAAAAACGGCAGAACAATGAAAATAACTTTCATACAGAAGGTATAATATATTAACACTCACATTCTCAAACTCAGAACAGCATCTAACAGAGTCGACGTACATGCTTTTTCAGACAGAAGAAAATGCAAACAATTTAGAAAGCCATACAAATACGCAAGCCAGTGAAAACAAGAAAAATTAAAGAAAGGACAAAGATCACTGACTAATCATAGCTTCCATAGAGTCGAACAAGAACTTCACCCGGTAATTTATTGTTGGTCTTCTTACAACTTCCACTCACAGCTTTCTCGTCAAAAACCTAGAAGGGAAAGAAAATACATATAAAGGTGTCCAGGGACAAATCAACATCAGAAATCTTCCATTAGTAAACACATCTCATACCTGTGCAGGCCACCATAAACCATGATGGATTTCAACCCACACAACATCCCCTAACATGAGCCGCCCCCCTTGCAATTGATCAACATCGGATTCCTCTTCAAGATCTTTGTTGGCATGATTTCCAACACCTTGAATTTTACCTTTCATAGTTTGGTGCAGCTTTGCAAATCTCCTGATAGCAGCCATGTAGAAATGAAAGAACGTCCATTGTCAGTCTTTGTCACTGTTATTGAAATACCCAATTAAATGAGAAAGGACTGAATTTTCAACAAAGCTTGACTGTATTACTATTACATAACTTGATGAAAGTTAACAATAACAAAAGTTATGAGAGAGAGACCAGACATTAACTAATTGTGAAGAAAAGACAAAAACAAGAAATTAAAAGAGATACATGTAACAACTTTTTCTAGTTCATAGAGCAAAAAAAAAGGTGAAAGAGATACTGCTCTTGTACAAAAAAGAGCAATATCAAAACTGAATTAATTATCCAAGCTAAAGGGGATTGAAATTAATCTACACCTTAATTTTGATACATTATCAGGGTTGGTTGCCTTTTCTTGGTTGACATATATCTGAATGGAGACCGCAAGGTTTGGTGGGATAGGGTCTAGATCCCACTCCAGCCCCTCAAGGTGAGCCTACCAATGTCTTAAGAAATGCTCATGTGGTGAAGCATGCCGGATGCTTTCCTTTTTTTTTTTTTTTTTGATAGATCTGGATGTTTTCCTTGTTGCAACAAGCTCTACCCAAATTCCTTTGACAGCATTTGGGTAGGGATTCTAAAATTCCATATCAAAAAAATCTTGGCAAATTTGGCAATTGGGGTTCTAATGATTTGACCAAGTTAACAACAGAAAAATCTAAGAACGAAGTTGTAGAAAAGTTAAAAGAATTTGCGTGGATGGTACAATTCAATATAAAGTCTGTTGAATCTAAACCAAAGGTCTTGAACTCTCATTAGAACAGTTAGCAAAAATGGGCCCTAGTTTCTTTTAAGTTTTGTCTTATGCTTATTTTCTTTCAGCTATGGGCCTTAGTTATGAGCCTCTTAGTTTTATTAATTCTTTAGTGATGGTTGCCCCATTAAGGGCATCCAGGGAATTGCACTCAGTTTAGAATTCAGAAAATAAAAGATATCTTGGGAAGCTAGAGACAGGATTGAACTCTTCTCTTCTCTCTTCCCTTCTGTTCTCCTTCCTTCTTCTTTCACAAACTTCTCTTTCTTCTTTTTTTTTTCTATATTTTCTGAATTATTGCAGGTGTGTTTCACAACTTGGTATCAAAGTAGGTTCTCACCTTCAACACCTTTCTCCTTTCTTAGCCCATACACAGTGTGTATGGAGAACTGATCGGCTGATCAATTAGCAGCTTAACAGTTTATGTAGCCCAGTTAGGGGGTTTTTGGGAGATGTTTTGCGGAGACTTTCAACCTTAGTTGAAGCTCAAGGCAGGTTCTTGGAAAAATTTTTCTAGAAACTCTAACTAACTGGAGAAACTTTGTCACAGGTCCTAGAGACACTTTGAAGCTGGCGCTTGGGGATCAAAGGGAGCTCTTTGATTTTTATTAAGGGCAATTTGTGTTGGAAAGAGTTCTGCAACATTTGGAAGGAGCAGTTTAGTTTTCTCTCCCAAAACCCTAGTTTTGGGTGGTTGAAGAGTAGTTCATTGCTTGGAATAGCAAATCTAGCTTAGTAAAGCCCTAATTTGATTTCCATTTGCATCTGCTCACTTAATGGAGCAACCTGGAGGAGAAACCAAATATCCCATAGATTACGGGTTTGGAAACTACAAAAGGCTATAATTTAGCTTAGTATTTCAATAAAGCACTTGAATGTCCTATCTCATTTAATGTGTGTGTTTAAGAGAAAGAGATAAAAATGTTTTTTTTTTCAAAAAAAAACTGACCAAGAAACATTGCAAACAGTTATTTATTTAGGGTGCGTTTCGTTAGAGAGAATAGGACCCTAGAATCGGAATCGGAATGGGTCATTCTGATTCCTACGGTTTGGTTGAGTGGAATGGGAATCCCATTCCAATTCTTGCTGGAATGGGGGAATGGCCATTCCCGACCCCACCCCAAGGAATGTGATTCCCATTCCAGTCCATTTATTTATTTATTTTTTTGACAGAAAACACCCTATTCGATTCCAACCCTTATTCCATTCAAGTTTCAAGGTTGTGTAAGCAACTCCTTCAACCTCCATACTACCCGCTACGGCGCCGCAGCCACCACCATCGACCCCATCTCTGATGAAGTAAGACAACCGTCAACCAACCCCATCTCTGATGAGTTAAGACCGTCGTCGACCATCCTTCGTCCTCTCCTCCTCCTCCTTCTTCTTCTTCCAAATCAGCCACCACCATTGCCGCTGCCAATCCCATCTCTTCAATTTCTGGATTTCTGTAAATATCAGAAACCAGAGAGTAGAAGCATGATGTACGAACACTATGTGAGAATGGAATTAAGGAAGTCGACGGAGCAAAGAAATTCATTAAGGAAGAGAAGTTTCAGGTCGTCGATCTCAACGACATGTCTATGGAGTCCATCCCCAATCCGTCTCTGAATCTCGCCACTATCAGCAACCTAGATATTTCTGCTATCTACAATTTTTTATTAGTCTCTTGGTTTCTATTTTTCTTAGCTCTTGGAGTCCTTTTTATCTCCACATATCAAATCTAAATGCAGTAAATGAGTCTCAGATTGTATGGCTTCTGGTTCTTCTACTTTCCTGAAATTATCCTTTCCTCTTGGCTTCATACACTCTACAGGTCATCCAATAATATTATTTTATTTCTTTGTTGTATTTTAATGTAAATCCAAGCATGTCTATAAACAGAAAATTTTCTAAACATGCCTCTTCTTCAGTTATCTTGCTTTATTCATAAATTTAATTTATCTTTTTTTTTTTTGCAATGTTAACAAATCATTCCAATCATGTCATTAATGTTGTGTCAAATGTTCATTCTTCTTCTTCTTCTTCTTCTTCTTCTTCTTCTTCTTCTTCTTCCGGATTACTCTGTTTCTTCACCAATACCATTGAAGTTGTTTTAACAGGATCAAAGTTGGAAATTTAAGATGATTCCCATTCCAACTTCTGGTTGAACCAAACAGCAATGGTCGGAATCTGATTCTGATTCCTGATTGAACCAAACAGGCACCAGGAATTGGTGATTCCAATTCCTAGAGATACCAATTCCGATTCTGATCCTGCTCAAGAACCAAACGGACCCTTATTTATTTTTTGGTGACAAGGTACACTATAAATTTCATTAATGCAAAATGAAAAGGCTTTCAGGTTGTACAAAGGAAATTTACAAAAGATGCATCCTTGATCCCTATACCCCCTCACCCCCTGGCTATTAATACAAATACTTTCATACACAAAAAAAGATTTGTAATCTCTTCCTTTGAAGAGTTTGTGTATATTAATCATGAATTCAACTTCCTAACTAACTTTGAGTATACTCTTCATTTGGATAACTCTATTGTTTCTTTCTTGCCAAATTGTCCAAAAGACTGTTGCAGGTACTGCATTCCAGATGACTTTTCCTCATCTACATAAACCTTCCATCCCCCACTTCAAGAAGCCCTAAATTGATGTAGGGAAACGTCCTTTGAGAGCAAATATCTTCAAAACCCAAAACCATATTGAGTAAAAGAAATTGCAATGTAGTAAAGTATGATCATCCAACTCCATATTCATCCTTATCCACTACCATCCCTCTCACCATCAGACTGTCCCTTCTTAATATCTTATTGAAATATGCTCCCAAACAAAGATAGCTACATTCAAGGGAACAATTTGCTCCAAAGCACATTAGTGGGGATTTTGCGACCATCTTGCTGTATCACCTGGTTGTAGAAAGATTAACAAAAAATTGACCCGAATGCTCCCAAATCCATACTCTCTTGCCCTCGTTGTTGATGTCTTCTTGGGTGCCATGTAGCATTTACATTAGGTCCATCAGAGGTTCTACTTCCCAATCATTAAGCTGCCTCCTAAACTGTGGGAAGTCAATACCCTTGCTCCATTATTTTCTGATAAGTAATCAGACACCCAAGCCTCACTGCTTGCTGCCACTCTGCCAGCTCATAAAAAGATGGAAAAATTCCTGCATAAGGTTTTGTTTGCTATTGCTGTACATCTCCTCATGTACATCCTTTCCCCTCTTGCAATTAAGGTTACAGTTCTCTCAAAAAAAAAAAATCCTGCAATGGTCTTTCTCCACACCATTAATCCTTCCCAGAACTCACCCTATGCCCATTCTCCTCTTCATATCTTACACCTTTAATAAATCCCCTGCAGCTTTCTCTATTCCCTTCCAATCTCCAGTTGTGAGTGGGAGTAAATAGGTTGTGAGCAAGAGGTGGAAGACCTTACATATTTGGGTTTACCTTTGTGTCTGTGTGTGGGTGGGTGGTGGTCGTGGGAGGTGGGGATCCAAACTCTGAAAGTTTCTAGTATCCAGTTTTGAAAGATTCACAACAAGGGTTACAAATCTACCTTCAAGATTCTTGTTAAGGTTACCAATCAATCAGAGAAGATAATGAAGAATTTCCTGTGGGAACCGAAATATCAAGGAAAATCATAGTTAAACCCAAATAAAAATAAAAATAAAAAAACAAAAGAGAAATACTTTTCTTGAAGAGTATCACTAAGTTCTTTGAATCAGCATCCTGGTTAAAATCAATGCCACAAAAACCATCCTCAACAATTACTAATTTGTGACCAACCAGTGTTCTGTATGCATGCAGAAGTTAGAAACCACATTGAACAAAATAACAAAATAATAAGTTGTATGCAATTGGATCTTTCTTTAAATCCTATCTCAGTCACATAACTGTTATATCCACATCCTTGTACATCTTCTCCAGTACATGATTTCAATTATATTAAAGTGATTCCATTGCTGTTTACAAAGAAAATAAATTATATTTATCTAACTGAAAGGGTAAAAACCAGAAATATATAAGAACATTAAAATTTGAAACCAGAAACATTACAAATATGGTGGCAATCTATTCACGAAATCTTAAAAATGTCACCCTAATCAACCAATTTAATTTTCAACAACTCAACTGTTAAAATAATTTTCACCCTATGACCTCATTTCAACTCCTAGAAATTAAACCTTCAGATTGTAAGCAACTTAAAATTGAGATTGTTCTACATCTTCTTAACTGAACCAATCCATTGGTGTTGGAGACTGATGGGTCTCAATTTTTGGCATCTTATACATTAAAAAAATCATATGACATAGGTTTTCTCTTTCTTGGGACAAAGTTTTCCACTCTAACCTATATTTTCATAAAAAAAAAGGGAGAGAAAAATAAACAAATTTCTTCCTCAGGAAGAGTACCCTAAAAAGAGCAGAGAAGCGTAATATCAATCTACATATTTGTCGGTTGTGCATTTGTCTATACCTTCTACCTAATCACGAAACAGCTCTGGCTTGTGCAGTAATGACCAAGGGTATGCCACCAAGCCAAATGCAAAGAAGTGTTAAGCAGGAGAACCTATTAGCTAGGGAAGAAGATAACAGCGTCGATCTGAACCTTCAAGGCTTAAACTTCTCTCAACAGAAGTCGAGACCCAGAACAAGCATTTGAAGCAAAACACAACTCATATATCGAATAGATAAGAAATGCCTCGTGAAAACTTAACAAACAGATTCCAATATCAAATGGTATCCTCTAATGTTAGCTAATAACTTTAAACCATAAACCAACTAATATATCAACCTCTAACCATCCTGCACTAACATGCAAATGCTTGAATCACCAACTGCAACAGCGAGAGAAGAACAGAGCTACCCAAATAAATGGAGTGTCCAGTCCACAAGTAACAGAAGTATCTCGCGACAGAGCCGCTGAGAGTAGCCCGGAGCTCACGAACGAACCACTGAAAGCAGCTCGCGCGGCCGGCGAGAAACTTTGCTTTTTCACCGAACCACAAATCTTTACGTTTTCAAATTTTAAAACCGGCACAGCACTGTTTGATTTGACGGATCAACGATTACGGTGGATTCCGTTTAAATGCTTCTTCTACTTTTCTCGAAATCCTGAAGCGGAAAAGCGCCGCTGACATCACATCCTCGTGTTTTTCTGTCTCCGGCCTTCTGCTCTGTTTGCGCAGATCAGCAGATCCAAGTCGTTCAACCGATGTCCTTCTGATGTTGTGTTTCGACAAACACGAATCACTAGTATTTCTACTCCCGTTGCCGTAAGATCAAAATCCAGAAAGCGTATCAAACACCATCTTATTCAGAATCCAACGGTTGCGAAGTTTCACATTTTTTAACAAGGTTGGTGCGTGGCGTGCTCCATCATAATTTCCTGAACGGCTCATGTTAATAAATAATAGCCCATGAAATAGTAGTAACTGGTCGCTACTACATTTGAGCTCTCTCTTCTTGAACGGTTGAAATAAAAGAAAAAAAAAAAAAAACAGCATTAATTCATACAGAGAAGAACAGCAAAGCTATGTGAAATCTCTTGAATCAGGTTGGAAATTTTCTTCCATCTCTATTTAGTTTCAACTATCAAGTTTGTTTGTTTTTCTTGGGGGCAATTTTTTTCTTCTACGCAGTAAAGGATAAACCCTAGATGTTTGAACTTCTGATATTTTTATTCTTTTACTTGAGAATTTATCATTATCATATCGGTTCCATTGAATCGTATGAAGAGAGTGGAATCTAGGGTTTATAAATTTTGTAATGCAAAGGGCTCTGATTATTCGTTTTCTTGTTTTAATATTGCTAGGAGAAGAGAAGAAAGGGGGCAAGATAGAATCTTGTGGTCTAAAGCAGCTGTGATGGTGGATTTATGGGTGACTCTGTTGGGGGCGGCGATTCCTGCTGTCGTCGCAGGCCAAGCTCTGAGAATGAAGAAGAGGCGATCAGAGGAGCAGAGGTTGAATGGTACAAGGGGGCGGGAGAAGAGCTCCGACGATATATTCGTCTGTGAGAGAGTATGCATGTCGAAGAGGATGCTGAAGAAGGTTGGCGCATTCTCCAAAGACCCAACTCCTGATACTTGCGTCACCGTCTGCGGTTTATCGGCGCTCGATGCCTGCACCGATGCCTGTGCTCGCACTGTTTGCGTCAACCAACATCAAGTGCCTAATTGGAATGATATTTGCCTCCGGAGGTGCCAGAGCGAATGCCTTAAATTCTCTTCTTCTTCGTCTTCCTCTTCTTTATCATCTTAGACCCTTTTCCTGTAATTTTTTTTATCAAATTCTGGAAGTTGTTTTGCTTAACTTTGAGAAGAAATTTAAGTTTGATGGTTGTCATTTGGACATTGGAAACGACAGAAATCTCCTGTAAATTCCCTGGTAGGACGTTCATGTAAGGCTTTGGAATTTGGATTGGGTCAACTAGAGAAAGAGGAGAGCAATTAGAAATGAATTCTCTCACGTCATCGAAGAAACCCAGTAAAAAAATCATCAGCACTCATTTTTTTCACAATAAAACTGCAATGAAAAAAGCGATCGACACTCCACTTACGAGTAAACGACTGAAAGGAATCTGGGGCAAGTCGGCAACCATGACAGGTGGTCAGTTCTGCTTTCTACGACGGGCATACACGAGCGGCATTCTGAATTCCTACCTGAGATGGGTAACTATGCTGCTCTTCCGGCGAAGGATTCTGGGGCGGTAATGTTTAAATCGAAGGGAATTCGGAATTGGTTCAGTGGTTCTGAGAACCAACACAGACGAGTTTGATTCCTAGTGCAAATCCTGTTAAAGTATTTGGATTTTGGGTGCAAATGATAGGTTATGGTAGGCCAACAACCACCATTTGAATGTGTTTGAAATATAGAAATTCTGCGAAAATCTCTGTTTTGTTTCAAATTTTCCCATCTGCTGCTTTTTGAAATAAAAAAGAGAGACATACAGACAAACCCATCACCTTGCAAAGTAATTTGGGCAACGGTTCTCAAACGCATCTAATTAATCGGCTGGACAATGTTGCTTCTCACTTGCTGTTAAGTGGGTTTATTAGAGTTTAAAACGATGGAGAGTTTAGAGTTCTACGGTTAATCATCTGGGGACACAGGTCACTTGAAGTCGAAGAATTCCTGCGCAAATGACTGTATTCGCACACTCAATTGGTGATGAAAGGTGATTTGGTACGACCTACCAACAAGAGGATATGTGGGCACGATCAGATCAAGGTCTTGCCCAATTGGAGTTTGGATTGCCCTTCAACTAGGAGTAGTCAGATCGTGCGCCATCAATTGAGATTATGGCATTTTCAATGTCTAGTCAAGAATTTTTGTGTAAATATAGGGCGTTAAACTGGTTGGTTCTGTATATTTTTAAAAAACTAAAGATTCCAATTCGATTTTGGTCAACTAATATCGAAAACCAACAGTTGGCAAAACCAATTGATATATATATATATATATATATATATATACTAGTGGAATGGCCCGTGCGATGCATGGGATATTTGATATTGATGGTGATGTTTGACTATGTTATATATCAGGTATAGATTTGTAATTTATGTTATTTTCTTCATTTTATGTGTTTTTTCATAATTATTTTGCAATAACACACACACATACACACACACACACACACACACACACACACACATATATATATATATATATATAGTTGAGGGTAAAGCTGGAAAGTAAAATTAGTGTGTTTTGACCAAACCAATTGCAGCATTCTCATTTTTTTAGTATGATATATAAGTTTCTATGATTTTCTATATTTTCTTTTGTAAATTTTCAATATATTTCTTTGTTTCTTGTAATTTATATTGTTTTCTTCATTTTATATTTTTCATAATTATTTTGTATTAACAATATATATAATGGAAAAAATAGAAAGTTGAGGGTAAAGTTGGAAAGTAAAATCAGGGTGTTTTGAAATCAGGGAGGGTAGGATTAGAAATATAAAATCAGCATTTTAAGAGGGGATAGGATTGAAAATATTAAATCAGGGAGGGGGTAGAATTGAAAATATAAATCAAGGTGTTGGACGATGGATGCTCATCCATTTCTCTTTTCTATAAATGGGTAAGATATATATATATATATATATATATATATATATATATATATATATATTATCTCGGCTATTCAAACATGAATGAGCAATTTGGTAATTTTATCACTCACCATAATTTTGATTGCTAGATTTGGACTTGAGTGTTGATTTTTAATATAATTTTCTTTGAACGTTGAGAAAAACATGCAAGAATTGGGATTTCAGGAAAAAAAATCAAAAAGGGCAAAATGTTTTCATAAAGTAACACAATAGTATTGTCTGTAATTTACACTTAAATTTAATTGCCTTAACCTTGAACTTTGGCAGTATTATGAGATTTGCCACATGTTCCATAAAATACACTTTTAAACCTCTTTTGACGTTTATCCTAAATACTAATACCTCCCTTGTCTTTTCAAAACAAACTAAGGGTCCATTTGGTTCTAATCAGAATGGAAATCGGAATCAAAATGGTCTATTCTCTTTTTTTTTTGTTCATATGGGAATATGAATTGGAATTAGCAAGAATGAAATTTCATTCCCTAGGGAGGGGTAAGGGATGCCATTCTCTCAAATGGGACAATACCATTCTAGCAGGAGGAATGAGATACTAATTCCGTCCAACCAAACAGTTAGAATCAGAATAACTCATTCTGATTCCTATTCCAAACCTCTATTCCCACGAACCAAAGGGAGCCTAAGACCTCTCCTGCAACTGTTATGTCCAACTGAGAACGTAAAAAGTCTAACATACCCTTACCAACAACAACACTACTGTCAGCAATATTAATAAAGCTTGATTTTTGAAGGTGTGGAAGTTTCTCTTGATGAGATTACAAGATCTGCAACTTTTCTTTGGGGTGAATTATCAGCCCAACGAGAGATCTCCACAATGTCCTCTATATCGTCCTCAGTATCAATCAGTTCTTAAGATTGTCTATGGCATTTCGAAGCCGGTTAAGGCCTCCCCTCAAGGTGGACGACCTCACCGAGGAGAAGCATCCCAACCCCAGAACCCCCTAATAACCAGGCCTCATCCCCAGGCCGAAAGCAAAGAAAAGTTACCCCCGAATCGCAGCTCGTAGGAAGGTCAGGAACCTCGCCCACAAAGTCACCTTGGCACTCCAAGCCCGAGTTCCCACTCACGGAGAACCGGTTCAGCGCCCTAGCAGTAGACCAAAATTCTGGGCCCATCGAGCTCGACAACAGGAGGCCAGCAGCGCCAGCACCAGGCCCGCTCAAAGAAGGCACCGGCGAAGTCGCCGAAATACTACCCGTGTCCTACCTGAGCTCAGAGGCAAGGAAGAGACGAGTTCGGACGAGGTAAAAACTGTCACAATTCTCTCAGTTTCTTCCCCCCTTTCATCAGAATTTATGGCAGTCCCCATGCCCAGAGACTTCAAACTCCCATCTCTGAACAAGTATGATGGGTCCTTTGACCCCAACGACCACGTCGACGCATTCCAGTCACAAATGCACCTCGCTAGGGCCAGTGAGTCATGCATGTGCGTGGCCTTCACCACCTTCAGGGGGGTGGCCCGCACCTAGTACCGGAACCTAGCTCCCGGGTCAATAAGAAGTTGGGCCCAGTTCGTGTAGATCTTCACCGCTCACTTTGTTACCAGCAAGCGGTGCCCCAGAACCGAGGAAAGTATCTTCAGGGTAATCCAGAGGGAAGGAGAATCCATCCGGAGCTACATCAAGCGGTTCAATGAAGCATTCTTGTAGATACCACGGTTAGACCCCGCGGTACAGCTCGTAGTGGCCAAAAGAGGGGTAACACACAAAGAATTCAAATGGCACATGGTGGCCAGCCAGCCAGCAACCGTGGCCGATTTCCTCAAGCTCGCGGACAAGTTCATGAGAACAGAGAAAGAAATCAACCAAAGAACCGAAGGCGGGGTCGAGAAAAGAAAAAGAGAAGGCAAGCCCTCCAACCCAGGCGACAGAAGAAGCCAGGCCCGAGAGGCGAAGCCAAGCCAGCCGTCTTGAGCTCCCTTAGCTGTTCGGACGGATTACACGCCGTTGAACACAAGGCAGACCGAGATCTTGATGACGATCAAGGACGCCCCCTACATAAAGTGGCCACCTCGCCTAAAGAGTAATTCAAACAAGAGAAATAAAAATCTATATTGTAGTTTTCATAAAGATCACGGTCATAGTACCGAACAATGTAATAATCTTCGGGACGAGATAGAGGGACTCATCCGTCGTGGATACTTGAGAAATTTTGTACATAATGACAATAATAATAAAGCAGGTCGGCAAGGGGAGCACGGAAAGGATGCTCCCGAGTCTAGCAGCAAACCGACCGAAGCCTTGCAGCAACCTCCCCCAGAAGAGAGGCCAATTCGGGGAACCATCCACGTGATAGTGGGCAGTTCGGTGGTAGCAAGTTGCACTTCGGTAGCAGCACGGACGTCAGTTCGCGAGGCAGCCCAAAATGAGCAGAACCCTCCAAAGAGGCCGAAGACGGAAGAACCGATCTTTTTCACAGAAGACAACGCGCGAGGTGTTCACTATCCCCACGATGACGCGCTCGTCATAAAACTAAGGATCAACGACTTCGAAGTCCGGCACATACTTGTGGACTCAGACAATTCCGTGGACATCCTCTTCAAATCGTCGTTCGACCAACTATAGTTGCAGAGAAACGAGTTGAAGCCCGCGCACACTCCTCTGGTAGGCTTCAGCGGAGAGGAAGTCAGGCCCCTGGTGAAGATAATTGTACCTGTGCAAGTCAGCACATGGCCTTGCACGGCAAGACTCAACCACGATTTCCTGGTGGTCGCGACCCCCTCCCCATACAATGCCATAATAGGGCGGCCAATTACGCATGTTCTGCGGGCAGTGGTCTCCACATACTATCTGGCAATGAAGTTCCCCACGCACTTCGGTGTGAGGGTAGCGCGGGGCGACCAGCTTGAGTCCCGCAAATGCTATGTTGCCGCCCTAAAGGGAAAAACCAAGGCAGTCCATGACCTCGAACTGGAGCAGCCTACGAAGCAGGGCGAGGAACGAGATTCACCCATTGAGAAAACAGTTGCGGTCCCGACTTCGGTTACAGATCTGGCGCGAACGCTACAGATCGGTGCTTCCGTCAAGGAGCCTCTACGAACTGAACTGGTGAGTTTATTACTTCAAAATTTAGATATTTTTGCATGGTCTACGGCGGATATGCCCGGTATTGACCCTGGCCTTATAACTCACAAACTCATCACTGACCCTACAGTCAAACCCATTAGACAAAAGAAACGCAACTTAGCCCTAGAGCGTTGGAGGGCAGTCGAAGAAGAAGTCGAAAAGCTCATCGTAGCGGACTTCATAAGGGAAGTTCATTACCTGAGCTGGGTAGCCAACCCAGTGCTAGTGAAAAAAGAAAACGGCAAGTGGCGCATGTGCATCGACTACACCGACCTGAACCGAGCTTGCCCAAAAGACTACTTCCCACTGGCCCGAATTGACCGCCTAGTGGACGCGACCTCGGGACATGAGCTGCTAAGCTTCCTAGACGCCTACTCAGGTTACAACTAAATCAAGATGGACCAGTCCGACGAGGAAAAAACCAACTTCATAACCGAGTTCGCCTGTACTGTTACAAGGTCATGCCCTTCGGACTAAAGAATGCTAGGCCGACCTTCCAAAGACTTGTAAATAAGCTTTTTTGGCCCTTAATTGGCACGAAAATAAAATGTTATGTAGACGACATGGTCGTCAAAACACAGTTCTCACAGGAATTAATAAAAGACTTAGATTTTGTCTTCCAAATTCTGCGTCAATATAGAATGACACTGAACCCAAACAAGTGTATGTTCGGTGTCACCTCGGGTAAGTTTCTAGGATACATTGTCAACCGGCGCGGTATTAAGGCCGACCCAAACAAGATAAAGGCCATCCTATATATCAGACCACCCCGAAAAGTAAAAGAGGTTCAGAGGTTAAATGGCCGCATAGCCGCTCTGAGCCGCTTCATGTCCAAATCGGCAGACCACTGCCTGCCTTTCTTTAAGTCAATCAAAGGCAAAGGGTTCGAAAGGACCCGAGATTGCCAGCTCGCGTTCAATGAGCTAAAAACCTACCTCGCCACTATGCCAACCTTAGCCAAACCCGAGGAGGGCGAGGTCTTAGAACTGTACCTCTCAACGAGCGACGAGGTGGTCAGTTCGGTACTAATAAAGGAAGTAGATCGGGTCCAGCGGCCCGTCTATTATGTTAGTAAAATTCTGCAGGGAGCAGAGACAAGATACCCATAGATAGAAAAAATAGCGTACGCACTAGTGATTTCAGCTCGAAAGCTCCGCCCGTACTTCCAAGCTCACATTGTCGTCGTCTTGATTGACAAACCTCTAAGACAAGTCTTGCTCAAGCCCGAGGTCTCCGGTCAGCTGACGAAGTGGGCCATCGAGCTCAGCGAGTACGACCTCCAATACAAACCACGGACCTCCATTAAGGCCTAAGCCTTAGCAGATTTTATCGCCGAGTGCACATTCAGCCTCGAAGCCCCTGAGCAGGTTGAGCCCGAGATCCCCAGTGCGGGTGAACTCGGAGCTCCCAAGCCAATAGAGTCTGAACCCCGTGAAGTAGTAGCCATTGTGGCATCTCTCTTGGTCGGGCCAAGTGTGAACTGGGATGAGGAGCCCTGGATCCTTCACGTAGATGGCTCCTCGAACCAGTAGGTGAGCGGGGCTGGAATAGTCTTATGCGGCCCGGGTGGCACAAAATTGGAATACGCACTACGCTTTGAGTTCGCGGCATCCAACAGCGAGGCAGAGTACGAAGCACTAATAGCCGGGCTAAAACTAGCGCAAAAGGTAAGAGCAAAGCACATAGTCATCTGTAGCGATTCCCAACTCGTGGTCAACCGGGTTATGGGTGAGTACGAAGCACGTGAGCTCTCCATGATCGCATACTTAGCAAAAGTAAAAGAGGCCCTACTCAACTTCTAGTCACACTTCATCAGGCAAATCCCGAGGTCAGAGAACACTGAGGCCAACACTCTGTCCCGGTTAGCCAGCACGTCACAACACCATGAGAACCGTGTACATAAAGGACTTACCTCGGCCTAGCATTCTCGGTGGGGCAGAGTAGGTCGCTCCCGTCCTTGAAGCAGAGCCGAGCTGGATTGACCCGGTCACGAGCTTCTTGCTAGATGGAACCCTCCCTGCGGACCGCAATGCAGCCAAGAGGGTGTTGCGCCAGGCAGCCAAATACATCATAATAGACGAACGGTTGTACCGACGGTCCTACACGCTCCCCTACTTGCGTTGCCTGCGACCTGCCGAAGCCTAGCTCATACTCCACGACATTCATGAAGGTATGTGTGGCGGACACCTGGGGGGCAGAGCACTCGCCCAAAAGGCACTTCGACAAGGATACTACTGGCCAACAATGAAGGCAGAAGCCGTTGAGCTCGTCAGAAAATGCGACAAGTGTCAGAAGCACGCCAATATCCACCATCAACCTGCTTCCGACCTCAAATACCTCAGCAGCCCATGCCCCTTTGCACAATGGGGCATCGACCTCCTGGGGCCATTCCCGCCAGCAACAGGTGGGAGAAAGTTCTTAGTGGTGGTAGTAGATTACTTCACAAAGTGGATAAAAGTCGAACCTCTAGCAACAGTTACAGCCCGAAACATACAGAACTTCTTTTGGAAGAACATAGTATGTCGCTTCGGGTTACCTCGAGTACTGATCTCCAACAACGGCAAGCAGTTCGAGGATACCAAGTTCCAAGAATGGTGTCAGAGTATGGGAATTCAGCAGAACTTCACATCGGTCGCGCACCCGCAGGAAAACGGTCAGACAGAAGTAATGAACAGAGCCATCCTGCGCGGACTGAAGGCACGTCTGCGCGGACTGAAGGCACGTCTAGACCGAGCTAAAGGGTTGTGGGTGGACGAGCTACCAAGTGTTTTATGGGCTCACCGAACTACAGAAAAAACCGCCACGGGAGAGACCCCCTTCAACCTCACCTACGACATTGAAGCGGTAATCCCAGCAGAAATCGAAGTACCTACACTGCGACTAGAAACATATGACAATCTGACAAACGAAGACAAGTTGCGTACCAACCTCGACCTACTGGATGAGGTAAGAGACCTCGTGCACATTCGGATAGCGGCCTATCAGCAGCAGGTAGCTCGGTACTACAACGCCGGAGTAAATAAGTGAAGCTTCCGAGTTGGCGACCTGGTTCTCCGTAAGATTATGGTGCCCGAACCCGGTGTGGGCAAACTTGGACCAAATTGGGAAGGTCCCTATAGAGTAAAGAGAACGCTCAGGGGGCATACGAGCTCGAAACCTTAGAAGGCAAACAAGTACCCCGAGCGTGGAACATCGTTAACTTAAGGCAATACTACTTATAGACCGCCAAGCGAAGTGGACGAAACTGCTACAAGAGCCTAAGGGCCAGGATGCCGAGCTAACAAGAGGAACCTCGGCACAGGCAAAGCAAAGAAAAGTCGGGCATATTATCAGTTTGACAAAATATCAGTCAAAAGACTAAAGCAAAGCAGAGACTAAGTATTAAACACCGAAACAGGTCGCGCGAGTGCAATAACCCGGGCAAGAAACAGATCGGGTATATTATCAATTCGGCAAAATATCAGTTCGAAAAAAAGAACAACACTTAACCAAAAAGATTGTCTATTCCATTGCAAGAAAATGAAGAATACAAAAAAAAATTTACAAGCCCGGAGCTACTTCTTCCCCATCAGAAGGCACTTCAACGACACCCAAAGGCCCTGCCTCGCCTTCGGAATCCGGTTCGCCATCAGCAGCATTGGTCATCTCCTGAGTTATACGTGAAGTGGATATGACACTAATATCGAGGTCGGGGTACGTGCTCCGGATCATCCACCGGCTCAGTTTGAACCCCCTTCTGTAAGAATCCACCATCAGGTCGTCAAAATGCGGTGAGGCGATGTAGTCCTCAATGGCCTTCTGCTTGGCATCTTTGATACATTGGGAAAAGATCTGCGTTTTCTCCCTGATGTCCTCCTGAAGATATTCGACCTGATGCTGCAGGTCCAGCCTCAGGTCCGCCATATGCTTGATGACTACCCCCATGGCTTCGGCATCCCACTGAGGCATCGCCTGCCTGGCCATAGCAATGCGAGCAGCCTCTTCGGCAGCATGAGCGGCCGCCTCAGCAGCTCGGGTATTCGCCTCAGCGGCACGAAAAGCCTCTTCGGCAGCTTGCGCCTGCCTCGAGCTCCTCTCCACCTGGGCCACTAAGGCGTGAATAGAAGAGTTCACTTACCAAAAGAAACAAGTGATTAACGACAGCAAGAAGGATAGAAAACAAAGAGGGCAGACGAAATTTGACTAACCACCATAGCATGAGTTACGGCATGACAGGCGACCTGGTTCAAGGGAAGATCAGTCCACGCCGCGATCTCCTCGGGGAAAGTGGCCTCCCTACTCTTCTAAAGAGCGTAGTTCGGTGACAACACGCTCCTGAACTCCCCTTGAGCTCCCGAGCCTGAGGGCCCAGCTCACGTATGAGCGGACCCAGAGTAAGCAGGAGCACTAGAGTAGGCGGGAGCACCCATGTGAGTGGTCTCGGCGTAAGGGGCCCCTACCGCTTCCTACATTGAAGGAGCCACCTCGGGTTCCCTGGGCAGATCCTCCGGCGTGTGGTCTGGAACTTGAGTCTCCTCATCCTGGGGTAGCTCGGTACGAGTTCGCTTGGCGATCCGCTTCCTCCTCTTCCCTTGGAACAGGCGCCCCCCCACGAGTCCTCTCTGAGTCCATCACACCTGCAGAAAATAGTTCAACATAAAAAAAAAAGAAGGAACAAAGCGAACAAGAAGCCTCTAAGCAAGGAACCTACCCGAACTCAGGCTGACCGCAATAAGCTTGGCCTCCGTTAGGTACTGATGGCATTTTAACCCCTGCTGTGCCCATTGTCGGAGGCCCTTCACTGTCTCTTTATCGAGAGTGACACCAGAATTAGGAGCGGCCTCCCCCCACCTAGTCTGAAAAGGCCACCCTTGTGCACTTTGCACCCCGAAGTAGTCCCACTTCCACGTCGAGACCTTGTTGGGAAGTTCATGCAGAAGCTTAAAACCCGGGCGAGGAGATAGGTAATACGCCCGCCTTCCCCTGGGAAGAGAACCCGCTTGTTTCTTGAGCATTAAAATGGAGGAGAATATCTCCAAGTCTAAAGGGAAGCCTTGTTCGCAAAAAAGGGAGGTTGTCCCCACCAAATTCCGAATAGAGTTTGGATGAAACTGGCCAACGGTAACGCTGAAATGGTTTATGACCTCGACGAGAAGGGGGTGAAAAGGCAATCGCAGCCCCGCGGTAAGTTGCTCCCGAAATATCACGATCTCATCAGGACCGTGTTCCCAAGGAAAGCTACCCGAAGGAATGAAATAGGCGTACCCTCCAGGCAAATTGTAAGAAATAATAAGAGATTGGAGCTCCTCGGGCGTCATGGTCGAATGACCAAACCTATCTAGCATCCGACCCCGATGAGAGGTAGACGCCAAATTGCCCGAAGCGGCTCGGCCTACGGGTTCGAAGTCGTCCTCAAGTTCCACCTCAGGATCACTAAGGTCATCAGGGGATGAGACTCGGTTTGTAGAACCTACATCAGACCTACTTGAAGAATCGTCTGAGCTATCCAAGCTAGACATCGAGGAGAAAAGGTGGATTCAAGAAAGTACTCACCCGAAAAATGTTTTGAAGGCTCCGGAAACTGAAACAAGCAAGAAGACCTTGGAGGCGAAATAACAAGCCTAGACGCGAACTGAAAGGCTTGGACACGAGCTGAAAAGTTGGACGCAAGTTCAAGAAGCAAATCGCAGAAGTGACAAATCGACTGGGGTCCCCTACTATTTATAGCCACAGTAACCAAGAACCAACAGTGCAGATCAAAGCCAATCCGACGGCCCGCATTCGCGCTGACCACACGTCCCCTAAGACCGAGACGTGATTGGCGCACGTCTCTCTGAAATTGACGAAACGTCAGCGCACGTCTTTCTGAAACTGATGATGCACCGGTGCACGTCTTTCTGAAACTGATAATGCATCGTGCACGTCTTTCTGTAACTGACAACTGCCAGCGCACGTCTCCTCAAAACGGTAGTGGCGCACTTTTTTCAAAATCAAAAGACCCGCTGTCACATCTCCCAGTGGTGCACTTTTTTGAAATTTGAAATAAACGCGCGTCGCCACGTTTGTCAGCATTTGTAAGCAGGTAGGTACGTCTCCCGCCTTTTTGGACACTCCAGAAAACCGAAGAACCCTGGCAAAGCACATCGCGCTATCAAGATTCGAAGAACGGGACAAATCCACCTACCACCTCGCAAACTCCCCGCGCCAAAGAAAGACCCTTGGCGCGAGGAGTGGGGGGCAATTGATGAAGGAAGATTTGGCTCGACCTCATAGTTACGCAACACGTGGGAAAGGCAACGGCTCGGCACAAAAGCGCGCCTAAGGCGCGAGCACCAAGGGGAGGAACCAACAGACCGAACTCCCTTAGGCCCCAAGCCACTCAAAGGATAGTAACCCGAACTGGCCTGCCTTATAGCAGTTCGGGACACACCTCACCAAATTGGCCTGCCTTATAGCAATTCGGGACATACCTCACCGAACTGGCCTGCCTTATAGCAGTTCGGGACACACCTCACCAAACTGACCTGCACTATGGCAAGATAGGACATACCTCTGAATTCAAAACTTCACCTCGCTCACCACTCCAACACTTCGCCTCCAAGACGCCAAACTGAACAAACCGTACCATGCCTGACACCGAGGAAGTTTGTACCCAGGGGCGGCGCACTTGACTGACTTGGGATCTGACGCTTGACGGCCGCACTTCAAACGGCCACCTGACACCGCCATCTCCAGTTACAGAGACGGCTCCGACAAGGAGCAGCGGCGGTTCTGTCCCAGTAGGAAGGATGACACCCAAACCGGCAGAAACAGAGGTAATCATACCCGACCTGACAGAGGCCTCGGAGTGAGTGCACGAAGTGGTTATAAAAGGCCCCCTACCCCCAACAACAAGGTATGTGAACTTTGTGCCATCTGGTCTTTACTTTGCCTTTGAGAGATTACTAACTTGATCTTCGGAGTTATCTCACCAGGTTCCCCCCAGAGTTCCCTCATCTTCTCCGTTTCAGGCTCCCCTCGTTGACAGATAAGACCGACCGGATTGCGCACTATCAGTTTTCATAAAGTAACACAATAGTGTTGTCTGTAATTTACACTTAAATTTAATTGCCTTAACCTTGAACTTTGGCAGTATTATGAGATTTGCCACATGTTCAATAAAATACACTTTTAAACATCTTTTGACGTTTATCCTAAATACTAATACCTCCCTTGTCTTTTCAAAACAAACTAAGGGTCCATTTGGTTCTAATCAGAATGGAAATCGGAATCAAAATGGTCTATTCTCATTTTCTTTTTGGTTCATATGGGAATATGAATTGTAATTAGCAAGAACGAAATTTCATTCCCGAGAGAGGGGTAAGGAATGGCCATTCTCTCAAATGGGACAATACCATTCTAGCAGGAGGAATGAGATACTAATTCCGTCCAACCAAACAGTTAGAATCAGAATAACTCATTCTGATTCCTATTCCAAACCTCTATTCCCACGAACCAAAGGGAGCCTAAGACCTCTCCTGCAACTGTTATGTCCAACTGAGAACGTAAAAAGTCTAACATACCCTTACCACCAACAACACTACTGTCAGCAATATTAATAAAGCTTGATTTTTGAAGGTGTGGAAGTTTCTCTTGATGAGATTACAAGATCCGCAACTTTTCTTTGGGGTGAATTATCAGCCCAACGAGAGATTTCCACAATGTCCTCTATTTCGTCCTCAGTATCAATCAGTTCTTAAGATTGCCTATGGCATTTTAGGCAGTTTTTATATCTTCTGTGATGCTGCCTTTATTGGATTTGTCTGCACAATTGTTTGGCTGGTGTCGGGTTCTAATCATGCGTTCATTAAAGCAGGGGTGAAGGGGTGTTGTTGGGTGATGTGGAATCTGGGAGGCCTTTGCCATTAAAATTGTGTTACAGAATATGATGGACTTGAAAGGAGGCTTGTCTTTGCTTATTAATGCTGCTGTGGAAGATTCGTCGTGGCTTAGCCAACGACATGGTAGACATCCACTTCTTTGACTATGTGATGGGTGAGGACGACAAAATGAAGGGTTAGAGCTTCTAAGCTCATAGCCTCATAGCTGCTGTTACGATGAAAGGGGTAAAAATGGGTTTTTAAAGAAGTTTCACCCATACATAATGTCACATGTATATGGATTTTAATGGAGTACTAAGTAAGGGAGGGGAGGTCTTTATCTGATGATATCATCCAAAAGGGAGATCTTAATCCACTTTGTAAAAACAGGGGAGGTTTCAGTCTTTACGTGAAAAGTGAAGGGACGTTTAAGTCTTTACGCTGTTAGCAAAACTATTATAATAAAGTAATAAGTGAAAATGATGGGAATAGAAGATACTATTTGTAACATGTAAATGTCTAACATCATTGGCCTTATCCAATTTGAATAATTTTTTTCAATAATTGCCTTTTAGAGATTCAACGATGGTACATTCATTAATATTGGTTTTATGTTAAATTTCTATTTCAAGCAATTATATTAAAGTTTATTTATCAAAGTGTACTTTCATATTTATTTATCATCACATTCAACCAATCATATATTTTGTTGTATGGAGCAATAGATATAGCATCTGAGTTGGGGACTTGAGGGATGGGCTCCCCCCGGGCATCGTGTAGCCCTTCAGAAAATATATAAAAAAGAAATTCTTCATCAATGATGCGAAGGTATACTGCCAAGCACCAACATTTTGTAATGAAATGCTGTACTAAAAACATTTGGATAGAAATACCAAGACAACGAAAGTACCCTTAAAACCTTGATTTAGATAAGGAGATTTTGTCCAATCCATGCTTCTAAATTGATGTAAGATTTTTGTATGTCATGATTTTTCATTTGTACGTATAATCATGTAAAGCTTATATTTAGTTTTATTGTTGTATTTTTTAAAATTTATTTGAATTATTCTACCATATTCAAAGCATATCCTTATATGCCGCTTAAAATTGCCTTTTCAATAGTCTTTCCATTTCCAACACAAAATTTGGGTTTTTGGATTTTGACATCAATTTGGATCCATACATACTATGTTCCATATTTAAGCTTGGTTTGGCTGTTAAAAGGAAAGAAGGGATTTAAAGGGTAAGGAGAGATATTACAAAGACTAACTATTTGGGTGGGGGTAAGATTGATTTTATTCATGGTTTTTAAAACCGACCCAATGATTGAACCAGTCAGGGGTCCAGTTACTGGGTTGAACAGTTTGGCCGTTTGAATCGAATGCTCGGCCTATTCTGACAAAAAAAATAAAAAATGATCAAAACCATTCGAACGATTAATCGCCCAATTCAGCGATTCATGACCAAAATCAACAGTTTTGGGGGCAAATCTGGTTTTTTGAAAAAACGGAACCAGTCACCTAATTGGTTCCCAATTTTCTGGTCCAACCATCCAGTCTGGTCCGATTTTGAAACCATGATTTTATTAGAGCAATGGATTGTATTAAAGAAAATTAAAAGCTAAAAGGGTTTTATTGTAACTTATTACATTTTTATAATTTAATTTAAAATAAATAACCATGGGTGTGAAATTTGAGAGTAGAAAGTATGTGTGAGAGCTGTGGTGGATGGACCCCTCACCCACTCCCTTCCTCATTCTAATAGAGATGTAAATTGATGAGAAGTCAAAAGTTGAAGAATGCAAATATAATTATGTATAGTTCATGAAAGTGCAAAATTGGTTTAACTTTGTATTCTTACCAAATGGTTTTGATTGCGATGGATTCAAGCATGAATTACAAGGCTGGAACCTTTTTTACTTTGACTAGCTTTGAGTGCAAAGTTTACATCCATAAAGATCCAAACTTTGCTCCCATTTTGAATGAAAACATGTCTTGGAACTCATAATTGTTACTATTTTCAGTATGCAATTGTATTCTTACCTAAATGTGTGCAAAACTGAACCGGAGTACAAATTTAATTCACCGCGTTTGCACTCCTACCAAATGGAAGGGTAGGTGTTTTTGCCGCCATCGGCCACATCTTAAGCTGTTTGTAGTTCAATATCCTAATTTTAGCCTCATCTAGGATGTATCATAGAACTAATTTTGAAGTTGACTTCTGAGAATCTGTAAGTGCCTTTTAGCATACTCTGCGGTCGCACTATCTGATAAATTCGCAATAAAAAAGATGCATGGGAATAAAGAGGCAAAAAAAAAAATTGCCTTTCAGATGTAAATATTCTCCTGAACCACATGGCCAAAAAGGTTAACATTTAAAAAGCTTCGATGTTCCATCCAAAGTTTATATGGCTAGAAAACTGGAGGAAGAATATCGATCCTCTTCGGATTGCACAAACCAAGCAGAAACATAAGAGAAAGCTTCTTCAGTAATGAAGATTAACACTGAGAAGTATGCAGGATGAATAATAAACGAAAATAGGTGACCATATAACTTATGTGTAACTGAAGTAGTCCAAGGCATTTTCAGAGCAGTCTAGTTCTTGCCAACAGTTTGGGAGGCAAAGTTCGGTTTTAGTAACAAGTTACTAACAGATAATCCAAAATCTCCAATTTGGATGAGCTAATAGGTTCCCTAGTTAAGCTGATTTTATGAGCTTGATAGGATATACCTGGATTTCCTTCAAAAGGAGAAAACATTGGGTGAATGTATTTTGAACTGATCTGAACTTAAAAATCAGTGGTTCAAGCATTCAAATAAGAAGAATTAAACAGAAGCAAACAAGTCATTCAAGAGGGCCAGAAGCTGAAGGAATCACACTGATGCAAATCAAAACTTACATTTTGCAGCCTGTAAGGCAACCAATTTAAGTAAAATTCTGGTTGCTCATTTTTACACTGTGCAGAATGATCAAGTGTTCTACCTTCATTTGTCCATCCCCTACAAAAGAAGCCCATCACAAATTTCCCCCAGAAAACCAATCCCCTCAGCTGCATCTTCTGGTTGTTCGTTTTTCTCTGTCCAAAATGATAGACCTATAACAACAGGGATTCTATTCTACTTTCCTGTACCGTCAACCTTGTCATCCTCTACGACAGAAAATATTGGCAGAGTACCGAGAAAATCATCTAATCCCTCAAAAAACCCAATCCCTACATCATCATCTTTGCTTCCTGTATTTGTGCTTACACCCGTTGCAGGTGTAGACTTCCCCACCTCCTCCCTGAACTCTGTATTCAAATCCAGTGTCATTGTTTCGGGGGAAGCTGTTGTTTCTACATTCTTACTTACTGTCCTTTTGCTCATGTGTTTTTTGGTTTTCTTCGCAACTATCTTCTTCCTCTTCTTCTGAGGTGAGGGAGGTTTGGGCACCTCCTGCTGCTGATTTCCTCTAGTTACGTTTCCATCTTCAGAGCCCTTACGATCCTTTCTCCCTGATCCAAATAAGATATTTTCACCCTTCTCTTTCTCCTTCTGCAATCTCTCAGATTTCTTGTTGGGCGAAACTTTCTCCTTGACATCAAAGGTTCTCTCCTTTTTACTCCTGGTGTCTGTGTCTGCAGACGAATCACAATCATCCGACACACCTAAACCAGTCTTGGATGTTGTCGTGTTCCGTTTCCCCTCTGGTGGTTTAGTGGGGGATGCGACCATTGGAGAGAAGGGCATCCAATTAGGAAAGCATGCATTTTTGCTAGAGTCCACGTTGGGCAACGAGTACCCTAAAGGGAAGAAACCCCAACAACAGTAATAGACCTCCTTCCCGGGAACTGCCGAAGGAGGCGAAAGAACCATGACTGCATGAAACGTCCTTTGACAATTCTGACACCTAAGAGAACATTCCTCATAAACCCTAGGATACTCATAGAGATTATAACAGTAAGGACACGCAGTCCAGAAAGTCGTCAACAATGACGATGGCGGTGGTTGAGTCTCTTTAAAAGAAGCACGTTTCGGTTCCGACGGTGTCTGCTTCATCTTACTTCTAGCGTATCGTCCTGCCGAGTGTTCCTCTTTTTCTGGTGGATGTTGTCTTTTCGGATGGAAACAATGTTCCCGTTGTTTTCGTTGGTTTTCTTGCATTTGCCGCTCTCGAGGCAGCTCATTCATCGAAGCAATTGAGAACAGATTGAGTTCCTTATCGTACAGAGACTTCTTAGAAGGATTAGATAACACGGCCCAAGCATCGGCTATGAGCTTGAACGCCTTATCGGCGAAGAAGGACTTGTTCTTGTCGGGATGCAAGAGCAAGGCGAGCCTTCTATACTTTCTCTTAATGAGTTCTAGATCGTTAGATTGACCATCGAGTTGCAGGATAGCGTACCAATCAAGGTGGTTGTTGATCCGCTTCTCGGCAGCGAGAAGAACGTCGGCGACGGCGAGGATCTGGTCTATGCCGTCCAGAAATGGGTCTGATTCCTGTGCTTGGGTGGCGAAGCTCCTGCTCCCGATAAGATCCCGCGCCGTTAGCAGCTTCTCTGCAATTCCTAGACATCGCTGTGCCTCCGCTCTGTTGCCTTTTCCGTCCATTTCCTCTTCACACCCTCCACCTCTGTGGCATTACGCTATGCATTCGAGAGGAGAGAGGAGAAGCGTGAGCGAAGTATTCTGTAAAAAAGAGGAAAGTGATTCTTGTTCTTCTTCTCCCGGTGGGCCCCAGCCCAGATAAATGTGGGCATTTTCGTAATTTCGTATCAAATATTCTAACATAACACAGCCGAGATGGCATCTTTTTGTTTGTGCTTATTAGACGACAAAGAATGGATGTGGTCCGCGCTTTTCTTTCTGACGTGGAGGGATGACAAGGAAAATTCAGAATCTCGAAGGCCTTCTCTTTTTGCCACGTGGATAAAGCGGGTTCGCGTGGAACTTGGCAAATGAAGGAGGGGATGAGTTGGTAGAACATGTGAAGCTTCTGATAAATATTTCTTTAACAATAAGAACGGGAACATGATCATCCGATGTTGGCCCAAAACAGGTGATGGGGCCTCTATGTGGCAATAAGATAAATTCCATTTTGCGGCAGAATTTTGGTCGGAGAAAACTGACATGGCTGATCCCCAAGTGGCCACGTGTCCAGCACATTAGGCACAGCCGAAAAGGTTGATGTTGGGCCTGGAACCGTTGTTTTTGGTGTGGGGTCCTCCGTCCTCAATAAAACTAGCCACAGGCCCACAAATAGAAAATCAAAATTCAAACCCACCACCATTGGCTGATAACAGCAGCCAGCAGGGAAAGCGACTAAACAAAAATAATGATTTTGGAATAGTGATTAGTTAATCTGTCCTATGAGACCCCATTAAATAATGAGCGCCGTCCATCATAAACATTTTGCAATATCTCCGATGCACAGGTGCAAGTGGTTGTGAGGCCAGTGTGAGTATGATTTTGTGGAATTCGGCTTCAATCAGGGCAAAGCCCATTCGAACAGCTTTTACTGTCTTATATTGAGAATACCTTCATACTTATATGTTTTATTTTATGGGGAGATATTCTCAATATAATATTGTAAAAGATTATTAGAAGGATGTGAGCACAGATTTGCCCTGATAAAAGCTTATCTCAGTTTTGTGAAGATTAAATCAAATTTCTAAAGAATAAAATAAATTTTAGTGAAATTGGGATTTGCTCCTCGTAGAGCATACACCAACCTCACAGTCCTATTCCACTGTGTATCGAAAACATTTCCGTATGAATAACAATATAAAGAATGAAGGATGTTACATTGTGAGGTTGCTGTTAGGAGCGCTCCGCGAGGAGCAGATCCAGACTGAAAAATAGAGGTGATCATTTCTAGCCGGAACCAGGCTGGCCTAGGCCCAGGCTACAGCTCTTAAGTGTTTAGCCGAAACCTGATTTACTGCCTGCATATTTACCTTGAGAGGTCTAGCGGAACAACTAAATGCAATTTTTTCGTTACATTTAAGTAGTAGACAAATTACGTTTCCATAATCCATACTTCCATTGAATTTAGATTCAATTTTCAAGTATTGAGCCCCTTTATTTAATTTAACCAATCAAATATAATAGACGAATTGACCATCTATTATACATAATTCTACTATTCTCTGTTAGAAGCCATCTCAATCACAGAATCACTAGTTTGCGTTGTCCCTTAAGGCTATGTTTGGTTTGAAGGAAAAAGTAGGGAAAAGAAGGCAAAGGTAGGGAAACCTTTACAAAACTTGTATAGGTCTCTCAACCTTTCCCTTCCTTTCCTTACGTTTTCCTTCAAACCAAACATAGCCTAACAGAAAGCATTCAAACACCATTAACCCTTGAAAGCAAATATTTTTTAGCATGAGGAAATACAGATCCATATTGGAATCCCAGAAACACGAGACCAATATTCTAAAACCTTTGTTTTATGGTGGTGGTGATGGAGGTAAATATCATGACGCTAGAAACAAAACAATTTTGTCTGAAAAAAAATAAAAAACCGTGTTTCACTTTCTCATTGAAGCAAAAGACGACTCTTTAACATGTTGAGGGCATATTAGGAGTGATAATGGGCTGGGCCCGGGATCCAGCCTGGTCAGGCTTAGCACCTACCATAGGCCCGGGCTTCGCCCAGCCCACACGCCGGGACAAAAAGACTGGTCCTACATGGGCCCCGTCTGGGCTAAGAATAACAGCCCCTAATCATAAATCACACTATTACATAATTTTCGAAGTTATCAAGAAGAAAAGTTCAAAAATCTCCTAGTTGAAGTACATGGGAAATTGATCTATGTTTTCCTTTTAACAACATACCATCTATCTACAATGCGAATGACTATATTCTCACTTATCAAAATATTAACCAGTTTCTCTACTCCCCTTTTACTTTGTGAAAAGATGGGCAGCGCTCCCCCAAACCTCTGGTGAATGAAGGCGGGATTTAGTCCCAACTCGATAGCTAACACCTCCAGTTTTTCTACTCCTGTCTTGCTGCAATAGGCGGAACGGTGTTAGAGCTCCTTATGGAAAACTTTGTACGCTTCACCAGAGAGCCAGATATGGCACCTTCTTACGAAACAAGCATTCATTCTGCATATTTATTGGCCAAAAAATACAGTTATGAACAAAAATGAAAGCTTAACAAAGAAAAGAAGTTGAATGTTAAAAAACATTTAATAGTTGTCAAAATGTAAAGAGTATTGGACGCAGTGATTCGGAAACCTTTGTTTGCATGGCAGTGTTGATATATTGTCACCATTGATTTGTCTGCCTATTGTTTCCCTTGGGATTGAACATCCTTTCCCGGAAAACAAACACATTACACAAATAAACTGCAGTTACAGCAACTACGGAGACCCCAACGTAGACACTTACAGTTGTAGCACAGACATACAGGTACCTGTATGGAGAAGCATGACATTAGTCTTAGGGAAAACTTATCCATGTTTAATACATCCACATAATCAATTTATGTAAAAACCACTACAATTTATTTATCAAAAAAAAAAAACCACTACAATTTGATCATTTTTTCCTTGTTCTCCTGGAACAATAATCAATTTAGATAATAACTATTTGTCAGATCATATGCTATTACTATTAGTTTCTAGTTTATATCATCTACCCATGGACACTTGCAAAGAACAAGGTGGATGCCACATGCCAGTTCACAGAATACGACACACATAACTGCTCATAAGCCACAATATGTACAGTGATGTAAAACCATTATACTTACTTTGGTGAAAATACACTCCACACAAACAAATGGTTTCTCATTAGCAATAAAATGATGGTGAACGTAGTCAGCATAATTGAATTCAAGCACAATGGAACAAGACAAGGAAAACCAATCGTCATTTGGAGAAGGTGCCCCATTTCCGCATTCTGTGAATCTAATATATAACTCGTGTCCTTCATGGATATAAGCATCACCATGCTAAGAAAAATCAACAGTGGTGATGCATAGGTAATAACAAACATTATGATACCTGCAAGTAATGTAGAGTGACTGGAGACACCCTAGCAACCAGTGAAACGATGTTAGGACTATAGCTACTAAAATTTCAATGCAGTATAGAAAATAAGGTGTGTGGAAAGAGTAATTACAATGAAGGCTCCAGCAACATCAATAGTAGCTAGAGTATTGCTGTTTCCAAGCCCAAAATGGCCAGCCATCCCTAAAAAGTAGAAGGCAGCAACCTATCAAGTACAAAAAATACAACCATAAGCTGCAGCACCTGCAGACTATAATTGTAATACACAACATGCAACATAGCAAACACCCCAATTCCCTGTTAACTTCGCACCCAATATAGTGGTTTTCTATGGACAAACACATAATACAATAGGGACACTGCCATACATAGTTACATTTGATATCAGTCATATATAGTAACACGTTAATAATATGTTAATGCTTCCTCATGGGAAAAAGCAGCCTAAATTGAAATTCCTTAAGAAGTCACCACTTTTTAAGTTCTTCAATAAAAAGTACTTGGCTTTGGATACAATTCCCTAGACAGATAGAAACTCATACCCATTTTCTGCAGAGATGGCACACAAGTAAGGAGTATGCATGTGTGCAAAAACAGGTTGCAGTTATCATGATGGCAGATCCACAGAATATCCAAACAGGCACTAAATGTTAGCTATTCAGTGATTGCCCAAGTAAAACCATCAAAGCATGTAAGGATATAAAATAATAACAAGCATATAAATTTTCACAAAAAAAAAAGGCTACTCAGACAATTGAGAAATCACATTTTTACATACAAACGTCTTCACAATGTATCAAGGCCTTTCCCTGTCTCCATAAATTCTTGATTTAGAGTAGTAGCTGGAAACACATCAATATCCAATTATTAAAATAGAAGTATGCTCTTATTGAGGTAGCACACCTTTTCTTAGTAGGCAAATGAGCCACACAACACAGGGTAGCCCTCTCCCAAACTCCAATGAAGATGGGATTCGATACCAAGTCTCCACTACAACCAGCAAGCTAGCTGGCACCTTCAGGTTTGCTAACTTAAATATATTTTTGAATCCCTGAATTCTTTCCACAGCCAATCTAACCAAGCCAAAGGATACATTATTTTTGGTGACTTTGATAAAAGAAACCTTTGCAGACTTGGTAATATGACCACTTGTTTGCTATCCAAAGTTCCTTATTAAACCAAGTAATGAATAAACTCTGATCAATGATTACTCCATTGAGGTAACAAAGAGTAAGGATTTTCCATAACTGACCTTAACCCACTGTTTATGGTGAAGCTCAGGCATTGAAAAGTAATACATACTGGCCAGGATTTGCAAGAGAACTAATACTATTGGCACTGCATTTATTGGCTTTTGCAATAGCAGTTGAACAAGGCACCAAAACACAATATATGTCCATCCTATCAAATATGCAGCACCTCTTAACGCCAACTCAGGAGTCCTTTTATGAATGTCAATTGAATGAGAACTCATCAAATGGAACCTGCTAGTTGGGCGAGTCTTATAGAGTGAAATAGGCATTAACCATGGTGAGGCAATGACGATTGTTATCACTGACATACTAATAGTTGCATAAATTATCTGAGCTATAGAAGTTGTACTATAGTTGGATGTTATCAATGTATGCTCCTGATGTTCTATGTTGTGAAGCAGTACTAATATTCCAGATATAACAAAACTGATGTGAACCACCGGAACAAAAGCACTTTTTGGTCTTAACAAGTAAAGAGCCCATGACCCCAAGCTGATAACAAGCACCACTGAAGCAATCTGGATGTATATTATGCTATGAAGGCCTGCCTGCTCAAGCCACTTCGAAATGTCAGGAAGATGCGTCCAATTCACACCACCTTGATGCCACCCTCTCAAGACCCTTCCACAGATAAGAACAAAAATTATGGAGCATGTGTGGGAATAATTGCTGCATTTTTGGCCATTGGATACATTAAGTAAATTTGGTGTTTGTCCTGCTGGAAGGGATTGGATACTCCTCCGGAAGAATATCAAATACAAAGTTGATGTCATAAAATGCCATATGTATTGCTCTTCTTCTACTATAGAACTTGACCCCATACTGAAAATATAGATCAAGATTGCTATCGAAACAAAACTCTCATCCGAATGCATTGTATAGTTATTTCTGTATAAGTTTGGAAAGCATTGCTTTTGTTTATTGTAAACTTCTTTGCATAACCAGAACAGTATCAAACATGATACAAACATAGTTATAACTCCGAAAGCAAGCAAATCAAGAGGCTTCTGCAATACAAAGAAAGAGAAACTATTAGTATTTGATTTCATCCATCTATGTGCATAAACATCAACCATTTATATTTTCATAAATAAAAGAAAATCAAATTGATTTTGAAGAAAGAATTGGCATATACATCGGTGGCTCTGCGCGATAACCACTCACTTGCAGTCCTTAAAAATTCATAATATGCTGCAACAGTTCCTCTAAAATCATCCCTGCTATTATTTCTGTACAAACAGAAACCAATGTAAGCAACAGAATGAATTCATTAAATTCAATAAAGAAATCTTTCTTGTGCAATTTATAATAGATCATTCCGATGATTCAAGGATTTTAGATATATTGTAGATATGCAGGGACAAACATGGATATGCTGGAAGCATTAAGGCAGGCATGGAAACACATATATCTTGTATACCTTTCCTCCTCTTAGCTCTATTGTTGACATAAAACTTCATATTTTGTCAACGATAAGAAAGATAAAAATACATGTATTTTTAAAGTAATTGTAAATGCCACCGTCTATTAAAAACTACATGTTTAATGAACAATTCAAGTATACTTTTTTTTTTTTGAAAAAGTAAATGTATTATATTCAGACAAGTATAATGTGTAAAATAGCTCCTATACAACAACATGCTACATATAGGATCATCACTCTCACCATCATTTTCTTTGCAGACAATACAAAAAGCTTCACTCTAATTTGTTCTACATAGGATCCCATCAGCCTTCTCCGAGTTCAGTCATTGACTTTGTTGCTCAATGGGTCAACCCAAAGCTGGGAAAAAGAGGAAAGCTCTTTTGGAAAGCAGTAATTCATGCTGTGATGTGAGGAATCTGGGAAGAAAGGAACAGAAAATTTTTTTAAGATTTTTTTTTGAGAAAAGTTAACTGATTTCATTGAAGAAAAAAAGAGGGGTACACAAGAAGGTGTTCAAGTACAAAACAATGATCAGACCCCTAAAGATTTTCTTTTCTTTTTTTTTGGATCAATAACAGAATCAATTTATTAATGGATAATAATATTACAACAATCCAGGAAGAGGTAAGGAGGCTTAACTCTCCCGAAAAATAGAAAAGAAAAGAAAATTACAATACAGCCCAAAACATCTGTTCCCTTCCCACCCTGTGTTTCGCCAACGTATCTGCAAAAGCATTTGCAGTCCTCTTCACCCATTGAAACTGAACCTCCAACCCTCTAGTTAGCCATTTAGCCTCCCTTCTCTCATTTGCATATTTCCACAGTCCATTGTCCTTCTGTAACCAGCTTTGAGTCTCCTTCCACAATTAGTCTATGAATACTCAGCTCCTTTGTCTTCCTTAAGCCTTCCATTAAGGCACATATCTCAGCTCTTAGAGAGGCAACATTCCCAATGGGGCCTGAAAACAAAGCAAGCACCTTACCATTCTCATCTCTGAAGGTGGAATTTTGTCACAATACAAGGTCTCTAAAATAGCACCTAGTTTTGCTGATCCATCTGCAATGGCATTTAAATCCCTTGGAATCCAGAACAGAGATGCATTTGTAGAAGCCAATAAGTCCCTTGCCTCTGGCTAGGAAATGATTAAGTCTCCATGGTCCAGCCTCCTGCTTTCCTAACCATTTTATGGTATTTGCTGAGTCACCTTTAATGGAGAAGTTCTGAATACCCAGTCTGTTGACTAAGCGGATCCCTGTAAGAGCAGCTAACATTTCTGCCTAAGAATTTCCGAAAATAGTTTCTCCTCTTTGGATAGTCATAGTATTCATGAGAAGATCTTATCCTTAATTTTCTCATGAATGCTGGTCCACCAACATTTTGATGATGTGAGCAGAGGGGAGTTACAAAGAAACTGGCTGCAGATTCTGCATACTTCCCCTTCCTCTCCAACTTCAACAGCTCTACCACCCCCAAGGAGGGAGTGTGAGTACCTGTCACAGTTTGATGGCAGCTTTAGAAGGTCGCTGCTTCCTCCCTCAGCAGCTGGAATAGGGGGCATTGTTAGAAACTCTATTGGAGACAACTAGTGGGCTTTTAGTGGTCTGGTTCAAGCAGTACATGCCTCTGAAGCAGAAGTCCACTCCCTTCTAGAAGGCTTAAGGTTTGCTAAGAGGCTCCATTTCAGTCCCTTAGCAGTAGAAGGAGATACAAGGATTATCATCAAGTGGACAAAAGACTCAGATGAGGGACCATAGAGGAGAGCTCACCTTCTTGCTGAAATCCATGAGCTGTCTTCTCTGCTGAACTGCACCTTTAGATGGATTCCCTGGGATATCAACCGAACTCTGATGTTTTAGCAAAACAAGGCTTGGAAAGGGATTTTTTGTATAATGCTAACACTTTGACATCTTAGTTGATCCAGGCCTTTCTTTTTTATTTTTTTGGCCTGTTTGTACATCTCGTATGTACATCCCTCTCCCCTTATTTTGAATATAAGTTATCTTTCTCTTCAAAAATAAAATAAAATCCCATCAGCCTTCTCTGGACCACCACTATAGGAGAGAATTTGTTGTCAAATATCCTAGAAATAGAATTCCACTCAGACCAGATCACCTGGGTTTCTCAGATACCAGGTTATTGTGTCACTTGTGTCTTTTAGCTTTTAGTTAAGAATGCATCATAAATATGATATCTATTTAAGAAAAGTTTGGCAACTAATTCAAGCAATCTAGTCAAATCAAACTAATTCAAGATATCACAACGTAATTATACAATTAAAAAATCATTGATGAACTTGTGATACTTGGGCATTCATCATAATAGCAATTTCTGATACAATATGACTGATAAAACAAATAGGTATTGGTATTTTGATCCTTGATCAATCTAATAATAATTGCACCTGAAACCTCTAGCTCTGCTCAATCTCCAGGCATCATGGAGAGCTGCAGCATTTGAAATTAGGCAACGAAACTTCAGCTCTGCACTTCCACTACATTTACTGATTTGAGAGTATTGCTCAACAGTAGGATCTTTACATGGCAAATCCTGGGATAAATGAGGTAGTTGTGCTTGCAGCAATCTTAATAATTGCCAAGAATTCAACTCCAAAGCTCTCAACCACTGGTCATCTATAGTCATCAAACAACAAAGTGAAGTAATTCAAGCACCATTCTTGTTGATGAAAAAAAGGGAGAGAGAAGGAAAAAACTATAGCATACAACTACAAGCAATAAAACATATTGTAAATATATCAGTTTTAATAAAAAGTTGAAGACAATAAAAGAGGGGAAAAGGCGAAAGATCAAAAACACCCTTGAAAAAGGATGCAAGATAGCATCACAACCAGAAACACCTTTAGCCAATCTTTGCAGAAGAGAGAACGGGATGTTCACAGAAAATGACATTTATCTTCTCCACATATTTTTGTACTAAATGTTCTCTGAGGGAAAGGTTAGATTCAAAAGAAGACCCCTGATGGATAATTCACCTCTTTGCCAAAAGTTTCCAAGGCTCTACCACATATCCAACCATTGTGATCAAAATATTAATTCCTGTCTAGGTTGTGTTGTCTAATCTCTTTGGAATTTGGGTTTTCATAGGGATTTAAGGGACTTCAAGAGCAGTGACTTTACTGCTTGTCGGAATTACCTAAAAAATTGTTTTGTTTCTTTTGAAGGTTCTGATTGTTATCTTTGTTTTGAAAGTCAATAGGGGTTTTTCTTTCTGTCTTTCCTTAAAATCCTTTGGGATTGAAGGCGGCATTCTAATGCAGACATGGAAGCAAGGAAAAAACATCTATGGAAGAAAAAAAAAATAAGATTCTTCCTATTCTTCGATCAATGGAAATTTTGTAATTTTTGGGTGATTTCAGTTTTTTGTTTTTATTTTTTATTTTTTATTTTTTTATTTTCTAGATTGTTAGAATCTCAGGAATAGGGTTAATCATTTAAAGGTAAATAAGTTTGTAGAACCTTAATAGAGATATTTTTAGAATTTTTGAAAAGTTGAAGATACAATCAATCTATTTTTTTTCTTTCAGCCTATTTTTAAGGAGTCAAAACTCCCAGTTTTTTTTTATTAAGTGTAAAGTATCTCATTCAAAAAAGTATCGAGACGTACAAAATAACCTGCTCAACAAGATACTGAGCATGGGGACCCATAGAGCAATTTCTATCTTCTAGATACAAAGCTCCCAGATTGTTATTGGTTGTGATTGACAGGCCCCTCTTTGGGCTTTTGATACCAATGTTTTAAAAACCGACCCAGAACCGGAACCACTTTGGCCACCGGTTTCCAGGTCAGTGGTTTGACTTTCCAGCCTAAATGGATCAACCTGTGGCATTTAAAAAAATAAAAATAAAAAAGTTGGCCCAAAAAAATGTTGTCCGGGTCAAACAGATCAATGGTTCAACCACCTGGATCAGTGGGTCGTTCACCAATTCAACAGTTTTTGGGGAAATAGTGGTTCAGGGGTGAAATGGAACAGGCACTCTGACCAGTTTATGGGCTGAACGGTCGGACCGTTTGGGGCAATGACAGTTTGAAAACCTTTTTTGATACTACTTTTGCAAAACTTTGATGGTAGCTCATTGGGTAATCCAGGAAGGGCAGGAATAGGGGTAGGAGGTGCTTTTAGAAACCACGAAGGAGTGGTGGTGTCCTTATTTTCAAGACCAATTGGATTTGAAGTTTCAGTACAGGTTGGAGTGATGGCTCTCTTAGATGGATTAAGGTTTGCAGTACAAATTGGAGTAAGGGAATTGGAAGTTGAAGGAGATTCTCAGTTAGTCATCTCTTGGTCCAAGAATTACAGATCAGCTCCATGGAAATACAGACATGCTTTTAGGGAAATTGACACCTTGGCAAAGAGATTCAACTCTACTTTTTGCCGGATAAGGACTGCAAACGGAATGGGAGATATATAGGCAAAGCAAGGAGTTGATAAACCTGGCTTGTTTTGGGCAAAATTGTAATCTGATGTACTTTGAGCTGCTGGGAACCTATTAGCTTTTTTTGGGACTTCTTTGTAACTGTGGCTTGAAAAGTTCTTGGGATGGCATCCCTGTCATCACATTGTACTGCTACTGGTTTATTTAATTCTATTAAAATAATTATCTTCTTCTGATAAAAAAAAAAATCTTTTGCAAAACTTTTTTTTAAGATAAATAAAGGAGAAAATTTATTAATGAAAGAAAAAAAGGAGGATACAAACGGGTGATAAGACATCACCCAACCCAGGAAAAACAACACCAGCTTAACCCCTTATACCTAAATTTTGCAAAAGTTGAACATAAGTAGGTTGAGCCCCTCGTTCTGTTACATCCAAAGAAAGGATAATTTGATTGTGGACATGTTTACTAAGGGAGCAGGTGAAGAGAGGTTCTTTGAATTGGGATTCATTTTTGCAGCATTTTATTTTTGGATTCTTATCTTCATTATGGGCTGTAGGCAGACTTTGACGTATTACCTCTTTTTATGTCTTTAGTGCATTTTTTCTGTTTATAGACAAAACAGAATCACTTAAATGCTCCCCTGATATTCATTTGTGACTGTTACTGGAGCCTGCATCACAAATGCCAAAAGCAACCAGGTTCACCAAGGAATCTTCACAACCATTTTCATAGAAGAGGAACCATTCCTATCTCTCATCCTTCTAGTGCCTGGATGCCCACCTTCTTTCCTTTTGCAATCTGTCCCTCAATTTATAGGATAAAATTTCATCTCCCCCAGTTCCTATAAACTCTCCCGATCACCCAACACAATACCCATGATGTTGTTCTATTGGATAAATGACGTGGTGCATCAGGCTATAGAAGAAACAAGAAAGGAATATTGTGCAAATTATCAACCTTGAATTGTATATTAAAACCATAACGAAAGGATAGTGATAACGCAGAGTGCATAGTGGCATACAGATTGTTAAAGGAATGAGTATGCAGATCTGAAAAATAAGCAGCATCAACATCTGGACTACTGAAATTTAAAAGAAAAATAGTGAAGACGGAAGCAATTTAAAATCCGGTATTCTTATAATGAAAATTTATATGCAGCTCTTTAGAAGAAAATAATGGTTCCACAAATCTTGGAGGTGATTAGAAAGCGAACAAGAGTATTGCTTATAATTCCTTGGTGTTTTCTCTATTTGTTTCTTATTCTTCTCTTTTGAAATTGTGAGCAAAGAGAAAGAAGGTCCACCTGTCAAGGAGGCAAAAGTTCCTTCAATCAAGACACCTATGTTGTTTTTTGGAATAGGCACACCAAAAAGAAGAGCCAAAGTTGGGGCTATATCAACCTGGACAACCAGAACAAGGTGCAAGTTATGAAAAAAAGCGCATATACCTCAATGCAAATTATCTGTTGGATGATAAGGAAAACAAAATATTCCAAAATAAAGAATAAATTAGGAGTTTCTAATTTCTACAAGGAATAAGAATTTATTAGCAGAAAGAAAAGAGCAGTGTGCAAGAACTATAATGGGAAGGAGTGCAAAGAAAAGAAAAAACTTCAAACATTTGCCTCCTTGCAAAGAAAAGAGAAAAAAAAAACTCTATACTAGCACAACCTACGCATGCTCATATGCACCATGATCATGCAAACATGCAATATCCAGTACCATCAAGAGGAGGCACAATAATCAATAACGTACCAAACAGAAAGAACTCCAGCCACTGAAAAAAATAACTCCAGCAAGAAAGCACAAGTTACCACTAAAACTTCCAAGGAAAACCTTCCTTATAGAAGTCCTATTGCTTCTTGATTTTTGCTGGCTTCTTGTGGATTGTGTTCTAGTGAAAAAGGTGCTCAATGATGCTCAATAAGGGCAATTTTGGAAGGTTCTGGAAGGACATTCTAAGGGATTGATATATTATGTTATCATATATTTTCCTTTGCTTACTCCATATGCTACCTTAGCCTCTATTTCTGATTTTTTTTTTTGATGAATCCTCTACTTCTGAAATGTTGTAATTCAGAGTTTTCTTTTGAATAAAATTTCATTATTGCTGATTCAAAGAAAGTAAAAAATATCCATTCCATGCAACATCGCTGATCTTGTAGCCATCTTATAAAGCTTTCCTATCAACCTAAGTTTACAAATTCTCATTTCAGTCCCAGGGTTTGGAAACAGTAATGTTGTATCTATGGTTAAACACAAAAAAAGTAAAATGGGATCAGCCAAAACCAAAATGAATAAAGAAAGAAAAGCAATCAAATATATAAATTACCTGGAAAGCTGCATTATTTGTTGCTGATGCATAATCTGGAACCTTAGAACGTAGACCAATGAAAACTGCTAAGGAGTCGGTTTCATCATATGAGGACCCTCCATGATTCCCATTTCCAGTCATGCCATGATCACTGACTAAAACCTGGAAAAAGGAATTTATAGTAAAGCAACACCATTAGATTGAAAAATAAATAAATTCATCCATAATCCCCCAGGGGAAAGAAATAGCAATTGCAACTTAGAAGAAGTCAAGAATGCAGTGGCAGCTCAAAAGAGTAATGTAGTTTAAGAGGGATTTCCAGAGATAAAAACAATCAAGGTTCTGCATGATGTCTGTGTCTCATTCTGTATACCAAGAGGAACTTCCACTATCATCTACCCTTGCTCTTATCAAAATCTTCATTACTAAGAAACTGAAAAGCTAGGCTTAATTACACTATCTTATTGATTCATTTTTAGTCATAATTTATAGTATGAATAATAACTAGTAATAACAAAAGATCCAGAGGACTTGACGGATAGAGAAAAAGTTTATCAAGTAAATAGTATTAATATAAGACTGTGAGAACTAAGGCAGCACAAACCAGAAGTGTTTGTCCATGAGGATCGTCTTGAGGCAGGATTTTGTTCATGTGAATCATTTTAACAACTTCATCCATCTCCTTCAGTTTTGGGCTCATCAAGATACTGAATTTTGTTGGACCAAGATCTAAAATAAGCTCTTGAATTGGGAGCAAGAATGATAATATTTGGATTATATTAACAATTAAAGAAACATAACATTTGGACTATAGTGAGTAATGAAAACAAATAAGAGATTTACCTATTGCGCCCACCAATATGCCCAACATGATCCAAGCCTAGATAGTGAAGAATCTAAAGAAAAGATTCAGTTAGAATGAGGACACAATAAAAAGATAGAGAAAACTACAATTCTGTAGTTGAAAATAAGAATGATGAAAACACAAAGAGAACTCAGAATAATGATACATGAAGATGAAATTACTCCATGAAACATTTGCAACAAAAGAAACAAATATATCAGACATTTACTATGACACTCATGGCAAGAAAGATGTTAAAATTTAAACAAATCAAACAGTTTCGATTCAAACTAATTCTTTTCTGGTTAATATGTTTGATAATGAGCTTTTTTTTTATTGGTAACAATCAAGCTTTTATTAATAGATGGAATCAGAAAAATAGAGCACAGGAGAAATTACAGGGGAAGAAACTCAGGCAGATAATAGCAATCAGCCTCCCCAAACACTCATCTGAAGAACTCTTGAATGGTAGGCTAGAGCCCCAATCCAAAACACTCCTTATTACCCTCCTCTAGCAGCTGAGCTAGCCAGGTCATTGGAAGACTCTAAAAGAGTAGGACTCCATCTCCCCCAGGTATATGAGCAGGGAGATTCATAGGTGATGGTGATGCAAAGAAAATGAGAGCTGCAGAGGGCTGAAGGGAACCATGAAGACTGTCTGCAATGAAGCATGTCACAGAAGTTAACTTTCAGGTGTATCACATCCTAATTAAGACCCTTCTTTTCAGTGTGGTGGAACCTAACCAAATGGCATCAGTCAGAAACTGAGAACAATCCTAGGGCAGAGAACTGAGAAATAAACGAAAAAAAAATAAAACAGCCATGAGGGTCAACAGTCCATATTCTATCATTAGGACTAAATAAGCCAAGATAAGGAATTACAGATTAAGCAAATCAGCAACAAGAATAGAAAAGAAAATAAAGTCATTTGGACAAGACCCTTTTTTTATACAGGGGGACACCCCTAATTTTAATCAAAACCATAGGTACTAGAAGATAAAATTACCCCTCATGTATTGATTTTCATCATTAGAAATAGGGTTCTTCTTTGTCTTTCCACTGAGGACCTTGTTTTATCAAGAAAAGGGATGTGCCTATATCAGTAAAACTTCAGAAATAGCACCACATTCAGATAAGTAAAAGAGCAGAAGGCAGTGAAGAGAAGAAGAATATGCAGAAGGCTAGGAAGAGATGGTTTTTGAGTTTTGTTGGTTAAACTCACTAACTAGGATGGCTTATAATTCCCATTTTGTCAGTCATGAAAGTTCAGCAAAAATAAAATTATACAAAGAACATAGGCGTCTTTAATTAGGCAGCATTGTTCTTAGTTTATTGATTAGGTTGGGATTTTTTCTGCATTACATTTAGTGGGACCAAGTAAGATGACAAACTTTTAGATTTAATGGGCCTATGAGATGCTCTTCATTAGTGGAACCTAATTCAGATATCAGCTATGTTTAGGCAAAATATCTAAATAAGCTAGTGCCCAGCAATAAAACTTTGCTAAAGTTTCTGTTGATTGAATTGATAGAAGAGTAACTTCTCCCTCCCTCCCTCCCTCAAGAAATAAAAGTGTGACTATTACTTGATGTAAACCCAGAAATTTTCATAGTTGAGGACATTTACAGATACTCCAGCTTCCCATCCAGGAGGATTTGATGTAAGAGAGGGGGTGATAGTGGAAGGAGAAGAGAGGGTGGTGGAAGGAAGTAGTAAGGGGACAAGTGACAGGTGGACAGAATCTGGAAATTGATTTGTACAGGGCTAGAGGAACTAATAAAAAAAAGGGAGTCACAGAGAGCTGTTGCAGCCAAAATGAGAATGAACGTGGTAAAGATCTATTTCAGACATTGGATGGAAAGGATGTAGAGAAGGAAGAGGATGCTTATTGTATCAGAAAGGGGGGGGGGGGGGGGGGGAGGAGAAAAGAAGAAGAAAAGATCTGAAGCGGAAAGGCTAATCTCGGACATTGAGGGAGATTTAGAATTTAGTGGTAGAGGGGATAGGAGGAAGGGCCTAAAATAAGGATACAAAGGCTTCTTCATGGGTGTTTTGCTATTTTTGTCTCGATGAAAATTATTAGCTGGAATGTAAGAGGTCTAAGGAGTGCAAGAAAGAGAAGGGTGACCAAAGACCTACTCCGAAGGGAAAAACCCAACATTGTACTTTTACAAGAATCCAAACTGATGGAATTAGATGGGAGATTGGTTAGGAGTTTCTAGAGGTCTAGAGGTGTAGGTTGGACTTTGGCTCCTTCTTGGGGAGCCTTGGGGGGGATTGTAACACTGTGGAGGGAGGACGTGGTGGAAGCAGTGGAAGAATTGTTAGGCAGATTCTCCATTTCCATTAAGTTCAAGAATGTAGAGGATGGGCGTGTATGGGTTCTAACCAATGTTTATGGCCCTAACTCCTATAAAGAGAAATGAAATGTGAGAGGAATTATATGCAATCAAGGGGTTATGGGATGGCCCTTGGTGCCTAGGTGGGGATTTTAACGTCATTAGATTCTCTGAAGAAACCAGTAATCCCCAACAGGCAATCACAACAAGCATGGTGAAATTTAATGGTTTTATTGAAGATTGTGAATTGAAGGAAATACCTCTGCTGCAAACCAATTATACTTGATCTAACCTTCAGGAAACCCCTTTGTGTTCGAAGTTGGACAGGTTAATCTAGCCTGGGAGAACAATTTGGAAAGCTTGGTTGCTTTAGCATTACCTAGGGTCACTTCTGATCACTGTCCTATCCAGATAGGCATTGAGTCTTTTCCTACTGGACCCAAACCTTTTAGATATGAAAATATGTGGCTTATCCATCCAGATTTTTTGAAAAAGGTGGAGTGGTGGAGTGAGGAGGTGAGGGGGGTAAGATGGAAGGGGGCCAAGTTTCATAAGAAGTTAAAGAGGTTGAGAGTCAAAATAAAAGAGTGGAATAGAGATCAGCTTGGCAGAATTAAGGAGCAAAAAATGAGCTTAATCTCTCGAATAGAAAACTTGGATGTAAAAGACTCCCAAAATGGTTTGACTGAGGATGACAGAGTGTTAAGGAGACAATTGAAAAAGGATCTGGAAGTAGGGGTGTAAACGGATCGAATTTGAACCGAATCAGGCAATATCTGAATTCGAATCCGATATCTGAATTTGATTCGATATCCGACGGATATTGAAAATTAATATCCGAATTCGAATCCGATTAAATATCCAATACGATTAATTAATTATTTTAGATAATTAATAAATATATAAAATAAATATTTTATTGATATAAAATATATAATTATATAACTTCATTATTATATATAAATTATATAAAATATTTTATATGTTATATATAAGAATTAAATAATCAGTCGAATTAGGATATTTATCGAATTGAATCAGGTCATATCCGAATTCGAATTCGATTAACTATTTGGTAAGAATAGGATATCCGAATTCAATCGATTAGATATTCAAATTATCCGAATTCGATCCGATTATGTTGAATATCGAATTCGAAATCGGATTTTCGAATACCATTGACACCCCTATCTGGAAGAGGTGTTATTGAGGGAAGAAATCAATTGGAGACAAAAATCTAGACACAAGTGGATTAAGGAAGGCAATGGGAACACTAGATTTTTCCATGACTTGGCCAATGGGAGATGAAGAAAGAATTTTGTGACCAAGCTAGAGATAGAATAGGAGGTGATTACCAACCAATATGACATAGCAAGAAAACTCGTGGACCACTTCAAATCGATCTATAGAGGGGTGGAATGGCCAAGACTTGAGGACGGAATGGCAAGGTGGTTGGAAAGGAATTTCAAGGAAGAAGAGATTAAGAAAGTTGTATTTCTAATGGATAGATCCAAGGCTCCAGGTCCAGATGGCTTTACCATGGCTTTTTATCAAGATTGTTGGGAGGTGCTAAAAGAGGATTTAGTTGAAGTCTTTAAGGAATTTGCAGACAATCATGTAATAAACCTTGGAATCAATGCCACTTTTTTGGCCTTGATCCCTAAGAAGATTGACGCCAACCACCCAAAAGATTTTAGGCCTATTAGTCAGGTGACAAGCATCTATAAAATTCTGGCTAAAGTGCTTTCTTTGAGGATTAAAACAGTTCTCCCTTCTATCGTCAGTGAAACTCAAGGGGCCTTCATTCAAGGGAAACAAATAACAAATCAAATTTTAATTGCGAATGAGTGTGTGCAGGAAATGAAAAGGCCTATGACTTGGTGGACTAGGAGTTTTTATTAAAGATGATGAGAAACTGTGGATTTGGGGACAAGTGGTGTAGTTGGATATTTGGGTGTATTAGTACCTGTCACTACTCTATTTTGGTAAATGGTGTGGTGAAGGATTTTTTTTTCCAGCTTGTAGAGGCGTTAGGCAAGGGGATCCACTCTCTCCCTTCCTTTTTACCTTAATAGCTGATGTGTTTAGTAGGATCATTACTAAGGCTGATCGAGAAGATGCCATTAGGGGTTGGAGAATAGGGAGACACCAAGTCCCAGTCACCTACCTTCAGTTTGCAAATGACCTAATGATCTTTTTTGAAGGAGGTTTTAGCGGGAAGGTAGCAAACCTAAAGGAGCTAATCAAAGGATTTGAAAGGGTTTCTAATTTGAAAATAAATTTGGAGAAGAGTTGCATAGCGGGTATATTCTTGGAGGTTAGAGAGATTAAGGTTATTGCGGAGTGTCTTGAGTGTTCCATCTTTTCTTGGCCTATGTCCTACTTAGGGCTTCCATTAGGGGCAAATCCTAGGGAGAGCAGATTTTGGACCCCAGTGCTAGAAAAATTTGTGAAGAGATTAGCATCATGGAAGAAGAATTATATCTCTTTGGGAGGGAGAATCACCATAATAAGAGCTACTTTAGCTATCTTACCTATTTACTTTCTGTCTATTTTTAGGATACCACCTAGGGAAGCTAGGAAGCTGGAGAAGTTGATGAGAGACTTCCTGTGGGAGCCAAGACAAGAAAAAAGGGATCATTTGGTTAGGAGACACCCTCTAAAGGACCTTTTCCCTTTGTTATTTTCTGTTTCTTTGTATAAAAAAGAGGTGGTCTCAAAATTTGTCTCACCCTCGAGAACACCCTTGGCTCCTAATTGGGATTTTGAGTTTCGTAGGGGACTAAGGGATGGTGAATTTGAACCTCTCTCTGGCTTGCTATGTTGCCTTAATCAGGTTTGCTTGGATCCCTCCAAGCCAGATAAAAGGGTGTGGGCTCCTAGACCCAAAGGAACCTTTACTTGTGCTTCTTATTTCAAGTCCATCTCTCAATCTTCTACTCAACAACCCTTTTCGTCAAAGGAAATTTGGTGTAGGCTAGTTCCCCCAAAGATTATGGCATTTTGTCAGGAAGTATTCTATGGGAAAGTAAACACTCTAGATAACCTACAAAAGAGAAGACCTTTCCTCTGTATTTCTCCCAACTGGTGTATCCTCTGCAGAGCTCACGGAGAGGATTGTTACCATTTACTAATATCTTGTCCATGTAAACACTCTAGATAACCTACAAAAGAGAAGACATTTCCTCTGTGTTTCTCCCAACTGGTGTATCCTCTGCAAAGCTCACGGAGAGGATTGTTACCATCTACTAATATCTTGTCCATTTTCTGCAGACCTTTGAGCTTGGCTACTTTCGTTGTTTGGGAGTAGTTGGAGCTTACCAACAGAAGTCCGCATGATCTTTGACCATTCTACTTTCTCTTGGCCTACAAAAAAAGGGAGACTTATGTGGAGATGCGCTCGTGCTGCCCTAATCTGGACTCTTTGGGAAGAAAGGAATGCTAGAATTTTTCAAGAAAAGGAAAGAAGCAATCAAGAACTGAAAGACTATGTGTTGCATAGGGCAATCCTTTAGCTAAAGATTTTGGAAATCTTTCATCAATTCTCTTTTAATGACCTTTGGAGAAACTGGTCAGCAATAGTGAGGTGTTCACCCTTAAAGGACAAGTTAATTACAAGCTGGTATCCTCCATATGAAGGCTCACTGAAGTTGAATTTTGATGGAAAGTAGCATGGGTAATCAAGGATTATCCGGAATGGGGGGTGTTCTAAGAAATGAGAATGGAGAGATTGTCTTGCTTTACTCGGGTCCTTTAGGAGTCGGAGACTCCATCAAGGCAGAGCTATTAGCTGTTGTACAAGGGGTGCAATTTGCAAACCAGTTGGGGGTACAGAATCTGATAATTGAAGGGGATTCCAAGGTGGTGGTGGGCTGGTTGAAAAATCCTGAAGATGCTATATGGTGCTACAAGAACGAAATGAAGAAATTCAGTTGGTTGACAAGGAATATGTTGGTCTCTCTACAATGGGTGGGGAGATCAGCAAATACTTTGTCCAATGTGTTAGCCAAGCAAGGGGCAAATAGGGAAGAATTGTTTTGGGCTCAGCTTTGATTCCTGTATTTGTTTCCTAGTTTAATTGTAAGATTCTAGGAGAGGCTGCAGCTCACGCCTCTCCCTTGGATGTTGTATGAAATCACAACTCCAAATCAGTTTTTGAATTAATAAAATTTTACTATTACTCATCAAAAAATAACACTATCATCAGTTCTTCTGGTGTGATTGGACTTGGGGATGTTATTCATGCCAAGCTTCTTTTCCTCAGGGTTTGAGGTAACTATACTCCCAAGGCATCAAGATGGTGGAGATAGAGGTGGTTTTCAGGTGGTGATTGCTTGGATTTGTTCTGACAGCTCGTAGTAGTCGCAGAATTACATAACAGGCAAGAGATTGGGCTTCCAGAGTAAACCACTTGTTCAAATGGACTCCAAGGTTTGCTAATTTGATGACAAATAGCTGGGTTGGGGCCTGGGGTGCTCTCAAGAGAGGTAAGACTTTGTATTGGGGTTCAGAGTTACCAGGTTAGATTGTGTCTTTTGTATTTCTACTTTATATTTTCCGCATGCTGTTCCCTTGCTGTTTTAAGTTTTAACAGCTTGAGCTTCCCTTATCGTTTCCTTGTCCCTTCTTTCTCTTGCAGAGACTTGTATTCTCCTCTTTTTGTAACTGATTTAGGACTATCTCTACCCTAGTTTGCTTATGACAATCATGCAACTATAAACAGTATAAATAATCCTTGAGCTATTTGTAGTAAATATATTTAAAAAAAAAAAATGGCCGAATGGCAATACCAGAATGACTTGGGGTTTAGTGACCATAGTAAAAAAAACAAAGAAAGAAAGTCTTCATTTATTGGCAATTGGGTATCACTGAGGAAAAAAATATATAGCAGCATAAAAAAGGAAACGTACAAAGACCAAAAAAAGGAAATAGAAAGATCAAAGGGGCAACAAACCAAAAGCCTTCCCCCCCCCCCCAAGAAAAAAAAAAAAAAAAACAAAAAAAACAAAAGGGAGCCCAAAGCCTTGACTAGCCCCAAGATTAGGAATTAGAACATGAGATTAGCAGATCAAATTAATGCATACCAAGAGATTGACAGAAAAATATATCACAGTTGGCATAAGTGAAATCATTTGTGCATCTTTAGAAAACAACAGGCCTACAGTAGGATACTGACAAGCATCTAATTAAATAATATAAATATATATAGAAAGTTACCAGAAGGTTCCAGTCATCAGCAAATAGTTCAGTTTTCAAATGACGAGAAACATTGTGATCCACTTCTATAGTATCCTTCACCTAAAGTCGAGTACCAGAATTAGCTGCAAGATCAAGATAATGACCCAAAAACACATCAACCACAATAAAAAGGAAAGCGATAGTATCCATTCACCATAAAATTAAAACTTGTTACAAATACCAACAGGGACAATTTCCAATTCTCAAGTAGCACCAGGTGATACCCACATATGAGATGAATAAGAATGAAATGACATGGCCAGGAGACTCACAGATATTCTGTGTTAGACATGCCATAGTACTTCTGTAGTTCCATTTACACAAATTTTCACTTGTCATCCCTCTCTCTCTCTCTCTGAAGCTAGTATTTGCATACCATCCATATAATTGTCATGTTTATCAGCTTACAAATAGTGTTTGGTGCAATGGTAAATCTCAGGCTGACAAGCATGAGAACATGAGTTAAGTCTCAGAGTGGCCACTTCATACAAGAAAATACCCAAGGTTATTTCCATGTACAGTCCACCCCTCTTAGGATATCATGATGCAGATATGGAAGCAAGGAAAGAATCCATGAAAAAATAAATCGGTTTTCCAGTTCCTACACCAAGTTCAGAATTTGAGTGATAGGGATTTTTTATTTTTTTGAATAGGTAAGGCAATATATTGCATTAATCATAAAGCACAAATATACAATCAAGCCCATGTACACTGAGAAAATGTACAGGAATATTGGTATTTTTCAATTTTGCTAAATTTATTTTCTAGTTATACTGTTATAGGTGTAATAAGATTCTAAGATATCTAAACATTTATTGTTATTTCAAAATTACTATTTATGGTTACTTTCAAATTTACTAGTTATAGTAATTCTCATAATCACTGCTTAAAGTAAAATTGTGATTTACCATTTTTAGTAATTTCTGGTTTATTTACATTAAATTAGTTTTATTAGGATTATTCAAGTGTTACTAGAGTTGCTTTAGGAGTAAGAGTCCTTATTTAAGTGTCCCTATGAGTTACCTATGGATTTGTCTTAGTCTTAACTCGTAACTCTTAAAGCAATTAGTTGTTTTGGGTAAATTTCCTAGTCCAAATTGAAGTCTGTAAAAGGACATCCAAGTTTTCACAGTGAGTTTGTAAACAATAACATTGTAACTGTAACTTGGGGAGAGTTGATTTGATGAAATAAAGTTTGGTTTAGTGAATTCTGGTTGTTGTCAGGAAATATTTCTCTTTTTTCCTCATTCTCACCTATTTCTTTTTTTCTTAATGATCTTTCTATTTGATGTTTACTCTAAAGAAAGATTTCTCTCATTCTTCATCCTTATCACTCAAAGCCCCCCCCCCCTCCACCATCACAAATGCCCACCAACAAATCTGAAATTTGTAGGACCTCCTACCTTGTCCTCCATCATTAAAAGATGGTCAGTACTAACACTGGGTAATGACCCTTTTTATCCGCTTACAAAGACTTCTAACATTGCACATTTACCTAAATTATTTCAATAACCATATTTCTCAATCCACGGAATATACTTCACCACCACAGTGGTGTGACCTTGCATGTGTTGCAACACTAACAAACATAATGTTATTTTTTTCAATGAAGAGAGATCAAAGGTTTTCATTAATTTTACAAATGCAGAGATAAACCAGAAATCTGCAACACCAACAGAAAAAAGCATTGGTAGTTTGTCACTCTCTACACCCAAAACTGCATGCCAACTAAAACATAAAATGCCACTTCCTATTAAAACTAACAAATTTTTCAAAATCAACCATTTAAAAACCACTAGCAAGAGGCCTCACTCTCCACATACTCCAACAAACTGCAAAATGTACCACATTTACTTCCACTGCTCCAACCAGGGGGGGAATATTCCACAAATAAGGAAGCACAGCATGCATAATGAGGAAAAAGAACTTACATAGAAACTGCTAACTCCGTCATGCCGTGTAAAAAATCCTGGAAACAACTTAAGCCATGTTTCATCACCATGAATCACCATTTTCCAACTAATATTATAAAACTGACCTACAATAAGGTAGATTAAAAAATAAAGTACGACCTGAATCACATAAGACCTCTATTTATTTAGTATGCAATCATATTATAGCATGTTTTGACAAACTGACCAACAATATTGTCATCTAAAAGAGCTTGTGTATTAAAATTGAATGCCACATCTAAAAATCCCCCAATTGCCCCTGAAACCATAGCCTGCAAATTTAGATAAATAGTATGAGTGGAGTGAAACCAAGAAGTATCTGTTTCTATGCATTCAACAATAAGATGAGAATCATTTCACCTTTAAGCGAGGCATAGTAACAGTTGGCGGTGCTGCCTTCGCATGATAACCAACTGCCATTCCACTTGATAACAATGACTGAGTATATGGCATAGCTTCCAACATTACCTTGGTTGGAGGCTGGTCACCCTTTCCCAAAACAAATTCTGCTGGAAGACCGTCAACAACCTAAACCAACAATGTATGTGAACCAAGGTAAAATTCATCCACCATAGAATATCAAAAAGAAAAATACAAATAAATATAAAGATGATAAGTATATTACAGCCAATTGGATCAGAAAAGAAAAAAAAATGAATTATGTACCATTAGTATCAATCTATCGAATGAAGGGGGGATTCCAGACATCTCCTGCAACAAGAACACAGAATCAAGATGTAGAACGGTACACATCAAATAGCAAAGAGGGTGGTACTGTTGAAAAGCACAAACATAAAATAAGTCTAAATAATATGCATTTTAGCATCATATGTAAAGACAAAATATAGGATTGTAGTTGGTATTTTCTCTTTACATATAGGATTGTAGTTGGTTAGGTGGACCATGATGGAAGGCCAAGGACAAGTGTAGGATTGTGGTTGGCATTCTTCTCTTTAAGTGATCCCATCTAGCATCCACATCCTCTTCCCACAAAGATTTGGCACAGTTAATAAATGAGGGGTCGCGTTAACAGTTAACCACATATTCCCAAATTTAGAAAAGGGAAAGTCCTCCTCTTACCCTATCTGAGAGAGTATAGTAAGACAACAATCAGAAATATACCAAGGCAAGGTATCACAAGACAACCCTACTCTATGTTCTTCCCAATCAATGGAGGAAAAAAAATCCATCCAGATTAGAACAATTTGGATTTATTTAAAAATCTGACTAGGGAAAGTTGGCTTAGAGCATAGGCATTTCTAAAGGAATTGGACTTCCTTGTACTGGTGGTTATGGACTGATTGGGATTGTTGATCTTGTTAAAGAACCTATGATGTAAAAATCCCACCCAAGATTCAAGGGACTTCCAACAAACCTCTAGTGGACCAAACCGGATCCTAATGAACCTAGCTTCTTGGGTGATTCCTTATCACCTATTTGTAATCGTTTTCTTTACCTTAATGAATTTTCTTTTTTTTTTATCAATAACAGAAAAGCTCTCGTTAATTAAGAAAAGAATTACAATGAAACACCACGGAGAGAGGTAAAGTCTTTGAACTCTCTCCAAGGAGACAAGAACAATAACAAATTACATCACAGCCCAAAAAAAGATGATCCCTTCCCACCCCTTGCTTTGCCAAGTGATCAGCAAAAGGATTAGCACATATTTTAACCCATTAAAGTTTAACTTCTATGCCTTGAGTTACCCATTTGAACTTCCTTCTTTCATTAATGTAATTCCACCAACCCAACTCCTCCTTTTGCAGCCAACTAATTACCAGCTTAGAGTCCACTTCAATCATTAGTTTTCTGATGTTTAGCTCTTTTGCATTTCAAATTCCCTCCATATTAGCCATCAAGGAGTCCCCCAAACCAATGGGGCCTGAGAAGAGAGCAATAACTCTCCCCTCCTCATTCCAAAAGACACCCCTATGCCTGATGGGCCAGGTTTCCATCACTACTTCCATCGAAGTTCAGCTTGATAAACCTAGAAGTAGGAGGGGACCAACACGGCTTCAAAGAAATCTTGGATAAAGATGAGTTAGCCACCTCCTTCCATTTCCTAAGCAGGTCATCAACGGGTATGCCTCCAAACTGCTCAAAGACTTCACCCAATGAACCACCTCTTATGGTAATGGTTTCAACAAAAGCCTCTTTACTTCTCTCCCTATCTAAAAATACTCTTTGGTCCCTTTCTTCCTAAACCAACCAGCAAACAGCTGCTCTTGTGCACCTCCACAGAATTCTCCTCCCTCCTTTTCTTCCAGTTGACAAAGGTAGGGTTGAATAAGCTTCGAACTTTTGGCGGGGGGTTCCACCTGCACCCAAACAAAAACAAAAACCATTTCCAAATAACATAAACAAAATGATGGGAAATTAATAAGTGGTAGCAAGTCTCACCATTGGCCTTACAAAGGATACACCATAACACCAATTGGGGGAAAGACACCTATTTCGTCTCTTTCTCTGAATTTTCTTTTTTTTTTTTATTTACTATACAAAAAGGGACCTAGCTTCAAAAGAACGGAGGTTGAGGGGAGCACCCAATTTGTCGTTTGCTAGCTACAGTCTGGCATATCTCATTGACTCAGGTTTTTTGACTTGGCTCAGTGAGTTCAACAATGGAATCAAGTCATTAACTTATGTCTTACGGTGTCACGTTACAATTACAAAATTAAAAAAAAAAAATTATAAACAATCACAGAGTCCATTGTAACCAACACATGAGTTGAACGAAGACCAATGCAACTATGTCCTCCTTACTCCACTTTTAGCTTAACTCAACCAATACATTGGCTGATCTTGTATGGTGGAAATTCTGTTATAATCTTTGTTTTGGTTGGGTAATCCACCCTTATCTTTAACTCTGTCAATATCATCGATCTATATATATAATAAAAAGAAGAAACAATGCCTATAATGTTACTTGCCAAAAAGAAAAGAAAAGAAAAGAAAAAACAATGCCTATAATGTTGTAGAATTCTGGTTATCAACGTTTACCTTTCTTTTTCTGCTGTTAATCAATGTAGAATCACATAGTTAATTACAGTCCCAGATGACTAACAATAAAGTAATCTCTATAAATAAAGCAATGGCTTCACCCAACATTCGTTGTGCAAGTCTAAACGCACAAACAATCCTTGTTAAGAATACAAATATTTAGTCAAGGTGGAAAACTTTAGAAGAGGATTGACCGAATAGTGGTTTCAAGAGGAGGAAGAGTTTCAGTATTGGAGCCTCTTTTTTTTTCTTTTTGATCAATAACACCAGCTTCATTAAATTAAAAGAAAAAAGGGAATATGGATACAAGAGGGGAGATAAAATATCTTAGCTCCCCAAAAACAGAAAACAAAGGGAGTACAAAGAGAAAAGATTGAAAACTAGCCCATAATACAGACTCCCTATTCACTCCTTGCTTGGCCAACCCATCCACAAATGAGTTGGCACTCCTCTTCACCCAGCTGTACTAAATCTCAATGTCCCTACCCAGCCATAAGAACAGTTTTTTTTTCATTGTTAAAGTACCACAAACCGCTGTCCTCTGTCTTCAACCAACTAACAACCACCATCAAATCACCTTCTAGGATCAAACGGCTGATATTTAATTCCTTTGCTCTTCGAATTCCTTCAAGTGCTGCAAGGATCTCAGCCCTAAGAGAGTCACTTTCTCCAATAGGGTCAGAGAATAAAGCAATAACAATCCCTTCGTCATTCCTAAAAACTCCTCCGGTCCAAGGGGCCCTGGATTACTTACACTGCTGCCATCAAAGTTCAGCTTAATAATGCCTGAGGGGGGGGACCAAAACGGACAAGTATTGGAGCCTCTTTCAGAGGGGAAAAGTGAAAACAATGCAGGCAAAGTTGTAAACGTCTAATGGGCAACATTCTTTCTCCCTTAGTCGGTTAATGAAGAATCGTGCTTTTATCAACAAAGTTACAGGACAACTAGCATAGGGAAAAATATAATTGAAGATCTCAACAACCATCAACAAAGTAACCTCCAGAAATTAAATAATGGCTTCAAACCGCAGTCATTGTAGCAAATCAACTACGAATAAATATAAGTGGATTCAATCAAACCAACGCGCTGTAAAAAGGATTGGACGGAAAACCTTGTATAAAGATCTTAGCCGATCAGGAGGCAATATCTTCTCCTCGAGATCTTTGACGGGTTCACACATCGGAGAACGATAGCTCTCCGGACCGCTGAAAATGAATACAAAAAGATAGGTTCAGCGCCGAACGCCACCCGATATAAAACGTTGAAGTTAAATTACGTGGAGAAAGTGTATTGAATAGGCACCTGACGCCTGAAAGAGCTGGTTTTACGGGAAAAAACCCATAGAGGAAAAATGAGAGACCGAAGATTTGCAGAAGAACCGCAGCCAGGGCCCATGTCGTCAATCTGGTACATGTAAGGTAAGACATTCTCGGAGAAGTAGAAACCCCTGAGATCTAGCTCTAGCGCTCGTTTTCAGACAAGGAAGAGCATTCAAACTTCAACGACATAGATTCCGGTAAACGTCGAGGAGAGGGAGACCGTCAAAGACTCAAAGAGCAATATCCGATGATCGTAAGAAGATGAAAATCGGTTCGGGCGGTGTTTCGGGTTGGATAGCCTGATCTGATTCTGTATTTGGAACGAAGCAGGATGCACGTAGGGTGGTATATAAAAACCGAAAACCCGAACCGAACCGAAAATGCGGTTAACCCGGTTTTGGTTCGGTATTTTTGAAAAAACGGAAAGAACGGTTTAGTTTTCTATTAACCTAAAAAGCAGCGATTAATCGAACCGACCAGTATATTTATTTATATGCATATAATATATATATATATATTATATAAATATATAGATATTATATGTTTAATTATCTATTTATAAATATATTATATATTATATATTTTTATAATATTTATAATAGATTATATATGATTTATTGTTTATAATATAATTATATATATATATATATTTAAATAATATATATAACTGAATAACCAAAGAACTAAATCGGTCAAAAACCAAAACTGATCAACCTATTAACCGGTGGTATCGATTCGGTTTTGGTTTGAGAAATTGAAAGACTGACACAACTGGTTTGGTTTGAAAAAAATAGCTATGCTTTGATTAACCGAACAATGAACACCCTTAGGAAGAATTGTTTGTCATCATGCAAATTTGTTCGACGCAATACCCAATCTCTACTTTAACTTCAACAAGCATATATTGTCCTATGACCCCAATGACCTGCCACAACATGGTTTAAAAAATAGGGTTAATTCGAATAAGAATTTACTTATCAAAGAGCACACCTCATACCGAACTTACAGCACTATCCCACCATGTATTAGGAACATCTCCTAATGAAGTGAGACATGTTGTGAAGATGGTGTGAGGAATGCTTTGTAAAGAATAGACTAGACTACTCTATATATCATAGGATGTGTTGAGTGGTATCATCATAGATTTCATAGTATAATTTTTCTCACTTGACGTTATGAGTTATGACACTCCAAGACCCTACATCCCTCACATAACAGTAGCACTAGCTAGACTATTAGTTATTCATGGACACATACACACTTATGCGACATTGCATGAACTAGCACTGCACCTTGTGCATGAGAGGAGGTTTTGTATGAGAATTTGATATAAAGTGCCTTTCAATTCACCAATCCCATGTCTAAGTTAATTGAATTATTTTATGTTTTAACACTTAGGTTTCGTTCGTTTACAACATTGTAATTTATTTGAGTAAGTGTACTTACCCAGATAATGTTTTCTAGATAACATTTATCTCGGTAAATTCGGTGACCCCTGTTCATTATATTTACAGAATTATCAGGTAAGTAATAGAATGACATTTTTACCCATAAAAACTAATATTAAAATGGGCAAAGTTGTCCCTTTATGTTTCATAAAATTTCCCCCAACGTGAAAATATTACATACCTAGGAGATGAATAAATTTTGTACGAAAAAATAAAACTTATTTTATCATAAGATCCATTACTAAATGCAAAAGGAACATTGTCAATTTGGTCAATGAAACAAATATACACATTGAAACTTTCTTCTATCTTGTTTGAAAGTAAGCAAACAGTTTCTCAAGTACTTTCAAAGCCCGGCGGTTGTCAATAAGTAAAATCCTCTTCTTTTTATTTATTTTTTAAGTATAATCCTTACTGAGCAGAACCTCCTATATGGCATAAACTAAACAAAAGGCCTATATGGCATAAACTAAACAAAAGGAGATTATGGTCAGTGTCACTAATTTTTGTGGAACCATCAATGGGCCTACACTTGACCCTTACATCGTAAAAGGATTATCATCCTCACATGGGCAAACATTGCACTGATTTGTTCGACCAAATCTAATCACGTGGCAACGTGTCACATGTTCAGATGATCAATGACCATCATGGTGGGTCCTACATTGGAGGTACATGCGTGTGGGTGTGCATTTCATAAACCAGAACCGTCGGATAAGAATTCTATCATTATTTAGTTGAATCATCCCTCCAAAAACAAATGATAGTTATTTGTTTTAGGGTAAATTACAAAGATACCCCCTGTATTATGGGGTTAGTGACAAAGACCCCTGTGCTTTAATTTGCAACAAAGACTTCCTAAACTTTAGACAAAAACTCTCCTCCATTAGTATTCCATTAATTATCTTCAAAAAAATATTTTTATTTAACTAATTTACGTTTTTAAATCCTCAAATTATCCTTTTTTTTATTTATTTGAATGGTGAGAAAGATATCTTCCACCAAACCACCATAGATACCCATCACCACACTAAAACCATAAAATGTAAATGGAAAAAGCAAAAAACATTAGGAACCTGATTCATAAACGTACTGAGAATCTAAAGATGACAACATGTTGGATCCAAGAAGCAACTCTGCAATGATGGCTTTGACGTCAAAAATAATCATGCACTCCAAATTCTGCAACAAAAAAAGTTACAAGTACTTATTCTCTACTACCGATATTGGACTTCTGGGCTTGAACTTATGAATTGACGTCCAGTTGTGCTCTTTCCGCCCTTCAGTAGTTTTGAAAAACACTAACTAAATTTGAGATGCAAATGACCAGAAATCAACCAAAACACAAAAGCCACACGCATAATCTCAACTCAGAATTATGCTTAAGAAACATACATGCACATTGAGTTTATATCTTGGATCAATTTGTCCAAATTGCAAGAAGATGAACCTACTTTGCTGACATTCCATTACAACAAGAATGGTATGGTTTTCCCTGAAATTCCATTGCAACCTCTTCACTCAAATGACTTATTCTTATCGATACAAACTGTTAGCACCAGATGCTTCAACCCCTCTTGTCCACTACATCTGATCAAAATGTTGTGACATCTCACTGTTGCATAATTGCTCTTTGGTCAAACACAGTGGGTTGCCTAAGAAATGTTCTATTCGTGATACTAGAGAGGACTAGGCAGCTGACAAGGTACCCAATTTGAACTTCCTGTCGATACAAGTGACTACATCTGTATTTTGGATCAAAGGGATCAATGATACTAGAGGACAACAACCTTGGGTTGAACTACCTCCGCAAGAAGAATCGTTCACTTGTATGGCGTATTTGCTGAAATAAGAAGCTATCTCTCATTACAGACAAGCACCCAAATGAAGAAAATGAGAATTTGGAGATGTGTTTTGATACAAAAAAGAACAATACCAGGGAGAGAGAGAGAGGAAGTATTGCTTCCTGTGCTGGAGGATATGGAGAGATTGAAGATATATCATGGATTCTCTTTTGTTTTCCTATCAACGGTCTTAAAGTTAGATTTTTTTGTTCCTTTTCTGGTGACGAGCAAATGTGTTTTGGTAATTAGGTTTTAAGAAAAATGGCAAAAAAAAAGAAAATAAAAAAGTTTAGTGGGGTATTTTAATAATTTAACACCTTCCATCATCTGACTTAACGACTAAGGGGGTATTTGTCACAAAGTAAAAGTATAAGGGGGTCTCTGCCACTGACCCCATAATACAGGGTGGGTCCTTGTAATTTACCCTTTGTTTTATATTGTTGGCACTTTTTTTTGCCAAACTACATCAAAACTTAAAATATCTTGTGGGTGTTGTTCGAAACAAATCAGTAACTTGGAGGCTTAAGGTCAAGGGAGAAACGACTGCTCCTTCCTTAAAATCAGCACTGAGACTCAAAACATTTTTTCTTAGGTCATGTTTATATTAAAAATAAGTGTTTATTGAATAAGTGCTTAAAAATAAGTGTTTATTCGAATAAATACTTATTTATATTTGGAATCCAACTTTTTCGAGTAAATAAACACTTATTTTATATTTGACATTTGATAGTCTTATTCTCCAATAAGCATTTTTTATTATTTTGTCCTTCATTTTCTTTCAAATTTTACAAAAGTACTTTTATGAATGTATCTTAAGAAAATCAATTTTACAAAAGTACTTTTATGAAAGCACTTTTATAAAAAATACTTTTATAAAATTCAACTAGGGATAGTTTTATATGTGTATTTTAAAATTTAACTAGGGGTAATTTTGGAAGAAAATTTTGAATAAATGTTTGTTGTATAAACACTTCAAAAAAAGCTGGAAATTTGGGCTTAACAAATAAGCCATTATTTTAAGCTTATTTTCCAAACACCGATAAGTGATTAATGGCAAGGTTCAAAGTATCGACACGTATCAGCCATACCGGCCAATACGTATCATGCCGGTGGCTTCCCGATACACCCCTACAGGGGTTGTATCAGGCCAGCCACTGGTTTAGAGGGTATCTGGGCCTTAAATCGCCCCCTTTGAGTCAATTTCAAAAAAAAAAAAGCATCGACACAGGCCGATACATCCTAGTAGCATATCAACACATGTCGATATTTAGAACATTACCCAAATAAGCATTTATTTTTAAGCACTCCCAAACATGACGTTAGAATGTGCCTTTTCCAAGGTTGTTTGGTTTCAAGCTCAAGTTGGTCTCAACCTAGAAGCTTTGCTAAACTCTAATGAGTTTGATCTTCTAAAATAGTGGGAGAAGCAGCATGTAGCAGTCAAATGCTTTAAACAACTAATCAAGGGCAAGATAGCATCAATTGTCACAAGTATTTGGGATGAGAGGAACAATGTGACTTCCAGGGGAAAGAAGCCAACCCTTTGGATGTTGTACTTTGTAGTATGGTGGAGGGCTTCTTAACTAGCAGACCTATGCTCTCTTTTTCCCCTGAATCCAATATGTTTTAACAAATAGAACTTGATTTTCAATAGTTTAATTGTTGTGCAAACTCTTATGTCATAGACGATGGATCCTTCGACACCAACACACACCTTGCAACAACAGGTCTTTTTCTTATTCTCATCTCATCCGATTTCTTTCTGTTAATTTGTAGAGGACAAGCATGTTTTGCATACACCCCCACATCAGCTAAAGTGTTGGCAATCTACTATCTCATGTAATGACACATGTAGCCAAGCCTTCACAAGCTTTTGTTTCTTTTGATAATCCTCCTTGTATTAGAAGTATGGTCAATCGTTGTATGACAGTGTGAGGGGATCAAAATGTTTCCGTAATGTTTTTTTGTGGTTCCTTTCTGAAAAAACTGAATTTTCATTTGAAATATCTCAAACTGAAGTTTAGTGATTTCAACCCGTGATTACGAGATGATGCATGTGTTCAGTGGTGTTTGGTACAGTGGTGTAGCTAGCTTAATCATTTCAACTTGAATCTCCATGCTTTTGTTTATAAATGACGTACTAGCAGAAAGGGCCCCTGCATTGCAGGGGCTGGTGGAATTGTGAAAGTTCTGTGTAAACAATTTGCTTTAAAAGGATGAGGGAAAAAAAATTAATAGTTTCAATAAATTGATAAAAATGATCCAAGTTTCTATCACTTCGTAGTCAAAACTACTTTAACTCATTTTTCATTTACTAATTTTTATTTACAGATAAAATATTTGAATGACGACAAGTAAATTTAATTATACATTTAAAAATAACAATGCCATACAAATAAAGGTACACTGACAGTCCACAGTCATGATCCAACTCAGGTTTACTTCAACTTAGCACCTAGTGACATGTTGAAATGTGATTGGACTCGAAGAGAAAATCCCACTCTTCCCAATAAAAAAATAATGTCCACCCCATTGACCTCGAGTCCCCACCATACGGATAGTCAGCTACAACCTATACCCAATAAAATATGATTGTTAAGAAAGAAACCAACTAATCTTGCAAAGTCTTCCCTTTGGTCAAAACGTGTCCATTCCTACATATCATCCTTAGACTCCAGTTGCAGTCTTCATAGTTCGTCCATTATGATGTAATTCTTGTGGGTAGAAAAGTTGATAAATCAAGATAAAAGTTGAAGGAGAACAGACCGATAGATAAAGGAGAGTTCTGGTTCTCCCTCTCAAATAGTTACTCCTTGTATTATAAATAAAAAATAAAATAGAGAAGAGCACCACCATCTCACACCAATCTCCATTCCAACTGCAAACAAATATAGAAGAAACACGATCAAACCTCAACACCTCCAGAAACCATCGAAATAAAAAGGAAAATGAAAATACACAAGTACAGTAGAGTAGGCACAATGAAGACAACCTCAATAGTCAATAATACTTAAATTGCAAAACAAAGGAAGTCGAATCTTGTAAAATAATAAACATAAAGAAGGAGAAATAGATCACATCAAGTTGAGAAAAAACAAAGTAATTTGGAAAAGAAAAGTAACAGACGAAAAGCCATCTATCATAATCGACAATCTTAAATCACACAAACATATGAACTTGAATTACAAACATAGAATGAAGAAATTACCCACATGCTCTAGGTCACAAGAGCCACCCTTGAGCTCCATTTGTACCAATGAACGAAAGGGAATCTTGCAAACATAGAATGAACCAAAAGGAAACCTGCAAATTAGACAAAGAAGTATGTGAATAGAAAACAACAAATAGCAAAGGAGATAAAGTTAGATGATAAAAAGACAGATAGAATGAAAAACAACTAAAACCCTAAACTCAAATCAAACCACCATTGTAACCCAAACCTGAAGAATACTTCAAGGAGCACCCTAAAAAGAATGAAAACCTGAAAAAAAAAAAAAAAAGAAAATGGAAACATTAGTGTGGTTACAATGAAAAACAAATCAAATAAACCACATAACTAATTCAAACAATAGATTATCCAAATCATTGCAAATAATAAGGAAAAAGAAGCCTAGGTATTCTTCTAAAATGAGAGAGATGGGGGTTAAGAGAGGAAGAGATGAGAGAGAAATGATGCTTGATATAAGTGAGGGACGTCAGGCATTCTCGAGGAAAGAAATATTGTGGGGAAAAAGCGGGAGAAATATGGCATAATACTCTCAAATTGGATAGAAACCATCAAAGGTTAAAGAAAGTTATATAAAATAATACAAAAATAACATTGTCATTAATGGCATTTCAAAAAATTAGTTTGAACACATGGCATTTCAAAAAATTAGTGTGGACACATGTATCTTTCACGCTTGGATAGGGTTAAGCATGTAATTATTGACCTCGCAATAGAAAACGGATGCTTTCACGTGAGAATCTACTCGCACAAGTAGATTCCATTTGCTACACGGAGAGAGCATCCCAGTCGTATTAATATAGATATATAAGATAGTAATTAATAACTTTTATAATAATAATAATTTAAATAACAATAATTATTGGGGTGCTCTCACGTGGGAATCTACTCGCACGAATAGATTCCATTTCCTGCAAGGTGAGAGCAGCCCTATCCTAATAACACACACACACACACACACACACACACATATATATATATATATATATATATATATATATATATATAAGATAATTCTTATTTATTTTCTTGACAACATTTTTGGGAATCTATATGTTGTTTGACAGACTTGGTACTATCATATTAATTCCATTAAAAAATGCAAGAGCATATATAAATAAGTGTTAATCATAGGATATTTGGATTTAAATCTCATGACCTACACCAAATTAAAAGCAAATATCCACTTTATAATAATGGTTCAAAGTATCATGCACCTTTGTGTCTCAATACTTTAAACCATACTCCTATTTTCTTTTAATTTTTCTAAGTTATATATATGTAAGGGTTCCCAAAAACACCTATAAACAAATATATCAGGATCCTCGGATATAATGCAATATGCCTGATACGAGGTGTATCATATAAAAATTTCAAACCTTGATGTTAATAGATGCCTCCTGATACGAGGTGTATCATGCACCTTTGTGTCTCAATACTTTAAACCATACTCCTATTTTCTTTTAATTTTTCTAAGTTATATATATGTAAGGGTTCCCAAAAACACCTGTAAACAAATATATCAGGATCCTCGGATATAATGCAATATGCCTAATACGAGGTGTATCATATAAAAATTTCAAACCTGATGTATAGATGCCTCCTGATTGTTTCTATTACTTAGCTATCAAGCCACTACATGCTCAACATTGGAGTTAAACATGATACATGTGGGACTCACGCTCATGTTTACGGAACAGGAGTGTTTATTTATGATTAGTTGCATATGTAACCTTGTTTTACACATAGCATGGTAAGCATCATATCCGGTATCGATTAATCACCCCTAACTGTTTCAAGCTACACCAAGAAACAAAAGAGTGACATTTTAGAGTGGAGTTCCAAATGAATTATTTTATTATTGGTAAGCCCCTGTGTGATGCATGGAAAAAAGATGCTAGGGCTTAGTGGACTTAAAACTTATTGCTCTATGGGGCTACACAATCTAGGGATAGGGATGGCGATTTTTCCCAATCCTACCAAGTAATCGGCCTCATTGACCAAGTGGGGATGGTGATAGAGGCTTCCTTAGAGGGGACAAGGTGGGGATGGGGTTATATATTTAAAATATTATTTGCATTTTATTTTTCCTTCATTTTAAATAAATTCCTTTTTGAAAATAAACTTTTAATGAAAAAATTACAGGATTCAAGTCCCCGATTGGGGAACTTGTCTCCATTGGGGACTAGGGATGCAAGCTATTTTTTTTCTCAATGGGGATTGAGGTCAAATATGGGGATTAATTTAAAACTCGGGGTCGGGACAGGTGGTATGATCCTTATCCCGAACCTACCCATTGTCATTCCTACTCGAGGGTCATCCCCCAAACCTATAAATATAGTTTCAATAATTATGGTATTAAATGTAGTTTCCAATACTTATGGAAATTATTAAAAAACTCTAATTATTTATTTGAATAATTGAAAGTTTTATAATTTAACTTTCACTAAATCAAATTTCCAAAATCAATAATTTGTAGTAATTAAATTATCAAAAGCACTAATTATTGCTAAAAAGTTATAGTAAATGTCAAAATTACTTAAAATATAAAAAGTATATTATTGAAATTAATTTTCCACTACAAAATTACTGAAAATTTGTAATTATTATCTAATAATATCATTAAATATTAATAAATTTACCAAAATTACTGAAAATATCAATAACTTCTTATTGCTAAAAAATTACTAATAATATCAAAATGATTGAAAATGAACAAAAAAAATTATACTTATTTGAATAAAAATTTCAATGAAAATTACCAATAATTTGTAGTTATTAGATTTTATTTTTTAATATTTTAATTAATTATTAATTTTCAGAAATTATTGATTTCAATGTTTAAATCTCAACAAAAAAATGAAATTAAATTAATAAAATTAGTAATTGTTAGTAATTAAATTTTCTAATTTACCAAAATTACAAAAAATTATAGTTTAGGTGTCGATATTTACTAAATAATATCCAATAATATTCAAATTAAAAGAAATTCTTAGATGGTTTATTGGGCATGTAATATAGATTAATATGGGTTTTATGAGGAATTCTAGGTGGGGAGATAGTTTAAAAGAAATTTTATGAGGGGCGTTGGCTAAGTGATCGGGAACATGAAAGATAGAAAGAGAGTTGGAGTGTGGACTCCTGTGAATAAGAGATGGCTATCACATGGCTACGTGGAAGGGTTGAAAAGGGGTAAGGGAGAAAGGAGAGAGTCTTAAGGAGAAACGAGAGAAGGGAGAATGGGAAAAGGAGAGTGCTGCTGATGTGGCCTATGTCGCTATATAATATAGTATGCATAGATTGTTTCAAATGTATGGATGCCACTAGGAGTCATAGGACAAACGAAGTAGGGATGTACGATGGCCCTCTAAATTCAAGAAACGATCCTAACATTCCTTCCAAAGCTGACTAGGTTCTAAATATAATTTCATTTTCACTAGTTTACTCCATCTACATCACAATACAACAAAACAAATTTTGTTCTACTTCAAGAGAAATCAGATTTTGCATTGAATTTGTTTGCATTCTCGTACTTTTGCACCAATATACAAATAAAATTGAATTGAAAAGAAAGTAGGCCATATGTGCAAATCCCGATGCAAAATATGGTATTACTTTTAAGTTGAATATGGTATAGCAAAATGCATGTAAGCATGTTTTGAACACTGAACTTAGGGTCCATTTGGTTCACAACAGGGTTAGAATTGCCTATTCCCCCTAGAGGTATGGAATCATAATCAAAATATCCCCTTTTTATTATAGTCATTTAGTTGGGTACAATGAGGTTCCAATTCTCATTATTGGTGGAATGACATTCTCCCATTTGAGTGAATGGCTAGTTTGGCTTCCCCCTTAAGAACTAGAATCTCATTCCAACCAATGAAGGGAAGGCAAGTGACTTAAAACACCTCCAAAACCTTAATGTTTTTTACTTGATGCCAACCCTCATTGGGAATTGTACATATCATATGGAATCCAGTCCATGTTCTCATATAAATCAAATTGGTAGGGGGAATAGGCGATTTCAATTACAAACCAAATAGACCCAAGAAATGCACAACTCCTAATGAGGGGTTGACATCATATAAAGAGAAATAAGGCTTGAGGTTTTTCAAGCCACTTTCTCTCTCTCTCTCTCTCTCTCTCTCTCTAACCAACTAGAATTGAGATTCTCGTCCTCGAAAGAGGGGGGGGGAGGGAACGGTGCCACAATGACCATTTCCTCAAATGGGAAAATGCCGTTCCACCAATAATGAAAATGGAAACCCTCATTATGATTCTAATTCCAAACCCATATTCCCGTAAACCATATGTCCCTTGCGCTAAGTGTTTGGACCCACCAAAGGACCTCTATTATCAACCAAATACAATCTTAGGAGGGGATGCTTGGCATTGAAGCATTTTACAAGTGTTCCGTTTCACCTGTTTTTCTTAAAAAACGAGATGTAGGTTGATAGGGTGTTTAAAGTGATTTGGCTTATTATTATAATATGTTTATAATGACACGTGTGTAACATCTTAGAAAGAAGTCAGCTTTTTCAAATTTCAATGCGCCACATCACCTTAGTAATTTAAAAAACTTCAATTTGAAGTTTCAAGAAACCCTTCATTTCTCGAATCCCTAAGTTAATCATTGCAAAAACACTTTTTTAGGAACAGACTATCAAAATAGTGTTTTTTACTAGTTGTTTTCTGATGTGGCACTGAATCCATGCCAGCAAAATCATAACACTCGTGAAACACATTGGTCCCAAACACCCTCATAATGTAACATTAGGTTTTTATCTATAACGAATCATTGAGCTAAAGTAATGGATCTAACAAGCCCATTTGATGGACTAGGCTAGAGGTGGATTCGAGGTGAGTCGAGTTGAATATCTGCCTCTTCAAGCTCGGCTCGCTAATGGACTATCAGGCTCGAGCTCGATTCGAGCTAGAGACTTGAGCTCGAATTCGGCTCGAGTCAAAAGCTCAAAAGTTTGAGCCCAACTCGACTGTGAATTAAATGTTTTATAAAAATAAATAAAATACACATATATATATTTTTGGCATATAAAAATTAAGAATTACAAAAAAAAAACAATTATTATTATATATAAAAGTTAAACTTTTATGCATATAATATTTTTATATGTATATATATATATATATATTAACAAAGGATTTAAATATCGACATGATACGCCTCGTATACGCCCGATATGGGGTGTATCATATCGATATCGGTTGACAACGGTACGAGATACGCAACAAATAGAAATGTATCCCGTAAGTCATTCGTATCACACTGATACAAATGCCTATTGGCATGTATCATAATGTATTGACCGATATGCACCAGTACGAGACGATACACGCGAAGTGTCATGTCTCTTTCATAGAAAATGTAGCTATGTCGATTCGAAACAAGGTCATTTGGATGCACTATCTTTCACCACACTCTGAACCATCAAGCCAGGCCTTATCTTGTGTTATTAAATAGAATAAAATAAAACTTATTACGCTTTTGTGTCAACATACAATTTAAACAAAAAAACATGTGTTTATATTTAACAATTCTAACTATTCCAAGCAATAATATTAAAAAAATAGTATTTTATAAATTAATAGAACAAATATTCTATTAAGTCCATGTTTATATAAAAAGATGATTTCTAATATCAATAAAATATTAATAATAAAATAATTATTTTAATATTTAAATAGCACATGATATGCATTTTTTATTTTTATATATTTTTAAAAATTATTAATTAATATTTTGATTTACATTAATAAGTAATAACAACATATTTATTATTTATAAAAAATAAAAATATTGCTTACAAGATGATTTCTAATATCAATAAAATTATATAAATAAAATAATATTAATAAAATAATTATTTAAATAGCAAATGATATGCATTTTTAATTTTATATATTTTTAAAAATTATTAGTTAATATTTCAATTCACATTAATAAGTAATAACAACTTATTTATTATTTATTAAAAATAAAAATATTGAAGAATATAATATTAAATTGAATATATCAAATTCACTAATCTACATTTATTTCAAAAAACGAATTTTTATTTTGAATTATTTATAGAAATAAAAATATTAACAATGGAATAATTATATTAGTAATTAAAAATTATGAATTTGTATAGGATATGTATCTTATAAAATGTAACAAATTTGATATACTTTAAGTTAATATTATATTTTTGTGAATTATTAATTTGTATTTTAATTTGCATTTGAGAATTTAATATTTAATTGATTTTTTGTTAATGTTAAAAAGTTTAAATAGTAAAATAAAAAACAAGTGATATAATAATTAAAATATAATATGCACATGTGTTTAGTGCCTTGGACTCTTAATTGATGCATTATACATAAAATTATATGATATATAGGCATCCTGATATATTAATTGTAATATATTATTTCATATTCACCATTAAAATATACATTTTCTATATATTTATATATTTGTGGAATTTGTATGTATTTTTCTAATATAATTTAATTAAATGTTCATTTAAATTACCTTTGATTATAATATTTAATATGTCATTAAATGTTATTTAAGTAAAATAACTTGTTAAAAATCACAAACCAAACGTAATAAATTTCAAACCCAAGCCATTTGCTTATAACAATAATTAATTAACCGTTATGCCAACCTTAATTACTTATTAGAATGGAATGTTTTTTTATCTTTATTGCCTTGGTGGATGTTTCCCAACAAATGCTATAAATTTGATTATTAATATTTATATAATAATAAGGTGAATACAAGTTACATTTATTTATTAAAAATTAAGGTATATATTAACTTGTATACATAATAAATATTATCTAAATCTATATATAATAATTATTAACTAATAAATGATTTAAAAAATATTAACTAATAAATATTAGTATATATACACACATTTCAGTTCTTCTATTATTTTTTAATGGTTACTAATTATACCCCGATATTTTATATAAATCATCAAAGAATGATTTTTATATTTAAATAAATTAGTTATACTCACATAAAACTCATTTTTATTATTTTTCATATTTTTAAAGATTTTTTTTTTAATTTTCTAATGTATCCATGCCTATCTTGATTTTCCATCCATATCTATACGTTTCTAAAGTGTATTTTGATATGCCTCTTAAAATTACCTTTTCGATACACTTTGAGTTTCCGATACTTTGAATCTTGTATGATACTTTAATCTTTGATATTAATATATATATATATATATATATATATATATATATATATATATATATATATATATATATATATATATAGCTCAATTAGGCTCGTGAACCTTATGAACCGAGCTTTATTAGACTCAAACTCATCTTGATTAACAAATTCATATAATATATTTAAGTTTAACTCAAAATTCAATTTAAACCGAGCCTCACTAAATTCGAATAGATCGTAAAAAACTCGCCTCGCGGCCACCTGTATACCAGGCTCAGCTCAGACCCATGTTCCCAAAAAATGCGGGATATGTGAGTCTGGGATTTTTGGTTACGGAATTTGGTTACGGAAAAAATGAGATGGCATGAAATATTTGGTTACGGAATTTTTTGCTCTGGGCCTAATTTTATCCTCTTTGGAATGAGAAATGGGCCTTAGGCCCTAGCCCGCGGCACGAAAAACAACCGTGCCCGGAGCTGCCGATTCTCATTCTTGATTCGACACTCTCGCAATCAACCAGCTTAGGGCTGTCTGCACCGGTCTCTGGTAAGCTCTCTCAGATCACCCAGTCCTTATTTTTCTGAGCATCGGATCTCATGATCTCTCTTTGTCCTGATTCCCAGCTTCTCTTTATCTTAAAGTTTCATACGAGAAACAAAATCAACTAGAATATGAGCATATTATCTATTGAGTTTCATTTAAAATTCTGCAAATAGCACGAACAAATTACTCCATCTTGAACCGACAAATCAACAAATGGGGGACGGAGGGGTTAAGAATATTACTTTATCGTGATTTTCTGGATATTGTTTTACAATTGCTTTGATGGACATCATTGTTTGAGCCAAAACACCCACCTCTCTATCCAGCAAGGTTGAACCATACATCAAAGGCCCTGGAGCCCCGGGTGTTAGATAATATGATAATCAATAGATATTAAATAAAAACCACTAAAATATACAAAAAATTTGTAGAGAAAGAGGAAGTCATTGCAAATCTTGTCTAGCCAAAGAGAGAAGTCTTTCCAAGCAGCTGTTTGCGACAGTTCAAGGAGATGTCGATAGGATTGCCCAAAATGCAGACACATCCACCCAGAGAGTTTGAGTTATGTGATGGCAGGCGAGGCTATGATGCTTTTCCTCTAACTAAAATTTTTGAGTGAGAAAGAAAAAAAAGAAAGAAAAAATACAGTTTGAAGCCAAAATGTTTTAAATTTCATCCATAACTTAGACAAGAAAGAATTCTTCTTTTTTTGATAAGACGAATTAGACACAATATAAACATATTTTGAACAAAACGGTATAAAGCATTCATTGGTGTCATGAATCTTAAATAAAACATAAAAGACTTGTTGCATTGTTTATCTTTAAATAAGTATATTTAACTGTATCCTTTTTGTTAACATTGGTAATTCTACCTCCCCCTCACCATAGCCATTGTTTCTGTGTCACAGGGATAAGAATATTAACAAAGTTTTAGAATGTCTGAAAAAGTCTATTTTCAGCAGATACTTGTCGAATTTTAAGAATTGTTAAGATGTGTCAACAGATATGACTAGTTTTCTAGATGTTGATGGCATAAACATATATATGCATGCAAATGACTACTTTTTATTGATAATGCATTTTTTTGAGCCAGAATTGTACCAGAATCTTAAATTGTATCTTTTTTGAACCATTATTGTTTTGAACCTGGATTATTCTTGTATCCTTTATACATACTATGATTGGATAATAGTGTTCCCTCCCTCACTCCCTTTCCCTAGCTCCTTCAATGAATTGCTCTCTAGACGAATTTTAAGGTTTTCCTAAGCATGTTAAAGTTAAATATTAGCTTTAATAAACTAATAATCAAGTGAACAATCTTTGTCATCTATCTGCTACAAAATCCTGCACAAACAGAGTTCTCAAGAATGGGAAATGAAAGGTTGTTAGCATCCTGAAAAATAGGGTGAATTAAGAGAAAGAATACTATGCTTTTGCCATTTGCCAATGCACACCCAGTTAAGAGAAAGAATACTCTAATTTCTAACCTGTTAACCCAATGATTTTCAAAACTTGAAACAAACTGTAACAGTGTCATCGTTAACAACTTAAAGTGATCAGGCCCCACATACAAAAATGTAAAATAAGGAAATTACCTCCATTGCTCAAATTTTAGAAAAGAATCAGAGGGAAAAACAGAAAATTCCTATACTCAACTTTTGTGTGGGGGCTGGGGGTGAGCACGCTTTCACCACACTGGAATCCATGATATCAATAAAAATGTCTACTTTGTCCTTGCAACTACCAGTCACTCCTTATTCCTGGATTCCTAGTCAAACATCCATGAGATTCCAATATAAACTCATTATCCTTCGTATGATTCCATTTCCATACCACTTTTCTGCGTTTCAACTGCACACTGATGTGTCTTTTGTGCCCATGTAATAGACAACATACTCTAACATGAACTTATTAGTTCATCTATGTACTTGGAATGCTTAACATTGATAAGGTTTAATTGGCAAATCTCGATATGGATTATGGAATGCCCTTTGTAACTTCTCAGTCCGAGCTACCATGTCCTTAAAAAGATTGGTGCATCTCCAACCAAGTCATTGACATTCTGCTGAGAAGTTTTTATCCGAAGTACTGATCCTTGTACTGCAGTTTTCAACTCCTGCAATATTTCAAAACAAAGTACTATTCACTAGTTTTTTCTTCGACCAATACAACAGTGGTTGATGCCTCAGTAGTCAGTGCAATTAGAAGATAGGGTAGCATACAAACACAAAGAGAAAGTTCATGAGTGAAATTCTGACCAGGAAAGGTATTGATATTGTTTATATTTGATGTTTTTAGCTTCTTCCTACTTCTCCTTTCTTGGCAATGTTTTAAAAATTGGTTTTTCTAACCTATAGAGACATCTCATGCCACATGTACATTGAAATTTGGAGTTATAGTGATGTGCTTTTGGTCCAGTCATTTTGTCAAAAAAAAAAAATGATGTGCTTTTGGTCTGATATACTTCTTCAGTTGGGGGCCTGTGACTTTAATTTACTGGCTAGTGCAGCATATATCATTTCTTATGCTGAAATTTGGAATGGTAGTTGTTTCTTCATTTTATGTCTCGTGTTGTTTCTCCTATTTTCCCTTATGGTTGTAGAAACTAATTTAGTATTGCTTTGCAACCCAGATTGTTGCATCTCTAGTTATTCATCTATAAGCTTATTGTTATCTCCTTGAATGCTTGCTGTCAAGTGCTACTAACACCACTTGTTCTTTAGAAACTGGAAGTCTGGAAAAATTTTGAATGATGAATGACATCTCTTTGGTATCTATTGCTACTCTCTCTCTCTCACACACACACACACACACACACACACATGCACCTGTGCGTACGTTCACACACATAAACACACTTGCAAACATATGGAGCTCTATGATGTCATATACAACTGTCAAATGCGGAAGCAAGGACTTCCTAGTATGACCAGAACATTCTCTTGATCTTTTGGTTGGTGGCTTAAACAGATGTTTTGTGGATTTTGATACTTAATGGGTGTTTTTTGCATATTTTGGTCCTTTTTATCTAGCCAAAAGGTTTTGCATCAGTTATGATTTGCTCCTTGTACATTCTGCTAATATCAATAAAATTTTACAGTTACTGATAAAAAAGGAATTTTGTAGAAGAAAATGTCCCATTAACAATTAATAGAAATAATGTCCATATCATTACTCATGTGTTCAGAGTGCCATTAGAACCATTTTAATAATTCTCTTGGACAGCATCAACTTTAGACCATAAGACAATAATATATAATCATCTATTCAAGAGGAAACTGTTACATTTATGTAATATGCAGTATGCTTTACAATGCTATACTAAAAACACATTACCTAGGGAACATACACAGAAATGCAGACAATAATGTATCGCCTCTTAATTAACACCCTTATTTTCAGTAAGGTGGAACCTAACCAAATGGCATAAATCAGCAACTTAGTCCTAGGACAGAGAACTGAGAAAAAAGAGACAAAAAAAAGGCCATGTGGGTCAACAGTGAATAATCTCTTATCTGGATTGGAGAAATACAGGTAAACTTCAAGGAATTACAGATTAGGTAAATCATCCTCAAGAAAAGAGGAAAATATCATGCTTGACTTCTAGAAAAGAAAGGGGAGTCATTTGGAGAAGTCCTTTTTTTGTTTTTAATGCAGGGAATACCCCTAATCATTAATCAAAACCATATTGATTTTCATCATTAGAAATAGGGATTTTCTTTGTCTTTCCACTGAAGACCTTGGTTTATCAAAAAAGGGGGAGGGGGGGGGGATATACCCAGATCCGTAAAGCTCCAGAAATATTACACTGCATTCAGAGGGGTAAAACATCTGAAGGCAGTGAAGAAGAATAATAGGTAGAAGGCTAACAACAGATGGTAGAAACATGTTTGGACTACTTAATATCCATCAGCCTTATTTCTTTGGTTTTTGAGTTTTGTTTGTTTACCTCACCAATAAGGATGGCTTCTAATTTTCATTTTACCAGCGATGAAAGAAAAAAAAGGAAATTAAAAGATCACAGGGGTAAAAAACCGAAAACCCACCCATCCCACACATACAGGCGCTTGAAACCTCAACTGGCCCCAGGATTAGGAGCAAGGTTCAAAATTTATCACGTATCAGGGCGTATTGTATTGTATCAGTCACACCTCGATACACTAAACAATGAGCATTTTGTATTTTTTGTTGTTTTCAGGGGGTAGGCCTTGCTTAGATCGAAAAAAGGGCTTTAAGAAGATGAGGAAGAGAAGGATCTGACAAAAGGCAGATGATTAGGTGGAAATTTTGGGGAAAAGGAAAGAGCGGAGAAGAAACATCTTGTAGATTTGTAAGTAAACTATAGCATTATAATAGGTGATAAGGACAATCAATACAACGTGGCTGTACACATTTTGAACAGCTGTGTATTATCACAAAATTTAAAAACCAGAAAATTCAAAAAAGGGGAAAAGTAGAATGAGGATTTTGGAGCAAAAACAGGCCATGTGGCGTGGCTCAATTTTTTTAGTATATAGTATAGATACTATTAAATCATATGGGCCAGCCTCGGGGTTTGGCCTGCCTTGGCCTGGACAGACATCAAGGTTGTTAACACCATGTAAAAGCCTGGCCCAATTCAACCCAGGATCATCCCTAGACTAGAATTAGCTGCAAGATCAAGATGATGACCCAGAAAAACTCAAGGTTCAAAGTATTGGTACACCTCGATATGGGGGAAGGGGTGTATCAGTACTTTGAACTACACTCATCCTTTTTATCTCCCCCCCCCCCCCCCTCAAAAATAGAGTAGAGGGGTAGGTCTTAGGCTTGCCTACCTCTGAAATAGGCCAAAATCTGAAAAGATTGATATTTGGTGCATCGGTGACCCACCAATACGGCCCGATACATGATAAAATTTCGAACCTTGGAAACACTTAATCAACCACAATAAAAAGGAAAGCAATAGCATCCATTCACCATAAATTTAGAATTTGTTACAAATACCAACAAGGACAATTTCGGAATTTCCAATTCTCAAGTAGCATCAGATGATGCCCACATATGAGGTGCATAAAAATAAAAACATGGCGAGGAGACTCAGAGATTTTGTGCTAGACATGCCATGGGTACTTCTGTAATTGTCATTTATACAAATCTTTAGTTGTCATACCTCTCTTTTTGAAACTAGTATGTGTAACATGCAGCATGCTTTATAATGCTACTAAAAACACATCACTTAGAAAACATACACAGAAATGCACACAAGCAACCTTGACATAAACACAGACTCGTAATAATGATAAGAAAATTGTAATCATAACCAAATCCAAAGGGTGGGTTTAATCCATTCATGAATCTATCATAAAGCTTTAAGAATTAAGATCATATAATCAAGTCCAACTTCAAAAGTCAATTAACCCACATACATTGGTACTTCAACTGAAGGGAATTTCCGGCGGGCAGTATTGGCTTAGTGGATGAGGTAGTAGAAAATTTTTCTTGGCATAACACCTGTAGAGAAAATGGTTGACCAGCTTGTGGTCCCATCTGCTCTTATGTTATTTCTTGTCTATGTTAGACCTTTTCTTCTATTGTTTCTAGTGACAGGGGTGTTCTTGTCATTGTACCACTTAATGTTGAAGACCTATTTTAAATATCATTTGGGGTGGTAGACTAAGCTAGCTGAACCCCTCATTCTCTTCTATTCTCTCTTCCTCTTCTTCTCTTCTCTTCTCTTCATTTCTGGTTTGCTTTTCTTATTAAACAGGTCTGAACCTTCTTGGTTGCAGACAACTTGGTATCAAAGCAGGCCTAAACTTGGCTTGGGCTCTCATGTAGGTGTTGTCCAGCCAACTACATGGGAGTTGTTCTAGGGCTGGAAGCTTCAGCTTGAGTCGCCTGGTTCTTGGAGGTCATTGGAGATTGAAGAAGGTGCCCAAGATTCAAATCTCTTGGAGAGCTGTCTGGTGACCAGGAAGAATCGGAGAAAACAGGTTGGTTTCTGATTTAGAGCTTAAATCAGAGATTGAGAGTGGTGCCCAATAATTTCTGGGTTGTTTTCCTTATTTTTCTGGACTGTTAAAGTATTCAAAATTTCTCTGAAATTAGTACTCGGCTGTTCTTTTAGACTGCTTTAGCCCAGAATTTTTTGGGTTGTTTTCATATTTTTTGGACTTTCAAGTGGCTGAAATATCTCTGGAATCAGTACTGCTGGTTGGTCCTTTCTCTTGGACTGTTTAGGGCACCTGTACGGACTATTTTCTGGGCTATATTATTTTTTGACAGCGTGATCTCCTCTACTGCCCACCTTGTGTTTGTAAAAAGGTCTCTGAAGTTTTTTTGCTTCCTTTGGATGCTGTTTGGACAGTACCTGGAATTTCTATTTAGAAAATGAGTTTGGACAGTGCTGTACTCTTCATTCAGTGATTACTCTTTGTCCACTTTAGCATGGAAATGGCTGGAAATGAGAACAAACCAAATGGAGGACTTGTAGGAGCTGTAAACTCTACTGGTAACAATTCATTTCAGATCACTATAGTCAAGTTTGATGGAACAAACTATTTGGAATGGGCCCAAACAGCTGTGATGGCCATTGGAGGGAGGGGAAAACTGGGGTGTGTGATGGGAGGCACAAAGAAACCAACACAGGAGGACCCTTCCCTTGCTAAATGGGTTCAAGAAAATTATTTAGTTATGGCTTGGTTATGCAACTCTATACAGCCTCATATTAGTAGAAACTATCTTTGGGCAAAGACAGCTAAGGAGATTTGGGACAATATGAAAAAAACCTATTCTCAGCCCCTTAATAATGCTAGAGCCTATGAACTAAAAATGGAGGTGAATAATCTTAAACAGGGGGAGAAACCTGTGTCAGTCTATTTCTCCACCTTGAAATCATTGTGGTATGAGAGATCATCTTGAGACTATGGAGTGGGAGAGCCAAAAGGATGCTGCCACATTCAGGAAATTGGTTGAGAAAAATAGAGTGTTTGAATTCCTGGTTGGGCTGAACTCTGACTATGACATTGTAAGATGACAACTTCTCACTAGAGATAGTGTCTCTTTATCTCAAGCCTACTCTATGGTACATAGTGAGGAAAGTAGAAGGAAGGTTATGTTGCAAATCCCATCTGTGGAATTGGCTTTTGTAGCTATAAAACCAAAGACTGGAGGTGATAAGGAGAGGGATGTAAAGAAGGATGGAAAGAGGGATGCGTTTTGTGACTACTGTAAGAAGCCAAAACATACTAAGGAGACTTGTTGGAAGCTTCATCCTCAGTTAATTCTAGAAAGACTTAGGAACAAGAAGGGAAACACTAATACAACTATAACCACAGGAGCTTCATCCACAGTTGTAACCACAGGAGCTCCATCCATTCCCAACACTAGATCCGGTTCTCTTGATGCATTGGCTGTTGTTAGGGCTGCTTTATCTCAGTTGGAGAGTGAAGTTGGTTGCTCTGTACAGTCTCATTCTACTCCCACCTCTGCTTTTGCTTAATCAGGTACAAGGGCCTTTGCCTATCATGCCTCTACCCCAGGTAACACTAGCCATTTTTGGATTGTTGATTCAGGTGCATCTGATCATATGACTAATTTATCTTCATTGTTTCACACCTATTGCTTGTCCTCTGGCATAGACAAAGTGTCTATTGCTGATGGCTCTCTTGTCCCTGTTTTAGGCAAGGGAGACATCGATGTCTTCGATGCTATTTCCTTATCCTCAGTTCTGCATGTTCCTAAACTAAGCACTAATCTGCTTTCTGTTAGTAGTATCACTAAACACCAGAACTGTTCTGTAACCTTTTTCCCTGATCATTGTGTTTTTCAAGATCTGGCTACAAGGAAGGTGATTGGGATTGGCCGTGAGACGAATGGGATCTACTTGCTTGAACATCCACCCGGGAAGAGAAAAGAAAGTGGGAAGTCTTTTGTGTCACAGTCTGTGAGTCAAATTATGCTTTGGCATAATCGATTGGGTCATCTTTCTTTTGGGTCTTTAAGGAGTCTTTTTCCTAATTTGTTTGAGTCAATCCAAATGGCCAGTCTGAAGTGTGAGAGTTGTGAGTTGGCAAAGCATTGTAGATCAACTTATTCACAAAGTAATAAAAGAAGTTTTGTTCTTTTTGAACAAATATCATATTCTTTCTATGGGTGGGTACAAATACTTTCTATTATTTGTTGATGACCACTCTCGGTTTTCATGGGTTTACCTCATGCTCTCTTGGGATGAGGTTCCCACTTTGACCCGCATTTTCATCAAATGATCTTGACTCATTTTAGTGTTAAAATAAAAAATCTCAGATCTGATAATGCCAAAGAACATTTTTGCAAAACCCCTATCCTCTTATCTCTTTGAACACAGAGTGATTCATCAGAGCACTTGTCCTCATACACCTTAGCATAATGGTGTAGTTGAGAGGAAAAACAGACACATCCTTGAAGTTGCAAGGAGCATCATGCTGAATACTAGTGTTCCAATTCGTTTCTAGGGGGATGCCATTCTTACTGTTGCTTATCTCATTAATAGGATTCCTTCACGAGTCTTGGACATGAAAGCTCCTTTTAACTTGTTGTATCCTAATAAGGAGCAGTTCTCTGTTCTTTCCAAAACCTTTGGTTGCACTTGTTTTGTCCAAATCCTTGGGCCTACACGTTCAAAATTTGATCCTAAGGTTGCCAAATGTATTTTCCTAGGGTATGCACAAAATCAAAAGGGGTATTATTGCCATGACCCTGTCTCGAGAACCAGATTTGTATCTATGGATGCCACCTTCTTTGAAGATGTCCCTTATTACCCTAGGGTTTCACCTCAGGGGGAGAGTGGTGAGCGGGGTGTGTTTGCTCAAGATGTTCCTTTGCCCATTCTTGCAAGTGGAGAGGAGTGTATTGAAGGGAGTTGTCAAAAGTGTAAAGAATTGAGGGTGTCTCACAGAAGATGGTGGCGGAAAGTTGGTTCTAGTAATGATCAGTCCAGGCTAGTTCCTATCTCTTTTGCCGCACCGGATTCAGGTATTGCTTCCTCCTTACCCCCTGCTGCTACTGATGACGTACCCACTCCTATTACTGATGACATACCCTCTTCCACTACTGTGTCTCTGCCATCCTCAGATGACCTTGACCTTCCGATTGTAGTACGTAAGGGGAAACGTCAGTGTACCTCATCCTCTGCCCATTGTATATCTCATTTCCTTTCTTATGATCACATTTCATCATCATATAAGTCCTTTTTAGCCTCCATTGCTGCCATTCTCATTCCTAGAACAGTTCAAGAGGCCCTTGTTGTCATTGAGTGGAAGGAAGCAATGAAGGCTGAGATGGATGCCCTTGTAAAGAATGATACTTGGGAACTGGTTGATCAACCAAGAGAGAAGAAGCCTGTTGGGTGTAGGTGGATATGTATAATGCTGATGGTACAATTGAAAGGTATAAAGCTAGACTGGTGGCTAAGGGATACACTCAAACTATTGGTATTGATTACTTGGAGATGTTTGCACCAGTTGCAAAAATGAATACCATTAGGGTTTTACTATCTCTTGCTGCTAGCTTCTCTTGGCCTCCGTTTCAAATGGATGTTAAGAATGCATTTCTAAATGGTGACTTGCAGGAGGAGGTGTATATGGATACCTCCTGGTTTCTATGGTGTAGAGACTGGTAAGAAAGTTTGCAAGTTGAAGAAAGCTTTGTATGGTCTAAAACAATCTCCAAGGGCATAGTTTGATAGATTCAGACTTGCTTTGGAAAGATTTGGCTATGTTCAATCCAAATCTAACCACACTCTGTTCTTTAAGAAGAAATGATTTACTTTGACTCTCCTAGCTATATGTGGATGACATTGTGGTGACAGGAAGTGATATTAATGAGATTAACTCTCTTAAGCAATTGTTGAATCAAGAATTTGAAGTAAAGGACCTGGGTGAGTTGAGGTATTTCCTTGGGATAAAAGTTGCAAGGTCCAAGCATGATATTTTTGTTTCCCAGAGGAAGCATGTTCTTGATCTGTTGGAAGAGACAAGAAAACTAGGAGCTAAGCCTGCTATTACTCCCATTGAGCAAAATCATAAGATTAATGCAGAGGATGGTGAGCCTTTAGAAGATAAAGGTATGTATCAACGACTTGTAGGAAGACTTCTCTACCTATGTCTGACTTGCCCTGACATTTCGTGTGCTATAAGTGTTGTTAGTCAGTAAATGCGCTCTCCCAAGACCTCACACCTCCTTGTTGTTGAGAGAATTTTAGCCTACTTGAAGAGGTGTTCAGGCCGAGGTATACTTTTTAAAAATAGTGGCCATATGAAGATTGAAGTATACAGTGATGTAGATTGGGCAGGTTGTATTGATGATAGGAGATCTACCTCTGGGTATTGTGCCTTTGTTGGAGGAAACTTAGTTTCATGGAGGAGCAAGAAGCAAAATGTTGTTGCTCAGTCTAATGCTAAATCTAAATACAGGTCTATGGCTAATGGTGTTGCTAAAATATTATGGCTGAAGTATCTCCTTACAGAATTGGGAATTGAGTTTGAAAGACCCTTGATGCTGTATTGTGATAACCAGACGGCCATTAACATTGCTCACAACCCAATACAGCATGATAGAACCAAATACATTGAAGTTGACAAACATTTCATCCGAGAGAGAGTTGCCTCTCAAGAAATGTGCCTTCCTTGTGTTGCCACTAATATGCAGTTTGCCGATGTCTTCACCAAAGCAGTCAACAAAATCAAACTTGAGTCAGATTTAAGTAAGTTGGGAATGATCAATATATTTTCCCAACTTGAGGGGGGAGTGTAGAGAAAATGGTTGACCAGCTTGTGGTCCCATCTGCTCATATGTTCTTTCTTGTCTATAGTACTGTTAGACCTTTTTTTCTATTGTTTATAGTGACAGGGACATTCTTGTCATTGTACTACTTAATGTTGAAGACCTATTTTAAATATCATTTGGGGCGGCAGACTAAGCTAGCCAAACCCTTCATTCTCTTCTATTCTCTCTTCCTCTTCTCTTCTCTTCTCTTCATTTCTGGTTTGCTTTTCTTACTAAACAGGTCTGAACCTTCTTGGTTTCAGACAACTACACCAAAGGTTGTGGATGTGGCCAGGAGTTTGAGGGATGCCAACCTTCTGCATTGGGGTCACAATGGATTACTCAGAGAAGAGGATGTTTCTGGTGCTGTTCTGGCCAGTGTGGTGATTTAATGTCTTGAGGGCTGTTTCTTGTGTTGGCGATCACCTAATTCATGGTGCTGAATTCTTGTTGGCATTTAAATGGGATGGGCTCTATGTTGGGTTTTGTCCCATTCTTTTGGATGTTTTGGGTCTGCTGAAAGGGTTTTGATTCAGTGGATTATCGTCACCGGTGAAGATGGAACTACAGATTTATTTTCTGTCTTGTAAGATCTGGAGATCCAGTTTCCGGTGACCATAGTCTCATAAGTTTCCGACAAGTTTGTTCTTTTCGACATTTTTTTGGCATTTCAATTTTGCGTTCATCAATAGATCTATGTTGTAGGCGCAAATTACACCACAACTCCTTTCATTTCGGACATGGATTTTCTTGCATTAACGGTGGTTGCAAGAGATGATCATTTGGACAAAATTTTTGGGATTCCACCACTTGTTTGAAATGTGGTTGTAATTGCTTTTCTAGGCGTTTTTTAATTTTTACAAGGCTTTCTCCATAGGCCACTTATTTTTAAAAGAAGATTGTTTTGATAAGGCATATTTAACGGTTTGTGGGTTATTTCATCTGGTTTTGAAGTTTACAGTTGTTGGTTGCCACTGGATGGGTTTGAGTTTGGGAATCAATTCTCTCCTTAACCCCTTGTTGGTTTAGTTGTTCGGATGCTTTATTCGGAAGTTTCTTGTTGAGTTTATCTCTGTTGGAGGTTTGGTCCTTTGTTTTGGCGTTTTATAGATTTCCGCTGCAGAGTCCTCACAAACTGGATCCTTCAGCAGACTGGTCAATAATCTGGATTTATTTCTCCAATTTTGTCAATTTCTTGGACTATTCTGACTGATTCTGATTGTAGTATCTTGTATTCTGAGCATTTTTTTAATGAAATTTGCCACACGTGGCTTAAAAAAAATATAAAATTTATTTTGTACATTATGTAATATAAAATATTATATATAATATAAATTCAAAATAATGCATAAAGTTCTAAGATAATATAATCAAAATAATTCAGTTGAACCTAGTCATGAATCTATTATAAAGTTCAAGATCATATAATCAATTCCAACCTCAAAAGTCAATCAACTCACAGACATTGGTTCTTTCTTTCATTTTTTTTGGGAGTACATATATTGGTTCTTTAACTCATATATCAATGGAAACGATTCAATGAAGGTAGAAAATGATCACCTTAACAAAGGGATACATAATTATCGCTTACCCTAGACAAAAGTCTCACCTAGTAAAATAGGTACCGGGACACATCTATGTCCATCTTATCCTCCCTTCATGTTGAAGAGCAAGGAAAAAGATTGAAATGAATTCCAACTTCCAATTAGAAATGCTCATAATAGAATATAAAGGCCTATCAAGGTTCATAATATAATTTTATTAATTTAATGGTGTTTTGTCTAAAAAATTTGAAATCATACTGATTAGAACATTCTGAATTTAACATCTTTATTCCATTAATATTCTTTTAAATATGTGAAGTGCTATCTGCTATGGTTGTGTTATTTTCTACATGGAGAGGAGCATCCGTGGCTGTGCATATATATTTTCTTCTATGTAGCTATATTTTCAAGGTCTTCCACTTTTTGTTGCATTTCTATGCTATCTTCTTTGGTATTCTATTACTATAGCAATGTAAAGTTTTATTCGTTTTTTTTTTTTTGATAGATTAAAGTTTTATTTGTTTTGCTATAGATATGTCATCACATTGTCCATCTAGGGATGAAAAAGATCATGCCAAATGGACAAGGAAGGAGGAGAGGATATTTGTTGAATTAATGATAGAACAGTGCAAAAAAGGTAATAGGACAACTACTACCTTTAGCTCTGTGGGTTGGAATGAAATCCAAAAGGATTTCAATAAGAAGACAGGGTGTAACTACACAGATATGCAGTTGAAAAATAAATTTCAAAAACTAAGAAAAGTGCACAAAGAGTTAAAGAATGCATGCAAGCAAATGGGTTTTAGTATGGATCCTTCTAGGAAGGTTATATTGGCAGAGGATGATGAATGGGAAGCCTACCTAAGAGTGAGTCATGTGTACTATGTTTCAATTTGCTAAGATATTTAGGTTAGGTATATAATTTGTCTAATCATACTTATGTACACAGGGTCATCCCAATGCAAAAAATTTACGAACAATTGGATGTCCGTTATGGGATGAGCTTCAAATAATCTTTGGTGATGCAACCAGTGAAGATAAAGGTACTCTTGATGTAGAAAGTATTAATTTAACATATTTTTATTCCATTAGTATTCTTTTAAATATGTGAAGTTCTATGGTTACTTTATTTGCTATATGAGAGGAGTATTCAGGCATGTATATTTTCTGCATGTAGCTATATATTTTCAAGGTCTTCCCACTTTTTGTTGCATTTCCATACTATCTTCCTTGGTATGTTATATTGTAGCATTGTAAACTTTTATTTGTTTTGCCATAGATATGTCACTTTGTCCATCTAGGGATAGAAAAGATAATGCCAAATGGACAAGGAAGGAGGAGAGGATATTTGTTGAATTAATGGTAGAACAATGTAAAAAAGGTAATAGGACGACTACTGCCTTTAGCTCTACTGGTTGGAAAGAAATCCAGAAAGATTTCAATAAGAAGACAGGGTGTAACTACACAGATATGCAATTGAAGAATAAATTTAAAAAATTACGACTTTTGCACAAGGAGTTCAAGAATGCATGCAGAGAAACGGGTTTTAGTATGGATCCTTTTAGGAAAGTTATATTGGCAGATGATGGTGATGTATGGGAAGCCTACATAAGAGTAAGTCACGTGTATTATGTTTTAATTTGATAAAGTTATCACTATGTATATATAATTTGTGTAATTATATTTATGTATACAGGATCATCCCAATGCAAATAATTTACAAACAACTGGATGTCAATTATGGGATGAGCTTTGTATAATTTTTGGTGACATCACTACAATCGGTGAATATACAAAATCTTTTAGGCAGGAAGATGAAGATACTTCAGAAGATGAAGATACTTTTGATGCAGAAAGTATTAATTCTTTATCAGATTCTGATGAGCACCAAACAACTAGGCATATTAGTTTTGGTTCTTTAGATCCCATGCTTACATTAGATGCAATGGATGATACCAGCCAAGAAAAGAGTCCAATATCTCCAAAGAGAGCCATTACTTTGAAGGATCGGAAACGCAAGAAATTCAACAATTTGAAAGCTTTTAGTGAGGCTTGCATGACATTCACTCTTGAGTCTATGTATCGTATTAATAAAGATCGTAAAAAGAGGTTGACATCAGTTCCATTACGTGACCCATATCCACTTAGTAGATGCATTGAAGTTTTAAATAATGCACCATGTTTAGATGCAAAATTATATGGGAAGGCAATGAACTTATGTATGCATTCATATTGGAGAGAAGTCATCTGTCAAGTACCTAGGGAGTTAATTAGTCAAGTCATTGAATCTGCAAAGGAGCCATAATGATGAGATGCTGGGATTATGCTCATTTTATATTTCATTATATTTTGTAGTCTGGTGTTGAACATTGTATTTTAGTTTATGGGAATTGTTAGTACAATTGTTTTTTGTGTTGTGTTTCATCACATTAAGCACGTTTTTGATATTTTTATTTAAATAGCTTGACTAGTGTGGTTATATTGGGCTTTAATTATGCTAATTTTTTACAAATAACATAAATGTAATTATAGGATGTGATTCTAATTTTATGAATCGATAGGATGAATTACAAAGCAAAACTTGATGAATGCAAAACTGATTTTGGTTGTGAATAAACAAGTGATGATTATGATGCATAGAAGACGATATATGGTGCTTTGTTGTATGACGACTATGGTTTTAATAGGATATGAGACAAGGCAGGTTTGGCCTGGAGGCATCTTGTGAGGCATGCACCTCAAATGATATAATCTCAGCCGTTAGAATTTAGTCAAATAAAAAAATGAGTGTTTTTAGCTACATAGGGCCTTTACCAAGATTAGAAACTAGAGAGTTCCAAGTATGTAGAGCTCTAAAGATGGAATTACGACTTTCAAGTAGAGGAGAGAATGCCAATGTTTTTCAATCGTCTCAATGATCGGCGATGGATAATAACTCGATCAAAATCACGGAGCAATCTTCTCCTCCTGTTAGTCTGTTTGGGTCCCTTATTTCATTATGTTCACTTGTTTACTTGGCTGAAAAACGTTCAAATGCTTTTATAAAGGTTAACTGCAAGCATCACTTGCAATGTTAGGTTGTCTTACAGATACGTTCTTGACTTCTTGTTTATACTGTTATACAATAATTAATGCTTTACCACGTGTATCATTAAAGCCCAATCTAGCACAGGATTCTTCTGTAATTTAATTAGATGGATGGAGTGCTTTCATCTCTAATAGTTCTTCCTGCTTTGAAGTGAAACAATTATTTTCTTTGCTTGTCGCACAAAATAACAACAGGGTTATTTGTTAAAAGCTTTGTGAACGTTGCAGATACTGTGATTCTTCCAAAAGATATTTTTTGGATTAGTTTCTTTTTCCACTTAGAATCTACTTTTAGCATGCTTGTTTTTGTTTTTGTTTGTTTGTTTTTTCTTTTTTCTTTAATTCTAGCACTTTTTATTAGTGCTCGGGCTAGTGATTCTTTAATTTGCATCCCTATGTAAATTAGGACTAAAATCTAATTCCAGTTCTTGAAGGTCAATACCTATGTCTGAATATATTCATTTTCTAAGAGACTGAAATGTGTTGTGTATTATTAAAGGATTCGACTATGATATTGGAAAGACATGGTATCTGAAAATGTTGTGATCAATCAACGAGTATCATAAGCATGTTAACTAATCAGGTGGTATCTATCAAAATTCATAGGTGGGTTTTTGCTGGCCAAAGCTCTTCCTGTATCATTTCTTTCAGGCATTATAGTTTAGATTTTTCAGTTATTAAAATTCTAAAAAGGGAACGAAAAAGAAAATGAATACAAATCGGGGATTGCAACCGAAAGAAAAGAGGAATGCAAATTGGGAATGGGTTGTTGATGTAGTCATTGGTATTTTGGTAGGTGGGGATTATACAAATGAAATAAATTTAATGTAGTTCTTTTCTTTCACTTGCAGATAGGAAGAAAATAGAATTTTCGTGTAGATAGGAAGCAAGGCAATGAGCCAAGAGTATATTTTGTGTTATTGATGTGAGTGTGTGTGTATTATTTTGGTTGTTTGGTATTATCAATTGATCAAAGGGTCACTGCTAGAGGGGAGGGGAGGGGACATGGCAATAAATGACAGGTTATGGGTGTTGGGTAGATTCCAATCTAATTTCTTAAGTTCCCTGTAATGGATTTTAGATGGGCCCAGGCTCAGATTGTTTCAAATGTAATACTTTATAAACATATAAAATATGGGTACATGTTTTAGGTAACATTTGCATTAACTGATATTTAGAGATGGCAATTTTTCCTATCCCCAATCCGATGGAGTAGGAAATGGGGATTGCATTGGCGGGGCAGGGATGGGGATGGGGCCCTATTGGGGATGTGGAACCAGAAGTTTGTGTTAGCCCTCTACACCCTAAGGCTGGGCTAATTCTACTTGAACTAAGTGTGGAATTGGTTGATGTGGCCCAGTCCAACTCTTGGTGGCCTGTGGAAATCTGTAGCTTAGTGACGTATTCCATTAAAAGGCTTTCCACAAAATTATCCTTTTAAGCAAGTTAAGATCTTCGGCCAACAAAACACATTCCAACCCTCAATGTGCGGTTTTAAATCATGTTGGTAGAGGGTTGGAATGTGTTTTGCTGGCAGGTGATCCGAACTCCTTTTAGAATGTGTTCCATCGATTTTCAATCTGAACCTAGCTTAGAAAGAAAGATTGCCAGATATGTTCTATCGATCTGATTCATTTAATACATATTTATATTTAAGGCATTCATATGTTTGTATTATCAATTGGTTAAGACGAAGTCATTAACTGTGTGATTAGTCCGATTTTTCTATTTTTAGTAACTACAATAGATGCTTAAATAATAGTAGCTTATCTATAAAAAATATAACTATGGGCAATAAAATAAATAGTTATTCCTTATATCCCTGAAAACCAAAACGGGTTGGCTAGTAACCAAATTCTCTCCCATTTCTTTTTCCTCCTCTCTAGTTAGAAAAGATAAGTGGAATTAAGGATTTTTGTTTGAGAGAGAGGGGGAAGAAGAGGGGATTTCTTGCCATGCAATTACAATTTCCATTATTTAAATGTAGTTACTGCGTAAAAATATTTCTGATGGCGTTCAGACATCAAGTGCTGGAAATAGATTTGGTTGTAATTGGACAATGCATATATTCAAATTTGATTTCAATTTAATCAAACTTTGTCTCAGGGAGAGAGAGAGAGCTACCTTTCAGATTCTCATGTCTTCATCAGATTGTATTTAAATAAGGATCCAATCTATTGAAAGCCCCAGAGTCTTCATCAGATTGTATTTAAATAAGGATCCAATCTATTGACAGCCCCAGAGGGTGCAATTTGGGTTGAGTTGGGTTTACCATTTGTTAAATTTTCAATGGGCCTGATCCCAAACCTAAACCCGATTACTTGATAATCTTCAAATTGGGCGACTCATTTTGTCTCCATAGACAGCCTTGATCAAATAGAAATAGGGTTTCAGTCTTCAAAGAGGAGCAAATTATGGAGAGAGTAAAAGGGAACAAAACTCTTACATATACGAGACAATGATTGATCATAAACCGTACAGTAAACACAAATACAAAAGTAACAAGTCGTCTGGACGTGAAGCCAAGGCAAGTATCATTTATCGGCATAAAGTTGTTATATATTGTCGTTTGTCATCAACCAACTGCATAGTTAATTGCTGATTGAATATTATGGTTGGTTCGAGTCAGCCATTTTAACGTTATATTTCATGGAAGTAGAGAGTGGTTTAGTAATTAATCCCATCAACTCTCAAGTAATGTTCTGAAATTGGACTAGGCAGCACAGATAGATTGAAACTTTGAAAGTTTCATCTCTCTTTGGCTCCATGAATACGATGCCCATCTCCCAAACCCAAAACCCCCCAACCCTGGTGCAGGTGGTCAGGATTCATCACAAGTTTCTGCTACAATCAGCAGGAGATCTTACTAATTGGTTATTTATCCGGGTAAATGCAGGTGGTCAGGATTCAAAGACCCTATTCGCTTTTCGGTAAGTTATTTATTCAGGTAAATGCAATTAATTGGATAGGTATTTTTTGAGAAAAACTTACATAGGTAAATGCATTTAACCATGTTCTTTTATTTCTCATGTAAATAAGGCAATGATCATTTTAGCCATAAAAATTCATTATTAAAAGGGGCATTTTTGTCCCATTCAAGTGTTGACTAGGTGGGAAAGTTATTTACCCATTTCGGAGATGGGTAAAGAAAATAAATTTTCCCTGATCCCGACATAAATCTGAAAAAAGAACATAGGATTCTTGGTCAATGGGAATCAAAATCCCAATGACCAACTTTACCCCTCTCAAATTCTGAAAAAAGAACATCCCCAAAGTGTCATTTATTTCATTTATCTATGGGCATCTTTACGTCTTTTTTTTTTCTTCAAATAATAGAAAGCTAATATGAGAGAGAAAGCCGAGGATTCAGCTGTTCCTGAATAATTTTTACGTTCTCTAACACACCCCTTTATGCAGAAACTCTTCGGACTTGAAGCATGGACAAACACAGGCCCACTTATACATTGTGTTGAAATTTAATTAGTCATAATGGGGGCGATGATAAGAATCAACACCAGACTATTCGGCCAAAACAACTTTTATACCATCTCAAGGAACCATACATAAGATGATTTATGCTTTATGGATAAGATTAATAAAATAATATGTCCATAAGATGAACATATCAAGGATGAAAAAGTTCAACTTCTCTTTTCTTTTTCATCTTTTTCTTTTTAAGCAAATGAAGTTAGAGATGGGTGACCGGCAAGTGAGGGAAAGCCATCAGTTAATAGAGTTTATTATGTACATGAAAAGATTAATTACCTCTATATTCACCGATAAGTTATGTTTGATATTACAAAACAAAAAATGAGGTAAAAATTAATCTGAGTGAGATGGAGAAATAGGATTTAATTATGAAGCTACCTTAATTAGTTGGGACAAAATCTTTCTTGTCTCTTGAGTTGATCTCTAAGTTTTGGCAATAAATGGTGGAGAGATACATCAGAAATAACTGCGTTAGATCGAGCTTAATTTATTATAAACTGAGATAGAGTCACTGGCGTCAAGAAAAACTGTCGGCATATTAAATGGAAAACGTACACGTGGCATTTTAAGAAGCTGGGAAAATTTCAACCAGAACAAATGCAAATGGAATATAATATATATTTTTTCTCTGTAAGTGGACAACCTACCAAACACAAAATTGCATCAAAATGACTCAGCAGAGAATAATTCCCCATACAAGGCTTCATTCAAGACTGTTCAATTTGAATACAACTTACACCCAGATGCCCAATTCTGCATTGACAAGAACACTAGAAACTGGGATCTTAAAGTATAAAGATTGATTGAACTTTAGCTAAAGGAGGGGGGTGGGGTGCTTTTCCTTTTCTATCTTCTTCAGGGCAATCCCCTACCAGAATCAGATATACAAGCCTGTGAATTAGAGGCCAGGAAATGAAAGGGTAGGGTTGAGCCAACAGTACAAAGGCATGAACCCTTTTTCTTTCCAATGTCAAGTTGGGTGTCGCATCATCACGATTAGCTCTTTATAGAAATACGTTACAGAAGCTTCTGTGGTGGATTTTGGTCTCCCCCGCTCCACTTCCACATATCGATGACATTCACGTAGTAGATGTATAGCCTCTCTTAGAGACTTGGTCCCACTGAATGACACCGTCCCAACAGGTAGTCTAGCTCTACCCCTACCCCAAGCGACTATCCATCAGTCTACCACTGAACAGTTCAGAAATTCCATCAACCCCCCAAGTTGGATTATTGGTTAAAAGTGCTCCCTTGCCGACCCACATTTGGTAAACTTCTAGCTAAATGAGGGTTCCTAGCCCGTAACCATAGGGTTGTCTCCCATCTAATTAAGAAATCAAAATCAAAAAAATCACCCCATCTGGTAAAAAAGTTGTTCTGCATTTTCAAATCTACTTATGCTTTTTGTACCAGGCAGATCTAAAAGGGGCGCTTAGTCCTTAAATTAGGAAGACCCCCAGTGGTTTTTACTTTTTAATCTTTAATGGGTTGCTGTGTGTCACGTCAGTCCAGTGAGAGAAGGAGAGGCGCTCACCTTTGCTTACTTTTAATGGGAATGGGACTGTGACGCTGATGGGTTGAGACTTGAGGGCGACTGTGACGGTGTTGATGGGTTGAATGGTCTCTCTCACGACAGAGTGGCACCTAATCGGATGTATAATAATGGCATAAAGCTTACTGGGGGGCCATGCATATCTGCTTCGGGATAGAATATTAATGGCAGCTGATCGATTGTCATTTTGTTTGTTTTTCTACTGGGGGCCCTCCCTCGGTGGCCTGTTTGTGTTTACGTAGAAGAGATTCCATTAAGACCCCACTGCATTTTGTCTATTATCCTTGCGTGAAATTGAAGATCTATCGCCCCTGCTGCTGCCTGCAGCAATATATCGTCCTGTGTTACTCATCTTCTCTTTCAAGTTTTAAGTTTTAACCCTCTAGGGGGTAGAAGTGTGGTGTGATATTGTGGTGGTAAATATTACAATCAAAGTTAAAAGTATCGGTCGATACATATCGTATCAGAACCTTTTCGATATACTTTTATAGAGGTATTTTAGGTTGGCAAGTGATTTAAGGGATAAATTGACCTTAAATTGGCCCTTTTGAATCAAACTCTTAAAAATATATATATATTGATACAAGTCGATACTTTCAATCTCAATTAATCACAAGCCTTTCAGCCTTTGTGGTTTGAAATTTATCTTTCAAATTGAAAGGAATTTCTGAAAAATGTTTATTCTTAATAGAAGATGTTTTAATAGAGTTGATTGGGTTGCATTGATGGGGGAATTCTTTTATCCAAATTTCGTAGAAAAAAATAAAGGAGAAGGAAGAATTGAACAACCAATATTCATTGGATGAAAACAAAGATAGAGTCCCATTTTATCTCTAATAATGTAATAATATAATAAAAGGAGGAACCCCGCTTTTATTCTGAGAGAATTTTATATATTGGATAAAGTTTACAGTAAAGGACAGGACAACGATCCCTCTAATGATTGAAATTGCATATATTGAGGTGGTTAGGTCACTGTTTTGGGCACAACCCCGCCCCTAGTTTATGATGAGAATTGATCATGAAAATACAAAGGTGTTTTATTGTCCTTGTTCATAAGCATACTTTTGAGATACCAGTTGGTGTGTTGTCAGAGACTCAGAGCCACTTGCCAAAAACATATTTTCCCCAGTCACTATACTAATTATTTTTTTAAGCAAAAAGAATTGAATTGATCAAGTATAACATATGACATCTTTAATACACTTTCTTACGCTGTGTTTGGTTTGAGGGAGAAAATAAGGAAAGACAAAGAAATTCATGCAAGATTTGTAAAAATTTTTTATATTTCCCTTTTTTTTCTTAACTTTTTCTTCAAACCAAACATAATCTTAAAATAATTAATGTAATTGATAAGAACATAACTAGATTATGCGACATTTTTAGTTGATTTAAAGTAGTTTGACCCTTTAATTATGATTATATAAAAAATAAACATGTGGATAAAAATAACAAGTGCACGTGTGCATATGTGGAGTCTAGATCTGTGACTCACAACAACACTTCACATGGTTGTACTGTCCTATGCGTATGTTTAGCTATTAAAGGCTTCACGCTGTCCTTAAGTCAACTTAGGTCCTGTTTGGTGGTAGTTCATGACTTATACTTTCAATAATATGAAAGCAAGATTATAAATATTGATATGTAATGATATTTATTTATTTTTGTTCAAAATCAGTTTAGAGGGGTTGTTTTAAGTCTCGGCTACCCTCTAAACCATGGCCTGACTCAATACACCCCCTGTAGGGGCATATCAAGAAGGCCCCATTACGATATTTTGAAGCTAGTATGAAAGTACAAAATATACGATATACTTTTGGTTTCATATTTTTACTTTAAAAACAGTTTGGATGAAATTTTTTGAAAACATATTTTTCATAGTAAAAATATATGATGACATTTGAACACAACAAAATGTTTTATACGCATGAATACCACGTATAGCATCATATATGAAAATCATGTGGCATTTGAATATGGATCATTGACATATAGATGTTATATGGTGGCATTCGAAGGTAATTCAGTAGTCTTACATGCCGCATGGTAGCATAAATAAATGTCACATGACATACAATTGTCATTAATTATGTTCAATTGCCACTTGGTAGCACATGTATGCCACATGACATCCATATATGATGCCACATAGTATCTATATATGATGCCATGTGACATCTAAGTGTTGGATCAATGACATGCAGATGTCACATAGCACCTAAAGGCAAGTCAATAATATTATATGCCATGTGTCACCGAATACATAAATGTGTCTATACTTCCATATATCATACATGAATGTTACTATGTGGTGGGATGTACAAGTATTATAAATGTGGTTGCTACACACATTTTATAAAGTATAAATTATGTCAAAGGGCAAAAAATATATAGTATCAAAAGCCGATTTCATGCTTTTCATGTTTTTTATAATTTTAATTCAAAATTTTAAATATAAAAAACACTTAAACACGTTCAATTATTAATACTTTTAAAAATATGAAAAATACTTTCAAAAATACCACCAAACTAGATTTTATTCATTAACTCTTCCTGCATGACATCTTAATTCATATAAACTCCATAACAGTAAATTGTAGTCCTCAATGTATAGCTATATGATTTAGTGTATCACTGGCTATTCCATGTAGACAACCAAAGTTTTCTTCAATGATTTATCCAAAAAACTGTTACATATGTTTTCCTTCTACACAAAGCATGGATGTTAAAAAAGAAGTTAATTTCATAATTTTTTTGAACGTCTTGACTAGCCTTTGATGCCTTCTATGATTCTATCAATGTCTTCCAAGTTTTAAAAAGAATGAATAATAACAGCTTTTGAATCCTTTTGAAGGGAAGATACTGTATTGTAACTATAGAATAACCTAGATTACCAAAACTCTATATTGTAACCTAGTATTAAAATATCAATATTTCAAGACCCAAAGTTGAGTATCCGTGCATGTCAATTTGACCTATACTTATTTTATAATTATTAAACTGTTGGGATAGAATTTTGGGTTGTTTTAAATCTTTAAAAATTTTGATTTGATGAACTTCTAACGGCAACCTTTTGTTTTGTTTTGTTTTTGTTTTTGTTTTTTTAAGGAAAACACGAAATTCAAAATCCATTGGAGGATTAATCATTTCATTTTGGACAAAATCAAGCCGGAATGGAATCCATAATCACCCTCCCAAATCCAAACCCAGCCCAAATGAAAGACTTTTCAGAGCTATATCAATATGTTATATCAAGTTATCAACTTGGCCATTATAATAAATTTCCCCTTTTATTAATTTTAATGCTGTTACCAAAAAAATATTGTCAAGTTGCAATGGGATCCGTCATTGGCTATAATTATAAAATTAAAATATTAATTAAAAACATGGGAATCAAAAGTCCGAATATAAAAAAAAAAAATCAGCCAATCAAGTTTTTTTTAATTCCGTTTCTCGATTTCTTTTGCTAAAATAATACCACAGGATAAGATAGTCCACCGAATTGATCATTTGCAGTCAAAATCAAATCCCACGAGACATCAAAATGCGAAGATACTACTTAGTACGTGACCTGAAATCACCAAAAGAACGCCGCTTTTTCTCGCTTGTTTCAGGCAGCATGTGTTTGTCCGGCGGGCTGGAAGCAGAACTCTGCATAGGTTTCTCACATCTCAATGAGTGAGCTTTCATGGAGCTCTCTGCCTTTCTGTTCCAGTGTTCCACTACGTCAGCTTTATTTTATGTCTCAAAGGGTTGATCAGGAGTCTTACCTAAGACCAAAAACCAGAAGGCCCAGAACTGTTTGATTGGCCAGGTGTTGGAATCAATGGAGATAGAACGTGGCTTCTGTTAATGGAGATGGGAAACTGAGATATATCAAAGCATGGCCTCAACGAATACGACTGACTCACTGCTGAAACTCGCAGTTCAATCACTGCAACAAGGACGAGAGGTCAGTTTGACGGGAGAACTGACATGGCAGGACCCCACAGACGTTGAGCTTAAGTCAGAGGGAATCACCGACTGGATTCATCGAAGTTGTCATCATCGGCTAAACTCTCCTTGCAGCAGGGCACCGATTGGCTGATCGATACGATATCAGCCTTGTTTTAGCGCCTCGCGTCTGGTCTGCGTTCCTGAGATTGCCAATTGGCTCTTTTCTGTGTGATGCAGATGCACGAGAAAGAGAGAGAGATTCATGCCCTGAAGATCAACCCCCAGATTAAATTCAAACTCAAAGTCTAGTGTTTCGTGTATTATTTGTCCATATGTTAAGCCCAGATTCAGTCACCCAATCCAGATAGAGCATGGTCAGATCTTCATTCTTCTTCATTCTGCAATGGCTGTGCAACAAGAAGTAATCGATTCAGTAAGCAGTCTCTGTTGTCTAAAATTGAAGAAAATTTTGTTACATTTCCCCTTTTTCCTCTACATATGAGAAAATAAATTTGTTTTTTTTTTCTAAGAAAAAACCATTAGTTTGATGAACCCTAAATATTCTCATCCCATTTTCGACTTCTTCACCCATTAGTTTGTAGAAAAGACCATTAGCATTAGTGATGAAGGAAAATTTTGCCCGACCTCTTTATTATGAGACACGTGGCAGAAACGACAGTTCTGCAAAAGGGGTCAAGCCTATGCGGCAACAATGGCATACTCTGTCGAACTAACCCACCTTGTAACAGTTCGGGGTAGACTTCGCCGAACTACCATCTTGTAACAGCTCGGGGTAGACTTCACCCAATTGCGCCTTGTAACAGTTCGGGATAGACTTCGCCGAACTACCATTTTGTAACAGATCGGGGTAGACTTCGTCGAACTGCCACCTTGTAACAGCTCGGGGTAGACTTCGCCGAACTGACCGCCTTGTAAACAGCTCGGGGTAGACTTCGTCGAACTGCGCCTTGTAACAGCTCGGGATAGACTTCGCCGAACTACCACCTTGTAACAGCTTGGGGTAGACTTCGTCGAACTATCACCTTGTAACAGCTTGGGGTAGACTTCGCCGAACTACCACCTTGTAACAGCTCGGGACACACTTCGCCGAACTGACCCACCTTGTTACAGTTCGGGATACCTCCGAGCTCAAGACCGCCTCGCTCAGCACTTCGCATCATCTTCTAGGCACCAAAGCCAAACAAGTCGTACCATGCCTGGCACCAGGGAATTCCGTGCCCGAGGGCACCACGCCTGACTGACTTGGGATCTGACGTTTTGGTAGCAGCACTCTAAACGGCCACCTGCCACCGCCACTGACACCGCCATCTCCAGTTAGACGGTTAGGCAGTGACGGTTCTGTCTCAACAGAAGGGACGACAGCCGAGTTGACAAGCGCCAGAGTAATCATACCCGATCTAACAAGGGCCTCGGGACGAGTACGCGAAGCGACTATAAGAGCCCCCTGCCCCCCGATAAGAGAGGTATGCAAAAACTTTGCGCTATCTGGTATTACCTTGCTTTTGAAAGACTCTAACTTGAGCTTCGGAGCCTCTACACCGGGTTCCCCCCGGAGCTTTTCCATCTCTCCCGTTTCAAAATCCCTGCTACCCCGTTAGAAAGCAAGGCAGCGGACAGTTAAGACCAGCCGGATCGCACTCCATCAATTAGGATTAATCTCGGGACAGAAAAGAGCGAGAGATCAAAAGTTCGTATCTTTGTGAGAGAAGAGGGGGAGAAGGGCGGATGGATGAGGACATGGATGTGGATAAGTATTGATAATTTGAAAATCTCATGAAGACTTTTTTTTTGGTGTAATAATTATAAATCTTTAAAATACTTTCAAATGAAAATTGACTTCAATCACGAAAGGAACATGTTGTTATCAAACATACTAAAATATCCAATTCCCTGAACAGTCTCAGTTTCGGTGTTTTCCAACCGTCACTGACTCGGATGGTTGGACCGTTCATCCTGAGAATCATTCTTAATACTTGCCAAAAACCATTGATTTTATCAGCAACCGTCAGTCCATTCAACCTATTCTACGGTTTGGGCTATTTTTATTTTATAAGTTGGAATTGGCCATTCATTCAAACCAAATAATTGAACCTTTAACCTAGAAATCGGTGGCTAGAACGATTTTGGTTTTATGCCGGTTTTTAAGACCTTGTTTAGTTTTATTGATGAGTTCTTACTAAAGTAAGCATTAAACAAGCAGTATGTGTTTGGTTCCATGGGCATTTATTCAATAAATACTGCCACATAGGCACCACTTCATTAGTTTCTCTCTCTTGTTCTTCTGCATCAAGAATGACAAAAGTGGATTTCGGTTTTTATGCACACCAATCATTTGTGAAAGATTTATTTTTAAAATTTTCACAAATAGTTAGGCATTTTTTCACTGTTATGCTGATGTGGAGTGTAATGTCACTGTTATGCTGATGTGGAGTGTAATGTCACCTAATTGTCATAAATGATTGTAATTATTATCTTTTACGATTTTGGTTTTATCATCAAATGAAGTACAAACGTTGAATGAAAAAAGATAAACAAAACCAGAACCAAACACATACTACTTGCATCTGATTTGTTATTAATACCTTTTTTTTGTTTTTTTTTTTGTTTTCTCAACAAAAACCATCATGCTAGTGCCATATAGGCCTTTTAGGCTATTTCTTATTTGGTTGCCCGGCTTCAAGTAAAAAGTATTACAACTCTTTGTCTCAAACTCTTTGAAAGCCACATTTTCAAAAACCACGGGTCTATCTGGCGTATTTTTTTGAGAAGATTTTTTTTGTAGTTTTAACGGTCAAAAGACGCATTGAGCTTTTGACATAAGATCTGGGCATCTCGAGTATAGTTTGACAGATGTACGTATTTCCGTGCGATATTAAAATATGAAATACACGAGAAGCTTGAAGTTTCCCAAAATCAGTCCGAAATGGATTTATTGTATCTTTTCGACGCACCATTTATTGACAGTTAAATCTTCTATGAGACAAATAAACAGCCGAAAAATCATACAGAAAGACGCACTCCACACAAGCCCCACATTTTTCACATTTCTTGTTAGAAGTGTTTTCTCCTACGGGTCCTAATGATGTCTAATGTCACTTATGTCTATTGAAACGTGAATAAACAATAGAATTTGGGAATTGGCATCAGATTAATTGAGCTTTTATACCGATTTTTCAAATCATTGCCTCTATCAAATACCAAACACTCTTAAGAAAATTTGGCAAACTACAAAGCCAAAAATCTCAAGGCTGTGTTTGGTTGCAATGCAAATAAGTTTGGGCTTATGCAAAATTATGATAGTGAAAATGATTTGAGCATAATTGAAACCTATTTTTGTTTCAAGTTTTAATTTATCTTTTTTAATTGTAGTACAAATGAAGTAAGTTAAGACATAAAACAAAATAAAATAAAGTCTAAAATAAAATTAAATGAAAATTTGCATTTTTTTTTCATTTATACTCCTACGCATTTATATTAGTGCAAATAAAATAATACACAATCAAACACAGCCTATAACTAACTAGCTAGACTCGGGCCAGATTCAATGGTATAAATCAAAGGAATTCTTTTATGAGTAATTGAGTAAAGATATATCTTAGGTTGTATGCATGGCTCCAGCCAGATTGGAAGATGGGTTTCCAATTTCCATAGCAAGCTCCAATATTTTAATATGTTTCAACTGTGCCAAAAGGTGGGTAACTTGATTGCCTTAGCTTTGGATTGTAAGTGTAGTAGTTAGAGGTCTCCAATATAGTTTCCAATCCTAGTGTTCTAACCCATTTTGTATTCTTTGGACCATTGAAGCAAGATCAGCTGTGTTGGCAAATCAATTTGGTAGCGATGCAAATAAACGTTAATACAAATATGTAGAGTGTAAAATGGTTTATATAAATTATAAAATAGGATTAGTTTTGCACTGATAAATTTACCTTATTATCAAACAAATTTTTAATTGTAATGGATTAAAATACAAATTCCAATAAAATATGTGCTTTTTTTTTATCAAAAGTCTACTGGAATGCAATTTTATTTCTTTTTTATTGATGCACTTTTACATCTTGTTATCAGTGTAAATATGCATTGGAAGATGTATTTTCTATCATTAATCAAAATATAAATATAATATTACCAAATACAGATAAAAGTGAATCAGAGTGCAAATTTACCCTGAACCAAATTTACATTCATTTGCATCGTTTCCAACAGCCTTTAAAACAAAGGTAAATATCCTATATATACTAGGCCATTGTCAAATGTTAGTTGATATATTTTATATTATCTATATGATTTATTTAATTAGACTACTTTAGGTGGGGCTAAAAAAGTTCGGCATCATAGAAATTGCCTATTTTCAAATAGAAAGAAAAAGATGTTAGGTTTTGTCTCATTTTACGACCTTGGTATGGCTGTCGGTTAGATTTTTTGATAAGGTAAATTTGATTGTTATTTTCCAATGTGAGCCCATGGTTAAGTTGTTTCAGGTTTTGATATTCTTTTTTATTATTTTAGTGTAAAGGGAATATGTTATATATGTACATGTGGGTGTGCAAGTAAAGATAAAAAGGATAAAGAACGAAAACTGAATTTCATTAAAGTTCAAACGGGTTACATCATGCAATAGTTATCAAGTAAAGTATCACAAAGCCAAAGAGGAGCTGCGATTGATGCTGGTGAGAGACAGTAACTCTGTGTTTGGTTTGGAGGAAAAAGTAGGAAAAAGAATTAGAAAAATAGAAAATTTTATACAAAATCAAACCAAATATAGCCTTAAGTGATCCAGGTTGATTAAGCACTTTGGTGAATACATTGTTATGACCTGGACGGAAACAAAAGCAAATATATGTATATATTAAATCAAATACTATATATTATATATTATAGATATCATAGGGTTGAACCATTTTTACAATTAAACCAGATTAATAAAATTTGGATTAGTTATGAACCGATAGCTGTTTAGTAGGTTGTGGAATCAATGGTAATGTTCCATGTCACATGCCAGTGATAAAATACATGAGCCCACAGTGAAAATTAAGTAGTTGTGGGTAAGGTTCAAAGTATCAATATGATACACCCTGTATCGGATATATCATATCGTATCTTGACCAGCAGAGAGTTTCCTTGGATGATCCCTGTAGTTTACAGCCATGTTGTGAGCTTCCCAAACAGCTCAACCAATGAAATAAACTTTGACCTCCAAGGTTTCTCCATATGCATTTCTAACTACACACCATGGCTGGTTCCGTTTTTCCCCCAAACGTTGATTTTAGTCAACGAATCGTTGAACCACTTGGTTAATCGTTCGAATGACCATTTTTCATTTTTTTTTATTTTTTTATTTTTTGTTAGAACGGGCTAATTGTTTGACCTAGTAACCGCACCCCTAACCAATTTGGTCACCGAATCGGTTTTAAAAACCATGACACACACTATATTACAAGATCCATCCTTAGCTCTAAAAGGATCAAAGTTTACTTCCAAATATCATGCTTCCTGATGAGGGCAGATTTGACCCTCCAGTGAAATTGCGACACGTGGCACCTCGCAAGAACTAGGCAACCACCCAAGCAACAACTTACCAAGTTGGACACCCGGGCACCGGTCTGGCTGACCTAGCCGCCCATAGGATGCCCACCGATGAACCACAATGACTTACCCCGCGAGCTCGGTAGCTCACCAAAGAGCTCGCAAAAGAGCCAGGCAGCTCGCCACTTGTAAGGTAGCTTGGTACAAGAGTAGTTTGACGTATCGCAGGAAGATCTCCTGCCTGACAACCTGGCCTAGACACCAACCTGCCGACTGACACAGGCACTGACCTGACAACTTGGCCCAGACATTGACCCACCGACTGACACAGGCACCGACATTACAACCTGGCCCAGACATTGACCTGCCAACTGACACAGGCGCCGACCTGACAACCTGGCTCAGACACCGACCTTCCGGTTGACGCAGGCGCCGCCCTAACAACCTGGCCCAGGCGCCAACCTAGCCGCCTGACACAAACGCCAGCCTGACGACCTCGAGGAGTTCACCACCATACCCCGGTTCTGACAGGATGTGACAAGTCTTACCGTTTGGAGGCTTTTCACCCACCTAACCCGAGAGGACTCCGGTATATAAAGACCTCACCCCCCAAAGGGGAAGAGGGCTGGAAAAAATAGAGGTAATCCCTGCTCTCTAGCTCTCTCATTTCTCCAATATCATCTTCAAACTCTCTACAATCAGAGTGCTAACTTAAGCGTCGGAGAGCCCTCGCAGGGAAATTACCCCCGGGTCCTCTGATTCAGTTCTCCCAGGTCCCTCAGCTCCCATTGCCTACAAAGGAAAGAAGACCACCTCATGCAGAGGGCAGTCGGGTTGCGCTGCACTAGGGAGCTCTGCCATTCTCTAAGTCACAGGCCACCTAGTAGGGAGCTCGCCACCAGGTAGCTCTCCACTAGGGAGTTCGCCACCAAGGAGTTCACCACCAGATAGTTCGCCACCAGGGAGCTCGCCACCAGGGAGCTCGCCACCAGGCAGTTCGCCACCGGGCAGTTCACCACCAGGCAGTTCGCCACCAGACAGCTCACCACCAGGCAATTCGCCACCAGGCAGTTCGCCACCAAGTAGCTCATCACCAAGGCATGTCACCACTAGGTCAAATAACGAGGTACTTATTCAAAAAAATTATACATCACAAAAAATGGTACGTGACAAAAAACGGTTATATCACTTTCAATTCTTCCTATTTTCCATTCCCCTTTCTAGTTAAAGCTCCTTTAACAATGAGGTATCATAGGTCGGCCCTAGACAAGGTGCTGCTAGCTGCCTTTTTAAGGTGCCCAAACTATGTATGAAGTGCCATGGACTGATTCTGAGGGGCGTCTCCTTGACATGACGAGATATGCGTCTATCCACGTGGCACTAAGGTGTCAAACAACGAAGATGAATGCCACATGCCGCTAGGTCAGCAGAGGGCCAAATCAACCCTCATTGAGTAAAGTTAAATAATGAATATTTTATACACAAAATTGTTATTATGAAAAGGGTAAAAGACTTAAACCTCCCATCATACTTTTCGTAATTACTAAAACCTCCGCTTTTTTTTCTAAAATGGACTAACACACACCTCCCTTTTAAATTCCGCGATTGGACAAATACCTCGTCCATGTTGCCCAAACCCAACAACATAAGGTTGTTACAGCGCTTCGCTTAGCTATGAAACTGTGGCATGCGCAACAAAGACTTTGTGCTGTGGTTTCCTGCAACCATTGTGACTTCTGTAGGAGCAAAGGTGAAGCCAGGAGTTGTTGAGGTTTATGCTGAAGAAAATAGTTTTCATTTCCTATCACAACAAACACTAGGTCATAATCCCCACCCTTTCACCCCAGTTTTTTCGTTCATTGATTAATTGGCAATTGAACTACTCTACCTTTTGCCCCTTACGGTGGAGAAGAAAAGGTTCAGATCGACGTACTGGTCATACAGGAACGACAAGAAACCCAAAGCAGAAATTTCATGGATTCCACCGTGAAATTGTGAGGCTTACAATTCTGAGTTGAAGAGGCAAAGGTGATCAGTGACAAAATATGATTTACATTGTCAACGGAATGGTTAAGGCTTCTTTTAAGAAAGGAAAGGGCTTCATTTGGTCAAGAATAAGTGCTCTGAGAATGCATCCATAGTTCATTTGTTTGTTATAAACAACAAAGGAATGCAAAGGAAGAAAAGGAGTTATCCCGAGGAATTGGAATTTGGATTAGAACAAAGATCGGGAATCTGTGAGGAATCTCTTTTATGTATGTTTGAAATAGCTCTTATTTGTTAATTGCATTTTCACAATAACCTGTAAAGCTGCAACCATTAAAGCTTCAAGGTGTTTGTGATCTGTCATCAATGAAATAGAAATGCTCAAACAAATTGGATGCTGTCGGAGCTGATGATCAGTTTCGAAGTGCTTAAAAACTAGCTTTTCAATAAAAAAGTGCTTAAAAACTACGTTTCAAAAATCTAATATATTTAATTAATGTCGATGATACTGTGATAGTAGTGTTTTCTAACATTTAAGGATAATATTAGAATTTTTAATTCCTTTGTTAAATATAATTATCAATGTCCATGGCAAGGGATGCCTTAGTCCATTTAGCCCTTGTGAAACCATTCCAAGTCCAAGACGAAGAGCGGAGACTTTGCACTAAAAGACAAAAACATCCCCTGTTGTTTCATGTATTTATGAATTTGTACATTACTAAAACCTTCTTTATAATTTGTGAATACTTAATTGACCTAATTGAAAGGGAAAACTATAGGTTAGGGGAGACCCCCCCCCCGCCCCCCAATTTTCTCCTCTTCTTCCCCTTTATTTCCTTTCCTCTCCTTTCTTTCGTTCTTTCTTTTTTTCTTCTCTTTTTCCTAAAAATTTATTAAAAAATAGGATTTTCTCTTACCCTCCTTCTTCCTCTTGGTTGATCCATCCCATTGGCTTCCCTTTGTCCATCATTGCCTGTTGCCCCCTCATTTTCCTTTCTTTTCTTTGTTTACTGTGTCCTTTGATTTTGAATAGGGATTTTGGCACAGGGTTTGATTCCTCATTTGATTTTGTGTTGGGCGGTGATAGTGGTTTCTGCTTTTGGACTCACCAGCCATGGTTTGGATTTGACTAGTGTTTCACCGGTGAGTTATGTTATTAGTGGCACGGCAATTGCTATGCATTTTACTGCAATTTTAGCGGGGGATCGGATCTAGAAAGTAAAATATATACTAAATGCATTGAGTGAGCACTTGATAAATATTCTGATGACAACTGTCAAAAGTGATTTTTAATCTTTTTTTTAAAATAGGTGAAAATATTTTAAGGGACAAGTATTAAAAAATTTTCTAAGTATTCGTTGATTGAGCATGCTTACAATGTTATGCCTACCCGATCCCGACTGAATTTTAAGAGCCTGTTTTAGTGCTTCGCCAACTTTTGCGACCTTTCTTTGATCGTGTTATTACTCCCCGCATTTGTGCTTTCCTCTCCGGGTGTGTAATCAATGATCTATTCAAGTTTAAGTGTTAAAGTTTTAACATGATAAGCGATAAACTTTTGTTTCAGAAAGTCCCTGCGAGCAAATGCTGCATCAGAATAATGCTCAAAACTAAAATATTTGGTTTAAATAGTTTTTCTCGAGCAATTACCAATTAGGCCTATCTCACCATTATAGAAGCATCATTGCGTTTGATGCAAAATTATGCTTGAACCCATGGGCCATGGTTTTGAAAATCGGATCAGACTGGACGGTCAGACCAGTTGACCTGGTATTCAGTCAGGTTATCGGTTTTATTTCCTTCTTAAACTGTTTTTCGGCTAAAAACTGTTTATTTAGTCAGTTGCACACTAATTCAGGCGATCAAACTGTTGACTCATCAATTCGAACAATAGTTTTTTGTCATTTTTATTTTATTTATTTATTTTTAATTTAAAACGGACCATTTATTCGAATCGGATGATCAGACCATTTGACCTGGGAATTTGTCTCCACAACAATTCTATATCCAATCCAGATTTTAAAACCTTGCTTGAAATAGCCCCTTAGACAAGAATCCTATCCACATGACACTACAGTTGTACATTTATAATGTGGGTAGGTGAGGGTATGATCCTTGTGGGTAGGAGATATGATGTGAGCTCTTGCATTTGTAGGGAAAAGACTTTTAAGAACATAAATACAAACTTCTCCACCCATCAAATAGTATCTTATTGTAGTGAACTTTTTAAGGGCCTGTTTTGTTTATTGGAATAGAGATCTGGAATTGGAATTGGAATGGGTGAGTCCGATACCAACTATTTAGTTGGTGGCAATCAGAATCACATTTCCATTCCCATGGGGCTCTTTTTTCGGATTTTGAGAGGGGGGGAAGTTGGTCAATGGGATTTTGGTTCCCATTTACCAAGAATCACATGTTCTTTTTTTAAATTTATGTGGGGACTAGGGAAAGTTTACTTTCTTGAGTATACCTATCTCCTAGGTGGATAAATAAATTTCCCACTTAGGGGGAAAATAGCCAATACTTGAATGGGACAAAAAATGCCCTTTTTAATAATGTATTTTTATGGCTAAAATGGTCATTGCCTTATCTACACGAGAAAAAATATAACATGGATAAATGCAATTACCCGAATAAGTGTTTCCTAGGGAAAACTTACCCAAGTAACTGCATTTACCTGGATAAGTAACTTACTAAAAAGCAAACGAGGCCCTAGTGGAATGACATTCCCCATTTGAGGAAATGATCATTTCCTCCTCCTTCCTTGAAAACATGGTCTCCAAAACCGGACCGGACCGGACCAGAAAAACAGGGAACCCGTCAGGTGATCGGTTACAATTTTCCCCAAAATCATATTTTCCATAAAAACCGTTGATTTTGGTCAGCAAACCGCTGACTTGGGCAGTTAAACGTTCGAATGGTTTTGACCGGTTTTTACTTTTTTATTTTTTTTATCAAAACAGGCCAACCATTTCGACTGTTAGACCCAATAACCAGACCCTTGACCGTTCGATCTCCGATCGGTTTTAAAAACCATACTTGAGAATGAAATTCCATTTCATCTTATTCTAATTCCTATATGAACCAAACAAACTATATAATAAACCATTCTCATCAATTCCAATTCTAACCGTAAGCCAAAGGGACCTTAAAAAAGTTGTCCGCAGATAATCATGGAACAAACCCCCAATCCGTTTGCTCTCTCAATATTCAATTTATGAATTCCTCAATTGTCTCCAATACAATCAGTTTGGATAACCCTCTCAATGACAATGGCGTTGATGTATTCCTCTAGGTCACACTGCTATAGTACCAATAAGTCATCGTACCTAACAAATTTATAATCAATCAATTGTAATCTTCATTTAAATTTATGTGAGATTTTAATTTGTTAATGTATTTCAATTCGGGTATGCTATCCTTTAGGTGGCATAAAAATTACCTGGTGCTTTATAATAAAAAACCAATACCCTTTTTTTTTTCACCGGGGTATTCTTTGTTTTTTATTTTTGCCACATGAGCTGATGTGAGTATTTTTTTTTTTTTTCAAAAGCAAAATGAGATATATAGGATAGGGTGAATGGGTGACCATTTCTAGACCAGTCCAGGCTTTATATTTTAGGCTCGGGGTCGAGGTAGGCCGGCCTGGGCTATAGTCTCATATTATGGGTCCTAATCCTGGCTTGGGTCCAAGACGTTATCACCCTTATTATAGGATAGGTCTTCATATGACTTATTACGAGGATTCGCTTTAATTAATATTTAATCACCTCAAAAGGGGAATTTTGTTTCATCTTCAAAACCTTTGTAGGTCAAAGTTGACTTCCATTGGAGTGTGGTGCAAATTAGTGCTTGTATACTTAAAACAATGAATAGTCTTTTTTGGTTCATGGGTCTACATGGGGTAACCCCGACAGTACCCCAAACCCATAATCCCCCATGTCCCGTAACCCCCCTAAGATTCTGGTGAGATTTGATTCTTGGCCTTTGTTATAATTCAGTTCACATCAGCCCCCCACAACGACTCACAGGCCACAGCACATCCCAGCTCTGTATGTATTCATTATCGAGAGATGTTTCCGATTAATACTCAGGTGGGATGTACTGTGGGACGTTATGGGACGCTCCCTTGAAGGGGGCTGATGTGAACTCGCTACAACCAGCTAGAGACCTCTAGACATTTAATATGTATTTGATATAGGTTTTATTTATTAAATAAATGTTTGTATTTGATTTATCTTCAAAATCAAGAAAAACACTTGATAAACTGTTTATGGACAATTAGGCACCACATTAGTGGAGCAGTGAATAAACACTCAACTATTGGAAGAAGCTTAAAATGAAATTTTTCCTAACGGTTAGAATGCACATAAATCAAAACACACTTTTGTGAATATTAATGCATACGAATGAATATGATAGAAAAAATGCTGATTTGACAATAACATAACAACGTTTTGATAAACGCCTATCACGAAACACCCATAGAACAAAACACACACATAATCATCTTTACTCTTCCAATCACGGTTTTAATTTCTAATATTGCAACCATGAATTTTTTTTTAATTAAAATTCAGTTTTGGGGCAGTTTTTATTAACATATATTGTTTTCATTTTTATATTATCATAAATATGATTGATTTTATATTTTTAACAGTATTCCAAAGTTTTATATAAGTTAAATAAATGAACAAAATCAAATAATTCTAGACAACTTTTTTTGGTACAAATAATGGAGGCACGGCAAAACTTGAGGGGAAAAGGCCTTTGGCGATTTCTCTTGCCGCTTTAACATGGAAGTCTTTGGACCGTGTTATTTCAATGGTTTTCAAAATTGGATCAGATCGGACGGTTGGAACGAAAAATCGGGAATCAATCAGGTGATCAGTTTTCATTTTTTCTTTTAAATCGAATTTTTCATAAAAATTATTGATTTTGGTCAGCAGTTAACGATTAACCGTTTAAATAGTTTTGACTGATTTTCATTTTTTTTTTATGACAATGGACCGACCGTTCAATCGGATAACTGGACCCTTGACCAGTTCGATCTCCCAATCAATTTTAAAAACCATAATTATCTCCTCTATTGTGTGGACCTTGTTAGCTAATTTGTCTACAAGTAAGAGCATGTTTGATAGCGTTCTCATTTATAGTTGAAATGCTGCCACACGAGGGCCACAACAGTGATTTAGCTCTAATCATTCAACTTGAAACATAATAAACAGTACATTTTCATTGGGCTTCTCACAGAGGTATTTGAAGAAATGTCAAAAAGATATCTCTTGGATTTGGAAGATGTTTCAACTTTGGTCCTATGTGGCACATGACAATTACTTCTTTGTTTCTGATGTAGCTTATAATGTAGGCCGCGTTTGACAAGTCTTTCCATGCAATCTTTTAGGCTTCAACATGATCATAAGACAGAAATAGGAACGGCAACGGGCGGCACTCCCCGTCCAGTTAGCAGGGATGAGGTTATCTCCATCTCTGCCTTTATGGGGATCTCTATTCCTCATGATTTTTTATAATGTTATTCATTTTGTTTTTGTTTTTTATTTTATTTAAAAAATAAAAATAAAATAATTAAAATTTACAATCCTATTAGAAAAGATGCAAACATATTCAACCATATTTTTAAAAATATTAATATATAGATGTACGTGTACATATAAACATATATAACATATGAATACATATATACATATATATTAGTGGAGACTCCACGGGATGAGGAGTACTCTCCTCGTCCCCATCCCATCCCTATGAACGGGAATGAAAATTTCCCCATCCCTAACCTTGTGGGGGAAATCATACATGTCCCTGCCCCATTCGGGGCGAATCCCCACGGGGATCGAGGAAATGGGGAAAATTGCCATCCCTAGACAGAAAATCGGTCTTTTTGTGTAATAACCAAAAGTTAGTAAGATCAGAATACACATGTGCTGAAAGACCCAAAAGGCAAAAGATGTTAAATTTCAATAAGCTTCAAAAGAAGGTTCTTCTTTTGGTCTTTTTACATGATAAATAACTTCCAAATACATTGTTAAAAGCCTAGAGGATTGAAACACTTGCCGGGTCTTTATCTTTAAAGACAAGACCCCAAAAGCTCAATTTATCTTTTGGCCATGTAGACTACTAGAATATTATTTTACAAAGGCTTGACAAATGCCACCTTAATCTGAAATGCTTCAATATGAAACACCTGTGGTGGCAATTGGGCGGGTTGGATTGGGTTTGGTTTGGGTTGAGTTTCAACTCAACCCATTTAACCTGCCAACCTGTCAATGACCCAATTATGTAAAATTAAATGGGTTGCATTCAACCCAAACCCGTTTTAACCCAATCCAACCCACCCAAACCCATTAATCTTATATTTATATACTTAAAGCAAAAAACTAACTCCATCCTAATACATAAGTTGGTCATAGCTTAGTGGTAATAGTAGTTGCTATTTACACAAGTGGTGAAGGTTTAAATCACATTATATGCCTTATTTTTACACCAACAACAAAGCCATTTAACTATGTTCGGGCTTCGGATTTGACGAACCACTTAGGTTCAAACCGGTCAGACCAACTTGAACTATCTAATTGAATCGTCTTTGAGCTAATCACATCAAGAGTGGTTGAACCGTTTATATATGGACTAGCTCGGCTGGACCAGGTCTTGACTGAACCGGTTCAAACTGGACCCAAACAGACCGGATTCAGTCTGGTCGGAACCACACCCGATCGGGTCGGTTCAACTCGGTTGGGCCAGACCCCAGATAGACCAAACCGAGCTAGATTCGGGTTGGTCCCAAGTCAGAGGCTCCAAAGGATCTAAGTCAGTTAGCATTGTTGACCCGGCCTGGATTCGGGTCGGGTTGTATGGATACGAGCCGAACCGATGATCCGAATCGAGTAAAGCATGTCGGGTGTTTAGGGTCCAGACTTCACCCGGTTCGACCCACTTCGGATTTGGGTCGACTCGGATAAGCTTGTGTAGGGTCGGGCCAGGCTGTGTGGATAATGGTTGGACTGGATGACCCAAATCGCACAATGCAAGTGGTACCAAGCCATCCAGTTTGTGGTCAATCAAATTCGACTTGACCCGGATCGGTATATGTTGGATTGGGTTAGATTGCGTTGAACTGATTCGGACTTGGGTGAAATTGATTTGGATTTATGTTGGGTGAAGTGTGTTGATTCAAGACAAAACTAAATTTAGTAAACAATTAATAGAAAATTAATGCCTTAATTATAAATTATTTATTTCAAATGAAGAAAATAAAAAAAAGGGTTAAGGAATTAATACTTATGTTTGTAACGGTTAACCCAACGGTTATCCACAACCCAACCCAACCCATTTAAATGAGTGGGTTGGATGATGGGTTGATCACACAACCCGCCAAATAAGTGGGTGGGTTGGGCGGGTTGAGTGGGTTGGGTGAAAAATTGCCACCCCTATGAAACACCATGATACTCTATACCATCTTAGTTAATTGCACTCTTTACCCACATGTAGGCTTGTTCATGGGCTGGGCCAGGATGGGCTCGGGTTGGGCTTTTACTCATCGTTAATGGAAATACGCTAGGCCCGAGCCCGGCTCGACCAATGGGCCTATAACTTGGGCCCGAGCTGGGCCCTGATAAAAAGCCCGAAGCCCGAGCCCGAGCCCGAAGCCAAACCTAATAAAAAAATTACAAATTTCCCTATTCAAATTAGAATTAAAATTTCATATGGTTTTTTTTTCCTATTTAAATGAACAATGGGCCTACAAGATGGTTTTTTTCCTTTTCTTTTACGTTTTAAAACACTGTTTTACATTCTTAAATCAAAAAAATTATTCAAATTGACATAATCACATAACCCATTTTAAGTATAATTTTAGGTCGAGTCGGGCTATTTTGACAAAACCCAAGCCTGACTCGAATTTATTGTGGGCTGGGCTGGCCCATCGGGCCACCCGGCCCATGAACAGGTCTACCCACATGTCTCCTTGTTCTATATTGTGTATCCACGAAAATTGGATTAGCTGAGTAGAACCCTTTAGTCGGATAGAAGGTTGTGGGACCAATAATAATGTCTTATACCAAGGATAAAATGCATGGGACCCATGCTGAGAGATTGAATAGTTGTTGACACATGTATTTTATGACTACTGTGGAGTGTTATTATTGGTTCCATCAAGGTTCAAAATATTGATATGCTTGATACGTCAGTAGGGGCGTATCGGGTGAATCAATACACGTTTTGGTCCATTTTTTTAATTTTTTTGCAACTGGTTCAGGGGGTCGGTTTAAGTTTCCTCTACCCCTTGAACCGGTCAGACCTCCGATACACCCACTGTAGGGGCATATCGGAGGGGTCCCGAAACGATACGTATTGACCAATATTGGCCGATACATGTCGATACTTTGAACCTTGGGTTCTACAATCTACTAATGCATTTGGCTAATCCTAACTTGTATTTGAAGAGCATCACATTTCTTTAATTACCAATCTCATTCATTGTCCACAATGATTGATCCTTTTGATCCTTGTGATGATTTTCTTTTATCCATCTACTTCTTGCAACTATGATTTAGATTGGAAGGAGTACAAACACAAATACCTAGAGTGCAAAACCTTGTATTTTATATTATTTGGTATATATTTATACTATACATATTTATATTTTTATTTGTACTGTTTTCAAACTGAATCTATGGCTAAATTTGAAAAGAGTACAAAAACAAATATGAATTGAAGATTTTATACTCTACAAATTTGTATTTATACTCCTTCCAATCTGAGCCTTTAGATATGAATTTGTGACTTCTCATTCAGTCAAGCCCATGATTTGGCTATGTTCACACACTCATTTTCAATTCATCAACTTCTACTTCTAAATTCTAAAATGTCTTATTTGCTTTTGGTATCGAGTGACACTTCCTCGTACAACGAATCCTTTTAAGTTAGTCGAGTCATCAAAGTTTCTCTCTCGCAAAATTATATTCTGAAATTATCCTCTTCATACAAATATTATATCATTACTTGAATCAATTTTGCAAGACAGTCTCAATTTGGGAAGATCGTAAAAGAATAAGATTTATAACACTGTGCATATTTGTATTTATACTCTTTCTAAACTGATCATCCAATGCAACTGTTTTGTTGGTTTAATGAAATGGTTTCATTCAAACTACGAAAATCATCATTTAATCAAGACCCAAAAAGCAATACTAACTTTTGATTGATCACACTGTGTTCGCGTTAGGTCTTATCCACAAACTCTTTACTCATCTCTACCCACAAAACTGATCATCAGAATACCTCTTGATCTCCTATCCACAAACTCTTTACTCATCTCTACCCACAAAACTAGTGCCTGGAATTGGGAGCATCTCGCTTTGAATGGCAGGGGAGATATTCTGAATGTATAATGTTTTGTGGGTAGGGATGTGGAACCAGTTTATGGGTAGTAGGTTTGATCTTGTTCAAAAAAACCATTAGGTCATGGATTATCAATTCAATTGTGCCCTGATTTGTAACTCATAAAAATGATGTGCACATCTATCATTATATAAAATATAGGGAAAATGACAGTTCAGCCCAATGTCAGAATTTGTAGGCTCAAAGTACATTTGGGGTAGGTGCCAATTCAAAATTGATGTCAATTCACGGGTAGGTATGAGTGCATAAAATGTGGGTTTTTGACATGTTGAATGTTTATGGCTTTGCAATGAAAATAAAAAATCTGCATTGAGCCTGTCCGTACTTCTCCGTAAATATACTATAAGCACACATGAGGAACAATTGGCCATTCCATTAATTATAGGTGAATCATTTATTCATTCTTTCATTAATTTTTAGCAAGGTTTTTAAAAAATGGACTAGACAATGAACTATTCTAGGGACCGGTTCTTGAGTCGAACGGTCCGATCGTTCAAATCAAGCGAACGGCTTATTATGACAAAATAAATAATAAATAATAATAAAAAACAAAAAAAGACAAAAAATCATTATCCAATTAGATTACCCGGTTGCTTGCTAATCAAATCAATAATTTTTGGCCAAAAAATAGTTTTGAAACCAGTAAGTGACCGATTCCCAATTTTAAAAACATTAATTTTAGTGATTTATACAATTGGTTACATTAGCAGATAATCAGAACTGTTTTTAGGGATACTATATCTTAGGTGAGAATTTCTTATCCATACATCCCCCATTAATCAGCACAAGTAAAGGAGATATTCATGTTCTCCATGTATAGCTACAGTGATGATTTGAGTTTGAGCTGCATTCAATCGTCACAACAGAATCATACAACACTTCTCCAAAACACCACCGACATTTAAAACCATGCTCCCAATATTAACCCCCAAAAGTCCAAATGAAATGAACATCTTCCGAGGGCTTAATTGACCTTAACATCATCATCATCACCATTAAAGTGTCTCAATCAACAGGATCATTAGGGCGACCTACGAGACCAAGGTATGTTCACTATTAAAATAGTTTTCTAATTCTAAGTTCCATCTTCTCAACGTGGTTCCTAATAAAGATTTTTTTTTGGAAACAAATATGTACGCGGAAGCCAATTGGATTCATGACCTCCTCAACATGTTTTACACCCATCAAAGTTCTCTCACGTCTTTCCAAATTCACCAAACCCCAAGACAGGTAATTAATTAATTAAGACGATTTTATTTCTCACTGCTTTTTTTTCTTCCACTTTTTACAATTTCCGGTGACACGACAAGATTTTCAGTTTCCGACCACACATCAAAGTGATAATCCACGCCTTCAAATATTTGCCATAATTAATTGTCCATTTGTCCTGCCCAGAAAAAAAAAAAAAAAGAAGAGCAAAAAGTAGACAAATTGGAGAGCAAAAAGATTTACCAGAAGCTAGGTAGGTAGCCATCTGAAGTGAGATTTTGCTTAATTGGCATTACGGGAACCCCAACACCCCACGAAAGCAAATTATCAGGGGAGGGTATTTCGAAGCGTAAATTCTCGTGGGAATTTGCTTTTGGGGAACAAGATGCGTGCGAGGGGTACAAAATGTTTAATAATTGCTCTGCACTGATGGCGGCATGGCTACACGTACGGAAAGAAAACGTCCACATAAAAAATGGTAAATTTTGCTTGTGATAAATTAAAAATCAGTTTTTGTTCAATCTGGCTTCTTTTTCCAATTCCAGTCTTTTCTCTCTCTCTCAGTTGTAGACTGGATTTTTTCTCAACTTTCTGTAGAGAAAGTAAAAGAGAAGCAAGTCTGTTTTGCTATAAATAGGAGTTTCTTTTCTCTTCTCTCTCTTCTCTCTCTCCTCTTTCTCTCTCTTATTGGTGAGGTTGCCGGTGTTCAAGTCTTCTCTTTCTCTCCTCGTTAATCCCACCCACACCAGAAGCGAACAGGTAAACAAGGAAACCAGCCAATCTGCAGTTCTGGATTTCACATTCAGTGAGTTGGTGTTGAATTGTTGATGGGGTTTTTTTTGGGGTTCCTTCACTTGGATAAATTTTTTTTTTCAAAGAAACTAGGGTTTTGGCGAGATTCTTCGCTTAATTTGGAAAAATGCAGTTCTTATTACTCCCATTTTAGCCTAATCCTATTTATGTTTTAGCCCTATCGAAAGCTTTGATGTTCGACGTATTCATCTATAGGACGACCTGTGTTTTTGTTGATGTTTCTGTTCGTTCCGTGTGAAGGATTGTGAGATTATTCAACAGAAAAAAAAATGGCGAGAGAGAAGATTCAGATCAAGAAGATCGACAACGCAACTGCGAGGCAGGTGACCTTCTCGAAGAGAAGGAGAGGGCTTTTTAAGAAGGCCGAGGAGCTCTCCATCCTCTGCGACGCTGAGGTTGCTCTTATCATTTTCTCTGCAACTGGAAAGCTTTTCGAGTATTCCAGCTCAAGGTTTCTTCCTATCTCATCACCGTTTCCTTTAGTCTTAGTCGCGATCTAAGTAGTTTATACGAATATATTATCACTACGTTAACTGCGTACTTTAATTTCCATGTCACTGTATATCGGGAGAGTGGGAGAGAGAGAGAGAGAGAGAGAGAGAGAGAGAGAGAGAGAGAGAGTAGAAATTTAACGGTCGCTCCAAGTCTTCGTCTCCGGTGGTTTTTAATGGAAGCTTCGGAGTCTAATCGTCTGTTTATAGCGGAAACCTGAAAAACCTCGTAGAAGTAACAAAATAAAAGATAAAAAAAAGAATCATACTCTAGTGCACCGAAGCCACAGTTATGTATACATCTGTCTGAAAGCAAGAAACTTCAAAAAGACTGAACTGGTTTTCGATTGATTTCGATCATGTCGTTTTTGCTCGATGCCTTTACCGGGTTTCCTCCAACTGATGAGAAGATCATTTCTGTGTGCCTTTTTGGGTTCAATAGTTCATCCATCCTTGATCTATGTGGAGTAGGTATAGCGTAGGCTCGAAGAACGCACAGGCCACTGGAACCTTACCCTTGTCAGCATTTCATGGCGGAGCTCAAGAATCTTCTGTAAAACTCCAAACAACTCATTGGGCCGTACCGTTTTTCCTTTGTTTTTTGGTCTATCACGCTGTCTGTCTCTCACCAGTCTGGTTCTTCTCACACAGTGCATGATTTTAGTATCATACATGAAATACGGCTTTGGGTATTTTAATTAATTGATGTCGATTGATGGTTTACAAAATCGGTCTGTGTTAGATTAATTACTGTATTGATGCCATCTCTTTCTACGTATTCTGGCTTTATTTTTCTCATTTATTATATGTAATATATGTTATACGTTACGCTTCATTTATAGTATTCAGTCCTTGAATGTCTTTTATTTAACAAGACTTCCCCAAATCCAGAAGAGAAAAGGAAACAGAACAAAAGAGAGAGGAAGAAAAAGCAGAAGTGCTAAACTAAATCAGCTCCATGACTGATCAATTAGTGCTGTGGCAGATGTTATTTATTGATTCTAATTTTGCTAGTTGGTTCCTTCAAATCCATCTGGTCACTTCTGTTCTTCTTTAACTGTAATGTGTTAGATGCTTGATCGTAGCTGTTATATGTTTACTGGTTTTAGTTGCTCTTCAAGATATCTCTAACCATCTATCTATCCAACCCTATACTCAAGAATGCCAACCATCTGTCGTTGGATGATTGCACTCTGCAATTCTACAAGCTTTGGTTAATTATTGGACGCAGGAAATGAGTTTCAAAAGAAATGTTTGGATCAGGAATGAGATAGTCCCAATGTAGCTGGTCCAATTTTAATGGTGCAAAAGTTTTTCTTGCCAAAGTTTTTTAACTTCATTTCCAGGATCTTTATGTTTCAAGGGTTCCTTGTTACAAAAAAAAAAAGCTTTCACCAACTTCTTGTCATATCCACTACAATATTAAAAGAGAAATCCTAGATTGAGAAATCTGAATTCTTTTGATTCTTATGCTCTGAAGCTTCATATTATATTGGCCGTAGGTGTCCTTTTATACTCAATCTTTTGTGGTCACCTTTGGCCATGCAAGAAATAAAATGGTTTGTTTTAAATTAAAAAGATTCGTGCATCGAGACTCTGGGATGGTGGAACTTACTGTCGAAAGAATGAGTTTTGGGATGGATCTTTGGTATCTAGCAGCTGTGATGCTTCAGTCTACTTTGATCCACCTGTCCTTGTTTTTGAAAAATGACGAGATGTTCCTCAGAGAATTGTTCAACGAAAGTCCTCTAAGTTTGTTGAGACACTGAGAATTTCATAACAGTTGGCTTATTTGTTTGTTTTTTATGCACATTCGGGTACAGTTTTAACAGTGAATGATTCGCCCGTGAAGTGAGTGGAATCATTTGAGTATAATGCAAGTGTGGGAAGGCAAAAGGAACCATTTGAGTATAGCAATTACAGAAGCTTTAGGGTGTATTGGAAATGGTGGGAAGCTGTTGAGATCAAGGCAAAAATTTTCTATGGCATATGGTTGGCTTCTCTTCATGCTCTGGACATTTACAGGCTTTAGATGGTGCGAGTGAGATTAAAAATATGTCGATGCGCCTTGGATGAGCAGCCAGCTTAGCGTTGTAGGAGATGGGGGTGAATGAATTGTTCATAGTTCATTAAATGAACTCCGTATTAAACAATGTGATATCAATAATGGGTAGTTCTTTGGCGGAGTTTCTGGAAGTACTAGCAAATGATTTGCCTCGCTAGCAGTTTATACGTAACTCAAGGAAGTAATGAATGAAAAAAAAAACTCTGACACAGATGCTTTTTCTCTCATTTGTTCCAACCTTTTTTGTTTACCCTTTGTTTAATTTGACACTGGGTATTCTTTAGCAAGAATGTTTTTATCCAATTCTTGGATCTAAGAGGTTATTTGGGGGTAAAGTCTGATTCTTTGAATATGGGGAGGGGAGGGGGGGGCAGGGATTCTAGTGTAATCCCAAAAACATGAGCAAGATTTTATATGGGTTTTGTTCGGACATTTTACACTTGCTTTGGTAGTTAGAGTTCATCTATCCCTTTCTTTAGGGCCATTTGTGTCCAAAATCACATCAAATGAATGTTCTATCAGGCTTTTTTGGGTTAATCAAAATGGTCCTAGTGCATAAATTCCCATTCTATTTTATAAATTATTTGGATTGTTGTGATTCTCACCAAGCTTCAATTTGCAGGTATCTGAAGATGCCATATTGTTGCTTGCAATAGTACTGTTGCATATACCATCTTAAATGTGTCAAATTCCAGTTTGTAACCTATTTTATCTAAATATGTCCTTGTTGTAAGACCTTGAAGATACCTAGTGAGTGTGTGTGTGTGATGGCTGACACCAAGTAAGATGGGCCAATGCCCCAAAATCATTAACCCTTTTCTATCTAAGCCATGAAACTATACGATTTAATTAGAAGGGTATGGTCCATTTAGGTGCTTATGTCATGCGGAAATTCTTCCCTCCTTACCCCTTAATTTCGCAAATCGGTTGTGCAGGTTTATCCTTAATTTGTTGTGCAGCCTGTTTTTGTTTGTGGCCGTTTCTTTTGTATTCCTAGTCCTTCCTCTTCTTTTTAGTAATTTATTTATTTATTTTTACTTTCAAAAAAAATTCCCAATCATTTAGATTAATTGTAGAAGGAAATCTTGGTACTTTCCTCCCAACACCAATCGTTTTTTCTTACCTATTCATTTTATGTGTCCCTCTAGGGGGTACCAGTGATTTATGATTATGTCGTTTTGCTGATATCTGCAGTGGAAATTGGTGTACATTCTGTTGCAATCTTGCAATCCTATTTTTGTATTTTAATTCCTTGCTTTTTTTTTAGGCCTTTTATGTGTAGTATCATGGGATTTGTTCATTTTCCATTCGACATTCCAGGATTGCATCTGTCCCACTAGCCACTAACTTCCCTTAGGTTCAGTTTGGAAGCAGTACAAATGTAAATATGTACAGTGTAAATACATACAAAATAAGATAAAATATAAGGTTTTGCACTCTACATATTTGTATTTCTACTCCTTCCAAACTCAGCCTTAGTAAAGATAATAGGGTCAATTTTTACAGTTCCTATCTATCACAAAAGATGAAGAAAGCAATTACTGTATGTGCAATAATGTGGATGTAATAATGCTGTTCCTGATGATCAAGTTTCATCCCTGGAGAAGAAACTTTATTATGTAGCAGCTTTGAGATCAAATGCTATATATTGTTTGGTAAGAGCTCAAAGCTAAGTCTGGGCAGGCCAGTTTGTGAGGGACCACTTTGTACATGAAATGCTAAAAGTTTGGTCCATGTCCAATCTACCCCTCCCAAGCCCCTGAGTGGCTGGGGTCATCATTAGTTAGAACCTTTAGATTTGAGTCGTGGTTTATAGAATGGAGGAGAGAGAGAGAGAGAGAGTGCAGATGGGAGAGATAAGAGAGATGACTGGCAAGCATAATGCATTATTTCCTACAAAAACTTAGTCTGTTTCTTTTCTTATATTTCTTTATTTTTTTGAGTCATGGAGTGAGGTTTCTGAAATAATTTTGTTTGTCGTCATGTGTTTTCCTACTGTGTTTGGTTTGGAAGAAAAGTTAGGAAATCCAATCAAGGTTTGTACGGGTTTCCCTATTTCCTTTTCTCTCTCTAGCTACCTTTTTCTTTCAAACCAAACACAGATTTAGTGAGAGAACATGTATTGGCAAAACGTGTATGCACCATTTTCCACCACCACCAAAAATGCTTCTGTTGCTTCACTTTTTTGTGACAAACCCTTTTTCTTTTATCGAAGGATATCAGTTCCTCAATGTACACTTCATCCTTTTTAGATTGACTACTTCAGTCATCTATGTATTTTTTCAATTTTTGCTTCTCAAGATATTGGCATGGCAACCCGTGTGATGCATAGGGTTTAATAGAATTTCGGTAGAGGCTATAGAAAAAGAATGTACGTAAAGGTGGAGGGAGGCTTCTGACTATAGAGTACAGTACAGACCATCGGAGAGAGAGAATTAAGAGTAATTTAATTGTGGTATTTTATATTTTTTAATTAAAAAACACGTGTTAAAAAAAGGAGAGAAGGGGTGAGTTCGGTGAGAGGATCTTTCACCTCCCACCCTTCCCATTTTGTAATATAATATAGATAACAAACTTGTGCCTGTGCAAGGCATTAATGCTTTTGTATTATGCCATCCAGCCTATATCAAGAGGGGTAGTGCATTGGATGAATTGTCCCGGTCGTAGTGCGGTTTTGAATTCCGCTATTTTTATCTCTGTAAGAAAAGAATTTATTGATGTGATGTTGTATTCTTTATTGAAAAGAGTTAGGACTCCAATAAGAGTGTCACAGTGATTAATACCAAAAGAACCATTCATTTATTGTACCAATATTTACAATATTTGCATCCTTTAGAACCACATTGCTATATATATATATATGGGAGCTTTTAGTGAAGCTCAACATCTGTCTACGTTGGAAAATATAGGATATTAATTTCATGTATATGACATCTTTAACTCTTGCTATTAATTAAATTTTGTGGGTTTTTGGTTAGTGTCCATGGATGCTCTCCTATTTCCAAAATCCCCAATCACTCCTTTTTCGGTCATTGTGGGAAAGTGGAAGATGTTTGATAAAGCATGCATGTTTGATCTTTTTTCTTTTTCGATTTCATGAAGAAAATCAAGATAATTAGTGTCTTGCTGCAATCTGATGCTCTGACGTCAAAGTGTCGATTAGTCAACAATTTCTGTAAGTCGAGTGTCATCCTGACTATATCATTAACCAGTCGGTCGACACCCGAAACAACTTGTACTGACATTGATTTTCTCCATGTTAGTTAGATTTATTAGTATATAGAATCACTAATTCAAATTGGTAGTGTAAGAATTGGTTACAGATGAATTATGGTTTATTCACTGTGGCAATGAAACTCGGTATAAAGTTCTAATATTAATTCACATTGGCAATGAAACTATGCTCCAACGTATATCTCAGTCTAAAGTTCTAACCTTAACCTTATTTTATCATGGGTAGTATGATACGGGTGTCATAATGTGTGCCTCTTTCTTAATCCAAGTGGTCTAATGGTTCCTTGGGATGATCGATCAAGTGGTCTAATGTTCTAACCTTAACCTTATTTTATCATGGGTAGTATGATACGGGTGTCATAATGTGTGCCTCTTTCTTAATCCAAGTGGTCTAATGGTTCCTTGGGATGGTCGATCAAGTGGTCTAATGTTCTAATTTTGTTGCTGCCATTATAATTAATTAATTTTCAGGACAATGTGTTGGTGGGCTTGTTTTAATCTGCACTTTAAGATCGTTGGGCTTTCACGTGAGGGCACATTTGAGAATAAAAACCTATGAGAGACCTCACCCAACAGCTTAAACTTTTAGGTTGAATGATTCTTTGGAAAATTATTATCACCTTTGATAAATAATATTATCCCATATACGAAAGTGTTGAATATACATGAAACATGATATGTTGTCATCAACAGGGATGACAACAGGTAGGGTAGTTGCAACAATTGCCCTTCCTTCCAAGTCAATTTAAAACCACTCCTATATAAAATTGATATGTTGTTAGAATAATTTAAACCCATGTTACTTGAAACATAAGTATTCTAACCACCAAGCACTCTAATATCTTGCTAATTTAGTATTGTGAAGCAATCATATTATATTCAATGTTTATAAAGGTATTGAAAATTAATCTAGAATTACCAAGTTTTGAAACTCTTGTTATGCCCAGGTCTCAAGCCATTTTCAGGACAGTTTTGAATGATTTTTATCTCTCTAATCTTAGTTATTCATTAACCAATTATTCCTTTTGTTGGTGATTAATTCCATAGGGGAATATACTTTTACTACTATGTCATATCACTTGCATTTATTATCCTTGGTATATTTTAAACTTAACCTTTCACATGATTATTATATTAGTTTGCTATGATATGCATGTATATTTTAATTATTTTACCATTTGCCAACATTTCCTTGAGATATTTGCTTAGCTTCCCTTCACATTTTTATGGGTAACAAGAAAATTTTATTATGTTAAGTAGAAATTAATAGAGAAAATGCAGTGTCTCTTTGAAGGATAAATTTATTTAAGTGTTTCCAGATACATTTTTATTATGTCAAGTGTTTCCAGATACATTTATTTAAATTGCTTCAATATTTTATGTTTCCGATACTTTGAACCTTACACCCAATTTTATAAGTAAAATGCAGTGTCCCTTTGAAGGATGCATTTATTTAAGTGTTTCCAGATGCATTTTTATTATGTCAAGTGTTTCCAGATACATTTATTTAAATTGCTTCTTCAATATTTTATGTTTCCGATACTTGAATCTTGCACCCGATTTTATATGAGTAAAATGCAGTGTCCCTATGAAGTAGAAGTGGTGTGGTAAGCCAATGGTGAAAATGCATGTAATGGGACACAATGGAGAGGGTTTGAATCTTCTTTCAATCCTTTTTATTATATGTGTATGATAAAATATATTAGTTATATTTAATTATATATATATATATATATATATATATATATATATATATATACATTTGGGTTTATAATTGGGCATTGGGAACAGCTACCTGCATTAAATACATTTGGGTTCAGATATCATGTACCCTAAGGTTAAAAGCCAAACCCTATAGGGTGTTGATAATCGGCTTCCATTAGGATTGAATACCAAAAATTTTTTCCCAAAATTGCCATCCTTATCTATCTTTTGCCATGTTATGTTAATGAGGCTTGCAGCCTATTAACACCCTGGTCGACATGATACAGAAGACATTCCTATACCTGGTACTAGAAATTAAGATGCCTGAAGGGTAAGATTGCATTTATGATAAAGATCATATTATTTTTGTAATTTTCCTTGTCATCTTAATATCTAATATGTTTTGTTGAACAACAACAATTACATGTACATAATATATACATGCATGCGTATATGCATTCATAGGTATACTGCATGCATACATACATACACGTATATATGGGTGATGGGTCTCTCATTTTTTTTTATTTTTTATTTTACCTTTTTTTTTCTTTGTATTTCTTTTCATTTGTGTAGATTGTTGGTCTGAACTGGTTTTACCATGGACTAAGAGTAAGACGTTTTAGGGTACAACCAATTACACAGCTGAGCTATATAGATCTGGTAACTACTAATATATATTTAACAAATCAATCCTTGAATTTCTATTCATTGTTGGTGTTGTATTTGGATCGTAATGGTCTTTCTTATGTGCTATCATAAGGGCCACTTCTGTTATGTACAACAAAGTTACTTCAATTTTTTTCGCCGAACAAAGTTCATTTGTTGCTTAAGCAGAACTTTTTTGGGTTTTTTGGGTTACTTCAAATTTTCACATCTTGATTGATGCCCCCCACCCCACGATAAAATAAACTATTAGGAAAAAAAATTATCTTTGAAATTCTCTTGGGCCGTGTTTGGTTTGAAAGGAAAAAGTAGGGAAAGGTAGGGAAACCTATACAAGGTTTGTAAAGGTTTCCCTTCCTTTTCCTTCAAACTAAACATAGCCTTGGAGAAAGGATGTAGAGCTCCTAAAATTCTACCTTTTGTGTGTATATATCTAGACTTTACAGTCTTTGGCCTGTTCATACAATTTCTTTGGTTAAGACGTGCCTAGTTGAATTAATCTGGTTTCCACATTTGAATAATTATAGCAATAGTAATATATGCTTTTAGTTAGAAATTTATTTGTAAAAGTGAGCTAACCATCACGTCCAGTAACTTTGCCATTGGTTGTCTTGATCTCTGAAGTATGAAGGAGATACTTGAAAGACATAATCTACACTCAAAGAACCTTCAGAAACTTGATCAGCCATCTCTTGAGCTGCAGGTAAGCTGTTCTTGGATCTCTTATTGTGATTTATCGATGTGAATGTTGTTGTAACCACTGGTGCAGTGCAATTTTATTTCCACTAGTACAAATGCATGGGAGTGCAGATGAAAAGAATGTAAATTTTGGTTTAAGTCTTGCTTTGCTTCATTTGCTCCTTATCCAAATGTATTATTATTATTCTGTATTGATGTTATGGTTTTAATGTATTGCATTCTTCATGACTGCTTATTCATGAAATATAAATATTTTATTAGCAATATTATCGTGGTATCTTTTAGCTAGAGAACAGTAACTATGCGCGGTTGAGCAAGGAAGTTGCAGAGAAAAGCCATCAACTGAGGTAAGTCTTCAATTGTATTTGGACTGTTCGCATGCATTAAGTGTTGCAGAGAAAAACCATCAACATTGAGGGATCACTTCGTGCTTGTTAGGCGAATGCGTGGAGAAGATCTGCAAGGATTAAATATAGAAGACCTGCAGCAACTAGAGAAATCCCTTGAAACGGGACTGAGCCGTGTGCTAGAAACCAAGGTCGGTCTGCATTTCATTTCTGTAAAACGATAGTTGGTCCGAGGTTAATACTTCTATGCTCTAGTAAGTTTGTTTTCCATTTTATGTGTTTTCAGGGTGAACGGATTATGAAAGAAATCAGTAACCTCGAGAGAAAGGTTAGCTCCTCAATTTCAGTGCTCTTAGGGGGCGTTCTTTTTCTGGATTTTGAGAGGGGGAAATGGTCGATGGGATTTTGATTCCTATTGGTCAGAAATCCCATGTTCTTTTTTCATATTTATGTGAGAATGAGGAAAAGTTTATTTTGATGACACATCTCTTAGGTCGGTAAATAACTTTCTCAAGTGGGGGGAAGTTACCAATACTTGAATGAGACAAAAATGCTCCTTTTAATAATGGATTTTTAATTTATGGTGGAAAGTTATTTCATTACCTTGTTTACATGGGAAATAAAAGAACATGATTAAATGCATATAAATGCATTTTCCCTAATAGGTAATTTACCAAAAAGTGAACAGGAACCTTAATATTTTTGTGTTGTAGTGCTCTTAATATCAAAGCATCATGTAAAATATGGAGAGCAAAAACTACCATAAATTAAAATAAGCTAAAGGAAAATGTAAAAAAAAAAAATGCATTTATCTTATCAAATATATTTAATTTAATATTGTATATCTTATTCTATCTGAAACCAACTAAACCAAGCCAATTCCATCATAATTTACTCGAGCTGACCTAGCTAGTTCTTTTATTTTTTTTCATTTGTATTGGTTATTTATCATCTGTGATAGCCTAGAAACTAGGCTAGTGTCTTGGGGCAAGGATTTGTAGTCTTGTCCAAGGGCCAAGAGTTTAAAACTGTTGTTGATGTGAACAACCGAACTGTCTATCTGGAAACTGATGTCCAAAGCATTTATATTCCAGATTGGTTTTTGCCAACTGAATTAATTTCTACTAATAGCACTTTATTGCTTTGAAAAATAATTAACTCGAATTACTGTCCCAATAGATTTTTTTTTTCTTTGCCAACAAAAGTTGAAAAACAAGTTATATGCTACAAGCTAGTACCCATATGATAGATTATATAATAAGCATGCTCATTTTAAATAGATTATACATACATTTGCATGTAGGAGTACGCCAAAATTTTACACAAAAGTTTCCTTGCCAACCTTAATAGATTTGTTGAAACCAAATCTGGGGTTGAAGTAAAATGCAACTTTTTGATCTTCTACTTCGGTGGGATTTTTGTTTATATTTTGATCAGATTTTTCTTCGGATTACATGCACGCAGTAGTTGCGTGTGAAAGAAAATTAATTTGCTTGTAATAAAACCAAGTTTGTTTCAATCTGAATGCAGGGAATGGAACTGTTGGAGGAGAATGAGAGATTGAAACAGCAAGTGAGAGCTTCCAGTACTTTTTTGCATTCTCGCTTTTCTTTAGATTCCTAGACGCTATATTGTAGGTGAAAATTTTAGTTGCAGATGATGGAGATGTCCAAGGGACAAAAGCACGTCGGTGCGGACTCAGAGAACATAGTTTATGAAGAAGGCCAGTCGTCGGACTCTGTCACCAATGTCTGCAGCTCCTCTGGTCCACCCCAAGACTACGACAGTTCTGATACTTCGCTTAAGTTGGGGTGAGTAACTGAGTATGCCTTGTTTCTGGATTTAATGTGAGTTCTAATGAAATTAATCTGAGGTTGGTTGGTTGAATTCTATTTGACTGAAATTTTTCTCTCTTAGCTGAATTCCTTGAATCAACTGACAACCCATGGCCGACTATTTGTTTGTTAATTTTAATTTGCAGGCTACCATTCTAGCTGAACGTGCGAGGAAGGACGGAAGAGATAAATAGTGTAGCCAGGAAGAGGAGGCTGCTCCAAGATATATCGTTGTTATCAAACGTATTGTCATTGTTAAAATAGAAATCTAACCCAAATTGTATGTATGATATTATAAGCTTATACAGTTGAAGTGATCAGAATGCTCTGTCCAGATAAACATATTTATGCGGTTTGGTTTTTCTAGTGCATTTTTCTTCTCTTCCCATCCCAACATCCTTCAGGGTAATGCCCATATATGGTGATTGTCTTTCATTTTGATTTTTTTTTTCTTTGTATCCATGTGATTTGTAGCCACGAAAGTTTTAAAAACTGGAGCTGACAAAACTGTTTTGGCTAGGGGTTCCTGGGTCAAACGGTCCGATCATGTTGTTCGAATGATAGTACATTCGAATTTAAAAAAATAATAATAATTAATATTAAAAGCAACCAAAGGCAATCGTTCGGGACGATGATTCAACTGCTGTCAGTGTGTTGCTATTTGCTAATCAAATCAGTGGATTTTGGCCCAGGAATGGTTTTCAAAATCGGATTGGAAAAACTGAGAATCGGTCACCTGATCGGTTCTGTTTTCCCCCAAAATTGTTTTTTTATCTAAAATAGTTGATTTTGGTCAACAAACCATGAAACTGGCCGGTTAACTGTTTGAATGGTTTTGATCATTTTCATTTTTTTTTTGTCAGAATGGACCAGTCTTTCGAGTCAGATGGTCAGATCATTTGAACTGGTAACCAGACCCTTGACCGGTTTGGTCACCGGTTCGTTTTTAAAAACCATGAAATTTATTGCCCGACTGATTCTTGGGTCAACCAGTCGAACAGTCTGGTCTGGTCCATCTAATTTTCAAAACCAGACACCGAAGATTGATCATTTATTTCTTTGGGGTTTGTGGAACTCAGGCCCCATTTGGGTAAAGGTGTATATATATATATATAATAAACAATTGTTTTTCAATTTTATTATAATATTTTATTTAAGTATTTTATATAAAATAAACAGTTGAATACATCAAAATTCATATACAATAAAAATTTTAAGATTTTTTTTTATTTTTTTAAAGAAATAAATTAGACCCGGTCCACGACATGGGACATAGCTTGGCTTATGACTCAGCCCATGGACCAGCCTGGCCTGTGATACGACACAGGCCCGCACGACTTGGGCGGTGGGCTGTGCCAGGTTGACCCCCAAAATATTCCACGGGAGGAAGGCATGGCATGATCTGCTCTTTACACGGGCCACATGCGAGTCATGCCATACCAGCCCAGTATGGTCGGTTTTACAGCTCTACATTTGGAAGGGCTTGAGCTTTGGTTGTCGTTGCTGAGCCACTTGAAAAAGCCATTATGTGCCTGTTCGAGAGGGTTTCCATGTTGCTGCTTTTGGTTTTGCGTCGTGGGACTTGCTGTTTTACCGAGAAAGTGAAAAGCCTTTAAGCAAATGCTCGGGTAAAGGTCTGAAGAGGTTAAGGGCTTCAGCTTTGATTGAGCTGCCTTCACTGGGCCACTTTAAGAAAGCTGCTAAAACAAATTTCACCGTAATGTCACCTTATTTAGAATTCTCAAGTTTTTCACCAAGCATGGTTTTTAGGTTTTCCATTCAGAGCCCACCTTACGAATTGTTCTAATATGGTGCAATCTATTAATGCAGTTAATGAAGATGGCCCGCCTGAAATTCTTTCTTTATCATGACATTAGAGAAATTGTAGCTAGAAGGTCTTTCAAATTCCAATTCTGTTAAAGGAAAGTAAACAATGCCTGCTCATGTTGCTGCAAAGTTTGGTTTAATTTTTAGTTTTCTTTTTACACTGTGTTGAAGTGTAAATGTGAATCGATATAAAATTCAATTGTCAATTCACATTTACACCCATTTGTTTTTAGTGTAAAAGTGGACCAGTGTAAAATTCTATACTCAATCCATTTTTGCAACTGTTTGTTTTCTATGTAAAAGTTACATCAACAAAAATTCCCAATGGTCCAGTGGTTTTAAAATCAATGTAATTTTACATTCATTCTCACTTGAAAATTTCCAATGGTTTAACAATTTTAAATCGATAGACTTTACACTAAGGAATTTTTCTATTGATTGCATTTTACATGGTGGATTTTTCCACAGCATTCAAACGCAACCTTGGTGAAAAAGAGTTATTCACCTGGATGTTCAATCTCCCTTGCCTAGAAGCATCCACAAGTGATCACATTGCACATCGGCAACAGTGACTTATCGAAAGAGTCCGAGGAGTTTCACCAATCGAAGTGATTCAAAACATCCGAAGCCAGTCAGGACGTGATCGCCAAGTGGTACATGATGCCATGAAAACAAAATAAAAAGTAGATAGAAATAAAGAAAGAAAGAAGAGAGAACACTAGATTTATGTGGTTTGGCCAAAATGCCTACATCCACGGGTAGTAACTCGTAGTTTCTTTCTTCCTATAAATAGGAGAAAAAACAAAGATGACCTTACCAGAATCACACCTGTGCCCGACATTCAATACTCCTCTCAACACATTGTATACACTAAAATGAAATGAAGTATATGTTATGAAATAACATAGGAGGACCCCTTATTTATACTTGTGCTGAGAGGCATAATGGGGTTATAAAAAATTTTCTTCGTAGTTAAACAAACCACAATTGGTGGTTTGCAAATGGTGTGCCACCGTTCAATTTAGCATGCCACCGAAAAGATGGTAGGCTCAGCTCGGTGGGCCACCGATTGCAAATTCGGTGAGCCACCGACTGACCCACCTTTATTGCTTTTCAACATGCCTTTTCTTCCGTGAAGCGTCCCATAGCGAATCGACGTCTTGGTCGTGCCATTGCTTGCTCGGAATCAGATTTTTCCCTTGTCTTAACATATACTCTGCAAAAACACTTGGATAGAAATCCCTCTCAACCATCCTTTCCCGAAATATTTCCAACACCTTAGACCTTGCTGCTCCACCCCTTATTGATTCCAATAATAGCTTCAAATCGAGCTCTGCTCGGTCAGCAAACACCAATCCTTCGCTCAATCCGAGTAACATCAGACTAACCTTTATCTGGTTTGCAAGCCTATATCTCTACCCACATCCAGCTTCGCTATAATTCCAAGCAATGGGGACAACCATATCACCACTATGTCATCCCCTCGAGCAAATATGGCTAGTTTCTCCTTCCACTTTTTTTTTTTTTCATTTTTTCTATGAAGTTTGAAGAGGTCTTTCTGTGGATATTAAATCAGCCTCCCACAACGTCCCACAACACATTCACGTGGTGTATTGGGAACATTTCCTGATGATGACATCATCATTTTTGGTATTATTCTCTAATACTCTAATACACGACGGCAATGTGATGGGGGACGTTGTGGGGGCTGATTTGAACTCCTTTTCTGTGGTGTGTCTCACTTTATTTCCTCATGTTTCATCACTTCTCTTCTACCTGTTTTTCCCATATCTTTTTATTGTTGTCTTTTAGTGGTCGGTTCAATTAATTGGACCACCATTTATACTGCAACCCCGCTAATTCCCTATTAAATTTATTAAGTTGACGTGTTCACTTTTTATTTGTAGGTTCACCTTTCCGCGAGTTTAAAAAAAAGGGTAAAATACAAAAACCTCCCCTAAAGTTTCTGGCAATTATAAAATCCTTCCATATGGTTTCATTTTTATAAATGCTTCCCCTGAACTTTTGAGAAACTCAACAAAAGCCTCTCTTTCGTCACTGTCCCAAACGGAAAATATTAGATTGATGCACCATTTTTTCCAAATGCCCATTCTACTCTTTTATAAATTATTTTACATACAAAATTAATTATTGAAATAATTCCATTTTAATTCAACAAAAACCTCCTTTAATGATCATCTCAGTAATTTTACATACAAAATTAATGAAATATGTATTTTTGTTGAGTTAAAATGAAATTATTTCAGTAATTTTGTATGTAAAATAATTTATAAAAGGGTAGAATGGACATTTGAAAAAAAAAACCCTGATACATCAATCCAACATTTTCCATCTGGGATGGTGGCGGAAAAAAAAGGCTTTTGTCGAGTTTCTGAAAAATTCAGTGGCATTTATTAAAATAAAACTATAAAAAAGATTTTTATGATTATGAAAAACTTGAGGGGAGATTTTGTATTTTACCCTTAAAAAACGAATCGCTTGAGAAATGTGTTTGCTTTTCTATATTTTGGGGCCATTGAATGATGACAAGCTTTAAACTTTAAACTGTTGGTTCAGCGTGCGTGATTGACTTGCAAAAATTTCTGTGCCCCTAAACCCCAATGTCATGTAATGGATCCAGATTAGGCTAGCTGCATCTGCACTTGATGGATAATTGATTATGTTAAAAGATTGTTTGACCACTAATCAGTAATCTTTGTTTTCAAACCGCCCTTATTCGGCCGGTTGAACCTTTTCAATCGTCACTCTGCCATAATTTTAGAGACAAAAAAATGTCTGATACAGGCGGTTGGATCGTTGATTTGTTTGACCCGGTAACTAGGTCGTGGGTTATATACGCATTTAAATTTTCAGAGATGATTTTTTTTTGTGAGTAATTTTTCAAAATTTGTTTCTGATTTCAAATCTTAATTTTTAGAATTTTTTTATAAATAAAAATAAAAAATTAAATTAAAATATAAATTAAATATGAAATAATGCATATAGTATAATAGCCCCATAGACATGTACATCAAGTTAGGATCTGCTGCTCATAAGACCATGCATAATGAACTATATAATAACTAAACAGGCCAGTGTTTTGTAGCCCATAAGTGTATATAACAATGGCATGTCCACTTGTGGTTGAATACATAGCCCATTATATAGCCTTAGGTCGAATGGTTCCCTAATTCAATCAAGTTGGGTCAGTTTTAGTTTGGTCATTTGTAATCCGACCAAAACAGAACATATATATATATATATATATATAATTTTTTAATACAGTAAAGTGGAAAATTCACATATTTCTTTATCTAAATTATTTTATATCATAAATTTAATTTTTTTTAATTTACTTTCTTAATAATATCACTTTAATTTTTTAAAATTAACTTTTTTTAAGTTTAAATCTTTTGAACCAACCGATCAAATAAAAAATTCACCCAAATTGATAAAACCCAAGTTGACCGATTTTCACTAATGGTTAACCGATTTCGGGTGACCAACTCCCCAACCTAACCAGGTCAATTTGGTTGGCCAAACAGCTTACAACCGAACCGAGTTGACCCTAAACACTCATAATTTCAATTAAATTAAAAGTTTAATTTTGGCATAAAAACAATAGTTTAATTTCCAATCATTATTGAAAATATATAGCAAAAATACACAATTATAGATAATAAATTTATAGTGAGAATATAATAATTAACTAATAAAAATACAATAATTACAAAATTGTAATAAATACTGAAAATATACTAAATTGGTCAATAAATAGCGTAATCTCAAACAATTGTTTAATATCTAATAAATATTAATTAATAAATTATAACAAAAACACATAATTACTACAAATAATTTTATAGAAAAAGTACAATAAGTACAATAAATTTAATTTAAAATTTTAAAAATAGTAGTTTAATCTCCAATAATTATTGAAAATGTTCTACTAAATAACAAAAAAAATATTTGTACATAATTATTGAAAATATATTTATCAAAAAATACAATAAAAAATTACTACAAATATGATAAATATTAATTTTAGTTTACAAAAACATATAATAAATATAGTTTAAGATTGTAAATTATTATTAATAAATATTAAAATTTTTAAGTTATTTTCTATAATTACTATTCGATATAGGTGAAATTAGTTACTGCAATATTATTTAGTTATTTAAATAATATCATTATTTAAATTTTGAAAATATTAATTATTTATTGAATTTAATAATCTATAATATTATAATTTATACTATTATTACATAATTTTGTTATTAATTTAAGTATTATGAAATCTATTATAATTATTCTTCTACTTTTAAGAAATTTTTTAAATTTATTACACCATTTTGTTATTTTAATTATTTAAAATTTATTTATGTTAAATATTTTACTATTTAAAATAGTTAGTTATTTATATTTTAAATTTAGTATATAATTTTGCTATAATATTTAAATAATTCTTAAATTTTTTAATTCAAACTTTCTTTATATAGATATTGATAAAATGTGGGGAAGAGAATAAATAGGAATTATAGATAATTTAGGAGAAAAACTCTCTACTAAATTAGAGATAATTTAGGAAATAAATAGGAATTAGAGATAATTTAGGAGATTAATAGAAATTATAGATAATATAGGAGAAAGTGGGGGATAGTGGTGCCACTTGGCTGGACATTAGAAAAGCATATTCCTTTTTTCTTTATCTATTGGTTGCTATAGATAATTTAGCCTATGTTATTTTCTTATTGGCTTAATGGGTAAATAGGTATAAATAAAATAAAAAAAGCAGAAAATTAGGAATAGTGGTTTGGAGCAACAAGAGGCATGGTGACATGGACAACCTTGCTTAATATATAGAGAATAGATGTAGTTGTGTCCACCTCAAATTCCTCATATTATTTTCCAATCCCTTTAGAATTTTGCAATTTATTTTAAACTTTTTAAAATAAAAAGTTAAGTATAATTCTATTTAAGCTCACCCATAACCAATTCATTTAAGAATTTAAGGCCCCAGATTGGTTCACAGGAATCGAGATCTTGAATTGAAATTGGAATGGGCTATTCCGATTTCAACTGTTTGGTTGGGTGGAATCAAAATCTCATTCCTAGTGGAATGACATTCCCTCATTTGAGGGAATGACCATTCCTAATTGTCATTCCCATTATTGTCTAAACCAAACAAACTATGGGAGTAGACTATTTCAATTCCGATTCCAATTGCAAACCAAACATACTCTAAATAGTATGAGCATCTGTTTTACACCAGCTCATCCATTGCACAAGCAAGGATTACCTAAACACAATGGTTGTTCAACAGGCTGTACACCAATGATAATGTTCCACACTAGTAATAAAATACATGGAACCCGCACCTTTCATAGTGGGGTCCATGAATGTATTACTAGCATGGAACATTATCATTGGTTCCATAGCCTACTGAACAGCCACCACGTTCGGCTAATCCAAATTATCATTGCGCGATGCCACGAGTCTCTTAATATTACATAATAGTGGGTTTTGTTTAGAACAAAGTTGTCAAAGTCAGACTAGACCCACGATACCAAGAGGCCCATATTGGATTACCATTTCAAAATTAGGAAAAATGGTTCCCATATGTGGGCCCAATGAGAAGGAAAGAGATTATATGGCTAGGGGCGAGTTCATTTAGTTAAAAACCGAACTAAAAAAATTAAGACGGGAACCGAATTATAGAAAAACCAAAATAACCAAAATCAAAATTTTCGGTTTGGTTTTGGTTATTTCAGTTAAAATCAAACTTTAATAATATATACTTTATTATATATTATAAAATATATATTATGAAATCAAATTTTATTATATTATATATATTATATGTTACATATTATATACTATATCTTATATATTATATACTATATAATATATAATAATAGAAAGTTTGATTAATTCGGTTAACCAAATTTTTAATTTAAAAAAACAAAACAGGAGATCGAATTAACCGAATTGATTTAACCAAAAAGCCACCAAAACTAAAATTTTCAGTTAGATTTCAATTTTAACCGAATAATGCTCACCCCTACATATGACGAATCCAACTATCCCTTAAATAAGGGATCCCCTCTGGATGGACCATGTGTTCAAATCAATCCCATTGCCCACATCATCACCTTATACCCCACCTCGTGAATAATATCATCCATCCACCTATATGGTTGCAACGTGATGGAGCGCGATCCGGCTGGTCTTAGCTGTCCGCTGCCTTGCTTTCGAACGGGGTAGCAGGGAACCTGAAACGGAGGAGATGGAAAAGCTCCGGGGGGAACCCGGTGTAGAGGCTCCGAAGCTCAAGTTAGAATCCTTCAAAAGCAAGGTAATACCAGATAGCGCAAAGTTTTTGCATACCTCCATTGTCGGGGGGCAGGGGGCTCTTATAGTCACTTCGTGTACTCGTCCCGAGGCCCTTGTCAAATCGGGTATGATTACCCTTGTGCTTGTCAACTCGGCCGTCGTCCTTTCTACTGAGACAGAACCGTCACTGCCTAACCGTCTAACTGGAGATGGCGGCGTCAGTGGCGGTGGCAGATGGCCATTTAGAGTGCTACTGCCAAACGTCAGATCCCAAGTCAGTCAGGCGTGGCGCCCTCGGGCACGGACTTTCCTTGTGTCAGGCATGGTACGACTTGTTTGGCTTTGGTGCCCAGAAGATGATGCGAAGTGCTGAGCGAGGCGGTCTTGAGCTTGGAGGTATCCCGAACTGTTACAAGGTGGGTCAGTTCGACGAAGTGTATCCCGAGCTGTTACAAGGTGGGTCAGTTCGGCGAAGTGTATCCCGAGCTGTTACAAGGTGGGTCAATTCGGCGGTGTATCCCGAGCTGTTACAAGGTGGGTCAGTTCGGCAAAGTGTATCCCGAGCTGTTACAAGGTGGGTCAGTTCGGCGAAGTGTATCCCGAACTGTTACAAGGTGGGTCAGTTCGGCGAAGTATATCCCGAACTGTTACAAGGTGGGTCAGTTCGGCGAAGTGTATCCCGAGCTGTTACAAGGTGGGTCAGTTTGGCGAAGTGTGCCCTTGTTCCCGGCTTGGCCCCTTTTGCCGAGCTGTCGTTTCTGCCACATGTCACATAATAAAGAGGTCGGGCCAAATCTTCCTTCATCACAACGTTTTAACTTAGAAACTGCCCAAATAAATTAAGGTTGTGTTTGGTATCTTTTTTTCATGCAACATTTTGGGAGTTGTCATTAAATAAGGGAGTCATTTAGAGTTGAATCATCAAATTTGATATTTCAAGTATCAACAGTATTGATCAACCCAAAATATCTCTGGTTGTGCTCATATTTTAACTCCAATTTCTATTGATCAACCTCAAACGTTTCGTGAAGAAACAGCAATGGTACCAAATGCAACCTGAATTTGTGTTTCATTGTGGTTTTTATTATGTTTTGGGTTGGTCAATATAAATTGATGAGAGATGTTTTTTTTTTCTTATAATCAGAAGATTGAGGAATTTTGGATTTCGACCCTTGTAACGTGTATATTATGTAATACCAAAAAAAATAGAAATTTTGGATGTATTTATTTTGACTGAAATTTCTTTTGTGTACTAATACAAATGAGAAAATTGTCATTTTTTTTAGGTTTTATTTTGTTTTGCTTCAAATTTTATTTTAGGTCATCTGCACTACAAATAAATAAATCAAAGTAAAACCTATAATCAAATTAAACCAAAATTTAGACTCAACTTATTTGCATTCTCATGCTTTTGCATCAGTGCAAATGAAATTGCACTTTAAACAAGGCCTTAACTACAAAGTAGAAAATGTTCAGAATTTTAGCACATCCATTGAATCATATATGCAATTATGCATGCGCGTCTAGTTTCTAAGGCTAAGTTTGGTTTGAGGAAAAGTTTTTAACAAATTTGGTGAAATTCCTTGCCAGCTTTTCCTCGACATTACTGCTATCAAAACAAACACAGCCTTAAGTTGTGCACGTGCGAGATTATTGTTCAAACTTCAAAATGAGCTTGGTCTTACCGACTTTTACGGTAATCTCGCGACGTCGCGCTGGAGACTTGCTCTAACGTAAAAACTGATTCTCTCTGGTCTTTTCTCCCGCTCTGTTCGTCTTCTTCTATTCTCCTACCTGCTCTCTGATTCACTGCTTCTCTCTGTCTCTTCCGTTCTTTCACTTCGATCTCTGAGCCTCTCTCTGTAACTCTCGTCGCCATGGATGAAGAATACGACGTCATAGTTCTCGGAACAGGTCTCAAGGAATGCATCCTCAGTGGTCTTCTCTCTGTCGACGGACTCAAAGTAAGCCTCTATCTACATTATTATCTTCTTGCACATTCATAGATTTTACAGCATCGAAATCCTAGTCGGTTGACGACGATCAACGATGAGAGATATGATCTACTTGTGCTTGAATCTTTGTTTAATTTGGAGAACTGCATACAAGATACGCATCTACTTACGTCTTCCCTGGTGTCCATTGCTTTGCACATTCTTGGAGTTGTATTTGAACGACGCTACCTTTTCCTTTTTTTTGGTGATTATTGATTTGTGATTTTTTTTTCTATATATATGTAATGAATACTCATCCATCTTTTTAGAAGTGCTAATGTCGTTCAATGTTGAAATTGATCAGAGTGAGTTTCATAAACCTGATTTAGTCTTGCCTAAAGGTTGCAGTAGGCGTCCTAGCTCGTTGCGTATCGTATTTGTAGAACTCATGAACTCTATCATGGTAATTGATATGCGTTGTTGCATTACTATTGATCCTAGTAGCTCGGATGTTAAGCTGATCTAGAGTCCAGACCTTTCGGATTTGTAAGCAAGAAACTAGCTAGTTTTCTTTTAGATGTTAACGAATCTATTTATGATCGTGATTAATCACCGCCTACAGGAAACAAAACTTCAATATTGATTAAACAAATCAAGGGGGAACTCATATATGATCCTTTATTCACATGTCATGAAAATGCTGTAAAATGTAGGTTATTCAACTACCTATCCAAGATGGCACATTTCGGTTTAAGACTTCATAAGAAGACACTATGATCCTAGCTGTTGGGGATCCGGATTGGTCATCATTTTAGTGTTTGAGCCATATAGACACTCTGAGACTTATTGGTTTAATAGATTTAGAATACTAGCTTAATTTCTTTCTATTTGAGTACGGCATTATTTTCCACATAAGGCTCTACAAGAGCTAGGATAAGTCCAAAGAAAATGTTGTCTGAAGTGATAAAAAATGATTTATTTGAAGAGTTGTTATCTGACATAAAACAAGGCTCTTGATAGAGCATAGTGGCGGGACAGAATTAAGGTAGCTGACCCAAATAATTGAGATTAAGTCTGATTTGACTTGAGTATTATCTCCTATTAGGTGATGGTTGATACAATCTTTCCACACCTTGGGAAGCCAATCTAGCATTTGCCTTTTAAGTTTGGTAGTGTTCAATACCCATCATTTTCAGATCTCCTTTCTTGTCTTTCTCTTTTTTCCTTATGCAGCTGCATAATACATTTTTGACAAGGATGCAGACTTTTTATGACTTATGAGTAATAAAAAGAATCATGAAAGTTCTCCTTGTTTCAATCTAAAACGGATGGAAAATTTTCAGATACAAATATTGCCCCTTTTACAATGGGAAGTCTGCTTTCCTTTCCATTTACACCAAAACAAATTAGAAACTAGCAAACGCTGTAAACTTTTTTTTGCTGTAAAAGTGATGGTATAATAATAGCTGAAAATATTTCAGTCTGAAAAGTGGTGCATCCATTTTATGGAAAAACAAATGCAGCCTAAAGGAAAATAAAATAGCTTGATTTGTCAAAATCTTATAATCTATTATAAGATTCACAATTCAAATCATGAACTCTAAGGTTCCAATTCAAATATTATGACTAAACCCTTTTCTAAAACAAATCCTACTGTTATTGTTTATGTCCTACAATTTAACTAATGGATTTTGATATGTCTGATTCATACAATTTGATTGGGTCCTGGTTTTGTATTTTTTTTTTTTTTACTTTTTTACAATGTATTTAGTTTTAATAAACTTTCTAGAATAAGACTGATCTGGTTTGTTTAAAATCTATTTAAAACCATTTTATTTCCATCATAATTTGAAGTAAAACTTTATCATATCATCTATATATACCGCAAGGCTATTTGGAATTCATCTTTAGCCTGCATTTAAAAGGTTTATGTAAAACAAGGGGTCTGGTCCTTTACATCCTATTTGTTCAAAACAGGTGTTGCATATGGACCGGAATGACTATTATGGAGGAGCATCAACCTCACTTAATCTCGTCCAGGTAATTTTGTAGTTGTCATGTGACTACTGTCTGAGAAATGCATTTACATTTGTATTCGTATTGTTTCATTTTTGCTTGGTTTTGTAGCTTTGGAAGCGATTCAGGGGCAATGACAAGCCTCCAGAACATTTGGGCTCAAGTAGAGAGTATAATGTTGATATGATCCCTAAGGTATTGAGTGACTTTTGCATCTTCTGTTATGTAGATAAGATGACCCCCTGGTCTCCATGGTGCTACGATAGTTTTTTATTGCACAAGTCTTATTAGTTGACTTTCCTTACATTTTAAGGCATAACCAGATATGAACTTCACCTCTGTGTCCTGAATAATGGTAACAAATTAAATTTTTGATATATGTGGACAAGATAGGGGCCATTACTAGTATAATGGTAAAATCTTGGGCTGTCAGGCATGAGAACACAAATTCCAGTGTGAGGCGACCACTTTGTGCCAACAAGAGTGCCAAAGGTTAGGACTGTATCCAGTCCACCCCTCCCAAGACTCCAGATAGCTGGGACCAACATTGGGTAATGGCCTTTATATATATGGACAAGATAGAGGCACTACAACAATGATGTAGACTTGTGAGAGTAAGTATACAAATTTTATGAAGTAATCAAGGATAAGCAATCTGAGAACCACAATGGATCAATCCATGCTGGATTTTCTAACTTTTCCAAACCACTGCGTAGCCAGAAATTCAGACAGTGAGTGAAAAGGAAAAATAACTTTTGTATTTCTGGATTTAGTAGCAAATTTGTATTGTAATAATGAGTGAAGTGTTTTCTCTGGTTTTGATGCAATAAATTAAGGAAGTACTTAGGAAAACTTTGTGAAACACTTGGCTGAACTAATTTATTGTATTAATTAATTAATTAATCTCTGGGAAGGGCAATGTAATAGGTCTAAAAAGTCTGAACCACATCTCCTAGCAGAAAAAAGTTGGAGACTTTTTATTTTTCCATTGTATTTTTCTTTATTGATAAAGAAAATGTTAAGGGAGAAAGGTTGGAGTTTTTTCATATTACAGTTTCTTCATTACCAATTGATCATTAAATAAAATGGCTCTAGATTGAGGAAGCCTGGAAGCAACAATACCAAAAGGTTCAGAACATCAGCTGATGTCCAATTGCATCTTAATAATCTTGTCATCTTAAAATTAAAAAATGTATTTTCTCTGATTTTAATGAGTTTTAAGTGTAATAAAGAAAGAAATGATCTATTAGGATGTACTACTAAGTCCAAAATGTCTCGTAACGCATGCATCTTATGTTTCCATGTGCAATGAAGTTGTTTTAGACATTTACTTGTGTTCAGGAATTATATATGAAATGGAATACAAAGCAAATTATGGATTTCTGATCATGGCTTCCATCCCTTTCTTTTAATACAATGAGTTGCTTTGTAAGATGTTACAGTGGAATAATATGCCATGTAATTGACTATTCTTTCAGGTAGATGAATTACATATACTTGAGGCAGAGAAATTTCTGGCATTTAATCTGGTTTTGTTTCTTATAGTTTCACTTGCAATTCTGAGGAAAGTAACTCTATGCTTTGGCAGTTCATGATGGCAAATGGTGCTTTGGTTCGTGTCCTCATCCACACTGATGTCACTAAGTATCTGAACTTTAAGGCTGTTGATGGTAGTTTTGTGTACAACAAAGGGAAGGTATGTTGTTTTCCCTAAAAAATTACAGCCTTTGAATATGTTGTCAACAGGAACATTTAGTCTGTCGTTCAGATATTTTGAACTTTATGTCTTTATCTTTCCTAAAACTAGGCTTAGAGAAGAAAACTTTCTTGTCATTTCCAGATTCACAAAGTTCCAGCTACTGATGTGGAAGCATTAAAATCACAACTCATGGGACTGTTTGAAAAGCGTCGTGCGAGGAAGTTCTTCATTTATGTGCAAGACTATGAAGAGAATGATACAAAATCTCATGAAGGACTTGACCTCAAAAAAGTTAAAGCAAAAGATCTTATCTCGTAACTACCTTATTCTCATGTCTCTTTCTTTCAATTTTATGTTGATTCAATAGTCATTGGCCTAAATTTACTTTTTTCTTCCTAGTTAAGAATGCAACAGTTAATTCATGATAAATATTATTGTGTTTTTTACCAACATTAAGTGATCCTACAAGTTATTCAACAATGATAGGTGTAAATTAAAATTGTTTTAGTCATATATTTGACTAACTTATGTTTCTCAAAAGAAAGTTTGATTTATTTTGTGTCATAGAATCTAGACTTTATGTTGTTGTTGATGTTTAATAGTAAATGCACATATATGCTAAGTATCCGGTATGAGAGCCTCCCGTCACTGTCCTATTACATATAAGTGATATGGAATATAGATCCCATTCCATTCAGAGGTAGATATTCTTGTTCCTTAGCAGTTATTTGGCTCCAGTTCCTGTCACTGTTAAGGTATTGATCATAAAGTGACAGGAAACTCTCATCTTGAACATTCCTTCCAATACATGATTCAAACATTTGATCTTTTTAACATTTTCTATGTGTTATTATCCTCTCCTGTACCTTAAAAGATAAAGAATATGTAACCATCTTCTAGTTGAATATAGCACATGAATGCTGGTTCATACATGAATTGTTTTCAATTCCTCAGGGCATCCCGGTAATGGAAAGAGTGACAATGCTAGGGTGTCCATTATGATTTACCAAGAGCCTCATGATTATTCAAAATCACCATCAGCAAATTTACGTTAACTTTCTTCTCAAATTTACTGCACACTCTCCCTCCCCTTCCATTTCACCATCCCATGTGCTTCCCACTACTCCATCATAGTTCTCTGGTTATGTGTATTAGGCTTTTGAACAACATAACCCACCCACATGTATGGTCCAAAATAAAATAGTAATAAGGGAACTATTGCATGTGAGGATTATTAGGATATGTATACTCCTATTTTTAGTTATAGTAGTTGAAATAAGAGGCATTTGACAGTAAGCATATTTTGACAACAATTAAATCATGTTGTCCAGATTCTACAATTCAATACACTTTATGAATGCAATCCAAAGGATAATTAAAGCTACATATTTCTGATAATTTTGTTCTGTATTAGCTGCTAAACCTTTCCATACTATGCTGTTTATTGCTACAAGTTCATGAGTTCTGCCTTGTCATTCTTCACACTGTGTTCTCTTTTGATTTGTATGGAGGTTCTTCCAGGCTCGTGATTACAGCATTTCACTAATATAATTTAAAATTTAAAATACTAAATATTGGAAAGTTCTAGAAGCTATTGTGGTAGATGCAAGAACATACAAACAGACTTGTAAAGGTGATATTTCAAATACAAAGCCAAAAGAATAATGGTAGAGGGAAGTAGGGAACTGCACATTTAAGGGCCTGTTGATGGCCTCAAGCCTAAGAAATTAGGTGAACATACAGCTTAGAATTTTGCAGAAATTTCTTTAGAGCTTTAAGTTCTAAGTTCAGTAAGGGCATTATGGATAATTTGTATCTTTAAAATTTTACAGGTTTTAAGAGAGTCTTGTTTTGCTTTAGGTTACTACCTAAGTCTTCTGATATGGTTGGTTTGGAAGACCAAGATTTTCACAATTGTAAGAGACTATAGGGAATAGTTAAATAGGAAGGAAGAAAAGATTTGGAGGAGGATATACTTATTGTATTGAAGATTTCAAAAAGTTCTCCACTGATTTCTCTGGACTATGCAGTGGAACCTAGAATGTTAGCTTATTTTTATGAGTTGATTTACTTTCCTCTCTTTCTGTAGCTTTTCTTGGCCCGAATAAACTCTTTCATTGGGGGGGGGGGGGTAAGAAAGTGAAAGATTGGATTTGAACCTCAGCAGCTCAGTAAGAACATCCACAAACTTTTCCAAACTCTTTTCTTTTATTTCCTTTTTAATCTTCCAACCCCAAAAGGCAAACAGCACAATGTCGATGTTTCCAATACATGCTTTATTGATAACTTCACTTTTTCAGTTAATGCCCCTTGTCATTTTAATAATGCCAACATCGTTCTTCTAAAGAAGTCCATCACAAGGTTTTTTTTTCAGTGTCTATCATCTACTTAGGCGTGAATTATGGGTGATATTGTTTAACAGTAAAGTGTTATTTGTTTTGTGCAGGAAATATGGGTTGGAAGACAACACGGTTGACTTTATTGGTCATGCTTTGGCACTCCATATAGATGATAGGTACATAGATGAGCCTGCAATGGATTTTGTGAAGAGAATAAAGGTGAAAATCATAATACACTTCTCTTCCATCTTAATTATCTATTTAGTAGTTTTGAATTCATTGAGCTCATTGACTCATACACTATTGTCAATGTTTGTAGTTTATGAACATTTTATTCCAGTATAGATACTTTATCATAGCTGAAATAGTAAGAAATGATTTTAAGTGCTCATAATTTAACAATGGGAATGGCTAACAAAACGGAATGGTGAAACAGGATTCATGTATCCAACCCCATATAGTTGGGATAAGGCTTAGATGATGATAGATACTCATAGCCAGCAGTGTAAGCTAGATTATATGTGTTTTAGGTAAGATAGAGAAACTTTTGGAGTTATAAAATTCTTATCAAATGATATCCAAGAAGTAATTGTATACCATGCCCCTCAAGGCATGGAAATTCAGCTGCATCGGACTAAGAGAGATGCTAATTGTTTGGCTGATGTTTTGGCCAAGCAAGGGGTGGGAAGAAGCAACTTTTTCTGGGTTATATTGTAATTTTTGTTTCACCTCTTTAGGGAGCTAAGAGAGTTTATCTCCCCTCCTCTCCTTGTAATTTCTTGATTTTTATTTAATGAATATCATTCAGTTATTGACCAAAAAAATGTATACCATGCCCTATTTGCTTCAATTAATGAATTACCTCTTCAAAAAAATAATGTAACCACAGTTTCCTTGTTATAGCCAGTGCACCACAACAATGGCCCATAATAGGTATTAGGGCAGTTGGGAATTCCATTTTGTTCCTCTTACTGTTTGATGTTTGTCTTTGAAAGAATGGAAGGTTTCACTTGTTCATTTTATTTTTAAATTAAGAGATATGTTTTCCCTAGTTAATAACCAAAGACAACGACCTCATTTCCATTTCTTAGCCATGGGAAAGGAACAATAATTTAGAATATGGTAAATGAGCCTATGATATGATATTGAATAAGTACCATAAGATTAACCTTTCAAGCATTGGTATAGAAATTTAGTAAACTAACCTTGAAGTTATTTCTTTTCTTGGAACATATTTTTGCACAATGTTGGATTTATAATCAGATATCTATTTTGGCCTTTGTTTTGAAAAGCTATATGCCGAGTCTCTAGCACGTTTCCAAGGAGGATCTCCATATATTTATCCACTTTATGGACTAGGTGAATTGCCCCAGGTTTGTTTTCATATCTAACTGAGAGAATTTGTATGGTTATCTTTTCAATATCTTTGACATGGTATGTGTCAAAATATGCAGGCATTTGCTCGTTTAAGTGCTGTATATGGTGGTACTTACATGCTCAACAAACCAGAGTGCAAGGTAACATCTGGAAAATGATAAAATGGGCTTACTGTTTCTATCCTATATGCAGGGATCCAAACCCTATTTCCTGGTGAATATATAATTACTCCTGTCATTCAGAAAATTAATGGCACTTGACTGAGATAAAGGGGTGAAAATTGGCATAGCACTGGATTTTTTGTGCTAGATTTTGTGTTTAATCAAAGAAAGACATAGGACAAAGTTACAATAGTGCGGGATCTTTTTCTATAAAATAGGGGTGCAATCAAATCAAGCTTTAATCGAAAAGTTCATGCTCAAGTCCGATTAGGCTCGATTAGAGTTCAGTGCTAATCAAGTTTGAATCTCAGTGTAAGTTTGATTAGTTATTCAAACTCAAAGTCAACCAATAAAATATTCGGCTCAAAGGCTCACAACCTTGGTTTGATACCCACACACACTGTCAAACTCAAACTCGAACACAAATATAGGAATATTTTAGTTGAATGAACCAAGACATGACAAAGTTCGGTCGGCTCATTGTATGTTGTTTCTACCATTCACCCTGTATATTGGTACCTTCACAGAATAAAAATGAGGAGCAAGATTTTGACTTGGGAATTGAACTTTCATCTGTTAGGGAGTCATGATCTATAAATATAGTAGTGTCAGACCACTAGCACCTTCTAACAATATCTTGTACTGGAGATTGTCAGGTAGAGTTTGATTCAGATGGAAAAGCCTTTGGCGTGACATCTGAAGGAGAAACTGCCAAATGCAAGAAAGTTGTGTGTGATCCTTCCTATTTGCCTGACAAGGTAGAATATGACCACTCTACTATCTATAAGCAGTGGTATTGAAAGTTGGCTTTCACTAGTCTTTCATAACAGGCTTTTGAGTTGCAAATACCCTGCCACTGCAACAGGTTCGAAAGGTTGGAAGAGTTGCTCGTGCTATATGTATAATGAGCCACCCTATCCCACATACCAGTGACTCCCACTCTGTCCAAGTTATCTTGCCACAGAAACAACTCGGGCGTAAGTCAGATATGTATGTATACTAAATTCCTCCTGGATTTCTTGTAATACTAGATAAATGGTTACTGGCAATGATTCATATGATGTCTATGAATTCATGTATCTTTGTTTCTGTGAATATATATATATATAGATAGATAGATAGATATGGGAATTTAGTATTATGGGTTTTAAATCCATCATCTGTAAAACAGTATTGATGGCAAGTGTCACATTTTAAATAGGTCTCTCTTTTTTCCAGTTTAAAGGTCCTTTTTCTGTTATGATAAAATTAGATACAATTACAGTAATTAAACATTAGCAACACCTTAGTCTACAGAATCTGAGCCTAACAATGGACATCAAATCATCTGCCACAGAGAGCAAGCTTATGTCCATATTCTAAGTTGACTGAGAATTATATGAAGTGATTAGAAATGGAAAGAAAAAGAAAAAACCAAATTACTATCCAAACCCCTAGAGCTAAAATATTTTTCTTCCTGAATCTATGTTTGCTATAGGTACCTGTTCTGCTGCTCTTATGCTCACAATGTAGCTCCAAAAGGGAAATACATTGCTTTTGTGTCAACAGAAGCAGAGACTGATCAGCCAGAAGTAGAATTGAAGCCTGGTATAGGTCTACTTGGGCCTGTAGATGAGATGTTTTTTGACATTTATGACAGATACGAACCCATCAACAATCATGATGCTGACAATTGCTTCATATCTACTGTAAGTACAAATCCATATTGCATGCTGAGGTGAATATGATTGTCCATTTATTGTTTTCTTGTAGAGATTATTTGAATGCAGAAGACTCAAACCTAGGAACAAGTGCATCTTCAAAGTGTTTGAGTTTCTAAATGTGGGATATCTACCTTTTTAACTTTTTGTGATCTCTTTCACCATAGAAAAACAAGGATGGTGTGTTCAGTTTAAGGGTATTCACTCTTGCTGCAGCAGCACTGCAGGCTCTGCTGCTGCAGGCCAATTAAAACATATCCATGTTGAACATTTGGGAATTCATTCTTGTTGAATATGTTGAACTTGTTTGGAAGCATGAAAATGCGAGTGACATATCTTTGTTTTGACTGATCCATGGCAATCCGCAGCAAAAGTGAAGTTGTGGTTGTTTTTCATTCTAGAAATTAGGGCCTTAGGGGGCAGCAATCCTGATTTTTGGACGTTTAACTGGTATTTAGTTGTCTTTACTACAGATGGTTACATGGTACTACAGCTAACATTTCAAAGTTTAATTAGTTACAACAACTTGAGTTGTGTTTGGTGATGTCACAAGGAAAAAAAAAAGATATCTTGCTTTTCTGTTCCAGGGGAATAGTTGTTTTCCAAAATGAATTTTCCAAAGTTGGGCACCTTTTCATCATTGCTGTGAGCTCAATAGTTGTTTTCTTGCTTTCTCCCCTTCACTTTTCTCTTTCTTTATATAAGAACTATATTTTTCAATTACATTAAAATTTTCAATGTCCCATAGATCATGATGTCAGGTGGCTCATACCAAAGCCTCTTGGCATCACTATAACAGTTTCCTCGCACAAAATATGCAAACTGGATTTCTTTCAATTTTCTTTTTTGAGACTTAACAGTTGTATTTTATATTAAAATGGAATTGGTTGCAGAGTTACGATGCGACGACACATTTTGAGTCCACAGTAAAAGATGTCATTGCCATGTACAGCCAGATAACTGGAAAGGTAATCCTCTATTTTGATTAGAGTTACATTCCATTTAAATACATAGTCTCCTTTTGATGAAACAAATAATAAATACAAGAACCTTTGACTTTTATGTGCAGCTAAAGTTGCATGTATCCTTTAAAATAGTTTCCTTTGCTTTGGGCATCGTGGAACATGATGTGTCTCATAACCATGACAAGAAAGGCTCCTTGGAAAGTTTGTTAATGGGTTTTACCAAAAAAAAAGAAGAAGAAGAAGAAGAAGAAAAGAAACCTTGGATTTCATTGTTGTATGCACAAGGCTGTTCTCATAATCCCTGTGGCCTTTCTCATAAATCAATCTATCTGATGCAATGAGGGCAGCTCTGATACAAAAAATGCAACTGGGAACAAAAATCCAACGTGGAAGAATGAAATTGGCCAAAAATGAGCATGGACAATACCATCTCTAGAGGAGATAATATGGAAGTATGCAACTAAATTTGATAGCCAAGAGAAACAAAGGAGAATTTTAACCCACACAGCCTACAGCTAGAATTTTCAGTCTCACCTTGGAACTGTATTTTAATTTTGAAGTCATACCAATCAACAAGATACATCTCACCTCTGAAAGGGATTACATGAAGCAAGAACATCAAAAAGGCATGAACTGCTTAAGAAATTCTCTCTTCCATTTCATTTGATTGCTTAAACTAAACACATAAATTAGACCCCTATTACAGGGACACTGGGAACACTCTAGACTCGCATGCTATAATTACAGTAATTCTTTCCCATTTCTTAGGCTTAAATATATATACAAACGTGGTTTTCATCTTCTAGTATACTTTACATGATCCCAAGTTTTTTCTGATTCTAACCTTACCAATTTCCATATTTTTTAGTGTATCAAAAGATTCACCTTTTCCATGTTGTCAATACCAAAGTTCATGAACTTTAGAAACATAAGACAGTAGCACCATTACCCAATGTTGACCCCGGCTATTGAGGGTCTCAGGAGGGATACAATGGATATAACCTAACATTTGGTATCTTCTTGCACAAAATAGCCAGTCTTACCATTACACCAAGAAATGGCCCCTGGGTTGAGTCTTGACTGGCCTAGCCTGAGTTTGGGTTGGGCTGGCTTGGCTTGTTAAACTATGGCTGAGATTGAGCCATTTTTTGGCCCAAAATTGAGCTTAGGCTGGGAATTGTCTGGCCTTGGTCCATCTAAAGGGCCTAATGGCTCAACTTGACCTATATCCATTATCAAATTATAGCTACATCCTACATGAATCTTGTTCAACCATTCTGCTCTGCTCAGTGTCACATACATTGTTAAATTATGGGTCCTCAAAGCATTTCTCACTATGAACACAACATATGTAAGGTAGAATTTATCAAAGCTGACCTCAACTTGGACCAGCCTGGCCTCCTCACCTTAATAGTAGATTCATAGTCCCAAGGAATGTGATTTGGCAAATAGATCATGAACCTGGATTTGGACATGGGGTTGTATTTGGGTTTGGACTTGGGATTAGGTAGGTATAGGCCTAATATTGGATTTAAACCTGGTTACAAAACTTGTTATGGACTTGAGCTTGATTATTCTTCGTAGGTCACAATATATTTTTAAGCACACTGATGGTCTATAAATTTGAGGTTCACAAAGTGGCCACAATAATAGATGTAGCTCCAGTGTAGATATGGAAAGAATGAACTATTCTCACAAGATTAAGTATCCAACAAGTGTTTATATCAATGAATTTCATTGTCTCATGTTTCAGACTCTCGATCTTACTGTGGATCTGAGTGCTGCCAGTGCTGCTTCCGAAGAATGAAATTTGATGCCGTCCTCACAGCCTAAAAGCATTATTGGAGCAGCTCCAAGGGCCTTCACTGCTGTGCTTTTTCCCTTGATATTTCTTTTATTTAATTTTTTATTCTTCATTACATTTTCCTTGAATTATTTATTAATTTTTATGAAGACAAGATAGGTTATTTAGTTGATGTATTTCTGAGACCTTCATGGGAAGTCTGAGATTTTTATTTCCAGCTCCTTCTGGAAGCTCATCAGAGGAAACATGTGGTAGATAGAAGACCACTCTGGAAGCTTTGTAATAGATGGTTTTCTGCTCCAAACCCTTTTCATTTTTACAGTAAACAAATGAATTTTTCTGCTTTCTTACTGCATTAATTTTCCAAGAAGCCTGGCAAAATCTGATTATTGAATAGAACTGATAGTTGGATAATATATCGAATAGCGTCGTAAAGTCTGAAAGAACATTTTTGATTGGAGAGCTTCTTTTGCAAATTGTAATATATCCAGATGCATGCATTGTACTGCTATGCTATTGATACTTGTCAATTCAATAGGTAAAGGTAGCAAGAAGGCTGTGTTTAACTTTTCTGCTATACCATTTTCATGAAAGTAAGTCATTTTATTAGTAATCAAATAAAGAGAATATAACATAATGGTTAATTATAATTATGGTGATGATAATGATGAATGAATTCAGTTCGAGTAAACTGGTTCCAGTGGTTTTTACTACACTTCAACTTCTTCATGAAGATAATTCAAAAAAAAAGGAAAGTGTGAGTTTGGTTTGACAGAAAATAAGAGAGAAACAGAAAGTTGAAGAAAAGTTCATAAGGCTGTGTTGAGTAAATTCATGGAAGTGCAAATAGGCTGAGTGTAAATTCTATTTTGGTTTTGTTTCAGATTGGTTTTCAGTCGTTTGGTGTCATCTCTGAACCAAACCTCCTACCTCTAGAGAAACATCCAAACTGCTCTGAGGCTGGGCAACTAGTGAACATGGTCAGATGTTTTTTAGAGGTCCAAATGACAATTATATCTTCTCATCATCCAGATGTTTTTATTATTTTTAATTTTTTTAGTTTGTTAATATTTTTTTTGTAAATGTTTTAAAATATAATTGTTATATTTTACATAACTATCTGTTTTTACATTATATTTTAGATAACCAAGTATATTTTATTTTATTTTATTTTAATATTTTGAATAAATTTTTCATTAATTAATAATAGGGTAATATATTGTGATTATTTTAATGTTTTAATGCACTTGTTTATGAATTCTTATATTAATAAATAATAATTAAATAAAGAAACGAATGTTCAATCTTAACAACATCTAGAAGTACCAAGAAGATTCTTTCGAAGGGAGAAATTATAAAATAGATATTTCTTAGAGATCATAACAGAAAAGCAAAAGGGCAAATTTTGACTTTTCAATGATACAAGCTGTTCTTACAACTTTTCTGCTTTTCCAAAAAAAAAAAAAATTGTTCAAGCCTCAATATTACGACCTTGGTAACTTCACATGCAAGTTTTACGCTAAATCTAAAATTCTGTTCACCATGATAACCTTTCGTGCCCACCAAGCCAAGCAATAATTCACCTGATTCTTACTAGGAAGCAAATAAAATATGCATTGAGAATATATTTGATCAATCTAGAAGCAAAAGCCCAGAAGAAGGAAATTATAATTTTGTTTTTCAATTTTTAATTAAGGAGAATCTAATAAAATGACACTTCATTGGGAATAAAATACAAACTTGAAACATGTTATGCAATTTCGTTAATATGCCAAGGACTTGGATAATTTCCTTGGAAAGCAGTACATTTGTTATTTAAAAATAAGAAAATAAAAGAATGGCAATCCAACAGCAATATATAGAAATAGAATGATAATAGGATTAGGGGGCTAATAAAGGCAATTAGAAGAAAGAAACGGGGGATAGAATGAAATAAAATTAAAGAAGAAAATAAAATGAATGATATACTCATTCTCAATAATATAAAGGAGAGAATAACTCATGCAACTAACACGATTGGTGTCATTCAATTGGGTTTACAAATCAATTATCGGAACAATTGATGGTGGGATGAGATCAAACCATGGTTGGTTGGTTCAAACCCAAACTGTCTTGCTACCTATGCAAAACCTCTTTAATGCGGATACGATTCTTTTCTCTTATGAAGAGTTTATAAGAAAACATTTTAAATTTGATCATTTATGATTTTTTTTATCAATAACACCAGCTTCATTAATTGATCATTTATGATTCAAATGCATCTTTTCATAGAAATGATTTAACCATAGTATTACATCATCCTTTCGTATATGGTGACAACCATCAGTATGAAGGTCTTGTAGGATTTTTAGCATCACTGTAGAAAAATAGGCAAGTAATAATGTAATATGCTAATTTAGTCCAGACAGAGAAGGCTAGATTGGGGCAATTAATACCAAAATGAATCCATACTAGTAAACCATTAGAGAAGATGTTCTGATTAACAAAAGAAACTTGGAGTGGCAGTGGGAAGAAGAGGGGGAAAAAAGAAGAAAAGAGTCCTATTAGGTGACTACTCCCTCTTAGATTTGGAGAGAGCTTTCTTCCTCTGCCCAAGCATATGCTGGTACATGTGTGGGCTGCCTGCGTTTAGGTTATAATAAGAAACAATAAGTAAACAACAAATCAACAAACCAACTGTAAAGGTATGATCCAGCAAAAATGAAAAAAAGAGGTGCATGCCTGGGACATAGATTCCAAGGGTAACAATTGCTGCATAGAAGTTATCAAAAGAGAAGTTCCATTTGTTTGGCATCCTTATGCAATACTTTTCAGATCCCTGCAGAATCCCGAGTAGAAGGTAAGGCCCATCTTCAGGAAAAGATAAAGTATATTCCTTTTAATACCTAAATGCCCAGTTACAGACAAATAAAGAAACAAAAAGAACTCCGCCTATAACCACTCAGTGGAAGGGGGTGCCCAATATAGAGGATAGAACACTCCTCTCCCACCCAACCCTCACCATATCATCCGCCAAGTAATTGGCTGATCCAGGGGTAGAGTTCGACAAGATATTCATAATGAAAGACAGATTATAATGAAACAATGCATTGACCCTGGCTATGAAACTTCTTCCATGGATAGAATGGGTTAAACTTCTTCTTGAAAATTGGTAAAGGATTCTTAAAACTAAGTACTGTATGAAGGGGCACATAGAGAGTGATGTCCTTTCAAGATTAACCACTGTATTTCAAACTACATGGAAAATCGCCTAGTTCATTAGATCAAAAGGTAATTTTCCCCCAAATAAAAACAAGCCTCAGTTGAGAGTACAGCACAGTTATGCATTGACATGAGACTGGAATATTTACAGCAAAACTTGCCTCCTCCAAGGATCCCCCATGTCTTATCCATAAGTTGCAGAGAAGAAAATGCAGATACAATGCAAAAAAAAAGAAAAACCACTAAATGAATAAAAGAACAACATATAACCCGCTAGTCTCCAACAAAGAGCTTTTCCCAGTCTCAAAAGTGTCCATGCTATAATGAATGTTACCCAGATACTTCAAAATGTGTTTGATCCATGTTGGATACTCCAATCTTCAGCGTAGAATCCTGGAACCACTCTGTATCCATAGTATGTCCAGGGCATATCTAGGTATAGCCTGCAATCCTTGGTGTGTAGGTCATACTAGTATTCAACCAAAAAGTATGATTGCTTATGCACCAGCACATTCAAACTCGGTATTTTGGGATCTATACCTAAGCCTGTCAGATCATCTATCATGATGTCTAGCAAGCCAAAATAGCAGGCACATTGATTATAACAGCTTGATTATCCAAAACATTAATGAACAACTTACTGCCTCCATTAAGATTTTTTAAATGATCCATTGGGCTTTCAGATGATTATAGATAGACCTGTTCATGGGCTGGGTAGCCCAACGGGATGGCCCAGCCTGGCCCATTCTAAGTTGGGCTTGGACATAAATTTAAGCCCACGGTCTCAGGCTCAGGCTCGGGTCCAAAAAACAGATCTTAGTTTTTTTGCGCTGGACTCAGGCTATCTCAAAAAAGCTCGACCGAAGCCCGACTTCATAATATACTATATAGCAATAAATGTATTTTATATAATAAAAATATACATATAATATGTTCTTTTCTTTGTTCCCCTTCTTGTTTTTCAAGCCATAGTGAGATGTTTTATTATTTTGGGTTTTGAGGTCTTTTAATATAAATAAATTATTTTCTTATTGAATTAAAAAATAGAAAAAAATATATTATTTTCTGGATGAGCTTTGAGCTTGGGCCCAGGCTTCGGGCTTTATATGAGGGCCAGACTCGAGATCAAGACCTGGGCCCAATGGTCAGGCCGGACTCAGGCCCGGGCCTGAATATATGCTGTTAATATAGAGATAAAGCCTGACCCAAACCCGTCATGTCCCATCCCGTGAACAGGTCTAATTATAGACACTTGAGAAGTTGCCACATGCATTTAGTGGAAAATGGCAATTTACTCACTTAGAATCAAATATTTTGTATAAAATCTAATAAATTTGAGTAAATATAATCAGGGATAAAAAATAACTAGAATCAGTCCATTGGAGTTTAAACTTAGCTTTAAAATCACCTCTGTAAAGCTTCTTTCATTCATATATTTTTATGATGATTGATATCTCTTACAGTGCAATTAGTGTTCCTTTTGAAATCCAGGTTTGTGTTCTTGGGAAATTGATTCCTTCTTCTGTCTCTATGAAGAATATGAAAAGAAGAGAAATAGGATAATTTTTGAAAACAAGAAGCAATTCTTCCCAAGAAATTGCATTTAAGCTAGTTTTTAATAGATTGGTATTTAATCTTTGAGGAACTTAATTATCTACACAAGTAATATTCTGGGAGGGATTAGCTATTATTCTGGGGGAGGTACATGTTTGTAAATTTCATTGTTTTTCTAGTTGGAAAATGTATTGTCTTATTACATACTTATGATTTTTATAATATAATCATAATAAAACTTCCATATGATATCAGTCAAAAAGAAAAACAGTAAATAGTGAAAAAGAACTTCACCTTGATATATGGCAGAGCAATATATATTAGACCCACTTCACTGGAAATTCCAGTTGGGTACAGTATCAGAAAGGTGCTGTACCTGCATATTATCAATTTGGTGTTGATGAAATAACTTCTAGGAACTCAATTACTAACATGTTAATTGGACAAGTTATACCTGAGCCACAAAAGCCAGTAAGGTGTAAAGCCAAACGCTTCCTTCATGCCAAAGAAAGAATATCGAATAATCTGCATGTACAAGCCATGAAAAACTATTCACCATTGCATTGTGAACAATAATCACAAAATCAGACCAGCATTAGGTTTCTATAATCATGGCAATGACATGTGAGAGCAAAATAAAAAATGGATTCCATGTGCAAGCGCTTATTCTCTTTTCCCCTTTTGTATAAGTTACAAGCACTTGTTCCAGTTCACTGATATCAGTTAACCATTATAAATTGGACAACAGCCATTAACCAACTAAATGTACTGTTTCTACCAGGCCATAAGAAATTATATGTTATTGATATATATTTCTCCTCTGAGTGTCACTCATGTTCATCTGCAAGAGTAGAAATGAGAATTAAAAATGCCATTTTGCATGAGATCTAATACAGGGATTTTCTTCTGAGCAAGTACCAAACAGCAGATCAATGTCTCACGTGAATTGGTACAACACAATGCTATCTAAAATTCTAAAGTACAAAATGATCATCAAATAAAAGATATGAGAACCAAATAATACAAACAAAGACTAAAAAATCTATTTGAGTGCACTAAGGATAAGGCTACGCATAAACTACACAGGAATAACATTCAAACGGTGACAAGGGAAATTTAAGCTATATTTGAAACAATTTATCCCCATGTTATGTACCTTAGCCTATGCTACCAACAGAAGCACGAGATTGGACATTAAAATAAGCAAACGAATTTGTTTTTCCACAATGGAGATGAAATTTTATGGAAAATAAAATCCTAAGACCTTAGTACCTCTGTGACAGACCAGCTGACGACCAGAGAACTAACAAGCATATGCGTCCGAGTCTGTCAAGAAAAGCTTCATATTGTTAGTGGAAATTTTTCTTACTATCCGACATAAATTATGGATGGTAAAGAGATTACCTCAGGAAAACTATATAAGATAGCCCAAGTCAAATATAATCTCGAACCAATCTGCGGCAATGTTGCGGTAATTGGAGATCTCACCAACCCTTTTGTCAGATCAAAAAGAAAAACAAGAGAAAAAAAAAAGGTTATTTCTTAGATCACAAAAGCGTTAACCCAAAAAAAAAAAAAAAAACAGATAGGATATGCTTCTCACCTAGGAGCCCATGAATAATCTGAGCCAAAATTAAAAGAAACAAGAAATAAAAGATTAATCACATAGAAAATTAAACAAACACTTTCGTGTCAAGAAGTTAAGAAGAAAATTTACAGTACCTCCAAAATGGCCGCCGTTTGAGCGAGCTGAAGTGGTCTTTCAACTGCGTCGTAGACATGTTCATAGCCGGATTCCCTCAAAGTCTTCAAGGCAAAATACAAAACTTGACACCTGAGACCATACAAATCGAAACAAATGAAACCAATCAGACAGTTGTTCAATAGTTCACAATCACAAAATACAGTTGAACGAAAATAAGAAAAAAAGAATCCAGCTTCTGGAAAGTGAAAAAGTTGGAGGACTCGTAAGAATTAAACTTGCCAGCCAAAACAAACAGCCCAGTTGTAAGCACTAAAGTAAAGGCGTCTGATGAACGACAAGAACCCCGCCATTAGAACAATCTGTAAGCTGGAGCTTTCCTTCCACGACTAACGAGAGACTGGAGATCTGAAGTAATATATATATAGACCGATAGCAGCGCTGAGAAGTTGAGTCTTGGAGGGCCGATGAGCTCGAGTTGATAGTTCAGAGTGAAGACTAAAATTGAGCAATAAACAAATAAGCATTAATCGTTCTAGGTGAGTGGGTCAACCAACTTCTTATTAATGTCGCTTCCCTGCGCTCAACGGTTTTCTAGAGTTACATATAAATTTAGGTGGCGTTTGGTAAACTATTTGACTGTGGACTTTAGTATGTCAACAGCCAAAGTTTGTTTCTTTGCTTTTCTGCTTTGTCCATGTTAATGAAACTGTAAAAAAGGAATATTTCTGATTAGTATCCTGTACTGTGGGTTTAGTGTTATTTTTGTTCTTGAATTTTAAAATGTGACAATTTAGTATCCAAATTTTCAAAATGTGTTAATTTAATACCTATCGACGCTATTGTTAAGTAGAATTTGAAAAGAACAAATGCCCTTCAAGTATCATCTATTTATTTTATTAATCATCTAAATATTGATAAAAAATAAACAATCTTAAATTATTTTTCTCTTCTATATAAGAAAGTTTAGGTCACCTCTCAAGGGGACGTTTTAGTGACCCCAACTTTCTTGAATCCAAGAAACAATGATTTGGGACTGTTTATTTTTTGTCAATATTTGGATTATTTATAAAAAGAAAAATAGATGATACTCGAAAGACATTTGTATCTTTTCAAAATGCCATGATAGGTACTTAATTGATACATTTTGAAAGTTTAGGTATTAAATTGTTGCATTTTGACCAAAGTGGCATTAAGCCACCAAAATACAGAGTATTAATTAGGAATTTTCCAAAAAAAATATATAGTTGAACTGTTTTCACTACAAAGGGAATGTAATAAAAGTAAAAAATAAATAAATAATCATTTCTTTAGATATCAGACAACCAGTCGGTGCAAACAAACGAGCCCTTACGTAGCAATGGGAAGGCATGTGCGGTGTGCGTACGTAACTACGTATGTGGAAAATCAACTCATATCTCCCAATAAATATAAATATATCCGAGATATTTTCTGGTATCATGTTTCGAACCCTTTTTTATTACACCGCTGAGATATGTGAGAAGACTTTTTACTTGCATGAAATCTGGGCTGGGCACATCATTTCTCACTTGTACGTTTGTAACCCAGCCCACAATTTATGGGCCGGGTTATAAAATATGAATTGAATGCGTTTAGTTTGAGACATATGATACATATTTTTTATTGAGAGATATAATATATATATTTTTATTATACTTATAGGCCTGAAACCCGGGCTGATCTTATATTTCAGGCCCACACTCAGGCCTTATTATAGGTGCCTTTCTCAAGTTGAACACTTATTAAGATTTAAATGGGCTTAGACCACTTTTTTTTTAAACCGGACCGGAAAAACCGGGAACCATCACTTGATTGGTATTGTTTTCCTCCAAAACCATTTTTTCCCTTAAAACCATTGATCTTGGTTAGCAAATCGTTGAATCGGCTGATTAATCATTTGAACGGTTTTGACCGTTTTCTAATTTTTTATTTTTTTATTCTTTTTGTCAGAATGGACCGGCCATTTGAGTCAAACGTCAGCCATTCGAACCAATAACCGGATCCTTGACCGATTCGGTCACTGGTTCGTTTTTAAAAACCATGGCTTGGACAGTTAGACCTGATGCAACATGAATTCTTTAAGTTGGGTATCTGGTTTGCATCGAATCTTTTACTTGAGATAGGAAATTACATTATGAAATGTATTTTTAAAATATATTTCAACTTAAGTCAAATTTCAATAAAATATGTCTTTATCTCTCTTTTCTTTATTTTTTATTTTTTTGGTTGACTAGATGGATTTCACAGCTTTATAATTTGTATTTAGTAAAATTCAATTAAATTGGTTAATCGTTATTTCATTTTCTTTCTTGAAAGTGGAGCTAACCACATGTCCGATGTATGTGTTCTCATGAATTGCAGTCCAGCATCCTGTCCATAAATTTGACATCAATCCACGGATAGGATTCAGTACATTCCTAGAAACCCTAGCTCCATCCTAGGGGTGGACTGAACTATAAAAAAACCCTTCTAAAAGGAAAGTGGATGTAATTACTCTCAAATTAAGTAATTATAAGTATATTATATATTATAAAAATATAAAATTTGATATATATTAGATATAATGCATTTAATGGCGTAGACCCAAACTCCGGCCTAGACTTATATTTCAGGCCTTTGGCCATAGCCTTTATCATAACTGCTAAGACAAGCTGGCCCATGATCACCCTTGGAAGATAGGTAACAATGTGTCTTAAAAATGGCTCCTTCTTGCTTGAGTGCATTAATATATAGGGTAAATTGCTCAAACCTCCTTGAAATTTGGTAATTTCATATAACCTCCCACATAGTTGCAATTAGACCCCCTTTTGTTAGTATCCTCTAAAAAGAGAAAAAATATAAAAAATACCCATGCCATTGCTTTTTGACCAAAATGTTTATTTTTCAAAGTTTGTCTACACATGAATTGTTAGCTCAAACCCTTTCAATCTCATTTCTAAATTTGATTTATTTTTCAAATTTACTATAGGTATCAATGGCTCAAATGTAAAGCTCCGATTTTAAATTCTCTCTCCTTTTTTTTTTTTGTAGAAGCCAGCCTCGATGGTAATTGCATAAGTATCTTGAACATTTTTATGCCTCTTGTTAGAGTATTCTAATAGAGAGGGGTTTACTTATAAATGTATCAAAAAGATCAGAGAAGGTAATTGTAATTACCAAACTCTAGGGAGGTTTCAGCAATGATTGGAAACTTCGAGGGAGGTTTAACAATTTACCCTTATATATAGTAGTTAATAGACATGTTCACTTGGGTTGAACATTTGCCAAAATTTGAATGGGCAGAGCAGTTTAAAATGTTCATTGGCCGAGCTGAAGCCTAGCTTTGTGAACAGTTATATTAGTTAACGATTGCCTTATACTTTTCTTTTTTATTTTTTATTTTTTGAAAAAGACCACCATATACTTAGTATCGGATATTAGATTTTTATCTATCAGTAAACCATAATAAGAACATAGATGTTTAAAATATATTTCGTCTCAAGTTGAATTTCTATTAGTAGTTTCTCTTTTTTATAGACTATTGGTTTTGGTTGAGTCTTGGGCCATTTTCAAATTGTGTTTAATAAAATTCAATTAAAGTGTTAATCTAACATGGGTTTCACATCCGAAAAACCCAAAGAGAAGAGCCAAGTTTTTTTTTTCCCGACTGGCCAAAAACTAATAAACATTGATTGGGAGCCAGAAAGCTAATAAACGTGGGTAAATGGGTCAAAATATAAGTGGGATGTAAGTAGAAATTGTAGGAATTTTAAATGCATAGGGGTAAATGGCTCCCCCTCTGCCACCATTAGACTTATTCATGGGTCGGGTATCCCAATGGCACAGTTTGTTATTTTTTCAGATTTGGATAAAACTTCAGGCCCGTGGGCTCGGGCTTTCTTAAAAAAGCCCAGCCCGATACTATTACATATAATAAAAAAGCATTTATGTTATATATAATATATATTTATTTCTTAAATTATTAATAAATATTAATTTAATATTATAAAATACAAATTAATTTGTTAATTTATTAAATTAATATAATATTAGTTTATAAAAGTACATTGAAAAATAAGACATTTTGTGTATAGATTGAGGTCAAGCTTCAAGCATCAGCTCAAGATCTAGGCCTGATGGTTTGGCCGAGCTCAAGCTCGGGCCTGCATATTTTCTGTTGATAAAGAGGTAAAGCCTGATTACCTTCACTTGGTGATGATTGCATAATGATATTGTACTGGAAGAGCCTTGACCAATCACCCCCCATCCCAAGTGGATTTTGTTAAATATTGCTTGATTGATTACCACTTGGTCCACTTCTATGATATTGGTTGATTGGTTAGAATTTTGGGATAAATTGACTGCAATTTACCTCAAAAAATCTGAAATTGCAGCCCTCTCCTAGTCTACTAGTAGCCCCCCTATAAAATGCATCATGTCCGTGAATTTGGCATCAATCCACGGGTAGGATTCATCTGACCTATATAGTGGGGGTCAGGTTTCAAAAATACCCCTCTTTTTGAAACCTCTCTATCTCTCTACATTGTGATGGTAGAACGTGTGATTTGAACACTGATGTTAAATCCATTCTATTTCCCCTCATTAAGTACCACATTTAATGTATTGACTCCAAACCTATCTCATTAAATTCTATATTTATGGAATATTTGTTTATTATCATTAAATTTTACTAGTTAGAACTAAGAAAGTAAGTTTAAATGCACAATTTTTTAAAATAACATGAAAATGAAATCCTTTTTTTTTTTCAGGTTGTGGATAGTCAAGTCAACATTTTTGGTTAAATATGTCAACTTATAGTGCCATAATTAAATACTACAGTTTTAAAATGGATAAAACATGAAAAAAATCACCATCGTTATTATCCATGTCTTATTCCAACTATATATGGGGTTGGCACATTAAACAAAAATAAGTATGATAAACAATAAGCATTTTTATTCATGATGAAAATGGAATACACAATTCAAAGCTGACCCAAAAAATGAAACCATCTCCTTATTTGAGTGTTTGGTCAATGGTTTAACCATTAAAGTCAAATGGATCCCCTGTGATGTTATGATTAAATAATAATATTTTAAGAATAAAAATATATAGAATAAATTATTGAACAATAAAAAACTTATAAAATTTGTGATATTATATATTAATTGTATTGAAAAAAAAACAAGTACGATAAGTGGATTTGTTTGATGATGTAAATGAAATGCATTAGATACAAAAAAAAACCTCATTTGACCAAGTGGCAAGTTAATGTTCCAACACTCTAAATCGAATTGGTCAACCCGTAATGTCATAATTAAATAATAAATACTAAAAAATATAAAAAAATGAAAAATGTGAAGTACATATTTATTTTATAAAAAGTTTTCAAATATATAATAATAGTGTATTCATCGTATTAAACAAAAATGTGAAAAAACAAGTTATGTTTTTTACAAAAAATGTATTCATCACATTAAACAATGTGAAAAAACAAGTTATGTTTTTTTACCAATGATAGCAATGAATATAAAATTGAAAATTGACCAAAAAGCAAAAATGATTTCTCCATCCATATGGTGGGTCAATAGTTCAGTGGTCTAGGTCAAATGGATTACCCTATGACCAAATAATAAAAATTTAAAAATAATAAGAAACACAATACGTTGTAAAATAATGTAGAAATTTTGTTGAAAACTATGGCCCACATCTCTAATATTATATGTATATTTGATGGAGGGTGATTTGGTTGACCAACCATAAAGAGATACGTGGCAAGCCCGAACCATCTGGTGACACTTCGATGCCGCATGGAGAAGGCTGGCTGGCTCCATGATGACCTAAACCGACCTGCCCAAATTTGACCTCAATCTGGAGAGGACGGCAAACCACCCCTGCAAGGCGGCACACACTACCACGGGAGAGACAGGGAAGTCGGCTTGACTTCAACATGGGTTAGCCGATGACTTGATTAGCCAACTATTTGAGGCACTGAGCTACCGACCTACAAGGCATACCAACCTTACCTATGGTAGTGCAACCTATGATCCTGAGTTAGGCAGCAACATGTTACCTACTTAGTGTGGATGACCCCAGCTCTCCGCATGACTTAAAGATACTAGATAAGGATCCCCACCAACATGGAAGAAGTGTACCCCGAGAGTGTGCTTCTTACACCACTAGACTTGTTCATGGGTCAGGTAGCCCGATGGCCCAGTTCGTTATTTTTTAGGGTTTGGACAAAACTTCAGGTCCGCGGGCTCGAGCTTTCTTAAATAAGCCCAGCTCGATACTATTACATATAATAAAAAAACATTTATGTTATATATAATATATATTTATTTCTTAAATTATTAATAACTATTAATTTACTTGTAGGAAATACAAATTAATTTGTTAATTTATTAGATTATTACTAAATTAATATAATATTAGTTTATAAAACTACACTAAAAATAAGACATTTTGTATACAGGGCGAGGTCAAGCTTCGAGCACCGGCTCAAGATCTAGGCCTGATGGTTGGGCCGAGCTCAAGCTCGAGCCTGCATATTTTCTATTGATAAAGAGGTAAAGCCCGACTACCTTCACTTGGTGATGATTGCATAATGATATTGTACTGGAAGAGCCTTGACCAATCACCCCCCATCCCAAGTGGATTTTTTTAAATATTGCTTGATTGATTACCACTTGGTCCACTTCTATGATATTGGTTGATTGGTTAGAATTTTGGGATAAATTGACTGCAATTTACCTCAAAAAATCTGAAATTGCAGCCCTCTCCTAGTCTACTAGTAGCCCCCCTATAAAATGCATCATGTCCGTGAATTTGGCATCAATCCACGGGGTAGGATTCATCTGACCTGCATAGTGGGGTTCAGATTTCTGAGATGGATTGAACTATAAAAACCCCTATAATTTTTTGTTGGTCCCATGCATTTACTGTACCGTGGTTGAGCCAGTTTCTGAAACCTATCATTTTGACAAAAATACCCCTCTTTTTGAAACCTCTCTATCTCTCTACATCGTGATGGTAGAACGTGTGATTTGAACACTGCTGTTAAATTCATTCTATTTCCCCTCATTAAGTACCACATTTAATGTATTGACTCCAAACTTATATCATTAAATTCTATATTTATGAAATATTTGTTTATCATCATTAAAATTTACTAGTTAGAACTAAGAAAGTAAGTTTAAATGCACAATTTTTTAAAATAACATGAAAATGAAATCTTTTTTTTTTTCAGGTTGTGGATAGTCAAGTCAGCATTGTTATCATCCATGTCTTATTCCAACTATATATGGGGTTGGCACATTAAACAAAAATAAGTATGATAAACAATAAGCATTTTTATTCATGATGAAAATGGAATACACAATTCAAAGCTGACCCAAAAAATGAAACCATCTCCTTATTTGAGTGTTTGGTCAATGGTTTAACCATTAAAGTCAAATGGATCCCCTGTGACGTTATAATTAAATAATAAAATTTTAAGAATAAAAAAATATAGAATAAATTATTGAACAATAAAAAACTTATAAAATTTGTGATATTATATATTAATTGTATTGAAAAAAAAAACAAGTACGATAAACATTAGTGGATTTGATTGATGATGTAAATGAAATTCATTAGATATAAAAAAAAACCATATTTGACCAAGTGACAAGTCAATGTTCCAACACTCTAAATCGAATTGGTCAACCCATGATGTCATAATTAAATAATAAATACTAAAAATATATAAAAAAACATGAAAAATGTGAAGTACATATTTATTTTATAAAATGTTATCAAATATATAATATTAGTGTATTCATCGCATTAAACAAAAATGTGAAAAAAAAAGTTATATTTTTTACAAAAAATGTATTCATCACATTAAACAATGTGAAAAAACAAGTTATGTTTTTTTACCAATGATAGCAATGAATATAAAATTGAAAATTGACCAAAAAGCAAAAATGATTTCTGCATCCATATGGTGGGCCAATAGTTCAGTGGTCTAGGTCAAATGGATTACCCTATGACCAAATAATAAAAATTTAAAAATAATAAGAAACACAATACATTGTAAAATAATGTAGAAATTTTGTTGAAAACTGTGGCCCACATCTCTAATATTATATGTATATTTGATGGAGGGTGATTTGGCTGACCAACCATAAAGAGATACGTGGCAAGACCGAACCATTTGGTGACACTTCGATGCCGCGTGGAGTAGGCTGGCTGGCTCCATGATGACCTAAACCGACCTATCCAAATTTGACCTCAATCTGGAGAGGACGACAAACCACCCCTGCAAGGCGGCACACACTACTTCGTGAGAGACAGGGAAGTCAACTTGACTTCAACATGGGTTAGCCGATGACTTGATTAGACAATTATTTGAGGCACTGAGCTACTGACCTGCAAGGCATACCAACCTTACCTATGGTAGTGCAACCTATGATCCTGAGTTAGGCAGCAACATGTTACCTACTTAGTGTGGATGACCCCAGCTCTCCACATGACTTAAAGAGACTAGATAAGGATCCCCACCAACATGGAAGAAGCATACCCCGAGAGTATGCTTCTTACAGATCACTATAGACTTGAACATACTGAATAAGGACCCCAATGCCTATAAAAGGGCTTCACTATTCCGCTAGAAGGTACACACAATCTATGCGATTCACTCACTTATTGCTATCTCTCTAAGCTCTCTGCTTTCAACACTCTCATCGCTAACTTAACCATTGGAGTGCCCAGCTTGAGTTCAACACCCTAATACTTTGAACCTTCGTCTTTTGCAGTTCAGTGGACTGACCTCATTAACCCGTCCATCCGAGATGTCCTCCAACAAGGAGATCGGTAGATTCCTACTACAACAATGTTCATTATACAAAAAAAGGATAAAATTAATAAATACAAATTATTTTTATTGTTGATGTAAAGGAAATACTAAAAGTATTAAAAAAATAAAATTAAATGCCTAACACGTGACCCCACTATTGAGTCAAACGATTTAATGGTTTAATTAGTTAATTCACCATGTTGCTAACTAAGTGTTTTTTTACAAGCAAGCAACTTGGTGGTAAATGGACCCAAAATACTCATTAGGTGGTAGGTCAACTAATGTGACCAATTGATTTGTTTACAAAATAAAAGATACTAGTGATAAAAAACAGTATTCTGAAGATTGATTGGAACTACATTTTCCTCATAGTTAAACAAGTTTTATAATGTATCATTCAAAAAAATAAAAAAATAAAAAATAAAAAATAAATAATAAATGTTATAAAATTCAAGCATGTTTTTAATATTATACATACCATCATATTAAACAACAAACATGCAGAAAAATATAATTATTGCTATTAATGGTGAAAATGACTAAAATACAAAGAGAGAAGGGGGGGGGGGACCTAGTACATCAACCATTACTTGTGTGCAACAAAGTGATTTAAATAGAAACATATTTAGAAAATTGTGAGGGGTGATAGATTAATATCAATTTAACTGCCTAATTGATGTGCAATTTGAAAATATGCATCGGTACTATAAACTACAAACAAATTAGGTGTTTTGTAGCTAGTTTTCTAAATCGAAAGGCGATAAACCCACCAATTAATCACAATTCCATTAATATTTATTTTTCAAACATTCAAATTGAATTTTTATAAATCACTATAGACTAATAATGTTTTGAATACATATACTAATTAATTTTCATTATTTATTTTTTTGTTGCGAAAATTTACACGCACAGAAAGCAAAAACTATGTACATACTCTCATGTGCGAAGATATTCCGATGTGTGCTTGGATTCTGATGCAAAGAAGGGAGATGGGGTCCTTTTACCACAATGCTCACATGCGCTTTCTCCTCCGCTCATTTATCACATATGTATATATTTATTTTTATATTAAATCATTAAAAACTTTTTGTGTCTTTAAATCTCTCATTATCTTTCTTTCCTCAATAGTCAATGTGTGTAATATATCCTCTTCTCATTAAATTATTATTTTTCTCTTAAATATCTCTTAATAAAGCAGGGTATAACTTAGATGGATTTGATTAGGTTAAAGGTCAACCTAAACATGAACCATAGTTTGGACATAAATTAATGTCTAAAAACTCAAATTTATCCACCAATATATGAGGTGAACCAATCTAAATGAATCATTACTCATTTCCTTGGGTTTCCCCTAATTTGTTCATTTCATTGGATGTTGTTTTTATTAATTTAATATAGATTTATTTAATAGACTGTTCTATTTCAATAATAAAATGTAGTAAGAAATAACTTGATGTGAGTTATTTTCATCAGTCCAAATTTATAATTATTAATTTTTAGATTATTTTTTATACTAAAGTAAAAAACAGATTTTTTATACTATAGTAAGAAAGTAGAAAAGCAACAACCCGTGCATCGCACGGGTCTAATGCTAGTTATATACAAGTTACAACATCGTACAAAGTGTGCAAGTCTTCGCTAACTCGACGGCACTATAAATTAGGGCATCACCAATGGGCTCGGAGTCTCGGACCGCTCCTCGGGTCACCTTTCAGTCACTATCTGATGCATTGTTTTTCCCAGTAAACCTTCACAATCAGGCCTGAATTCGACACGATCGCTAATTTCATGAACGGGTGAAATCCGATCCCCCAGATAGATGGTTTTTGGTGAATTAATCGCTCATGCTATAAATTGGGTGTGTAAATTCCCCCGGAACTGCTTTTATTCTGCACTGATGATGATGGAGTCTTCTGGCAAAGACCTCACAGTTTTTGGCTTCAAAGAGGAAGACGAGGCTATTGAATCGGTGTCTGGTCGATACACAGGGAAATTCAGTAACTCCAATGCGGGGAATCTTACGAAGTATAACTTCCTCCAATGCTGTAAGTTTCAAATTCGAAATCGACGTACATGCATTCTTTCCTACTGCACTGGAGTTTTGGCTTTTATATTCTGTTTCTATCTTTCTATAACTTCCACTAGGGGGGAGTAACGATTCATTTGTCCCGCTCCTACCTTTCTTTTTTCTTTTTGATTTGTTCATATCATTTGTGGCCATAAGATATCAAGCATTCTGATAGATGGCCTATACGATGCCGATTTCCCTCACTTATGGGGTTTTTGCTCGGAATACAATTGGAATTCTATGACATATCAGTTTCAAATGTTATTCATTCTAAAGAAGTTGCTTATGGGAAAGTTTCTTCTGTGCGTCTCTCTTTTATTTTATTTATTTATTTATTTTTATTTTTTGGTGCCTTACGAAGTGGTAAGCAATCTACAATATGCTTGGATTAGTAAGATACAATATGCCAGCGGGGTTAGTAAGCTCTACGGGATTTGCTACAATATTCTTGTGATAGTGCGCAATCCGGCCGGTCCCTGTCAACGACCTTTGCCTCTGAGGAGAGCCTAAAATGGAGAAGATGAGGGAACTCCGGGGGAACCCGATGATATTGCTCCGAAGCTCAAGTTAGTATTCTCTCAAAGTCAAGATAAAACCAGATGGCGCAAAGTTCACATACCTTGTAGTTGGGGGTAGGGGGCCTTTTATAACCACTTCGCGCACTCACTCCGAGGTTTCTATCAGGTTAGGTATGATTACTTCTGTGCTTCTGCTAGTTCGGGTATCATCCCTTCTGTCGGGACAGAATTGCCACTGCTTCTTGTCGGAGCCGTATCTGTAGCTGGAGATGGCGGTGGCAGGTGACGATGGCAGGTGGCCGTTTGAAGTGCGACTGTCAAGCGTCAGATCCCTAGTCAGTCAGGTGCGCCGCCCTTGGATACGAACTTCCTCGGTGTCAGGCATGGTACGGTTGTTCAGTTCGGCGTCCTAGAGGCGAAGTGCTGGAGTGGTGGGCGAGGTGAAGTCTTGAGTTCGGATAGAGGTGTGTCCCGAACTGCCATGGGGCAGGCCAGTTTGGGTTATTGCCCTTTGTGTTTGGCTCGGGGCCTAAGGGAGAGTTCGGGCTCCTTGTAAGGAGTTCGGGCTCCTAGTAGGGAGTTCGGACTGCTGGTAGGGAGTTCGGACTGCTGGCTCCTCCCTTTGGTGCTCGTGCCTTGGGCACACTGTTGTGCCGAGTTGTTGCCTTTGCCACGTATTGCGTGATTACGAGGTCGGGCCAAATCTTCCTTCATCAATTGCCCCCACTCCTCGTGTTAAGGGTCTTGCCTTGGCGGGGAGTTAGCAAGGTGCCAAGTGGATTTGTCCCGTACTTCGAATTTTGATAGCGCGAGGTGCGTTGTTAGGGTTTTTTGGGTTTCTCGAGCACCCAAAAGGCGGGAGACGTGCCTACCCGCCTACAAATGCTGACAGACGTGGCGGCACGCGCTTATTTCAAATTTCAAAAAAGTGCGCTGCTCGGAGACGTGACAGCAGGTCTTTTCGAATTTGAAAAAACGTGCCGCTGCCGTTTGTAAGGCGAGGAGACGTGCGCTGGCGTTCTGTCAGTTTCAGAAAGACGTGCACTGTCGTCTTGTCAGTTTCAGAAAGACGTGCGCCGACGTTTTGTCAGTTTCAGAAAGGCGTGTGCCAATCACGTCTCGGTCTCAGGGGACGTGCAGTCAGCGCGAATGCGGGCCGTTGGATTGGCTCTGATCTGCACTATTGGTTCTCGGTTACTGAGGGTATAAATAGTTGGGGACCTCAGTCGTTTTGTCACTTCTGCGTTTTGCTTCTTGAGCTCGCATCCAAGTTTTAGCTCGCGTCCAAGCTTTTAGTTCGCCTTCAAGGTTTTTTGCGTGTTCCAGTTTCCGAAGTCTGTTCAAACCTTTTTTCAGGTGAGTACTTTCTTGGAATCCACCTTTTCCCCTTAATGTCTAGCTTGGATAGCTCAGATGGTTCTTCAAGTGGGTCTGATGTAGGTTCTACGAATCGAGTTGCATCCCCCGATGGCCTTAGCGAACCTGAGGTAAAACTTGAGGAAGAGTTTGAGCTCGTAGGCCGAGTCGCTTCGGGCAGTTTGGCGTCTACCTCTCAGCGAGGTCGGATGTTAGACAGGTTTGGTCCTTCGACCATGATGCCTGAGGGGCTCTAATCCCTTATTACCTATTACAACTTGCCTGGGGAGTACGCCTATTTCATTCCTTCAGGTAGCTTTCCTTGGGAACACGGTCCTGAAGAGATCGTGATATTCCGGGAGTAGCTCGCTGCGGGGCTGCGACTGCCTTTCCACCCGCTTCTTGTCGAGGTCATGAACCACTTCGGCGTTACCGTCGACCAGCTTCACCCGAATTCCATTCGTAACTTGGTGGGGACAATCTCCCTTTTTTGCGAACAAGGCTTTCCTTTAGACTTGGAGATATTCTCCTCTATTTTAATGCTTAAGAAACAAGCGGGTCCCCTTCCCGGGCGTAGCGGGCGTATTTCCTGTCTTCTCGCCCGGGTTTTAAGCTCTTGCACGAACTTCCCAACAAGGTCTTGGCGTGGAAGCGGGGACTACTTCGGGGTGCGAAGTGTACTAGGGTGGCCGTTTCAGACCAGGTGGGGGATGGCCACCCCTGACTTCGGTGTTACGCTTGATAAAGAGACAGTGAAGGGCCTCTGGCAATGGGCACGACTAGGGCTAAAATGCCATCAGTACCTGACGGAGGCCAAGCTCATTGCGGCCGGCCTGAGTTCGGGTAGGTTCCTTGCTCAGAAGTTTCTTGTTTTTCTTCGTTCTTTCGTTTTTTCTAATGCCAAACTCTTTTTTGTAGGTGTGATGAACTCAAAAAGGACTTGAGGTGGGCACCTGTTCCAAGGCATGAAGAGGAGGAAGCGAGTCGCCAAGCGAACTCGTGCCGAGCTGCCCCAGGATGCGGAGCCTCAGGTACTAGACTACCCGTTAGAGGATCCGCCCAGGGAGCCCGAGGTGGCTCCTCCAATGCAAGAAGCGGCAGGGGCCCCTTATGCCGAGACTACTCACACGGGATCTCCCGTTTACTCTAGTGCTCCCGCTTACTCTAGGTTCGCTTATACGCGAGCTGGGCCCTCAGGCTCGGGAGCCCAAGGGGAATTCAGGAGCGTGCTGTCGCCGAACTACGCTCTTTAGAAGAGTAGGGAGGCCACCTTCCCCGAGGAGATCGCAGCGTGGATCGATCTTCCTTTGAACCAGGTCGCCTGTTGTGCTGCTACTCATGCTATGGTGGTGAGTCAGATTTCTTGTCGGGCTTCTTTGTTTTTATCCCTCTTGCTGTTGTTCTCTTAATCACTTGTTCTTTCCTTTTGGTAGGTGAACTCTTCTATTCATGCCTTGGTGGCCCAGGTGGAGAGGAGCTCGAGGCAGGCGTGAGCTGCCAAAGAGGCTTTCCGTGCCGTCGAGGCGACTACCCGAGCTGCTGAGGAGGCTGCTCGCGCTGCTATGGCCAGGCAGGCGAGGTCTCAGAGAGATGTCGAGGCCATGGGGGTTGTTGTGAAGCACATGGCGGACCTGAGGCTGGATCTGCAGCATCAGGTTGAATACCTTCAGGAGGACATTAGGGAGAGGGTGCAGATCTTTTCCCAAGGCATCGAAGATGCCAAGAAGAAGGCCGTTGATGAGTACGTCGCCTCGCCGCGCTTTGATGACCTGATGGTGGACTCGTACAGAAGGGTATTTAAACAGAGCCGGTGGATGATCCGGAACACGTACCTCGAGCTCGATATCAGGGCCATATCCACTTCGCGCATAACTCAGGAGATGGCCAACGCTGCTGATGGTGAGCCAGATTCCGAGGGCGAGGCAGGACCTTCGGGTATCGTTGAAGTGCCTTCTGATAATGAAGAAGTAGCTCCGGGCCTGTGAAAATGCAATTTTCTTTTTTCAAATGTACGCTTCCTTATTTTGTAATGGAATGACTTTTCTTTTGGTTAAGTGTTGGTTGTTCTTTCTCCCGAATTGACCGTATTTGCTGAACTAACCATATGCCCGATCTATTTCTTGCTCGGGTTACTACACTCGCACGACCTGTTTCGATGTTTAATAAGTCTCCGCTTCGCCTTAGTCTTTGGCTGACTTTTCTTTGCTTGCCTATGTCGAGGTTCGTTAGCTCGGCATCCTGGCCCTTGGGCTCTGGTAGCGATTTCGTCCACTTCGCTTGGCGGTCTATAGGTAGTATTGCCTTAAGTTGACGATGTTCCACGCTCGGGGTACTTGTTTGCCCTCTAAGGTTTCGAGCTCGTATGCCCCCTCGATCGCTCTCTTTACTCTGTAGGGCCCTTCCCAATTTGGTCCAAGTTTGCCCACGCCGGGTTCGGGCACCATAATCTTACGGAGAACCAGGTCACCGACTCGGAAGCTCCGCTTCTTTACTCTGGCATTATAGTACCAAGCTACTTTCTGCTGGTAGGCCGCTGTCCGGATGTGCTCGAGGTCTCTTACCTCATCTAGTTGGTCGAGGTTGGTACGTAACTCGTCTTTGTTTGTCTGATCATCATATGCTTCTAGTCGTAGTGTAGGTACTTCGATTTCCGCTAGGATTACCGCTTCAGTGCCGTAGGTGAGGTTAAAGGGGGTCTCTCTCGTGGCGGTTTTTTCTGTAGTTCGGTGAGCCCATAGAACACTTTGTAGCTTGTCCGCCAACAAGCCTTTAGCTCAGTCTAGTCGTGCTTTCAGTCCGTGGAGAATGGCTCTGTTCATTACTTCTATCTGACCGTTTGCCTGTGGGTGTGCGACTGATGTGAAGTTCTGACGAATTCCCATATTTTGGCACCATTCTTAGAACTTGATATCATCGAACTGTTTGCCGTTGTTAGAGATCAGTACCCGAGGTAGCCCGAAGCGATATACCTATGCTCTTCCAAAAGAAGTTCTATATGTTTCGGGCTGTAACTGTTGCCAGAGGTTCAACTTCTATCCATTTTGTGAAGTAGTCTACTGCCACCACTAGGAACTTTCTCCCACTTGTTGCTGGCCGGAATGGCCCCAGGAGGTCGATGCCCCATTGCGCAAAGGGCCATGGGCTGGTGAGTATTTGAGGTCGGAAGCAGGCTAATGGTGGATATTGGCGTGCTTCTGACACTTGTCGCATTTTTTGACGAGCTCGACAGCTTCTGCCTTCATCGTTGGTCAGTAGTATCCTTATCGAAGTGCCTTTTGGGTGAGGGCTCTACCCCCCAGGTGTTCGCCGCACAGACGCAGAGTACGAGCTCTGCTTCGGTAGGTCGCAAGCAACGCAGGTAGGGGAGCGTGTAGGACCGTCGGTACAACCGTTCGTCTATTATGACGTATTTGGCTGCCTGGCGCTGCACTCTCTTGGCTGCATTGCGGTCCGCAGGGAGGGTTCCATCTAGCAAGAAGCTTGCGAGTGGGTCGATCCAACTCGGCTCTGCTTCAAGGATGGGAGCGACCTCCTCTGCCCCATCGAGAATGCTAGGCCTAGGTAAGTCCTCTATGTACACGGTTCTCATGGTGTTGTGACTCGTGCCGGCTAACCGGGACAGGGCGTTGGCCTCAGTGTTCTCTGACCTCGGGATTTGTCTGATGAAGTGTGACTGGAAGTTGAGCAGAGCCTCCTTTACTTTCACCAAGTATGCGATCATAGAGAGCTCGCATGCTTCGTATTCGCCCGTAACCTGGTTGACCACGAGCTGGGAATCATTGCAGATAACTATGTGCTTTGCTCTTACCTTTTGCGCTAGGTTCAGCCCGGCTATCAATGCCTCGTACTCTGCCTCGTTGTTGGATGCCGCGAACTCAAAGCGTAGTGCGTATTCCAATTTCATGCCACCTGGGCCGCATAGGACTATTCCAGCTCCGCTGCCTTGCTGGTTCGAGGAGCCATTTACGTGAAGGATCTAGGGCTCCTCATCCCAGTTCGCGCTTGGCCTAACCAGGAGAGATGCCACACTGGCTGCTACTTCACGGGGTTCAGACTCTATTGGCTTGGGAGCTCTAGGTTCACCCAAACTGGGGATCTCGGGCTCAACTGGCCCAGGGGCTTCGAGGCTAAATGTGCACTCGACGATAAAATCTGCTAAGGCTTGGGCCTTAATGGCAGTTCGTGGCTTGTACTGGAGGTCGTACTCGCTGAGCTCGATGGCTCACTTCGTCAGCTGACCGGAAACATTGGGCTTGAGTAAGACTTGTCTCAGAGGTTTGTTAGTCAAGACGATGACGGTGCGAGCCTGGAAGTATGGGCGGAGTTTCCGAGTTGCAATTACCAGTGCATATGCCAGCTTTTCTATTTGCGGGTATCTTGTCCCTGCTCCTTGTAGAATTTTACTAACATAATAGACAGGCCGCTGAACCCGATCTACTTCTTTTATTAGTACCGAACTGACCACCTCGTTGCTCGCCGAGAGGTACAGTTCTAAGACCTCGCCCTCTTCGGGCCTGGCTAAAGTTGGCATAGTGGCGAGGTAGCTCTTTAGCTCGTCGAACGCGAGCTGGCAGTCTCGGGTCCATTCGAACCCTTTGCCTTTGATTGCCTTAAAGAAAGACAAACAGCGGTTTGCCGATTTGGACATGAAGCGGCTCAGAGCGGCTATGCGGTCATTTAGCCTCTGAACCTCTTTTACTTTTCGGGGTGATTTCATATCTAGGATGGCCTTTATCTTGTTTGGGTTGGCCTCAATACCGCGCCGATTGACAATGTACCATAGGAACTTACCTGAGGTGACACCGAAGACACATTTGTTGGGGTTCAGTTTCATGCTAAATTGACGCAGAATTTGGAAGACAGAATCTATGTCTTGTATTAATTCCTGTGAGAACTGCGTTTTGACGACCATGTCGTCTACATAACATTCTATTTTCGTGCCAATTAAGGGCCGAAACAGCTTATTTACAAGTATTTGGAAGGTCACCTCAGCATTCTTCAGTTCGTAGGGCATGACCTTGTAGCAGTACAGGTCGAACTCGGTTATGAAGCTGGTTTTTTCCTCATCAGACTGGTCCATCCTGATTTGGTTGTAGCCTGAGTAGGCGTCCAAGAAGCTTAGCAACTCATGTCCCGAGGTCGCGTCCACTAGGCGGTCAATTCTGGGGTGGGGGAAGCAGTCTTTTGGGCAAGCTCAGTTCAGGTCGGTGTAGTCGACGCACATGCGCCACTTGCCTTTTGCCTTTTTCACCAGCATTGGGTTGGCTACTCAGCTCGGGTAATGAACTTCCCTTATAAAGTCCACTGTGAGGAGCTTTTCGACCTCCTCGTCGACCGCACTCCAGCGCTCCGGAGCTAAGTTGCGTTTCTTCTGTCTAATGGGTCTGACTACAGGGTCAGTGTTAAGTTTGTGAGTTATAAGGCTAGGGTCAATACCGGGCATATTAGCCGTGGACCATGCAAAAATATCTAAGTTTTGAAGTAAGAAACTCACCAGTTCGGTTCGTAGAGGCTCCTTGACGGAAGCACCGATCTGTAGCGTTTGAGCCGGATTTGTAGCCGAGGTCGGGATCGCGACTGTTTCCTCTGTGGGCGAAGCTCGTTCCTCGCCCTGCTCCGTAGGCCGCTCCAGTTCGAGGTCGTCGGCTGCCTTGGTTTTTCCCTTCAGGGCGGCAACATAACACTTGCGGGACTCAAGCTGGTCGCCCCGCGCTACCCCCACACCGAAGTCTGTGGGGAACTTCATTGCCAGATAGTAGGTGGAGACCACTGCCCGCAGAATATGCGTAATTGGCCGCCCTATTATGGCATTGTATGGGGAGGGGATCGCGACCAACAGGAAATCGTGGTTGAGTCTGACCGCGCAAGGCCATGTTCCGACTTCCACAGGTTGTTATCTTCCCGAGGGGCCTGACTTCCTCTCCGCTGAAGCCCACCAGAGGAGTGTTTTAGGGCTTCAGCTCGCTTCTCTACAACTGTAGCTGGTCAAATGCCGATTTGAAGAGGATGTCCGCCGAACTGCCTGAGTCCATAAGTATGCACTTGACTTCAAGTCGCTGATCCTTAGTTTTATGACAAGCGCGTCATCGTGGGGGTAGTGGAGGACACCTCGCGCGTCGTCTTCAGTGAAAAAGATCGGTTCTTCTGTCTTCGGCCTCTTTGGAGGGTTCTGTTCTTATCGGGCTGCCTCGCGAATTGACGTCCGTACTGCTGTCGAAGTACACCCTGCTACCACCGAACCTCCCATTATCACATGGATGGTTCCCCGAACTGGCCTCTCTTTTGGAGGCTGTCGCTGCAAAGCTTTGCCTGGTCTGTTGTTGGATTCGGGGGCATCCTTTCCGTGCTCCCCTTGCCGACCTGCCTTGTTATTATTATCATTATGCTGTACAAAATTTCTCAAGTATCCGCGACGGATGACAGGTCAGGTATGATTACTTCTGTGCTTCTGCCAATTCAGGTGTCATCCCTTCTGTCGAGACAAAACCGCCACTGCTCCTTGTCGGAGCCGTCTCTGTAACTGGAGATGGCGGTGGCAGGTGACGGTGGCAGGTGGCCGTTTGAAGTGCGGTTTCAAGCGTCAGATCCCTAGTCAGTTAGGTGCGCCGCCCTGGATACAAACTTCCTCGGTGTCAGGCATGGTACGGTTGTTCAGTTCGGCATCCTGGAGGCGAAGTGCTGGAGTGGTGGGTGAGGCGAAGTCTTGAGTTCGGATATAGGTGTGTCCCGAACTGCCATGGGACAGGCCAGTTTGGGTTATTGCCCTTTGTGTTTGGCTTGGGGCCTAAGGGAGAGTTCGGGCTCCTAGTAGGGAGTTCGGACTGCTGGTAGGGAGTTCGGACCGCTTGCTCCTCTGGTGCTCGTGCCTTGGGCACACTGTTGTGTTGAGCTGTTGCCTTTGCCACGTGTTGCGTGATTACGAAGTCGGACCAAATCTTCATCAGCTTGGATTGAATGTCATCTTGCCTGTGCCTTTTCTCGAGACTTTTTTCTTAGGTCTGATTATTTCCTGTGTGTTGGTATTTCTACGGGCTGCTTCCCGCTGAGGATGCAGTTTATGCCAAAAATGTCCTCTTGCTCAGCCAGGGGAAAATGAATTAGACTCCAATTCTAGAACTGCTTAGAATGTTTAATTCCAATATCTTGAATTACGGACTGCTTGCACATTATTATATTGGAAGGCATCTTTTTTTTTTTTTTTGATAAATGAGTAAAATTTTAATAAACCAGCAAATAAGAGTTACATGCAACCCGTGGAAAGGCACGAGATGCGACCTTTCCTTTAAAGCTAATTACAGAATTATAAGTACAAAAGAAATTACACTAAAGCCCAAAATAAAGTATCCCGGGAAACCCCTTGTTTTGCAAGTGAATCAGCCAATGAGTTTGCTGATCTACCTACTCACTGAACTCTGATTGTCATATTCCTTGTTAACCATTTAACCTTTTTGAGAAGATCTCTAAAACCCCAAATCATAGGGTCTGGATCCTTCAGCCAACCCACTATCACCTGGGAATCCCCTTCAATAATCAGATGCTCTATGCCTAGCTGATTTGCAAGTTGGATTCCTTGTACAATAGCCAGTAATTCGGCCCTTAAAGAGTCTCCCACACCCGCTGGACCTGAGTATAAAGATGTCACGTTACTATCTTTGTTTCTCAGCACTCCTCCTATGCTTGAAGGTCCTGGATTTCTTCGTCTACTTCCATCTAAGTTCAGCTTGATAAACTCCTCCCTTGGTGGCATCCATTCAATCCCATGTCTGTCCTTCCTGGTAGAAGTATTAGCCACTACTAACCAACTTCTCCATAGGTCATCAAAAGAGTATGCATCAAAGATCTTTAGAGTTTTCAGCCACTGAATTGCCCTTGTCAAAATACATTCTTTAGCTTCCAAGAAGCTCCTTTCTTTTTCACAAAAGATTCTGGTGTTCCTTTCTTCCCAAATTGTCCACTACAAAGCTGCTCTTATGCACTTCCACATAGTTTTCCCTCTCTTTGTGTGCCATTCAAAAACAGATGGACTAAACAACAACTTAGTATCAGTCCACCTACACTCAAACAACGTAAGAATCCATTTCCATAAAGTTGTAGCAAAGGTGCAAGAGATCGGTAAGTGGTGACGGTCCTCATTCTGAGATTTACAAAGAACACACCAATTAGGGGATAAGCACCAATTTGGTCTTCTCTTTTGTAAGTTTTCAAAGGTGTTAATCTTACCATAATAAACTTCCCAACAAAAAACAACAATCTTTGGGGGAATGGGCCTAGTCCAAAATTCTCTAATTGGGAAATTCTAAGGTGCAGAAGTGGAACAAAGGGACTTGAAGAAAGAGGAGCAAGTGAACAAACCTTTCGGGTTAGGGGTCCAAATTCTTGTGTCAGGTTTGAGGGGATCTAAACCAAGGTTCAAAGTATCGGAAACGCAAGGTGTATCGGAAAGATAATTTTAAGTGACGTATCGGGATACATTTTGGATACGCATGGATATAGACGAAAAATCAAGATACGCATAAATATGTTAAGAAATTCAAATACATCATAAAAAACATATTATTAACAATGCTTACAAGTTTTATATGATTGTAAATAAGTCATTTAAATGTAAAAAACCATAATTTAATTTTTATATAAAATGTGACATATCGAGATATAATTAGTAGTCGTTGAAAAATGATGGGATAACTAAAATGTGAAAAAACAAAAAAAACTAAAATATGAACGTATATACATCAATTTTCAAATAATCAATTTAATTATCTTAATATTTATTAATATATAAATACCATTAATTAATTTCAGCATTTATTAATAAGTACCACTAGGAAAAGAAAAACAATTGGCTTAAAACTAAAAATGAATGTAATTACAACAAAGAAATCAGAGTGGTTTAGTGGCGAAATTATGTGCTTTAAAATCTGGTGACCAGGGTTCAAGTCTTGCAATTGTTAACATTTGTAGTTTTTACATTAACAAAACAAAATTAGTGAGAGAGAGAGAGTCATTAATTAATAGAATTAATGAGAGATATGTAATTAGGCGTTAAAATTCAAATTCAAATTTAAATTTGCCTTAAATATAGGAATAATTAACTAATTAATGAAAAGTTAGACTTAAATAGAGAAGTAATAAAAGACATTAATGAGAAAGATTCAGTATTAAATATAGATTAATTGAACAAGGGGAACCGAAACAATTCGATTCGTATCGGCCTGTTTCGGAATTGTATCGGCTGATACAGATCTGAAACATCCCGATACGGGCCTGTATCGGCCGATACATATGACAAGAAATGGAACACATGGATTTTACATGTTCCGTGTATCGGTTTTTTATGGAAATGGTACGTATCGGCCAATACGGGCCGATACATTGTGATATTTTAAACCTTGATCTAAAAAAATAGACTCAAGTAAAGACAATAAGTCTGAAACACAAGCACTTTCATCATCACGTAACCCTCTACGAAAACCAAAATCACAGTTTATGGCCACAAAAGAATCTGAGTAGGAAATAAAACTGGAAATCGACTTTTCTTATAAAGGGAAAGAGAGTAAAGAGAGGGAAAAAGGTCTTTAAGAGGTTGGTTGCCCACCCAAATGTCTTCCCAAAAAAGAACATTGTGTCCAGAATTAACATCATACCTGACCAGATTGAGAAAATGGGGCAGAACTCTGTAAATGGCCTTTCAGGGTGTTGCAAGAGTTGCCCATCGAGATACCCCAGCATCCCAACTGTCCTGCAAACAGCCATGAATACTATTCACCACCTTGTGCCACAACCTCTCTCTCTCTAACGGCCATCTCCAAAGCCACTTCCCTAGTAAAGCTTCATTCTTAAGAAATAGATTTCCCAATCCTAATCCCCCTTCTTCCATACTCCTACTAACTATCTCCCACCTAATCAAGTGATCCTTCTTCTCTTCCCCTGTCTCCCACAAGAAATCCCTCATCACTTTTTCTAGCTTCTTGGCTTCCCCTGAGGGTATCTTGAATACAGAAAGAAAATAAACCGGAAAACTAGGAAGTGTCGCCCTAATCAAGGTCACTCTACCCCCTATCAAAATGTAACTTTTTTCCAAGCAGCCAGCCTCTTTTCAAACTTTTCCACAATTGAATACCAGAACTGAATTTCTTTTGGGTTAGCTCCTAATGGAAGGCCCAAATAGGTTAAAGGCCAATCAGATATGGAACACTCTAGAGAACCTGCTATAGCCTTTACCTCCCGATCTTCCAAATTGATTCCCACCACACAACTTTTGTCAAAATTAATCGATAGGTTTGAAGCAGACTCAAAGAATTTAATAAGATCTTTTAGGTTCCTCAGTCTCCCTAAATTTCCCCCTTCACAAAAGATGATGTTATCATCAACAAACTGAAGATGAGTCACTGTGACATTATTCCTGCCTATCCTCCATCCTCTTATTAGCCCTTCTCTATCTGCTTTAGAAATCATTCTACTGAGCACATCTGCCACAAGTGTGAACAAAAAGGGGGAAAGAGGATCTCCTTGCCTGAGTCCTCTACATGCTGGGAAGAAGTCCTTGACCCCTCCATTAACTAGAACTGAAAATTGGCAAGATGTTATGTGTTCGCTCACCCACCTACACCATCTATTCCCAAATCCACATTTTCTTAGCACTTCTAATAGAAAATCCCAATCCACTGAGTCATGGGCCTTCTCAATGTCCAGCTTACAAATAAAACCTTGATTGCCGGATCTCCTCATTTCCTCCACACATTCATTTGCTATAAGGATCTGATCTATAATTTGCCTATCTTGGACAAAAGCACCCTAGGTTTGAGTAATGAGAGACGGAAGGACCTTTTTAATCCTTAAAGAAAGCACTTTTGCCATAATCTTATAGATGCTGGTCACCAAACTAATTGGCCTGAAATCTTTAAGGTGTTTGGCATCTGATCTTTTTGGGATGAGATTTAAGAACGTGACATTAACTCCGCAACTAATCACATGGTTGTTTTCAAACTCCCTAAACGCCTCAAACAAATTTTCTTTAATAATGTCCCAACACACTTGATAGAAAGCCATGGTAAAACCATCTGGTCCAGGAACCTTTGACCTGTCCATAGAGAAGACAGCTTGTCTTATCTCTTCCTCTTCAAAGTCTCTTTCCAACCAAGCTGCCTCACCGACTGATAGACCTGGCCAATCTAGATCTTCCACTGTCACCCTTCTCTCCAGCGGCCTACTCAAAATGGATTTGAATGCCCATTTAATCCTTTAGGGCATGTTAGTACATTACCAAGTTCAGATAGATTTCAGATATCTTTCTTTAAGTGCAGCACACAAGACTTGTATCTGCACTAGTTGCTGATTGATTTACTATGATTATTCAAAATTTTAATACATTTGAATCTACATCAGTCTTCTTTGGCCTGGAAATCTCAAAGATCCTCTCCACCTCTGTTATCCATCTAGTTACCACTTGGAAGTCTCCCTCCACTCCAAAGTGTAGCTGTGCGATGAGGCAAGCAATCTGATCCTAGGCAACAATGACATGTTTCAGTACTTGAGTCCAAATACTGATTTGGCCATTGGTCCCTTCATGATCTTCAAATACTGATTGTGTCTACCTTGACAAACCCGAATTAATCCATAGAATAACCGCTGAATTTCTATTTAATGGTGACTTGAGGCGGTGAGTTCCATTGCTGAATTGTTATCTCTTTATTAGTTAAGGAGGAGGTGACAAAATGATGTTCATTTCCTCATTATGTAATCCATGTTAAAATCTCCAAATTCTCCCTTGGTTTTGGTCCAATTCTATGAGACACCTAGTAGTAAATTGACCAATTAAGACTGCAGGGGGCTGTTTCTTGTTCCACAAAACTGTACTACTAATTTCTTTCCATACAACTCAAAGCATTATTGTCCTCAAACATTTCTGCATTATTCCTCCCTCTTCTTATCGTTGGGGAAAAGAAAGAAAGCTTGAATAACTCATTGACTCTCCACTTTAGTAGGATGCGACCACTTAGAACTAAACAAAATGATGAAATGCTGCTAAATTCAAGTGATTTAAGGACAGAAGATTATAAGTGATAGATGATCTTGCTACTTTCCTTGCAAAGGAAGAGCACATGGGGTGGAAGAAACTAGTTAGTTCTCTTGTTCTGGAGAACATTTTAAGTTTATTTTCATGTACATCATCTCCCAACAAAAATCCACTTAATGGGTGGGTGGGTGGGGGGACCAAATTTATTTAATTAGAAGCACTGCAGGGGGAGTGGCAACTGGGGACACAAGGCCTTGAAGGAGGAGCAAGAGAAAACCCCATGTAACTTAAAATTCTGAATATTTTTGTTGTATGGTATTCTAGGCTACAACTCAAACTCTTCTTGGAGTTTATGTTATCTTTTTTTGGTAAAAGTCGTAATTTATGTTATCAAATATCAATAAAAGAATCAGTGAATTTACAGGATGCACTTATTTTCTCCCATGAATTAATAAACTAATTTGATCTTAGAACTGAAAAAATGTGTAGGTTAGGTCATAATATATTTATGACTTATTAAAAGAAAATAGTTTATATAATAATCTGTGATTTGTTTTTTTTTTGGGAGGGGGGAGCTCTCTGTAGGTATTGATTACTCTTTCTGTTGAGTAGTGTTACTTTTATTTGATTGAATAAAATGTTTGTTATTTGTTCTCTTCTTCTTGTTTTAAATAACTGTTTTTGGTTACTGAGGGAAAATGGTGTTGTTCATGTGTACTTGTTTTGTGATGATAAACAAATGCTGTGGTTTATATTTTGGAAGGAAGCTTTCTTTCCTTCCACTAATGTCATGATCGTGCATGTTGACTATTTATTAAGGACTTGCTCTTAGCTCTAGGAAAAACTAGGCATATTGTCCATATCACCACCTGAATCATATCTGATATTTTTACAACTTTTTCTTGTAGTTGCAGAAAGAACCAATTTCCAACAGACAGAAACCAACAATGCATCATGTGTAGAAGTTGATTCAAGTGCTAGTGATCACAAATGCAACAATGACGGTTCACATGTTTTGGGTTTGTCGGCAGTGGAACGTGCTACTGAAAGAGGAATTTTGAGTTTGGATGCTGTTTTGGCATCCAATCCCATGAGTTGTGAGCCACATGTTTGTAATAGTATGGTTAACGTTGAACCTGAAAATCTCTCTTGTGAATTGAACTCCTTCAAAGTGGGATCTTTAAGTCTGGGAATGCCTTCTTCATCTGGGAACAAACAATTTAACTCCACCCTTATGGAACCTTTGTCCAATGTATTTGTTTTTTCTCCCCTTCTCAACTGTGAGATGAATCTAGTTGTGGATTTTGGAGATTCTTAGTGTCTAACCTATCTGGGATTTTTGCAGAGTGAGCCAGTTGATGTGGTTTCTGATGATGATAGCATGAAAACTTCTTCACCATCAACTTCTTCTGATCTAGTTAAGAATGAAGGTTTTTCTCTTGTTGTTTTGTACATCCTGACATAATTTCAATTCTTTGCTTTATCTTCTTGGATGTATCTTTTTCCACCTCATCATTCTTATTCTTCTATATTGCAATATTTCAGATTCTCTTGGGCAACCAGTTTCAGATCACTGTTTTGATGGTTGGAAAATGGTAAACATTTTCTCCTTGCCTTAATGTTTGAGCAAACTTGTCAATCTTCTCACTTTTTCTTCCTTTCTTCTCTGTCTCTTACTTAAGTACATTTAAGAAACATGCAATAATGGAATTGTTTCCTTTTTCCCAATTACTTTATTGCTATAAGTTGCATTATATTAACTCTTTTAGTTTTCCCAATTACTTTGTTTTCTGAATGTGTTTGTGGTTTCCTTTTTCTTTTCTGGTGTTATATCCAGGATCAACTAAATGTGGATGTTGTTGTTTCCCCGGATTATGTTATGTATGGGGATGCATGTTGTACAGAGTCTTTCTTAGTTTTTTCGTGCAGTTGCATCAAGCTCGAGAACTCAACTGCATATGGAAGCAAAGAATGGGCCATTGATGATGTTATTGATATTGAATCTCAGTGGTGTGCAAGGGTGGGTTTGACACTAGAAATTGAAAATTTATTGCTCCAATATGCTGTCTATGCTTGCATTAAATAATTTTAGCCTTCTTGTGCGACTGGTTTCAGGTTGAGACCGCTATGGTTAAGCTTTGTCTAAAACTAGCAGATGCACTGGGAGCTGAAAATGCACATGAAACTCCAGGTTGGTGTGCTTTACAAGTTTTTCTTGTTCTGAATGGGTCAAGTCTGTATTATGCTTGTTCTCAGGAACTGTTTTTTTGAGTGACCTTTCTCTATGACGACTACTATGATTTTTGGAAGTTTGAGGTTATTATTGTTATTATTTTTTCTCTTGGTCTGTGTCCAAAAGTTTTAATAATAGAAATAAGGAATAAGAGAAGAATAAGATCCTTGTAAAAAGTTAAGGAAGCTTAAATATGCAGAAAGTGCAATGTACCAGGCACACTTGGTCAATAGAAGTGCTTGCTGTTTTGATCTTATTCCTAGATGTTGTTGTAACTACACTTCCTTAAAATCCTCACCAACACTAGAAGAGGATATCATTTAAAAGACCTCAAGAGAGGCTATCCTTGAGTACAAGAGAACAGTCCTAAAAACTCCTACCTATGCACTTGGACCTCAAGAAGGTCTGCCCTCAATACAACACATTCTTGCCTACTACACCCCTAGCATGCCTTCTAGAAAATTAGCCAATCCAGGAACCATATTAATAAGATTGTTTGATTGATTGAGTTGCTACTGCATTGATATGAAATATGTTATGAGTTAGGGCTTTGACATAGGTGACCAACTCAATTGAATTTTAATCTAGATTTATCAAATACTAAATTTGTGTTGTATGTTGCATCCAGGAATCTTGGAGTTGATTTTTGCAGTATCTGACCCCAACTGGTCTGAGAAACAGGAAAAGATCACTTTATTAAATGAAAGATACGGGACTATATGGAATGTTGTGTTCAAGTGAGTTCTTTAAATTGTATAATTATTAATATGCATTTATGATCTTGTTCATATGACCCACAAAGGAAAACTCTAATTGGATTTGCATATTCAATTATTCATTCATAAACAGCTTAAGAAGCTAATGAACAACATTTTTCTTTCTTTCATTTTTTTACAATGAAAATATATTGTCTTAATATGTATTTAATAAAGGAGTTATCCTCATTAAACTTAACTTTCATGGTCAAAAAGCTATTATTATAAGGTAAAATTATGTTTGAAGGAAAATGAAGATTACAAAGAGGGTGAAGACATTTCACCTTAAAAAAGAAAGAAAAAGGGAAACTGATATCCTACAGACAAATGAACTAAGAAGCTTCATCATTTACAAGATTTAATGGTGGGCACCCTTTTCTCTTGGTTGTTGGTATACAAAGCTTTAGAAGGATTACCATACAATATTGACTATGAAAATTTGTTTATAATTTTAATGCTTAACAAAATGCACATGATTGTAGAGTTCCACTATATAGAGCCTTAGTGTACATTGATGCTAACTTTTGTAATCTCCTGCAATATAATCAATGAAAGCCTTCCTTTAACGTTTGTTTTAAAAAAGGGCTGACCAGAAATCAGAACTAAGCAACAAATGTTCAACATTTTTGAACTCTAAGTGGACAACTGCCACTCCAACAGCAGAGAGAAAACACTCATCCTCAAGAGAGGGGAGAGTAGACCCACCCAATATTTGTGCTCGAATAGGTTCATATTCAGCCTTTAAACCCACTAGAAACCTTGTCACATCAAGTTGCTCTTGCTGTTGTTGTTGAACTTGAACATCCGGAGTTAGAGGATGATACACATTAAGCTCATTACAGAGGTTTCTCATGCTTGCATAATATTCTTCCAAGCTTTGATTACCCTACTTCAGGTTAAAGTACTCTTGGTAAAGTTGATACACTCTTGTGGTATTATCTTGGCCGGAATAGAGCTTCTTAGCCTGGTCTCAGATTTCCCTAGCTGTATCCAAGAACATAAAATTCACACTAATTTTAGGATCCATGCTATTCTATAACCAGGTCATAATTTGTGCATCTTCCTATTCCCAATCACTAAACCCTAGAGAATCAAAAGAGGGTTTCTCCTCTCTCACATGTTTCACCTTTTTCTTAGCTTTTAAAAACACTTCCACAGATTTAGCCCAAGGCACATAGTTCTCACCATTTAATTTGATAGAGGTCATTTGAACATTTAAGTAATCAGGAGAAATCATAACACCTGTCTTATTATCACTACCCTCTCCAGTTGATGCCATCATAACCAATTCACCTCACCCCACAAAGAAGTCACTATGTTAAACAAAAGAGTCACCCTTTACTATTCAGCGCTATACCACACACCACACAATAAAATATACTTAGGATCACACTGCTGCTGTCATGAGTTTAGCACTCGAAAACCCTACTGTCAACGCACATATCCAGGTATAAACAAAAAAGAAAGAAGTTCATATGCATACCTACCAATTCACACTGCCACACGAATGAAATCCAGCCCAAAAAGAAGGAACCACACGCCACTATTAGTTGATTAGAGATTTCTGTTCACACCTGTCCACAACCAGCCCCCTTTGTACCATCGAGTAGAGGGCATTTAATACACCACCACAACAGCCACCACCACAGCAACTGGAGGCATATTTACCTCCAAGAAGGAAAAACGATCACTCCTTTTTGGTCCCTTATCGATCCTCCAATCTGTTTAAAAGTTGCTTCCAAAAAAAATCTGATATGGTGATCTTAGGAGGACGAAGGGAGATGAGAGAAGATGGAGTTCTAAGCTGATTTCTTAAAGTTCTGATACTATGTGAATAGATTGATTAACCCTAGTTCAGTTCTAGGTCTGAAATATGTAAGAAGAAAAGAAGAATAAGCAGAAAGAGAGAAAGGGGAGAAGAAAGGGTTCGGTCAATGAGAGAAAAAGTCACTTCTCCCAGCTGACTCACTTTGTATTTATATTCTGTGTTGGATTACCAAAGACAATATTGTCCCTCATTAAGTATGAGATACATAAATTCAGACAAAACAGATTATTCAACCTTAATTAGATAGACAAAAGACTTAACTACCCTTGTACTGTTCAGTCTAACAGATAGGATTGGGAAGGTGTGGCTTTCTTTGAAAATTCAAAGAATGAAGGGCCGTAATGTCTTTTAATTGATTCTGCATTTATTACAGTGTCTTATTCTGATAGGGGAAGTTTAAGTCTTGCCAAAAAGTAGAGGAGAAGTACAAGTATTTATGTTAAATCTTAGGGTAGGTTTAAGTTTTTAACCCTTTTTATTTACATTATCAAAACATAAACTATGGAAGAAATATACATGTGTAACAAATGGAGGTTATTGTCTTTGGGGTTCCATTTATTTCCTTGCCCCACAATTTAGTTATATGGTTCTGTTTGTATTGTTTGGATTGATTTCATGCAGTACTGAATTGGCAAGGGAGGAAGATTTCGCAGGGCAGAATGGCATGCTGTTTTCAAAGCGCTGCTTCTATAAGTAAGTTATAGCATGGCAGTTTCCTCTCTTCCTATGTCAAATTGAATTAAAACCTGAGGTGCATTTTTGGGAGTTTGTGTTTTTACCATTGTGTTATGGTTATTCCTATTTCATCTCAAAATTAGCATTTTAGAAGAATCATTTAATTTCATATCACAAGCAAAGAAATCTTTTTTTTAAACTAGGGTTACTCCTTTTAGTCCCTGCTTGAATTGAGCCCCTACTATGGTTTTTTGTGCATATGGCAGAGGATATATACAAGAATAAAAGCAGCTTTGTTGATGCTATTTTTCAGAAGGTTTTGGGAAAGATGTTTTCTTGGCTAGCTATGAACTATTCTCAAAAAGCCTCCTCTCTGTCCTGATTGACCAAATCACTGCTGCTGGCAACACTTGTCAAATGATTTACCCTTTCTTGGACAGACCTCTCTGCTGCCAGGGTGGTTCTGCATACCAAAAATGCCACTTTAAGGGGAGGAACGGTTTAACACACCTTGTTCTCTGGGAACCTCTCCTCCTCTTTGCAGCACAGCTTGTTGTAAAAAGATTTTATTGTGAAGGTACCTGATTTCTACCACATCTAAGACCTTTTGTCACTTCTTTCTCTGATCAGTTTGATTGTGTTTATCCTTTGCATCAGCTCCATCCATTGCCCCAGCTTCTAATCATTCAAATTCCTTTTGAAAACTGGGCACCAAACACCTGTTTCCCTTTCTTGAGAGAAAGCCCTGAAATTAAACACTCCTTATTTTGTGCAATTTCTAACAGGGTTTGAAAAGATTCTTAAGGGTTTGTTTTTTACAGCGAATGTCCTGCCAAAATTTTACCTATCTCATCTCTGATTCATACCTAACCACCTTCTTGAAATCCCTTGCTATCTTCTGAATACCCCTCCATAAAGCACACCTATAAGATATGTTGGCTTCTCCTGGATCTGATGTGGGCATGCGTGCTTAGCATGTGAGGAGTACGTGCAACGCCTTTTGGAAGTGGACCAAGTTTCATGCAACTGAATTATCTTAATTGTTGAGCAAAATAGGATAGGGGGACATTGTTTTTGGTTCAAGTCTTTATGTGATTGTCATGTGTTTGATATGTAGTTATTTGTTCCACTCTTCTTGGAGGTATGGGTTGTAACCAATTAATAAATGGATTTTTGGCTTTGACAACCCTTGAACTTTGTGAAAAGGCCAATTTCGCCCTTAAAGAATTCAAGGGGCCAATTTAGACCCCAAACTTCAGAGAAAAAAACCAACCATAGGCAGAAATAGATGGCATTTGTTGATACGGCTAAGGTAGGAAAATGGTGTCGACTCTGAATCTGGTTCGATACAGTTAAGGCAGGAAAATGATGTTGTTGATGAAGTTTCAAGTAAGGTAGATATACAAAAAATGGTGGATAGTAAGGCTGCAAGTCAGGTTGGCCTGAGCTAGCAGTTTACACTATTTCGGGCTTGGGTTTCAGGTTGGGCCCATTGAAATTTTGACAAAATCTCAACCCTAACCCACAAAAGTTGTACCCTTAATGGATAGGGAGGTCACAGTTAGGAAAAGCTTGGGTCCGTTGTTCTAGGGTGGTGAGGAATTTTCTAGGAGGGCTTTCGAAGAATATGAAAGAAAAAAAGAGGAAGAGAAATTGAAAAAAAAATCAAAGTTGAAAAGGAACAAGGGATGGGATGAGGAATTCTCGAATCAAGAGGACGTGTTCAGAGGTGAAGACTGATGTGGGCATTTGGAAGGGTTCTTGCTTTTGATTAGAGTTGGGGGGGGGTGGCCTCTAGCTTTTTTGGGGGTCTTTGTAATGGGTCTATCCCGTGATCATTTTTTAGAGTAGTTTGGGTAATCTTTTAATTTTTTTTTTCAAGTTGTGGTTTTATTGGGATCTTTTTTTTGGGTTTTCTGAGGATGCTTCTTGATTTTGGTGATATCTTATCACCTTCTGTTGTACTTTATCTTTTTTAATGAATTTTTATTTTATTCTTAAAAAGATGACATTTGAAACGACGCTGACAAATCCATTAAATAATGAATAAAATATTAAGAAATGATGATGTGGCATTGTTAAAGTAAAAAAATATGGAAGATACAAGTGCATCCTACTTAAAATCATGTGACCAAAAATAAAAACAAAAATAATTATTTTATTTAATAACTAATTATACTAAATTATTAATAAAACAAAAATAATTTGGTTCTTTTTTATGGCAAAAACAAAAAAAAAAAATCATTGTTCATCGTCTTCCTTGACGAAGAACAGGACGTCTTGTGGTGCTTCCCCTTTAAGCATCCGAGTTCTCGTTTCGGATGACGATCCCCAGGTTAAAAACCATGTAATGGGATCTGAAACCCCAAATCCCAAGACCAAATTGCTGATCCCGAAGAGAGCCCCCTCTCCATCTCCATCCACTTTCACGGGGAAGACCCTCACCACTGGATTGAAGCTTTGGCAAGAAAAAAATGCTACAGAAGTCGAAACTCAAGAATCATTTCTTGACAATCCTGATCTTGGGCCGTTTCTTCTGAAGCTCACCAGTGACACGATTACATTTAGAGACAACACAAATAGGGCGTTGGATTTCACGATCTGAGCTTCAAAATCCTTCGAGCGATGAACAAGAGAGGGCGAATCGAGCTTGGAGTTGGCTATGAGTTTGTATGGCGTTTTCGGGTAGATGTAGCTCGACGACACACATTCAATGCTGAGGCAACTTGATCGCTTCACAGTGTAGGGTTGCCATGTTCGCCGATGGTGGTGGCAGGTGGAAAGGAGGGAGAAGATAGGGGAGGAAGAAACAACTGATTCACTTGAGAAAGAGAGGGGGGGAGTGTTAACCACCACTGCTGAGAGAGAAGACAAGGGATGGAGAAATGGCTGATTTGGCCGAGAGAGAGAGAGAGAGCCACTTATTAAAGAGGAAATTTTAAGTGGGGCCCACATATAATTTCAAATGGGACCACCTACAATTTTAAGTGGGCCCCATTGATTATTTTCTCTTAAAAGAGGAAAATTTAAGTGGGACCCACCAATTATTTTTCTCTTAAAATTGGAAATTTTAAGTGGGACCCACCTGTAATTTCAAGTTGAACCCACCTATTAAATTTCTCTTAAAAAGAGGAAATTTCAAGTGGGACCCACTTATATATTATTTTCAATATTTATTAATTTATACATTAAATAGTTTTTATTTTATTCAGTGGGGCCCATTTGTAATTTTTCAGTTTTTTGAATTAAACAATACCACATCAGCATTTCTTATTATTTTATTCATTTTTAATGGATTTATATACGGCATCACTAACACTGTATTTCTGGCCAACATTGGCCTTTTCAGCTCACTTTGGGGTCAAAATTGACCCCTTAAAGTCTCTAAGGGAGAAATTGGCATTTTCACAAAGTTTAGAGGTTGTTAGAGCCAAAAATCCATTAATAAATTGCATGAGAAATAAAGAGAGGATCATCCATGATCCATTGTTTCCTTTTCAAATTAGAATACTAGAGGTTTTGGGTTCCCTCGAAGTATCCATATATATCTTCACTCTCTTCAACAAGCTAGATCCACCATAGATAAACCCAAGGAATCTATGCTCATCCAAAGTGGTATCAGAGCCTAGGGATGGACCAGAAGGTTTAAAGTTGGAGAAGGATGTTGCTTGGTTATCATAGGGCAGCAACAATTGCTTGAGCGCATGAATGAAATGGTTGACTCATTGAGCACTCGTATTAATTGCCAGTTTGGCCAATCAACTCGGGGGATTGGAGATGTGTCACCTACTCCTTGAAACCATGGTGAAGGATAGCACTAAGGGATCAGGTCCTTATCTCAATCAACACAGCACTCATATGTGCCAAAGTCCTGTAAACTAGACTTCCCTCACTATAATGACAGAATACCCTACTAGTTGGCTTTGTAGAGCCAAACATTTTTTGGAGTTCCATGAATCAAATAGGAAGATTGGGTTGCTGTGGCTTCCATTCACCTGAAGGGAAATATACAGTTGTGGTACCAACTATGGAAGAAAGAACAGAACGGAGGAATGTGGCAAGAATTGCAGACCAGACTGCAAGCACGATATGGGACACAAAGTACTAGGACTTCTTTGGAGAGCTTATGGAGCTGCGGCAAATTGGAACTGTGAAGCAGTATCAAAATTTGAAAGGCTGTTGGCCAAGGTGAGCCATATGCCTATTTATCAAAAAAAAGGGGTGAGCCATATACCTAGCCTTTAGCAAGTAAGTTGCTTTGTTAGCGAGTTAAGGAGGTAATATGGGTGGAATTGAAGGCTGGGAGGACTGAAATCTTGATATATAAATATTTTATATATTAATTGTTATGGGTTTGCTAAATGGCTATTATGTTTCTAAAGTTTGATTCTCTGTTTTTGCCAATTGAAAGTTCCATTCTCTTGAGCTTCAAGGATTGAACATTGAGATCATTATCATCATCATCCATGCCTTATCCCAACTGTATGGGGTCAGCTACATGAGTCAGTTTTGCTAATCTGTTCCATTTATAGCCAAATTGAACATCAAGATACTAAGGCTAAACCTTAAATCCCTTCATTGAGTTTGAGCAATTGAGTAAGGGTGCTCATAAAAAACTGAAAATCTGAAAAATTGAATTGAAAAATCCGGTTAACCAAATCAATCGGTTCGGTATTTTTGAAAAACTGGAGGTATTGGTTCAGTTACGGTTAACCAATGTGAAAAACTGACAGTTAACTGAATCGATTGGTGTGTGTATATATATATGCATTATAGTTGGGAAAAGGCATCATAGTTGTCAAGGCGCCCTTGGCTGGGTGCCTTGCCCAAATGCCTTGTCTTTTAGCAACTAGGCGCCCACCTAGGCAACAAAAATGACAGGGGCGCCTTTTATGCTATATATATCAATTATACATTGTTTTAACGTTTTACTATTGAAATTTAAAAGATCAAAGGGTTTTGAAGAGAGAAAAAGAAAGAAAGAAAGAATAGAATAATAAAGTTCTTTTTTTCTATTCTCTCTCTCTCTCATTAAATAAAACAGAAACTCCACCCTTGTTTTTTTTTTTCTATTTTACTTTCCATCTCAAATCTTTATCATATAAAGTTAATAACCTTCTTTAGCTGCTAATTAATATGAATTTGCTCTATTAAATACTTATTATAGTAGTACTATTTTTGAAAATAATGAAATTAATATATGTAAAAAGATTTTTATCTTTTAGATGTGAAGATTTGCCATATTTTTAGAGGAAATTTAATTTTCTTTTTCAATTAAAATACATGCTGAATGGTATATAAAACTAGGAAACTAGCCAAAAATCAGCTTTTTATATTATAAATTTTTTATCGCCTAGGCGACTAGGTGCCCCAGTGTCGCCTAGACACCTTGAAAACTATGTAAGGCATGGATGATGATGATGTTGACAATGTTATGCATTACATTTATTATAATTATAATAACTGATTGATTTGGTTCGGTTTCAGTTTGGAACAATGTAGAAACTGAAGGGACCAGTTTGGTTTCAAAAATATGCCCACGGTTCGGTTATCCGAACCATGTGCACCCCCACAATTGAATAGGGACCATCTCAACCTCTACCTTCTTGTTGTCAAAGTGAAGACCTTAGTGCTCATAGTTGGAAGAACTCAGCATGCCATTGGAATCTCATCATGGTGAAGCTAACATCATCTAAGAGTTTGAAGGTGAAGTGGAGAAGCTCTCAGACACATTGTTTGGGCATTTGCCACCATTGTAAGAGTAGAAAAGTTTGAATAACCTGTTTTGATATAAAAACTGTAAAAGAAAGAAGAAAAGGTTTCAGCTAACAAAGAGAGAGAAGAGAGAGAGAGAGAGGAGAATGGGAGAAGCTCAAAATTAGGTCTTGCCACCCCTTTCATTAGATTATATACTCATAAATAAAAGAGAATACAAAGACAAGTATGCCCTTAGTGAGTCGGCTACTTGTGAAACTTAAAAACACACTTAACTTAAAACATAAACTAATGGGCCTAAGGCCTAATAACTCCCTAACTATGCTATGAAAATAAAAAACATGTTATATCATCCCAAAACTCAACACTCCCCCTCAAGTTGGGAATAAATGTCACCCTTTCCCTTAATTGCTGCCTGATTGTCACAATATAACATCATAGGTTCTTCGGCCTCAACTCCAATCTCCCCTAACAAGGAACGGATCCAGAGGAGCTTTAAAACACCATGTGCCATGGCTTTGTATTCAACTTTTGCACTTGACCTTGCCACAACCTTCTGTTTCTTACTCTTTTATGAAGCTAAGTTACCTCCAACAAGAGTACAAACTTCTGATGTAGATCTCCTGTCATCTAGACACCCTACCCAATCAACATCTATGTAAGCCTCTAACTTCAACTGTCCATGGTCAACAAACAATATGCCTCTACCTAGGTGTCCCTTCAAATAGGAAAGTATCTTGTCAGTAGCCTCCCAATCCTGAACTCATGGGGCATGCATGTATTGACTCACCACACTCACTACATAAGAGATGTCTGGTCGTGTCATACATAAGTATAACAACCGCCCCACTAACCTCTGATATCTTCCAACATCCTTTACTAGTTCACCCTCTGAAGCATTTATCCTGTGGTTCTGATCAATAGGTGTATTAGCAGCCCTTGCCCCAAGTTTTCCTATCTCTTGTAATAGATTTAGAACATACTTCCTTTGTGAGATGAAGATCCCATGCTTAGAACTTGCCACTTCAATGCCTAGAAAGTACTTCAGCTCCCCAAGATCCTTAATCTCAAACTCTTTGTGCAGATTCTTCTTCAGGGTATTAATCTCACTCAAATCATTTCCTATGACTACAATGTCATCCACATACACTATCAAAACTGACACCAGTTACCCCGTCTTCTTCACAAAAGAGTATGATCAGATTGAGTTTGAGTATAGTCAAATACAACCAATGCACTTATAAACCTGTCAAACCAAGCTCTGGGTGATTGCTTTAAACCATATAAAGGCTTCTTCAACTTGCATACCTTTCCTTTTTCCACATTATTGTAGAAGCCAGCTAGAAGGTCCATATACACCTCCTCCTGTAAGTTCCCATTGAGAAAGTCAGTTTTCACATCAAGTTGGAAGAGTGGCCAAGAGTATGTAGCTGTTAGTGATAAAAGAATTCGAACTAAACTCATCTTTGCCACTGGTGTAAAAGTTTCCAAGTAATCTATGCCATAAGTCTAAGTATACCCTTTTGCAACCAGCCTTGCCTTGTACCTTTCTATACTCCCATCAGCCTTGTACTTCACTGTATAAACTCATTTGCATCCAACTGTCTTCTTGCCATTAGGCAAATCCACAATCTCCCATGTCTGATTTTTAATAAATGCTTTCATTTCCTCCTACATAGCTGTCTTCCACTCAAGTTTGGAGAGAGCCTCATTAACACTCCTGGGTATAGACACAGAGTCAAGGGAGGAAATGAAGGCCTAGTAGGAAGGGGATAATCCAATGTAGGAAAGATGGTGTGAGATGCAATAAGCTGTACACTTCCTTTTCCCTTTTCTAAGGGCAATAGGGAGATCAAGGTCATCTGCAATGGTGTTAGGAGCAGGGGTAGTAGTATCAATAGGAACTAAACCATTAGGGGAAACAAGAGGCATACCTGGGTCTGTGTCAGTCGAACCTGGAATCTCCAATGAGCCGATAGGAGGTGACGTGGGTTCCTCTGTTGTGGAATCAACCTCCATGTGTTGTACGCGCTGTAGTGTAAAACACTGAGAGACAAGACACAATGGAGGTGGCAAAGTGGGTGAGATAGGTAGGTCAGACACTAGAGTAGACAAAGGTGCTGGAACAGGAGGTGGTATAGATTGCTCACTTCCTTCTCCAAAACACTCCCCCTGAGAAGAACCCCCTGAGACTTGGGCAGTGTTAGGAAGAGAGCAACAATTAAAGAGGTGATTAAGAAGTTTAACCCGGATGTGGTAATGATCCAGGAGTTTAAAAGAATGGATTTTGATTGTAGATGGGCAAGGAGTGTGTGGAGAGATAGGGGAATCAAGTGGGTGGCCGCTCCATCTTGGGGATCCTCAAGCGGGATTGTAACACTGTGGAAAGAAGATATACTAATCAGCTTGGAGGAGCTAATAGGTGATTACTCTGTTTCCCTGAAGTTTAGATAGGTGGAAGACGGGTATGAATGGGTACTAACAAACGTTTATGGCCCCATTGACTACAGGAAGAGGAAGAAATTGTGGGAGGAATTGAGTGATGTTAAGGGCCTCTGGGAGGGACCGTAGTGTGTGGGAGGGGATTTAATGTAGTGCGGTTTACAGAGGAAACCAACAACCCCAGACAGAGAGTGACAACTAGTATGAGAAAGTTCAACCATTTTGTGGATAGTTTTGAGCTTAAAGAAATTCCACTCCTAAATAATAACTTCACTTGGTCCAACCTTCAGTTGAGGCCAATATGCTCTAAGCTAGACAGATTCTTCTTCTCAACAGACTGGGAGGAACGTTGGGGTAATCTAGTATCTAGGGCACTCCCAAGAATTACTTCAGACCATTGGCCTATAGTGATGTGTAAGGAGGAATTGAGAGGTGATGGACCCACTCCATTTAGGTTTGAAAATATGTGGTTAATCTATCCAGGATTCAGTGAGAAGATCAGGGAGTGGTGGGAGCAATCTAATATGGTAGTAGAGTGGGAGGGAATGAGGTTCCACAAGAAATTTCAATTTCTAAAATCACAATTAAAGGAGTGGAATAGGTTGGAGTTTGGGAGATTAGAGGAAAGGAAACAAGTCCTGCTAGAGCAGATTGAGGATTTGGATATGAGGGAAGAGAGGGGATCCTTTGGAGAGGAAGACAGGAAAATGAGATGGGAGTTGAGAAGGCAGATGGAGGATATTTTGATTAAGGAGGAAATAAGTTGGAGGCAAAAATCTAGGTGTAAGTGGCTAAAGGAGGGAGATAGAAACACTAGATTTTTCCATTCAGTGGCAAATGGGAGGAGAAAAAAGAATCTCATATCAAAATTGGAAGTAGAAGGAGCAGTCTTGTCGAACCCGATAAAAATAGCAGAGGCCTTAGTAACTCATTTCAAATCTATATTCATAAGGCCTTTGAATGAGAGGGTGTGGTTGGAGGGTTTGGAGTGACAGACTCTAAGTGCAAAAAACAGAGAATGGTTGGAAAAGAGGTTTGATCCGGAAGAGATAAAGGCAACAGTATTCTCAATGGATAGGACAAAAGCTCCAGGCCCAGATGGCTTCACAATGGCTTTCTATCAGGTTTGTTGGGATATAGTGGAGAAGGATCTTAGGTCAGTCTTCGAGGAGTTTCACAGTAGGGAATAATTAATTCGGGCTTGAACTCAACTTTCATTGCTTTGGTCCCAAAGAAGAAAGAGGCATCACAACCTAAGGATTTCAAACCTATTAGTTTGGTGAATAGCTTGTAAAAAATAATTGCAAAAGTGTTGTCCCTCAGGATAAAGAAGGTCCTCTCCTCTATTATTGTACCCAACCAAGGAGCTTTTGTAGAGGGAAGACAGATCATTGATCAAATCCTCATTGCAAATGAGAGTCTGGAGAGCTTCAGGAAATCTAAGAAGAAGGGAGTGGTATGCAAATTGGACTTGGAGAAGGCTTATGACTTGGTGGATTGGTCTTTTTTAGTGGAGGTGTTGAGAAGCTATGGCTTTGGAGATAGGTGGTGTAAATGGATGTGGGGCTATATTAGGACTTGTCACTATTCTATATTGGTAAATGGAACGGTGGTTGACTTTTTTCCTGCTTTGAGAGGTATAAGACAAGGAGACCCACTCTCCCCCTTTCTTTTTACCCTGATGGATGATGTACTTGGGAGATTGCTCCATAGAGCAAACTCGAGGAATTTGATAAAAGGGTGGAGAGTTGGCAGGGAGGAGGTACCACTGACACATCTCCAATTTGCAGATGACACAATTTTGTTTTGTGAGGGTGGGAATATAAGCTGGATCCGGAATTTAAAATTAGCAATACAACTTTTTGAGCAGATGTCTAACCTCAAGGTGAACTTTGATAAGAGTTGTGTGGTGGGGGTGAATGTGGAGGAGAGGGAGTTAAGGAATTATGCAGGTGTGTTAGGTTGTGCAATCTCAGAATGGCTTTTGACGTACTTGGGCCTCCCTTTAGGAGATAACCCTAAGAATGAAAACTTTTGGACTCCGGTAGTGGAGAGATTTGAGAAGAGGCTTGCGTCCTAGAAGAGAAACTATCTTTCCTTAGGAGGGAGAGTCACTTTGATTAGGTCCACCCTAGCTAACTTACCTGTGTATTATTTGTCAGTGTTTAAGATCCCCACCAAGGTCTCCAACTTATTGGAAAAATTAATGAGGAATTTTCTGTGGGAGTCGGGAGAGGAGAAGAGAGATAATAGGGTGAGATGGGAGGTGGTAATTAGATGTAAAAAACTAGGAGGTCTTGGGATTGGAAACATCAAGAAAAGGAATATGGCGTTGTTGGGAAAATGGTTGTGGAGGTTCACAGTGGAAAAGGAAAAATTGTGGACAAAGATCGTGGCTAGCATACATGGGCTGGAAGACAACGACTGGGATTCTGGAATTGTGGCAAGGGCTACAAGCTTCTCCGTGGAAATCCATCCATGATCTGCGTCCAGTTTTCTCCCCTTGGATCAAGTACGATGTTAACTCTGGCAATCGAATAAAATTTTGGGAACATCTTTGGGTTGGGGTTTCACCTCTAAAGGACCAATTTCCTTCCTTGTATGCTCTGTCAAATTTGAAGAATGAACCTATCTCTTCTTTTTTAGTTCCTTTAGACTTCACTTCTGGTTTTGGGTGGAACCTCGGCCTGCAAAGGGCAATTAGGGATACAAACTTAGACAGCCTCTTACCTTTATTAGCCATCCTTGAGAATATCTTCCTTGATCCTAATAGGGAAGACACCAGAATTTGGACCCCTTCTACTTCAGGAACCTTCTCTTGTGCTTCGTTTTTTGACACCTTAACTCGGTCATCTGTCCCTTCTGGTGTTTCCTTTCCGATTAAGGAATTTTGGAGCAAGCCCATTCCTCCTCGGGTTGGGTTTTTTTGTTGGGAAATTTTCCTGGAAAAGAATAAATACAAATGATCTACTTCAGAAAAAGAGACCCAATTCTTGTTTACTTCCTAATAGATGCTCTCTCTGTAAGGATGATGGGGAATCCAGTTACCACCTTTTGGTCCCTTCTGGTGCCGTCTTTCTTCTTGTTTTTTATCTGGGTTGCTGTTGTGAAACCTTAGGGTTGCAGGAGAACAACACAAGGTTCGACCTAGGGTTTCCCTTGGTTGTAGGGTGCAAGGGAGGTAAGACCCAGAAGCTGATGTCCTACTAGTTTCTAGTAGTTAGCAGCTATTCGGCCGCTAAGAGGTCTGTATAGGACAGACCTAGTTGAGGACTGATTTCAGCAGTCCTAGTGTTGGCCGTAAGGAGGGGAACTCTCTTCACAGTTGCAGTACTCGAAGTTCAAGTGGAGTCTGCATAGCACAGGTCGGTTACTAGCCCAGAACACCTCATTTGCTGCTGTAACTGAACTGCTTCAGAACTGTGACAGTCTCGACAAGTCTGAAACTGTGTTGCGAGCTGTCAGGGCCTGCTGAGGTCACTTCGGCTAATTAGAACCTGCATCAGAACTTTCAGAACTGCTTCAGCTAGTCTTAAATTAGTGCCATCTACACAGAGGCTGCAGTCAAGATGTCTTCAATATCTGGAGATGTTTCTTCTAGGGATAACAGACCTGCGACAAGGTCTTCAAATCTGGAAAACCCTAATCTGCACAGCCTGCATATTACAAGTGTGCTACTGGACGAATACAACTTCAGGGAGTGGTTCGTTTCTGCAATGTTGTTTATTACTTCCCGTGACCTCACAACCTACCTAGATGGGAGCAAGAAGGAACCTGATGTTGGCTGTGCAGATTAAGTTGTGTGGCGCAAGGAAAATGCCACAGTTATGTCCTGGTTGCTTAACTCTATGACTCCTCGGGTTGCCAGGACTGTTCATCACTTTCCTACAGTAGCCAAGATTTGGGAAAAGGTGTCTAAGACCTATGGACAGAAGAAAAACAATGCTAGAATCTACAGATTGAATCAAGACATTGCTGCCTTAAGGCAAGGTGATATGACAGTTGCAACATACTTTGCAACTCTTGAAGGTCTTTGGGAAGAACTTGACCATCACGTGATATTAGATTGGGAAAATGCCAGGGACAAGGAGAGACATGATAAGCAAATTGAAGAGAGCAGAGCCTTCAAGTTTCTGGCTGGCCTAGACCCAGTGTATGAGGGTATAAGGTCAAAATTCTAGGGAGAGATGAATTACCGGAGCTTCACCATGTCTATTACCTGGTGAGAAATGAAGAAGTCAGGAGAAGGGAGATGCAAGTTAACTCCCAAACACAGTCAACTAGACTATCTGGAGAACATTCAACCCTAGTCTCCACTAAGGGAAATAGATATTCAGACAAGAAGTCCTTGAAGTATACCCATTGTGGTGGTGAGAAACACACAAAGGAGAATTGTTGGGTCTTGTATCCTCATCTGAAGCCAGTTGTTTTGAGAAAGGACAAAAGGCAACATAAGGTTCACTCGGCAAGTGGGAATCTTGCCACCAACAACAGTAGTGACAACTCACAGATTACTCCGATAGTGTTCTCTTCCTCCACAGGACAGGCTGCCGACTCCTCTGGACCAAGTACTTTGGGCTTCGCAGCTAGTGAGGTAGAGGTTCTCAGCCGAGCATTAGCCCGTCTGAAGAACAATCCTTTAGCTTCCACCTCTCTTGCCAAATCAGGTACATCCTCTGCATTTAGTGCAACTAGTTCCATTAATTCTACCTCTTGGGTGATTGATTCTGGAGCCACTGACCATATGACACATATGTCCTCCTTATTCTCTTCATATCATTTGTTGTCTGGCCAGGATACGATGAGAGTGGCTGATGGGTCTCTCTCCACCATCTTTGGAAAGGGGGTGGTTGACCTAAGCAAGGATCTCTCTCTTAAATCAGTCCTATATGTTCCTAGTCTTACCTCAAATTTGTTGTCTGTTTCAAAGCTTACAAAAAATTTGAACTGCAGTATAACTTTTTTTCCCTCTCATTTTGTTTTCCAGGACAGATTGACGAGGAGAACGATTGGGAGTGGTCATGAGTATGGGGGCCTTTACTATTTTGATGCAGACATCAGCTCAGCCCTACAAGCTTCTGCTAATACTAGTTCGGAAAGTGTGGAGTCAATAGCTAGGTTGCATCTGTGGCATGCTAGGCTAGGTCATGTGTCTTTCTCTTCTTTAGCAATGTTGTTTCCCGAATTATGTAAGGGAGTTCCAAGTCAAAGTTTAATTTGTGATGTGTCTCAAATGTCAAAACAATGTAGAACAATGTATTCAATTTCTAGTAATGAAATTCGAGCTCCTTTTGATTTGGTTCATTTGGATGTTTGGGGACCTTCACCCATTGTTTCCATTGATGGCTTCCGTTACTTTATCAATTTTATTGACCATTATTCTCGGTGCACTTGGATTTATCTGTTAAAAGGACATGATGAAGTTCCACGGATAACCATGATTTTTTGTAAGATGATTGAAACACAATTTGAGAAGAAGATTAAGCAATTCCGGTCGGACAATGTAGCTGAAGACTTTGAAAGATCCCTGAACTCATTCATGGAAGATGCAGGCATGTTACACCAATCATCATGTTCTTATACCCCTCAGCAAAATGGGGTTGCTGAGCGCAAGAACAAACACCTATTGGAGACAGCTCGAGCCCTACTTTTCCAACACCAAGTGCCCAAGCAATATTGGTCTCAAGCTATACTCACTGCATCATACTTGATAAATCGGATTGGGTATGAAGACTCCTTTCTCTGTTTTGTGTCCCACTCTTCTAGAATTTTCTCTTCCTCCACGGGTTTTTGGCTGTACATGCTTCATACATGTGAAGGATCCAAAGAAAACCACACTGGATCCCAAGGCTACGAAGGGAATATTTTTTGGGTACTCTCCTACACAAAAGGGGTATAAGTGTTATGATTTTGTCTCCAAGAAAAAATGTCACCAGAGATGTAGTCTTTTTTGAGTCTCAACCCTATTTCCAGTTTTCTCAGAATCCTCTTCAAGGGGAGACTAGTGGGTTGGAAGAGGATTCTCATTCTCCCTTCTTTTCTGTTCCCCTTTCATCACCTTCCACTACTCCTAGCTGTGACATTCCGGGTCAACCTAGTGAGGCTCCCACTGTGCCAGTTACTTCTCCTGATACAACAAATGCTCCTGAAGGTTCCTGTAGGCAAGAGAAAGAGATACTTACATACAACAGAAGGAAGGACCCTCAACCTCACGATTGCAACCAGTTGAACTCAGATCAATCTGTCTCTGCAATCCAAGGTAACTTTGACTCACTCACTTCGGATTTGGATCTTCCTATTGCTCTCCGTAAGCCTGTTCATTCTTGTACCACCCGACATCTCATAGCTGATTATGTTTCTTACTCACACGTGTCTCCTACCTATCACTCCTTTGTGTCTACTCTTTCCTCTGTATGTGTCCCTTCCAGGTACTTAGAGGCGTCATCTGATCCAAGGTGGAAAGAAGCCATGAATGAAGAGATGAAAGCCCTAGTGTAAGCAAGAACGTGGGAATTTGTGGACCTGCCAGAGGGGAAAGGCACTGTTGGGTGCAAGTGGGTATTCACAGTAAAGCACAGGGAAGATGGGTCAATCGAGAGGTACAACGCCCGACTTGTGGCAAAGGGGTTTACACAGAAGGAAGGAATTGACTACAAGGAAACGTTTGCTCCAGTAGCAAAGCTCAACACAATCAGGGTTCTACTATCACTAGCAGCAAATTTCTCTTGGGAACTCCATCAGCTGGATGTGAAGAATGCCTTCCTAAATGGTGATCTTCATGAAGAGGTATTCATGGAACCTCCACCTGGCTATGATGTTGGAAAGAAAGTGTGTAAACTAAGGAAAGCATTATATGGTTTGAAGCAGTCTCCCCGGGCATGGTTTGAGAGACTTTGTATGGCTCAGAACTCTTCTTAATGAGCTTGGTATTAATGAGCTTGGTATTAAGGATGAGGGTCCTCTCAGGCTGTATTGTGATAATAAAGCTGCTATCAACATTGCCAACAACCCCGTGCAACATGACATGACAAAACATATTGAAATTGATCGACACTTTGTCAGAGAGAGAATTGTTTCAGGAGAACTCTGTGTGCCTTATACTCCATCAGAGATGCAAATTGCAGATGTATTGACTAAAGGACTGGCAACAACAAAGTTCAGGGACATACTTGGCAAGCTAAACATGATTGAGATCCATGCTTAGCTTGAGGGGGAGTGTTAGAATGTTAGAATGATGTCTCTTTGTACGAGTGTTCGACTGATAAGAGTTCTTATTACTTAAATTTAAGTTATCCTGTAACTGGGCCTGTGTTAATGGGCCTAAGCCTGTTTTATGTTTTAAGTTAACTGGGTGTCCCATCACTAATTAGGGACATTCCAGTAATTTCTTGTATCTTGTACTATATTCAAATATAAATAATAGCATGGTCGACTGGGTAGTACAGTTCGACATTCCAGCATCTCTTCTTCTTCTCCTCTTTTCTGCTACTTTGGCTACAATGGTTCAGCTTTCAAATGAAAAGAAAAAATTCTTATGGCTACACAGAGGCATTGAGATACAATACAGTTGGGTGAAAAGGATTGCTAGTTCTTTTGCAGATGGGTTGGCCAAGCAAGGGGTGAATAGGGAGGCTATTTTTTGGGCTATTTTTTAATCTTCTTTCATTGTAATTTTCTGATGGGGAGATAAGATTCTTTATCTCCCCCTTTTTTGTACCTAAAGCTTCATAATTCTTAATAAAGTTTCTGTTATTGATAAAAAAAAAGAACCCCCTGAGAAAAAAGGTGTGGACTCAAAAAAGGTGACATCCATGGTAACATACCGACTCCCGAAGACTGGATCATAACAACAATGCCCCTTCTGATTTCCTGCATACCCAAGGAAGACACATTTCTTCGACTTAGGATCCAACTTCGAACAGCGAAGATCAAGAACATGGACAAAGCATACACATCCAAACACCCTTAGAGGAATATGGAATGTCTCCCCCTCTGGAAAAAGAAGGTTGAATGGAGTGCTATATCCAAGAACACGAGAAGGCACCCGGTTAATCAAGAACATTGTTGTAAGAACTGCATCACCCCAAAAACGAATTGGAACTGTAGAGCTCAACATCATGCTTTTTGCTACTTCCACAGTATGTCCGCTCTTCCTTTTTGCTACACCATTCTATTATGGAGTGTATGTACAACTACTCTGATGGATGACTCAATGCTCCAATAGGTATGATGCCAGGTTTTTTTCCAAAGTATTCCTTAGCATTGTCTGATCTAAACACTTTAACTCGTGCCCCAAATTGTCTCAGTACCATTTGATGGAATTGTTGAACCAAAGATAGTACCTCATTATGGGATCTCATCAAATATATCCAAGAATATCGAGAATAATCATCCACAAACAAAAGAAAATACCGATAGCCACCTATAGAGGAAACACGGTATGGTCCCCACACATCAGTATGAATATTATCAAAAACAGAAAAACATCTTTTATTACTTGCTTT